>NW_027206401.1:31009330-32254330 GCF_024711535.1 Dipodomys merriami | reverse complement strand
CACAGTTACTGAAATATTTTTTCTCCAATTGAACATAGGATAAAAACAGTAAATCATTAAGATTCCATTGTATTACTTTACTTTGCACTACTACAAATGAATACTTCATTTCTAACAAAAATAGAAATTTATTTCTTATAGCTCCAGATACTGGTAAATCCAAGATTGGTGTTCCAACATTTGGACTGATGACTCTCTCTCTCTCTCTCTCTCTCTCTCTCTCTCTCCCCCCCTCCCTCTCCCTCCCCCCACCTCTCTCTCTCCCTCCCTCCCCCCCCCTCTCTCTCTCATTCATAGAGCTTGAATTCAGGGCTTGGGTGCTGTCTCTGAGGTCTTTTGTTCAAGGCTAGTGCTTTACCACTTTGGGCCACAGCAATGCTTCCTGGTGATTTCTTCTTGCTGTGTGCTCTCAAGGGCTTTAATCTCCTAATTGAGAAAGCAACCTTCACAGACTAATCACCATGTAAAGACCTTCTCTGTACCAGTACATACATTGCCAATACCTGAATTTTGGAAGGGCCACATTCAAAATAGTAAAGATGTGGAAGAATACTTTCACATCAAGTCAGGCCACTACAAATACATCAGAATGGAAATTCCACAAGGACCAAGGACATCTCTCCTTGTCTCAGAAAAGTGTTTGGCACTTGACACTTGGAAGTGCTTGGTAAATACTATCTGGATATATAAAATAAGAGGTAATCATCTGCAAATTCTACAAATATTTGAGAATGTTTTTAAATAATTTTGGATATAAAACTTGGTTTTGCTGTGCATAACCTATACCAATATAAAAATATAAACTCATCAAAAGTGATCAAACATATATACTCAAAGTAGCCACTGATATATATACTTTTTTTTTTCTTGTGCATATTTTTACCAACCAGAGAATCTATAGGTCTTAGCTAGATTTCAGGTTTAACTCAATGTTGACTGGTGAAAATTCTTAATGGTGAGATTTAATGAAGCAAGAACTACAGATATTTGCTTAGTTTTGAAAATGTTTTCTGGAACCTATATCATTAATATGAACAAGTCTGAATACTATAGGAATACAAATAAAAGCTTTTAAATGCCTTGAAAATAAATTCAAATATAGGTAAATTTAACAGGTTTATTTCTTCCCTTGGCTCTGGGGGTACTGACTGTGGACTAGGACTTTACAAAGACAGAGCACTAGAAAATTGCTCTGGGCTAGGTTGAACTAGGAGTGGGTTGATCAGCCCCACTGCTTGTGTAGAAGATAAGTTATCATCTTTCAGAAATGATGGTATTAGAGTAATGAAAATAAAAACAGTAAATATACTATTGAGAATAAGTTGGGGAAAATTATTTGTAGGCTAAAGAAAATAAGAGGAGATGGAAACTGTACAAAAGATATTTTCAAAATATGGTCTTAAAATATCCTTTGGACACCAACCGTCATATAAGCAATAGCATGAACCTTGGGATAATAAATCATTGGTAAGCCCCATTAAACTACATTATCAGTCGCAAAATTCACCTACACTTTTGAATCCCATAGGTCCAGAATATTTTGACACAATATTTCTGAATTTGATTTTGTAAATCAGAATTATATCAATAATAATTTTATCTAGAAATGATGCCTAAACTAAGACTTCTTACTGAGGAAAATCTTTTCGTTCATAGTAGGTAGGGTCTTTTATTATATGACTTATATGATTCAACAATCCCCAAACCTGTCTCCAAAGAAAGGTTTCTTTTATTCAGGGGTCTGCTTCTGCTTAGACATTTATGCTTCTAGAACCCTAGGAACTCCTAATACTTAAAGACAGTGGTTAGGATTATCCATTTACCAAGGGCCTACAATTCTTTTAACAGAAGGCCTATTTCTTAAAACATAGCTCCCTTTGACACATGCTTTTAAAAAACATCATTTAGCTGCACTGACACCCCCCTTCCTGTCCCCCAACACAAGGAGTTCAGTAATTCTGAGCCTCTGGATTATGTAATCCACATGGGTTTCTCTTTAGGACAATCTGCTTTATCGTATGGATCCTAAGAATATATTGTTTCAGCCCAAGAGTAGAGACTGGCTGTCTCTGAATGCAGTGCAGATGAAGTGAAAGTTCAGCTAAGAAAAATCTCTTCTAAAACTCCAATATTCCCTCTCCTAACTGCAACTCTCTCTCTAGATGCCAAAAGATGCTAAAAACTGTTAACTCAGAACAAGAGAAAAGTTTTGTTTGGCACAGAAGTAAAAGTAATTCAGATCCAGTGACCTTGCTTTGTTCTTTTTCTTTCCAAGTGTACAACTGCTCAGAGATAGAGGCAACACAGCCCACAAGAGGAAGAAAAAAAGACAGGAAATTCTGATCTACATTTGTCCAAAATCATCAAACAAGGTAATCAACTGGTATTTCACTCATATGACAGGTTTTAAGCTCTCAGCAATTATTGGCAAATACAAGAAAAGAAGATAACTTAAACAAAATTCTGAGCTGTAAAAGGCCTAGTGTTAGCTGGGTGCTGGTGCCTGTTACTCAGAAGGATGGTGTGATGATCACAGTTCAAAGACAGACTGGGCAGGAAAATACATGAGTCTTTTATTTCCAATTAGCCACCAAAAAGCTGGAGCAGAAGTATGGTTCAGCTGGTAGAGTGCTAGCCTAGTTTAGGGAGGGGCTGGGAAAGTGGCTCAGTGGTAGAGCGCTTGCCTTGCATGCATGAGGCCCTGGGTTCAATTCCTCAGCACCACATAAGCAGAAAAAAAAAGCAGGAAGTGGCACTGTGGCTCGAGTGGTAGAGGGCTAGCCTTGAGCTGAAGAGCTGAGGGACAGCACCCAGGCCCAGAGTTCAGGTCCTATGACTGGACCCAAAAAAAAAAAAAAAGTTCAGGATAGCATACAGACTGAGTTCCAAACCCCAGGACCAGCACTTAAAAAAAAAAAAAAAGATTAGTTTTCTTACAAGTCTGTTGCCCTAAGAAAGGGCTGGGGTTGGGTACTTAAGAAAGGACATTTAAGCAGAGAACATGCTTTATATTTGAGAAAACACCAATTTCTAAAATTTATGTAACTGCATACATATATTTTATATATTTCATATATAAAATTTATAGGCAACTCTTTAACATTTAACAAACTTCAGGAAACCATTTCTGATTTTTGTCTTTAAAATTTTTATTAGAATAAATATAATTACACAAAAGAGTTTCACTGTGCTATTTGCAACTTGCATCAAATTCACTTCGTCCATTTCTTAAAATTTACTTTTATTTTTTTTGTCATACAGCCTGAACTCAGTGCCTGGGCACTGTCCCTCAGCTTTTTTACTCAAAGCCACTTCCATTTTTTTTTTTTTTTTCCTGTTGGTTAGTTGGAGATAAGAGTTTCATAGATTTTTTTGTCTTGGCTGGCTTCAAATTGCAATCCTCAGATCTCAGCCTTCTGAGTAGCTAGGATTATAGGCATGAGCTTCTGGCACACAGCTTAAAATTTACTTTTCAAGCCCAAGTTCAGGCCCACGACTGTACCCCCCCCCCAAAAAAAAAAAAATTCATGTTGAGATGTATATTAAAACAGTCTAGGATCTTTGAAGCTAGCTGGAATATATTCCTAGGTTCTAACAGTAATACTTAATAAGAGTAAAACAGGTACAAAGTGGTACTTAATAGAATTATAATGGCTATTTTCAAATGATCTTGCTTTTAATATTTTTCCAGTTGTACATGTTCAAAGTTAATATAACATTGGTTTCTAAGTCTGAAATTGCTCCCTGATTCTAAAACATGGCCACTTCTACAAATATCTGTCATAGATATAAAAAAAGATGAACAGGCAGGTAAAAGCTAGTAAAATCAACTAGAATGCTAGTACCCACAGAACATTCTTTATATCAAACATCAAGAAGCTGTCATATTGATACATATTTTTGGTTTTGACCTCTGGAATTAAAAAATCTACTGCAACTTTTATACTCCTCCTGCTGCTTAGGGACCTTTCAAAAACGGACAACATACTGTTTTAAAAAGTTAAAGTATTCTTGAGACATTTCTTCCATTCACAGGAAGACAGACCTAGCCCATAACAATGAAAGTAGACCCCACCAGAGGTGAAACAATGGGAGTACATTCAGAGACTTCCCTTCTGCCACCTCACAGTACTCTTTGACCCACTTTGGCCTCCTACAAATCACCTCTTTAGTTTTTAGCCTGAAAGCATAAAAGTGTGGTCCCTGTTAATTACTGTTTAGTAGTAAATAAAACATTTGTAAGGGATTATTTGTTTGCCACTCCTCCCCCCCTCTCCCATAGAATAGAAACTGGAGACTTTTAAGACAAGCATCACAAGAAACAGTTTGGGGTAGGAGGGAGGGAAATGATACCAGAGATTGAACTCAGGGCCGCTTTTTTTGCTTATATCTAGTGCTCTACCATTTGAGTCACACCTCCAGCTCAGGTTTTTGCTGGTTAGTTGGAGATAGAGTCATTGGAGATAGATTTTCTACATGGGCTGGCTTCAGAGACCCTCCAGATCTCAATCACTAGGATCACAGGCTTAAGTCTAGCACTGATTAACAGCTTTGTAAACTAATGTAATTCATATATCACCCTACCTTTTCTTTAAAACATCTAATTGGAGTAAATAGAGAGATATGACCTGCATAATTGCACTTGCCGAGTTTTTTTCCCTTTAGATGATTACTTCTTCCTGTTGTTTGTTTATGGTACTAGGATTGAAGCTAGGCCTTTCTTCACACTTGTGAGGCAACTACTTTTGTGAGGCTTTCTGTTTTTGAAATAAGGTCTCCTTTTAATCTTTGCCTGGGCTGGCCTCAAACCTCCTGCTTTGGCCTCCAGAATAGCCAGTATTATAAATAAGCACCATCACAACCAGCTATTTCTTCGTTTTTATTAATTCTGTACCATGGAGTTTTATGAAAATTTCTATGAAAGTCTCATGTAAAACTAAACAACAATGAAAATGAACTAATAAGCTCTTTGCTGGGGTTTGAACTCAGGGACTCATGCAGTTGCTCTACCACTTGAGTGATGCTTCCAAGCTGAATTAATCACTTTTAAAGGAAAAATCTGTAAAAAGTATGGACTATTTCTTCCCTTACTTACCTTTTTGGGTCAGAAAAAGTAGGCCATCAACGACTATAATTAGTATAGCATAAGTAGGAGGCTCAATTTTACTTTAACTACATAGAATAATTTAGTCTCATTTATATTATAGATAAGTGAGATCCATACTGATTTTCTCATACAGCTACTAATAAGCTTCAGAAGATTTGTTACTAGAAAGTATACCAAGACAAAGAATCAACAAAATGAGGAATGCTCTTCCTTCCCTTTGTTAAACTTATGCCAGGTATCTTTCAAGGTCTAAAGAGGAAAAGCTCATAATAACTACTCTTATCTTCCCTTCCCAATCTCTCCAATCATGCAGTCATGCTGTTTCAAATTAAATAAATTTGTGGCCTAGCATGGTTCACACCTGTAATCCCAGTACTTGGGAGGCAGAGGCAAGAAGATAGTAAGTTGCAGGCTTCCTGGCTACACATAGTAGAACTGTCTCAAAACAAGCAAGTAAGTAAATGGTTACTTCAATAATTAGGCAGGAATGGTGATTTAATTTGTGGTTAAACTGCTAACTCTAAGTAATCTAGATGTTTTGAGTTTTTTTGTTTAGATTTTTTTTTTTAGTAGTTCTAAGGTTTCAACAATGAGCACTGTATTTGCTAGGCAAATGTTCTACCACTGAGCCACACCTTTACCTAAAATTACTGTTTAAAATTCATTTTACTGCTTGAAATATCTCAAAGATGACTTTAAAATGGCCAATATCTAAAATTAAAGCAATACAAGTTTTCCTAATTGCAAGTTTCCTTAGAAAAGCAAATAATGTACTATGAACCACATTTGATTCCATGATTAAACTTAAATAATTGAAAGGTATATTGTGTAAAGAAAAAGTCTTGACCAACTAGCTGTCCTCATAGATTCCTATTTGATCATGGGGACATGAGGAAGAAACTCTAGAGCAGAGTGATTCTTCTTTCTCAAAAGCCTCAAAGGTAAGAGGACTGGAGGATTAACACAAGAACATCAAAATTGGATTTTCTTTTATCCTAATAAGGACAAGTCTATAAGGCAAAAAAATAAAATATATGTGTCCTCAGGTGTAGAAAAGACTTTGGATCACAAAGCCTTTTGTCTTTCGGACTCTGGAGACAACGATTATAATCTACATATATTTTCCCAGTAGCAGGGTTTCAACATAAGGTTTCATGCTTACTCAGCTTGGTTGCTTGGCTGGTGCACACTTGAGCCACACCTTCAGCCCCATTTTTTTTCTTTTTTCCCTCTTTTTAAATATATTTTTTATTGTAAAGATACTGTATAAAGTGGATACAGTTACATGAGTAAGGTAATTAGTATGTTACCCCACCTTTGTTTTTCCCTATCATCCCTTCCCTCCCCACTTCCCCAGTTCCCCCCATCCCCAAGCTGCAAAGTTCATTTTTAACATAATGTCTTGTACATCTCAATGTTACAATGGGACAACTTGTATCCTTATTTAGGCATTTTGTTATTTCCCTTCCCCTCCCCAAATTAGAAAAATGTATATACAAGATGGAGGGCACCAGAATCAAATACAATGAAAATGGGGGTTATACCATGGGGGAAGAACATACAAAGGAAACAAAAAAAAACCCACAGTACATTATAAATACATTAAAAACAACAGCAATAAAGATAAAACCTCTTGAGTACCTATCTTGGGGTTCATTTCACTTAGCATCATCTTATATGGTCATATGTACATAGCTTCTGACCTTTTCTGCTTGTCCTAGACACATACTAGTTATTGCAAATAAGGGAAACCACCAGACCTTAAAATAATTTTCACTTAATATAATTTTTTCCAAGTCTTTCCAATTCCTAACAAATGGGGCGGTGTCATTCTTTCTGATGGAATCCAGCCTCATTTTTTGCAGATACATTTGGAGATGGAGTGTCTCAGACTTTTTTACCCCAGGTTGGCTTTGAATTTCAATCCTCCAGATCTCAGCCTTCTGAGTAGCTAGAATTTCAGTCACAACTCACTGATACCAAGTTGATTATAATATTCTTGGTGTCTTAAAATACTACCACTAATTTTAAGACAGAAAACCCAAACCATAAAAATAAAATTCATTTACTTTAGTATATGATACTTTTTTATTCTAAAATAAAATACCATCTATAATTATCATCAGAAACCAACACACTGAAGGTATTTCACAAGGATTAGAATTCTTTTGGTCTAACAGGGTGTTAGTGGCAGAACAGTCTGTGAGAATCTTATCTCCAAGTATCAAGAAGAAGCCAGAAGTGGAGGTATAGCTCAAGTGATAGAGTGCCATCACTGAGTGAAAAGCAAGAGCACAGGCTTGGAGTTCAATCCCTAGCACACACATGAAAAAAATCCTTTCGGTCTAATGTAAGACACAAATGTAATTATCCCCTAAACCATGAGAGAGGCTGTGAAAGGAAAAAGTATATAACTAATATAATACTTTATAAGTCCTGGTTTTCCATTTAAATTAATTCTCTCTAGTATTCATGCTGATGGGTATAAAAGGAATTCTTTGTTATGTCTTGAACTTGGTTTTTGCTTAAAAATAAATACATAAGAACATGCAATCCTACAATTTCTGTCTAAATCTTCCTTTCCCTAGAACCTCTGCTATAGCTATCTAATTGAGAGAGAAGTCTGCTTGTTTTCAAGTTACTAAGATTTGTGTGTGTGTGTGTGTGTGTGTGTGTGTGTTGAGAGAGAAGTCTGCTTGTTTTCAAGTTACTAAGATTTGCGTGTGTGTGTGTGTGTGTGTGTGTGTTTTTAAGTACTTTTCTTCTATATTTTCCCCTGCGTGTGTGTGTGTGTCTGTGTGTGTGTGTGTGTGTGTGTGTGTGTGTGTGTGTTTAAGTACTTTTCTTCTATATTTTCCCCTGCAGTGGGAGTAAGGAAGAATGTGAATTCTTCTTGTTTAGAATGAGAAAGTAGACAGGTAAGTGCAGGTTTACACTATTTCCCTTAGGAAATTTTGATCAATTTGATTAAGGTGTGGCCATATGTCATAGCACTGAGAACACCAGACAGCATTTAATATTTAACAAAAATAACATGAAGCCAAAGAAGTTAACTAGACAGTCTTCCATTTTAAGGAATGTGTGATGTGAGCAAAACAAAAGAGGTCCATGAAGACACCCAATATTGTGGAAATGACATAAATGAACACTATTTTTAAAAGAGAAAGCTTTTTCTTTTCTTTTTTTTTTTTTTTTGGGTCCGGTCGTGGGGCTTGAACTCTGGGCCTGGGCGCTGTCCCTCAGCTCTTCAGCTCAAGGCTAGCGCTCTACCACTTGAGCCACAGCACCACTTCCAGCTTTTCTCTTTTTGCTTATGTGGTGCTGAGGAATCGAACCCAAGGCCTCATGCATGCAAGGCAAGCACTCTACCACTGAGCCACCTTCCCAGCCCGAGAAAGCTTTTTCTAGATTTCTCATCATAAAAACAAATCTGTTGTTCCAGTTCTCAAATCTTAAAAAATAAAGATCTTTCTAAAGATAGATTGCACTCAATTGCACTCACCTTGACTAAACAGAGTAATATGTTTTTGTGGCTACTCTCTTCTGCTAGTGCTAAAGATTTCACAACCTCACTCCACCAAGCTGTCTTCCTAAACACCATGAAGTAGACATGAAATATATGCCAAATGTTCTCTATCATCTCTCTGAATCATCTCTGCCTTATTGAATCCTGTTTTGTGTTTCAAAATGGTCCCTTCTATGTATTGCATCATCATTGGGGCTCCTTTGCTATTTAGCTTATGATTGGATTCTTCTAATGGGAACCACTGACAGACTGAAACAGATAAGAAAGGAAGTCAGAATATTTATTTCCCAATTCCTTTTCTGTCTTGCTGAGAGCAAGAAGAGTATAATCTTCTGTGGGCCACAGATTCTGTCAGGTAGAAAGCCTGTTTTTCATCACAGATCTCACTGGGCTCCAGTAACTACTCCCAACTCTTGCCTGGTAAATCTAGGAATTCAACTAAGATGCTCTTTTCTCAAAATGATTTACCATGGTGACAAGCATGGTGGTACACATCTGTATCCTTAGAACTCAGGAGGCTGGGCCAGGAGAACTGAGTTCAATGATAGCTTGGGCTACCTAATGATTTTCAGTCCAGTCTCATCCTATCTCCAAAAACAAAAACAAAACAAAAATGTTTGCCATTGTTTTCCATTAATCTTGTCTGTACCTTTGTAAATACCTTTATTAAACTCACTTCAGTCAAACCTTTTAAGTGTTCCATCCATTCTTTTCCTGCCAAGATCTTAACCAATTCCACAGGGAGGAAAAGAGACTAACCAAACAGTAATTAGTAAATAGTAAATATATACTCCTAACCAAAAAACCTGGTTCCTCTGAAAAAGGAATATTCCAAGAGAAAGAATTCTTAAATAGAACTAAGCTGAAGAGCAAATTTATATATTGAAGTTCAAGGAACTGTCCATGATATAGAATATGCAAACAAAAAGAAATGATATTTGGAAAAAAGCTAAGATGGATATCTAACACTTATCTAACTACAGACCAAAAAGGAGAGATATAAGAGAGATAATGGGGAATAACCAAAGAAATACAGAACAATTTGAGACTCAAATCTTTATACTGGCAGCTCCCAGTGCAAGGGATTAATAATAAAATGGCAGAATGTAATGATGAAATTTTAAAACACTGTGGATAAACAACTTAAACTTCAAGAATGTTCTTGTTGGGGCTGGGAAGGTAGCTCAGTGGTAGAGTGCTTGCCTTGCATGCATGAGGCCCTGGGTTCGATTCCTCAGCATCACATAAGCAGAAAAAGCCGGAAGTGGCGCTATGGCTCAAGGGACAGAGTCCTAGCCTTGAGCTGAAGAGCTGAGGGACAGTGCCCAGGCCCAGAGTTTAGGCCCCATGACCGGCAAAAAAAAAAAAAAAAAAGAATGTTCTTGTTCTTAGAGGATTCATGACATAATATCTAGGGGTAAAGTTTTGTAACTTGAGTTACAAAAGAAGAGAAAGCCAGTGTGACAAGATGTAAAAAATATGTGAATCTAGGTGAAGAGTATATGGTATTTTATTCTGAACTGTTCTGTTGGCTTAACACAAAAATTTGAAGAAAAACTAAGGTTCCTATAATGGGATAAAGATAAACAGCTTTCATAAAAAAGAATTAACATCAGATGGGGTGAAATGTGTCATTTAAGTGCACATTAAAATTCATGGAATCATGGTTTCAGTTCTGAGAGAAAAAGATTTAAGCTAATTTTCTAATCAACTATATGATATCAGAGCAAGGTAAAAACATTTACTAATATTCAAAAACCAAAAGGTTAATTTCTCCAAACTCTTAAGAAAAAATAAGTTTATGCAAGTTACATAATAATGAAATGCTAGAAAAACAGCCTCTTCCTTTACTATCATACTAGTCTTATTTTTGATGAAACACTGCAATAGTCTTTTAATGAGTTTTTAGCTAAAGACTCTGTTAGCTATTAGCTAAAGACTGATTAAAAGACCTATAGCTATATGTGTAGCTCAAGTGGCAGAATTCCAAGTTAGCAAGTGTGAGGACTGAATTCAAACCCCAGTACTACAGAGGGGGTTTCTAGGCGTTATTCTTTATTTTGTTGATGGTAAAACTGAAGATGGGAGTGTGGTGAAATGAAAGGTACAGCAAGTTACAGTTAGATAAGAGCAAGAAATTGTGCTTTTGTAAAGTATGGTGACCACAGATAATTATGTACATTTGAAAAGGCTTGAAGAAATGACAACGAGGAAGTAGATATGTTTAACCTGATTTAAACAGTATACACTGTGCCAAAACACATTATTATGTACAATTATATGCTTTTATTATCAGTTAGAAAATAATTAAAACACTTAGAAATCACCCAAAACAAATCCAAAACCCAATGAACTGAATGTTAAAGATGTTAAGCAACTTGCCCAAGGTTAGACAGTTGGGCAGAACCAGGATGTGTATACAATTAGTACAATTTTCTTTATTAATATGTGTATCTTTCTCATGTTATACAAATTACTCCAAGTCTGCTGTGCTCAACTCTGCATTATATTCTGGAATCTAATCTTGAACTTTTAACCTGTAAACTGCCATGTTTTAACTATCCAGTTATAACCAGCATCATAAACCCAAACACAAGTAATAAATGATAAGCTTAGAGGGGTTGGCTTTGTTTTGTTTTAGCTGATACTACAAGAGTATCAGCAAACTCAAAAGCCATTAGCTAATGTTTAATCAACAAAATTTTCCCTTGGTTGGTTTAAAACTCCAAGATTCCAATCACTTAATTTTTTTCTCTGAAGTTTAAGAAAAATGAATTTTATATGTAGCAGTTATTGAAATTTGGAAGATGACAAAGTCTAAAAAATTGTTAAAAATTTGTTGCTTTACCTAATGCATACAATGGAAGGCGGACACAGGCTCCTAAAATTCCCTAATCCTCAATTTGATAACACTTCAATTGCAACATCTGCTGAATAAATATCTGCTCTAGAAACTTTCTTCTATTTGCTGGTGAACAAAAGTGATTATCTTTTTTTTTTTGTTTCTTTTTTTCACACTTTTTTATTGTGAAAATACTGTACAGAGGAGTTACAATTACATGGGCAAGATAATGATGATTATCTTTTTTGAATTACTAATTTATTTTAGTTTTGTCATCTAAAACAATTTTTTCAGTGAAAAAGAACCCATGTTTGCACTTTCTTTTACTAGGAGTTGAGAAAAAAATATAAACTTTAGAATCATTCATTATAAGCTGTTGAGAACTCCTCTCAGTTCCCTGAAGTCAAGTTTTACTTACTGATTTTCAATGTGTGAATTAATCCTAACATTTTTGTTCAATTGCAGGTGATTTCCAGTTATTCTCAGTGGTTTAGGGTAAGTATATTTGGAATAAAACTCTGGTTCTTGAAAAACACGAGTATTAATTTTCCTAAATTACATATAACTTTTCAGAGGATGGTAAATTTGCCCATTTTCCCCTCAAATCATTAAATGCATACAGACTAAGAAATGTTTTAGGGTTCGGGACCATTTTTCAGTTTCATAGTGTATTGTCCACCTTAATCGGTTTTTATTTTATAAGCTTAAATAAAAATAAAGGAGGTACTACTATCTCTATGTTAATGATACTTGTAGAGAGCAAGCAAGTAAAACTAACGTTTGGCACATAATGCTACTTATTTTGTCATACAATTGAACCATATCCTAGTAGAGCTCTCATCAATACAATATATCCAAATTAATTATTAAATGGTAATACAAGGAGTTAAAAAGAAATAGTGCAGTAACAATGCTTAAGTGTGTGTTAAAACATGGCCAGTGTTTTTGAAATGATATACCTTATCAAGATAAGATAATAGAGAATTATTAAAAAGTACAAGTATTTTGTAAAAATACATGTATTTGTCTAGTCAGTATTTTTAAAATAAAATAGAAATATTTGAATTGAATAGATCTGAGAATAATTATAAATAGGTAGATACACATTATATAATAGATGACAGTTTGAGAGAGGTTGTTTTGTTTTTTAAAGAAGTAGTATTGTACTGAAATTAATAAACTCCAAAGACCATATCAGTGTCTGAATTTGAATCCTACTATACTTGCTTATAATAGCTAGAAGAGCTTAAAGTAGTGCTTGGTTAAAAAAAAAATTAAAAATCCAAGCACTAAAATGCAAGCTTTATGAGAATAGTGATTATCTCTTTTTCTATCACCAATACATATGAGTACTTAGAACAGTCCCCAAAATGGTAATTGTTCAATAATAAGCATTTGTGAAATAAATGACTGATATTATCATTAATACAATTATTTTCCAAATGAATGGAAAAATTCAACCAAATGTTTGGATATTTAGAATCATTTTCTTTCTCTCCAACTCACTCTAAAACAAAACAAAAAGTAAGTATTATTAAATTGGACAGGAAGTCTTCTCTTGAGTATCACAAGCAAAATATGATAAACAAGATTTCAGTGGGGCATGAGTGCCATCTAGTGCTCATGACAGATACACAAATTATTTAGAGCAAAATTTTTTTATAAAGATAAGGGGGGAATAAAGTCCACACAAATGCAAAATCTAGCCCGGCAGAAGTAGCACTGTGCCTCAATGTGGTAAAGCACTGGCCCTGAGCAAAAAAGCTCTGGGACAGCACCCAGGCCCTGAGTTCAAGCCCCATGACCAACAAAAAGAGAAAAAGAGAGAGGAGGGGGAGAGACAGAGAGACTGGAGGAGGGGGAGAGAAGACAGACAGATAGACACAAAGACAGAGTCAGAGACAGGGACAGAGGAAAGAAAATAAATATAGCCTATTGCTAGTGACTCAGGCCTGTAATCCTAGCTACTCAGGAAGCTGAGATCTGAGGATCACGGTCCATACTAGTAGCCAGGGCAGGAAAGTCCTGAGACTCTGTAGCTCAAGTGGTAGAGTGCTACCTTTTGAGCAAAAGAGCTCAGGGATAGTGGCCAGCCCTGTGTCCAAGACCAGAAAAAAAAAAAAGAAAAAAAAAATCTACTAGCGGGGGGGGGGGGGGGGGAGGGAAGAAATTCCATAAACAGTTTTTGAAAAAAATCTGTATCTCTAAAAGAAATCAAAGAATTGCAAGCTTTTAAAATTAGTATAAGCCCTACCAGAAGAAACCTGTTTCAAAGAGTATACCGAAGTTCTACTCACCACAAAGGGCATTCTTTTATGAACAAAAGAGGTGCACAGTATTTTTCCTTTATCTACTGTTTTGCTTTCTGTGGCTCTAGTCACTCATAGCCAACCATGGCCTTAAGACATTAGAGGGAAAATTCCAGAAATAAACAATTTATAATTTTAAATCCCACACACTCTCCTGACAGGCATGATGAAATCTTGGATGTGAATCATTCGTTTCCTCCCCAGAGTATCCACATCATATACACTATTCACTTAGTCATTCAGTAGCTATCTCAGTATTCAGATCAGCTTTGGTTACTGTAATGCTTATGTTCAAATAATATATAGCCTACTGGTCTATTAAATGCCTGTCAATCAACTAACTTCACCTCACCATGAAGACCTTGTAGTGTCATCTGACATCATTAAAAGAAGGGTGAAGACAGTACAGCAAAATGTTTTAATAGAAGACAGACCATATTTATATTACTTTTATTATAGAAAATGATTATATTTATTCTAACACTATTAATCTTACTGTTAATATTTTTGTACATTAGACTCTGCCATTGGTATGCATAGGCAAAAATCATATTTTCCATGGGGCTTGGAGTTATCTGATACTCCATCTATCCAAAAGGGGTCTTGGAAAATATCTCCTATGGTTAAAGGAGAAATATTAATATTGGGGTTATTAATTTTTTATGTCCAAACCAGTACCTGAACTTGGTATCTGACACGTTCATTAGTAGGCTGGTGCTCTACCAACTGAGCCATGCCTCTAACCCCAGGGATTTTTCTTTGAGGACACATTTAATCTTATAAGAAAGGGAGGGAGGGGCTGGGAAGGTGGGTCAGTGGTAGAGTGCTTGCCTTGCATGCCTCAGGCCCTGGGTTCGATTCCTCAGCACCACATAAGCAAAAAGAAAAAAGCCAGAAGTGGCACTGTGGCTCAAGTGGTAGAGCGCTAGCCTTGAGCTGAAGAGCTGAGGGACAGCACCCAGGCCCAGAGTTCAGGCCCCACGACTGGACCAAAAAAAGAAAGGGAGGGATAAGGAAAGGAGGAGAGAAAGAAAGAGAAGGGAAGGAAGGTAGAGGGGAGGGGAGAAGGGAAGAGAGGGAAAAGGGAAAAAAGAGGTAGAGACAAGGCAGAGGAAAGGGGAGATTAAGAGGGAAGAAGAAGGGAGATGGGAAAGGGGGGAAGAGGAAAGAAAAGAAATAGATTTACTCATTGAGGCAGGAAGGTCAAAGGTTCCAGGTCCACTTGATTTTTTTTTCTAATTTGTTTTTCATATCAAATCATAGACACAGGTGAGATTTTATTTTCAGCTAATTAGGTAATCAAATGAGGAAAGCTGTTTTCCATTTCCTACTTTCTGGACAAATACTGTTTTAACTTTAAGTGCAAAGAATGAGAAATTTCCTAGAATTGCAAATGAATAAGGGGTGGAGGGAAGGATAAAGTGGAAGAAGTGAAGAAAGAGGAAGATGAAGCTGCTAGAGAGTAGGCCAGTCTTTCCTACTGAAGCTTGGTGGGCCCCAACTAGTGAGGGGGCAGGATCTGGAGAAGCAGCCCACACTCAGTGCCTAGGGTGGTATGAGACTTCTTTGTATGGAGACTCCTTGGAAGAGTGGGGAAGAGTCAGTGACTAGGCTTAGTCTACCCCTGATGCAGTATACTCTCTTCTGTTCATTAGGTGGTTAAGCATATACTCTAAATTGCAGCTGTCCTCACAAAATGTAGGGAAATCCCTCTCTCCCAATCCCTAGATCCAAAAGACAAGTTAAGGCAAGCTTCTTTTAAAATGGCTTCTAAAGATCTCCATCTCCTGGTATTTACTCCCATATGTAAGCTTTCCTTGAGTAATCTACTTCACCTGAGTATGGGCTGGACTTGACAACTTGGTTCTAGTAAAAAGAGGTGAGATATCTCTTCCAAGATTAGGTTACATAAGAATGCAACTTATCTCTTGCTTGTACCCTCTGGTGTTCTTACATGCTCTCTGATGGAGCAAATGGAGAGGACCACATGGAAGGAGCTGAGGGCAGCTTCTGGCCAACTGCCAACAACACCAAAGTCTTCAATTTATCAGCTTTCAAGGAACCAAATCTTGCCATGTGGGCATGGAAATAGATCTTTCCCATTTAAGCCTTCAGATGAGACTGCAGTCTCCACAAATGCCTTATGGAAACTCTCTCAGAAGGAGCTTGACATACAGGACCCAACTAAGCTGTAGTCAAACTCCTGACTCACAGAAATTGGAAGATAGTAACTGTGTATTGCTTTAAAGTACAAAATTTGTCATTTTGTAATTCAAATGTTAAAAGCTTTTCAAATCTACCAGAGGGAGTGTATCTAAGGGGTTTTGACCTTGTAAGTTTGGCCTTTGTAAGTTACCACCTAAGCCTTGCTTCTTTCCTGGCACAAATGACACTTCTTTTGTTTTTCTTCCTTTTTTTTTTTTTTTTTTTGTTGGTCATGGGGCCTGAACTCTGGGCCTGAGCGCTGTCCTCAGCTCTTCAGCTCAAGGCTAGTGCTCTACCACTTGAGCCACAGCTCCACTTCAGCTTTTTCTGCTTATGTAGTGCTGAGGAATTGAACCCAGGGCCTCATGTATGCAAGGCAAGCACTCTACCACTGAGCCACCTTCCCAGCCCTCTGACACTTCTTTTGAAGGTTTACAGATTAGTCTCCCTATCCAAATCATGAGTACTGTCTCTAACTTCTAAACAAGGACCTTTTACACCATCCCCATCATCTAAAATAAATAATAAGACTCCTGAGACAACTTCCTAACCCCACTTTCAGTGACCAGACCAGGTAAGAATCCAAGTACATGTCTGGTTTCTAATAAAAACCAAACTTGACTACATATTATTAATTTCTATTATTTTTTGTGGTGTTTCTAGTTACTAGAATTTGTCAACTGGTATGAAAATACTTCAGTAATTTAACAAGTATTTTTGTGTCAATGCATACTGGCTGAACATTAGTTTTAGTTTAGGCTGTAGTTAATTAGACAAGACTCAAGATCTTAGTTCTACCATCTTTTAATAAGTTTTAGCATAAAGGCATGAATTTGAATGCCAACAATAATGGCTTTACAAGGAAATATTAGTAGATGCCATCTTGCCACCTTTGTTGTTGTTGTTGTCGGTTGTGGGGCTTGAACTAAGGGCTTGGGTGCTGTCCTTGAGTTCTTTTTGCTCAAGGCTAGTACTCTACCACTTTGAGCCTCAGTGCACTTTAGGTTTTCTGGTGGTTCATTGGAAATAAGTGTCTCATGGACTTTGCTGTGCAAGGTGGCTTTGAACAATGACCCTCAAATCTCAGCCTCCTGAGTAGCTAGAATTACAGGTGTGAGCCACGCGTGCCCAGCAATGCTATTTTTTATTACTTCTTTTAGCCATTTCCATCTTTATAATGGTATAACAACACTGCAGTGAAAAAGATCTTTGGCAAAAGTTATAGCTACAAGTTCACATATAATATGACAGATGGTACAAGGAAGATAAAAGGAGGCCACAAAAAGGAAACAAAAATGAGGCCAAAACTTACTCTGTAGGAAAGAACAACAGAGTATTAATTACTTCCAGCCAGTCATAGGCGCTTTAGTGTGGGCATGCTGGGAATAGAAGCAGTGCAGGCTTATGTAAATAGACGGATAAGCTGAGAAGAAATGTTGTTACATTAAAATTTATTTCCTCTATTAAACACTGTTATCCCAACAAATCCTGCTCTTCCTCGCTCTGACTTACTATAATTCTCTATTTTTCTACACTGATTTAGTTTTATATTTAAAGTAATATAGCCTCATGGCAAAAAGGGAAAAAAGAAGAAGAAACTTCAGGAAAACAGATCAGCAGTTAACAGATCTATTCCTCTTGACCCAAGTGTTCACTATCTCAGTCAAATAACCTTTCTCAGTCTGTTTTCTCATCTATAAAATGTAAAATTCACCATATGAACTTGCAGGTATAAAATTAAGAGTGCGTAGGGAAATAGGTCTTCAAAGAAAGTATGTAGTTGTATAAATTCTCCCAGATTATGTTACATCACTCCAAATACGAACAGGCAATAGTTCAGAAATGAGTTTTTGTAGATCTGGCATCCCCCTAACATGCTCATAACGTGTCACCAGCTGTTGTACCTGCTTCTAGAAACACTGGGGTCCAAGGAATGCAACACCAAAGTGTGCTGACAGTGCTTCTTCCAAATGAGGAACAAACCCGAAATTAGTTTAATCTTAAAGTGAGTGGTCAGGTACACATTTATATACTTGTTCTATTTGAGGGATGATTTCTTCATCAGAACATATAACCTACAAAAATGCTGAAAATATTATATGTAAAATACTGTGATATGTGGTATAAAGCATTCAATAAAATTAAGTTGTTATTACTATGAAAAATTAAATAGCAAATATTTTCATTACCCCCAAAAGGAACTATGGTTAATATTTTGGTACAAGAAAATCTAATATTCCTGACATTTTCCTCTTCTCTATAAAACCATACATACCACACTATTTTCTGTTTGTCATTTCTATGTAAAATATGTTTGCACATTTTAACAATTTTCAGTAACTATTAACAGTCCTTCACAAATACTTATCATACTCTGTCACTGCACATTACATTACTACCCACTTGTACATAAAATACATATAGGGCCTACCTAGGGTGGTGATGCACACTGTAATCCCAGCACTCAAGAGGCTTGAGCAGGATGATAGTGAGTTGGAGGCAAAAGAGAAACCTTATTTAAAAAAATTCAAATAAAGCATTTCTATAATAAATAGTGCAATTATAATAATACTCATGTATAAATCTTTTAAAGATAATTTCCTTAAAGTACAATTATTATGTATAGACTTAAGGCTTTTAAAGTTCAAATTGCTACCTTTCTACCAGCAGTTGCACTATTATCAACACTACCACAAAATTTTACATTTCTAGCCACAGCCTTGATTTGTTCTTAAACTTTGTTCCTCTAAATCATAGAAAAATTTTAAGAGCATTCTTAAGAGATACATTTTTTTATTCCACATAATGTAGATTGTGTCTAGGTCTATGTCTTATAATGCTAGAAGTGTCAAACAAAAAAAATAAAGATTTTAAAAAGAATTCTTATTTTCAAAAAGTATATTCATCTTATCCTTAATTAAAGGAGGTAAACTATCAAGGTACTATAGGGTTCAGAAAAAACTCCATAAATATATACTTATTATATTTATTATTTTATATAATTTTCATATAATTTGTATGTTATTTTTTGCTGGTCCTGGGGCTTGAACTTGGGGCCTGAGTGCTGTCCCTGGGCTCCTTTGGCTCAAGGCCAGCACTCTACCACTTGAGCCACAGAGCTACTTCCCGCTTTTTCTGTGATTAATTGGAGATATTAGAATTAAACAACTCTTTACCTAAATAATTATCACAAAGGGAATAAAAATAAAATAGGCTTTTAATATTTCATTGCTTGGTGGGAAAGCCAAATACAACTCTGGCTTGAGGTCAAATTTTGTTTACAAAATTACTTTTCTAAACTGAGAAAAAGAAACAAAATAATTTGTATGATACTGAAACTCCAAGATTCAGGACATGCCAATCATCTAAGGCTGATGAACTAAGCTTTAATGCACTACAGTTGTCCCTTAGTATTCACATAAAATTGGTTTCCAAGACTACCCATCCCCAAGGACACCAAAATCCATGGATGGTCAAATCCCTTATATAAAATGGATATTATTTGCATAAAGGCTATTCACATACATAATCTCTAGATTACTTATATATCTTTTTTAGGGAATAATGATAAGAAAACAGGTATATATATTCAGTTCAGATGAAATTTTTTCCCAAATATTTTTCTTTTACCTGCAGTTGGTTGAATACAATGATATAGAACACAGGGTATAGTGTGTGTGTGTGTGTGTGTGTGTGTGTGTGTGTGTGTGTGTGTGTGTGTGTGTGTGTGTGTGTGTGTGTGTGTGTGTGTGTGTGTGTGTGTGTGTGTGTGTGTGTGTGTGTGTGTGTGTGTGTGTTTTAAGAGTAAATGTAATTATTGCTAGCTAGCAGTTGTCAGCAGTAAATGTAACTAGATTTTCCCTATATTTTCTAAATTTAATTCACAATATAAAGTTAAAAAAAAACTCAGCTATTGCTATTTCAGATACCTAGCTAAAATTGGGCAATCTCTTCATCATTATATAACTGAGTTGAGTTCATAATTTAAGAAATCAGTATTAAAATGCTCTAATTTAAGCGGATACATGTTAAATTATAGAAAGGATATTAAGAATTTTCCTTCACTATTTTAAATAATTCTAATGACAATTTTCTTAATAACTGAGTAAAAAAGAATCCAAAGACTTTAAAGTATGCATGGGAGACATACAACTGGAAAAATCATTTCTATGTGAGCTCAATATAAAGATACAATCTGAGCTTGATTTCTCAAAAGACAATTGGGGCCCCTTTTCTTAAGCTGTAAACAACTTACTGTTTGACTTGTAATGTAATACCGTATTTTGGGAAATTTCAAACATTCATAATCCACAGGAAAAATACTCAACACTCCTACACAATTTTTTTAAACCCACAATAGTGCAGTCTTTCAGCTACAAAGTTAGGAGCCAGCTATTAAACCAGTACTTTTCCACTAGAGTTACTTGCAGGGCGGGGAAGGGGACTTTCAGCACTGCAGAACGTTAGGGTCTAAAATAAGATCATTGCAAGGAGTTACTACAACACTTGCAGTGCCAGTACTGTCATGACAACAATGAACTAGCTAAGAGAATGTTCTTTTAACATTCAAAGCTAATCTTTAGTCTATTACTCATGGAAATATACCAAATTTTCTTTTAGGCAGTGTATTAAAAAATCATCTTACTTTGAATCTTTTTAATGTAAAGGTAAGCCTTCTATGCTATATTTCCAGTATCACAGTCCACAAATTTTCTAAGCTATCAGTTAAAATTTATGATAATGTAATGCAAATTATACACTTCAGAAGAATTCAAATACAATTTCAAGATGACTAAGATTTTAATAACAATTTGATATGTAATTTAATAACATTTAAGAAGTGTTTTGTTTTCTCCAGAAACAGCAGGTTTTAAGTTTTGCTTTTAACATAAAACAGTTTGGAAAAGTAATATATTTTCAGATAGATATTTTATTCAGATAGTATTATATATGTTGAGAAACTAACTTTTGAGCCTTATGGTTTGAGTCTGACTCTTTCTTTAACTAGCTTGATCAAGTTATTTAACTTAAGTTGTTTAACATATCTGGACCTTGATTTTCCTTGATGAATGAGACTAAATCTATGTCTAAATAATGTTGAGATTTAATAAATTAATATATGAAAAGGGCTAAGAACAATGGTTTGGTTACCAGAATTGTGCACTATTGAATTGTGTCTATTCTACCTATATTAAGAAATATTCAGCAGGGCACCAGTGGTTTACACCCGTAATCTTAACTACTGAAGAAACTGAGATCTGAGGATCAAGGGTCACAACAGTTCAAAGCCTGCCCAGGTAGAAAAGTCCATGAAACTCTTTTACCATTAACTACCATAAAAACTAGAAGTGGCGGGGCTCAGTGGTAGAGTGCTTGCCTTACATACCAGAGGCCCTGGGTTCGATTCCTTAGCACCACATAAGCAAAAAGAAAAAACCCAGAAGTGGCGCTGTGGCTCAAGTAGTAGAGCGCTAGCCTTGAGCTGAAGAGCTGAGGGACAGTGCCCAGGCCCAGAGTTCAGGACCCACAACCGGACCCCCCCCCCCAAAAAAAAAAAGAATCTCACAGACTTTCTTTAGGCTGGCTTTGAACCATGATCCTCAGATCTCAGCCTCCTGAGTAGCTAGGATTACAGGCATGAAGCACCAGTGATTGGCTATCCTTGAGACTCTTATCTCCAATTAACCACCAGAAACCTGGCAGTGGCACTGTGGCTCAAGTGGTAGAGTGCTAGCCTTGAGCTGAAGAGCTGAGGGACAGCGCCCAGGCCCAGACTTCAGCCCCCACAACCAGACCCCCCCACACACAAAAACAAAAACAAAACAACACAAAACCAAAAACTGGAAATGGCTTAAGTGGTAGAGCAATAACTTTGAGCAAAAAAGCTCAGGGATAGCACCCTGGCCCTGAGTTCAAGCCCCAGGACTGGCACCAAAAAAAAAACCCAAAACAATAGCAGCAGTATAACCCATACAGACTGACCCATTTTGAAGTCAGCAGGAGAGTCAATTGTTACTTCTCTAGCACCCTATGTTCACCCTAATCTACTAGATACAATAAGGAGGACAGGCACGGGAGCTCAAGAAAAGCACACATTTCAAACAAACTTGAGAAATAAAATATAGGAACAAAATCTTCAACCCCTGTAACAAACATTTTTTGAGTTTTTATTTGGTAAAGTAACTTTTGCTTGGGCCCTTTGTTCTACAGTATAGTATTCTTTCTGGGCAGGCAAGATTTGAAAGAACTGTTTGATGGAAACTTTTGTTTAAAATGTCTTTGCTTTGGGTAAGCAAGGAGTTAACTGATAGGGCAATTCTAATGTTCCCACTAGTTCTTTAAGGCAAGCCAACTTTGTAATAAATTACTTTCTTGGAGTAATAGGCATAAATAGACCAGGCACAGAAGATTCAGTTTCTTCCTTACTACAATGACATACAAGCCATCATTTGGCTTCCTTACATTTTGTCACTTAAGACATTAGAAAGCAAGCTGGGCGCCGGTGGCTCACGCCTGTAATCTTAGCTACTCAGAGGCTGAGATCTGAGGATTGCAGTTCAAAGCCAGCCTGGGCAGGAAAGTCTAGAAGACCGTATCTCCAATAAACCACCAGAAAACTAGAAGTGATGCTGTGATTCAAGTGGTAGAGCACTAGCCTTGAGCTGAAGAGCTGAGAGACAGTGCCTTGGCCCAGAGTTCAAGCCCTACAACCAACAACAACAACAACAAAAAGAAAGTAAAATATTGCTAAGTGGAAAAGACTAATATGACCTAAGAGAAATCCAAAGCGTTAAGACAATATTTATTAAAAATCCTTAATTATGGTTTCTAGAGGTTCTACTTCCCCTAGACCAAAGAACCAATAAAGTAGGTAAAAACTTTCTCAGTTGCCAAGAAACTGTAGGGGGACCCTACAGCCACAGTATACTTGAGGGCTCAACTACTAAGTAGCTGGACACACTAAGAGTGGTTGCTGGGTTTTAGCAAACCTACACTACCTCACAATGCTGTGAGTGAACCTGAGGCTTAAGTAACTATGTAACTTGCCTAAAGTTAGAGAGTTTGGTAAAGCAGGACTTAAACCTAGGTCTGACAAACTCTAAAGCCGATAGTCTTGACAATTATCTACAAATGTTGCCCAGGCAGTATAAAGTACAGACTTGGCCATAGACTTCTCAATGTGCATTTGATCACTTGGATGACATTCAGCTGCCTGCCTGTCTGCCTGCCATCCCTTCCCACTGATACCATGATGGCATCTCAGAAAAATCTTGGACTGCAATGAGGAAACGGAGGTACAACTACAGATCTGCAATCAACTTTGGCTACCAACTGCTGGGCAAAGTCCAACACTTACCCTGGGGCAGTGAATGGTTAGAAACATTCTTTGACACAGACATTAGCATTAACCAACCAATGCATGAACACTGAATTTAATGTGCAGAAGGCAATAAGAATTATTGATGTGTCTGTATATAAAATGTGGGATATATAAAACTCGGTTACATAAAAATTGAGACTATACATTCTTAAAGTAAGGCTAGTTTTGATTTTCATTCGTTAGCCACAAGACATCATTGCTATTTGCTGAGCACTACCATATACCAGGCCTATATCCACCTACATTTTCCATGTTCATTTAATTCTAAGAACTGTCTTGTGAAGCCGCTATTATTATTATTATTATTATTATCCTAACTGTGCAGATAAGTAAGCAGAGTAAGATTTTTTATAATGAACTTTTCATAATACATTGAAGTTTACAAAATGTTTTATTACTATCACAAGCCAGATAATATCACAAAATGGATAATAAAATGTCAATTCTCAGATGAAGAAAGAGAATACAGAGGCTTATTATGAGTACACAGCTAGAAAATAAAGCCCTATATGATCTTTAAACTACTCTGAAATGATAACTCTGGGAGTCAAAGTGAGATTATGACTAGTTAGACTAGATAACTATAAAATAAGTCAGGAAGAAAGAAAATGTAAGCTGCTGCTTTTGTCTTTTAAACAGAGTCAATAATAAAAAGAAGTGAAATTTCCAGCCTTTACCATGCCAAAGAACATATAAGCATAGAATTTAGCATACAGTAGGTATATAATAAATATTAAATGAAGTAATTCATTAGTTCAATTGTAAAATTTATACTATCTCAATAGATTTCCAATTATTTCTTATACTCAGAAGCTCTCTCATCAATAAAACCAAATACAGACGGGTTATATTTCATAATTTATCTTCCAATCTATATATCAACTTGTTAAGCAAAGGTGTCTTCATTTGAGTTAATCACTATCAATGACTAAGAGATTCTATTCTGTGAGAAAACCTGTCTCCCTATCATGTAAATCATCTTTTGTTTTTGAGAAAACTCTTAAATATGCCCTTCAGTACCATTGAACATAATATCACTCCACCACTATTTTCCAAGGCCTTCTCTTAATCACATGATTGGAAGAACTTCTTGCTGTGTTTAGGCTATGAATAGCATTTGAAAAATTGCTCAGTTATAATTATAGACAGCTAACACCTGCCAACTTGCTAGAAAATGAAATCATGTAAAATTTAAAGACAAGTGTGCAATGCTTATCAAATGCTGAAATATCAAAAGAGTAAATGTTCACTTTTAGTAGACTATTATTCAAATTATTTTCCTGATTATACATAGAATTAATAAAGTATCCTGGCCATACAGTTAATTTTTACAGTCCATTTAAATAGTTTTTAAGTTAAAACACTAAATGAATGTTGTTTACTAAATAAATTTATTAAATAACTATATATGAAAACTGACTTTTGTAATACTAGTCATTAAATTCATACCATAAATTACGTTTCATTTTAGTATAGTTTAAAAGCTTAGGAAGGGCTGGGGAAATAGCTCAGTGTTAGAGTACTTGTCTAGTATGTTCAAAGGCCTGGACTCAAGCCCTAGCATGGAGGGTATGAGTGGAGAAGCCTAGGAAGTTATCTTAAAGCAATTTTATAGTATAAGTAATAATTAATAATTCAAAGAAGACCTGATTTCACTTTTTAATTTAAAAATAGAGTACGTGATAAAGGGTGAACAGATACAGCAGTGGTACTCACTAGACACTATGTTGAAAATGAACTATACAACTTATGGGTGGGGACAGGAGGGAAAAACTGAATTCTTTTTTTTTTTTTTTTTTTTTTTTGTCGGTCGTGGGGCTTGAACTCTGGGCCTGGGCGCTGTCCCTCAGCTCTTCAGCTCAAGGCGAGCGCTCTACCACTTGAGCTACAGCGCCACTTCCGGAAAAACTGAATTCTTTACCTGACTTATGTAACTCTTTTTTTTTGTTGTTGTTGGTTGAGGGGCTTGAACTCTGTGCCTGAGCACTGTCCCTGACCTCTTCAGCTCAAGGCAATGGCTATACCACTTGAGCCACAGTGCCACTTCAGGTTTTCTGGTGATTTACTGGAGATAAAAGTCTCATGGACTTTCCTGGCGGGACTGGCTTTGAACCGCAATCCTCAGATCTCAGCCTCCTGAGTAGCTAGGATTAAAGGCATGAACCACTGGCACCCAGCCTGTATATCATCTTTATAATGATAATTTTTAAAAAGAATAAGATTTAAATAAAATATAAAGGCAAAATATCTATTGCAAGAATTCCCTACTTTCCTGCAATCTATCAGATTGCTCTATAAGTAGTCCTACAAAGACATTAAAATATTAGAATATGGATAATTCTTTTTTGTATGTTTTTAATTGTAAAAATGCTGTACAGAGGGGTTACAGTTACATGAGCAAGGTAATGAGTACATTTCCTATTGAGCATTGTTGCCTCCTCCTTTGTTTTCCCCCTACCATCCCTTCCCTCCCACCTCAACTATTCCCCCCACTCTCCCCATTCCCCGCCAAAGTTGTAAAGATCATTTTCAACATAGTGTTTTGTACATCTCATTGTTACAATGGGTCAGCCTGTATCCTTATTTAAGCATTTTGTCTTTCCCTTCCCCTCCCCAAATTGGAGAAGTGTATATACAAGATGCAGGGCACCAACAGAAGATGTATAATTCTTATGTTGCTAAATTTCACATTAGTTTTTTTCTACTTATAGAAATGGATTTCAATCTCTTTACTTGAAAAGTGTGCCACAAACTAAGTATACCATTCATGCAAACTAAGTATACCATTCAACAATAAAATGCCAACTTGGAACATTCAATAAATGATCTCAATAATCATCCTACAGACATTTCCAAATTATTCCCAATGAAAGACAACATTTTTGAAAAATAAGTATCTTTTAAAAGCCCTTTCTCCGGGCTGGGAAGGTGGCTCAGTGGTAGAGTGCTTGCCTTGCATGCATGAGGCCCTGGGTTCAATTCCTCAGTACCACATAAGCAGAAAAAGCTGGAAGTGGTGCCATGGCTCAAGTGGTAGAGTGCTAGCCTTGAGCTGAAGAGCCGAGGGACAGTGCTTAGGCCCAGAGTTCAGGCCCCATGACTGACAAAAAAAAAAAAAAAAGCCTTTCCTCCTATATACTAACTTTGTGAGTAAAAAAGCTTTATCAACAGCAGTTTAACCCAGGTGTAGTAATCAACAGGAAGAAAGACAAACATGGTAATATTCAGAAAAATCCTCCCAAACTGATTTCTAAAGTATATTGTGCCACTGTAATTAAATGACTAGGTAGTTTCTTCAAGGTCAATTAAAGTCATTCTTTTAATGTAATAAATAAGAGCAAGAAAAGCAGGGTCAAAGTAAACACTATTTTCCACTAACTTTGAATAACAAATTTTAAGTAACATCATGCTGTGAAAAGACTGAAAAATTCTATCATAGAAGAAACTCAAAATTGGTAGCAAGATTTGGTATTGATGCATTTTTACTCTTCAATACATTAGCTCTTCAATACTATCAACTCTGTCCTCCCACAAATTCTATAATTTTTGTTCCCCTATCAATAGTTCCTTCCAGGCAGCTTGAATTTTTACAACATAAAGACTGTCATTTTCAGTATGGAAATATTTATAATGAATACACAATACCAAATATTACCTGCCTTGTCTTGTGATCAAGAATCTTTCATTACCCCCAAGATTCTAACAAATCTTTAAACTGGTTGCGCTAATTATTATTCAAATGATAAAAACATAGCAAATTTCTTGTGGTTTTCCAAAAGAAAAATCAATATAACTCTAAGTAAGACAAAATCCTTATTTTAGAATCCTTTTAATACATGAATGATTTGTACATAATAGCACTCTAAGGTCTAAAGTGTCAAACAAAGATCAGGGGAAAAAAATCTATTTAAGCTTAAACTATCATTTCAGAGGCTCTTCCATGATGTCATGAACAACTCATGACTTTAAAGTGAAATTTAATACATATTTAACATCTCATCTTTGTATAATATACCATGTGCCATTTATAGATAATCATGTTACGAAAATATTTTAAAAGCTAAATGCTTTTTGCATGCTAAAGGACATTTGAAACACTGTGACAGGAATATATAAAACATGAAAACTTAAAAAAAAAAGAAGAGCATCCTTTCTAGTTTCAATTTTTCTGAAGACTCATAAAGGAAGAGGACAGGGTGCATTTAGATATTACAGAGAAGAGCTGGGATAGATAGAACCAAAAGATTATGTCTATATTTGTATTTAAACCATTTCAGAAAACAAATTTTCTGTGTAATTTTTTTATACTCTACACACAAAAAAAGCCCAATTTTAAAAGCAAGGAGAGAAAGTAGTCAAGGGAATCAGAGAAGGCACTGAGTTCCTAGAGAAGCCACAGAGGGAAAGGAACTGAATTCTTACTGTATCAATAAAAGCCAGAAAATAGTGAATATGGAAGAGAAAACCTTAATGTAAATATTGAAAGAGGACTCTCATATTTACTTCGATACATACAAGTCAGAAGTGAATGTTTGACTACTTTAAACCTCTGACTTTGACTGGTAGCAATAAAGAAATCAACATAAAGCAATCATTTAAAAAGATGAAATCTGCTTCTAGAATGCTCCTAATCTGCTACAAGTTATATTTTATAGCCCAATTATAAATAAATTAAATATACTTCTAACTAAAGTCCAGATTATAATAGTCCATGTAGTGTTATTCATTTAGATACAGGTATAGTTTTAAAGGACACCACTAGATTTGACTGTCTTCCATCCCTTTCTCATTGGTAGAAATTCTGCTTAGTTAGCAGTGGGGGAAGCAGTTCCTGGTCCCCAGTGGCTTAATACTTGTTAACCCAAACTAAAAATACAAATCCCAATTTCCTTGACAATGACTGAGAAAAGAACATGTGACCCAGTCCTTGTCAATAAAAAAAAAAGTCTCCTGGAGGGCTTTTGGGAAAATTTTTTCTCCCTGATAGATAGACACATGGGAAGAAAACTTTTCTTCTTAACTGCATGTAACTGCTGTAGCAACCTTGCAACTACGAGAGGAGAAAAATATCACTTGCTCTGCTGAAGAAAGCCAAACAAAAAAGGTAGAAAGCAAAAGTAGTAATGTACTCCAGTACCACCACACCCACACCCACACCAAAAATTACTGGGATTAAAAATATTTAAAAAATAAAAACCTGGCACAAATGAATTAAGCCTATAATTGTACAACATTCAAATATATTATGTGAAATAATACTGACAGATGTAAAAACTATGTATTACCCAGTTGGATACCAACAAGACATTCTAATTTCAAGTGCAACTCGAACAATTCTGTTTTTCTTTTTCTTTCTTTCTTTTTTTTAATCGGTCCTGAGGTTTGAACTCTTGGCCTGGGTGCTGTCCCTGAGCCCTACAGCTCAAGGCAAGCTCTACCACTTGAGCCACAGTGCCACTTCCTTGAACAATGCTTAAAGCATTCAATATCCATAAACAAAGGACTGGGTTCCTAGTTCAAGTAATAGAGCATGTACCTAGCAAGCATCAGGCTGTGAGCTTAAAACACCAGTGCACACACACACACACACACACACACACACACACACACACACACACACACACACACACACACACCACAAAGTGTATGGGGATTAAAGTTTCTAGAAAAACCTAGCATAAATGATCTTCTGTGATAATAGAGGACCTTACACAAAAGGGGAAAATTTTTTAATTTTTTATTGATCATCTAGTTCCCAGAACAATAGTTGATTCAGACTAGTTCTCAAAAATATGTTGAATATATGTAGGTATATTGCTAATATATAATCAGTAAATAGAGAACAAGTGTATAAACAGAAAATGCTGTTTCCCTATGTGCCAATATTTTACAAGTTTAGCCATTTGGAGTTGAATCATCCTACCGTGACCCCATCATTCTCTCTTACCTGATTATAGTCCTCTAATCTACCCAGCACAAGCAGTTAAGGGCCTACAGGAATAGCTGCAGGAACTGCATACAGTTCAGCTTTTTCTGCTTTACTAATGAATAACAGGAAGCATTGTGGAGCATTCTCATGTGAGGCTGATGTGAGAATATGAGCAGAGAGGCCAGAGTGGTGGGAAGCAGAGTAATGGGCAGTGAGACTGGGGAGGTAAGTGGAAGTCAGGTGATGAAAATGATGTACATTCTTTAGATCTATTGTTTTATAAAGGTTTTTTACACAGTAAACATTTTCATTTTTCATAAATGCCTCTGTAGCTATGTGAAAGATGGACAGAGGAGGGAGGATGGGTTAAGGCTGGAGAAATGAAACATAACAGAACTGCAACAAACAGCAGACAGAAATCTTTTGAGAAACTATTTCTACTCATATCTCGTAGGCAACTTAAACGTCAACATGTATAAAACAGAACTCTTTTGTCTCTCCCACATTTCTATCACAGGAAATGACTGTATTATTTATCAAGTAGTTCAAGTCAGAAACTTCAGAGCAATTCTTGCTCTTATTTTATTCATCTCCTAAATCCAAGTAAAATGCTACATTCTCACCAGGTGCTGGTGGCTCATGCCTATAATCCTGGCTACTCAGGAGGCTGAGACCGAGGATTGGAGTTTGAAGGTAAGGCAAGAAAGTTCTTGAGACTTCTGTCTCCAATTAACCGCTCTCCAAAAAGGTGGGGAGGCTGGGAAGGTGGTTCAGTAATAGAGTGCTTGCCTTGCATGCATGAGGCCCTGGGTTCGATTCCTCAACACCACATGAGCAGGGGAAAAAAGCCGGAAGTGGTGCTGTGGCTCAAGTGGTAGAACACTAGCCTTGAGCTGAAGAGCTGAGGGACAGTGCCCAGAGTTCAGGCCCCACAACCAACAAAAAATTATATTAAGTGAAGTAAGCCCAAAGAAACATAGGTCCCATGGTTTCCCTTATTTGTAATAACTAATAAATGTCTGAGACAAGCAGAAAAGGTCAGATAAGTTGATGTTAGGCGAAATGAACTCCAAGATAAGGACTCAAGTGGTTTTTCTTTCTTGCTACTGTTTCTAACATATTTATAAGGTGATTTTTTTGGTTGCATTGTATGTCCCTCCCCCACTGTATAACCCCTGTTTTCACTGTATTTGATGTTGGTATAATTTGGGGAGGGGAAGGGAAAAAACAAATTGTTTAAATAGGGATACAGGTGGACCCATTACAACAATGAAATATACAAGATGCTATGTCGAAAAACCAACTTTACAACTTTGATGGTGTGTGGGGTGGGGGAGGTGTAGTCATGGAGATGGGAGGGCAGGGATGGTAAGGGAAAACCAAAGGAGGAGGCAACAATGCTTGAGAAGAAATGTACTCATTACCTTGCTGATGTAATTGTAATCCCTCTTTATGGTATTTTCACAATAAAAAAATAATAAAAAAATTAAAAAAGAAAAAAAATCTGGAAATGGAGCTTTGTCTTACATGGTAGAGTGCTAGCTTTGAGCAAAAAAGTTGCGAGATAATACCCAGGCCTCAGGACCAACACACACACACACACACACACACACACACACACACACACACACACACACACACACACACACACACACACACACACACACACACACACACACACACACACACACACACACACACACACACACACACACACACACACACACACACACAGCTATATCCTGTAGTTTCTAACATTATTTCCATTTTCCCCACCACATCCTAGTCTCCCATCATTTTGGCATGGACCAGTGGAAAAATTTCCTGATGTGTATGGCATGTCCACAATTTACCCTGGAAATGCACTTTTACCTTGCTTCCAGAATGATCCTTATTAAATCCTATCCATCCTGACAACATCTTGTTCAAAAGTACTCATTATTCCTAGGATAAAATCCACATCCCAAGCATGGCCTACAAGCCATCTTGAATAATAACAATAAAAACACCTACACTGCTCATCATTTTTTATGTGCTAGGCATTGTTTTGCATTGCAAGCTTTCTTTCCCATAACAATATTGTGAAGCTAGAAGTATTAGCATCATCCTCATTTTCAGATGGAAAAACGGAGTCAAGGTGAGATTGAGAAACTTATCCAAAGTCATACAGCTAATTTAATACTGAGAAAGATGGATCTAACTTAAAGTTTCACATTATCCTCAAACTGTCACTTTCAGAACTCAATTGTTCTCTATTGCCATGAGGTTTCACACCAATATTCTCTACATCTAGATTCATATAAACATCTCACTGTGAAGGTAAAATTTATTCATTAAACTTGATGCGGTGGTTCACACCTGTAACGCCAGCACTTGAAGGCTGAGGCAAGAGAATCTCAAGTACAAGACCAGCTTGGTCTATATGCAATACTTGGTCCCTCCCACCCCCCAAAAAAGTAGTCATCAAGTCTTTGCTTAAATATGATTAGCCATAGAAAGTTTGCCTTATTTAAAAGTAAACGTTTTATTTGTACGTCTTTATGGTCTCTCTTCAGAAGAAAGTCAAAATTGCTACGGCTCATACTCAATTCTTAGTAAGACATTCACCAGGAGTCCACTAAACATTTGTTGCACGAATGCACAGACAAATGGATGATGTACAGATAGAAACGCCTTAAAACAGAAATTTTATCTACTGATGAGAAACACAAAGAAGGAAAACACAAATTAATTGGATATTGATTAGTGGCTTCCAGGTTCCAAGCAATACTTTTGAGAATTTATAGCCCACAAGGGGAGAGAGACACATAAACGTGATGGCAGAACAATATAAGCAATGCACCTCTTAGAACAGTAGCAGAAATAAAGTACAATAAGTGTGGAAATGAAAAAGTATTAGACTATGGATAAGGAAATGCTTGAATCTTTTTGCCAGATGAATATGGCAAATATTTCATATAGTCCCTTCTTTCCCTTGAGAAGGAGAATGAATCATCCACTACATGCTGGGGTACTTTATATCTCATTTAATTTTCACAACAGCTTCTACCCATTTTAAAGATGTGAAAAATCAAAGCTAAGAAAAGTCAAGTGTCTTGCTCAAAATTATGACAGTTTAGTAATAAAGGAGAATACCCAGTCTGCCCATTTACATACCATTCATATTGCAATCAATTGACATACTGACTCAATAGTCTGCTTATTTATTTTCAATGTAACTTTTAACAACACTGGTTATCTAGCTTCTTACTCTTATATAAATAAGTAGAATAAAGGAAAGGTCAACAAAAAGCCAAAGGGAAGTAAAATAGCAAGAGAAAGGACATACACACACACACACACACACACACACACACACACACACACAAAACCCCTAAAACTTAGACACAAATTCAAATGCCATGAACCATATGGTCCTAAACACTTCACAACAGTACTTGATATGCATAATGATGAACCCATTATAAAAGGAAAATGTTGGTATATGGATTATGGCCTGATAAAGAAAGAACCTATTATGCTTAAAAAGGTAAATCTTCAAACTCTAGAAAAGTATTAATTTGCTCATAAAATTAATTATAATCATTATTTCCAAAGTGTTTGTTAAAAGAAAAATCCTAAGATCTTAGGAGTCTTCATTTTAGGTATATAGTTGTTTCTCTATTGCTTTATACTTTGGCCGGTATAGAAAAAGTCAGGCCAGGTGCCGGTGGCCCATGCCTGTAATCCTAGCTACTCCAGAGGCTGAGATCTAAGGATTGCATTTGGAAGCCAGCCTGGGCAGAAAAGTCCCTGTGAGACTCTTATCTCTAATTAAACACTCAAAAACTGGCAGTGGCCCTGTGGCTCACAGTGGTAGAGCAAAAAAAAAAGCTCAGGGTCAGCACTCAGTCCCTGAGTTCAATCCCCACAACTGATAAAAAAAAAAAAAAGTCAATCTTAGCATGTATATTTACCCATATATATGTTTATATATAAATAAATGTTGTATACAGATATATATATATTATTGATAAGTTTCAAATTGTTCTCATACATAATATTTCAATTGACATAGATTGGCAAGCATAAAGGGTCACTGAACATTTTCATATCTATGAACAGTCCTCTAAAATAGCCTAATAAAACAGAATAACTGCTTATCGACCAAATGGGGGAACTGTAATATTTTTAATTTACTGCACCTGAAATTTAAATGGGTATGAATATAAAAAAAGAAAGAAAAGAAATAATTTAGGCAGACACAGAAAAAGCTGGTGGAGGAATTTAAAATCAAAGCATTCAACTACCTTATGTAGACCTATTTTCAACCTGAAGATACTTAGTTTGCTTATAACTTAAGCTTTTATTATTTTATATAGTTCTTAGGTGGGAAAAGGTTACATTTGTAGGACAAATCCTGGCTTTTGTTTGTTTTAAAAGACAAGAGAAAGCTGTTTGGCCAATAACTTACTGACTAGGAAACACTTAAAGTCATTTAGCATTTTAGAGGCTTTAAATGGAAAACTTTCTGCAGAACACTGTAACCATGTGAAAAGCACATTAGCTACTCTTAGTAACATGTAAAAGAAACATAAAAGATCTGACTTACAATTAACTATAATTTCTAAAGACTTTTCTCCTAGCAATGCAGTTTTTTTTTGCCTAAAACTTTAGAAAATCAATTATTGTGTATTTATATTTGGAAATAGGTTTTAGTTTACCTTGTTCCATCGGGGCCAAAAAATAAAAATAAAATCTATGTTTTATAGACGCCCCGATGTAGGGTGAATTCATAGTAAGAATTCACTTTAAGTGAATTTATTAGAACCATGTAAGCAAAAATCATGTAAATAATTGCAAGTAAAATTTCACTGTAGTTAAAATACTCGTCCTTACCTGGACGCTCTTCAGAATAAACTCGCTTTTCTCTCTCACATCTTTAAAGGGACACCTCTTAGAAAGCATAAGCAGATGAGCAAGAAGCTTATTCAACCCATCCAAAGAAACAGCATTTGAAAGCCCGTCTGATGAACGGTAAGTTGCTTCTTTCAGTGAACGAAGATACTCGGTTTTCCTCAAAACGATTTGTCTAATGTTTTCCAGTGCTGCTTCTCTAGTAGTTGAATCTCGAGTGCACAATCCATCCCATCTCACTTCATTTTCTCCTTCAGCCATGACAATCGGGAGTTTTTCCTTGATAGCCTTCAGTTACCTTTCAGCATGCCCGCAAAAGCACTTTGCAATTTTTACCACGAGAAATACAAGAATAAAGTCAGAGAGATCGAGTCGTCATGAAAACACACGTGCGAGTGGCATCTGTAACCAGAAGAGTCTTTTAAGTGGATGCTTTCAATCAGTCTAGCGAACTGATCGCCCTCTCCGACGCGAACACAGAGATTGGAAAAACCAAAAACAAAAAACAGAGTTGGAAAGTTGAAATCTTCCAGCGCTGGCTTTGCTGGACGGGGAGGCACAGGGAAGTGTTTTCCGTCTCGCGGGGTCAGCGGATATCCTCACGTTGTGGAGCTGTCAAATCTGAGCTCTGCCCAAAAAGCCTGGCAACAGTTGAACGCTCTCCAGCCATTCGGGTTTCTTTCTTTCTTTTTTTTTTTTTCGGTCTGTGCAGCCACCGAGTCCTCCCTAGCGTTCCCACCCCTCCTCCCGCACTAGACTCCGCCCCCCTTGGCTCCTCCCAGAGCCTCCGTTACCCGCGTAGGATTCGCCCAATGCTGGCCTCCGGCCGCCGCGGCCCGACGCACGGGCGCTCCAGTCACTGTCTTCGGCGGGCGGCGACGAAGGAGAGACTCCTCAGCCCCGCGGACACCTGACCCGGAGAAAGACGCCGCTTCTTCCACCCCCGTGCACTGTCCCACCGCAGCCAAAGCAGAGGGCACAGGCTGGCCCGGCAGTCCTCGAGCGCCCGGCTGGGCCGCGAAGCTGTCTGAGCCGCGGGGCCTGAGGCGCAGAGCCCGCCCCTTCGGCCAGCCCCATCGGTGGGGATCGGCCCAGAGGGCGGGAGCAGGGAGGGGAGATGGGGTCCTCACCCCCCAGCCCCTCCCCTTTCTCCGCCCGGCACAAACCCGGAGCCGCCCCAGGCCCCGCGTCTGCTTCCATGTCGAGGCAAAGCCATTGGGAAACGCCCCGCCCTCCGACTGGATACCTCCAGACCTCAAGTCCGCGCGCACGGTCGCCAACCCCCCTGCCAGCTGTTGCGCATGTGCAGCTGCTGGCAGAGCGCATGCGCCTCCAAAGACTTCGTTTGTGCGTTTTGGAGTCGTTGGCCGGGCTTAGGAAAAGTGACAAGTGTGTACACTGAGGTTTTGGCACATGAGACAGGTACAGCAGGTAAAGGGTAGGATGGAACCCTTAGAAGAAACTTACTTTATATTTAAGCTCAGCATAAAAAGAAGGGACAGCGTCTTTATGCCAAACCCCAGATTTAAGAAGGCATTGGCTTTGCATTGGCTTCTGGGAAATGTAGTTTTAATGTTGCCGGCGCATTCTGTTTGCGACAGAAACTACAACCCCCAGAGGCCACCGCGATCTTGCTGGTAGCTTCCAACGGTTTGGGAGGAAAGGGTTGACTGAAAGCTTCGGTCCGGTAAGCGTCGTAGGTTGGGCTGTGACCTATCGTTTTGGTAGGAATTTTCCTCCCTCCATTTTCTCTGAGCTTTTGAAGCCACCCAAGGTTACTTCCCGTAGTCCAGGGACTTCTTCCACTTACCTGTTTGTGAAGGACGAACTAGTACAGGTGCCCAGCCCGTAGTCGTGGTGAGGTGAGGGTCCCATGGAGCGGCCTAAGTAAGGCCCGACGGGAAGGATGCTTAGAAACTTGTGCTCCATGCTGCGACCTCTGCTGTTGTCTCGTCCTGTGGACACTGAGCTCGATTTGTTTGCCTCTGTATGAGGATGTTTGTTCCTTCAAATATAATCTCAAACGGGGAATCGTAACCCAGATTGCCAAATCGGTCGTGTCTGAAACTGAAAAGTACTCCCAGTGTTCCTAAGTATGAATTCTGGAAAGCTTTAAGAATCCTATTTTTAAAAAGCTCCAAATTTATTATGTATAAACAATGAGCTGGTTTATTTAAAAATTGTTTTTAAAGGTACTTTTGAGAAAACTCGAGTTTGAAAGTCCATCAATGGACTGACTGGTTATTGTTGTTGTTATTATTATTATTATTATTTGTAGCTTAACACTATGTGGGTGAAGATTTCATTATTACATTTCCGCACATATTTACAATATATTTTAATCAATCACTCCCAACACCAGATTAGATTTTAATTGTTCAACATTGCAAAACGGATGCATTTCTAAACATCCTAGGTATTGATTGTATACAACAATGAAAAATATATAATCCTATCTTCTTTTAAAAACTAGTGCTTAAACGCACAATTAGAATACTGGTTATATTTTTTTAGGATGTCTAGGGTTAGAAACTCAGGTAACTTTTCATCTCACAGAAATAAGGACCAAAACAGCAATACCCATTATATAGTCTCTTTAGGCATTGAAATCCTTTTGAGTTCCTACAATATATAATAGGATGTTGAGATACAGTATTGAGTTATAGAGCGTACATTCTAAGGAGAAATAGTAAATAAATAAACTATATATGTAAATTAAATGAAGAAACTAAGTGGGAAGCAAAATGAAGAGTGCCCCGATAGTTAAGGGACAAGTTCAAACCTATTATCGGAATCAAATGCGCATGTCTGCCAATGAAGTACCAATATTAGAAAGATGAGTGTCTGTAGGAAGGAATCAAAGTTTATTCTGGAGCTTGATATTGAGATGATAGTGATGATTTTGATTGATAGTGAGATGATAGAGGAACCACTTTGCCTCAGAGCTTGAGGAGGGGACACAAGGGACAAGAGGCTGAGAAGGAAAAGGGTCATGAGACATTGGACAAAAGTACCTTCAAAGCTAAGTCTGTGTTCAAAGTCTGTGTTGGTGGCTTTCCTAGGCACTTATCCTTTCCTGTCTTTCTTCATCCACAAAACATAAGGAGTGACCACAACCTCCTAGGGCCAGCTCCAGAATTTTCAAGCACTTCACTTTTCTGCAAGTTGTCATGTTTTTAATTTGTTGTTGCTGTAACAAAAGCTATTTACTGTAGAACTGAAGGAAAAAAGGAATTACTAGGATCACCAAGTTTTCTGGGCCCTAAAGAAAGGTCATTCAGCAATTAGTACTTTTTTTCTTCTTAATCTATTTATTTATTTATTTTTGGTAGTACTGGAGCCTAGAACTCAACAAGGCCTTGAGCTTTGAAGGCAGACCTTGAACCACTAGAGCCATACTTCCAGCCTCAGCAATTAGCATCTTAATCATCTGGGTGGAGGGCTTCTCTTTAGCCAAAGGTTGGGAGAAGGAGAAGGAGAAGGGAGAAAGAGTAGGGGAAAGATTAGGTAGAGACCCATTGGACTGTTTCGGAGGAGCCCCTGCAACAGAATTAATAAAAGAAAAAAAAAGGATTTGGGGGAGGATATGAAATAGGAGGAGTAAGCCATCTAAAGGCTGTGGGGAGAACATTCATGAAAAGGACAAAGTGTTGGGAATGTGGCTTAGTGGAAGAGTGCTTGCCTTAGCATGCATGAACCTCTGGGTTCAATTCCTCAGTACCACATAAGAAAAAAGCTAGAAGTGGTGCTGTGGCTCTAGTGTTAGCTTTAAGCAAAAGCTCAGGGACTGCCCAGACCCTGAGTTCAAGCCCCAGGACTGGCAAAAAGAAAAGAAAAAGACAAAATGGCAATGGCCTCTAGGCAGGAACATGCCTACATATTTGAGAAAAAGCATGAATATTCAATGAGTTCAGTAAAGAATAATATGAGGGTCACAGAAGTGAGGTAATGGTAGGAGATAGTGTAGGTAGTTTAAAGGGCTTTGGATTTTTTTTTTTTTTTGCTTGAGATAGAAAGCCATTGGAAGCCGGGCGCTGGTGGCTCACGCCTGTAATCCTAGCTACTCAGGAGGCTGAGATCTGAGGATCGCGGTTCAAAGCCAGCCCGGGCAGGAAAGACCGTGAGACTCCTATCTCCAATAAAACCACCAGAAAACCGGAAGTGGCGCTGTAGCTCAAGTGGTAGAGCGCTCGCCTTGAGCTGAAGAGCTGAGGGACAGCGCCCAGGCCCAGAGTTCAAGCCCCACGACCGACAAAAAAAAAAAAAAGAAAGCCATTGGAAGATTTTAGGTAGAAGAGGGTAGTATCTAACTTATTACTAATTATTACTATGATTATTAACTTATACTAGTTAACACTGGGAGAATTTCATAGTTAATATCTAAATGATCTAACTTTTTAAAAATGACTGTTTCTTAGACTATATGTTGATCATAGACTAGGAGGAAGCATGAGTAGAAACAGAGACTCATCAAAAAGCTGGATAGGAGATGACTGGTTTGCACCAAGGCATAGCAGTGGAGGCAGTGAGAAGAGGCCAAAATCTGGATATGTCTTGATAGGATAGCCCACACATTTTGCAGATTAGAGGTGAGATGTAAAAAAATAAAATAAAATATGATTCCAAATTCTCTAGCCTAAGCGACTGAAAAGGAATTGCCATTTGTTTTATAAGAATGTTTACAGAGGGAGAGAGCAGAGGGCACTAGTTAGTTTGGCCATGCTAAGTTTGGGTTTGTGAGAGAGTTATATTCACAGGTCTCTCTGATGAGTTTATTAGACAGAATGATAGTTTATTAATGCACTTTGAGCTCTTAAATAGTTTACTAATTACCTTGTCAGGTTTATTTTTTTAAATCTTTCCCCTTTTGCTGTAGGAAAATTACATAGGAAATCAATCAAGTTACCTAGAAATCCGGAAACAGCAAAGGAAATTAGATATGTAATGTAATTACTTAATGGTAATAGGGTGTGAGAAATTTCCACAGTAGTGGATTTTTATTTGTTTTGATTTTTTGCAGGGGTGGGGGTGGGGGGTTGGGGGTGGGGGAGGGGGAGGCAATAGGATTTTCTCATGTAGCCTAAGCTGGCCTTGAACTGTGATTGACATGTTTTTGAGTCACACATTCATAAAAGAATTTACTGAAACAAGAGAATAGGAAAATGGCTTATTAGGACATCATTTTAAAAAAATGCTTGCATACTTGGCTGGTGCTCTACTATTTGAGCCATGCATCTAGCTCAGCATTTTACTGCTTATTTGACCATGGTTGAAGTCTCTCAGACTTTTCTGTCCAGGCTGTATTTGATCTGTGATATTCTTGATTTCAGCCTTCTGGGTAACTAGAATTACAGGCATGAACCACTGGCACCTAACAGTTTTCATTTCTTTAGACCAGTTTATCTTCATAATTTTCTTTATAGTCTTCATTGCCCTTCCTCCTGTTCTTAGAATTAATTTTTTAATTCACTGATTCATTTAGTTCATCTTTGTTGAGGCCCTGGGAGTACAGGAAAGAAAGATGAATAAAATACAGTTCCAGCTCTTAACAGGCTAATTTGAGGGGGGGAGCCAACTATAAGGGTATTCCCTTCACATCTTTATGTAGTTATAGTAACTGGTGATCAACATCTCACACTATCTTTTTTATCTAATAGCATGAGAAAAATGTTCTTGATGTATGTTTGTGTGTGTGTGTGTGTGTGTGTGTGTGTCTTTTTTTTTTTTTTTTTTTGTGGCCAGTCCTGGGGCTTGATCTCAGTACTTAGGCACTGTCCCTGGGCTTCTTTTTGCTCAGGGCTAACCCTCTATCACTGGAGCCACAATGCCACTTCTGGCTTTTTCTGTTTATGTAGTACCTAGGAATTGAACCCTGGGCTTCATGCACACTAGACAAGCACTCTACCACTAAGTTTTTAGGTTAATGTGAATTTTAAGAGATGTTACATGTGAAATATATTACAGTAGTAAAGATTAACTGTAGTCTTAGGTTTATCTTGTTTTATATATTTCTGTTGGGTTAATTGAATTAAGAATAACAAATGCAGGGCTGGGAATGTGGCTTAGTGGTAGAGTGCTTACTTAGCAGGCATGAAGCCCTGGTTTTGATTCCTCAGTAAGTACCACATAAACAGAGCCGGAAGTGGTGCTGTGGCTCAAGTGGTAGAGTGCTATCCTTGAGCAGAAGAAGCTCAGAGACAGTGCCCAGGCCCTGAGTTCAAGCTTCAGGACTGGCAAAAAAACGAACAAAAAAGAATAACAAATGCTTATTGAATGACAGTAGATAATACAGAGTGTTCCTTACTTTTTTTTTTTTTTTAATTTTTTTATTGTAGAGATACTATACAGAGGGTTACAGTTACATGAGTGAGGTAATGAGTACACTTCCACTTCCTCTTGAACATTGTTACCCCCTCCATTGTTTTCCCCCTACCATCCCCTCCCTCCCTCCCTTCCCCAAGGTTCTTTTTTTTTTTTTTTTTTTGATCGTGATTAAGTGATTACTTAATTTCCGGAAATTCACAGTATTGTGGAATAATGATGCTCATTTAAAGTCACAAGTTCATTCTAACTTTCCTGGAGCAAATTGTCTATCCCAGTCTGTAATATATAACGGTGCTCATATGTTATATACCATATATGTGATCAGCAGCATGGGGATATTTAGTAGTGGTTCAACCAGATGAGTGGGAGTTCTTTGTTTCTTAAGTCCTGTTAGTTTTGTCATATCACCTAACATTTTGGATTCATCATCCACTTATCAGGGAGACCATGTACTGTTTGTCTCTTCGTTCTTGGCTTACCTCGCTCAACATGATTCCTTCTAGCTCCATCCATTTCCCTGCAAATGCCATTATTTTGTCATTTCTAATGGCTGCATAATATTCCATTGTGTATAGATACCACAATTTTTGGATCCATTCATCTGTGGTGGGGCATCTAGGTTGTTTCCATATCCTAGCTATTGTGAACAGTGCTGCAATAAACATGGAGGTGCATGTGTCTTTGTATATTGGTTCCTGTTGTTCAGGGTAGATGCCTAGAAGTGGTATGACTGGGTCGTAAGGGAGGTCAATCTTTAGCTTTCTAAGGACCCTCCAGACTGCTTTCCAAAGTGGTTGTATGAGTGTACATTCCCACCAGCAGTGTAATAGCGTTCCTCGTTCTCCACATCCCCTCCAGCATTTGTCGTTGGCTGATTTGTGGATGTGGGACATTCTGACTGGGGTAAGGTGGTATCTCAGGGTTGTCTTTATTTGCATTTCCTTCACCACCAGGGATGATGAACATTTCCTCATGTGTTTCTTTGCCATTTTTATTTCTTCATTTGAGAAGTCCCTCTTTAGTTCCCTTGCCCATTTAGTAATTGGTTTGTTGGGTTTGGGAGGGATTAGTTTCTTGAGTTCCCTGTATATACAGGATGTTAACCCCTTGTCTGATATATTGCTGGTAAATATTTTTTCCCAATTAGTTGGTTGTCTTTCTAGCTTGGTTGCGATAGCTTTATCTGTGCAGAAGCTTTTTATTTTAAGGTAGTCCCATTTGTCGAGTCTCTCTCCAATTTGTTGTGACCCTGGGACTCTGTTCAGGAAGTTCCTTCCTGTGCCTATTAGTTCAAGTGTCTCTCCTACTCTGTCCTGCAGTAGTTTCAGAGATTCAGGTTTAATGTTAAGGTCTTTAATCCATTTTGAGTTGATGTTGGTGCATGGTGATAGGCTGGAGTCCACTTTTAGTTTTCTGCATGTGGCTGCCCAGTTTTCCCAGCACCAGCGGTTGAAGAGGCTGTGTTTCTTCCATTGTATGTCTTTGGCTCCTTTGTCGAATATCAGCTGGCTGTAGGCCTGTGGATTTATTTCTGGATCTTCTATTCTGTTCCATTGGTCTTCGGGTCTGTTTTTGTGCCAGTACCATGCTGTCTTTGTTATTATAGCTCTGTAGTAGAGTTTGAAGTTCGGCATGGATAGCCCTCCCATATTGTCTTTATCCCCTAGAATTGTTTTGGCTATTCTAGGTCTTTTGTTGTTCCATATGAATTTTTGGACTGTTTTCTGTATTTCAGAGATGTACGTCATTGGGATTTTAATAGGAATTGCGTTGAATTTGTATATTAGTTTTGGAAGTATTACCATCTTTACTATATTAAGTCGGCCTATCCAGGAGCATGGGAGGTCTTTCCATTTCCTAGTGTCTTCTGCAATTTCTTTCTTTAACTTTTTATAGTTCTCATTAAATAGTTCTTTTACATCTTTGGTTAGGTTAATTCCTAAATATTTTATTTTTCGGGAGGTTATTGTGAATGGGGTTGCTCCCTTTATTTCCCTCTCTTCCTGTACATTATCTGTGTATAGGAAGGCAACTGATTTTTGTGGGTTTATTTTGTATCCTGCTATTTTGCCAAAGTGATTTATGATTTCTAAGAGTTTGGGGATGGAGTTTTTGGGATCTTGGAGGTATAGTATCATGTCGTCTGCAAAAAGGGATAGTTTAACTTCTTCTTTTCCTATGCGGATCCCTTTAATGTCTTTTTCTTGCCTTATTGCTCTGGCTAAGGGTTCTAGGACTATATTGAAGAGGAGTGGAGACAGTGGGCATCCTTGCCTTGTTCCTGATTTTAGGAGAATTGGTTGTAGCTTTTCCCCATTAAGTATAATATTGGCTATTGGTCTGTCATAAATGGCTTTTATTGTTTTTAGAAATGTTCCTTCTATTCCTATTTTCTCCAGAGCTTTTAGCATGAATGAATGTTGAATTTTGTCAAAGGCCTTTTCTGCATCTGTAGCGATAATCATGTGATTCTTGACCTTGGCTCTGTTGATATGTTGGATTACATTTATTGACTTACGTATGTTAAACCATCCCTGTGTCTCTGGGATGAAGCCTACCTGGTCATAGTGAATTATTTTTTTTATGTGTTTCTGGATTCTGTTAGCTAGAATCTTGTTAAGGATCTTTGCATCTGTGTTCATCAAGGAGATTGGCCTGTAATTCTCCTTTTTGGTTGGGTCTTTGCCTGGTTTGGGGATGAGTGTGATATTGGCTTCGTAGAATGAGTTTGGGATAGCTCCTTCCTTCTCTGTTTCTCTGAAGAGCTTGAGGAGTATGGGTATTAGTTCTTGTTTGAAGGTCTTATAGAATTCTGCTGTGAATCCATCTGGTCCTGGGCTTTTTTTTGTTGGAAGACTTTTGATAGCTTCCTGTATCTCATTATAGGATATTGGCTTATTTAATTGGTTAACTTCTTCTTTGCTCAGTTTGGGCAACTTGTATTTCTCTAAAAATGCATCCATTTCTGCCCGATTTTCTTCCTTTAGAGAGTATAGCTTTTGAAAGTAGTCTGTTAGAATTGTTTGGATATCTTGGGTACGTGTGGTGATGTTTCCCGTGGCATCCCTAATCCTATTAATATGGGTTTCCTCTCTTCTTTTTTTAATTAATCTAGCCAATGGGCCATCAATTTTGTTTATTTTTTCAAAGAACCAGCTTTTTGTTTGGTTTATTTTGGTTATGGTTTTCTGATTTTCTAATTGGTTAATCTCTGCTTTTAATTTGGTTATCTGGCTTCTTCTAGTAGCTTTAGGTCCCATTTTTTCTTGTTTTTCTAGCTGTTTTAATTGCAACATGAGATTATTTACTTGGTCTGTCTCCATTCTCTTGATGTGGGCACTGAGGGCAATAAATTTGCCCCTCAGGACTGCTTTTGCTGTGTCCCACAAGTTTCTTTGTGAGGTGTTTTCATTTTCATTGAGTTGTAGGAAATGCTTTATTTCTTCTCTGATCTCTTCTGTTATCCAGGCATAGTTAAGGAGTGTGCTGTTCAATTTCCATGTATTGGAGAAATTTCTGCGGTATGCTTTGTTATTGAGAGCTAGCTTGATTCCACTGTGGTCAGATAGGATACAGGGGATTATGTCGATCCCTTTGTATTTGCTTAAGTTCCTTGCATGAACTATGATATGGTCTATTTTGGAGAAAGTTCCGTGAGCTGCTGAGAAGAATGTGTACTGTGTTGTTTTAGGGTGAAATACTCGGTAGATGTCAGTTAATTCCGCTTGCAGTATGGCCTCTCTTAATTCGGTAGCTTCTTTGCCAATCCTCTGGTTGGTAGACCTGTCCTTTGGTGAGAGTGGTGTGTTAAAGTCTCCTAGTATTATCGTATTGGGATCTATTTTATTCTGTAAGTTTGAGAGCATTTGTTTGACATATCTGGGTGCACCAATATTTGGGGCATATAAGTTGATGATGGTTATATCCTCCTCTTGGATTGTTCCCTTTATTAATATGTAGTGTCCGTCCTTGTCTTTCTGTACTGATTTTAATGAAAAGTTTATTTTGTCAGATATCAGGATAGCTACACCTGCTTTCTTACTGGGGGCGTTTGATTGGTAGATCCTTTTCCACCCCTTCACTCTGAGTTTGTTTGTATGTTTGGCTGAGAGGTGGGTCTCCTGAAGGCAACAGATGGATGGGTCTTGTTTTCTTATCCAGTCCTCAGTTCGTTTTCTTTTAATTGGCGAATTCAGCCCATTTATATTAAGAGAAAGTATAGAGAGATGCATTGTTGTCCCTGCCATTCCGTTTTCCTAAGTTTTTCTTTTTTCCTTTCCTCCTGTGCTTGCTCAGTTAGACTTTGAGTAACGCCTGTTTGGGGCAGGCCCCAGTTCCTGGCTGCTTTCTTCAGGTTGTGTCCCCCCTCTTAGAATTCTTTGTAATGCTGGCTTAATGTTTATGTATTCATTTAGTTTTTCTTTGCTATTAAAAGTTTTCAGTTCTCCATCAAATGTGAATGCTAGCTTTGCCGGGTAGATCAGTCTGGGTTGGCAGTTGTTCCTTACTTTTAAAGAGCTATCAAAGAAGAGTAAATTCTACAGATACTGCTAAAATAAAACTGTTAAAGCACTACACTAGGATAGCACTCACTAACTATAATTAATAGATACATTAAAATAATGTTACATTAATGAAAAATGGTGGCTTTGTAAAAGTTATAAACTAACAACTTCAAAAAACTTCTGTTAATATTTTATTTCATTGTTAAGAAGTGTTGGCGGTGATTGGTGGATAGAAATGAGAGATGGATGTATGGTTTGCATTTTTGTTTTGTTTTGTCTTTTTAAGGAGAAAATAGTTTCCTCTAGAGTATCATTTTAAAAGTACTTTATGGTTTTCTCAGTTGTGATCTCTATAGTAGGTCTGTTTGTCAGGAAAATAATAGTTTTAATGCCTATTTTCTTGGAAAATTTACAAATTGAATTATCTTCAGCTAAATGTATTTTTCTCTGTGGATTTTATACCATGAAGAAGTGTTAAAATTAAGTTGGCATCTAACTGCTGTGGGCAATTATATTAGTTGGCCCACTAGCTATCAGTATATCCCCTTAGGAAATATAAAACTTATTTTAATTTTGGCTTAAGCAAATTATTAGAAAATACCTGTTAATAAAAAATCTGAGCCTATGGGTGTGGGAGGGTGGAGAGGGGAAGGGATGGTATGGGGAAACAAAGGAGGAGGCAACAATGCTTGATAAGAAATGTACTCACTATCTTGCCCATGTAAGTGTAACCCCTCTATATGGTATTTTCACAATAATAAAAAATAAAAAAAAGAATTAAAAAAAATCTGAGGCCAAAGATAAGGGACACTGGATTCGTTCTTTATGGAAAGCAAGGCAGTAACAGAAAAGCTACCTCATGTAGTATCTGGAGACTTGAGTCTGAATTCTGCTTCTGTTAATTTTTTAGACATGTTACCTTAACCAAGACACCTGCTCATGTTGTCTGTTCCCTTATGTGTTTAAAAATTGACTTTGATAGTGTTAGAAGTGATTTTTATATGATAAACTTTTAAGGTTGTTAAAACTTTTAAGGTTGTTAAAACTTTTTATGTCTAAAAGGTTTATGAATGTTAATACTTTTCAAGTACTAGTTGACAATTTTTACTTTCAGTGTTTCCAGTTTTACATTAAGGTCTTTGGTATACTTTGAATTAATACTAGTATAGGACCAGAGAGGAATCTATGTGCAGTCTTGTATATGTGGGATCTAGTTTTCCCAACACTATTTGTTGCAGCAGTTATCTTTTTTCCAGATTATGCTTTTGGCACCTTTATCAAAAATCAACTGTTTCTAACTGGGTTATTTGAGCCTTCTATTCCATAGGTCAAACTCTGTTTTTGTACCTATATGGTGCTGTTTTTGTTACTATTCTGTAGTATAGTTTAAAGTTAGGTATATCTCCATTTGCTCAAGATTGCTTTGACTATTCAAGGTCTTTAGGAATTCATATTAACTTTGGATTGATTTTGCTACCACTGTGAGGAATGTTACTGGAATTTTGATGGAGATTGCATTGAATATGTAGATTACCTTTGGTAGTATAGCCATTTCCACAATATTAATTCTTCCAATCCATGAGCATGGGAGATCTTTCCATCTTTTGGTGTCTTCAGTTTCTTTCTTAAGTGATTATGCTTTTTGTTGTATATGTCTTCTATTTAGTTAAGTTTATTCCAACCTATTTACTTGGGGGCTTTTGTGAATGGGATGGTTTTTCTAATCTCTTTCTCAGGCTGTTCAATGTTGATATACAAAAGCTACTGATGTTTTTTGTATCAATTTTGTCTATTCAACAAAGAAGTCTCACTATATTTCCAGACTGGACTTGAACTCTTAGCTTGTATTTAAGTGATCCTCTTTGGCCTTTTAAGTGCAGGGATTATAGGATTACTACTATGCTTAGTTTTCAGTCTTTTCTATTCTTTTCCTACTTTGGCTGCTGAGGTACATTGGAAGGCCCTTGGCACTTTGAGCATCTGACACATTGGAAATGGATGAAGATCTGGAACATTGAGAAGTAATTAAGGTTTTTGTAGTACATTCTAAGTGTTTTGATAAGCTTCCATCTCAGCTGGGCAGGAAAAAGAGGTTTTGTTCTTCTGCCCTCTGTGCTATGCAACAACATATGCTATTTCTCATATTAAGACCTTAACAGCTGTGCCTACAAGTCTAGGTTGGAAAAAAAAAAAAAAAAAGTGAGGGCTTAGTGGTGTCTCTTTACAGATAAGCCTGTCAACATCTCTGTCCATCAGTAGATTACTTCAGCCTTTCAGAGCAGTTGTTTACTTCAGACATATGGGTCAAAAGTCAGCATAGTTAAGATACTGCAGATTGCTATAAGAATTGGAATTATCAGTTTGAAATGCTCATTACCAAAGAGAGCAATGTTATGACAAACTTGTATGTTTGTTTCTCTTTTACAGAATAATTCAGACAGGGTTGTGTAGCTAGACTCCTTTATGATCAGAATGATAAGGACATATTTCCTTTTACTTCATAATGAGATACAGTTTCAATAGAACTATTATTTACAAGGACAGGGCATAGAGAAGTCATTATGCATAAAAACTGAGTTTATTAGCAACATAAGGAAGTTGAATATTGTGGGAGAACTGAGTGTTTTAGTTTGTGAAAAGTTGTCTCATATACTATTTTTAGATTACCTGTTAGAGACAGGATAATGTGGTATATTGAGAAATAGATGTAACTTAATTCAAAAGGAATTTTAATTTTTGTGGTTTCTCAGTATTATTAGACATGAATTTACTGATTAAATCAGTGTATATAATATCTAAAATGTAAAGATTTTAGATTTCAGCATGGGTTGAATGTTCTTTAGCTGAAGTGTGTGGGACTACATGCATTTCAAATTTCAGTTTTCCATATCTGGGAAAATATGCATAGACTACCACTTGCATGTTCCTAATTCACAACTCCAAAATCTAAAACTTATTTTGAGCATCAAAACATTTGAAATATTTGAGATTAAAATATTCAACATATAATCAACTTTGTCAGTTTTTGTATACCAAGCTCTATTAGTATATATGTATGTTTGTGTATATATATATATGCATATATAATTCTGAAATAGGTAATCTTGTGATTTACATCTCATAGAGGAAATCTTTAAAAACTACAGAATCACAGGATTCATTTCCAAAGACTCTTGCTGCAGAATCTGCCCCTAAACCACAACATTATAATATCTTATAAAATAATATAAACTACAAGTGTGTTTGTTCATAAGATGGAATGGAAACATGAAAATACATTATAAGAACAAGATGCTACATAAATATATCATTTCAGAAAATAAATAATATATAGAAATAATTTAGTGTCAAGAAAATATATATGTTTAATATATATACATATATAATTTAAAAATGGGTTGCATTGCTTTTTTAGGAGGTTTGGAAACTTGACAATCCAGATTAATTAGAGAAACAGACATACAGGAAGTTAAATTATTACAGAGAAGAAGAGAAGTTTATGCCAGAGACTTATAAAAGGATAGTTTACTATTGCTGCTACTCTGCCTCTGTGTATTAAATAATACTTTATATTTTCAGAGCTCAGAGAGAAGAAGCCATTGACTAAGATTACAATACTGCATAAGTGTCAGAAACAGGAAACAACCCATATCTTCTGGTTCAACCCAGAGCCCTTTCCCATTACATCATATTTCTTAATAGACTGTATGGACAGATCCAGTCCTGTCCAAATCTGTAAAAAATGAAGAGGGAAATATGTAATAAGAGTCAGTCCATCAACACTAATTTTTAATAGTAAGTTATTAATGTTGTAATGGTAAGAATCAGCAGTGCTGTAATCAAGAAGAATCTGATGAGCTTTTTCCTGCATTTCCTGCTGACTGATGTAAATGACAGAAAAGATGCCAAAAGAAAAGTGCTTTGCTATATAAATAATGGTGGGGTTTTTTTCTGCTTTAAAAAACTGTTGATGGTGGTTATCTTCAGAAATAGGAAAGCTGTGGGTGTAGCTTAGAATCAGCAATACAGGAATAGAATATTTTTTACTGTTCATTTTGTGCCTTTTTTCTTTTATTTTTTTGTTTTTTGGTTGTGGGGCTTGAACTCAATGCCTAGGTGCTGTCCCTGAGCCTCTTTGTGCTCAAGACTAGCCTTCTATCACTTGAGCCACAGCACCACTACTGGGTTTTGAGTAGTTAATTGGAGGTTAAGAGTCTCAGGTGACTTTTCTGCCCTAGCTGGCTTCCAACTGAGATCCTCAGATCTCAGCCTCCTGCATAGCTAGGATTATAGGGGATTACAGCCATGAGCCACCAAAGCCTTCTTGTGTTTTTGTGCTATTTTGTTCTCTCTCTCTCTCTCTCTCTCTCTCTCTCTCTCTCTCTCTCTCTCTCTCTCTCTCTCTCTGTTTTGGTCATACTATAATTTGAACTCAGGGCCTCACACTTGTGCTCTATCACTATAGCACTGCTCACATCCTTTTTCTTTGTTAATAGGTCTGACTGTATAATGGGTTTGTGGGCCACTTTTTAAATACCTTAATTATGTAGAATATAAATTATGCTGATAGATTTTATTCTAAGAAATTACTGATCAGGTTAAGCTCATATCTATGTAGAAATACTATTGTTATGGTTAGAAAAGCAGTGGCACTAGAAAACCAATATTCTCTTATAGCTATATGAAAATGAATTTTAACTTACAGATAAAGCTGTGGGAATCATTAGTTCACTTTTGTATTTTAGAAAATACCTGTGCTTACATTTCCTCATGGGGTAAGACCTAGCTTTCCTGAGCAAGAGAGGTTCTCTGGCAGGAGTGGCAAGGATAAAATTAAAATTTCTGTATCAGTTGTTCTCGGTAGGGCTGTAGTAGGTGAAGAACTCTGAGGACCTACACTCATTACTACGAACAGGCAAAGCTAGCAGTTGTTGTCCCTACAACTGATTTATTTGCAAATCACATATTTAAATTAGGGAACTTCCAGCAATGATTTTCTCAGACAGTATTAATCCTCTAGGAGCTTTTGTGGATGATGTTCTTGATGTACAATGAAATTTGCAGTTGTATAAGATCCCAGAACAACTATGGTAATGTGATTTTGCAGTGTTCTTACTACCCTTGGAGAAGATACAAAATGTGTTCAATTAAGTAACATACTGATCTTCTGAAAATTACAAAAGAGCTATAGGATTTTTTTTTCATGGTAGTGAATAATCACCTCAAGAAGGGATTATTGTTCCTTAAGAGCCAGAATACTATGGCTATAATGAAAATATTAGGTTGATAGCCTATGAGTTAAGGAAGGAATACAAGACAGACAAAACTGTTAATCATGATCCTTGGCAGGAACAAAGTTTGTGCTTCATCCTGTTGTGTCTGGACAGTTACCAGAGCATATGCAGGACTTTGCAATTGAGTTCTCCATGTCCCAGAGAGTGTAAAAGCATTTGTGTATCTACAAGGTACAGATATAAGCAGTCTGATCTTGTTCTTTTTGTTTGTCTCTGTGCTTCTTTGTAAGTGGCTAAGCCTGCTTATAGCACAGCAATTATAAATATAAATGTATAAAAACAATTCTTGGGCTGGGAATTTGGCTTAGTAGTGGAGTACTTGCATGAAGCCCTGGGTTCCATTCCTCAGTACCACATAAACAGAAAAGGCCGGAAGTGGCACCGTGGCTCAGGTGGTAGAGTGCTAGTCTTGAGCAAAATAAACTAAGAGACAGTGCCCAGTCCCTGAGTTCAAGCCCCAAAACTGGGAAAAAAAATCTTATAAGTTTTAGTAGTTTCTTCTTTTCTGAGTGTGCATTCACAATAGCTTGGTATGTGTTGTTCCAATTACTGTGTTATTTTTTTTTAAACTTGTATTTTTATTCATAGTTTTAAATTTTCTTGTAATTATTAATGACTTGGATTAATGACATAACAATTAAGAAAGGATTTTCATTTATTTCTGCCAGTATTTACACTAATACCAACCTGACACCTGATATTTTGTTTTGTCTTGGTTTCCTTTTGTTTTTTGTGGGAGGATGTTGTTTGTTTTGCAGTACTTGGGCTTGAACTCAAGAATTTAACTTGCTAAAGTGACACTACTACTTGAGCCACTTATTCAACACTTTGTCTGTTCTGGTTATTTGAGAGACAGAGTCCAGTAACATTTTTTGCCCTGGCTGGCCTCAGACTGTGATCTATGAGATCTCAGCCTCCTGAATAGCTCAGACTTTAGGTGTGAGCCATCAGCATCTGATAATGCCATTTATTTTGTTTTTATTTTTAGGGGGTGGGTATGAACTTTGGCTTCAAACTTTATAGGACAGGGGGCTCTTACCATTGAGCCATCCTCCTAACTCTTATGATGCTGAGGATTAAGTCCAGGGCCTTGAATCTGCGAATGAAGTGTGTACGCTACCATTGAGACCATTTTAAATTTCCTGCTTGAAAGATTTCTAATTTACATATTTTTATTTTTTTGTTTTGGTTTTTTTTTTACTCTACAAATAGTATGATTTTTTTTTTTTTGCCTTTTAGTTATAAAATTCTAGCTGGTGAACAGGTAGCGTGCAAATCTCCTTTTTGTTTCTTTCTTGGCAGTTTACTTCTATTTATCTTTCATCGCACTTTATAGTCATTCTATTGTTCCAGCTTCTCTAAATTGGGTATTTTTTTCTTGTAGTACATAAAAGTATAATGCATTTTATTATACATAGGTAGCTTAGATTTGATCAAAGACTTACCATATACCATATACCACCCCTTTCCAGAGTTTGTTTACTCTTTAATTTTTTTTTTGTTTTTTTAACTGAAACCAGATATGGCTCTATCACCAAGGCTGGCCTCAAATTCTCAATCTTCCTGCCTTTACTTATCAAGTATTAGGATCAAATGCATACACCAAGCGCATGGCTAGAATTTGTTTGTTCTTACTGTATATACCTCAAACTCACACCTTGTTATATATTTCTTTGCTCAAGCATCTTTGTTGACCTTCATACTTTAATTTGCATAAGACTCAGTTCTGAAGTTAACCAAAACAATGTTCTGACCTTACTACCAGACATTCTATTTCTATGGACTTGGGTGACCTGGGTGAAGCCTTGGAACCTGTACTTTACACATCCTTAAGGCATTCTTGTTTTTTTTGGGGGGGGGGTCCGGTCGTGGGGCCTGAACTCTGGGCCTGGGCGCTGTCCCTCAGCTCTTCAGCTCAAGGCTAGCTCTACCACTTGAGTCACAGCGCCGCTTCCAGCTTTTTTCTTTTTTCTTATGTGGTGCTGGGGAATCGAACCCAGGGCCTCAGGCTTGCAAGGCAAGCGCTCTACCACTGAGCCACCTTCCCAGCCCACTTTAAGGCATTCTTATCTAAGTAATTGAAGGACCACAGAGAGGTAGACAGCATATACTATATCTAAGTGCATACTCATGGTTTCACCATGAGTATATATTGATTATTCCAAATCCTTCTCATCTGTGTGACTAGCATGGCTCAATTAAGGGCAGAACATCCTCTGATGCAGGCTACATGCATTCAGATCCTAGATCAGTTATTTAGTAACTACCAGATCTTGGGTAAGTTACTTCTCATTTGCTTCATATAAAAAGTTAATAGTAATATCTCATAGAACTGCCCTGAAAATTTAGTGGTTCAATATATGTTGAGTATTTGGCCAGTGCCTGGCATAACAAGCTCAATGTATTGGCTATTGTTTTTATGTAGTTATCCCATAAGCTCCTCACAAATGTTTGAAATGAAAAGACTTCTACTTAGCCTCCTTGAATCCTGTTTTCTGCCTTGGTTACAGGTGTTCTTCCTTTCTCCTTATCACTGATTTTCCTTGTGTAGGTATGAAGTCCAGTGAATTCAACATCCTTCTTATCTCTAATTTGTCCCTGTTAGGTCTGCCTGGGAGAACAGCTCTCTCTCCCTACCTCCTCTTCCTTAAGCACAGCACTTAGTATTGCCAGTAATCACCTGACTGTCAATCACCTGACTGTGAGTCAACAAAGGACCCCATAGTCATAGGTCACTTCCTCATCTTCTGAGGTCACTTTCTGAACTACCCAGGTCACGCCTCCTTTGGACAACTAGAGGTTCCCTAGGCTTTGAGGTCACACCTTTCCTCCATTCCCTATATAATCTCTCTCTACCATAAAATTCCCTCTCTTCCTTTGCACGCCTCCATCTCTTGAGGATGGGCAGTGTTAGCCCAATAGCCTCCTCTCTCATAGCATGCTCTTTCCCTAGGCAACATTAGGCCCATTTAGTAAAGGCAGTAAGTGATCAGCCCCTACCCCCTTTACCCAAGAGGGCTCTTGTTTGGGATAGCTATAACCATATAAGGCAGCAAGAGCCCCTAAAACTTACAGGGCATATGGGTCACCTGAGAGGGCACTCCATTGGGGCAGCTATAACCATATAAGGCAGCAAGATTTCCAAAATCTCAAGGTTATAAAGGTCACCTGAGACAATAGCCAGCACTTTTCACTTCTCTCTTGTGAGAAGGGGTCTAGCCAGTCACTTTACTGGCAGTAAACCTTTTCTTTGTTCCTTACACCTGGATGTCTGCATGGTTTTCTGGCAAAGTCTAATTTACTCTAACTGACAGTTTCCTCTCTCCCAATAAGCTTTTCTGCCTGAACCACATGGCAATCTCCTTTCGGCAAACCTTGCTTTGGTTCAGGTGTTTATTACCTCTCATACCCTTGACTTCTAATGTTATTTTTAAATATTGCCTTATAATGATTGTTTTTAGCCATTCTAACTTAAAAATTTTTTATCAAAGGCATCATGCTCTTGCTGTTCCTCTGACCAATGGCTCTTCTGATTTGTAGGATAAAATCTGAGAACCTGTGTCTGACATACAAACTCCTTAGATGTTTCTCTTTCCCCTCTGCAGTGCTCAGGCAAATAACAATCTACTGGTTTTTGTAAAATACTTGCATTAGATTGCTGAAAACTAGGTTCTTTCTTGCTTTCATCTTTTTGTGGCGATTAAAAGCATGAGCTTTATATAGTCAGGCCAACTCCTACTTGGCCACTTGACTAGGAAAGGAACAATTTTTCTGTGCTATAGTTTCTTCAACTGTAAAATGGGAATGATTGTGCCTGATAGCATTAGTAGGAGGATTTAATGATTGAATTCACAAAAGAAGTGGTAAATAAATGCATACAATCATTACTTTTATTAACATGTCTAAAGCCTGTATACTACGTCTTCTCTACCCATAGCCTCTGTTTTCTTTTCCTGTTTCATCTTGCATGTGTTTGCTGAAGACCTAGCTCCTCTAGGAAGTCATCTCTGAAATCCCCAGAGTCTGTAATTCCTATAGCATCCTGTGCTGTATAAATAAACTGAATGCTTCAAGGACTGACAAAAACTGAATTTGAATCCTTGATAATGAGCGAAGCTTTATTACTTTGTTGTTCCTTAATTACTATAGACTGAAAAAACAATCAGAAAGAGATATCCTCTGGTATTGATTCACATGTATGTGACTGAGCTATTTTAAAAAATTATTTATTTAAATTGGTGTACTGGGATTTTAACTCAGCCTTATGCTTTCTAGGCAAATGCTCTACCTCTTCAGCCATACCTCTCAGCATTATTTTGCTTCAGTTATTTTTTAGGTAAGTTCTTGCTTCCTCTCCCCCCATCAGGGCAAACCCAGGCTGTGCATCTTTCTAGCTATCCTCTGGTATGGCTTATAGGTACATTCCACCACTCTGTGTTTATTTGTTAAGATAGGGTCACTGGTCCTCACTACCTTTTTTGCTCCACAAAGACACAAACAAAAACCTGTTTGTTGTGCTCCTGTAGCAGTATTTGTCTTTCATTCACGACATATTTTAGCTTCAGACTGGCTTTAACCAAGATCTTCCTGATCTCTGCCTATGGTGTTTATCTAGGGTTACAAGTGTGTACCACTGTGATGGTCCTTAGCAGGGCTGTCTTTATTGGGCCTGAGGACTTATTTTTGGGGGGTATTGTTTTAAATCTCAGCTTTGAATATATATTCTGCCTAAATACTTATTACTACCCAGCTTATATTTTTTTCAAGAAGATAAGTATAACTAGACAGTCTGTTAGCTTTTCAATTTAAAAAGACAAAGAAGCTGGGTGCTGGTAGCTCAGGCCTGTAATCAGTGCTACTCAGGGGGTCGAGATCTGAAGATTATGTTTTGAAGGCAGTCCTGAGCAAAAAAGTCCACGAGACTCTTACCTCCAGTCAACCAGTAAAAAGCTGGAAGTGGAGGTATGGCTCAAGTGGTAGAGTGCCAGCCTTGAGGAGATAAAGCTAAGTGAGAATGGGAGTCCCTGAATTTAAGCTGTAGCGTGTGCACGCATGCACACACACACACACACACACACACACACACACACACACACACACACACGAGACAAAGAGGTATAGGGGTGGGTATGGCTCAAGCGATAGAGTGCTTCTGGCCCTAAGTTCAAACCCAGTACCAAGACAGAGGAGGAGGAGGGGGAGGAAGAAGGTATTGCTGAAGCCAAGCAGACAAGCAGATAGCAAGGGATAAAAAGGCAACAAAATCTCTTAGGGTGGAACTCTACAGTGAAGAAGGGGAAACAGCCCAAGGAGTATCAGTGTGTGGCTCTAAATATGTTATCCTAAAGATTAAAATATTTTGAATATACTTTGTCTAAAAGTAAGAAAAGTATGGCTGGGAATGTGGCTTAGTGGTAGAGTGCTTGCATGGCATGCCAGAAGCCCTGGGTTCGATTCCTTAGTACCACATAAACAGAAAAAACTGGAAGTGGCACTGTGGCTCAAGTGGTACAGTGCTATCCTTGAGCACAGAGAGGCTCAGAGACAGAGCCGAGGCCCTGAGTTCAAGCACCAGGATTGGAAAGAGAGACAGGAAAAAAAAAAAAAAGCAAGCCCAAAAGAAAAGTAGCTTAAACATTTTAGAACTATTTCTTTGTAAACTAGTTGAAATAAACTTTGGTACTTAAGTAGGTAAGCTTTACTTTCCTTGATTAATAGCTCCTTTCCCCCTTGGCCAGTCCTATAATTAATTCTATTGCATATGCCCAGTCTGTAGGGCAAAATAAGTACTGTTAACTTTTCTTTATCTTTTAGAGATGATGTCTGGCTATGTAGCCCAAGCTGGTTATGTCCAGCTCTATTAATTTGAATTCAGTATTAATTGGAGATAAGAGTCTCACAAAACTATCTCAGTCTCCTGAGTAGCTAGGATTACAGGCATAAGCTAGACATCAGGTTACATATGATGTTTTTCAAAGTTAGGATGGTATTTACTGAATCAGCCATAACAAACATTTGGATAGAGAAGTACAGAAAAGTTGTTGGCCTAATTAGTTTCAAGGAATTCATTTTACGTTTTTTATTAGTCTGTAAGTATATAATAGCCCTTTTCAGAATGTAGTATTTTAGAGTATAAGCATTTATAGAAGACATGGACATAATTGTCCTTTCTGAGTTTTGGGTGGGAAGCATGAGTTTCTAAATGTTTAAATAATTAACCTTCTATAACTCCAGCTGTCTTTTCACCTTCTCAGAAATTTAGTCAGGAATAAACTATATTCATAAATTATTTTTGTTTCTGGTTCATTATGGAGAATATAAGAAGATAGAAATAAGAATGTAAAAATCTGTTGTCTAACATGCTAATAGATTTACTTAATCTTATCTTTGTCTATCTTTGTCCCTTTTAAAAATGGGCTATAATTACACAATTTTAGATTTTTCCTCTTCACTTTATATTAAATAGCATTTTCTCATCAACTGAATAGTCATAAAGATGATAGAAGTCTAATCATTTAAGTAATCTTAAATATAAATTTAAAACTTACTGGATACAAATTTGTTACAGGAAAATATTCATAAGCCTAGTTATTTTAAATTCAGCACTTGATAGGTTTGCTTTGAATCTAGGTACTACTTGAGTTAGATTGACTGTGGTGAACATCAACAGTTAATTGCCATGTTTTAATTTATAAAATATAAAAGATTGGCCTTACATTGTATTCTTTAAAAACTTTTTTTTTTTTTTATTGACTGGGGATGTGGCACAATGATAGAGTACCTACCTAATGTGAAAACCCCAGGTTTTAATCCCCAGCACCTCAGTAAATGAACAGAAACCTACTTCTTGTACTCATGTAGCAATGCACATATTGTATTAAAGACATATTTAAGAAAATGAGCTTGGGACATTCTCAGTAAAAAAAATCCATTAATAGTTATGAACAGTTTTACTGATGTACTCTTGACTTCCCCATTGTGTGTTTTTCCTTCCTTATTGTGTCAGTCTTTTTTTTTAAATAAGTGATCAATAGATTTTTATTATATTGCTTTTCCTGGTGACATCTCAAAACATCAAATATAAAAGGAAAATATTAATAGTTTATGAGGAGGGAAAAAAGTATATAAAGGGATTGTACGAAATGCAAAGTCTTGGACTTCACCACAGATATCCTAAGAGAAATTCCTGGCTCTAGCAAGACTCCCATGTTATTTGAAATGTGGACATCCTTTTGTTCTTCACCATGATTTTTTTTTATGTTTTAATTGTTATTTCAAAAGTGATAAACAGAAGGGTTACTTATTACTCAAGTAATGAGTACATTTCTTTTTGAACAGTATTCCCCATCCCTCATTTTCTCCCACTTTTTCCCCTCCTGCCCCGCCTCTTTTCAAAGTTGTAAAGTTTATTTGCAACATACTGTCTACTGAGTATCACTGTGGAATTCATTCACCCTTTGTCTCACCATTTCTGATTCTCCTTCTCCTCCTCAAATCAGATAAACTTATATACAAGACAAAGGGTACAGAAATCAAAAACAGTGACAAAAAGGAAAAAAAGAACTGAAAACAGTGCAATAAAAAACCTTTTGTTTCTATTTCTTGGAGTTCTTTCGATAAGCCTTATTTTACGTGGTCATATGTGGTCATAGCTATTGAGCCATTGTGATCCTCTCCTAAGAATATCTTCCTTTGTTCTCACTGTGCAAATGCTCAGAGTACTGTTTAATCGTGCCCAAATGTAATTATTTGTCTTTTACTATCCATTGGATTACGTTGTAGATTTATAGACATATTATAGTAGGATTCTATATACACAACATATATAGTTGTGTATATATACCACATTTTCTTGATCCATTCATCCACTGAGGAACCCTCTCTCAGAATGGCCATTATCAAGAAAGCTTGTAATAACAGATGTTGGTGGGATGTGGCCAAAAAGGAATGCTAGTACACTGTTGGTGGGAATGTAAATGTGTTCAACCACTCTGGAAAGCAGCATGGAGGTTCCTCAAAAGTCTAAACATAGAGCTCCCCAGTGACCCAGCAGTCCCAGTCCTGGACATTTACCAGAGACCACAAACCAGCCCACACTAAAGCCACCAGCACAACCATGTTCATTGTGTCAGTCTTTATTCAAAAATGAGATTACAAATTCAATCATGTTAGTAGTAGAAACCTTGCCTTATGTGTTTCTTATTTCCACTGGACAGAGAACATTAGACATGAAGTATTACTTGGTCTCTACTTTCTCCTGTGTTTTCCCCCACTTATCTGATCTGTAGTCTTTGATTTCCATTTAGGATGTTTCTTCCTTCATTTGCCTCTTAGCATTCTTTTTGTTTGGGGGGGAGGGGGGTAAGTTGTGGGCTTGAACTCTTGAGCCTGGGTGCTGGCCCTAAGCTCTTCAGTTCAAGGTGAGCGTTCTACCATTTGAACCACAGTGCCACTTCCCGTTTTCTGGTGGTTTATTGGAGATATGAGTCTCACAGACTTTCCTGCCCCGGCTGGCTTAGAACCGCAATCATCAGATCTCAGCCTCCTGAGTAACTAGATTTCAGGTGTGAGCCACTGGTGCCTGGCCCGTAATTACCCCTTTTTTGTCTGCTAAATCTGTGATTCTTAGCATTTACAAATTTTAGCTTCAACATATTTTGAGGGGAACATCATGATTCTATACTAAGTGCTTTTGATGTATCTTGTGTCTTTAAATTTCTGACTATTTTAGCTAGCATAGGTTAAGCCTATATTTTCAGCAACCCTTTAGTTTGTCCTTCTGCCAAAAATATCTTCCTTTTCATTCTGTCCACCTCAGGGCCAGCTGAAAACATTAGTCAAAGTGTTAATGAGGAATCCCTTTATGCCTTTCATTTGTTCCCCAAGGCTTAGTTAGATAAAATACAAACTCCTTAGTGATATATTTACAGATGGTTTTGCGGTTTGGCCTTCAAATGCCTTTCAGTCTATCTCTTATGGTCAACATTTATTCACTGTGTGCCAGTCAAATTCACTAGGGTTAGCTCCATTAATCGTATATTTCCAAAATTTGTATTCCTGTTAAACCTCATATTGTTTGGATTTCTGCCTCTCATATTTTCTTAATGTTTAGTGAGCATTGATTAAACAACATATTTAAAAGTGGGGTACTAAAAAACTTCACTTTTAAATTAATTAGAAACATAGAGACTCCAACTTCATCCAATCTTACTTATTTTGTCATCTTTAGTAACGTGGGCTATTCATATTCTCTAGATATAGAACCTCATATCACCACTTGGATCTATGGACTGCCCATATTCTGAGAACTGAATCTTTAGCTTTCAGTTTGGTACCCAACTGTTATTGTTCCCTACTCCAGAGATATACTATAATTTCCTTTTCAGAGAAAAGAAGCAAAACAAAACTTCCAATCTTCTACAAGAGGGTATGGACTTCTTTTGCTTGTATAGACATATAATTCTTCTTAATTTTACTTTCTATCTCTTCTCTAGTTAATGACGTAACTCCCTTAGCTACTCCTTATAGATGTATGGTTAATTCTTGAGACAGTTTGCGGTCTACAGAGTATATTTAAAAGTCACTTGGTTTACTTAGATAGGAGTCTACTTTTTTGCACTAGCTAACCTACTACCTACTAGCTAAACCTGCTACCTACTACTTACTACCTACTGCCTACTACCTACTAGCTAAACCTACTATACATCTGTTTCCTATTTTCCAAGGTTTTGTTGTCACTTCTCCCAATCCCTTTGTCTTTGCACATTTGTATCTTTGTTTGAAAATTGTTTTAATATTATTCTGGAATTTCAAGAGGAAGTTAAAATCCATATATATGTCCATTCTGCCATATTTGCCTAAATTCCTCTAATAAACTGTTTCTGACATGTGTCAGTCAAGGAAAGTTAGACAATCTCTCCCTTGTCCTCCATAGTATTCTTTGTATGTAAATTCTTTTTTTTTTTTTTTTTGGTGCCAGTTCTGAGACTTGAACTCAGAGCCTACGCACTGTCCCTAGCTCAGGGCTAGCACTCTGCTCTACTTCCAGCTTTTAAAATAATTTATTAGAGATAAAGAGTCTCACAGTCTTTCCTGCCCAGTCTGGTTTCAAACTGCAATCCTCAGATCTCATCCTTCTTAGTAGCTAGTAGCTTAGTATCTTTTTATTTCTTTTGGATTCATACTGTCATGATAGCAACCTTTTTGTTTTGCCTGACTGGGGCTTGAACTCAGGGCCTGGGTGCTGTCCTTGAACTGCTTTTTGCTCCAGGCTAGTGCTCTACCACTGGAGCCTCAGTGCCACTTCTGGCATTTTCTGAGTAATTTATTGGAGATAAGAGTCTCATGGAGTCTTTTGCCCAAGCTGGCTCCAAACCACAATCCTCAGATCTCAGCCTCCTGAGTAGCTAGGATTACAGGTGTGAGCCACTGGGGTCTTGACTGATGTCAACATTTCCTATGGAAACATCCCTCCCTACATTAAAAATAGAATATTTTTCATCTGAGGCTTGTGTGGCATTTCCCCATGCTGAGATTCAAGTAATATATTGATAGTAATGCTGCCTAGACGATACTGTGTTTTTCAGGGTTTCATATTCAGGGACACATGATATCCACTAGTTATCATAAGTGATGTTCATTTTAATCATCTAATCAAAGTGTTACTGGTTGGTTTTTATACTATATAGTTATTCATTTGTTGTATCTTACAAGGAATATATTGAGAAAACACTTTAGGATTTTTTCCCAGGATGCAAAATGATAGTGTATTTTTCCCCAATCCAGTAAGACATAGCTTTAAAGTTAATTATAAATTATGTTAAAAAATCTTTTTTTTGAATATCAAATGATCAGTATTTAAGAGATTTGCTGCTATTGCATACAACATTTTACATGGTAGTCATTGAAATAATGCCTTTGAATTTAGAATTTAATGGCTATGGGTCTTTTTGTAAATTCATTGCATTTTAGTATCATTAGTATTATTTAGTATTATTATTTAGTATTATTAGTATTATTTAGTATCATTGCATTAAATTCATTGCTTAGTATCTTTTTATTTCTTTTGGATTCATACTGTCATGATAGCAACCTTTTTGTTTTTATTTATGTATTTAGTTATTTTTGTGCCAGTCCTGGGGTTGAACTCAGAGCCTGGGCACTGTCCCTGAACTTTTTTTTTTGGGGGGGGGGGTCCGGTCTTGGGGTCTGAACTCTGGGCCTGGGCGCTGTCCCTCAGCTCTTCAGCTCAAGGCTAGCGCTCTACCACTTGAGCCATAGCACCACTTCCGGCTTTTTTTTCTGCTTATGTGGTGCTGAGGAATTGAACCCAGGGCCTCATGCATGCAAGACAAGCGCTCTACCACTGAGCCACCTTCTCAGCCCCTGTTCCTGAACTTTTTGACCAAAGCTGGCTAGTGCTTTACTGCTTGAGTCACAGCTCCACTTCTGGCTTTTTGGTGGTTAATTGGAGACTCACAGACTTTTACTGCCTGGACTGGCTTTAAACTATGATCCTCAGATCTTAGCCTCCTGAGCTGGGATTACAGGTGTGAGCTACCAGTGACCATCTTCATTGCATATTTTTTAAAGTTGAATTTATAATATACTTTAGAATATGAATTTTGTCTGATACTTATTCTCAGTCTACAGATTGTTTACAATATACTGTATTATTTGAATCCTGCTAACAAACTCTAATGAACTATTGATCAGATAATAATCATTAAATTCATTCTGATGAAAGCAGTTTTACAATACAAAGTAGATTGTGAAACTGTTACTACAATGGAAAGATACAGATTTTTTCCCCTTTGAAGCAAAAATGTTTGTCTAACTAAAACTGATTTTTCTAGAACAGTTAATATCTTTAATGTATGTATGAATCTATTGCCAAATATTGTTTCAAGCAATGTGGCAGATTAGATGTTCCAAGAAACTTCTGATAAAGAATACAATAAAAAATACAAACAATACAATACAAAAAAAAAACCTGTATAAAATTTTTTGTGTATATGCTGGGGCATGATCTCTTGGGCCTGGACCCTGTCCCTAAGCTTTTGTGCTCAAGACTAACATTATACCACTTGACTCTGCCTTTTTTTGTTAGTTCGTTGGAGATAGGAATCTCACAGACTTTCCTGCCTGGGCTGGCTTCAAACCATGACCCTCAGATCTAAAGGCATGAGCTCTCAGCACCTAGGTTGGTTTTTTTGCTTGTTTGTTTTAAATTTTATAGCATAGCTGAGTTACCCTGATGCTATAATGAGAAAGCCAATTTCCATTGGGATAAATGAGCCCTGAGATCCTTTTAGCCCAAAGGCGCTTTCTGATCCTTCATGTCCCAGAACCTAAGAAGGAAGTGTTTGCAGATGACAGAGAAGTCTGAGCCTGAGCATTATGATACATTTGGACATTTCAGCAAAAAGTTGGGATCTCCAAAGAGTAAAATTTTCTGTGAATGATTTTGGAAAATAACTGGCTCTTCAGAGTGATTCTCCCATCTCACTCTTGACTTTGTTTGGAGTAGACTTTTGTGCTGAGAAATCAGCACAGGCCTTACTTTGCTCATGTTGATTTGAAGTTAGATTCACACTCTACTGTACCCCAGAACAAAATGTTAATGTAAAATCCCCACCACTCCCCCAAAACATCTATCTGGATTTTAATTTAGATTTTTGAGTACTTTAGATTTTTATCGTCCCAAGAACTTGCCTGAAACAAATAGAAATCTTTTCTGGAGAAAAGTAGTGGCTATGTCTTGGAGGGAGGGGGTTTTTGTTTTGATTTGTTCTGTGTTCTTGTTTGCCATGCTGAGCATCAAACCCAAGACCTTGTTCATGCTAGGAAAGCAGTTTGTGAGTGACCTACATCCTCATATGAAAAATGTTTTAAATACTAAATTTCTTAATTCTAGGAAATGTGAATTTAAAAATCACAAGCCCGACATACTGTACATACCTGTAATCCCAGCCCTCAAAAAGCTCAAACAGAAGAATCAAGAGCAGCCTAGGTTATGTAGTAATACCCTGTCTCAAAAAAACAAAAAAATCCAGAAAGCACTAAATATGAATAAACCAACCACTCTAAATGGAAGTCAGCAAAAGCCACAAACTGCAAAATCAATTCCTAAAATTATCAAAGGACAATATATATATATATATGTGTATATATATATATATATATATATATATATATATATATATATATATATAAAGATATTTATAAAGGAAATTGAAGGATGGGTGCTGGTGGCTCATGCCTGTAATCCTAGCTACTCAGGAGGCTGAGATCTGAGAATCACGATTCAAAGCCAGCCCGGGCTGGAAAGTCAGTGAGACTCTTATCTCCAATAAACCACTAGAAAACCAGAAGTGGCACTGTGGCTGAAGCGGTAGAGCAGCTCGCCTTGAGCTGAAGAGCTCAGGGACAGCGCCCAAGCCCAAAGTTCAAGCCCCACGGCTGGCCAAAGAAAAGGGGGGGGATTGACTTAGTTAGGTCAATCACTATACAGTGATGAAAATGATAATAGCAAAGAATTATCTAGCATTCTAATTTCTGCAATCTACTTTTGATGCTATAAAATTTAATGTGTAATATTATAGTTGTAAATATTCAGTATAACATATACATTGATAAGTATAGGAGCTATACTTCCTCAAATCTGTTCAGTCTAAAAGTTAGAGAAGGCAGCTTTTAATTCAACTTGAAGACAGCTCTGTCTCTCTATGAGCAGAGTTTAGATGACCTGTGTAGGGATTAAGTTTGTAATGAAAGATAGGGCTAGAAAAGATAGCCTCTAAGACCTCCTTGTACTTTTAATGAAATTACATGGTTCTATTTTTGACTTAGTGTTTCTCATATCCTATTTCTCTCTAGGAGATATTTTCCTTTTGACTATCCATTAAGGTTGCTTTTGTTTAGATAGATATAAATCAGTCCTGAAGAGACTGTTTTCTCTAGCTACATAAATGTTGGGATGTGGGAAGCTTGAGTTATGATAAACTTAAGAAAATTATCTACCATCTGTAGGCTTTTATTTCTATAGGTTTAAAACAAAAAGACTGAATTTGGCTGATGCCTGTAATCCTAGCTACTCAGGAGGCTGAGGTCCAGATGCTCACAGTTCATAGCCAACCCAGGCAGAAAAGTCTGAATGTCTCCATCACTAATATAACTAGCAAAAATAAACCAGGCTGGAGGCATGGCTCAAGTGGTAGAGGGGCTAGCTGAGCAATTAAGCTGAACAATCATGAGACCTTGAGTTCAAACTCAAGCTAAAAGTAGAAAAAATATTTTTCCCCAAAACAGGAAAAAAAAATGCTTTGCATCTAGAACATTCTTTTGAAATTATAGTTTCTTTATATAGTTGGTTGCAGCCAATTAAGGTATAGTAATTTTATGCACCATAAAAATGATGTGCCATGGGCTGGGAAGGTGGCTCAGTGGTAGAGTGCTTGCCTTGTATGCATGATGCCCAGTATTCAATTCCTCAGCACCACATAAGCAAAAAGAAGCCAGAAGTGGTGCTGTGGCTCCAGTGGTAGAGCATTGGCTTTGAGCTGAAGAGCTGAGGGACAGTGCCCAGGGCCAGAGTTCAGGCCCCACGACTGACAATAATAATAATAATGATGACAATGGTAATAATAATAATGTATCATTTCCTTTGTTGTTTATAAAATGTCAAGAATGGTTTCTAACACAGCCTGAGTTCCCCTAGACTTTTTCAGTCAGGAAAAAAAATGAAGCCTGTATTTTAAATAGCTTTTTACTCATACTTGCAGGTATGTAAAAGTTCCACAAGAATTTCTGGGGCTTTTTAATTACATATACCTAGGCCCCTTGGATCAGATAGGCAAGAATGGAGATTGGAGTTTAGGTACTACTATTATTTTCAGAAATTGCTGTCATAACATGAAGAATGTTTTCCTTCCAGCTCTTCTTTCTTCTATATTTATCTCTCCATCTCATTTATAGATACAGTGATGAAATACTTATGTTTTTACTTGCAGCCTTCTCTTTTCTCAAGACTAAGAAAGAATTAGCATGACCATCACCTTACTGAACACAGAATCACTCCTCTCCTGAACCATGTAAGATTTTTGCATCAGAATTTTTTGGACTTGTTTCATCTTCTTTCAGAGTAAGTTTTATTTTCCTCCCAGGATTTTCATCTCTTTATGTAAAACAAGCTTCTAGTGGATTTATGTACTGATTTACAAAACAGGACTAGATAATAAGGATTACATTCAGAAATTTCATATAGCCAAAATTACTTTTGAAAATGCCAGTACATTAACATCTAACAATTGATATTTGAGAATTAGATTATATTGTTGGCTTGTATTTAAAGGCTGTATTATTTTTAGAATAAATACTTTCCAAGATCCTGAGATGTTGCTTACTGGTAAAATGTTTGTCTAATCTGCATATAATCCTGGATTCCATCCAGCATCACCTTAAAAAAAAAAAGGAGAAAAAGAAAACGTTTGTTACAATAATTCTTCCCTTTAAGCCCTAGAGCCATTCTTTTTGTGAAGAAGTCAGGCAGAATTATACATACTATCTATGCAGTATTTTTTCTGTTACTGCTGAGTTTAATACAGTTGAATTTGTGACAATTCATAAAGATACAATTCCATAGTATATGATTATGATGCCATATTGAAGTTTCACCTGAATTTTTTGTGCAATGCTTTTGTTTTTCAAATAGGAAATTATGAACTCTAGTATCATTTCTTTATTCTCTACAGATAATGGATTCTGAATTAGTACATAGTGTAGTTGGAAGCTATCTTAAACCTCCAGAAAGAGTGTTTGCTCCACCATTCACCCAGAATGAATCATCTCAGAGTTGCTACCCTCTGAACTTAGAAGTTATCTCTCCTAAAATGCTTCAGAGTCCAAATAGCCAAGGTAATACTAAGGAAAGATTTTTATATAAAATTAAGTATGAAGTATGTTATTGTGTATTTCGTATTACTAAAACTTCTAATTTTGATTATTTTGCTAAGTTTCTAAGAATGATCATAGACAAGTTATTTAAAATTTTTGGTTTGAGCTTCAGCTATATGATGAATATTAATATAACCAACTATATATATCACAGATTCATTCCAAAAAGAAAAATACTCTCTGAAGAATAGAAGACCAGATTTGGAATCGGTCTAAGCTAGATGATAACAATCTAGATGAGTTAAGTAGGGCTTTCTCTTATTCAAGGATTAGGTTTGAAAATGGAAGAAATCCAAAATTGTCCTTGAAAATCTTTTTAGAAACCATTATATACAATTACTGCAAAATAAGATCATTATAACTTTTCAAATACAAACTTAGGATAATCTTAAAATTATTAAATCAAATTTAATTTTATTAACTTAATATATTTAATTTTGTCAATTAAATTTGATTTAATAATTTATTAAAATTATGAGTCCAAGCCGGGCACTGGTGGCTCACGCCATGTTTTTATGAGGACTATACATTGTACATTTTTCTGTACACTAACAAAAATAAACTGCTTTTTAAAAATATTATTCTGTATTAGTATGATTTTAATCTTTGAAAAACTTACTTATAACATCAAGCAAATCATTTTTCAACAGCTCTTATTTTAGCCTTAAAAAGTCTTCAGGAAAAGATTCGTCGTTTAGAGCTAGAGAGAACACAAGCTGAAGATAATCTGAATATCCTCTCAAGAGAAGCAGCAGAATACAAAAAGGCCTTGGAGAATGAAACAAATAAGAGAAATCTGGCACATCAGGAACTGATAAAGCAGAAAAAGGGTAAAAAATACAATACTTCTCACAAATAAGGGGTTACCAAAGTTTATTACAATATCTTTGTCTCATGTAAATTGAAACCTTGAGACTTGTTCTCAGATATTTTAATATTTGTGGGAAATGAATATAACTTTGAATTTATCTCTATTACATCCAGTTCATAAATTTTTGAAAGTAAAATAAAATTTGCTTTTAGATAGATGTGTTTAGAATGTTTTCAGAATAAGCAACAAAACCAGCTTAATTCATAATTAAAATATTTTCAGTTAATGCTAATGTTTAAGATTTAAAATATAGAGCAATAATTATAATTTAACAATATGAAAAGATAAAAAATAAATACAAGAAGTTTTTTAACTTGAGAAGAAGTATTAATTTAGAAGAATAGGCAGGTAAATAAAAGCTTTTGTAGAAATCATAAAAAGGACATTAGACTTAACAATTTAGACTATAAGTTCCTCATATAATTTACTTAGAAATTTATAGTCCTTTTCCTTCTAACACTATACTGACTACATAAACAAAGCTAAAGTTTGTGTTTCACATTACAAATAACAAATGATGAGAGTTGCTTTTTCCTAAGGCAACAGGAGGAAAGAGCTGGGGAAAATAAAAATGTTAAATGATTAGAAATAGTTTGTAACCAGGCACTAGTGGCTTTCACACCTGTAATCCATGTTACTCAAGAGACTGAGATCTGAAGATCACAGTTTAAAGCCAGCCCAGGGAAGAAAGTCTGAGACATCTTATGTCCACTTAACCAGCAAAACACCAGAAGTGGAGATGTGTCTCAAGTGGTAGAGCACTAACCTTTAGTTCAGGAACACAAATGGAGGGACAAAGGGTAAACAAATACATCAATGGTACTTACTAAACTGTATGGAAAATGAACTATACAACTTGTGGGTGGGGACAGGAAGGGAAAAGTGGGAGAGAGTGACAGAAGGAGTGACATTGTCCAAAAAAAATTGTACTGTTTACCTGACTTAAATAATTTTAATTTCTTTGTACATCACCTTTATAATAACAATTTTTAAAACTTACCAACCCTCCCCCCAAACAAAGAAGCCCAGGGACAGCATCCAGGCTGAGTTCAAGCCCCAAGACTGGTATTTTTTAAAAAAAGTTTGTTTATGCCTATAGAATTAGCCAAATGGCCAGTAGTCAGGAACAGAGGAAAATGGAAATAGTAGAGGTCATATTTGTGAATTCTCCAAGCTAAGAGACTTCGCATCTTGTTTTTGTAGATGGTGTTGTTTCCTAGGAACAACCGGGGTATTAACCATGCCACAAATCACTACTTTCAGAATTGTGCCCTGTAGGTTTTTAAGATAATGACATTTAAGATAATATACACTTATGTATAATAAATGAAGTATTTGCAAAGTTTATGTTTAAAGTCAATATTAAAAGCTAAAAGGAGCCTTGAAATTTTAGCTCTTGATTGAATATGCATAGTGCATTTCTCATAACTAAATCTCTGATGATGTGGGATAATTAATTGACTGATTGTTATTTTCTTATTTATAGATATAAGTATACAATTAAGTGCAGCCCAGTCTCGTTGTACTCTTCTAGAGAAACAACTAGAATATACAAAGAGAATGGTTCTCAATGTTGAGCGAGAAAAGACTATGATCCTGGAACAACAGGTAAACATTTTCTAGTGAATGATAATTTAATGTTTTTGAGGATTACTTATTATGAGAAAATTTGCATATTCCAGCTTTAAGTAGAAAGGAAGATGGAAGGAAGGGAGAAGGAAACACAAAAGCATTAGATAATAAATAAGGCAGTAAAAAGTCACCAATTCAAATCCTTTGTTTGGGGAGTTGGACCTAACACCAACTCAAAACCTTTGTCTAGGGAGTTGGACCTGACTTTCATTTGAGGAGTTGGATCTGACCTTTCAAGGCTCCTTTTTTCTAAGGGCTACCTTTCACAGCTATCTAGGGCTAAGGAAATTAAAATTAAAATACAGGGTCTATCAAGAGAAGGAACCCTAGCAACTCTCTTATGCTTTAGATGCTTTGTAAAGGTGAGTCAGAAAGAAAACAACTCAAACTATAGTCCTTTTTTTAGGTTATTAGGGTGATCTAAAGAACCTTCACCCCTGAAATTGGATTAAAGTGATCTTACATAAGTAGTGTTTTAAAAAATATTTTTACAGGAAGTGACACTGTGGCTCAAGTGGTAGAGCACTTGCTTTGAGCTAAAGAGCTGAGGGAGAGCACCCAGCCCACAGTTCAAGCCCCATGACCAACAAAAAACAAAACAACCCCCCCAAAAAATATTTTTACCAATATTTCTTCAATACACTGAGCAACAATCAATCAAAGGTAGCCAGGCAGACAAGGCAAGTGGTTCACATCTGTAAGTCTCAATATTGAAAAGGTAGAGACAGAGTAGGGTCATGATTTGAGGCCAAAAGTTCATGAGACTTCATCTCAACAAATAGCTGGTATGGTAGTTCATACCTGTCACTCCAGTGACATGAGAATCGAAAATAGGAAGCTGTAGTTTAGACTAGCCTGAGCATAAACACACAACTTTATCCTAAAAATAATGGAAGCAAAAAAGTTTCAGGAGATAAATGGTTGAGCACATTAGGCTCAGCCCAGGTAAAGTTAGTGAGACTCTAAATCAAAAAGAAAATTTAAAAGCAAGAACAGGGTATATTCAAGCCCAAGATTTAATCTTCAAAAAAAAAGATAAAGATAGCCGGGTGCTGGTGGCTCATGCCTGTAATCCTAACTACTCAGGAGGCTGAGATCTCAGGATCGCGACTCAAAGCCAGCCAGGGCAGGAAAGGCTGTGAGACTCTTATCTCCAATAAACCACTAGAAAACCAGAAGTGGCACTGTGGCTCAAGCAATAGAGTGCTCGCCTTGAACTGAAGAGTGCAGGGACAGCGCCCAAGCCCAAAGTTCAAGCCCCACGACCAACCAAAAAAAAAAAAGATAAAAGATAATTTGTTACTAAAAGGGAACATGAAAGGCCATACTTAGAGGTTTCTTTTCTATAAAGGAACAGAGGTAGAAGAAGGAATAAAAAGCAACAAATATTGAGGGAAAATTCTTTGTCTAGTTTACATATAATATTAAAATCTTTTAGATAATAGCTTATAAGTTAGGAAAAATAAATATACTTTTAATATTCTTACATTATCTTAGAAAAGAGCAAAAGTACAAACACTGGCTTTTATTGGGTTCAGTTGATTCTAGTGTTTATACAGAAAAGCAAAGGTCCAGGAATAAATAGCCTTACCTGCTTTGAAGAACAAGGTGAGGGTCTTGCTGAAGTAGATACTAAAACAAATTATAATACTATCAAAGTAAACATAATATAGTATTCACATATATAGTATCTAGAATAAAGGATGGAATATGATTAGAAACAATCTTTCTTGTATAGAAACTCAATATACAATTGTAGACAACTGAGGGAATAGACTGTTCAATAAATGATTTTTGGAAAATAGCTCAACTCTGAGAGAGAGGAAAAAAACTGAATTCCTACCTTATACCATACATAAAATCAATTCCATGTAAAAACTTCTGTGTAAAAGGCAAAACTGTGAGAATTTTAGAAACAAATGCAGAACAGTCTTTATGACTTTTTAGAGAGGAATTTTTTTAATATCAGGCTAGTACTCTGCCATTGGAGCTATGTTTTACCCCATTCCTATTCCTATCCCATCCAAGAAAGTCATAATCCTCCTACCATACTTTTCTTAGTGGCTAGCATTACCAGCCATGGCCACCACACCCAGCTCCAGTGATTTTTAAATTCTATTGTTTTGTACCAAGTGTGGTAGCTTAACTTTATAATCTCAGCAACCTGAAGACTGAGACAAGAGGATCTTAAGATCAAGGATTTGGGCTGGTGGCTCAGTGGTAGAGCGCTTGCCTTCCATGCTTGAGGCCCTGGATTTGATTACTCAGCACCACATAAGCAAGAAAAAAAAAAGCCGGAAGTGGTGCTGTGGCTCAAGTGGTACAGTGCTAGCCTTGAGCTGAAGAGCTGAGGGACAGCGCCCAGGCCCAGAGTTCAGGCCCCACAACTGGACCCCCCCCCAAAAAAAAAAAAAAGATCAAGGATTCATTGTGAGACCTAGTCTCAAAAAAAAAATTAAAAAAACAGTAAATTAGTAGATTCAGACAAATTTAGACCTCTTTTTTACTAACTACTCTAGGAACTAAAATATATAGTATTATATATACTATAGTATATATATATATATATATAGTATTATATATACTATAGTATTAATATACTTTACATATCAGATTCTTATTACATACAGTATGCTTTTATTTATCCCCATATCTACTACAATTTTTGTACATTTTACTTTTACATACATTAGAAGCTCATCTTTTATTATTGATTTTGTTTTAAATTGTCAGTTATTTAAGAAAAGAAGCAAGAAAATATTTATGCTGGGTGCTGGTGGCTTATACCTGTAATCCTAGCTACTTAGGAGACTGAGATCTGAGAATTGTGGTTTAAAGCCAGCCCAGGCAGGAAAGTCCATGTGACCTTATCTCCAACTAACTACAAGAAAAGTGGAGCTGTGAGTCAAAGTGGTAGAGTGCTAGCCTTGCGCTAAAGAGCCCTAAGTTCAAGCCCCATGACTGGACTGCTCACCACCCCCCCAAAATAAAAGAAAATATTTATATTTCCACATTTTTACCATTTCTAGTCCTTTAATATTGTTGTTGTTGTTGTTGTTGTTGTTGTGTGTGTGTGTGTGTGTGTGTGTGTGTGTGTGTGTGATTCATTTTCCCATCTGATAATCAGTTTCCTTCAGTCTAAAGAAAAATCTGCAATGCTTGGTAAGAAATGTACGCATCATCCTGCCCAAGTAATTGTAACCCCTCTGTACAGTATGTTCACAAATAAAATTAAATTAAATTAAAAAAAAAGAAAAATCTGAGTATGCTAAAAATTCTTAGCATTTATCTGGAAAAGTCTTTTTTGCTGGGGCTTGAACTGGGGTCTTGCACTCAGGGCCTTGCACTCTTCCTTGGCTTTTTCACTCAAGTCTGTTGCTGTACTTGAGCCACACCATCACTTCCAGCTTTTTGTTTGTTACTTGGAGATAAAAATTTTACAGAAAAACCTGAGCTGGCTTCAAACCTTCATCCTTAGATCTCAGCCTCCTAAGTAGCTAGGATTGTGGCCATTAGCACCTAACCAGAAAAGTCTTTATTTCACCATCATTTGCCAAGGATATTTTTTTTTTTTTTTGGTCGGTTGTGGGGCCTGAACTCTGGGCTGGGCGCACTGTCCCTCAGCTACAGTGCCACTTCTAGCTTTTTCTGCATATGTGGAGCTGAGGAATCGAACCTAGGAGCTCATGCATGCAAGGCAAGCACTCTACCACTGAGCCACCTTCCCAGCCCTTGCCAAAGATATTTTTACTGAGAATAGAATTCTAAATGAAAGCTTTTTAAAAATTGAGCACATTAATGATTTTGTTTCAGTTGTTTTCTAGCTTTCATAATGTCCAGTGAGCATTTTATCGTCATTCTTCTATGTGTAACATGTCACACTTTCCAGGCTGCTTTTAAGATGTTCCATTAATGACAATTTGACAGTGATGTTTCTAAGGTTTCTGTGTATTTATCCACTTGGGATTTTCAAGACTTTTAAATCTGTCAGTATTTTTCATTAAGTTTGGAATGCTTTTAGCACTTTCAAATTATTATTCTGTCCCACTTTTTTCTATTTTTATAAAACTAAACATGAAATGATATATCATTAAGACTGTTCATTAGTTGGTAGATTCGTTGTTTGGTTGTTTGTTTTTGTTTTATTCAATAGACATCTTTTAGAACCATTTTAGGTTTAGAAATATTTAGCAAAGTTCTTTCCTGTCCCTTCGTAGTTGTTGTTCTTATTTTGATTAATGTGATGATAAACACCATTACAAAACAGTACAGAGATATGCATATGTATAATTTCCTGTATTCTGTGTTCTTTTTATGTATCCTCTGATAGTTGCTTTTCTGTTAGAATGTCAATGAATGGGTTTGGCCACTTTTTGAATTTTCCTTGGTAAAATTATTATATACTTACTTATAGAAGAGTTTATTCTATCAATGCTTTTGTCTCACATCTTTTTTGCATATATTTTCTCCTTGAAAGTATTTGATTTTCTTGTTTTTGCTTGTAAGCACTTGAAGTATATCCAAGTATGTGCATACTTCTTATATACATTTATATTGCTTTGAATTCTCAGAAACTCTGATCCATTTGTATCACTTGCCAAATGCAGGTTTTATTTTTATCCTTCCAGGCCCAGCTTCAAAAGGAAAAAGAACAAGATCAGATGAAGCTACATGCAAAACTTGAAAAGCTCAATGTCTTAGAGAAAGAATGCATTAGATTGACAACAACTCAAAAAACTGCTGAGGTAAGCTTCTACTTATTTCTTTGAAGTGATGATCAGAAATAAATCTTTGATTTAATATCAAACACACACACACAAACTGGCATTGTATGTGAATATACAGTAAATCTTAGATTTATAAAACATCATGTACAACTTTGAGTAATATAGATATTAATTCTTCCATATAGAACCACTGTTCTGTCATGACATGAATGAGCTTGCTTTTTTATGTAAAATTGTAATTTTGATTTCTAAGATGACAAGACATTTTCACTTGTCAGATAACTTGCCTAACATATATTGAAAATACCGTCTTTTACCATTCGCAGTCAAGTTATGCCTATCCTAGGTTGTCTTCCTCTCTACCCCACCCTGCCTTCCTCATTTAACAAGATTCCCTCAAAGTTCTTTTCCTTCTTTGAAAGCTTCCGTAGTTATATAATACTCAGAAAGTTCTTCCTTTGAAATAATACTATCCTATTCTGAACTACATGATAGATACATAAGATGTAATTCTTTATATATATGATACATACATGTATATATATGTATATACATATATATGGATATATGGCCCCTGTCAAATCTCATTCATTGCTTTGTTGTTTTATTGTTTCATGTATGTTATTCTTGTTTTCCTATGTGCTCTTAAATAACAAGGATTATATTTTATATTTCTGTCTATGGTCCATCTTCTCTCAGGAACTATATTCTTACATACACATGGTAGACACTTATTTTTCTGTTTGAACGGACCATTGAGACCAAAATCATACTTATTTGACCTTCCATACCTATAATACCCTGAAAATTTCATTGTTATGGTTTTGTTGATGCAAGTTAAGAAAGTCTGTAGGTGTATACATTCTTTGTTTTTGCTTTGTTCTCCTTGTATTATAACAGGTAAGAAAGTATAGGAAGAAAGCCAAGAAAAATCTTTAACATGTTTTTTCTTTTTCTTATTCTTTGCTTTAACTTTCCAACTCTTAAAAACCAAGATCCATGGGATTCTGTTTGGGAAAGGAACAAAGAATATTTATTTGGCTCTAATTTTTATAGAATAATCCCCCCAAAATATTTTTATTATCATTAAATAGTTGTGCAAAGGAGTTGCCATTCAACAAAATCCCCAAGTTTTTATTCTTCTACAGGACAAGATTAAATATCTAGAGGAAAAGCTTAGGGAAGAAGAACATCATCGTAAACTGTTTCAAGACAAAGCTTCTAAGGTAAATAGCATTATTTAATCTACACTGGTAGAGTTATATGTTTTACTTTCTATACTTAATTGAACCCTGTATTCTAGATGCTATTTCTGCTCTCCTTGATGTTTAGTTTCATCTGTTTTGCTTAATAATGAAATTCTTAACCAGGTATTAATATACTTGGAAGCATTTCCAAAAGTTGTTTCTAATGCATAATTCTCAGTTGAAATAACCTCTACAACAGATTATTTTCAATTTGAGATATATCTACATGTCATATGTACAATATTTTTATAAACAAAAAGTATGAAATTACCACAGACCTAATAACCTTTATACAGCACATGTGCACGCGCGTGTGCGCACACACCTACACACACACACACACACCACAGAGTAGTAATTTTCATCCTCACAAAGCTGGCAGTTTTGGTTTTTTTTTTTAGCTTTTGCTTTGTTTTGAATTTTGAGGTGAAATGTCAGTCTGCTGCCTAGGAAGATCTTGAACTTACAGACTTAAGCAAATGCTTTCACTTTAGTCTCTTAAGTAGCTGGCTGAGACTAGAGGCATATTGTCAGAGTTACCTGTTTCTCAAAAAACTTTTATACTTATAAACTGACACCTGACTTTCATAATATGTGAAAACACTTGTTGCTGATTAATTTTATGAATTATTTCCTTAATATTATAGCTTCAAACTGGGCTTGAAATCAGTAAAATTTTAATGTCTTCAGTTTCAAATTCAAAATTCTCCAAGGAAAAGAAGAAGTCATCAAAGGTATACATGTAGAGCTTTTTTCCTAAACAACTTTTTCTTATTTTCTACTATTATTCATCCTTTTAATCTTTCTGCCTTCCTATTTTCATAAAGGTTTTGAAGGGATTCATAACAGGCCATGAAATGAATCAAGTGATAATGGTAGCTGTCTTCACAAAATATTAGGAAGCAATTCAGGTTTTTGTAGAAAGACAAGCATTTTTCTGTTTTAAACTCTTAAAGAAATGTATTTTGTGATACATTTAAAAGGAGCACAAAAATAGAACAATAAATGATGATAACAATAAATCCTGAATGCAGTTTTACTTAATATATGCATGTAGAAAAAGGTTGTTCTTGTTTTTTTTGTTGGTTTGTTTTTTCTTTTTGGAGCCCAATCTAGCTTTAAACTCTTTATCCTCCAGTCTCCACCTTCTGAGAGCTGGGATGACAGCTATTTGACACCTTGCCCAGCTTAATCCCTTTTACTCACAGTTATGGAATTCATTGCATATGCATATACTGAATGTGCATACCATATGTTTGGGGCATCAGGGATACTATTTCAGAATTATAATGCTACCTGGTGGATCTAATAAGGGCACATTATATACTTAACTTTTTTTTTCTTTTTCTTTTGTGATGGTCCTGTGGCTTACACTCAGGACCTAGGCACTGTCCTCAACCTTATTTTGCTTCACTTCCAGCTTCTTTGGTAATTCATTGGAGTTAAGAGTCTCACACACTTTCCTGTGTGGGCTAGCTTTGAAACATGATCCTCAGATCCCAGCCTCCTGAGTAGCTAGTGTTATAGGCATAAGCCACCAATGCCTAGCTGTACTTAATTTTTGCTACTATAGTTTGCTACTCTTTCTTTTTTTCTTTTCGAAACAGGGTCTTGCTATTTAGTCTAGGCCAGTCTTGAACTTTGACGATCCTGCCTCATTCTGTCAAGTACTAGAATTACAAGTATATGTCACCATATCTAGTTTAGCTGCTCTTTCATTTTATAAATAAGAATTGCTGTTGAAAAAAAAAAACACAAAACAATTACTTTGAATACTCTGGCTGTAATTTGTATATTTTTCCTTTTAAAGAGTTTTCTAACTCTAATGATGAAAACCTTCCAAGTTATTATGTATTTTTGTTTATTTCCTTCCTTAAATATATCTTATTTGTACAATGAACTTTGAAACTAAGCTGTTTAGAAAAACTGGAATTTACAAGTGAAGCTAATAATTTTCTTTTTTGACAGTACATGTCAGTATATGTGTTATGTAAGCACATTCCAGGCAAGCACTTAACCATTGAGCTTCATCCCCACCCATTAACATGTTGTATGTTGGCGGGAGGCACCCTTTATCTGAGAAGTTAGTAGAAATATTTGAACTTACTCATTGTAAATGATACAGGGAAAAGACAAAAGAAATAATGGAAAGGTAGCTCCTGAAAAAGAACAGTATAACAGCAAATTCATGTTATAAAAGTACTCAGTTCAAATCCCAAGTTCATAGGGTATACAAGTAATAAAGTTTTGTTGTTGTTTAAAAAAAAAAAATAGAAAGAAAAGCTGGGTGCTGGTGGCTCATGCCTGTAATCCTAGCTACTCAGGAGACTGAGGCTGCCATCTGAGGATGGCAGTTCAAAGCCAGCCCATGCAGGAAAGCCAGTGAGACTATCTCCAATAAACTACTCGAAAAAAGGGACAAGTAGTGCTGTGGTTCAAGGGGTAGAACGCTAGACTTGAACACAGAGAGGCTCAGGGACAGTGTGCAGGCTCTGAGTTCAAGCCCCCCCAAAAGATGGAAAGAGCAGTAAAGTTGCTGAAGGTTGGATCAGATTAAGAGGCCTCTGAGAACCTGCTTATCTCTGAACTGTTTCTCCGTATCTTGAATTGCACATTCAAATCATACATTTTGATGAATGGGGTGGGTAGGAAGTTTGGAGAAATAATAATAAATAATATTATACAGTATAATAAAATTTAATGGAGGTATAACAAAATAGACTGAGATGAGGATACATACAGTCTGAGAAAATGGTTTGGTTTTCCACAGTAGTAGGTAGTAGTTTGGTCGTAGATTTTTATAGGGTTATAGTAAAAATTAAAATTAAAATTTTAGCTTGGCCAGGCACTGATGGCTCATGCCTGTAATCCTAGCTACTCAGGAGGCTGAGATCTGAGGATCGAGGCTCAAAGCCAGCCCAGGCAGGAAAGACCGTGAGACTCTTATCTCCAATAAACCACTAGAAAACTGGAAGTGGCACTGTGGCTCAAGCGGTAGAGCACTTGCCTTAAGCTAAAGAGCGCAGGAACATAGTTCAAGCCCCACGACCAACAACAACAAAAATATATATAGCTTGGAATGAGATTATGGCTCACTTTCAATGCCATGTTAACTTTTATTCTATAAGCAGTTGGAAACTATTGAAAGGTTCTGAGAGTAGGGTCATAATTCGAGCTGCAGTTCAAATGGTAACTGACAACACCATGGTAGTCTTATATAGTTTTATTAGGTGTGTAGCCATCAAAGCAATCTAGATACAGAACTTGTCCACTACTACAAGACCTTTTAGCCACATATACCCCTCCATGACCCCTGGAAACTTCTAATCTATTCATCATCTTTATAGTTTTTTTAATGTCAAGAATGATTATTTTATTTTACTATTGTGCTTGCTAGTACTGGACTTTGAACTCAGGCCCTCAAGCTCTTGCTTGGCTTTATCTGCTCATGGCTAGAACAATACCTCTTGAGCCACACCTTACAATGTCAAGAATGTTTTATAGCCCGGTGCTTGTAGCTTATGATTATGATTATCTAGATACTCAGGAGATTGATCTGTTCTGAGAAGTTTATAGTTCAAAGCCAGCCTAAATAGAAAAGTTCATAAGATTCCATCTCTGAAATAACCAGCAAAAGGTCTGGCATGGCTCAGGTGGTAAAATACCAGCTGAGCAAGAAGAGAGCCAAGCAAGCATGAGGCCACTGAGTTGAAACCCAATCATGGAATCATGTAGTATGTAATTTCTGATTCTGCTTATTTTCTCCCTGGAGACCCAGCCGAGGTATTCACTACAGTAGATCTACATACTATTTAATCTTATTTAATCTTAACCATTCACTTGTTAAACGGCATTTAGGTTGTTTCATATTTAAGACTGTACAAATAAAGCTCTTGTGAACATTTATTTGCAGGTTTTTGTCTGAGCATCACCTTTTATTTCTCTGTGACAAATCCCCAAACATACACTTAGGACATAGTCTTTTGTAAGAAATTGCCAAACTGCCTTCCAAAGTGACTATTTACCATTTGTATTCCCACCAATAACATATGAGTGATCCAGTTTTTTCTGTGTCTTTGCCACCATTGATGTCATCACTGTTTTTTATTTTCACCATTTAGTAGGTATGCAATGTAATTTTATCTTGTATTTCCCAAGTGCCTAATGATACTGACTGTCTTTTCACATTTATTTTCCATCTGTATGTCTTCTCCAGTGAGATGTTTATCCATGTCTTTCGCCTGTTTTGAAATAGTCACTTCTGCTTACTATTGAATTTTAAAAGTTCTTATCACAAAAATACTTTTAAATAATGTTTTTGTATACTTTTTCTCTTATCAATTTTTAGAAAACTTTAAAAAGAGGCCCATCACAGCAAATGTATTCAAAGCTTAGAGCACCACCTTTTGTACCTGAAAAGGTAAGAGGATAAAAATGAAAATAGTTTTTAAAAAATTCTGCTTTAAATTACTGTTAAGTACTATTTAAATACCATCAGCCATTTAAATTTGTTTTCAGCTATTTCTTTTCCCTTTAAGTCGGCCAGTGCAGGCTATTCTGTGAATGCAGGTATACAAACCCTTCTGCAGATGATGTATCACCATAGCCCACATCGTCAGCCGCAGAAACCTGTTCAGGTGATTGAGCCAAGACGCCTCCACAAGCCTGCCAGAACAGCTTCCCAGGGTAAAACTGTACCTTGTGACTCAGGAAAGTCTATTTCCATTTGTGACAATTTGTCTGAAATTTTAATGGCGATGGAAGATGAGCTGGACCAAATGAATATGTATGTATTTTTTTTCTTTATCAAAATATCAAGTAGCAACAAGAAAATAAAGTATACTTTCTTCTTTTAACAACAATGCTGTCTATAATTCTTAAGTCTCTTAGCTATTTGTGCTTATTTTAATCCATAGACATATTGTTAATTTATTATATTGCTTATGTTTGGTTATTGGGGTTTTGTTTGTTTTACTGTGTGCAATTACTACTTTTTGAATCAGGAAAGTTTCTCTGAACCTACAGACAAATAATACTAACATTAGGAACTGGTGACCTTAGAGTATAACTCATAAAAAGCCTTTTGAAAGTAAATTCTCCTGCGTGTTGCTGGTGGCTCACACCTGTAATCCTAGCTACTCAGAAGGCTGATATATGAGGATTGCAGTTTGAAGCCAGCTCAGGCAGGAAAGTCCATGAGACTCTTACCTTCAGTTAACTACCAAAAAGCTGGAAGTAGAGCTATGTGGTAGAGTGCTAGTCTTCAGGACAAAAGCTCAGGGACAGTGCCCAGGCCCTGAGTTCAAACCCCAGGACTGGCACCAAAAGATAGATAGATAGATAGATAGATAGATAGGTAGATAGATAGATAGGTAGATAGGTAGATAGGTAGATAGGTAGATAGATAGATAGATAGATAGATAGATAGATAGATAGATAGATAGATAGATAGATAGATAGATAGATAGATAGATAGATAAATAGATGATAGATAGATTCTCCTTTTTGTTGTTATTGTTTTGTTTTTGTTTTTTTAAAAGAAACAAAATGGATGATTTCATTAGACAAGTAAGCCTGTGATTCCTTGTTATAGACTCTGGCTAATACACATGTCAAATTTTTAAGCATCCATAGTAAGGAAGATTCTTTATGGGAGACATTATACACCACACTTAAATATGTATCCAACAGAAATTCCAGAGCTATGTGATTCAACAGAAATTCCACAATTGGAATTTTTGGCTGACCCTAATAGTTGAACTGGACCTCTATAGAAACATATATATCTAGTTCTATTGACAGGATCTTAAATTCTAGAGCTGTAATTGAAGAGAGTTCTTTGAGGCTTCTAGCCAAGGACATCAGAACATTTTATGACATTTAACTATTTAACTTTGTGTGTGTGTGTGTGCTGGTCCTGAGATTTGAACTCTGCATCTGGATGCCATCCCTGAGCAGCTTTTGCTCAAGGCTTACCACTTAAACCATAGCACCACTTCTGGCTTTTTTCAGTAGTTTATTGGAGATAAGAATTTTATGGACTTAGTTGCCCAGGCTGGCTTCAAACTGCCATCCTCAGAAATCAGCCGCCTGAATAGCTAAGATTACAGATGTGAGCCATAGGACTTGGCTTAACTTTTTTTTTTTCTTTTTTGGTGCTTGTCCTGGGGCTTGAACTCTGAGCTTGAGCACTGTTCATGGAACTTTTGACTCAAGGCTAGTGTTCTACAGTTTAAGCCTTGGCTCAGTGCTTACTTCAGCATCTTGGTAGTTAGTTGGAGATAAGAGTTTCACCGACTTTCCTGCTGGGCTGGCTTTGAACCACAATCCTCAGATCTCAGTCTCCTGAGTAGTTAGGGTTACAGGCATGAGTTAGCAGAGCCCAGTGATATTTAGTTCAGAAGCTGAAGTCTAAGAAACTTCTAAATGTGTTTACTCTCAAATCACAAGAGCCTGGTTATATTTGACATCGATTTTATTAGACAAATCTAAAGAAAGAGACTACTTGAAGATGAATACTTAACTCTAAAACTTATGATTAAACAACATTATAGCAAACCCATACTTTGTCATAACTATAATATTACTTGTTATTATTTGTTTTGTTGTTATTGTTGTTGCTTTTAGAAACCTCTCTGTATATCCCAGACTGTCCTCTTAACTCATGGTCCTCCTTCCTTTACCTCCAGACAACTAGGATTAAAAGTGTGTGCCATATCATCGCATCATATAAAATATCAGCCATGTGTCAGACAAGAAACAATTGGTTTTTGTTTTATTTTGGTCTGATTTGATATTGTGTTGCTAGTCATTGAGCCCAGGGCCTTGCACATGCTAGGCAAGCACTCCAACCCTGAAATACTTCCCTAGCCTTAATATTTGCTTTTCGGTTATAGGGAACGTGAAGAACTACTGAAACAAATGAAGGAATCTCAAAGTCATTCAGTCTGTGATGATATAGAATGTGAACTAGAGCATCTAATCAAGAAAATGGAAATTAAAGGAGAACAAATCTCCAAACTGAAGAAGCATCAAGACAGTGTAAGAAAGCTTAAGAAAAAATTGTCTTAATAAAAGTATCTGGATTCAGTGTTACATCTTTGTATGGCCTTTCAAATGTGAGTTTGGTCTGTATAGTTTAGTAAGAAAGATAGAGGAGTGACACTGTTCAAAAAGAAATGTACTCAATACCTGACCTATGTTAACTGTAACCCCTCTATACATCATCTTTACAAAAAAAAAAAAAAGACGACGACTCAAGTAGGTCTCTCACAGAGAAGTCTGCCCCCATGAAATAATTCTCCCAAGATTACAAGAGAATAATGAAGTTCACTTAGGAAAAATTGTGAGTGAGCCTTAGCAGCACCAGTCATCCTTTATAGCATTGGTTTCTCTATCATCTCTCTTCAGATGCTTTAATGATGCCCCTTGTGTCCTCAGGTCTCTAAGATAATACTCCAGTACACCTGGCTCCTCAAACCATACCAATCCTAAAACCAGTTTCCTTCCTAAAACAAGCTGCTGAGCTCCATTCCTAAGGACCTGTGCTCAGCTATCTATAGTCAGTAGGAAAGGGTATTGAGGACAACTGTACTTGTATGAAGTCTTAATTACTAAAAGTGGCGTAGTATTTGAATATTTTAACAGGAGTATCATAGTTATAATATTTTATCCCAAGAATAACTCCATAGTTGAATTAGGAAACCCTAATTATAATAAATAGGCTCTCTGCCTATTCATGCAGGCTAATACAAATATACTGTGCGCACATGTGCGCACACACACACACACAACTTTTATACAAAAGAAATAAAAGATATAGAGCATTATTGCCTTAATTTTTTTTTGGGGGGTCCGGTTGTGGGGCCTGAACTCTGGGCCTGGGCGCTGTCCCTCAGCTCTTCAGCTCAAGGCTAGTGCTCTACCAGTTGAGCCATAGCGCCACTTCTGGCTTTTTTCTTTTTGCTTATGTGGTGCTGGGGAATCGAACCCAGGGCCTCATGCATGCAAGGCAAGTGCTCTACCACTGAGCCACCTTCCCAGCCCAAATTGCCTTAATTCTTATGGCCAAGAAATAAAGAAAAAATTTGAAGCAATATTTTCACTTCACTGGCTTTTAAGGAGGTAGTAAGTAAAAAGTTTTATATGTTTGTTTTGGGGTAAAGATTACACAATGTATACATTTTCTTTAAATTGCATAAGAGAAACTTGAAAGAAATAGAAGAATAATCATGTTTCTATAACTTAGCATATATATGTATATTTATATCATATTTTGAAAGTCAGGATTTGTATTTCTTAATAGCTATAACATATACATTTCCAAACATTTTATCATGGTAAATTTAATCTGTAATAAAAATTCCCTTTTAGCCAAGCTCCCATTTGCTCGCACCTGTAGTCCTAGCTACTTAGGAAGCTGAGAACTGAAGATCATGGTTCAAATCCAATCCAGACAGGAAAGCCCAAGAAACTCTTGTTTCCAATTATTCACCAAAAAAACAGATGTAGAGCTGTGGCTCAAGTGGTAGAGTGCTAGCCTTGAATAAAAAAAGCTCAGGGACAATACCCAGGCTCTGGGTCCCAGGACTGGCACCAAGAAAAAAATTGCATCTTAGGCAAAAAGATGTATTCACCCTATGTCTGAATTAGCTCTAAAACTATATCTGGTAGGCTATACATAAGTGAAATAAGCTAAGTAGTAGGGTAGACTTAGATGAAATGTATTGTGGCTAGTCAATAGGAATATATTTTTTTAATTATATCCTGTTATTAGCACATACTCAGAAAGAGAAAATTGTTCCTTTGAATTTTTTTCAACATTCACTAGTACTTTAGAAATACTTTTAAGACAATACAAACATGCACACATACACACAATGTATAAGCTCATTTTTCATTCTTAGCACAATTCTTTGCTTTGCTGCTATTATCACCTGACAAGTCTTTCTCTCTCTCTCTCCTCTGATTTTAGTTTTTTACGAATTTCATATCTTCAATAGTTTTTCTGTCCTTCACACCACGTTGATCTTGCTGAACTTCAGCCTTTCAAATCCACTTTTTTTTTCTCTTGGCAGTACTGGAGTTTATACTTTTTTCTAACCATTTATCTTACCTTGAACTATCCCTAATTATTGTATATATGCTTTTACTACTAAACAGAGCAATAAACTCCTTGGAAAGACTTTATTATTTTTACTTGATTAGTACAGTTTAGGCATGTAAAAGTGGTCCAATAAATAACTGACTAAATTGAACTTTTTAATTTATTGTAACATTTAAACTGTCAACCCAAGTGATCCATTATAGAGCTTTTTTTTTTTTTTTTACTAAAACATTAGATTTTTTTTTCTCTCCAGGTCCAAAAACTGCAGCAAAAAGTTCAAAACTCAAAGATAAATGAAGCTTCGGGTATTCATCGAGAAGAAAGCAACCCTAAAGGAACAAAGAACATAAAAAACAGCTCCAGGAAATGTTTGAATGAAACTAACCCTTTTCAGAAAAACAGCAGCTCTCATCCAGTACAAGTTCATAATGTTCAAGTGAAATTGAGAAGAGATGATATCATGTGGGAGCAGTAACACAATAGCAAAACTCTCACCTTAAATGAACTTTGTCTGCGACCTCTTGAATTACCTAATATGCTTTTAATATACCTTTCTGAAATTTTGAATTATGTTTCTGGCATCTATAAAAACAGGAAGTTATATGTTTTAAAATTAATGCTTAATGACCTACTAAGAATTCCAAATTAATTTTCATTTACCAAATTTTCTAACCTCATCATGTTTTAGAAGCATTGCTCACTTTGCAGGTATCTTACATAAAGTCAAAGAAATTGTATTAGATTGGTAATGCTTAAGTTCAAGTTAAATCTGAGATACAAGTTTCATTCCACTTTTTTGTTTACTAGCTTAATTTTCCTGGGGCTGCTTCCCTATCTTATTTTAAAGCTGTGGACTATGTTTTTTGGTGAGGGGGAGGAGAAAAATATTATTCAGATTTCATGAAGACACCTTTAACCTAAGTTTTATGTGACAGTTACAAATACTGACTTAATTTTAATTTTTATTTATTTTTTTGTCAGTCGTGGGGCTTGAGCTCTTCAGCTCAAGGCTAGCGCTCTACCGCTTGAACCACGGCACCACTTCTGGTTTTCTGGTGGTTTGTCCTAGATAAAGAGTCTCATGGACTTTCCTGTCCAGGCTGGCTTTGAACCATGATCCTCAGATCTCACCTCCTGAGTAGCGAGGATTACAAATGTGAGCCACATTCAACTTCAGAAACTTCCCTTTGATATTACCATTCCCTTTTATAAATATAGTTTGTTTTTAACACTGGTCAGCTATATATCATACTCTTTTATAACTTTTACTGTTATGTATGTTTATCAATATTAATTGACAATATGATATGTAGGACCCAAAAACATAGTGTATTTTTCTAAGAAAGTGCAAGAAGAGGAAGTTAGCTATTTAATTACATCATCCAGAAAGATTCAGACATGTTTTTTATTTTATATACAATTTTCAATTTAATGAATATTTCTTATGTTTTAAAATCAGTGATGTCACAATGGATTTCTTTGTATGTGAATGCTTTGTAATAAATTTAAACTTATGATGTGTCTTTCCAAAACCCTATGGAAACTAGTTAAATCTCTTATGATAATGTTGACTTCTCACATCATCTGAAACACTAGAGAACAGAGAGTCATCAACTAAAATAGAGTTAGAAGACAGAAAATCTATAAGAAACCCAAAGACTCAGAAGGTAGGATAGCAGATTAAAAGATAATGATTACATGGGGCAGAATTAGAGGTAGATTCACAGTGGAGTAGGGTGTCTAACTTACAGGAATGGAAGGATGTTTAGGTCAAAATCTTAAGGAGCTAAGAAAATAACATTGAAGATAATCCTTCCATTTTCCTAGAAAACTATCATAATTGTGTTGAAGAAATTAATTGTGGACTCCTTTCTGGGTAGGAGAAGAACTATGTGGTTCATTCTAATAATGAAAAATGACATTAGAGGCTTTTCTATACCTAGAAGTGGAGAAGTAACTGAAAATAGGCAAATTGACTTGGAATTGAACTTGGAAATAATGAAATGACAGAGATAAAATTTTTCTCTCTTGGTTTAAATAGTCTATGTGCCTTTGGCTTGTTTTTTCCTCACTTACCTCAGCCCTGGAGATGATCCACACAGTGTTCTACTGAAGGTTTACCACAGTACCCTTTTTCTACCTCATCTGCCTTCCTCAGAGAAACTAGTTCTGTAAGTTAAGCCTAACTAAAACAAAACAAAAATCCACCAGGACCATAATACAGTCTTTTATTTCTGTACCTTTGGTTGACTATATTTAGCTTACCAGCAAAGTTATGTGTGAAAATATATTCTTTAAAAAATATTTTTAAAGGGGAAAAACAAGTCGTTTAAATAAGGATACAGGTGGACTCGTTGCAACAATGAGAAGTACAAGTTGTCATGTCGAAAATGAACTTTACAACTTTGGTGGGGGGAGGATTGTGGGGGGAGGCTTGGAAGGGATGGGAAGGGGAAACAAAGGAGGAGGTTACAATGCTTGATAAGAAATGTACTCATTATCTTGCCTGTGTAATTGTAACCCCTCTGTACAGTTTTTTTCACAAAAAAATATTTTTAAGTTGTTATTATAAAGGTGATAATACAGAGGGGTTACCATTTCATAAGTCAGATAATGTGTTCATTTCTTTTTGGACAATGGTACCCTTCCTTTACTCTCTCCCAGGTTTCCCCTCCTGTCCCTACCTACAAGTTGTATAGTTCATTTTCAACATAGTGTCTAGTGAGTACCACTGCTGCATTTTTTTTGTTCACCTTTTTTTCCATTTCAGTGTCCCTCCTTGCTTCCCAAAGACAAAAATGAACAAACAAAACAAAAAGAGAAACAACTCATTTTCATTTTCTGGAGTTCATTTCGATAGATATTATTTTCTATCATCAGAGGCAGAAAGGTATTTTGCCTTTCTTTTCCTCACTTCCCTTTGGTCTTACTGTGTGTGTCTAGAGTCCTATATAGTTTATCATGTCCCAGATCTAGCTTCCACATGAGAGAATACCTATGCCATGCCATTCATCTCTGAGCTTGGCTGTCCTCACTTAACATGATTTGTTGTAGGTCCATTTCCCTGTAAATGGCATAATATTATTCTAATGGCTGTGTACAATTCCAGTATGTATAAGTACCACAATTTTTTTGGATCTACTCTACTATTGTAAAGCATCTAGGCTGTTTCTATAACTTGGCTGTTGTGAATAGTGTAATGGTGAACATGGATGTACAAGTGTCTTTATGATACCCTGGCTTGTGATGTTCTGGGTAGATGCCAGGAGTGGTATGGCTGGGTGGTAGGGATGATCCTTGTTTAGTTTTTGGAGGAATAGCCAGAATACTGTGCAAAGTGATTGTGTTAGTTTACATTCCCACCAACAGTGCAATAGGGTTCCTTTTTCCCCTATCCCTGCCAGCATTTGTTGTTCTTCAAATTCACAAGGTTGGCAGGTCTAACTGGGGTGAGATGGAATCTCAGAGTTGTTTTGATTTGCATTCCCTTAATGACCAGGGCTGTTGAGCATTTCTTCATACGTTTCTTACATCTTCTGAGAAGTCTCTCCTTAGCTCCTTTGCCCATTTAGTGATTTCTTTATTGGCTTTGGGAGGGGTTATTTTCTTGAGCTTCTGTATATTTTGGATATTAGGCCTTCGTCAGATATATTGCTGGTAAAATTCTTCTAGTCTGTTGGCTGTCTTGTAGTTTCATAACTATGTCCTTTACTATGCAGAAACTTCTTATTTTGATGTAATTCCATTTGTCACATTTTTCTCCTATCTACTGTGCCCTGAGACTCTTTTCAAAAAGTTTCTGCTTTATGCCTATAAGTTTCTCCTACTCCTTCTTTCAGTAATTTTGAAGTTCCAGGTCTGACATTGAGGTGTTTTATCTGCTTTGAACTGGTGACAAACAGGGATCCATTTTTAGTTTTCTGCATATGGATACCCAGTTTTCCCAGCACCAATTACTGAAGAGCCTATCTTTTCCCCACATATATATATATATCTTTGGCTCCCTTATCAAATATCAAAAAACGGTAAGTTATTTCTGGGTCTTCTAATCTATTCCACTGGTCTTTGGGCCTATTTTGCACCAATACCATGCTGTTTTTGTTATTATAGCATATGAATTTTTTTGATTATTTATCTCGGTAAAGAATGTCATTGGGATTTTGGTGAGGATCATGTTGAATTTGTAGATAATTTTTGGCAGTACAGCAGTTTTCACAATATTCCACCTATCCATGAGCATGGAAGGTCTTCCCGTTTCCATTTTTGATTTGTTTCTTCAAATTTTTATAGTTTTTGCTGTGAAGGTCTTTTGTTTCCTTGGTTAGATTTATTCCCAAATGTTTTTTTTTCCCAAGGCTGTTATGAATTGTTGTCCTAATTTTTCTCTCTGGTATGCCTTGTTTATATACAGAAAGGCTATTGATTTTTATGGGTTAATTTTGTATCTTGTTACTTTGCCAGTTATTGATTACTCTAGGAGAAGCTTAGGGATGGGGTCTTTTGGATGCTTTAGCTATAAGATCAAGTCATCTGAAAATAGTGATGTTTGACTTCTTCTTTCCCTATGTGAACCCCTTATTTTAATATCTTTTTCTTGCCCTTTATTTCTCTGCCTAGGAATTCCAAAACTGTATTGAAGAGGAGAGTGTGGATAGTCTTGCCTTGTTCCTGATTTTAGAGATGGTTTTAATTTTTCACTATTAAGTATAATGTTAGCTGTTGGTGTGTCATCTATAACGTTATTTTGAGGTATATTCTTTCGATTCCTAGCTTCTCCAAGCTTTTAACAAGAATGAATGTTGGGTTTTGTTAAAGGCTTTTCTGTTTCTATTGGGATAATCATGTGTCCTTGGCTTGGTTGATTGCAGCTCTGGGATGAAATCTACTTGTTCATAATATATGATTGTTTTAATTACTTGCTGAATTCTGTTGGCTAATATTTGAGGAGCTGTGCATCTGTTCATCAGAGAGATTGGTCTATAGTTCCCTTTTTTCATTGGATACCTAACTGGTTTTATGATGAGAGTAATGCTGGCTTCATTAAATGAGTTTGGAATTGATCCTTTTTCTATTTTATGAAAAGTTTGAGGAGTGCCAGTGTTAGTTCAACTTTAAAAGTCTTATAGAATTGAGGTGTGAATCCTTCAAGACTTGGGCTTTTCCTTGATAGAAGACTGCTAATTACTACCTCAATCTCAATGCATATTATGGAACTGTTTTTAAGTGGTTTACATCTTGTAGGTTCACCTTAGGCAGTGTGTATGTCTCTAGGAATTTACCCATTTCTTATAGATTTTCCACTTACTGGAGAATAAGTTTTAAAAGTCGTCCATATTCTTTTGGATTTTTGGATGTTTGTTGTAATATTTTCTTTAGGATTTCTGATTTTGTTATATGAGTCTCTTCTTCATCAATTAGTCTCTATTTCATTGATTTCTGCCTTAATCTTTACTATCTCGGTCTAGTATTTGGGGTTTAATTTGTTCCTGTTTTTCAAGCAGTTTTAGTTACATCATGCAGTTATTTACTTGTGGTATTTGTTTTCTTTTTGCATATGCTTAGAGCTATGAACTTACCTCTCAACACTGCTTTTGCAGTATCCCAATGATTCCAGTATGATGTGTTTTCATTTTCATTGAATTGTAAGAACTTTCTGATTTCCTCCTTTATTTCTTCAGTGATCCACCTGTTGTTCAACAGTGTGTTGTTCAGGCTCCATGTGCCTAGTGTTTTCTGTAGTATATTTTGTTTTTGAGATATAGTTTAATTCCATTGTAATCAGATAGGTTGCAAAGAATTATCTCAGTTCTTTTGTATTTGTTCAGGCTTGTGTATCCTAGGATATAATCAGTTTTGGAGAAGGTTCCATGGGCTACTGAGAAGAATGTGAGTTACATGGTTATTGGGTAAAATACTCTGTAGATGTCTATTAAGACCCCTTAGGTTATGGTGTTATTTAATTCAGAGGTTCTTCTTTGCTGATCTTTTGTTTGACCTGTCCTTTGGTAAGACTAGAGATTATTATTTTGTTGGATGTCTCATGTCTAGAAGGCTAAAGAATATTTGTTTAATATATTGAGGAGCTTCATTGTTTGGTGAAAACATATTAACCACTGTGATTTCCTTTTCATGGATTATTCTCTTTATTAATATATAATAACCTTCCTTGTCTCTTTTTAATGATTTTAACAAGTAAGTCTTTCATCAGATAACAGTATGACTAATCCTGTCTTCTTGAAGAATGCATTTACGTGAAAGATCTTTTTCATCCCTTCATTCAAATTTATCTTTGACTGTGAGGTGAGTTTCTTGGTGACAACAAATGTTTGGGTCCTGTTTTTCTGATCCAAACTGCTGTTCTAATTTTTTAGTTTGGGAGTTGAGCCTGTTGATATTTAATGTTACTATGGAAAAAATATGTCATACTGTACTTCCTGTCATTTTGGTTTTTTTTTTTTTTGTAGCTTGTTTCGTTCCTCATTTGCTAATGTTTTTATTCAATCCTATGTTTCCTTGACTCTGGTTTTCTTCAGATAGTAGGCTTCCCTTTAGTATCCTTTGTAGTGCTAGTTTAGTGTTCATGAAAGGTTTTAGTATTGTGAAAAGTTTTAGTTCATCAATTGTCAATATTAGCTTTGCTGGACACCCTAGTTTAGCTTGGCAATTGTCAGTCAGAGCTTGAATTATACCACTCCAGGCTCTCCTTGCATTCAGAGTTTGTGTCAAAAAATCTGCAGTAATTCTAATCTTTCCATTGTAATAAAGTTCCTTCTTTGATTTTGCTGCATTTAAGATGAATTCTTTGTTTTTTAAGTCTGAAGTTTTCACAACAGTATGTTTAGAAGTATTTCTTCTTGGATCCTGTCTGCTAGGAGTTCTGTATACCTCTGTTGGGTGAGTGAGATTCTGGGGAAGTTTTCTGTTATTTTGTTATAAAGGTTTTCAGTGCCTTTGGTTTTGAATTCTTCTCCCACATCTCTCTCCATTGTGCATAGATTTTGATCTTTTTGCCATTTTTTGCTAATACTAGAATGTCCCTTTGATATGTTCTGAGTGTTTTTTCATGTCTTTTTGTTCTAATTCCTCTACTTTATCCTCAACTCCTGATGTCCTGTTTTCTACTCCATTTATTCTATTGTCTATGCTTTCAACTATGCTTTGCAATAGGGAGATCTAGCCTTTCATGTTTCCAAGTTCTTGTCATTTCTCATGGTTTTTCAACTTGTTAATTTTGTCTTTCATTTCCTTCATTAAATTGTGCAAAGTGTCTGTCTTCTTGATATCAACTCAGATGTCCTGCGATTTCTTCATCATTTCCTCTCTGAATTCTTGTATTTGTGGGTGTGTCCTTTTATTTCATCAGCCATTTTTCTCACTATCGCTTTAATGGTTCTTTTGTTCTCCCTCTTCACTCTTAGAGAGTACTCCCCTGAGTTGTTAGTTTTTGAGAGTGGTATTCTTCCTGCTTGTTCATGAATTTATCATCTTTCACAGTGATTTATATATCTGGGTTCAAGGTTTGTAGAGGACGTTAAGATTGGACATTATGTTCAGTGGTAATGGGCTGTAGCTTTCTTATGGGCACTTTGCCTTTGGTGTCCCTCAGAGATTCATGGGAAGGCTTTTGGGTTCAGCTGAGTGTAATCTCTGCCACTGTATCCAGTGGTGTCCTGTGCTGGGATGCACAGATGATCTTTTACTCCTGGTTATGCACAAACCAAAGCTGTGTCCTATTAAAGGATGTTCAGACAAGTTTCTGGGGCTGAGGGCTGGGCATAGACCCCTGGCTCTGTGGGTTTTTGCACTGCATAGGGGAAAGCATAGTCAGCTAGGCGCAGACCCCAAGTGCTAAGGGTGGGGCATCCTATATAGGAATGCTCCAGAGGGTTTTGGGGGCTGTCTGGATACAACCCTCACTCTGTGCAGGAGGAACTTCACATAGGAGTGCATGTACAGGCTGTTGGGTCCAGGTGGATGCAGACTCCTACCACCCCCACCCCAGTCCAGCTGTAAGTACCTGGCAGTACTAATCTGGAAATGTAATTTTGGGCTTTTGGGCCTGGCTAGTCAGACCCCTGGAACTGTGCTCCACCTGCTGTGCCCTACTCAGGATACACAGACAGACGAGGTTGGGTACAATGGGGGTGGAGTGGGGTACAGCAAGAGTTTCTCTTGGAGACAAGAGGTGTGAGGTTTTTAGAGGCCTTGCTATGTCTGGTGGCTGGCATGAGAGGTCCCACAGAGGCTGTTCCCAGGGTTAGAGGACCCACTGAAACTGAGACTATTTGAAAAATACCTTAAAGTATATTTTAAGTTATTTTAGAAATGCTTGCATAGTTGCATTAAGAATTGAGTGTTTTGCATAAAATTAATATAGTATACTAGAAAAAGACTTTGGCATGAGGAGACAGGAGTCCAAATTCTGACGCTAGTGTTCAGTAGCTTGTACAAGCCAAATAACTTTGCAGAGCCTTAATTTCTCTGTAAAATAGGGATTATACTAATCCTACCTCACAGAGTTGTCCTGAGGAATAAAGGAAGTAAGTTCCATGTTTCTTAAATAAATAGCAACTAGCAAAAGAGTTGACATTTAGTAAAAACTTGATGAATGTTTGATTCTGAGGGGCCAAATAAAAGAAAAAAACGTTTTTGAACGTGTTTGCATGAGTTGAAGTCTAAAAGCAAAACCCCGAATATAAGTAACTAAGTGGGAATGTGCTCTTTCTCTCTTACTCTGTCTTCTCTCTTTTCTCTGTGCCTGAAGGGAAATTACTTTGGCTCCTTTCCAATCCCAGGTTTCTAAAGAGAGAGGTAAACACACACACATACACACACACACACACACACAGTCAAACCATAGTTTAGAAGCACATGACACACAGCAGCTTGGTATGTAGTTTGTTTTGGTTGTTGAGGTGACATTTATTACTACTAGGAGTTGGTAATGGCTTCTTGTTGCTCCATCACAGCTACTGAACTAAAATCAAATGTTTGCTCATGAGTGCCTGTTAGTTAGGGCCACTGCTTCTTCAGTAGGTGGAGCAAAGGCTTTCTTTCCTGGATAGGCCATATATGGTCAGTGTACAAGAGTTGCTGTAGCAACTCACAGCTGGGCTCTGCCGAGCAGAAATGGGCCATGATTTCATTGATTTTGTTCACCTAAGTGAAAAACAGAGTTGTTTGGGTTTTGTTTAATTAGAAAAGGGGAAAAATGGATTTGGAACTTTCTAGCAAAGGCAGGTCTCAACTTTGATGAAACTGTGAAACCAGAAAGTTCAAGTGTTTTGAAACAGCAGGTACTGTAACTATTCTAATACTAGAATGGGAGTTGGAATTTTGAATCAACTATCTTTGGATAGATCATTGGTAATGCAATACTTTTTGTTACAGTCTAGCTAAAGTTAACAATATTACAAAGAAATGCTGTTTTCAACAGTGTAAGATAAATGTGGCAGATATTTGATGTATAAAGTAAGCTAACTGCTTAGGATGTTTACTTGAAAAATACTGGTGTATGGGTATAGGTGGGAGGGTTTTGTTGACCCAAAGCCTCATGCATGCTAGGCAACTGCCCTTCTGCTGAACTATATCCCCAAGCCCTTAAATTTATTTTTGAGATTTTTATGGTTTTACTCAAAAAGTGTAATTCTAATTATAAAATAGTAATTGTTTTAGATATGTTCTCACTATATAGCCCAGGTTGGTCTCAAACTTACAACCCTCTTCCCTCAACCTCCCAGGTGATATAATAACTGGTGTGTGCCACCATAGTTTAGATAGTAGTTCTCATTAGTCCATAACAAAATACAAAAACTTAAATAAAAAATTTTCTGTTATGAAAAATCAATTTAAGGGGGGAAAGGGTAATCAGTTACACTCGGTAGAAGGAGTATGTGTTATGGCCCAAAATGCACCAGCTGCTATTGTTGGTGCAGAGTAAATAATGAGCCTCCTAATGGGCTTTCTGGAACTCTAGTCAGGTGTTACTAAAGCAGTAACACTGGGAACATTTAATTGTATGTGAAATTCAGATAAGTACAGCTGACTACTAGACATATGACAAGAAAAACCTCTCTACTGCATAATAGCATCTGTGAGATAAAAAAGCTCTTTGCAGGTACCATTGCACCTTTTAATTAAAGTGAGGTGAGAATAAATACAAAATAATATTGACTATCACTCATCTGAAAATACATTTATGTCTTGGTAAATAGATCTAGTTTGCGTCTGAGCTTAGTTTCTTCATAACCTATCTACTTATTTCAGTGAAACTTTCAGTTCTCTTTTTGTTTTTTATCATATAAGGAAAATAGAAAAATTATGAAGTTAAAGCTTTAAAATAATGTCTGAGCTAGATGTAGTGGCTCAAGTGTCTAATCTCAGAAGCTACAGCAGGAAGATCTATGGTTCAAAGCCACCCTGGGCATGTACATGGCAAGATACTTCTGAATAATAAGAAGAAGGAAGAAGATATCTAGGCCAAAGTTTGTTTTCTATCTATAGTTTGTTTACTTAAAGAATTGGGTTTATGGGCTGGGAAGTTGGCTCAGTGGTAGAGTGCTTGCCTTGCATGCCTGAGGCCCTGGATTCGATTCCTCAATACCACATAAGCAAAAAAAAAAAAAAAAAAAGCCAGAAGTGGTGCTGTGGCACAAGTGGTAGAGCGCTAGCCTTGAGCTGAAGAGCTGAGGGACAGCGCCCAGGCCCAGAGTTCAGGCCCCACGACCGGACCCAAAAAAAAAAAAAAAAAAAGAATTGGGTTTATTTTTTAACAGTCTCATGGAGAATATTCTTATTGGTATATACTCTATGATAAGATCCTATAAGATGTCAAAGGCAATCATTAGAATAACAAACTAGCAACCTTGGGCTGTGGGTGTGGCTTTCTTGCATAGGATGAATGATGCCCTGTGTTCAGTCCCCAATACCACAAAATAAGTTACCACAACATTAAAAAAAATTCATGGGTGTATATACCAGTGTGTAACTGTTGTACAATTTTAGTAGAAAATAGAGAACTAACTGATCCATCTGTGACAGTATAAAACTTGCTCATAAGCAGAGAAACAATCTGGTTCATACTTTGAGGGGAGTTAGGCTCCAGGGCATCATAAGTTATTTATCAAAGGGCAGATTTAAAATGTTCTATGAATGTTGTAATCAGCTTTCTATAAAAATATTTTAAGAGAAAGGTGAATTATTGGCTATATTCTGCCTAGATTTTTCCATGGCTTTGTTCATTCTTTAGTTCTCAACTTACTATTAAGCACTCCTTAGCTGGTACCAGTAGTTCAAGTCTAATTCCAGATATTTGCGAGGCTAAGATTAGGAATATTGTATTGAAGGCCAACCCTGGCATGCAAGACCCCTTCTAGATAGCTGGTTACAGTGGTGTGTGTCTGTTATCCCAGCTGTGGGGGAGGCTGTGATCAGGAGGAAAGTACACAAAACTCTGTCTCAATGGAAAGTATGTGGATGTAGTGGCACAGGCCTGTCATCCCAGCCATGATGGAAAGCCTAAAATTTCAGTAAAACCATATTTAGCCATTTGCCTGAGCAGGAAGTGAGGTCCCTTCTCAAAAATAACCCATGCCAGAAATGGCTGGATACATTGCTCAGCAGTAGAGCATCTATCTAGCAAGCAAAAGGCCCTGAGTTCAAACCCAATACTGAAAAAAAAAATCAAAAACAAAAAGCACTCCTTTACCTCTCCTCACCCAAATGCTTCCTTCCAAATCTGACATAGCCATCTCTTCCAGGTATTTGTACTTAGCACACTTTATTATTTGCTCTCCCAGTAGCCTGAATGCTTTGTGAAAGCAAGGTCCTTTCTTGCTCATCCCTGTAGCCCAAGCACCTAGTACAGTACTTGACCCAAATATAGCCTCAGTAAATACTTGTTTGATAATTACATGTATTATATAAAAATTACTGCCTTGGGCTAAGCTCCTGCATGGTATCCAAACAACATAGACTAAATATCAAAGCAGGAGTTATTCATACTATAAAATCATCAAACTAAGACATTATGAGAACTTTCAGGTAATAGGAAATGAAATAGACATGTTTTCCTAATGGACAATTCATGATAATAAAGTTCCCTTTGCTTTAATCCTTACCAAAGAAATAAATAAAATCTGATGTTAGCCAGTAGTCTATTGTTTTATTTGGCTTACGAGCAAAATAACTTGAGTTTTGTTTTGCTTTTTGTTTGTTTTTGTGGGATGGAATTGAAACCAGGGCCTCATACATACCAGGCAAGCACTCTACCACTGAGACACATTCCTAACATAAGGAGATTAACTTTGAAATGACCAGTCCACCTTTGGTTTCTGCTTTCTTTGTTCTTTTTCTCCTCTACTCTGTCAACTGGAATGCTTATTCTATTTCATGGAATAAAATGTTGCCCAACTCAAAAATCATAGAACCAATTAAGATCTTTAAATGTAATATGATCTGTTTTTCAACACATTTCATGGAAATATATTAATCTTAGGGTCTTATTGGCCTTGTCAGTACTGCTTTTCAAGCACCAGTTCAGCTGCTCTATTTTTTTTTCACCTCTGAAGCATGTATGACCTATTTTTACACAGCCACTGGTTAAGAATAGCCCAATATTATTTGTTTGGGACAGGGCAAGGATGACTTTCACAGACAACAGGCACTCAGAATGAATCTTTGACTTAATGATCTATTCTGAGGGAGAATTTCGAGATCCAAGAGTTTTTTAAGTTAGATATTGGTCTGTTTGATTTGTTCATGCAGCAAATGTTTACTGATCTCTATCAAGTATTCATCTCATGGTACTATGATAAATTCTATGAGAGACTGAAGGATAAATTAAGTATTCTTTCAGCTGTTTATAGTCTGTTAGGAGAGATAAGACATATATAAACATAATAAAATGGAAACCATAGGTGATATAAAAGGCATAATGACAACTACAAATATTCTAAAAATTTCTTGTCTACTACGTATTTGTACTTATCTGATGACAAAGTTCTTTGGAGTTGGTCTGTGTTTTCTGTGCACACACCCCCATCATGACATATAGTTTACAAATCTTTTTTGTCCAGTAACTATATTGATCTATTACTCTTCATTAGACTTGTTGACTGAAGATGCTGATTACATTTAGTAGATTCAAATGTATTCTATCCACAGCCAGGCCATTGCCAACATTATATTCAAAGGCATGAGAGAAAAGTAGGTATGACACAATGAGGGAAATGAGGGAGGAGGAGCTATATTAGATGATTTAGACTAAAACAGAAAATACACAAAAAAGTTATTCCAGAGACCTGTTATTGACTTGTACAGAATTATGCAAATGACCACTTTGCTCTGGGCTATGGTCAGACATAAGAAAGGAATTCTATAGAGGCAGGGAAAATGTAATTCATTATTTGAAATTCATTTGGGTCAAGATTATTCCCACTTATAAAATTTATTCACCACAACAAATTACTGCAGTTGTTTAAACTGTAAAAAGTGGGAGGTATTAGTTTATTAGAAGAGAGTTATGAAGTAAATTGACTTCCCAATCATAGCTAAAATAATATACCTCTGACCTGACTTGGTTAATTTGATAAAATGAATTTTAGACTTCGGAAATCCTTGGAAGTAGTTTTTTTTATTAGTTGATGTTCATGTACATTAAATTTAGGGTACTTCTTGGAAAAACCTATTATCAAAGTAGTACTGAATGTGAATAATTTCTTGCCTGAAATACAGGATTGATGTTTACAGGGCATTTATCCAAAATATTCTGGTTGAATTGCAAAGTATTTCACTTTTCATCACTGTATGTGTTATTTCAAACTTGAACCACATTAATACACAGGAAACCCACTTAAAATTTAAAACTCTCCTGAGAAGCCTTATGTCTTTTTAGTGTATCAGTTCTAGCAAGAAAATGTACCTTAAAATTTAATAACATGATTCATATTTTAAATATTGATGAATACATGAAAAATACTGTCTTAATTTTTCCAAAAATGAACCAAGCTACAAATTTAAACCTCAGAACTCTAATACCACAGTTAAGGTTAGGAAGGTTGAATTTTAATTTAATCTCAGAAAGAACTGGTCTTTCAAAAATTTGTTCTGTTATTATGTGTATATGTGGGGTGTGTGTGGGTGGGTGTGTGTTTGTGAGAGAAAGAGAAAGAAAAAGAGGGGAGTTTTGGAGGACACCTAAGATCCAAACCATAATAATACAGTACGAAATTTAAGCTATCATTTTAAAGAAAAGATAACAAAATCATGGCCAAGTGGTGTTTATTACAAAAACAAAATCTTGGATTAACCTTTGAAAATTTGTGAAATCCATCACAGTAATAATTCTGTGAGGAAGAACACAATTATTTTTGTATATGCAGGAAAAAAAACACTTGATGCAATTCAATGTTTTTTTAATTTTTTTGGGTCCAGTCGTGGGGCCTGAACTCGGCCTGTGCACTGTCCCTCAGCTCTTCAGCTCAAGGCTAGCACTCTACCTCTTGAGCCACAGTGTCACTTCTGGCTTTTTTTTCCTGCTTATGTGGTGCTGAGGACTCAAACCCAGAGCCTTAAGCATGCAAGGCAAGTGCTCTACCACTGAGCCACCTTCCCAGCCTGCAATTCAATTTTTTAAAGAAAAAATAATTTTCAAAAATTAGAAGTAGAAGCAGGTACTGAGTTGTTGGTAGCTCATACCTGTAATCCTAGCTAATCAGGCAGCTGGGGTCTGAAGATCCCAACTTGAAGCCAACCCAGGTTGACAAATCTGAGAGATTCTTTTCTCCAGTTAATCAGCAAAAAGCCAGTAATGGAGGTATGGCTCAAGTGATACAGCACCAGCCTTGAGTGAAAAAGCCAAGCAAGAACAAAAGACCCTGAGTTCTAGCCCCAGTACAAGAAGGAAGAGGAGGAGGAGAAAGAGGAAGAGGAAAAGAAGAACAAGAAGAAGGAGGAGGAGGAGGAAGAAGGGGAAGAAGAAAGAGGGCAAAAAAGAAAACTTCAATTTATGATATCCAATATACCTATCTACAGCCCCACTGAAGGCAACATTTCTGTTGCCTTCTCTGAACCATGCCTGGGAGATAACTTGGAAGGACCCTGAGTCCTTAAATGCCCGAGTAGCTGCCCTACTCCCCAGGACCATTTATAATAACACCATTACATTGGAGAAACTTAAAACGTTGTTGTTCTTTTAGCCACTGATGATTAGTTCCTTTTGTTAAAACAGCTTAACTGCATCCCTGTTGCTACAGAGCTGATAAGTAACTTGAGAGAGGAGAAAAATAAACTTGCAGAACATTAATTACAGTGATCAGACATCATAAATGTATAGATTAGGAGTTGTAAGAATAGCTATCTAGGCATGTCTTCATAAGCAAGGCTAAATGTCTCACAGTGACAGAGGCCGCCAGAGTGCTTATCAGTTAAATTCTGGTATTTGCTATAAAATAAAAATGGCTTTATTCAGTTGTCACATTATTAAATTTTAGGAATTTTAAAAACACTTGATCCTGCACTGGTTTATTTTTTTTAATAATCTTAATCCACTAACATTTACTATAATTACTGATGTATTTGAATTTATGTCAACCATATTTGAGAGACCATTTGAAGGTTCTAGCAGGGGAACATAGCTGAGTGATCTCCATGTCCAAAGAACCATGGAACAGTGAGGGAAGAGGGATACCCACTCCCAGCCAGCCAGATCAGCCAAATCACCCCTGGCAATGGGTGGGAATAACAAATGTCTCAACTGACCTTACATCTTAACATATTTCTTTGTTTCCTTTCCCTTCTCCACTCTTCTTGTTCTGCCTTTTATATACAAACCTTAACCCTCACTTCCACTTGCTTGAAAAGCTCTAGACTGTATTTTTCTCCTTCTAGTAATACATTTCCTGACAGGGCATCAAGTTATTCATTATTGCTCTTCTAAATATGTCTGTTTTCTCCACATCCACTCCTATTTTAGCTTCACTTCCCACCCACTGAACACTACAAAACTGCTCAAACTCACCATAGTACTTTTATCTTAGAGTGAAAATTTTACTTTAACACATAAAACATTTTTATAATCAATAGTAAACATATATACCTTTTTTTTTAGTTGGTTGTAGGGCTTAAACTCTGGGCCTGGAAGCTGTCCCTGAGTTCCTCAGCTCAAGGCTAGCACTCTACTACTTGAGCCACAGCACCACTTCTGGCTTTTTCTGTTTACATAGTGCTGAGGAATTGAACCCAGGGCCTCTTACATGCGAGGCAAGAACTCTCCCACTGAACTACCTTCCCAGCCCCATATATATATATATATATATACCTTAAAAAAACACTACTGAAGTTTCTGAGACTGAAGTTAGACCCATTGGTTGTTCTAACACACAGTAGGTACTCAATAAATATAATCCTATTTCCCCACCCCTAACACACAAGTAAACTATTTGTCTCAGCAGCCCTTCTCGCCTCTTGAGTTAGATCTATTTCAGTACAGTTGTCAAGAGCAACTTGTCTTTTTCTGTTCACTGTACTTGACTACATAGCAGAAGAAACGATTCAGGATTAAGTGTTCCTAATTCTGAGCTGTGAAATGTTGAAAGTGATGGGGAAGGAAAGGCAGAATGTGGTTCCTCAGGGAGAAGAACCAGCCAGTCTGTTGCTGCCTTTCTTGGCTGCTAGTTGGAATTCAGCCATAGGGGCAGCTGTTTAACTGTTTGCCCAACTGGAAAGAACACTGCCAAGTAACAAATATCTTTCATAACAACATTTGACTTTGGCTAAGAACAATAATAGTGAAATTTATTAAGCTCCAGAAGTGCCAAATGTGGCAGATTTATTACTCGGCAGGTTCTCAACCTAGTCTGCACATAGATGATCATTATCATTTGTAATATTTATTTAAAAGAATAAATGGGCTTCCCAAGGAAGTTTGTACAAAACACAGCTACAACTTAATTATTTCTTTGGGGGGGGGGGGGGGAGGTCCGGTCATGGGGCCTGAACTCTGGGCCTGGGCGCTGTTCCTCAGCTCTTCAGCTCAAGGCTAGTGCTCTATCACTTGAGCCACAGCACCACTTCCGGCTTTTTTCTTTGCTTATGTGGTGCTAAGGAATGGAACCCAGGGCCTCATGCATGCAAGGCAAGCGCTCTGCCACTGAGCCATCTTCCCAGCCCTAATTATTCCTTAAAAAGGTAGAGGATTAGCTTGAGAAAAGGAAGTGTCTCTGAGAGGAACAATGAAAACCCAGAAATGTCAGGGGCAGAAAATGTTTATGTATTTTAAATTTCTGCAATAGTAAGAGTGACATATCTCCTATTTTTCCAGGAAAATGCAGGCAGCAGAAACAGGTGCTAAACCTCCTGCAACTAAACTCATGGGTGCCAGCACTCATAGGCTATACTGGCACTCTATGTTGTTAAATAGAATATAGATGCAAAGTACTTAATAATTGTGTTGAATTGACTGTGAACCAGATGTAGGAGATATATGTAGGAAATTACCAACTATTTTTACTTAGTGTTAAAAATGAGTGTGTGGAATGTAGGCAGTCAAAATTGCACACACTATTAAATAAGCATAATTAAAAATTTTATTGTGAAGGTGTTATACAGAGGGATTACAGTTACATGTCAGGTAACAAGTACATTTCTTTTGAACCGTGTCACCCTCCCGTGTCATCTCCCAGTTTTTCTCCTCCCGACCCTTCTGAATTAGTATAATTTTCTTCCAAGTTTGCATGTAAATTTATTGTAAAGGTGATGTACAGAGGGATTATAGTTACATGTCAGGTAACAAGTACATTTCTTTTGAACTCTGTCACCCTCTCTGTCATCTTCTCCCAGTTTTTCTCCTCCTGACCCTTCTGAATTAGTATAATTTTCTTCCAAGTCTGCATGTAAATTTATTGTAAAGGTGATGTACAGAGGGATTATAGTTACATGTCAGGTAACAAGTACATTTCTTTTGAACTCTGTCACCCTCTCTATCATCTTCTCCCAGTTTTTCTCTTCCCAACCCTTCTGAATTAGTATAATTTTCTTCCAAGTCTGAATGTACATGGGTTATGATCATGTTAAAACACTCCATCCCTACTCTAGGGTGTATGAAGAGATCCTGAACACAGTGGTGTTTGTCCCCTGAAGTCAGCAATAACTGCCAGTCAGCATTCAGTGTATGATCTGTACAATCAATTGGGAAGACAGAAGGAACAAGAAGTTTGTACTCTTATTTAATAACCCCCCAACACCAGTCGAAGCTGGGACAGGGACATTTTTTGAAGATGAAGCAGGCTGCACAAAGGCACCATCAATATGTATTCTAACCTACTTTTCTTCTACTCTTTACCCAGTGATAATTAAAACTGTTTAATTTGGCTGTTCCTTTAAGTTACAAAATCATACATTTCCACAAAGTTGATGAGATTTCTCTTGGGAAAAGATAAAAGTCTCACATCCCAAGTAAAAGTCTCCAAGGAAGTTAATCACAAGCTTTGTGTTCTTTTTCAAGGATAAGGACAAAACAGCCAATGCTCATCATGGATAAAGTTTATAAAATCACTTCCACAGAAAGGACCCGGCTGTTAGAGAGAGAGCTGGCTATACAATTGAGTGAGCTGAGGTCTGAGATAGAAGAACAGAGGGTCCTTCCAGGAATGGCTCACCAAGCTTACAGGTAAGGAGCGACAGTGAGAAGCCATGGTCTTCCACAGCTTCACCACCCACTCACCCCATGATTTCCTTCAGGCCTCTTCTGTTTTTACATGGACAATTGACATTGTCTCCAGTTCAGAAAAACAGTATACAACAGCTCTTTGAGGATCTTCTTTCTCCCATCCAAGTACTAATTAGGCCCAATCTCACTTAGCTTCCAAGATCAGAAGAGATCAAGTACATTTAGGGTTTTAGGGCCACAAACCAGGTGCCTTTCCCAATCTGAATATGCCTCTAAGATAATCCTGTGCTTCTAGACACATGAAGAATTGAGGCAATGTCTTACTAAAGAAAGTGGACAGAACGCTTTTACATAATATACTTTAAAAAAAGGAGATCTCATTTTACTACTCTGTGTGTGTTGTAATTTCATGTTTGTTTTAAAAATAGTGTGGAAAAAGGTATCACAAACTGTTAATAGGACCTTACTTTTTGGAAGTAGAATTAGAAAAGTAAAATAATAAGAGATATAAAGTTTTAAGTTTTATATTCTGGTTCTTCCTAGCAGTTTTCCTATGAACAATATTGCCATTATTATTATTATTATTATTATTATTATTATTATTATTATTATTATTAATGTACTAGAGTTTAAACTCAGAACCTCTCACCCTCTTGCTCACTCTGATGGTACTCTACCACTTGATTCATGGAGCTAACATGGCTTTTGCTCGTTATCTTAGAGCTGGAGTCTCATGGACTTTTCTACCTGGGCTGGCTTTGAATCATTATTATCTTCTAATCTTAGACCTTGTAATATTTAATTCAATTTGAACTTAAAGTTTTGATGAGATATTTAAAAACTGAAATAATGACTTCTGGGCAAGGAAGTTCTACTAAGAGCTCATTAGTAGGTAAATACTGCATTCATCACTACCAAGTTCCTAGAGTCAGGGTAGCCAGTTCAGCCCCTAAATGAGTTTCCTAACCCAGATCTTTGTGTCTTGACTTTTTGTTTCTTTCAAAATGAGAACACTGTTGGGCTAAGTAGACAAAATGGTGCTTGGGAAGGGTAAAGAGAGAAAATACGAGAAAGTTACAGTAACCAAGTGAATTTGTATTTTATTCCAAAGATAATTCTGAACATCTTGGGATGTTTTGTAATAAGTTTTAAAAACTATTGAAAATAGAACATGGGCTGAGTGATGAGATAGAAAGATCACGAAACTATGAAAGTCATAATTTCAACTTAGGTTTATTTGAAAAATGAACTTAAAAATGTCCTTTTCTTACTTCATAAGGTTGTAAGGATCAAATGATGTAATACATGTTAAAGCATTTTGAAAATTAGAAAATACTATGCAAAGACCAGCATTGATGTTATTGTAACTTACATGTCAAAGTGTCAAGACAACCGATACTTAATGTATATCAAAGAATATACATTATGATAATAAAAGCTTTAGGGGCTGGGGAGGTGGCTCAGTGGTAAAGTGCTTGCCTTGCATGCACGAGGCACTGAGTTTGATTCCTCAGCACCACATAAGCAGAAAAAGCTGGAAGTGGTGCTATGGCTCAAGTGATAGAGTGCTAGCCTTGAGCTGAAGAGCTGAAGGACCGTGCCCAGGCCCAGAGCTCAGGCCCCATGACCAACCAAAAAAAAAATTAAAAATAAATAAATAAAAGCTTTATACCTGGGTATGTGATGGTGCACTCTACTCTAATAATCCCAGCACTCAGGAATCCAAAGCAGAAAGATCTCCAATTCAAAGTCAATCTGGGCTATAGAGCAAGCTCCAGGTCACCCTAAGTTACATAGTGAAACCCCTTTTTGGAAGAGAAGGAAGGAAGGAAGGAAGGAAGGAAGGAAGGAAGGAAGGAAGGAAGGAAGGAAGGAAGGAAGGAAGGAAGGGAGGAAGGAAGGAAGGAAGGAAGGGAGGGGGGGAGGGAGGGAGGGAGGGAGGGAGGGAGGGAGGGAGGGAGGGAGGGAGGAAGGTTAGCTTCTGAAAGCTCTTTTATAACACATGCACATGACGGGACATCACAGATACTCTTATTTTAATCCTCCCTCAAAATGCTAAACACTGCAGCCACTTGGGATAATCCAAATTCCAACACTTAAGCACTTTCTGTTTGCCAAGTGCTTTGCTGGGTTCTAGAGTCCAAGGAAAACACAAATATTCACTATTCACTTCTGAAAATCACTTAAGCATGCTTATTCCCCATTAGACTAAAAAATCTTTCTTTCTTTCTTTCTTTCTTTCTTTCTTTCTTTCTTTCTTTCTTTCTTTCTTTCTTCCTTCCTTCCTTCCTTCCTTCCTTTCTTCCTCCCTCCCTCCCTCCCTCCCTCCCTCTCTCTCTTTCTCTTACCTTTCTTTTTTCTTTCTTTGCTATGGTTACAGATTTATAACACTTGCTGAATGAATAAGTGAATGGGTGTATGTCATGTGAGTCATGCTTGCTGAACATCCAAGTGAACCCCTTCTTTGTGGGCTAAAGTACACATCACTTATGTTCACCAGCTTCTTTTAAGTCATTTATAGGTACTTGGAGGTTACTGAGAAGAAAGAGAGAGAGAAAGTTGAATGGCCAAGCCTGTGACCCTGCCCTGTCTCCCAGCCTGCCAAACTCAAGGAGACAAGAGCTCAAAGGAAATGTTATGCTTTCCTACCTGCCTACCTAATAGATGAGACTCTTTCTGGCTGGTTACTCCTTCTCTATCTCCATAAGGCTGCAGCTATGACGCAGTGTTATATCATGTATATATCTTTGTTTCACTGATGTTTTTACCTCCAAGGCCCTTCCTGGGCTTACCTCCTGCTTTTTACATATAAGCCAAGTAGTGAGGAAAGAGGTATGTGATGCATTCTGAGAGGAAATCTGACCAAGTGTCTAAAGGAATTGTTTAGGATTGTGTGGCTAAAGGATCTTCTAAAAATCTAGCGGTGTTTTTGTTTTTCTTTGTTTTTGTTTTTGCCATTACTGTTGATTTGTTTGGTTTTGCTTTTTGAGGTCTAGTTGTGGGGTCTTGTGCATGCTGAGCAAGTGTTCTAACTACTGAGCTACACTCCAGATTCCTAGAGCAATTTTAACTTTACCACTTGCTAGCAAGCATACAAACTCACAGTTTATTTTGTTTTGTTTTGTTTTGTTTTGCCAGTCATAGGGCTTGAACTCAGGGCTTGGGCACTGTCCCTGAGCTTCTTTTTGCTCAAGTTTAGCACTCTACCACTTCAGCCACAGAACCACTTCCAGCCTTTTCTGTGTATGTGGTACTGAGGAATCGAACTCAGGGCTTCATGCATGCTAGGCAAGCACTCCACCACTGAGCCACATTCCCAGCCTTCACAGCATATTTTAAAACATCTATGGGGACTGACAGGGTCATGTGAAAATGTTATCTAAATTTTACTACCTACACACTCCCCTTAAAAATTCTCTAGGCAGTCAACCTGTCACATGTGTTGGAGAACTTTGTTGTGACTCCTTTGCCATTGGCTGTCCAATCCCATCTTGAAAAGCTGACATCTGTGTTAGGGATGCTTTTCCTTGGGGCTCCCAACACTGCCAAATCTTGGTTTAGCTTAAGCCAAATGTGGAGAGCTGTCTTCTTCCTGGCCCAGAATTCCACCCCTTTCTGGGACCCCCATAGCTTGCTCTGGGGAATTTCAGCTTCCAGGGAGAACAAATATCTGGGCCTGGGAGGTTGCTAACACTTTCGTAACATACCTTCCTGCCAGGATTGTGGCAGAAACTTTGGTTCAAATAATTTTAAAGTATGTTCTATTTAATGTTTAAGAAACATTTTCACTCCCAGGTAACCCAGCAAGTAAAATTAAAAAAAATCTTGTCTAAATTACAAGATCCTAATTTTATATGGAAGGTGGGGGAGTGGGCAAGGTTTGATAAACCCAGAGAGATACAGTAATCAAAGGGAATACCAGTAGTGAACATAAAAGTCTTCACTTGTGGCCCTCTGTTTTCTGGAATAGGAAATGGTGAGATAAAGCAAAGTGGAAGGAAAGACTGTGTGAGGCAAAGAAGAGAGAAATTGGCAAACATCAGGTATATCAAAGAAAGATTCCAATTAAGACAGAACAGTAGGGTTTTTATATGGCCACAATACTCTAGTAGGATGTGATATATTTATTCAGAAATGAGAAGTTGGGAAGAGTCACACGTTAATCGAGCCTGACTATAATTTGGTTTTTATAGCTTTCTATAATTACAGCTTCTATTCCATCTGTCTTTCTGCAGCTCAGTTCCAATACCAAAGGATATTCCTTACTTTAGAAGAGAAAGGGAACTGACACTGAGGAAAATTTTACAGGTGAGAGAGCCAGCCATTTCAATTTTATTAACTTGGAAACTTCTAGCAAGAAAAGATTAATTTTACCTTTTTTTTGGTAGGCAGTTGATGTTATTAGCAGTGGATATGAGAACAAAGGATACAAACACCTTAATTCTAGATAACTGCAGGCTACGATTTCCTTGGAAAAACCTGAATTTGTGATATTTGAAATTTTATGGTTTCTTCATTTGTAATGTTAAAACTAGTTCTTTGTGTGTTTAGGTGCCCGAGTCGAAGCCGTTTGTAATTCAGGCAGATGTCATGCAGAGGGAGCTAGAGAGCTGCCTAAGAAGAGAGTACACCCCTGAAAACTTACCTTTGCTTTTGTTGCAGGTAAGAGTAATTGTGAAACTTGAATTTAATAGAAACCTGTAAAGAAGTTAGCCTCATGGTATATTCTCTGTCCAGGGTAAATTCTTTTATACATGAGTAGTGTGTAGAAACTGTGAATACTGTTCTTTATTAGAACTTTATCATAGTTTAAAATCACTGAACACTTGACTTTTTACTGGTATTATGTAGCACAACAATGTAGATGACAGTCCTGACCTTCCAAAGCTACTAGAGCATTTAAGGAAAGCAGTTCTGGGAATATTTTTAGGACAATAACTATAAACCAAATAGGTTTTTTAGGGCTGGGAAGGTGGCTTAGTGGTAGAGCGCTTGCCTTGCATGCATGAGGCCCTGGGTTCGATTCCTCAGCACCACACAAGCAAAAAAAAAAAGCCAGAAGTGGCGCTGTGGCTCAAGTGGTAGAGCGCTAGCCTTGAGCTGAAGAGCTGAGGGACAGAGCCCAGGCCCAGAGTTCAGGCCCCACAACCAGACCCCCCCCCAAAAATATAGGTTTTTAAAAATAGTATTATTGCTATATTACAGTAAAATTTCTTTTAAAAAATTACTTAGATATCTACCAATAAAGCAGTCAAGTAAAACAGTGAAAACAGTGCTGTACAGTTGGAATGGTAGAACACAAGCCAATGAGCAAAAGCATCAAGTACCAAGATCAAGCATCAATTTTGGCCCCCCACCCTCCAAAAAAACCCAAACAAAACAATGAAACTTCATATTCTATCTACCTTTAAACATATTTAAAGTAAAAATATTTTATGGAATATTAATTAAAATTTAATGTGTACTAGGGAGAGAAGTAGAGAGGGGGCGAGGGAGAAAAAGAGAAAGAAGTAGAGAATGGTCCAAAATGTATAGAATTACAATTATTATTTGGTGGTGGGATAATGAGTTTCCTCTTCCTACTTTTATATATTTTTCTAAAATGTATATAATCATATACTATTTCATTTTTAAAATTAAAAATAATTAAAATTCCTTGCTCCTGTTAAAACCATTTTGGAGTGTTTAGAATTATGGTGCTATCTCTCATCTGCCACACAAATTGGCTCTCTAACAACTAGTTAGCCATAAACTACTCCAAAGAAACAAAAGAAATTGAAATTCTATTTGCAAGTCAAATTTTTGCCATTGTCTTCATTTAGAATTCTCCCTCCCTATCATTTCTTTTCTGACATTTTTGTTTCTTTCTCTTTTTCTGGCATTTTTCATTCCTTTGTGTTTATCAGTGGTTCTCAGCAGAGAGACTGAGTGGAAAGATAGAATAGAGACATTGTTTCTAGGGGACACAGGACAGGATCTTTGTAGTTCTGGTCTCACAGTGTTTGTTGTTCTATAAAAAATATTTTCCTTTTATTTTAAAAAGCTATTTTTTGCTCAATACAGTATTGTGAGCGGGTATTTTTTCCCCCTTTCATTACTTTAAAGGTGCTTCTTCATTCTCTGGCTTGCAGACCTTCTATTCCTGAACATCTCTGACTATCTTTAAGCTATTCTCTTAATTATTTTGAGCTATATTGTTATGATGTATTATTTATACTGTTATTATAATGTACATTTGTTGGGGTCTTCTTTGTGATTCTTTGTTTGGATTTGGTTGAACTCTAGGACTATAGGTTTATTGTTTTGATTATGCTTTGAAACATTTCAATCATTATTTCTTCAGGTGATGGGAATTAGTGGTATAACTAAGCAGTATTTAGTATGCTCAAGGCCCTAATTTTGATCCCTAGCACTAAAACTTCATGTTTATTTATTTTTGTCTGAATCCTATTTCTTTGGTATGAAAAGACACACATATATATATTTGTGTGTATATGTATATATACATATATACACTTATGAATATATGTATGTATGAATATATAGATATATTTCTGTGCTATTCCAGGGGTTTGAAATCATGGCCTGAGCATTACTGTCCATAAATCTTTTTTGCTCAAAGCTATTGCTCTACCACTTGAAGCATAGCTTCACTTTCAGCTTTTTTCCTAGTAAATTGGAGCTTAGTTTCTCACAGACTTTCCTGTCCAGGATGGCTTTGAATGAGATCCTTAGTTCTCAGCCTCTTCAGTAGCTAGAATTACAGGCATGAGCCACCAGCACCTGGCTTTTATTTCAACTTTTAATATAAAATTTTAAGCTCAATCCCTGAGCCCCTTCAGATCAAGGATAGCACACTACCACTTAAGCCATAGTACCACTTCCAGCCTTTTCTGTTTATGTGGTTCTGAGGAATTGAACCCAGGGCCTTATGCATGTGAGGCAAGCACTCTACCACTCAGCCATCTTCCCAGCCCCGACTTCTCATTTCTGTATTTTAAATCTTTCCTCTAGGGCTAGGAAAGTGGCTTAGTGGTACCTAGCATGCATGAAGTCCTGGGTTCGATTCCTCAACACCACATAAAAGGCCAGAAGTGGTACTGCAGCTCAAGTGGTTGAGTGCTAGCTTTCAGCACAAAAGCTCAGGGACAGTGCCCAGGCCCTAAGTTCAAGCCCCAGGACTGGCAAAGAAAAAAACTTTGCTCTAGGCTACAGAAACAACAAAGCTTTTCTCCAAAAAGACTGTTCCCCAAATCTGTAGCCCCTAAGAGTTATACTCCTCCATACTCATTAAGGGTGTTAATGTCTAGAGACTGCTTCAGTTTGTCTGCTTCCCTGTGTTGTCTGAGAACACTGTTCCTGAAACAACACTAAAGCTGGGCTGGGTGCTGCTGGCCCATACCTGTAATCCTGGCTACTTAGGCTGAAATGTTTCAAAGCCAGCCCTGGCAGAAAACTCCATGATTCTTACCTCCAATAAATGACAGCCTTTTATATCATGAAAAAAAAATGTAAGCTCAACGTTTGACAATTTGATAGATCTTAATTTTACTGCTAAAAGCTGTTCAGTAACTAACAATCAAGTTTACAATATTACATGGCCAGAGAACATCAAGCTTTCAAAATATTTGACTTATTGATGGTGTTTTGAGCCAGAATTATTAATTTTATCCTCTTCATGTGGAAAATCACTTTTTTCCAGAAAGTATTTTCTTATTTCTAGTGTTCTTAAGTCTTCTTACCATAATTATATTCTAAATGCTTCTTTTTGTTGTTGTTAAAGTATTACACGGAGAGAAGTATGCAGCTGGTCCAGAGTAAATATTTACACGTGCTTAGGTGGAGGAGGTTTTGCCAGCACAGTAAGACCATGGAACAACTGTATCCTCTTTACAAGGTACGAAGCCCAGGAACAGAACCTGAGGCTAATTTTTTTTAATGAAACAAAATGATTAATAAGCTTGTTTTTGTTGTTTTGGTGTCACTGGGGTTTGAACTCAGGATCTTGCACTTTCTAGGCTGGTAAGACAGAAAACTACTTACCTGTTCTGCCAGTGTTCTTTTTTCTTTTTTCTTCTTTCTTTTTTTCCAATCCTAGAGCTTGAACTCAGGGCTTGGATGCTGTCTCTGAGCTTCTTTTTTTCAAGGCTTGCACTCTACTACTTGAGCCACAGCTCCACTTTTGCCTTTTTCTTTTGGTAGTCTATTGGAGATAAGAGTTTCACCAACTTTCCTGACCAGGCTGGCTTCAAACTATAATCCTCAGAGCTCAGCCCTAAGTAGCTAGGATTACAAGTGTGAGCCACTGGAACCGAGTGAAAGTTTCCTAATGAGATTTGAAGGAAGTTTTACATGATAGAACAAGGATTTTCCTTTATAGATTGGCCTTCTCTAATATAAACAGAAAAACTCAGAAGCTGACTCCAATTACTAAATGTCCTTAGACAAATGATTATATTTGGAGTATCTTTCCTTCAAAGTCCTAAAAATATGCCCTTGTTCATCAAATTGAGAATATGGAACTTCAGGATTCCACAAATCTACTATTTGGTTCTCCAACAGCAATACCCCATGCTTGGAAGTAAATGATACAGGGAATAAGTCTTGACAATAGTCAAGGTCTGTGTTGTATCTCTGTTAAACAGAAACAAGTCAGCTACATTCTTCAGGAATACAACGATGCAGTTCAGAGAGCAGAAAGATTATCTGTTGCTCGAGAAAACTTCCTTATGGGAAAAAACCACCCTCCTCATTTAGTGACGCAGGAAGATCTGACCATTTACACCAGGTGGCTAGTATGTCACCTACACTCCCTCAGGGCTATTCACCAGTACCTTCAAGTAAGTGAAATACAACTTATGTGCTGCTATGGTGCCCTCCAAGCTATGGCTAGCTATGTTGTTTTCTCACACTTGTTGCCTGGTTTTGGATTGCAACTGCCCTACAAACAATAGGATGTGTGGTTTGTTTTGTGATTTGTTCTACTTCATAGTCACTCTATAAGTTCTTGGTTCTTGTTTTCATTACCTTCAGGATTTATGCCCTTCAGTTTAGATCCACTTGTTTATTCAGCATTATCTAGTGATCTATGTCCTAAAGACTTGTCCTATGCCTAGCAGTGTCTTTGCTGCTAAGTAACTAGGTCTCAGGCTTCAGGAAAAGGGGCAAATAAATTTTATCTGCAATAAGATGCCATACCAAAAAGAAGACACTCAGGGAAGAACAGAATAATAGAGAGAGGCCCTAGTTCAGGGTTGGAGGATCATGAAAGAGTGACATGAAAGAGTAATACAATCATGTTTCTGTTTTTGGGGTCCGGTCGTGGGGCCTGAACTCTGGGCCTGGGCACTGTCCCTCAGCTCTTCAGCTCAAGGCTAGTGCTCTACCACTTGAGACACAGCGCCACTTCTGGCTTTTTTCTTTTTGCTTATGTGGTGCTGAGGAATCGAACCCAGGGCCTCATGCATGCAAAGCAAGCGCTCTACCACTGAGCCACTTTCCCAGCCCCTCATGTTTCTGTTTTAAGAGGTTATTCTTCATCTACCTAAATCTTTTCTCACTCCTTTTCCCTCCTGTCTCAGTGGCACTACTATTCCAGGGTTCTCCAAACCAGAAATCTGGCCATCACCTGACTTTATCCCCTTCCTACCTGCAGTGAGTCACATGCTGGTATAAACATCTGCATATAAATCTGGGTCCTCCTGTGAACTCCTGGAGGTGCTTTTGGTCTAATTCTTCTTCACATTCTTACATGACGTACAGTGCCTTGTCCATTTTGTGTTGAAGGCTCAGGTTACACAGAATTGATAAGAGCAGTAGATCTCCAAGCTTCAACCTTTATCAGTGGGCAGACCACTAAGGTTCCATTCCTTCCTTCCTCCTCTATGAGAATCAGGCTGATGTCATCAGGTTGTGTTCTTCTTTAGACCCTCCAGTACTTACCCATCTCTAAAGTGCTGAGTCTCTCTGACAACCAAATCCCTGAAGTTGAGCAGGAAAATGAGGATGTCTGTGTCAATGACAGAAGCCCCAACCTTCAGGATTCTGCACCTCTTGACCCTAAGGATGCCAATATTTCAGGTAAGAACTCCATTTCTTTCTGCTAAGCTAATATGGAGAAAAGAGGATTGTGATGTGGATGTGCTGTTTTGTCCTATGATCTTCTTGAAACTTTTCTACCTACCAAAAAGTTATACCTTGTCAATAAAGTATTAATTTAATACCATGTAAACTTAATATTACTATTTCCTGAAAAATATAACCACTTCCTTTAGATACTGTGCATGTATGTGTGTGTATATCCATCTGTGTGTGTGTGTGTGTCTCTGTGTGTGTGTGTGTGTGTGTGTGTGTGTGTGTGTGAGCCAGCACTGGAACGTAAACTTAGGACCTTGCACTCTTGCTTATCTTTACTGCTCAAAGCTAGTGCTCTACTACAGGAGCCAGAACTCCACTTCTGACTTTTTGCTGGTTAGTTGAAATAAGAATCTCTCAGATTTATTGGCTTTGAACCCTGATCCTTGGATCTCAGCCTCCTGAGTAGCTAGGAATACAGACATGTGCTACATATACAGGCTCCTTTAGACAATTTTAACTCCATCTTTAAAACTAGCAAATTAAGAATCTTTGGAAAAGACTTGAAGCCAGCAGTTCTAGTATCTTTCTACTGTGGCTTCATCTGGGACCATATTTATCTTCTTGAGTCTCAGTTTACTCATCTCCATAAAGAACCTTTCAGATTAAGTAATTTCTAAGTTTTCTTCCCGGGTTCTTGTTTTTGGTTTTCTCTTTTTGAAGACAAAGTCTCACTATGTATATCCCAGTTTGGGCTCAAACTCCCCATCCTCCTACCTCAGCCTTCTCAGTGCTAGATTTATAGGCATATGCTACCAGTTTTAATATCACACAATTCCAAAAGAATTTCCTCCTCAAAGCTAATTTCCTTTTAAAATCTGTTTATTGTCGCTTGGGATATGTACAGTGTTACAGGAGCTCAAGGTATGACCTTGTCACCTGGAGAGGCAGCCAACTTCAATTGGGGGGACCTAGGAAGGTTTCATGGAGGAGAGGAGTTGGCCAGGTGAAAGTAAGCTGAAGCTCTCACCATCTTTAACTTTGCTGGTTAATTTGTAAATAGTAGAATTCATGTACCAAAAAGGACTATGGGCAAGTCTGCTCTGTAGTAGGTCTGTTGTGTTTCTCTTGAAGGCTGCGGATAGTGAGGAGTCTTTGCACTCTCCGATAGAAAACACAGCCCCGAGGACTTGTTGCCATGTAGCTCAGACTATAAAGTAGTGGCCCAGAAGGCTGGATAACAATGGCTTCCATCACAGAAAAGGGTCTACCTCTAGCCATCTTAAAGGATACTCTGCCATCTTTCCCTATGGTGTTTATTGATATTCATGCTCTTAAATTTGGATTTTTTTCAGGTCCAAAGAAGACACATACTGCTTTCAATCTACCCCAGCACACAACAGACACTCAAGAACTAAAACCTCAACTGGGGCTTCTGCTCTCCCATTTCTGCATTCCATATGACCTGCAGGAGCTAAGGGACTCTGCTAAGGAAATGGAGCTTTATTCCTTGGTACTTGGTACACTCTTTCTTAATGCAAATACAAATGCACGTAAAAGAAAACACTAGCACTTGCCACCAAATTGCATATTTATTCTGCCAACATTTGTTCTGACAGTATTAAGATCAAACAGTATTAAATGACATCTAGATTAGCTGTTAGGAGCAACTTCATTTCCGTGAGAGTAATAGGACTCTCCAATAGTGAACCCAGAGGGATTGTGGGATTTGTTTTTCTGTAGAATTTAAAGAAGAGGGGAAGCTGGGGCGCAGGTGACTCGTGCCTTAAACCTAGCTACTCACAAGGCTGAGATCTAAGGATCGCGGTTCAAAGCCAGCCCTGGCAGGTAAGTCCGTGAGACTCTTATCTCCAATAAACCACTAGAGGAAGTGGCGCTGTGGCTCAAGAGATAGAGCGCTCACCTTGAGCTGAAGAACGCAGGGACAGTGCCCAAGCCCAGAGTTCAAGCCCCACAACCGACCAAAAAAAAAAAAAAAAAAAAGAAGAGGGGAGGATACAGTTTATAGGAAATGATACAAATGTAGCAAGATTTGACAAACTTTTATGACAGGGTTGTCCTGCTTTGAAAGCCCTCTGATTTTCAGAATGTGGTGCAATAGCTCTCCTGATTGCCAAAACATTTTACATTCAATCAAGCATACATTTTGTAGTGATGGTTAGTCATGAAATGTCTGCTAAAAACAATACTTCCTTAAGACAAAAACAAACAATACATTGTCAAACACTATGTTAAAATGTGTTGCAGAGGCTGGGAAGGTGGCTCAGTGGTAGAGCACTTGCTTTGCATGCATGAGGCCCTGGGTTTGATTCCTCAGCACCACATAAGCAAAAAAAGAAAAAAGCCGGAAGTGGTGCTGTGGATCAAGTGGTAGAGCACTAGCCTTGAGCTGAAGAGCTGAGGGACAGCACCCAGGCCCAGAGTTCAGGCCCCATGACCAGACCCCCCCCCAAAAAAATGTGTTGCAAAGGGAAAGTAAGACTGTGAGTAGAGAACTTTAAATTTAAAGTAACATATTTTCACCAAGAATTTCAACAACCAAGACATTTTGGTAGCTCTGGGTATCTATCAAGTCAAACTTTGCAGGTATGCTAATCCAAGCAGGCATAGATCTAATCTGAAAGTTTCTGAATGTTCTTTACCTAAGAAAAGCCACTATGTCCTCTATCAAAATGGTCTGACCTCAAAGCTCACTAGCCCATTGTTGTTTTTATCTTTCATTTTCTTCCTTTGTCTTTTAAGAGTTACAATAGGGAGCTTTAGCATTGAACTCTGACTTCTGATTTTTATACACGCATTATCTGAAATGTTCATTGTGTTCCTAAGATGATCAATAGCATTACAATATTACAATGTCACTTTCTTTCTCTCTCTCTCTCTCTCTCTCTCTCTCTCTCTCTCTCTCTCTCTCTCTCTCTCTCTCTCTCTCTCTCTCTCTCTTTCTTTCTCTCTTTGTGTGTGTATATTGTCTCTATATTTAGGCACTGTTTTTTCTAACACTTTGATACTCTAGAGCAGGTTCAGCCATCTCCAGTCTGCAACCACCACCTGTTTTTCCAAAATTAAATTTTATTAGAATACAACTGTCTTAAACTGCTTAAACTACTATGACAAAATACCATAAATTGGGTGGCTTTGTAATAATTTATTTCTTGAAAAGCTTCTGGAGGTTGAGAATTCCACAATCAAAGAAGGTTTGCTTTATGGCCTTCTTGTTATATCTTTACTTGGTAGAAGGGCAAGAGTCTCTCTGGGGCTTCTTTTACAGACCACAAATTCTATCTCTGAGAACTAAATACCTCCCAAAAGAAGCCCCATCTCCTAATACCATCTCCGCGGGCATTAGGATTTCAACACATGGGTTTTATGAAAACATAAATTCTCAGAGCATAGCATGAGCATGCTCATTCATTGATGTATTCTCAATGGCTGCCTTTACACTACAGTGGCAGTTGGAGTTGCTGCATTAGAGATTTTGTGGTCTATAAAGGGTAAAATATTTACTATCTCACTGTAAGTAGCTAAGTTTATAGCCCAGCCCTCATCCACCATGTCTCACTGGACTTCCTACCTTGGAGGATATGTTTTGAGCCTGTTCTGGGCAGTATGTTAACCACTAGCCACACACTATAATTTACACACTTGAAATGCAGCCAGTACAACTGTGAGAGTAAATTTTTGTGCTTTTTAATTTTAATTAATTCATAATTCAATATGAAATAGATACATGTAATTAAGGACATTAGACAGCATAGACTCAGAAGTTCCTGTGTTGTCTGGAAGGATTCTCAGCTCTGAAATTCCCAGAGGCCTTTGTTGAAGTCATACTGTGCTTAGTATTGTTGAGGTCTTGCTGCCTAGGTATGTGTATATTTACCATTTTAGTCATTTTAAGTATACAGTTCAGTTGCATAAAGAACACTGATATTACCCAGGCACCGGTGGCTCAAACCTGTAAGTCTAGCTACTTATGAGGCTGAGATTAGCGGATCAAAGTTTGAGATCAGCCCAGGCAGAAATGTTTGCTAGGCTCAGTCTCCATGCATATAGTCCAGCAACTATATGCATGGCTCAGGTCGTAGCGCACCAACATCAAATGTGTAAATCCCTGAATTCCAAACTCACAAAAGAAGAAATAAAATAAGAAAAAAAAGAGAAAGAATATTTCCATTGTTGTATAGCCATGACTATATAGTGAGGAAATCATGCTGCAGTATGGCCTTATACAATGATTGAGATGCCCAGTGGACTAGGCTCCCTATGGAGAAGGAAGGAGGAAATGGAAGTTCTATCACAGAAAACTCTGTGGCCTTAATCTGAAAGTGAACATGAAGGGAATGCAGCAAGGTACTAAAAAAGCTTTAACAAGGTCCTACATTCCAGACTCTTCTAGCAACATTCTAGTCAGGCTTCTGAGAGTAGATTTACTTAACCCTTAGTTTGTCTTGCTTATTTTGTGGTCAGAAAGTATGAATAGATTTCCAAAGATAGACAATTAACTTTTTACTTGTATTTAGACTTCAGCTGAGAATACCCATAAGTAACCATGTTAATATATTCCCAGTCTTCAAGCAGATCTTCAGAATAAGCAACACATGCAGTGAAGGTAATTTGCTGACTGAAAATATGAGCCACACAGGTCTGTCCAGTCCTATTACTCTCACAGAGTCCTGCTTTTTGACTTAGTTTGACTCCAGAGCTGTTGTAAAGGTAAACAGTAGCTGTTTTAGAAATCACCCGTGATCACTTTTTTTTTTTTGTGGGCTTTCCTTCTCTCTTCTTAATCTTGTTTAGGTTTCCCAGAAATTCCAAAGTATCTTTGTGGAACAACAAAAAATGCAAACATTTCCAGACTATGACGCTGGGATAGCCAAAGCAGAGAATTTGGGTTTGTCAAGACCTTCCATGGCCCTGAAAAAGAAAGCCAACTGGATTTCCTTTATAAAGGTAAGGGAGCTCTGGAGACAGTCACCTGGCAGTGATATTATCAGCATCACAGAAACTTCCCTCCTACCAGGCCAGTCAACCTGACAGTATCTGTCTATCTGTCCCTGTTATTTACTACTCAATGCTCTTAGCAAATCCTCTTCCCTATAGGACCATTGGGTTCCCACCTGTCCCCAGGGGAGTCTGCTCAGAAAACCTTGCCTGTGTTGTGGCAACTCCCTACACTTTGCCCCCTCAACTCTGTGCTGGAGGTAGCCATGCTAAACTGTCTTCTCTAGAAGTTCTCTGGACGGATATCTACATCTCCATTCTATGGGTCCAGACTCCCTTCTCAGATACTGAGTCAGAATAAAAACTGATACTTAAACATGTAATTGATTTTTGTAAAGCGAACTTTTTAGTTAAAATTTATTGGTTACATATAGCATGAGGCACAGCCAGTCCTGGAAGTACAGTACTCACAAGCAATACCTGAGCAGCAATTCAATGAGCTAATGTTAGGTAGTGCTACGTACAAACACTCTCATTTTTAGAGAAATTTATGTTCTAGAAAGTAATCAGAAAGCTGGGTGCCAGTAGGTTATGCCTGTAATCCTTAGCTACTCAGGAGTCTTAGATCTGAGGATCATGGTTCAAAGCCGGCCCAGGCAGAAAAGTCCATGAGACTCCAATAAACTACTCAGAAAAAGCTAAAGTGGTGCTGTAGCTCAAGTGGTAGAGTGCTAGCCTTGAGTACAAAGAGACTCAGGGACATAGACCAGGCCCTGAGTTTAAGCCCCAGGACCAGCAAAAGAAAAAAGAAAAAGAAAAAGAAAAAGGAAGGAAGGAAGGAAAGAAGGAAGGGAGGAAAGGAGGGAGGGAAGGAAGGAAGAAAGAAGGAGAAAAGAAGTCATCAGGACACTTGTTTACCATATACAGAGTTGTTGTCCCTATGGGAAATGCAGGGCTAGATTCCTACAAATCTCTGTTTACAACATTCTTCAATACAAAGTCTTGTTTCATGTGTCTACCTGTTTAGATATCTTATTTGATATGTATGGATTGTTGATTTGTGCACTCTGAACTCATGGCCAATAGCACAAGGACTTAGGTGCAAGTGAAGTTCATGTAACATTTTCCCTAAGAAGCATGCCATATCCTTCTTTGTACTCTGGACATTAGCCAGCAGTTAGCATTTGCTTACGTATCATTTTAACAGTGAAATCACCAAAAAAAGAATGAAAAATGTGGCTCTAAGTAAACCACATTGATACAGCCCTTTAACAAAAAAAAGGAAGGCAAAGTGTTCAGTCTTAACTGAGAGAGGACTCATTGCTTACCACTCTGTGTGTGTCCGTGAATGGCCATGGAAGTTCTACCAGTATTGAACTTGGTTCTCAATCCAATCCCTTCTGAGCAGTAAACTGAAAGAAAGGAGAGAAATCAATGGGGTTTAAGCAAATAAGGTGGTTAGTAGAGAAAGAGCCAGATTTTTCTGTTTTTTTGACAGAAAAAAAAATAATCTGTTTTTATCCTTGACATCCAAACATGGTTATCAGGAAGTAATTGGGTATATAGCAGGCTAGAAAGTAAGTCTGAGGCAGAAATTCAAGGGTTTAAGAAATGTAGTCGAGGCTGGAAAGGTGGCTCAGTGGTAGAGCACTTGCCTTGCATGCATGAGGCCCTGGGTTCGATTCCTCAGCACCACGTAAGCCGGAAAAAAAAAAGCCAGAGTGGCACTGTGGCTCAAATGGTAGAGTGCTTGCCTTGAACTGAAGAGCTGAGGAACAGTGCCCAGGCCCAGAGTTCAGGCCCCACAACGGGACCAAAAAAAAAAAAAGAAATGTACTCGTTATCTTGCCCATGTAATTGTAACTCCTCTGTACGGTATTCTCACAATAAAAAAAAAAAGAAATCCAAGGGTTACCAGCATATTGATGGTATTTACAACCACAGAACTATTTTTTGAAATACAATGTGTTAATATGGAAGATGAAGCATCAAATGTAGCCCCATTGGAGTCTGTGGGTGAAATCTCTTTCTTTTGCTCCAAGAGTAAGGTGCAGTGTGCAAACTGATGAGGTTAGGGTGCCTCCTTCTCACAGATCCTCTCACAGATAGAGCTTCTACATCAGCCAGGCCAAATACTAACACGAACTGCTGTCTTCTCCCATGGACCTTTGATCACATGCAGAGTCTTTCCAAGGCCTCACTCCATTACAGATGCCAGGCAGTACATAGGAGCTCCTTTTTGTTTGTGACTTTTGTAGAGAACCATTCTGTTAGGCTGTAACTTTCTTTGTCTACTAGATCAAGCCAAAATGTGATCCTTGGCAAAAGAAACTGTTGACTAAACTAAAGGAATGGAGAAGAATAGATGTACTAATGCAACTCCAAGCAAAGTTCTTGAAGGTAAGAAAATAACCATATTCTTGCTAAAAATAATCTTTTTTTAAAAAAGGAATATTCTTCCCTATTTATTTTGCTATTTCGCTATGAAAAATTTTATTTGGAAAACAGGCATCAGTGGTTAATGCCTGTAGTCCTAGTTACTCAGAGAGGCTGAGGTGTGAATGATTAGAAGTTGAAGCCAGGGCAGAAAAGTATGCTAGACTCCATTTCCAATTAACTAGCAAAGCTGGAGGTATGGGTCAAGTGATAGAGTACCAGCCAAGCAAGCAAGCAAATGGGAAACTCTGAGTTCAAACCTTAGGACTGAGAAAAATAAATTTAAAACATTGAATTTTATAATCTAATTTAAGTTAAATTAAATTTCAGTCTTTTATGGGTGAATAGTTTTAAAAGAAAAAGTTAAATGAAAGTTTCTTGCTTGCTCTAAAGTCAATTAACTTGTGATTTCACCTATGGGGATTGTCACAAAAATTTGAAAGAGATGCTATGTATATTTGAATACTTATGATGATGAATGGATGAACATTTGGGTACTCATGATGTTGGAGTGCAGTTTTATTTTTAAATGAATAAGGTCCCACTTAGGGTTTCCTTCTTGCCTGTATGTATATGACTAAATTCTTGCTGAGGAGAAGGAAATCATGCTTCTAATAACTATTTCCTTTCCTTTCTGTTCTCTCTGAGATCTCTGACGCCAAGCGTGTAATGCAAGTGCTCCAGACTCATGCTGCAAAGACAGTTACACTGGCTTCACAGCACCTATCTTCCGTGCCTTCCCAGGGTTTACATCAGAGCAACTATGACCACATCTGGGAGAATATTTATAACAAAATCAACCTCTATCAGGTACAGCAGAAAGACAGAACAAATACCTCTTTCTGTTATACTTGACACCTGGGTGCAATCCTTGGAACTTCACATGGAAAATATTTTTCAAGATACTCCCATTAAAAGCTCTATTATCTTGCCAGGTTTATTTATATTTTTATACTAAGCAATATTAAGTGCAAAACAAAAAGAGGATAGATAGTAGGACTATCCTCACAGGGATAGTCCTACTTGGAAAAACATCTTAAAGAACAAGGAATTGAGCCAGGCTTAAAGTAAGAAAAGGATTTTAGTCAGCAGTGGAAAGGAAACTATGGAACTTATTTTAGGAGGAATAGTAGAGGAGATGCTATGTATGACACAGTTTGGATGGGTGGATGATTCTTGTAGAAATACAGTGAAACCTGGTGCTTTTTTAAGTGGAAGGGGGAGATAGGTTGCAAGTGCTCATTAATTTGAGACTAACCACTAATTATGCTTTATCCTGAAAGGAGCTGATATATATATATATATATATATATATATATATATATATATATATATATATATATATATATATATATATATATGGCTATTATGTCAACAAGGAGAAGTTTTATTTTATTTTTACTATCTTTAAGTAGTTGTACAAAGGGGCTTTAATTCAACATTTTCAGTTTATGAGTACAATAAATCTTGATCAATGTCATCATTCTCCCCCATCTCTCCACATCTGACTTTCTTCTTTTTTCTCCCTTTTTTTCCTTGTCCTCCTCCTTCTTCTTCTCCTCTTTCTTTTCCTCCTCCTCCTCTTCATCTTCATCGTGTTGTCTTTTTCTTTTCTCTGCTTCTCCTTCCTCTCTTCTTCTTCTCCTTCTTCTCCTTCCTTCTCCTCCTCCTTTCTTTTTCTTCTCCTCTTTCTTCTTCCTCCTCCTCTTCCTCCTCCCCTCAAACATTCCCCTTCTGAGGGCTGGGACTACAAGCATAAACTACTACATCTGGCTCTCCTGCTTCTTGAACCAGACTGAATGGGTGAAGATGGTGGAGAAGTAAGGAGGGGCAAGGAAGAGTAAGATCCAGGTATCTGTGAACAACATCTCTGTGTCTCAGGTCCTAAACAGTTCAGCTCTGATTCTGATATAATAATAGTCCTTTACCTGAAATTTTGTATATTAGCATCTATATCTATCTATTTGTGGCCATCAGTACAAAACTTTTTCCCACACTGGCTGAGAGAACAGGAGGAGTTTAAATTCCTGCAGGTCTAGTAGGACTAAAGGAGGGAACTAAGAGTGAGGGGAAAGTGGGAGGCAAAGGAACATAGAGTCAGATAAGTAGCTTCTTGCTTGGAATCTTGCAGAAGTGTTAAAGTCAACAGATGAGTGAGTTTGGCAGTGGCCCACGGACATTTAGCAGGCAGAAAAGAGGATCTCTGTGCCAGGAACTTCAGAGTGTTCACAATGAGAGAAGATAATGGTTTGGCTAAGTGTTGAGTATCATAAAACTCCAAGTTATGGTAATAGCATGAGAAGCCATGATGAGAATGGAGTCAGGGTGGGGCCTGCCTTCCTCTCACTAGTATACAGTGCAGGGAGAGCCAACAGTTCTTATCTCTGTTACTGCTTCCTATCACTGGCAGAGGGAATGGAAAGTCAGGCATGATGGGATGCAAGTCTGCCTTTATCAAAGCTGTGTGGAAGACGGCTGCCCAAATGTAGAGAGAACTAAAGAAAAAGAAGGAAGGAAGGAAGGAAAAGGGAAAGAAAGAAGGAAAAATCATTTTCTCTGGCTACTTTTTTTGGACATATATGCTTTTCCTGGAATTAACCAAGGGGAGATAAATAAGAGCACTGTATATTCAAGTTTATTTACAGTAAATAAGACTATAAAGACACTTAGAAAAATCTGTGTATTTAAAGATTTCAGAGTGAGACATGAGGGAGACAGATCACACACACACACACACACACACACACACACACACACACACACACACACACACACACACACACACACACACACACACACACACACACACACCACTTTTTTTTTTTTTTTCGGGTCCGGTCGTGGAGCCTGAACTCTGGGCCTGGGTGCTGTCCCTCAGCTCTTCAGCTCAAGGCTAGCGCTCTACCACTTGAGCCACAGCGCCACTTCCGGCTTTTTTCTTTTTTCTTATGTGGTGCTGAGGAATCGAACCCAGGGCCTCAGGCATGCAAGGCAAGCACTCTACCACTGAGCCACCTTCCCAACCCCCACTCTTTTTTTTTTTTTGTCTCATTCATTCCTTCACATTGAGTGATTCTTACATGGAACTGTTCTTGGCTTTGAGGGTGAAACATCCACTCCTTGTCCCTGGGAACAACGTACAATAAATACATGATCAGAAGTAAGTCTGCATTTCTAACTTCTAAGTGCCATGAAGAAAGCTACTGGGCCAAGAACAGTGGGTGGGGAGAGGCACATTCTGCTAAAGATCAGCCAGTATCTTTTGGTGGGTATGGATACAGCATTTGTCCAGCCACAGAAACAGCCTGTACAAGCGCCTTTAATCAGAGAACAGAAAAGAGCACTAGATTTAAGAAAGAAAATTCTGAGGTAACAGCCAACATTTTCTCCACATTCCTTTACATTTTTCCTGAGTGCTAATCTGTGACCTCGTCAAGTATTTCTGTCTTTCTGAGTGCTGAATATGAGTCAGATGTGATTAAGATTAAAGAAGGTACATGGAAGGTTGGAGGAGTGGGGTTGAGAAGGAATCTTAGAGCTCTATTCCTGTTTTTCAAGCATGTAGCAGTCAAATACAAACTTTAGCATGTGCATGCTGCTCGGCATTCTGAATCCAAAGTTGGCAAGGTGGCGATTAATACCCCATGACAAATAACTTTATTAAGGACCTGTTGCATGAAGGAAGGCATATCTCATGGCACTGTCCATTTTGACAGCTAGGAGAGACTGTAATCGTTCACTGTAGCATAAGCTCAAAACAGCTTCTGATCAGTTCTTCTCAGTGGATGCTGTTCACCAGTAACCTCTCCTTAGGGTTTTCATTTTTTGATTAAGAAGTTTAATTATAGTGGGAGATTTACAGAAAAGCATAAAGATAGTTACAAAGAGCCTTCTGTATATTCTTCACCCAGTTTCTCTGGTTATCAACATCTTACATTATTGTGAGTCATGTATCGTGCCTAAGGAAATCAATGTTAATACATTGCTGTTAACAAAATGACTTCACTTCCATCCATTGTTGCATTAAAGTTGTCTTTCTGCTCCAATAATCCTACCCAGGGCACCACCTTTCACTATCCCCTGGTCTGTGGTAGTTTCTCAATCTTCCCTTATTTGTTTAACAGTCTTTATTAAGCATTCTAGCCAGACAAATTGTACATGGACCTTTAATTTAAATTAGTCTGATGTTTGCTTCCGTGCTATACTAGGTGTGTAGGCTGAGGTAAACAAGAATACCACAGAGATAAAAATGGCCCTTGCACTTCGACATGGCATCAATATGACTCCTCACTAGCCATGTGAATTTGTTCACTTACTTAAGTTAGTGGTCTTGGCCAGGTTTCTTCAATGTAATTGCCATTTTTCTCTTTAAAGCATTAAAAATTAGCTTTAAGCTATATAACACATACATTTTTCTCCTTGTAGAAAATTCAAGCATAAGTGAAAAACTATTTCTCCTTGGCTGCTCTATTCTCTAGTTCTGGCCCCCATTCCATCCTTCAGTGATAAATTCTATTAATTGCTTTCAGTCTTTTCAAATGCACTTATATGCCTACATATTTTGTGTTTTACTTTTCTATATTAACAACATATCATACCATGTGGACACGTTCCTAATACTGCATCCAGGCTACAGCATCAGGGAGCACTGGTGGAACCCCTTTCTTTGATCTTCTTAGTGACTCTGATATACAAGAAGTTTAGGAAAATAAGTAATACCTCTTTCCTGGCACTCTTCATGAAATTCAACAGAAAATCTTTTTTGTTTTTGTATGTGTGTGTGCCAGTCCTATGGCTTGGACTTAGGGCCTGAGTGCTCACCCTGAGCTTTTGTGCTCATAGCTAGCACCATTGAGCCATAGCTACACTTTTGGCTTTTTGGTGGTTAATGGGAGATAAGAATCTCATAGACTTTCCTTCTTGGGCTGTTTTCCAACCATTATCCTTAGATCTCAGCCTTCTGAGTAGCTAGGATTACAGGCATAAGCCACCTGTGCCTCACTTCAAAAAATCTATTTAAAATTATTATTACTGAGTAGTTATACAAAGGGATTACAATTCTATAAGTCAGGTTATGAGTACAATGCTTCTTGGTCAGCATCACTCCTACCCTTGTTCTTCTCCATTTTCCCCTTCTGTCCTACACTCAAGTTACATGGCTCATTTTTTACACAATGTACATTCAATATGATGCTTACGTTTGCTCACCCTTCCTCCTTCCACTCCCATAATCCCCTTACCCTCCCCCTCAAAACATGATTCTACTTCCTAATACTTGTTTCAGAAAATCTCTTTTTAAAAGCAAATATTTTCTAATGACAATAGCAGCATGTATTTATCATAAAAAGTGAAAATAAAAAAGCACAAGGAAGAAAATAAAAATCACCCAGTATTATACCATTTAAAATGTTCTGTATATATACTTCTAATTGTGTATGTATATGTATATTTCTGTGGATAAGCCTGCATAAGTTATAGAGACATTCTGGTGATGGGAAAAATAGATAAAAGATTCAATTTTCTTTTAATTATTTTTTCCCATTTTACTTCCCTACTCACTATCTCTTCCAACTTTCCAGAAGGAAATAACATTTACAGTTGATGGAAATCTCATAATTCAATATACATTATTTGGGGGGCGCATACTAGGAAACATCTAGCCACAAGCGGGGTAAAGATTAAAAAAATTATCTATCCAGGACCACAGAGCCCATAAAGAGATGTTGGCATTCTGGATTCTGGGTAACATTGCTAATCACCTGCTTACCTGAACCATTTTCTTTTCCTGATGGGAATACTGTCCCAGGCTTTGTATTTCTGAAGCAGTTTTCCCTCATGAGCTGTGGTTGGGTCTCCTTTCCTGGAGGATGTTAGGCCATTTCCTTCTCCTATCCCAGCATGCTATGCCCCTTTCTCTCTTCATTAAGAGTCTGCTGGTCAGAACATTTGTGGTTTGTTCAATCATTCTCTCATATCTCTTTCACTGTAACTTGACATCATTTTCTGTTCTTTCCTATATAATTCTGGATAATTTTAGAAACAGCTGAAAAAGTCACAGCCCTATCAGAAAAAGGATGTGGCTCAAACTCTCCTTTTGGAACAAGGGGTAGTATTGTACCTGCAGCCTAAACATACCACAGGCCCAAGAGATGAAATTCACAGCAGTTATCAAACCTCAGCCTCCCTGTTGGAGTCTACAGCTTTTTTGATACAGGTTTTCTTCACTTTGGGATATTTGTTTCTATTTTTCAAAAACTAGAGTTTCCTATGTCACTTCCACATGTCAGTTCCTATCCTACAGTTGTGTCACACATACAAAGAAATGCACTGACTTGGTACAGACAGGAGCTATCTCAGCTTAGACGGAACGGGCAGCTTCCTCATGATAACCAACATAATCTTTCACCTGTTCTTCCTGACAGCCCTGTCAAAACTTCCCTTCCCTACTGCCTGTCACAAGACCAGGTATTCTATCTTTAGGCCCTTGGGAATTATATTAGGTAAAGTTATGGTTAAACAACACGACAAAGAATTAAAGAAACTGGAAATTTATCTTCTCTCCCCAACCCCCATACTTAGATGAACTACTAGAGGTGAGAGGTATGGAGCTGGTGTGGCAGCTGCTCCAAGAAGTCCTCAGACAGTAGAGCTCTGTTGGCCCTAAAGTTTCAACAAATGTGACAGACCACATGGTCTGTCACAGACCATGTTCTAAACAGTAGGATAGAGAATTGAGGTTGGGGAAGCTGCCTCCTCAGGGATATTTCCTAAAGCATCAGCATGGTATTTTGTACCCTACTCTTTTAGTCATATGGCTATACCTACCTGTAGAAGAAGTGTCCAAGTGCAAAGATAAATATTCAATTACTATAGGAAAAGAAGAAAATGACTCTTAGGAAATGTACAGAAGTTTCTACCAAAGGACTTGTTGCAATTTCAAGAACCAACTATTATACTATAAGTACCCCAGAGAGCAGGTATCCAAATAGTCATTGCCATGAAGTGCTATTGTGGGGGTCTTATTCCCCTAAGCTTATCTTGTAAGAACAGAGTACATGTCCAGGGATTTGCAAAAAAGACAACTAAAAGAGGCTTCAGAGAGGGCTGGGACAGGACCACAGGCAACATCATCTTCTTCATTGTTACCCCTAGACCCTGGATGCAAAACCACATCCTTCTCAGCATCAGGAAAGATGACTGTATGAATTAATTGTGAACCATTAATTTCAAGGAGATCCTATGGGGGTGATTGAGAGCTGATATTCATGGAGGAGAATGCTAGTGCCTTGAGCACATGTTATATACATCTGATCACTGGATTCTCACAGCAAGTTATCATTTCCCATGATTATGCCATTTTACCAATGTAGAGACAGGATCCAGACTTTAAATGACTGAATTATATGGCTAATGTGTAGAGAGAAGTTTGAAATCCATTGACCTCTTAGTGTGGATTAGGACTAGATTAGAGAGGTTCAAGGTTCCAAGCATACATGGTCTTAAAAAGAAAGTATGTATCAATTTTTTTGTAAAATGAATCATAAGAGGTAAAGAGTGGGATATCCAACTTCTGTTTAATCGTGAATTTTCATACAACAAAGTCTTGCTTAGTACAATGCCCCCTTTGATTTATTATAGAAACCTATATTTTTATGTGTCAAGTCAGAATGAAGACTCTTCTGTTAATGCATCAAAACATACTTTGAATCATGAAGTTGACTTTTTATAATAAACTGACTATTGCTTTGTTAATAATATTAAAGATGCTCATGTAATTGAACTAATGCTATTTTTTGATAGAATGAAAATATGAAGGATGATAACCTTTCAATGGAAGGAAATGAAAATGGTCTTGCACAATTAAGTCTTAGCCAACACGCTGATGGATTTCTCAAGCAGAAAAAAGAGACAAGGTAAAATTAAATCATTTTATTGATGACTCAAGAAATTAGATGGAATTTTTAAAGTGTGAAGAAAATTGAGTGACCGAAGAATATGCAGCTTACATTTTAAAGTGAAATTAGTTCAAGTCAAAATGAAAGTAAAACTTCAAATAGGTCAGACAAACAAATTAATATGACAGGGCTATGTCTTTAGTGAGAGTAATTTCTAGGATACATTTCTTCATAGATATATTGAGTATTTTTTTTCCTGCCAGGGTATTTTTTCAAGGCAGCCATTACAAATTTCCCTTATAGTAAATACAGCGACTTCATTGTGATGTATGTGAATTTTCTGAACTTCTTTGAGGTGAAGGGTGCTTTGTATCTGCATGCTACAGGTACAACTATGCAATGACCCTACAACTGCTGGGCTTGGATGATGGGAATGACTCCAGTGACAGAAATTTTGTCCTGATGAGAGGAGCCTACTTGTCTTTGCTGTGTCTGCGCCATCTGCGAATCCGGAAACTACAGGTATATGGGTGGCCAATACTTGCTTTTCTCTTTATTCTGATTTTTTTGGTATAAAATCAACCCCTTTGTGGGATGATGTGATCCTTTTCTTCACAGAAGGGCTGATTTTCTACTGGATGCTCCCATCCAGCTTTCTTCTTTTGGGTAGGATGAGGCAAAAGGTAGGAACATGATTCCATTCTTTCTTTATTACAGCGCATATGCCTAGGAGTTCTGAACTATTTCAGATCAGTTGAGAGAACTTTGGCACTCGATACTTCAGGCTTCACCCCGGGTTCAGGGAACTTGGTCTCCATGGTAGAAGATAATTCATGGGTAACAGTGACTAAAGAAGGCTTGAGCACCTTTCAAGGCTTAGGAGCCTACCACCATGTCCATAGGATACCTACAGAGCCCAAGGTGAGCTATTCTCCTTCCTTCCTTCATTATCCATGTCCCAAGCCACTTTGTTCTTAGAAATCAGTTACCAGGAATACTCTTAGGAAAATGTAAGTTGGTATATGGAATATGGTATATGGTATATGGTATATGGAAATGAGTTATTCAGATTCCTCAAAAAATTAGTAGAATTGCCTTATTACCTTTCTATACCATTCATGAGCATAATGCCCAAAGAAGTGTAAATCAACATTTCAGAGAAATGGCTCCACACCCATGTTACTGTGGTTCTATATAATCAGCCTAGATACCCAACATATGATGAATGGGTAAAGAAAAGGGGACATAGTATATATAATGGGATATATATATATATATATATATATATATATATAATGTGAAATATATCTATTAGAGCATTATTCTGTCACAAAGAATAAAGTTATATCATTTGCCAGAAAATGGATAGAACAGGAAGTCATCATTTTGAGCAAGATAAATGAAGTTCAAAAGGCTAAATATATTTTGTTCATATGTAGAATATAGGCCTAAACAAATAATAATAATAGTTGTAATAATAATAGTAACAACAACAATAATTATGAAGATATGGAAATAAACTAAATACTGTCTAGAAAGGAGAAGAAAAGGGGAGTTAAGAGTATAAAGAGGGGGTGAATATGATCATAGTATATTGTATACATCTATGAAAATACAATGAAAACAATTTGTACAATTATTTTACACTAATCAAAATTACATTTTCTCTCATATGTGGAATCTAGATTTTTATACAAGGATATAGACATAGAAAGATGGCTATATGGGAAGAGGAAGGAGACTAGCAGAAGGGGCAAAAAGAAGAGAGGGGAACAGGGGGGAGGTGGAGAATATGATGGAGGTACATTATGTGTCTGTCTGAAATGTTCCAGTGAAGCCCATAATTTTGTAAGACTAATATATGCCAAAAGTAGAAAAAAGCAGTAGTAAAAATGACTTTCTCACCAGTGTCATCTTGAGAGAAGCTCTGGAGGTCACAGTGGGAAGGGAAGCATTTTAGCTCTTGGATTTCTGACTTGGTAGTAAATAGGGACTCTTCTACTTTTCCTGGTCAGAGAATCATGTGTCCTTATGAAGAAGCTCCTTTGGATTCTTCTTGCTGTTCTAGAGGTCCTTTTTTATGGTCGTTTGTGGGGCCTGAACTCTGGGCCTGGACACTACCCCTCAGCTCTTCAGCTCAAGGCTAGCACTCTAGTTCTTGAGCCACAGCACTACTTCTGGCTTTTTCTGCTTATGTGGTGCTGAGGAATCGAACCCAGGGCCTCATGCATGCAAGGCAAGCACTCTACCACTGAGCCACCTTCCCAGCCCCCTAGAGTTCCCTTTTTGTCTCCCACCCCACCCCCATTTTTTTCCCAGAGCTGAGGATTGAACTCAGGACATTTGCCAAGCAACTGTGCTTCCACTGGACTAAATCCTCAACCCTGTTTTTCTTGTTTTCTAAGCCCCAGAGGAAAAAATAAAACAAAAGTAGAAAGAAGCAAGAAAAAGTTTAACAACAGCAAAACAAGCTTAACAGGCATGTATAGCTGGAGGCTGTTGTATTCAGAGCTAGATATTGGAAATACCTTCCCCACCAGTTACCTAGAGCCCTGCTTTCACTCTGTTCTGTCCAGGACAGAAGTGTCTTCTTTTGGATCTCCTTCTCTAAAACATATCCTGAAACCACTGTCCCCTCATTACATACAGACTTCCTTTCTGCTCCCCCACCCTTTTGACCGCCTCTCCTGATCCTTGCCAGTCAGGCTCAGTGGACCTAGGGAGGAGCGCTGAGATACTTACAACAAACATGTATGTAAGACACATATTTCCCTTAGTAATATTGATCTTACCCCAGCTATGATATGTTATTATACTAATAGAATTTTAAAACAATTCTTACCAAAGAACTCTCTCCCCATTTGTTTGTTCTGAAGTGGGTGTGGGAAGTAAAACTAAAGTGGGATGGGGAGGAGCAAATCCTAACCTGACCCATGGATTGTAGAAGGAGCGCTTCCAGCCGATGTGCTATGTCTTTTCTAGTCTTTCATACATGATAAGAACAATGTCCTCCTTACCTAGCAACTAGCAGCTGCTATTACTCTAGTTAGACTGAGACATTCAAAACAGTGGCCTTCTGGCAGTCTTCAGTAGGACCAGGTGGTTTAGCTATATGCCATGCATGTGGCCTTGTCATCATTTACATGGGGGCATCCAGCCCTGGATGTTGTGATTCTTTCCTATGTAGAAGAAAGAGCAGCACAAATGCTTTTTGATTAAGCTGATCTCACCAGGCCAGGTTCAAGGCTGGTGGGACCAAGACCTCTGGAAACACCAAGCATAGGAGAAGCTTCTAAGCTGAAGACCCCTTCCCTGGTGCTTTCCCTTGGCCCAGCATATTCGATCCCATGAGAAAAGTCTTTGGTGAATATTAACAACTATTCACTGAACAGCAATACCAGAAAGAAAAAAAAAGATGACACAGATACTTTGCCAGTTTAGGAAATACAAATTGCAGGGTAAAAGAGTCCCACAGGAGAGGCAGTAGGCTTTTTCTGGGTGTTTGTCCCCAGGCGTGGAAGCTTCAGAGCCTGTAGTAAGTTCCCAATGTGCAGGTGTGGTTTGCTGGTAACTAAGAGGCTGTTGGGAGAAAGTACAAAGCAGAGTGGCCAGGCTGCGAAGGGTCAGGTCTCCTGAGTTTGTGGGATCAGTTCCAAGGGTGGGGGAACAGGGAAGAATTTTAAAGGGAAGAATTTTAAATCCCTCTCTCTCTCTCTCTCTCTCTCTCTGTCTCTGTCTCTGTCTCTCTGTCTCTGTCTCTGTCTCTCTCTCTCTCTCTCTGTCTCTCTCTGTCTCTGTCTCTCTCTCTGTGTCTCTCTCTCTCTGTCTCTCTCTCTGTCTCTCTCTCTCTCTCTCTCTCTCTCTCTCTCTCTCTCTATGTCTCTCTCTGTCTCTGTCTCTCTGTCTCTCTTTCTGTGTCTCTCTCTCCCTCTCCCCCCTCCTCTCTCCATGACTTAGTACATTTCTCTGGGATCTTTGCCCAAATGTAATCATGCTATTCCCTTGCTGGAAGTCCATCACAAATTTCCTGTTTCTCACAGGATAAAGTCCAATCTTCTTGATGACATTTACAAGTCAGCACAATCTGGCCCCTGCCAGCCTCTTGGACTTCATCCTTCTCCTTTTCTCTATACTTCCATCCTATGGAGCAGGGCCTGGGTGTCTGAATGGGTGGAGTTGTTTCCTCTCTGGAAGGCCTTCTTGACATCTCTATGCAGAACCAAGTCCCTCACCTCATCACTTGTCTACCTTCATCATAGTCCTCAGCAGGTGTCTATACTTGACTATTTGTGTACCTGCTCCCATAGTTTGTGAGCTTATCATTCATTCATTCATTTACTCCACAAATTATTGTAGTAAATATACTAGGTACTAGGGAACAAAACTGGAACAAATTCCTCCATCATGGGACTTATCTTCTAGAGAGAAAGGGACATTAAGCAATTGAATAAGGAACATATATAGAATGTTGGGTGGTTTGGTGCTAAGATATTCCCAGAATTCCTAGCCTCTGCAATCAAGGGGGCATTATGGGCTGTGAGCAGAACTGACATGTGTCAGTGTCAGTCCAAAGCACATGGGAACTGCCTCAGGCAGTGGAAGACACACATAGAAGTGGTTCAATCACAAGATGGAAACATTCTGGATCCCTGGGTCACTGCATAAAGATGGCAGCCTGGATAGCAACTGGTCCCACAGTGGGCTCTGCGTGAGCAAGAAACTTAGTAGTCCATTGAATTTGGGGACTGCTTTTCATGGAATAATATATCTTTGTGGACTAAGAAAAATGGTAATAGGTGCTGTGGAAGAAGATCAAGTAGAGAAAGAGTGCCCAGGGTGTGAGATGGGACATTGCTGTTGGCAGTAGGCAGTAGTGAATGCCTCACAGGAAAGGTACTATTTGAGTAAACATCTGAAGGAAAGTAGGAAGTGAATCAGGTGACTAACTGGAAGAAGAGCACCAGACGGAGAAAGGACCAGTGCAAAGGCCCTGAGGCAGAACAATGTCTGGCAAATTAAAGGAACAAGGAAGAGTTCCTTATAACTAGAATAGCTCATGAGCAAAGTGGTAAGCAGTGAGGATAGAAGATGGAGGATACTCTTTATCTATAGCCTTGTGGACCACTCTGAGGACCTTGGGGCTGGAGGAGATCCCTTGAAAAGTTTTCAACAAAACTTTCATTTTAATTGTCATGCCCCTGTAGTGGACACAGACAGAAGATACTACAGCAATAATATAGGGTGTCCAGTTAAGAGGTTGTATCTGAAAAGAAAAAAAAACAGTGGAGTGAGAATGGTCAGATTCTAAATATACAGTCATGTGTTATATAGCTACATTTTAGTCAAGAATGGACCACATCCATATGGTGGTCTCATAAGATTATTATTATTACAAGACACAAAGTGTTTTGTAACACTGTAGCCTTGATAATGATGAAACACAACGCATTACTTATATAGGTATAGTGGTGCAAACAAACCTGTTTAGGTGTGTGTAGACACACAAGTACTTATGATTCTGTCATAATTGCCTAGAGAGTTCAGTAGAATAACATGCTATACAAGTTTGAGTAGATTTCTGATGATGACCAGAATCTCAATTTAGGACACAGAAAACCTTGTACTTGATAGATGTTCAGGTGGCAAGAAAATGTAGAATCAGATATATGTTTTTCACATAGTAGGTATTTAATAAATGTTTATTTGACAAGAGAAAAGCTCAGCTCTAACAGAATAGTTGTAAGGTTATAAACAGATCATACATGAAAGTGTTTTGTGAACTATAACATACTGTTCAAATGAAGAACAATTAGTTAAAATAATAATATTATAATTTCTGAACTAGGATAAAAAGTAGAGTAAAAGATGTCTTGGATTTGCTTTTTAAAAGATCAGAGCTAGCCAAGTCTAGAAAGTCTGTGAGACTCTTATCTCTAATTAACCACTAAAAAGCTATAAGTGGAGCTGTGGCTCAAGTGGTATAATGCTATCCTTGAGCAAATCAGCTCAGGGACTGCACCCAGACCCTGAGTTCAAGCCCCAAGACTGGCACACACACACACACACACACACACACACACACACACACACACACACACACACACACACACACACACACACACACACACACACACACAAAGTTAGGGCCAAATGGTTGAGTCATTTACCAAACAACTTGGATTGGATCTTGGGCTGACTACTGTTATAGTCAGGTAAGATTGTCTATATTGCCAAAAGACCTAAAATTCACATTAATGAGTAGTGTCAGAGTCCCTAGGGAGGAGAATCAACAACAGGCAAACAGTTTTTACATAGTTACTTTTTTGGCAAATAGTTATTTTGGAATCAGTTAATATTCAAACTTAAGACATATATGAATCATTCCAAAGGTTGTTAGTTCTTACTCAGACTGATAATTATTGCTCTCTCCCTTTCCTGCCACTCCTCCAAGCATAATATTGAAAGATCAACACTCTAGCCACAAAACCTTAAGAAAGAGGGACTTCCACATGACCATGGAAAAATAAAAGAGGAAGTATGAAAACATTATAGTAACTGAGGTGTAGCCCTGCATGGAGTATTTGGTTGTGTAAGTTATTTTTGCATAGCTGGGACCAAAATGTCTGAAAGAGCAACTGGAAGGGGGGCATTAATTATTTTGTTCACAAGCTCCAGATGGTTCAGTCCACGATTGCCTGGCCTCACATGCTTAGGTAGAACATCTTGGTGAGAGGAGAATGCCATGCTTCCGCTGAAGGTTCCAGAGAGGAACCCTTCTCCTCTCTTTTGGCTTCTTTCAGCTTTAGACCCTTGTTGACAATCTTTGCCAGTCCCTGACACTTCTTGACCTACTGCTGTATCATTCTGTTCTTCTTCTGTCTTCACAGAGCCTTTCTCCTAGGTGTCTGCATCCACATTTCCCTCTTTTTATAAGGACACTGATCATTGAATTAGGGTCTACTCCTATTAAGTATGACTTGATCTTGACCTAGTTCTGCAAAGATCCTGTTTCCAAATAAGTTCTCATTCACAGCTTGCAGGTGGATATAGATTATGAGGACACTATCCAACCCAGTATGATACTAAGACATGAGACTGTGTTAATACATTTTAGAAGAATTTATAAAATTAAAGCAAAAAAATGCTTTCAATAGTTCATGTTTATGGAACTCATGTGCCTTACCTGTGTGATGTCACATGCTTTCGACATCTGTCAGCTCTGTGCTGACAGCCAGCCCACTGTGTGTGGGTAGAAGCCTGCTGCTTGGGCCATTTAGACTAGCAAATATAACTCTTCCTTTTCTAGTAACTTCTGGGCTTGACTTTCTTTCCTCAGGCCCATGGTGTCCAACTCATGGAATTCTTGGAAGTGGAGAGCCAGGATGACTCTTACAGCATAGAAGCTGGCTGTGTTCACACCCAGGACCAGCGTGGTATATATATCATGTATGAGGAAGCCTTGGAGGATCTGAAAGAACTAGAGGCAGAGCTGCTGCTTGTGGCTAGCTATTATATCGAGAAAGACAAAAGTAAGAATGGGGCTGGGAAGGTGGCTCAGTGGTAGAGTGCTTGCCTTGCATGCATGAGGCCCTGGGTTCGATTCCTCAGCACCACATAAGCAGAAAAAGCCAGAAGTGGCACTGTGGCTCAAGTGGTAGAGTGCTAACCTTGAGCTGAGAGCTGAGGGGTAGCACCCAGGCCCAGAGTTCAGGCCTCATGACCGACAAAAAAAATAGGAGTCTGCTTTTTTAAAAGTTGACTGGCCAAACAAAAATGCCTGAGGGCCTTACTGAATGCCCTCTACCCCAACAGATAAATATATATCCAATAGCACCAAAAAGTTAAGCAAGCACATGCCACCCTTTTCCCTCAACACACACTCACTTTAGAAAAGATATGATTCAGTTACTGGCTCATCCCCCTTGCTGATGGAGACCATGACTACTCTTTAAAGGTTCAGTTGGAATTCTTGCTCTTAGTTAGACTCTATTTGTGGCTCAGGGACATCTTGCATCACCCAATAAGATGCTGAGCCCCTTAAAAAAGCAAAGCAAGCAATGAATTGAATGGCTTCTTTCCCCTCCATGCTACTGACCTTGAAAAAACTGCATTTAGAAGCACACATTTCTGGGTTTCTAACAGGAAACCACCAGGATGAAAGAAGATCTGGCTAGGAAAATACCAGACAAGCCCCAGAGGGAGGGATCATCACTTGGGATAATAAAGTAACCCATAATCTGTGTCTTTTCTTATTTCTGGTATTAGTTAGCATCTACACTTCCAATTTTAGAAATAGATGAGGTAAGAATATTTCTTTTGGTATAATATGATAGCATTAGTATTACATTTGATTGGAGCTTAGGGAGAATTTCTAGACACACTGAAACATATAAAGGGAAATTTAGCAGTGGTTTGTGTTATTTTGTAATATATATAGGATGTAATATATTAAAGATAATTCATGTTCATATTATTATAAAATGTTACTTGAAGAATGCCTGACAACTAACTTTTCACATCCCAGAATTAATTTAATATGGGATTGAACTCCAGGCCCTGTCATGGCCACATTATTAATATCTGAATCATGCGATGATGGCATCCAATAGGCCAGGATATTTAATTTCAGCTCTTAGCTTTTAGCTTTACTGGTCGTCTTATATGCAGCACATCATTTTTTTTTGTCATATTAATGTATGATACCATGCAACTATTTGTAGCTGCTGAGATTTTAATTTGATTGAAACACATATAATCACATGGACGTATTTTAATTGAACTAGTAAATATATGATCATCCACTGTAAAATGATTTCCCAACCACTACCAGAGAAGCTCCTGATTAAAGCTTTTCTCTTGCTAAGTGCCCATCATCTACATGAGAGTTATTCAACTCACACTTCAACACCTGAACATTGCTTGCCTTCAAATATTTTCTTCTGAAATAGGCCACTTAAAAGTTTAGGGCAGTAATAATGTTGGCAATGAAAACTGACATTAAATATAATGGGAAACTATTTCAACTAATAATGATAGTGATTCATCTTATTGATTTAAGTTAGTAATTAACATAATTGAGGAATAGCTTGGAGACTTGTATGAAAGTTTTGGACTTAACTTACACTAAGAGAAATAGCAAGTGAACCTGAGTTTTTTGCTAAATTACCAAGGACCTGTTTCTGGAAAAGGAGATATGTGTGATTTAAAAGCATAGTAAAAACTTGGCCTTCCAAGTTAAAAGTTTGAGGACATTTTAGCATAGGTTTCATGACTACTGAATTTTTGTTTTATTTCTAAAATTAGTATTTAAAATTAGCAAGTGGAAACAAGAACTCTTGTTGACTGAGAAGTCAACAAGTATTGATTCAGGCCTACTTTTGTAGATGGGTTGTTGATTTTTTTAGAAATTCCAGCAACTGGTTCAGAATTTCTATTCCTAAAATGGGCCCTGTAATCCTAGGGCCACACACTAACAGAAACAGCTTCTTTGGAAGGTCTGTCTCTAATCATTGCTTCCTTTCTCTCCCAGCTCACAAAACCAGCAGCAAGACAAAGAGTAGCCAGTGGGAATGGGCCCACACAAGTGTGGACAGGTTTGCTGTGCTGGATGACATGTGGATTTGGGAAGAAGCTCTTCTAGAAAACAAGCGCCAGGTACTATTTTTTTTTTCCAGAAAACAAAACACCTGTTAAAAATTCTTCTTACCAAACTTATTAAGGTTTTTTTTTTCATGACATGATTTTAGGGGAAGCTGTCAAAAAAGCAAGTTTTTACAAATTTGAATAATCTCAGATAATTAAAAGGATATGAATAATAATTTAATAATTTTTACTGTCTTTACTGTGCTTTTTTTTTTTTTGTCAGTCATGGGGCTTAAACTCTGGGCTCAAGGCAAATGCTCTACCACTTGAGCCACAATGCCACTTTCAGTTTTCTGGAGAAAAGAGTCTCATGGACTTTCCTGCCCAAGCTGGCCTTCAACCATGATCCTCAGATCTTAGCCTCCTGAGTAGCTAGGCATGAGCCACCGTGGCCCAGCCTTTACTCTATGTGTGTGTGTGTGTGTGTGTGTGTGTTTCTGCTTATGTGGTGCTGAGGAATCGAACCCAGGGCCTCAGGCATGCAAGGCAAGCGCTCTATCACTGAGCCACCTTCCCAGCCCCTTTTACTGTGTTTTTAAACCACAAAATACTACTTTTTTTCTTGTAGAATTAATAATTTGTTAAAGGGCTACACCACTGTCCTTCCTTCTTTCCTTCCTTCCTTCCTTCCTTCCTTCCTTCCTTCCTTCCTTCCTTCCTTCCTTCCTTCCTTCCTTCCTTCCTTCCTTCCTTCCTTCCTTCCTTCCTTCGGGCCTGGGCACTGTCCTTGATCATTTTTGCTCAAGGCTAGCACTCCACCATTTGAGCTACAGCTCTACTTCCAGTTTGCTGCTGGTTAATTGGTGATAAAAGTCTCATGAGAGCCCGGCGCCAGTGGCTCACACCTGTAATCCTAGCTACTCAGGAGGCTCAGATCAGAGGATCTCAGTTCAAAACCAACCCCGGGCAGGAAAGTCCATGAGATTCTTATCTCCAATAAACCACAAGAAAGCCGGAAGTGGCGCTGTGGCTCAGTCGGTAGAGTGCTTGTCTTGAGCTGAAGAGCGCAGGGACAGCGCCCAAGCCCAGAGTTCAAGCCCCCCAAAAAAGTCTCATGAACTTTTCTTCTGGGGCTGGTTTCAAGCCACAGTCTTCAGATCTCAGCCTCCGAAATAGCGAGGATTACAGGTATGAGCCACCAGTACCCGGTACTGATTTGGGGTTTACATATGTTTTTAGTAAGAATGAATGATAATTTCATTAGTATTCATTATCCAGAAGTTGAGACAAACCTAGCTTTAAAAGAATCTGCCACTTGTGGGTATTTGAAAGTAGTGGGCAAGCGGTACTTAGTGCAGGAAATTATGAGGATGAGGTTAAAGCAATGAAACAGCAAATTACAAAAGCACCAACCATATCATTAACATTCATATCTCAATAATAAATGAAGCTGGTGCTGGTGGCTCACACCTCTCATCCTATCTCCTCAGGAGGCTGTGATTTGAGGATCACATTTTGAAGCCAGCTCAGGCAGGAAAGGCCATGAGACTTTTATCTGCAGTAAATTACTCAGAAAAAGCTGGAAGTGGCACTGCAGCTCAAGTGGTGGAGCACTAGGCTTGAGCAAAAGAAGCTCAGGGACAGTGCCCAGGCCCAGAGTCCAAGTTCCCGGACTGGCAAAATAATAATAATAATAATAATAATAATAATAATAATAATAATAATAATAGATGAAATACTGCAAGGGTACTGCTCTTTATTACCTGAGCATGAATTATTAGCCCTTTCAATAATCACTAATTGCTAGTTATTGCAAACATTAAATATTTACTCTGTCACACATGGTTTCAGACATTAAGGACATTATGGACATGTAGATTAATAAGAAATAAAATGATCCCTAGTCTATAGTCTATAGACTTTATAGTCTATACTTGGTTATAGTAAAAAGGCTGAGAAATGCCAGCTGCAAGTGGGCTCATACCCATAATCCTAGCTACTCAGGAAACTGAGATCTAAGGATCACAGTTTGAAGCCAATTAGGGCAGACCAATTCGACACTCCTATCTCTAATTGACCTGTAGGAGTGTGGCTCCAATTGTCCAGGCCATTCTTGAGTGAAAAAGCTAAGCAAGACCGTGAAGTCCCGAGTTCAAAAACCAGTACTGGCACCAAATAAACAAATAACCAAGAAATGATAAGACATTCATAATCTGTAAACTCATCCAACCCTAAGCCAAAAATATAATTCACTGGATAACAGCCATTGAGAACTGATGAACCTTTAAAGAGAGGCATATAGATTTCAGTGAAGGGAAACATTTGTCTTGTCTGGGGGCTGTCAGAATGGAGAAAATGCTAGAAGCCCACAGATATTTAATCTTGCTATTAAAAGATGAATAGATGTTGTCTATCAAAGAAAAAGATTATTACACAAAGCTGGAGAGGCTCCATATGGAATGGCCAGTTAGAATCATAAGTAGACAGGGCCAATAGGTAAAGATATGGTTGGAAATGAGGTAAAACTGTGTTTTGGGTGTCAATTATGAAGGGCCTGAGAATTATGCAGTTTAGTATATAACTAGACAAGGTGAGCTTCCACAGGCAAGAAACATGATAATAGCTGTTTTCAACAGCTGTCTCAGAGTGTGAATAGAGACTGCAGTAGAATAGAAAACCCATGGAGAAAAGGAATACAGTTATTATTCTTACAGTGATCTGAAGATTTAGGAGGCACCTTACAGTAAGGATGGAGCAGAGAAAGAGGAGCAGACTTGAGAACACTTTGCAAGTCGAAATGCCAGGGCTGAAAGACTGTATCTGGATCTCATAGTGAGAGAGTGAGGGTGGAGTTTAAAGAACTTTCAGTAAATGAAGGAGGAGACCATTCACTGAATCGGAATGCATGGGACATGAGGGGAAGATGATATTGGCTTGTGGACACAAAACACTTGATGAGGTTTGCTAAAACTACGTATGGACATTTTGTGGGGAGCTCCAGGTTTGAAGCTCAGTATTAAGGATGAGCTGAGGAATGACTGTAAAAGTTGAGCTACAATAATAAAACACAACAACCTGGAATTCTGGAGAGTTTGAATGAGTCCTGAGTAGCCCCTGCATTTATGTAACAAATTAGGGAACAAGAAGTAGCCAATAGGGCTGGGAAGGTGGCTCAGTGGTAGAGCACTTGCCTTGCATGCATGAGGCCCTGGGTTCAATTCCTGAGCACCACATAAGCAAAAAGAAAAAAGCCGGAAGTGGCGCTGTGGCTCAAGTGGTAGAGCGCTAGCCTTGAGCTGAAGAGCTGAGGGAGAGCGCCCAGGCCTAGTTCAGGCCCCACGACAGGACCAAAAAAAAAAAAAAAAAAAAAGAAGTAGCCAATACACTGGAGGAAAATAAGGAAGGAAGAGCATTATGAGAGTCAAAGAACAAAGTTGTACTTATGAGAGAGGATGCTTTCTAGTAAGGAACATAATGAAATGTAAAGAAAGCTGTGAGCTACATGGCTCACACTTATAATCTAGATTTGAGGCCAGCCTCAGCAGGAAAGTCCTTGAGAGCTGTATCTCCAATTAACTAGTAAAAAAAATCCTGAAGTGGAGATATGATTCAAGTGGTAAAGCACCAGCTTTAAGTGAAAACACCAAGCAAGAGCGCTAGGCTCTGAGTGCTAGCCCCAGTGCTGTGGCCAGTGGCTACCAAGTAAGACTCATCTACAGAGTGTTGGGGTGGAAGACAGAGTGCAGTGCATATGATGTGGTCTAAAGGTGGGGAAGAAAATGATTTCTTTGGGCTGGGAATGTGGCTTAGTGATAGCATGTTTGCCTTGCATGCATGAAGCCCTGGATTCAATTCCTCAGTACACATAAGCAGAAAAAGCCAGAAGTGGTGCTGTGGCTCAAGTGATAGAGTACTAACCTTGAGCAAAAGAAACTCAGGGACAGTGCTCAGGTCCTGAGTTCAAGCCCTAGGACTGACAAAAAAAAAAAAAAAGAGATAGTTTATTTGAGTTGGTTTTCTAGTAGAATAGTAAGTGACTCACCTCATCTATGCTGTGGTCTGTTCCCTATGGAGATATAGCTCACCCAGTATTTTTTTAAACCACTGGCTCTCTTTAAAAGTCACAAACCTTAAGCTCTGAAAATTCTTTCCTTTTTGCAAAGATAATTCACCTCTAACATTTTGCTTGTAATTTTGATCTGCCAATTAGAACTTTACTTACTTGGATCAACTGAGTTAATGAAAGATTTAGGCCCATAGTATCTAAATATTAATTTAGTATTTTAATAATTTGCTTTTCCAATTACTACTGGAAGTCTGTAAATTAATCATTTCAGATCATCAGTCTGTGTGTGTGTGTGTGTGTGTGTGTGTGTGTGTGTGTGTGTGTATACTGGGGCTTGAACTCAGGGTTTTGCTCTCTTGCTTGGCTTTTTCACTCAAGGCTAGCACTCCACCTCTTGGGCCAAACCTTCACTTCAGGGTTTTTTTTTGGGGGGGGGAGGAGAGAAGGACAGATTAATTGGAGATAAGAGTCTCAAATTTGTTGACCTAAGCTGGCTAGCTCTCAGCTTCCTGAGTAGCTAGAATTATAGGAGTCAGCCACCCATGTCCAGTCCTCCCTTTCCATACACACTCCCTCTCCTCATTTCCCCTTCAGAGATATTTAGGCCTAAGGAGACCCCAGGCAATAGAAGAATAGAAGAGCCAAGAGAAGAGAAAACCAGTATCTCTAGTCTATGCTAAGAAGATCACTAGTTCTGTCCAGGGTAAATGAAAGTATTTTAATTTAAAACAATTGTTTAAAATATCTCCATTTTTTTTCTACGCTGAGAATAAGTTCTCTATAGAAACAGGGTTTTGTGCCAAAACTATAAAATACGGCCTGCAAGTCAGAAATTCTGTCCAAAGAGCCTGCATTTAAGGGCTAAGCCAGATTTCTATCCCAAGTACAATTGATTTTCCCCAGTACTGATTTTGCTGCCAAGTTTCCTCAGCTGTTTCTGATTGTTAAATATGTTGGTATCATAACTAAAAACCTTCTCGAACATACTGGATTCTTTTAAATTCTTAAAACAGTCATTTTATGTATGAAGAATTAAAAAATTAGAAACAATGTCAATTTAAGTGGATTAAGGGGCTCGAGTAGCCACCTATCTGCTGTTCTAGCTCCTACGCTGTACCTCGCTAAGTCTTTTCTCCACAGCCACGTTCTTCCAGGATTCAGTAAATAAAATTGTGTAACAAGCTGTGTCAAGCACTGATTTTTATGATTTTTCACTTTCATTTGACCTGCAATACATTTTAAAATGATTTTAAATCCTAGATATAATATTAAAAATGAGGTAAAAATAATACAAACAGTGAAGTTTGAGATGCTCTGTTTTATCTATTTCCTTATTTTCTCTGCTGTTTTTCTGCTTGCTATCTATGTGTTCAGCATATTATTTTGCCTTGAGAGTTGGCCCTTCACACACACGGGTGACATTTGACAGTTTAGAAAGACTTCTTACACAAATAGCAACCCAGAGTTTAAATGGAAATGGGCCAGTTAGCAAACACATGATACATAAAAACTGTGCAGCAGAAAGATCATGCCCCACCCCCGTTGGGAAAGAATTCATAATAAAATTTTGCAAGGGTCCATCTGAGACTTCTCAAAGTTAATCCCAAAACTTGGAAAAGTCTTATTGATTTAAAAAAACAGAACACATTCTTCTTCTCAACAGCTATGGTGACATATAAGATATTGCAATATCTAGGATATAGCAAAGAAAATATTTATTTATTATTTATCTGAAATTCAAATTTGACTAGATGTCCTTTTTTTCCCCTTGTGGTACTGAGGATTGAACCCAGAGCCTTATACCTATTAGACAAATGCCCATCACTTCAAGGACCCCCTCAGGCCCTTTTGTTTTATTTTTGTTTGGATCTTCAGATAGGTTCCCACGACCTTTACCCATGCTAAACTAAAACTTGTGATCCTTCTGCCTCTACTTCCAGAGTAGCTAGGATTACAGTTTTGGCCCATCATGCCTAGCTTTTCTCATATTTTTATTTGCTAAATCTTTCAACTTTATCAATAGTAGTGAGCATATGATTTAGCATAAGCCTCTACAATCGGGCATCAGTGGATTCTGATCAGCAACAACACCCCCTCCCTCAACACACACATACACTAACTTCCCATGAACTTCTGCCAAATAACCAAACAATTAAGCTCCTTGTCCAAAAACAGTCAAGGAAGTATAAATACTATAAGCCAGCTCCTGGAGTTGTCCTGGCTCAGCCCAAAGGGTTCAATTTAGTCTAGAATGAATCAGGGAAGTAATTATTTCTTTCTTAATCTCCCCCTGGGGCTACTGAGTACATCCTTCTTTCCCCATCTAAGAATTGATTATGAGTCGAGAATTGAGCTCAGTGGAGGAAACAGGTAATTTAGATAACTCTGCTTGCTTTGCTTTCCCTGGAGATCATGTCAAGTCAAAGTGATCACTATTTCCCCTCACCTTCTGCTCTACACTATAATGTGAGTATTTAACTTGTGGATTGCCTTCTGTGGCATAAAATTTTAGCCTCCTGGTGTTTTCCTTTTAGTACTAAGATTGATCTTAGATAGATGTCCCAGAAAACATCCTATAAGTCCAAGTGATAAATAAAGTACCCAGACTCTCCTTCCTTGAGCCTTAGCATTGGGCCTTCAGACAAAAAGCATCTCTTAATATAGCACTTTATGAATCTTTCATACTATTCATTCTTTAACTCTTCTACAGAAGGGAAATTTTTCTCCTGTACCCTACTAGATTCAGTTCCTAGATCCCCAAAATAAAGCTGACAGAAGTACTGTCTATGTATAAATATGGAAGCTTTCACAGAGAGGACTCAAAGAAGTCATTAGGCCCAGAAACTTATGTATACCATTTTAACAAGAGTGATAAATTGTGGAGAAGTAACTAGACAAGAAAAGATGGGTGGATTTCTAGGACTGGTAAACATTTGATGAAGCATCTTTGAATGCATTGTTTCATTGGAACATACTGTTATTGCAGAATTGTGTTAGTCATTATATAGTCCCCTTTTATTAGTGAGAGCAGAGGAAGAGGAGACAGAAGCAGCCCAAACTCAAGTGCAGTTTTTCTGGCTCCAAAGTATGCATTCTTTTCCTCACCCACCTGGGTTTGTGAGTTTACTAACTGTACCAACTGGTATTGGGGCTATATCTGCTCATTCCAGGGCTACTCAACACCTGTGGTATAGTTCAGGGCTAAGGCCTCCCATCTCCTTGCTGGGCTCCAGGGCTGCCTCTGCTGTTTCCTGACTATCACTTTATTTTTAGCTTCTCGATAGTTACTTTGAAGCCTACCAGCACACACTGGACCCTGAGCAGAAGCTTGCCTTAGCACAAGTGATGACTGACATCATGCATCGGCGCCCCAAGTTTGATCTTGGCCACCCTTATTTCATTAAGGCCTACCAAGATGAATGTGCCTGCCTGAAGCTTCACCTGCAGCTGGTGAGGGGCATCCTCAGCCATCAGGTAAGTCAGGATTTAAAAAGGTACAGAAAAGAGGATGGACAACATGATCCAGAAATGAGAATACTGTTCTCCTCTTATTGCTGGATACAAATTTGAGTTTTCTAGGCAGCAATTTTTTTTTTTGGTCAGTCGTGGGGCCTGAATGCTGAGCCTCAGCTCTTCAGCTCAAGGCTAGCGCTCTACCACTTGAGCCACAGCACCACTTCCGGCTTTTTCTGCTTATGTGGTGCTGAAGAATTGAACCCAGGGCCTCATGCATGCAAGGCAAGCACTCTACCACTGAGCCACTTTACAAGCCCAGGCAGCATTTCTTTTTTAATTTTTCTTTTTTAATTTTGTTTTTACTGGGAATTGAATCCAAAGCCTCATGCATGCTAAGCAAATGCTTTACCTTTTGAGCCATGCTCTGAGCCCTCTTTTTTCTTGCATTTTTGTGGTACTGAGGTTTGAACTCAAGGTCTCATGCTTACTAAGAACTTTACCATTTGAGCCATGGGCTCAGCACTTTGTTCTTGTAGTTTGGTTCTGAAAAAGGGTGTCTCTAACTTTGTTCAAGCTGGCTTTGCACTCAAGATTTTCCTGCTTCTGTCTCTGGAGTAGCTGAGACTACATATGTGCAACACTATGCTGGCAGCATGTTCATTTGTAAGCCCACCGGCACTGCTGAATTCCAATCATAACTACCATCTCAAAAGGATTCCACTGTAATCACAGCTAAAGGTCCACAGGAATTGATAACATCTGCTTTGATTAGGTGAAGTAGTTTTTCAGTTGTGGAGGAAGAACCAGTGATACATCTTTTGGGACCTTAATGTATTTAAAAAGATTTTATACCAGGTGCTAGTGGTTCAAGCCTGTAATCCTAGCTACTTGGAAGGCTGAGTTATGAGGATTGCAGTTCAAAGACAGCCTGGGCAGAAAGTCCATGAAACTCTTTTCTCCAAATAACTGCCAAAAAAGCTAGAAATAGAGGTGTGGTTCAAGTGGCAAAGTGCCAGCCTTGAATTAGAAAGCTAAAGGACAGACCATGAGTACAAGCCCCACTACCAACATATATATACACACACATATGCACACACAACACGTGCACATACTACACAAAATAAAACAAAAACATTTTGTGACTGCTTTTGAGACACTGAGAGAAATGACTACATGATATGTTTTCTAGAGAAAAACTAGGCATGATGTAAGCAGGAGATAGAAGATGTTGCTGCCTGATTAGATATTTTTTCTCTAATTATTTGAGAGAAAAAAAAAAGTTTTCTTTTGCTTCTTAAAATTGGTTGCCTTTGATTTCCTTGGCTGAACCTTGGCTCTGACTGCATGTCTCATAGCAAACAAATCTTCAAAACAATGTCTGCGTGAAAATGGGTTGAATGATTTAAAAAAAAAACTGCAAAGGGGTGACTTCCTTCTGTCAAGGCTCATAACTCACATCCATGGGAAAGTTTATTCTTCTAATTTGAATGCCTATGCTACAATTTCAGATAGAGCATCAGCGGGAATATGTCCAGAGGCTCTGGCGGGAAGAACATCCAGATGAGCGGAATAAATTTGGACTTCCCCTTAACGTAATTTGTAAGCAACTCATTTCCATCAACAACAGCTCGTAAGTTGGTGCTGTCCTTAAACATTACATAGTTAATCTTAAACATATAGTGTTACATCTAATTACTACCCTTAAAGTACCTCTCAATGATTTGGAAAGGTGATACATGTATCTATAAAAGCCACAGGGGATGAAATGAACTCCCGGAAATGGAAGCAAGAGGTTTTTTCTTTGTTGTTTTCATTTTCTTTTCTTTTTGACTTGTTTGCTCATTTATATGTCTTTGGGAATATACGGGGTGGCACAGAAATGGAGGGATAAAGGGTGAATAAATGCAGAAGTGGTATTCTCTAGACACTATATTGAAAATGAACTATAAACTTATGCATAAGGACAAGAGGGGAACATTGAGAGAGAGGGAAGGTAGGGGTGACATTGTCCAAAAAGAAATGTTCTCCTTACTTGACTAATATACTGTAACCACTCTATACATCACCTTTATAACAACAATAAAAATTTTAAACTACAAGGGAAAGATTCCCTCAAATATTGAATATCTGCTTCATAAATAACAAAAACAACAACAACAACAAAAGGTGGCTGGAATTTAAGCATGCCATTTGGTACAGAATCATCATCCCTTTAAAAAATCCAATGAAGCTGGGTGCTGGTGGTTCTTGCCTATAATCCTAGCTACTCAGGAGTCTGAGATCTGAGGATCATGGTTCAAAGCCAGCCTGGGCAGGAAAGTCCAAGAGATACTTATCTCCAGTCAACCACCAGAAAACTGAAAGTGGACTGTGGCTCAAGTGGTAGAACACTTGCCTTGAGCTGAAGAGCTGAGGGACAGCACCCAGGCCCAGAGTTCAAGCCTCACAACCGACCAAAAAAAAAAAAAATCCAATGAGGATTTTTAAAAAGTTGTTCTTGAAAGGCATGTAAGTCCAAAATCTAAAGCTTAGAAATGTTTAAAAGTGTCCTAGAAAAGAAATTTCTTCTACTAAGTGTTGCTAAAGAGATGTCTACAGATTTGTCTTATAACCTCACCTCTTTAAAGAGCAGAGTTCAACTTCCTGAGACCATCAGAAAAGGCATTTGCTGTATGACACACTGTCTCCTCCCCTTGACAGGACCACTAACTTTCCTTCCCACCTTTGAGTATACAGGAAAACAGGAAGCAGGTGACAAGCCCCAGGTTAATCTGGGTAGCCCTGAGATAAGATCTCTTTTTTGGGCTAGGAAGGTGGCTCAGTGGTAGAGCACTTGCCTTGCATGCATGAGGCCCTGGGTTCGATTCCTCAGCACCAAATAAACAGAGAAAAAAAGCCAGAAGAGGTGCTGTGGCTCAAGTGGTAGAGCCTTGATCTGAGAGCTGAGGGACAGTGCCCAGGCCCAGAGTTCAGGCCTTCAACTGGATGCCCCCCTCCCCAAAAAAAGATCTCTTTTTATCTCCAAGTGGGTAGAGAAATTGTCTCTCCCCACTCAACATTCAACATGAACACCCACAAATACCAGGCCATGTGCTAAGAGCTGAGTGTAGCATGAACACAGCCCTGGCCCTGGGCTCTGTGGGGTCTTCAGTCCAACAGTAAAGGCAAACTTTATGTGAGAAACTTCTGTGATGGGTTACGGTATTATCTTGGTTTTTTGTTTTGATTTTTGTTTTGCTCTTTGTGTGCTGGGTCTAGAACTTGAACTCAGAGCCTAGGCGCTATCCTTTAGCCAAAGCAAAGGGCCTAGCTCTCTTGCTTAGCTTTTTTTGCTCAAGACTGGCACTGTATTACTTGATCTTCAGCTCCAATTTTGGCTTTTTTGGTGGTTAATTTGAAATAAAATTCTCGTGAATTTTCCTGTCAAGGCTATCTTCGAACTATGATCCTCAGATCTGAGCCTCTTGAGTAACTAGGATTGCAGACATGAGCCACCAATGCCTGGCAAAGGTTATTGAATGTGGAAAGGATAGTGTAGGAGTTAATAGCTGAATTGCTAACCTCATTTCTTGCAAAAGGGCCCTGGAAGTTCTATATACAAAGCTCTGCATTTTGGCCATAAATCTTTCTCAAAACTGATTTGTTCACTGTAATGAATTTGAGACATCAGCTGTGTGTGCAGCGTGCTATGGCAAAAGTCCGCTGTTCAGGAAATGGTTTTTGGCAGAACAGGCTAAGGCTATGCAGGGAGTAAAACCTGTCAGCACAGTCTCAACTATAAACGTTGTTTGTTTGATGAGATTACTTTCCGGACTTTGGGCTTTATTTTTTAAGATTCACTAAGCAGAACCCCATTTGCATAGATTTAAATGGAAATATTTATGCTCTTCAGTTCCATGTAGGTATAGAAAGACCCTTGACTTTTTCATTATTTATAAAAGAGTAAGTCACAGGCAAGCAATATTGTTTCTAGCTTCATTTCTTTCTATACTATAACATTCTAGTTGGGCACGGGTAGCTCAAGTTTGGAATCCTAGTTACTCAAGAGACTAATATCTGGGCTGGGAAGGTGGCTCAGTGGTAGAGCACTTGCCTTGCATGCCTGAGGCCCTGGGTTCGATTCCTCAGCACCACATAAGCAAAAAGAAAAAAAGCCGGAAGTGGCGCTGTGGCTCAAGTGGTAGAGCACTAGCCTTGAGCTGAGGGACAGACAGCGCCCAGGCCCAGAGTTCAGGCCCCACGACCGGACCCAAAAAAAAAAAAAAAAAGAGACTAAGATCTGAGAATCCAGGTTTGAAGCCAGCCCAGGTTCGCAAATATGAAAGACTCTTATCTCCAATAAACAAGCAAAAAAATCAGAAGTGGGGATGTAGCTCAAGTGGTAGCATGCCAACCTTGGGCAAAAACGCTAAACAAGAATGCTAGACCCTAAGTTCAAACCTTAGTACAGGCACAAAAAATTAAATTAAAAAGTATAACCTCCTTATTTCAAATAGGAAGATTCTTAGCACTTTTATACAGAACTTTAAAACTGTCTTTGTCTATTAATAGTTTTTGGTGGGAGAAACGATAAAAATCTTGGGGAAAAACTAGACACAAATCTTTTTATTTTATTTTATTTTATTTTTTTTGGTCAGTTGTGGGGCTTGAACTCTGGGCTTGGACACTGTCCCTGCACTCTTCAGCTCAAGGCGAGTGCTCTACTGCTTGAGCCACAGCAGCACTTCCAGTTTTCTAGTGGTTTATTGGAGATAAGAGTCTCTTGGACTTTCCTGTCCAGGCTGGCTTTGAACCGTGATTCTCAGATCTCAGCCTCCTGAGTAGCTAGGATTACAGGCATGAGCCACCGGTGCCCAGCTAGACACAAATAATTTTGAAAGTGATTTCATTTTATTTGAAATAAAGGTTTGTGTCTAATCACTGTCATTTTTCTTTTAAGGGAGGTAAGGATCTTATACTTTTACTCAGCTTTTTCCACACAAGGCTGGCATTCTACACACAAGCCACACCTCTACTTTCAGCTTTTTGATGGTTTATTGGAGATAAGATTCGTATGGACTTTATTGCCCAGGCTGGCTTTGAACCATGATCTTCAGATCTCAGCCTCCTGAGTAGCTAGGATTACAGATATAAACCACCAGAGCCCAGCTATAGTTTTATTCTTATTGGGTTTTTAGGATATACATTGATTTCTTTCCATTTTGTAAGCCAGCTACATCCCTAAATAACCTCTGACATCCTCTGAGTTACCAGTTTATAATGCTAGACCTGTAAGAAATTCTATTATTGGTCTTTTTTTTTTTTTTTGGTCCAGTTGTGGGGCCTGAACTCTGGGCCTGGGCGCTATCCCTCAGCTCTTCAGCTCAAGGCTAGCGCTGTACCACTTGAGCCACAGCACCACTTCTGGCTTTTTTTTTCTTTTTTTTGCTTATGTGGTGCTGAGGAATCGAACCCAGGGCCTCATGCATGCAAGGCAAGCACTCTACCACTGAGCCACCTTCCCAGCCCCTTTTTGGTCTTTAAATTATAAAGTTCAAATATCTTCAGAAACATTGCATTTCTTCTTGTTTACCATCATTATTTGTTTTGCCTCCTTTTCCAGCCAAGCTTTGAAAAACATTTATCTGCTGGAGTTCCACCCATCTCTTGGTCTGGCTGGGCTCCTCCCCAGGGCCCTTGAGCACCTGCTCAGAGAAGCCCGTCATGCCTGCAGACCCACGTCACCCAGTGGCCTTGCCTTGCTAGAACAACACATCCTGCAGCTGGCCCTGGACCTGTGGCTCCACCCAACCAAGCCTGAGGCCTGGTACAGCACGCAGCTCCAGAAAGATGTAGGTTCTTTCTGCAGGGGAATTTGGCTCCTCATCAAAGAGAATAATTCCTTGCAGATGATACTGTTTAGTTATGTTTTTCTCTTTGGCTCTCTTCTTATTTAGCCAGAGATAAAACATAATCATAGCCTTGCCAATATTTTTATGTGATTTTTTTTTCTGGTCAATGTTTCCAGTTTATAAGGATGCTACAATAATGTATAATTAATAGGGGGATTACATAGGTATGTGAAAGTGTTTTATTGTTTATTATTTATCTTTTAATAATGCACATTTAACTAAATATATTGTATAAATGTATTTTCTTCTTACAATTTGCTCTTTTTGTCTTGAGCTGAATGCTGGTGGTGGGGAGAGAACCTTGAGTTAGAAGTTACCTGCCATTAACTTGTGTGACTCTGAGCAAATATTTTGGCCTCTCTGAGCCTCATTTTCCTTTTTTGTACAATTATGTTTGTGTATTTTAGAAGTCAGTGGTGGTAAGTTCAATAGACTTTATATACCCTTCCTCTAATGCTTGATGGTCCAAACTAGCCAAATAATTTATATACCCATTATTCTATTTAATCCTTTTTTTTTCAGCTGAGGCTGTCTGGGCTTCTGTTAAGGTTTAGCCTGAGATTCCAAATTGGCCTTACTTTGTGGACACTTGCTATATGACAAAGAAACTTTCAAAGGCTTCTGCCACAAAGATTTACTCCTTAGGTTTATCTTGGAACTCCTACTCCTACCCAAACTGATATTTGATTTAGTTATAAGTTAATTAAAAATTCACTCACATAATATGAAACTATAGAGATTTTTTTTTTTTTTTGGTTCGGTAGTGGGGTCTGAACTCTGGGCCTGGGCGCTGTCCCTCAGCTCTTCAGATCAAGACTAGCGCTCTACCACTTGAGCCACAGTGCCACTTCTGGCTTTTTTCTTTTTGCTTATGTGGTGCTGAGGAATCGAACCCAGGGCCTCATGCATGCAAGGCAAGCGCTCTACCACTGAGCCACCTTCCAGCCCCACTATAGAGAATTTTTATACTCAAAAAAGAACAGAACAAAATGTAACCTAAGTAAAACTACTCAAATTCACCATAATTATTTTTGTCATATTTTGAGTTTTTAGATGTATACTTTAAACAGATCTTTATGCATTGTTTTCTTTTTCTCATTTAGTATTGTACTATATATTTTTCCACATTACAAACTAATTTATACTCACCTTCATGCCCATGTAACTCCCTTACACAATGAGTCATATAACTTCCTTAACCAGTTCCCTTCTGCTGGCCATCCAAATGGTTTCTACTTTTTTTTCTTTATTATTAAAAATGGTAAAAAGTACATCATCATGCTTACAGATACTTCCATATACTGAATTGATTCTTTTTGATAGATTCTTGGAAGCAGAATGGTTGAAATGAAATTTAAATCTTGCATACCTATTGGCAAATTGCTTTCTGAAAGAGTTATGCCTACTTAAAATGCTACCACTGGTATATAAGAGGACCAGTTCTTCTGGGTCCTGCAGTGCAGTATTAGGTGAACCCATAGCATGTATAAGCATATGTGTAGTATGTGTATACCCATAAATATGTACATATATGTATATGCATATACTCATGCCCATAAAAGGTAGCATTATGCTCTTCATTACACCTTCTTGCTACTTAATGCAATTATTTTTGCAAATGCTTTGTTACCAGCTGCAATTTTTCTGAAGCTTTTTTTTTTCTACCTTTATTTATTTGTTGGAGTCTTAATGTCACTCCTATTTGCTTATGCAAATTTTTGTAAATAAAAGCTTTAACTGTTTTGGTCTGTCACATTTTCTGTAAATATTTTCTACATTTGTCTATTTTATTTACAGAAAATTCTTGTTGTCATATAGTGAGATCTGTTGAACAATTCCTTTATGATTTCTTCTATCCTGCTAAATGCAGAATCTTCCTCCAGTTGTTTCGTATTTGTGTTATTTCATTCTAATTTTAAGGATGATTTAATTTTTAGATTATTTTAACTCCTTTACTATTTCACTGGAATATATGTGCATTCATATGGTACATAAAGTACAAATCAATATTAAAATTTCTCCAAATTACCAGATCCTACTTCCTTTTCTTGAAAATTCTTTCCACATTGTCTTATGGTGCCATATTTTAAAAATCTACCTGAAATTCTCTTGCAAAATGTAAAAATATCTGAGATACTTGTATAGTTTCCTACTTATGCTACAGTCCTAATTATTGTTTTTGAAATGTGTTCATATTTGGATCTAGAAATGCTAAATATTCATATTAATATTTGATATTAGGTCAGAAAATGCTTCAGAAGACATGCAGGAATTTAATCTCTCTCTTTGTTTCCATGTGAGAGGACTTTAAGAACCTAGCAATTATATTCTTTGATAGGTTGGTGGAGACATAAGGGAGCTAGTCCACTTTGGGGAAACCAAGTCAGGAAAGGCAGATAGAGGGTTTTCTTGCTGGGTCTTTGCTGGGAGGGGCCCATAAGAAGACAATGAAGTTGTTGGTGCAGAGGCATTGACCAGGCAGGAGGATATTAACGGACACATGGGTACTTCATGTGGCTGAGCTGGGAGTAAAGGAGCCCTGGGTAGGCAGGTGAATGTTCTGGAAAGTGACTGACCTCAAAACTGGGAAGTTCAATTCTCTTCGGAACTACTTATGGCCTTGGAAAACTTAAAGATGGCTTCACTACTCAGGAAGCTGAGATCTGAGGATCTTAGTTTAAAACCAGTGCTGGAAGATAAACTTAAGAAACTCTTATCACTAATTAACTAGCAAATAGCTAAAACAGATGTGTAGTTCAAGGGGTAGAGCACCAACTTTGAGCAAAAACATGAAGCAAGAGACCCTGAGTTCAAGCTTCATAACTTCTGTTTTAGCTTCCTCATTGCTGAAGGATAGTGGTACCTGTGATGTCCACTTCATGGGGATCTGGTAGAAAGGAAAATAAGTTAGTAATACTCATTATGCAGAAATGCTTTAAAATGTTGAATCTGCAATTTTGCTACTAACCACTAAAATACTGTTAAAAACAACCAGGGACACCTATTTGTATTCACATTATTTTCATCATTTATTTAGGCTCAGAACATTTATGATACTAATAAGTATTTTTGCATGGTTTAGCTTACCTAACCCTCTGAACCCTGCTGAGCAATTTATACCTGTTAGTATCTTGTAAGCAGCCCAGGACATCTGTGCCTCTGACAGTATAGACATATTTTAATACACGAAGTTTATTTTGTGTGTGTGTGTTTTACGACTTGTTTTCTTTCAGCTATTTTCAGCTAAAGTGATGGACGACCCTTTTCTTGTGGAGGAGATAGGTCGGCTTGCACTCAAATCTGCCGCAGAGGAAGGACACAAACAAGGCTGCAGTTGCCATGCGCTGCTCCTGGAGACGTTCTCCAAACTACTGGAACTCCTAACCATCCGCTACCGGCTCATAGAAATGAGCGTGGAGAGCGCTCATCTGGCTTGGTCAGTTGGGGACCAAGGAGCAGGCTAGAACTTTATGTCTAGGGCAAGACAGGGAGAACAGATGACAGACCCCAGCCTTGGGGCTGGCCGTTCTCTGGCCCTGGAGCAGAGCACCCTCTCCACGCCTTGTCTCTTAACTACTCTGATCAGGGCTGCATCCTTTTTCCATCACCTTCCATTCAGCGTAGGTCCTGTTTTTTGTTTCTTTGTTTCTTTTGTTGTTGTTGTTTCTTTTTTTTTTTTTTTTGGTAGTACTGGGTTTGAACTTGAATCTTCCTAGATGTCTACCATTCTACCACTTTACCCCTGAAACCCCTTTTGCTTTTATCGTTGCCTCCCAATTAGATGTGTAACACCAAGGTCAACCTGGATTTTTGTTGTTGTTTGCTTGGATTTGTTTTTGACATAATCTAGATAATGTTTTCCCCCTCAGGCTAGCTTCAAAACTGCAATGCTCCTATCTCTATTACGAGCTGGGTTACACTCAGGTATCAGCATTCCTGACCCATTGTTCTGGTTGCGGAGGGGAGGGGATATTTGTTTGTTTGTTTAATTTTGGGGTTTTGTTTTGAGGCAGAGTTTTGCAATAGCCCAGCTTGGCCTGGAACTTACAATCTTCCTACCTCAGCCTCTCTAGTGCTGGAATTACAAGGGTTTTCCTGCTAGCATAAGCTCCCTGAATGCAAAGGTTTTATTCCTGTTGTTTATCATAATATCCCATGATCTGGTATTTTAGTCCATCTGTACTGCTATAACAGAATACTTGAGCCTGGGTGATTTATAAAGACCAGAGTTTTGAATCCTAGCTACTCAGGATGCTGAGATCTGAGGATCACAGTTCAAAGCCAGCATGAACAGGAAAGTCCATGAGATTCTTATCTCCAATCAGCCACCAGAAAACCAGAAGAACACTGTGGCTCAAAGTAGTAGAGTGCTAGCTTTGAGCAAAAAAAGCTCAGGGACAGCACCCAGGCCCTGAGTTTAAGCCCCATGACCGGCAAAATAAAAAGTAAAAATAAATAAATAATTGTGGAGACTGGAAAGTCCAAGGTCAATAGACCCACATCTGGCTAGAGCCTTCTTGTTGTGTGATTCCATGGCAGACAATGGGAGGACAGTAGAACATTGATCCTGTATATACATGTACAGGAGAGGGAAAGAAAAGGGGAGAAAGGGAGATGAAGGAGGGAGAATTAGAGAGGGAGGAAGGAAAAGTTAACATTTTAGTTCTAAGTGAGAAATGAAGGTTAGTCTTCAAGTGGACATGTTTTGCTAGCAAAAAAAAAATATGGAACTAGAGGCTGCAAACATGTGTGAATGCTAGTGCTCCTGTGTTCTGGTCACCATGAGAGGTCCTGAAGACATGGGAAGTACAGTTGTCCACTAACCATTATCAAGGGCCTGCTGTGATCAGGATCTTTATGAATATTTAATGTATCATTTCATTTAATTCTCTAAGTATCCTTATGATATAGAAACAAACACTTTATCAGCAAGGAAATAGAGGCTCAGAAAAGAAAAGTAATTTTTGCAAAGCCACATAACTAAAAAATAGTAGAAGCAGAAATTAGACTATTGGTGAAAATATTATTGCCTTTGAAATTAATGATCCTACCCCTCATAATGTAGAGTTACCCATAATACACTGTAATACTGTTTTCCTACTCATCTGAACAAAACAGTTCAGGAGTACTGAAAAGGAAGTAGTTTGTTCTAAGTGGATCCAGAATTCTGAATAGAAGAAGAAATGCTATGAACTAAACTACATCTCTCCAAAGTTCATGTATTCAAGAATGAATCCCTTGTACCTCAGGGTATAATGTAAGGTAAAGTTTTAGGACCACCTCTAATCTAATGTGACTGGTGTCTTTATAAAAGACTCCATGTAAACACACCACACACCTGTGAAGCTCACAGAGAGATAATGGCCATACATGGGCCAATAAGAAAGGTCTGGAACAAACTCTTCCCTACAGCTCTGAGAAAGGGCCAATCTTGATGACACCTAGATCTTTCTTCCATCTTCCAGAATTGTGAGATAATCAATTTTTATTATTTGAGCCACTGAATACTTTGTGTTTTTCTCTTGTACCTTTTTTTTGGGGGGGGGGTCCAGTCGTGGGGCCTGGACTCTGGGCCTGGGCGCTGTCCCTCAGCTCTTTAGCTCAAGGCTAGTGCTCTACCACTTGAGCCACAGCACCACTTCCGACTTTTTTCTTTTTGCTTATGTGGTGCTGAGGAATCGAACCCCAGGGCCTCCCGCATGCAAGGCAAGCGCTCTACCACTGAGCCACCTTCCCAGCCCTCTTGTACTTTTTTAAAGCAAACTAATACAGGTACCAATTGAATTCACTCTTAATGTACCAGCTCCACAGTATAAAAACTGGGTTAGAATAAGAGTGCAAAGGGTGGGCCAAAGCATTGTAGACCCACAACACTGAACTGCCAGAGGAACATCTGGCAGTCATACAAATTCAAAACTGGAATGCAGAGGTGAGTCAAATAAGGATAAAAGTCACAGATTCCTGCATGAGGGGGGTATTTTTATATCCTTTGGGTGAATGAATTTCCTAGGAGAGGATGTAGGAGATGAAAAGAAAACCAAATCTATAACCCTGGAAAACACCACAATCTGAAATAAGGAAGAGGAGACCTAAAGAAGACTGAGAAATAATGAGAATGTAGCAGGAGCATGGAGATCGTGGACCAAAAGACATTCTTCAGGGAGGGGCAGACTGGCCTTCTGTGAAGAGCTCTAAGGAAAGACAATGAAGCTTATTTGGAAGACAACATTGAGAGCTCTGAGGACAGATGCCAACCAGAAGGACATGAGACAGGGAAGTGCCCAAGCACATTGCCTTCTACTGTTACTGTCTACCAGTCTATAACTGTCATGGAGAGCAGGACTTTTATATTGAAAGTGACATGAAGCACAGCAAAATTCCAAGGTTCCAATGGAATGAGGAACCAAGTCAAGACCAGGAAATGGGTTAGATGGAACACAAAAAACAGGGCCATTTCCATGTGCAAAATTTAAACCCTGTGGGAGAGACAGCCAATCAATAGGTTCCATAAAACAAGAAATAACCAGTCAAAAGTAGCCTAACCAAAGACCTAAACTCTTCTCCTGGCCCTGAGTGAACACTGTTATATTTCTAAGGCTGGCTAGTGGCCTGCTGTATATTGTACTGTGTTCTGGTACTGATGTCCTAATAAACATTTCTATACTCTTCTCTTGGTATGTCTCTTTTTTAAAATCAGCCTGCCACTGGGCTCTAAATATCCATTACAGGGGCTGGGAAGGTGGCTCAGTGTAGAGCACTTGCCTTGCGTGTGGGAGACCCTGGGTTCAATTCCTCAGCACCACATAAGCAAAAAGAAAAAAGCTGGGGCTGGGAAGATGGCTCAGTGGTAGAGCGCTTGCCTTGCATGCTCGAGGCCCTGGGTTTGATTCCTCAGCACCACATAAGCAAAAAGAAAAAAAAAAAGCCGGAAGTGGCGCTGTGGCTCAAGAGGTAGAGCGCTAGCCTTGAGCTGAAGAGCTGAGGGACAGTGCCCAGGCCCGGAGTTCAGGCCCCACGACCGGACCCCCCAAAAAAAAAAAGAAAAAAGAAAAAAGCTGGAAGTGGCGCTGTGGCTCAAGTGGTAGAGCGCTAGCCTTGAGCTGAAGAGCTGAGGGACAGCGCCCAGGCCCAGAGTTCAGGCCCCACGACCAGACCCAAAAATAAATAAATAAGTAAATAAATAAATATCCATTATACTTTGTGGCTCACTTGCTTCACATAGTATTGGGCTTACTCTTGTTTAATTTTGCTTCAGTACTTACTCATCTGTTTTTGTTTTCTTACAGCTTACTTTGAGGAGAAAACACCAACACATGTCTTTGCCTTTTTTTTTTCTCCTTTTCTTTCAGGATTTATAAGGAATTGGCATGGGAAATGGGTTTTGAAGAATTCCACTTGTATCTGAGACCTGTTCACTTTGAGTTTGCATCACACAAGGACAAGGTGGACCAACCACCTCCTGTGTTTATAACCTCTGTGCTGGAGGACAATGGTCGTGTAGACAGGTGAGCCTTCGGGAGAGGTTAAAATGAAAATAATGGTAGAATAAGCAATCAGGGATAATTCTGTCACTTTTGGACATGCCAGTGTAATTGAATTTTTAAGTTCTCTTCCTTATATTCTATCTGCCATGATTCTATTTTTTTCTTTTTCCTTTTCCAGTAAGAGGACAGAAAATAAGACTTTAAGAAGGATAATCAGATTTAAGAATACAAAAACTTTGAGAAATGAAAAAAAATCAGGTCAGTGAACTCACTGGCTCTGCCCTTTCCAGGGAGAATACATTGTTTCCAGATAGCAAAGGGGACAAGGGTAGGTCTGATGAGACAAGAACCATGGATGGTCTCTCGCTTGCCTTAAGACCAGAAAGAAGTCATTTAGGGTTTCTGGGCATTTTTTTCTCACATATAACATAGAACACAAATGTATCATATAAGCAACTTCTTTTATCTTTAGGCTTTTGATGACTCTTTCATTGGAGGCCAACCCCAAAGAAACCTCTCATGGCCCATTAGGTCAGCCTATTGCTGGAAAGACATCACTGCCCACCAGCTGACCCTGAACCTACTAGGAGAGACCATCTTCTTTTTCCTCATACAGAGTCAGCTTTTACAAGTTTCTTCTATGTCTCTCTTCTTTCCTTCCCACCTAAGTGTTCTTCTCACCTGCCTCCCCAGGGTCCCAACTCTATTCCTGATCATTCCCAGTACTGATTCCACCCTAAAGGAGGTAAAAGTAACTCCTAAGAGGAAAAGTGTCCTTTATTTTGCTGATGTTGATTACAACTCCCTTAGCGGGTTAAAAGATCCAAAGAGTATGGGCTGGAATGAAATTAATTAGTGTCACTGTCAATGAATGGAAAGGTTCTTGATGTCTCAAAAGAAATCTGGGCATTGGTAGTTTATGCCTGTAATCCCAGCTATTCAGGAGGCTGAGATCTGAGAATCATAGTTAGAAGCCATTCATGGCAGAAGGGTCCATAAAACTCTTATCTCTAATTAACCTGCAAAAAGCCTAAAGTAGAGGTGTGGCTCAAGTGCTACAATGCCAAATTTGAACAAAAAAAGTTAAGTGAGTGCTAGGCCCTGAGTTCAAGTTCTGGCACTGGCACAAATGAAGAAGGAAAAAGAGAAGGAGGAGGAGGAGGAGGAGGAGGAGGAGGAGGAGGAGGAGGAGGAGGAGGAGGAGGAGGAGGGAGAGGAAGAGGAAAAAGAAGACGAAGAAGTGAAAAAGAGAGAATTCAGAGGCTGACACACAGAGAAGTTTTAACAGAGCACAATTTATTGAAGCAGGAGCAAATGCTAAATCAAAGGAAACAGAGGGCAGGCAGTTCAACCAAGCAATCACTAGCACCAAGCTCCTAGATCATAGATGCTTTTATGGGTAGAATTTAATGATTATGCTAGGGACATGTACATAAGGGTGTAGTCCTTTCAGAAATGGGAGTGCATTTTCAAGAACTGGAGGACGGGCAGTGGTTTACCAAAAAGATGCCCTTGGACTGTAGTCGGAAGATTTGAGGGAAGGCGCATGCAACTTGAATAAGATGTAGAAGAGGTGTCTGGTGAGGAAAGTTCCAGCAAGTACAACACCTAGTATTTGGCTCTTTTCACTTTATTGTTCTCTCTCTGTCAGCCTACCTGCCATCCTGCTCATTAGGGTGACAGAATAAAGTAACCCCAGGCTTTTTAACCTTGGCTCTAGAAAAACTAGGAGCTCTACAAGTCTTTGTTGTGAGAGGTAACTATCCTTTGGCAGTCTTGTAGCAGAATTCCTGGCTTCTACCCACTAGATGCCAATAGTAACATCCCTTTCCCCCATCATCGATGCTTGATCTTTCCCAACCTCTGTTCCTATCCCTTGTTTCTAACAACTGAAGATGTCTCCAGACATTGCCAGATAGTCCCTTGAAGGCAAAATGTTCTCTGCTGTACCCTGTCATACTTGCCAAACACAAATCAGAATGCATGGTAAAGACGCAGAGATGTGTCACAGAAACCAGGGCAAGAAGTATGATTGGGCCTCAAGTGAGGCTGGGCCTCTAACTGGCAGCCAAGTTGGATCCTGGCTCTTTAAGGGCCTCCCTGTGGAGCTGATATTTTTATTCTGCTGTAAACATATGACTTATCTTGATTCAGAAAGAATCCACCAATTAGCACAAGCTTTCTAAATGAAGTATACTCTGATCAAATAGTGATTAATCCTCCCAAAGATGCCATAAAACAAAAGAGCCTTCTGAATTAACCAGGGATCGAGAGAACTGGAGTCTTTAAGTTATTATTTCTTTGCTATAAAGTTATTATTCAGGAGTGTCATGTAACAACATATTCCAAACATGAATACAGTGACTTACATTTTGGAAAGCACGTTTGTGCATATTATCAGTTCATATTCTTCACTATCCTGCAGTGGGTGATAGTCCCATTGACAAATGAAGAAACAAAATCACTTGACAAAGTCTCATAGTTATGGATGGAGAACTGTGTCCCAAGATGGAACCTGGCTATAAAGAATGTTTGAATGATTGTTGGAATCATAAGAGAGAGCAAGAATTAGACAGCATTTAGAGGATGTTCAAAGGAAGGAGTTAGTAAAGAATCCTGAACAGGCATGGTCAAGAAGGTTAGAGGATGGTGCAGTTACTACACACTAGCAGGAGGAGGAGGAGGAGGAAGTGGAGGAGGAGGAGGAGGAGGAGGAGGAGGAGGAAATGGCTGAAAAGTGAGGAAGGCTTGGGTGGGATGGGGAGGGTTAACAAAGAGTGTGAATATAGTCACTGTAGTCTATTTGCATGTTTGAGAATAGAACAATGAAACCTGTTGAGATTGTTTTAAGAGATGGAAGTAGAAAGGGGGTAGAGGGAGGAGAGTGAGATAGGCCAAGACATATTGTGTGCATGGGTGGAAGTGTCACAATGAAACTGCTCCTTGTATAACTAATGAATGCTTAAAAAATGGATTAAGAAAAAGAAGGTCAGGGAAAAAACAACAGAAAAGAATTGCAAACATTATAGACTGGTCATCACAACCCAAATTGTAAGAGAAATCATGTCCAATGAGGGCTGAAAAGTCTCTTGAGTCTTCCATTTAGAAAGTGAAATACGGTCTTATATAAAACTTGTGCTTGCCAGGTTTTTAATCTGGTCACATGACTTGCCATCCATCAGCCTGGGTTTCTCTTGGCCAGGTGTGGTGGATCACACCTGTAATCCCAATTACTCTGTAGACTGGCAGGGAGATCACAAGTCTTGAGACTAGCCTAGGCGAATTAAGGAAATCTTGCTTCAAAATAAAATGTTAAAAGGGCTGGAGGTAGAGCTCAGTGGTAGAGTGCTTGAACCCTGCAGGCTTGGGTTCAAGCCCCATACTGATATAAATAAATGAATGCATAAACACATAAATAATAGGATCGGCATGTTAGGTGGTAACATGTCAGATGAAAATACCCTCATACCTTCTTTTTGCAGATATGTTCCTACTACTCTTGTCTTAGCCATCTCTGAGATAGATGACACACAAATCGGCAAGTTTAGTTTTTATACAAAAGAAGCCGTCCTGAAGGTAAATAATTTTGTTTGCATTTTTAAAAAGGAGTTAAAATAAATGGATTTGCTCATATGTTTGATGCACAAGTGTGGTGGATTCTTGTTCTCTGAAAGTATAGAAACAAAACAAGGAATGACGAGCGCAGTTGTAAAGAGTTTATTTAGTAAGGAGAAAGTAAAGGCCACTCACAAGAGTGAGCAGTAGGACCAGAAACCATGGTTTACCATGTGGTGAGGACCAGCTGTTTTGTATTGTCTCTCCCTACCTTTTCTCCTCCCTTTTGACAATTTGGTGATTGGTTTGTTTGAAACAAGCCAGACCCTCTCCTGGGTAGTAGCTTATAGGAGGGCTGGCCTGGGTTATAGCCAGACCAAGACCCTCCCCTGGGTGGTGGCCACTGATTGGGGTGGGGTTAAGCTGGCCTGAACCAGTTGGCTGATATTTTCCTTCATGTTCTTTAAAAGATCAATACTTAATATATAAATTTGGCTTCTCTAGCTGGCTGCCAGTGGCTCATGCCTGTAATCCTAACTAATCATAAGACTGAGACTTGAGGACCACAGTTTGAAACCAGCCTGGGCAGAAAAGTCCATGAGACTCTGACCTCTAACCAGCAAAAAGCTGGAAGTAGAGGTGTGGCTCAAGCGGTAGAGTCTAGAGTTGAGCAGAAAAGCCAAGTGAGAGTGTGAGGCCTTGAGTTCAAACCCCAGTTCCAGCACCAAAATAAAGAAATGGGCTTTCATTTATAAGAAAGCCTCCTTCATAATAAAAGCAAGGACTTGGCCTTGCTGATATGCACATTGGGTTGGCTTGAGCCACAGAGGTTGCAACAATGACTTCTGTTTAATATGAAGAAATCCATATAGATGAGCTGTCTTTACATCAGGCTTTTACAATGTATGCTTGTTGAAGCTTTTACCTGAGTCTTTAAAACCTGATGCTGTTGTTTCTTCTGCCATTCTGATTGTTTTGGCTCCAATATGTATATCTAAAAAAAAAAAATTTAAAGTTCATGTGATCCCACCACCTTTCCTGACCACTGGGGAACCCGTCCACGGCATCCAGCAACCAAATGGCCCAGGCTTGGAGGCTGCCTTCCTGGAATGAAATCCTGCTTCAGTCTAAAGGATGAGTAACGTGATCCCAGTGTATCTGGAAGTTAAGTTCACACACAGGATGGCTAAGTGATCATCTCAACCCTCAACTTCACCTCTTTCCTGATGGAGCACTTCGTAACGCCTTTCACATTTCCTTCCTTAGCTCTTGTTCCATTCAGGAGTGGAAAACATGCAAGTGATCCTCGCATGCCAGACTGCTCAGAAAAATGCTTTGATGGTGGCTGTTCAACAGGCGACCTTCTATCAAACCCCTCGGATGGGCTCCTCTGCTCACATCAAGGTCAGGAGTAGGGTGGAGAAGCCAAAGCATGCTGTCAGAACTACCACTGATGCCATATTGACCATCCTTTCCTTCCTTCTTTCTTTCTTTCCTACTTTCCTTCCTTCTTCCCTTCCTTCCTTTCCTACCTCCTTCTTTCCTTCCCTCCCTCCCCTTTCCCTCTTTCTCACCTTCTTTTACTCTTCCCCTCCCTCTCTTCCTCTTTTCTTCCCTCCCTCTCACATTTTCTTCTCTATCTCTGTGGGAAAACAGACTCACATTTTTTCACATTTCAACATTGATCACTTCTGTGACCCTAAAAGATGTGGGAATTTCTCTTCCAGTAAGCAAGCATCATCTAGGCATCATCTAATTCAATTCAGTTTTGATATCATCTCTCTGGAGAAAGTGTCAAATCCGACTGCCCCACTTCAGATGTCCTCAACAAGTCTGGGCTTCCAGAACTTTTGTCCAGCTGGCTACAAATTGGAGTTCTCACTCCTTCCTGAGATTTACTTAATTTGCTAGAGAGGCTCACAGATGTTAGGGAAAGCTCTATTGACCTGTACTAGTCTATTAGAAGTGTACTTTAAAAGATAGAAATAAACAGCCAGAAAAGAGATACACAGGGCAAATTCTTGATGAACCATTGTCCCTATGAAGTTGGGGTACAGCCCTCTCCAACATGGATAAGTTCTCAGTCATCTTTCCACAAAACTCCATGTGCCCAGCTGTCCTGAAGTTCTCTGAGCCCTTTTGTCCTTTGGGCTTTTATGGAGATTTTGTTATATAGGAGTGACTGACATCTATCTGGACAACCCTGTGGAAGTTGATTAGGCAGAAAGGATGTGATTCAATTCTAAATGGGGAGAACCAGCAAGGCCTTTCTGTCCAAATTCCTCATAGGCCTGGAGCAGACTCCTTCTGAAATAGGGTCTGATCATTGCCTATCAGACCAGGTGGGTCAGAGAATTTAAGAATAGAGTTTAATGACCTGCCCTGGGGAAGAGAAATCCCAATTTCTAGGGTTTACCCCGGAGACAAAGAGGGGGAGGTGAAATATTAAGACTAGGGATGTGTGTGAGAGAGACAGAGATGGAGAGACAGAGACAGAGCGACAGACAGATAGCTTTGTTTTTTTTGTTTTATGGGACCTGCTTCTGCACCCAACATCATTCTAGTCACTTAGGAATCAATAAGGGCTATGAGAGTTATGAGCTAAGACCCAAGGAAAACCAAAAAAATATAACTCATGTTGTTGCTGGTAGTGAAGGCTGGAGAAGTTCTGAGAGAGAGAGAGAGAGAGAGAGAGAGAGAGAGAGAGAGAGAGAGAGAGAGAGAGAGAGAGAGAGAGAGAGAGAGAGAGCATTCTACCCACCCAGTCTTTCCAGATTCTTGTCATCATCAGAGAAAGAATTCAGAGACGAGCAAAAGTAAGAAAGTGGGAGGCAGTTTTATTACATAGTGAAAGGACTTCTCAGCTCTTATCACCCAAGATTTTGAATAGCAGCGTCTTATGGGCAAACTTTAATGAACAAAAAGATTATTTGTTGATGTATGTTGTGTGCTTAGGACAGGGGTAGGGCTGGGGAATTGGTCAAGATTTTCTCAAAATAGAGTTTTCTCTCCTCTTCTGTCCTTATATAAGGTTTTTCAGATGCATCACAGCATCAGATGCAGGATGGGAACAGGCAATTTTGTAGGGCTAGTAATATGGAGGTGTCATTTCAATGAAAAAGAGGACAGTTGGTGGCCATGTAGGTCAGACTGTTAGTGGGCTTCCTGTCTATATGTGAGTGGTCACCTAATGTCCTCCTCTGGAGACATTACCCTCCAGCCACCAGGCAGTTTACCTCTTTATTTTGTTCTATGCCTAGGTAAGCCACATCAATACCATACTACCTTTTGAGTTTTCTTTTCTTTTTGTACATTTTTAATTGTAAAAATGCTGTACAGAGGGATTTCAGTTACATGAGAAAGGTAATGAACACATTTTCTATTGAGTATTGTTGCCTCCTCCTTTGTTTTACCCCTACCATCCCTTTCCTTCCATCTCCACAACTACTCCCTTAGCCCCCTGCCGAGTTTTAAGTTCATTTACAACATAGTGTTTTGGACATCTCATTGTTACAATGGGTCAACCTGTATCCTTATTTAAGCATTTTGTTTTTTTCCTTCCCCTCCCCGAATTAAAGAAGTGTATATAGAAGATGCAGGGCACCGACATCAAATACAGTGAAAACAGGGATTATACCATGGGGGAGAAACATAAAGAAACAAAAAAAAATCACATGGTACATTATAAATACGTTAGAAACAATAGCAAGAAAGAAAAAAGATATTTGTGTCACTGTCTTGGGGTTCATTTCACTTAACATCATCTTATATGGTCATATGTACATAGTTTTTGGCCTTTTCTGCTTGTCCCACACATATACTAGTTATTGCAAATAAGGGAAACCATGGGACCTATGTTTCTTTGGGCCTGGCTTACTTCACTTAATATAATTTTTTCCAAGTCTTTCTATTTCCTAACAACTGGGGCGATGTCATTCTTTCTGATGGAGGCACAGAATTCCAGCAAAAATACTCTTGTCCTTGGCCCTTACCTTTATAGATAAATTATTGCATTGGGTTTTTATTTATCCTTCCAATAATTCTTTTCCATAAAGAATGTAGCAATGAAATTTATCAGCAGTATTTCTTGGACCACTCCATACAGAGCAATCCATCTAACAATTTTGAGAATGGAGAGAGTTTTTTTCAGAGCACTTTAAACAATTGTATTCTGGAAATAGTCATACTTAAGGCCTATTCCTGTGTTGTGCAAAGTGGTACCTCTCTTCCGTTCTTTCCCTTCCTTTCCCTTCCCTTTCCCTTTTTCTCCATTCCCTTCTCTTTCTCTCTCATTTTTTCTCTTTCTCTTCCTTCCCTTCCCTCTTTCCTATGTACTCAAGTATTTCCATATGTTTGGGATAAATTGTGGTTATACGATAATATTACATGTAGCACTAAGGACTTATATGTCCAACAAACTGCAATTGCTTTGATTTGAAATGTTTTAGGAAACCAATTCAAGTCTGAGGACTCATAGTGGAATTAGTCCATCCAGAAGAAGGAATTCCAGAATTGTGAATGGCATGGACAACCTGCTATCATCCCCAATGCCAAGAGTCCCGGATACCCATACTCATTCTTCAGAAAGATTTCAGGCCACAAAACGGTATTGTGCCTAGTGGGGAAAATTGTTTAAAATTACAAACATGTCTTATTTTAAGTCAACTAAGAATATACCAGGCATCAGTAGCTTATGTTCCTGTAACTCAGGATGCTGAAATCTGGAGGACCTTGATTCAAGGCCAGTCTAGGAACTCACTAGACTTCATCTCTAAATAACCAGCAAAAAAGCAGAAGATGTGGCTGAAATGATAGAATGGTACCTGTAAGCAAGAAAGTCAAGCAAGTTCAAGGTCTTGAGTTCAAACCTAATATATATACATTGGGATGTGTCTCTGAATTAGGGATGTCCTATTATGTCTTGACCTCTTTTTGTCACAACAGAGAAAAAATTCTTGAATAATTATAATTATTCTAATTATTCTGAATATATTGTTGGGACCATACCAATGACACTGTAACTTAATTATGGCAAATTTCAAATAAAAAATAATGGGCAAAGCAACTGTATGACTCAAGATGTTGTTGGTCTAACTTGGCCAACCTTCATAAGGCTTCAATTTACAATCCCAGAGTGTGGATGAAAGATTCAAGGTCAGCATATCTAGTAAAGAAGACTTTTGGGAGGCCATCCCAGGCTAGCTACACCAATGGCAAAGGCTAGGATTGCACACTGGGCCAGGCTGTGATGTTTAGGACTAAGGAGAGACTACTGATATATGCTGTACAATGGGGTCTCCAAGGAGCACAGTGGCCCATCACTGACCCCAGAGAATAACCAGAAACTCCTGGAGACATAATCCTCTGACCTCCAGCTGCAATGGCAGCATGTGAGTTTTCTTCCTCCATGTCCACTCAGCCCCCCCACCCCACCTCAGATCCAAATGTCTCTCTCTTCACTTGCCAGAGCTCCAGAAGCTTTTGTGTCTATTCAACTAGAGAAGGTGGGCTTGCGGGACATGATGCTCAATGCCTTCCTCCTCAGGAAGCAGACCATGGCTGACCAAACAAAGAACCCTGTGAGTAAAGAGAGGAGCTCCCTGAAGCTCTGTTTTTCCTCTATACTTAGGCAAAGACAACTTCTTAGCTTGGAATCTGTGGTTTTCAACCTATTTGGATAAGAATATTGAAAACATATTGTAAAGAACTAAAAGGGAGAGCTCAATCAGTAGTCGATTCAAGTAGGTTACAGGTGTGTGTGTGTGTGTGTGTGTGTGTGTGTGTGTGTGAGTGTGTGTTGTGCATGTATGTGTGTGTGTTGTGCAAGTAGTAGAACTTGAACTCAGGGCCAGGGTACTGTCCCTGAGCCATTTTGCTCAAGGCTGGTGTTCTTCAGTTGAGCCACAGCTCCACTTTTGGCTTTTACTGGTTAACTGGAGATAACAATCATGGATTTTGCTGCCCAGGCCAGCTTTACACCATAATCTTCAGATTTCAGCCTCCTGAAATAGCTAGGATTACAGGTGTGAGCAACTGATGCCTGGCTTTATGGTTGATTTAAAAAAATACAATGAAGGCCAATTTTCTGTTTGCCACCTTCTGAATAGAATAGTTTCAGCTACTGCACTGGCATATTGCCTAGTCTTGAGTAAGCCCCAGGTAGTTTTGGTAACATTGGCAAGGTAACTGGTAACCTGTTACCTTGGTTTCTTAAACACTACTGACGTGTTCTTGTTTATGGGTTCTTACATTAGTCTAATCGGTTTAAAATATGATACAGCTGAAATTTGTTAGCTTTGCTAATTGCTAAAATGCTAATTTGCATATTGTTTCAGTATTCATCTTTGATGAGGAAATTATTATACTGACAAGGTTTTTTAAATTATTGTACTGATAGTTATATGACAAGATTTATCATCTCTAAGATTTGACTTTACCTGTGACTGAAACTGAGGACTTAAATTTGCCCAATCTAGTTCTACCAATAAGACATAAAATAGGCCAGACCTTCTTATTCATTGATGAGCAACAGTGGAGGCAAAACCCATCAGTTCCCCACTCCCAATTAAGCAGTTCTCAAAACAATATTGACCAAGACTGAACTATATATAATAGTTCTTTACCTAGGGAAATCTATGGGGAATGCTATTTTTTAAGGGGGAGAGGGCAGGGAGTGTGATAGAGGGGGTGAAACTGATAGAAATATAGTGTGAACATATGTGGAGATGGAACAATGAAATCCACCACCTCCCATATAACTAATATCAGCCAAAAAATACTTTACCTAACCTCCAGGATTATTCTTACACCTACCAGATCTGAAAGACTTCAAGCAACATAATGGTGTTTTGTAAGGGCCTAGAATTTTAGCCCACCTGCAAGTTAATGTTAGCCTGTTAGCTGTACTATGGATGGTGGCAGATGGTATAAGACCTCAAGGTCAGAGACAAAGAACTTCATTACAACAGAGGAGATAGTAGGAGCTTCAGGTTTATGTCTGTTTCCCTTCTCTCCCAAGTTCAATGAGTTTGTGTCATGCACCCAATGGTTTTGTATCACAGTTTAAAAACACTGAGCTTGGGGACTCACCTCTTCTATAGCAAGTGGTTATTTTTCTTAGAGGGAGAAGATATTACCCCTCAAGATTGCTCTCTGTACACAAAATCCTGAGAAATGATCTGGGTAAAAAGCAGCCAGGGCCTGGCATTTTTTGGTAAACTCAGCAAGATGTGTATGAGTAAAGAAGACCCACAGAAGGGTTTCTCCCAATTAGTGTGCCCTCAAAAACAATGTCTCAGCTCCATGGCCTTTTCCTGCTAGGAGTGGGCCATTCGTTTGTACACATGTACTAGGATGAGTACTCCACACAGCCAACTGTCTGATAAAAATATTCTCTTTTATCACAGGATGAAATTGGAAAAGTCAAAAGGGATGTTATAATTGAATATTGTCAGAAGTAAGTGTAACAGATGTGAATATTATATGATGACTTCTCTGATTTTAAGCCAGATTACCAGCCATATTATGCAAAAATCTAGACAATACATAAATAAGGTACATTTCATAAAGGGTATTATCCCACACTCAAAAGGAAGGAATGCTTCCAAGAGAGGCTAAGAAAAATCTGAACAGATAAGTTGTATATTCTCTTAAGTCTATAAATCCATCTTTCCCTTTTCTGTAATGCTATTGCTACACATCCATGTTTCACTGACTCTCAGCTTTAAAATGATAATTCAGCCTGGTGTTGGCAGCTTGTACCTATTATCCAAGTTACTCAGGAGGCTAGTTTTGAGGATCATGGTTCAAAGCCATCCTGGGCAGAAAAGCCCAGGAGACTCTTATCTCCAATTATCTACCACCAAAATCCAGAAGCAGAGCTGTGGCTCAAATGGTAGAGTGCTAGCTTTGATCAGAAAAGCTCAGGGACAGTGCGCAGGCTCTAAGTTCAAGCCCCAAGACCGGCATAAATACATACATGCATACACACATACCCTAGGTCCTTGGGTCTCCAATCTGAAGGTTCTAATGTCATGTAAGATTTGATTACGTAAAAATTGTGTTATTTTGTAGGAAAAAGAAGAAATCCAGACAATGAATCATGGTGACTCATGCTTAAATAAACCACAGCCCACTGGGCTAGATCCAAGTTAAACTGTTACCTGTCTTCTGACATACAGGGGAACATACAAGTAGATGGGAGATACTTTGAAAATGTTGATACTTCTGGTTTCATACAGTACCAATCTGAGCCAAATGGAAAATTTCTTTTTATCAGAAATGCTCCATTCTTTTTGAAAAGCTTTGCAAGGTCCTGTAACTTCTGTGAGAGGTGCAGCAACTTGGATTCTCCTTTAGAACATCACTTGTCTCTTTCTGACTTACAGCTTTAACCGCCACATGTCTCATTATGCTCTCCGGAGCCAGATCATAGCATATTGTAATAGTCTGAGGGCCCTGCTGGAAGATTTTCCTACCATCAGAGATACTTTTTTCATGGTGGGACAACCACAAGAAAAGAAAGGGTTAAAGGACACCAGGGAGGACTTCAAGGCGGACCCAAGGTGAGCAATCTCCTTCAGAGCTTGTTACTCTACCTCTTAGACCCTATCCCAGGAAGGGATGTGGTAACTTTAGTATAAAAACACTGTTACTAAAATTTGGCTCTTAAGTGTCCCCCAAGTTCGTGTGGTAAAGGTTTGCTCCCCAGAGACACATTCTTGGGGATTTTAGGAGGTGATGCCTGTTGGGAGGCCTTTTGGTCACTGGGATATGTCCTTGAAGGGGATTCTAAAATCCCAGTCTTTTCCTCTTTTCTGTTTCTTGGCCATAAAGTGTGAAGTTTTGCACCACCAAACACTCTCACCACACAAAGCATTCATAGGCTTTAAAAGTATAAGCTAAAAAAGTCTCTCAAGTGGTAGATTTCTAGCCTTGAGCAAAAAGGCCAACAAGAGCACCAGGCCTTGCGTGTGATAGTACTAGCACACACTAGTAACTTTTTTCTCTTTATCTTAAGTAACCAAAAATAAGTAAATAAATAAGTTTGATTTTGAACTATCCTAACTCCAAATATTCTACTCAATATAATAGAAGAAATATTCAGGCTTGAACTCAGGACCTGGGCACTATCCCTGAGCTTCTTTGGCTCAAGGCTAGCATTCTAGCACTTAAGCCACAGCACCACTTCTGTTTATATGATACTGAGGAATCAAACCCAGGGCTTCATGCATGTTAGGCAAACACTCTACCACTAAGTAAGCCACATTCCCACCCCAAAGAAGCATATTACATTTGTTGTTTTTGTTGTTGTTTTGTCAGTCATGGGGTTCAAACTGGGAGCTATCCCTGAGCTTTTTTTGCTCAAAGCTAGTGCTGTACCACTTTGAGCCACAACACCACAAAAGTTCTTATCTTGGCCTACCTAGAATTCACTCACCTGGACAAAGCAGTTAGCATACTTGTGTAGTCACTAACCATACCTCTTTAAAAGTGAGGGTAGCATTATATGGTCTTCAAGAAGGAGCAAAAATACCCTGTAGGATGAGCTTATCTCTCCCTTTACTCTCTCACTTAAAGCTTGGAATTTCAGTAACAATAACACTTAAAGTATGATCATAGACTGAACAGATGAAGGGAATAGACAGATCACTTACATCTTACACTCACTCATTCTTGTGTACACATACTGTTCAACCATTGTTTGTCCAGTGCTTGCCTAGTTCTGGGTACTTTGGATGTAGCTGGTGGTACAAAGGTGAGTAAGTCATAGACCCTGGCAACAAACTCAGTCTAATGGAGGAATCTCTGTAACAAACAACTTCAGAGGTAATGTCATAGAGGTCAGTAAGAGGCATGTAAAGGTTCACAGGAGGAATGTTTGACTCTACCTCAGGGCCTCAGGAAGGAATTCAAAGAGGCAGGCACAGAAAAGTTGGAATTTCGCAAGAAAATGGACTCATTGATATAAGTCCAGAGTTTGAAAGAAGTTGAATTCTTTAAGCCCTTGGCTAGTCAAGTCAGACGAAGAACTGACTATCCACACAAAGGCCACTCCTATGTTTTTACTTATCAGGTGTCCTACTTCTAAATAGCAGTGTTTGGTTTTATGAGCTTGGTCTCTGTTCTATGAATTTGGTCCACTTTAGGTTTCAGAATTTTCCTAGGGAAAGAATGCATTTGAGAGAAGCGTAGAGGACAGACCTCCATGACTCTTTTGCAGAAGAGTTTGAGTGGATACAGGCGCTCAGTGAGGCTGAATGGCAGCTTCTCTCATGGGGAGAATCAGAGACACATCCTCTATACTTCCCCACCCTCCAGCCAAGGTGACCATTTGTAAGCCCAATCTACCTCTGGGATCAATCTTTAAAACTTCTTTGTAGATAGTGAACCATGATTTCATTTGCCTTTGGGGATTATTTGTCTTCAGGAGAGCTGTTTTTGTTTCTGATCTGTGTAATTTTCAGCAATCAAACAGGGATGTGAAGCCAGGGGATCTTTTTTTTTTTTATTGTGAAAATACTGTACAGAAGGGTTACAATTACATGAGCAAGGTAATGAGTACATTTCTTATCAAGCATTGTTGCCTCCTCCTTTGTTTTTCTTTTACCATCCCTTCCCTCCCACCACACAACTACATTCCCCCCACCACCAAAGTTGTAAAGTTCATTTTTCAACATAAAGTCTTGTACATCTCTTTGTTGAATGGGTCCACCTGTATCCCTATTAAACAATTTGTTTTTTCCCTTCCCCTCCCCAAATTATACCAACATCAAATACAGTGAAAACAGAGGTTATACCATAGGGGAGGGACATACAAAGCAACAAAGAAATCATCTTATAAATATGTTAGAAACAATAGCAAGAAAGAAAACCCATTTGAGTCCTTATCTTGGGGTTCATTTCGCCTAATATCAACTTATCTGACCATTTCTGCTTACTTCACTTAATATAATTTTTTCCAAGTCTTTTCATTTCCTAACTAATGGGGCAATGTCATTCTTTCTGATGGAGGCATAGAATTCCATTGTGTATATATACCACATTTTCTTGATTCATTCATCTACTGAGGGGCATCTAGGTTGTTTCCATATCTTAGCTATGGTAAATAATGCTGCAATAAACATAGTTGTGCTGGTAGCTTTAGTATGGTCTTGTTTGTGATCATTTGGGTAAATGCCCAAAAGTAGGATTGTTCGGTCATAGGAGAGCTCTATGTGGAATCTTTTGAGGAACCTCCATGCTGCTTTCCAAAGTGGTTAAGGGTGGGAATCTTTTTAATATGTATGTCTTGCCCTATTTCTTTGTTGCATCTTGAAAATGTTTATAGTTCCTAGAGGCTAAGGAATATGGTCATCCAAGACAACGAGCCTTGATTTCTGAGCCATCTGGTCAGTTAGTGGAGTTAGTTAGAGTTTCAGGGCAGGGTCTCAGGCCAGAAAGTGTGATCACAGTGAGTGTCACCCAGCCCCACGCGACATAGGCAGGCAGTAGATGGGCTGTGACAGACACAGATTCAGTGTTTCTTCACTACCCCATCTCCTGCTTATAAACTATTTTTAAACTGCTTATAAACTATTTATAAACTATTATTTTTTTATTTTTATTTTTGGTTGGTCGTGGGACTTGAACTCTGGGCCTGGGTGCTGTCCCTCAGCTCTTCAGCTCAAGGTGAGCGCTCTACTGCTTGAGCCACAGCGCCACTTCCAGTTTTTAAGTGGTTTATTGGACTTTCCTGCCTGGGCTGGCTTTGAACCTCAATCCTCAGATCTCAGCCTCCTGAATAGCTAGGATTACAGGCATGAGCCACCAGCGCCCAGCAATACGTCCCTTTTAATATATACATTTACAAGAGTGTGAAAAATGGAATTTCAGTCTTTTGTAGAAGTTTGGGGAAAGTACTGTAAAGATTCTTTCTAGCTCCAAAGTCTATGTCCCATCTAATGAAGGCCTATTGAAAAATAAACCCAGTTTTTTGTTAAAAACACAAGTGTTTTAATAACAAAATACTTGAGGTAGGATGTCTTTATTTTTAATGAAGATGTTTATTTAGCTCATTTCTGGAGGTTCAAAGGGATGGCCCCTCTTGGCTGTGCCACCTTATAGTAAGACTACACATATAAGAACAAAATGACACCAAAAGTCAAGAAGGCAGACATTGCTCCCACAATCCCTTCCAAGGGCACCGAACAACCTCTCTGGGCTTACTTTTTAAAAGTTCCGCTAACTCTCAGGAATACCCCCTTAGGAACCAAGACCTCAACACATGAAACCGTGTTGTGAGGGACATAATTAAACCAAAACTAAACCATAATCATCAGCTGGTAACTGGGATATCTGGAATCATGCATTTCCCTGAGATCTTAGGCAAATCACTTATCTCCAATCTCTGAACTTCATCCTCTTCTCATGAGTGAGGAAACTGAAACAATTATCTGAACTTGAACGTGTTATCACTTTCATTGCTGATGTGACTAGACCATAATTCCAAGAAATAGGACTGCTAAGGGAAGACTTTCTGAAAAGGGGCCATTTTATAATAGCTTGTATGGGAGTCACTGTGTTTAACTAGAGATAAAGAGGCAGAATCGAAGGATAAGGGTCATGAAGGAAAGAGATCCTCATCTCATTCATAAAATAAGGGGATAGGTTACTTTAAAGATAACAGATAAGCTTTATTTTAAATGTCAGTTTCAACAATTCATTAGTCAGGATTCTGAGATCTCTCAAGTTAGTATGAGCACGGTAATTAATTGGCAATGTCTGCTGTGGTGAAACAATGGCAGGAGGAAATATTGCCCCCCTGTTATGCATCTGTCATTCCTTGACTAAAGAGCCCCCATGAGTTCTGTAGGCTTAATATTCTAAGATGCAACTTAATTTTTTAACAATCCGAAGTTACTATGTCTAGATTTCCAGAGTCCTCCAAAACCAAACTCTCTGTCAAAGAGGAACCAAAAGGAGCCCCTACCCAAAAGTCCATTCTCCTCATGCGAGGTTTCCATTCCCTTCATGAGTACAAAGGAGACTGAGCACACTCAGGTGCACTCTGAACAATGGCATTGCCTGACAGAGGAACAGAGTACACAGAATTGTCATGGTTAATTGAACACTTACTATGGAACAAGCAGAGCCACTGACATCCAATGCATCCATTTAGTGCAAATTACAACCAGGCACCATTTCCTCTGGGCAGATGTAGCTCCATGGTGAGGTGCAGGGTCTGGCAAGTAAGTACAGGGTCTTGGACACTGCTGATTGGCTCCAGTCACAATGTGAACAATACATGACAAGTTTGGTGTCGCCACATGCTGTTCAACAATAACCCTTGCCAAGCCAGGAAAAAATGGATAAATAATAACTGTACATCATGATAAAGAACAAAATAAAATATTCAATGGAAGTACCTGCCAAGAAATGCTTAGTATTATTAGAAGGATTGGAGATATTGGAGAAAAGAAGGCTTCAAGGAAGATGGATGTTTAACCCCAGTCTGAGTGATAAGTTGTGGTCTACATGGGCAAGGAAGGAAATTCAGCTAGAAGCTGAGAGAGAGCAAAGTCACAGAGACATGTGATGGGCTATGACTTCTTTGCAGAAGTCCTCACAATCTGTGAAGAAAGCAATGTACAAAGGAATGGAACAAGATCCAGAAGTCTGGGGTTTGTCCTTCAGGTCACAGAGAGAAAGGGAGCAAAATGATTGTCAGTGACACCACTTGGGAGATTCCTAAAATTGTACAGACAAGAAATATTTAGTTGATGAAATCAGCTAGGCCAGGTGCCAAATGTAATATGGAGCTGAGGGAGAAAGAAGGATCTAGTCCTGGCTTGAATAAATAGTAGATAGCAGAGCCCTCTGGAGATGCAGAGTAGTGATGGATGCACAACAGTGTGAACTGACTTAGTTCTACTCAACTGTACAGTAAGGAGCCTGATATCTGAGGATTGTGGTTTGAAGCCAGCCTAGGCAAGAAAGCCCATGAGACTCTTACCTCCAATTAATCAGCAAAATGCTGAAGTGAAAAAATGGCTCATGTGGCAGAGTGCCAGCCTTGAGTGAAAAAGCTAAGGGACAGTATTCAGGACTGATGTGTAGCTCCAGTAACACACACACACACACACACACACACACACACACACACACACACACTTTCATAACTTGAAATCTTATGCTGTGATTTTTCTTCCCCTGGTCTCCCAACAGCCTATTATGCTTCTTTTTCTGGGGTTCTCTGCACTTTCATTTGTTTCCCTTAGGGTGTGCTTCTACCCAAGTGCCACGTTTGCTTGGCTGGTTGTCTCTACACCAAGTGGTCCCCTCAGACTTTGCCTTTGGTGGAAAAGGAGAGTGTGGGTCAAAAGGAAGTGGACGGAGTTCCATTCCAAAGACCTTTTACTCTTCCACAAAATAGCAGGCCATGTTGACATTTGCTGGCAGGAATTGGCACTAAGCATAAAGAAGGCTTGGAATTATTGAACAAGGAAATAGGCTTGATAGCTGATCAAAGGAGAGAGAAAGGAGAATCCCAGGGTGACAGAGCTCAGGCTGGAAGTCATTTACTTGTTGTGTCAATATTAGTGCTATGATTTCTTCCAGCTGTGATCAGCAGTGTGTAACTAGAGCCAAAGCTCTAGTTGTTGGAGGGATCTGGAGCTGGGGTTGTGCGAGGTGGGTGGGTTATGAGAGCAATGAATCAGAACTCAATACTAAGAGCGTAGTTCACAGTGCTTGGCTGAGATCCAGTCTGGGTCGGGAAAGAATTGAGGTTGGAGTGGGCTGATAATAGGAAGGATGGGCTAAGGATGAGGAAAGTCTAGGGGAGAGTGAGTGGAGTGACTGAGTGAGTGAGCAAACTGGAAGACAAAGATCTTCCAATTGGGAAAGTTAAGACTTTGGACGTGATATGGTTCCAGGAGTTGAGGTGTAGCCTAGAAGGCAGTAACTGAAGAAAAATAAAGAAGGGAGACTATATTAACAAGCCAAGGGAACTGCAAGGCCAGGTAGTTCTTAGGCTACCCACAAGGGGTGGTAATGAGTCTCCTTGGAAGACCAGGCTGACACCAAGCTACTCTCCTATCAAGCTTCTGTTCTTCCTAGGCAGATGGCTGCTGAACAGGAAACAACACATGGACTAGGGAGAGAGCCTTATAGCTCCCAGTGCTTCTCCAAGACCAAGGTCTGTGTTCCACCATAGCCCACTTATGGTCCACAGTCCCACATGCCCAGACTCAGACTTCCCTTTTATTTTTTATATTCAGCATCTCTTTCTGACACCATCAAACACTACAAACTGAAAATAGAGACGGGATTGGATTAAGCTGGCTTTGATCTGCTTCAAGACAGGAATAGTCTGTGGTTGCTAAGAAATGAAGTTCTCCGTGAAGACCATGCTTTTATTTCTGAGCTGAGAATTAACTGATTAAAACTCTGAGATTTGAAAGGTAGCCTTAGGCCCAGTGATTTACATTAAGAAAATTGTTGTTTTGTTGTTGTTTTATGTTTTATAGTCAAGGGTACTTAGAGCCAGGAGCCTATAATCCTAGCTATTCAGGAGGCTGAGCCCTGAAGATTATGGTTCAAGGCTAGCCTGGGCAAACAAATCCAAGAGACTCTTGTCTCCAGTTGACAGGGAAAAAGTAAGAAGTGAAGGTCTGGCTCAAGTGATAGACTGTCAGCCTTGAGTGAAAAACAAAAAAGCCATGCAAGTGTTGGATGCCTTGGGTTCAAGTCTCAGTACTGGCACTAAAAAAGGGAGGTGGGTATTTGGAACTGAAAAGACTCTGTCTTCAGGTAAAAGATTGAAGAGCTGTGTTGTACTTCAGTAAGAAAGATGGGTCATCTGAGTCACCACAAGACTAAGAAATAATGTATTCCTCATCATGATAGTCAAAAGTTCCCTATAATGCCCCCTAGATGATGAGATCCTCCCATTGAGACTCCTGGAAATTGAATGAAAATTGGGTATAAGTACGAGTGGTTTAAACAATAGAATCCTTAGAGCCTTAGGAGCAATGAGAAGGGACAGTCTACAAACATCGCCCTGGCTCCCTGGCTTCTGGGGACTGAGGCACTGTGAAACCCTAACATGTAAACACAGGATTGGGCTGTAAGGGGTGAGCAACTTGGGTGTTGCTTTTTTTTTTTTTTTGACAGAGCTTGGCACTGCCAGCCAAAAAGGAGTGGGTTGGAACTCTGTGGCTGAGGAAGGGCCAGGCCCACCTATGTAGATGTAGGAGTCACTGGCAAATCAACAGTAGTTGTAGCCAGAAGACTGACCTAGGGAAGAATGGGACAAACAGAGGGTTCGTCTCTCTAAGCCCAGGCTCACTGTGGCCAGGCGACTGTGGGGGTGAGGGCTCCACACTGACTGCACACCTCCCTCTGCTATTTCCTGTGAGGCCTCTTCCAGCAAAATCCTCGTGAACCTGAAGTAGTCCTGCTCTCTGCTCTTCCCACAGGATCCTCAGTTCTGGGACATCCTGTCTGGAGAGTCAGGTCCCCAGTTCTTAACGAATGACTCTCAGGTTCCCTGGGCACCCTTGGCTCCTGCCCACCCTGGGCTTCTTTACTGCTCCAAATGTCACATACCTCTACAGTAGCATAATGACAAACCTTGTAGCGCACGACTTGCAAAATGCTTTTTTATGTGCTCCTTTAATACTTTCTCCTCACATCAGTCCTGTAAGTTAGAAATTGTTACCCTCATATTAACTATGAAGAGACAAAAGAGTTTTTTAATGCCACAGAATCATGGATGGTGAGCCAGACGCCAGGGGCTCATGCCAGTATTCCTAGCTTCTCAGGAGGCTGAGATCTGAGGATCATGATACAAAGCCAGCCCAGGCAGGAAAGTCCGTGAGACTCTTATCTCCAATTAATCACCAGAAAACTGGAAGTAGCACTGCGGCTCAAGTGGTAGAGCGCTAGCCTTGAGCTGAAGAGCTGAGGGACAGTGCCCAGGCCCAGAGTTAAAGCCCCACAACTTACCCAAAAATAAATCTATCTATCTATCTATCTATCTATCTATCTATCTATCTATCTATCTATCTATCTATCTATCTATCTATCTATCTATCTATTGATCTATCTATCTATCTATCTACATATGGATGCTGGAATTGGAATAAAAATCAGGTCCCTCATGGGGCTGGGAAGGTGGCGCTTGCCTTGCATGCATGAGGCCCTGGGGTTCGATTCCTCAGCACCACATAAGCAAAAAGAAAAAAGCCGGAAGTGGCACTGTGGCTCAAGTGGTAGAGCACTAGCCTTGAGCTGAAGAGCTGAGGGACAATGCCCAGGCCCAGAGTTCAGGCCCCATGACCGGAGTCCCCCCCCCCCTGCAAAAAAAAATCAGGTCCCTCGATGCCAAATTCCCTACCCTGTTAACTGGGTGAGCCACCACTACCCACACCCCAGCCAAACACAGTTAACCAGATTCAATAGCTCTGGGCCACCTCACGCCTAGGACAATCAGAAACCAGGTCAGCATGTCACCTCCCTCCAAGGGCGGTGTTGCACACAGACGGTTTCCATTTGTATGAAACAGCCAAAACCCAACAGAGTATCTTTTACTGGTATGTCTATTTGGGGTAAAACTACAAATAACAACAAGACCAAGAAGGTTGTTCAAGGAGGCATGCACCAGGCTATAGGAATGCTTGTGACATTCTCTCTCTCTCTCTCTCTCTCTCTCTCTCTCTCTCTCTCTCTCTCTCTCTCTCTCTCTCTCTCAGGCCAGGCACCTGTGCTATGTCAATCCTTATTCCAGACATAGCAGATAGCACGTAGTATATAAACTGCAGCAGGGACAGTCTAAAAGTGATAGGGTGTTTGGAGTTGGACAACAGAGACAGAGAGAAGCAAAAGAAGCCTAGAGGCTGGGGTATCTGGCAGAAAAATGGAGCTGCTCTCTGGAACCCAGATTGGTTTCTTAGGAGTTGGTAGGCAGGAGCTGCATCATGTCTTAAGTCCTCAATTTCCTCAGTTGTGGAACAGGAACAAAAATAGATCCATCCTGAGATTGTAAGAAGCATTACATGATATAAAATAAAGAATGGAGCTCCAGGTAGGATGGCAAACTCCTAAGTCCTGTCCTTCCTTTCCTTTCTTACCACACTTTCTCTCCCTCTATGTTCAAGGACATCCCTACCACATAGCTTAGGCTAAAATCAGCCCAACTGCCCTTCCTGCTGGGTTATTTATAATGAACTCTGGCCAACTGGGAGCTGCTGCAAAAGAGGCCTGCTGCTGTGGGGCTGGGACTGGGCAGGTGGTGACAGGCCTCTACAGCCTGCGGCCTGTGTCCTAAGTTCAGGCAGCCCACAATGCTTCTGGTTTGGGGAAAAACTGGTGTGACTGGTGTTCTCTTCCAATGCTACAGGCATTTTCAACCCCGGCCCTGGAGTTTGTTGTCAGCCGATGGAAAAGTCTTCCTCAATTTATGGTTCATACCCCATCCTTCAGAAGTGCTAGTTATGTTCAAAACTCTGCCAGAAAAGGTTTGTATTTTCTGGATGTGTCCAAATGGAAACTGGCTATTTTCTTGTGTCTCACTAGTTAAACACAGCAATGACAGACACCACCTCTTGTTTGTTTTAGGACACGTTTAGTAACTGAAATCATTTCATAGATCCCAATACGTTTTTCTGTAATTTCTGCCAGGCCTTATTATATCCCAAGTTCTGTTTTTTTCTGGTCATTTATAAACAGTAACATGAGCTTCTGACATTCCTTATTAACTCTTAGTGTCCCCCAAACATTTCAATAAAACCCTGTCTGTAGGTAATGAGAGATAAGGATTACACTTGCATCTAGTAGCTGAATTTGGGGGTTGTTTATTTTTATTTTTTTTAGGCACCATCTCACTAGACCTAAATTTACAATCCATCTGCATCAATCTCTCAAATGCTGGGATTACAGAGTGCACCACGATGTCCAGCTACTAATTTTTGAGGGTTTTTTTCTATGAACCTTAACTTACTGTTAGAGAATAATATTGATAACCACAAAAAGTAGATATAGAAACACATAAAATACATAGGCATGTGTTAAATAGAATTGCAAGGTTGAATATGGCATTTGGGCAATAATCTGACTTTTCTTTGTAAATGAGAGTCTGTTTAGAGATAAATACCCATGTTTTGCTTAAGCCTATTCACTCAGGTATTCACAATGCTGTCTGAATATGGGTTCCTGCTGTGAGCTTGTGGCCTTTATAATTCACTAATGGTCACACAAACACATTTCCATTAATTCACAGCCATTCATTACCTTAAATAAACAGAAACACATGCCTTTCTCCTCCTCCTCTATTCCCACAGGAGTGACTTTGTCTAAAACAAGTAAGTTCATCAATAGGCTTGATTTTTTTTTTCTTTTGGAAAGTGGGGAGAGAATTGATTTCAAGATTTCCTGCTTGCTAGGGTGGTACCACTTGAATCATGCCACTAGCCTAGCTTTTGCTGGTTATTTTGAAGATGTAGTTTCAAAGACTTTTCTGCCCAGGCTGGCTTTGAATCATAGTCCTTCCAATTTCAGCCTCCTGAATAGTTAGTATTATAGGCATGAGTCACTGGGCTTGTTGTTTTCTTTTCTTTCACATATTATCCTACATACATTGTAAAAATATTTATTTATATACAGTCAGCCATCTGTACCACAGGTTCTACATTCATAGACCCAACTGACCACTTACTGAAAATATTTGGAAAAATAGCTTTATCTGTATTAAATATACACCGACATTTTGTTTCTTGTCATTATGCCCTAAACAACACACTACACCAATAGTTACATTGCATTAGGCATTATAAGTAACATAGAGATGATTTAAAGGAGACTCTTGTAACTACCACTCCATTTTAAATAAAGTGCTTGCTCATCTGCATATGATCATACCAGTGGAGCTCCTGGGACCACTGACGTATAGATACCGAGGGACCACTGTATTCTTGTTTAAAGATATTATCCCTAATCTACTCAAATATTTTATTTTGCTTCTTAGCAACTTCCTAAAATGTATTTCCTTGTGTTGTTTTTTTCCCACAGGCAGCTTTTAGAGCCTTAAAGCTGACTCTCCAGCTGATAGGACCTCTCCATGACATTGTGGCCTACCTTTTCAGTTTTGCTAAACTTGGCAATTGTGCAGCATGCTTTGAATTCCCTCTGAGTCCTAGCCCTTCGAGAGGCAACTGGGGAGGAACTGAGGGCATTGGTAAGTGATTCATGATGATGAAAACTGCCTCCTATATTGATCTGAAATTCTATAAAGTTCTTAATACTCGGAAAGCCAGAACTACAGTATATATATAAGGAAATATATATATAAGGAAATCCTTATAAAGGACAGTGGTAAGAAGGGCAGAGGAGTAGTGCCAGTATATACTGTCTCCAAACTGCACATTTACCTGATTGATTCCACATGGACAGCCTAAACCACAAAGGGCACCAAGGAGTCAGGAAGCTCATGTCAATGCCTGTCTCTGCTCTTCAGTTAGTAGATGTTAAACACTTCACTACTGCATTTCTGTTTGTCCATCCATGAAATAAGATAACAATATCTGTCTCATAGAGATGTTCTCAGGATTTGAATCCATGTAAGAATTCTAGCAGGATGCACAAGGCCATACTAAAGATTAGTTTTCTTCCATTCCCTTTCCTTCCTGGTCAGTGTGAACTCACGCAGCTAGTTCAGAGCCAAGCACTCAATGTTAAGAAACTTGCAGCAGTCCCTGTTAGCATTAGCTAATACCACCTGATAGTCCTAGTGGTAAGAATGTTTAAGGCTGATCAGTGAGTCCTAGCTCAGCACCCAGATTATAAAACAAGTCTAACCATTTATAGTATTAATATTTTATAGCATTTATAAGATACTATGTAATAGCCTCATATGGCAAGGTGCCGGTGGCTTATACCTGTAATTCTAGCTACTCAAAAAGCTGAGATCTGAGGATTGCAGTTCAAAGCCAGCTGGGCAGGAAAATCCATGAGACTCTTATCTCCAATAAACTACTCAGAAAAAAGACAGAAGTGGTGCTGTGGCTTAAGTGGTAGAGTAGTAGCCTTGAGCACAAAGATTCTCAGGGACAGTGCTCAGGTCCTGAGTTCAAGCCCCAGGACTGGAAAAAAAATAATAGCCTCATATGTAGTGAGTGGAGTTCATCAGAAACAGAGAATCTGATCTTAATTTAATAATTTGGTTCCTATTCCAGAAAGTCACTAGTTATGTAACTGTTAGTCAATAATAGGAAAATATTATAACAGTAGCCAGGAATTTAAAGAATGAGATGGTCTAAGAAGAGAGTCTGTTTAAACCTAGTGATTTAAAAATGTGATATAATCAGAGTCTGTTCTTCTCTGGCCAGTGCATGAACAACTGTGTGGCGGACACAGGATAGTGGCCAATCGATTTGGATTATGCTATCTATGCTGAAGGAATCTGAACATTTTTGTGGGACCTAGGGGAGGGTTTGAGTGATCAGCTTGGAGGAAGAAGGATGACTAGCTGAGGCAAGGCATGAGGAGGGGGCATCGTGCAAGTCTTCAGACTGGCATGAAAAATGAAAGTACCAAAGCACTTCCACCCTGGGGACTATTGAGAGTTACTCAGAAGATACAGTAAAATGCTCTTAGCGAAGTTACTGGGTACCGGACTTCTCACAAAGGTCAGAAAATAGGAGAGTGGCCAAGACAAGTGCCCATCATGTCCTTGGGGTGTGAGACTGAAGTCGAGAGATCCAGAGCCAGGTTCCAAATGAGGACGTTTCCAGCAGTTGGGAGCAAGAAGCATGCTGAGAAGAGCCTGCAGATAGGTGGTTTGGGAGCACGCATCCTGGTTTGGGGGAAGTGGATTGGATAGTGGAGGAAACAGGAGGGACAGTCTCAACATGACACTAGGGAGGGCAACTGTTTGTGGCCAGTACATCTGCCCAACAGTGTGGTGTTGAGACATTGTGGGATGGGGGTCCAGATGTGAGGACCTAGAAGCCACTGTTTCCTGCTGTTTAGGTGCTAGACAACTGGAAACCCCTGAGCCCTGTGGGATGCAGGTTTTTCAAGGTGTGTGCTTAGACATGCACAGTTCAGCACGTTGTAAGGACAGACATTTGTGCTTGGGGGAGAATGGGGAAACTTTTGCAGGCTCTGATCTGCTGAAAAGAGATAAAAGGTTAAGTAAACTAAAAAGAAAAAAATTCCACTCTAAGATAATCATTTTTTTTTTAAAGGCTGCTTAGTTCCTGATGCTAGAGGAACAAGAGAAAAATGGGAGTCTGTTCCTTTAAGCCATGTCAGAGCTACTTGGAGGTGGAGAAAATGAGTGGTGTGGACTTAAATGCTTCCAGTATTGTAAAAATGTATTCTCGGGATTTTGGGTTTTGCTCCTCCCCCTTGGAAGATAGAGGCAGAAGCCAAAGTGGCAGCTCTTACAGCCCAAGGAAACGTTCTGCCCACCCTGCAAGTTCTCCCTTTCCCTGAAAGCCAGCAACTCCCTCTGCAGTCAATGAGAAGCAGCAGAGTGGAATAAGAATGCAAATCACACTGAGCTAGCTTGCCTTCCCCCCAACCCCCTTTCTCCTGTCTCAGTCTTTCTCTCCTCTGTCTTTCCTTTGTGTCTCTCCTTTCCTCGGTCTTTCTCTCCCTCTTTCTGTCTCTGTGTCTTTCTCTATGTCTCTTTTTCTCCTTTGTCTTCTTTTCTCTCTCCTTTCCTGACTCTACTCTCTCTGTCTCTGTCTCTGTCTCTGTCTCTCTCTGCCTCTCTTTGTCTCTCTGTCTCTGTCTTTGTCTCTCTTTGTCTCTCTGTCTCTGTCTCTGTCTCTGTCTCTGTCTCTCTCTCTCTCTCTCTCTCTCTCTCACACACACACACACACACACACACACACATACTTCACACTTTCCCTACTTCTCCTTTCCTCTGTCTCTGTTCTTTGTCTATCTCTCTTTTCCTTCTTGGGAAAGGCATGAAAAACTTTCCCTTTCCTCGTGTTCCACCTTGCCTGCCGCCCATGCCTGGGAATCATCTGTCGGACGCCTCTCCCTGCCTAGTCTGCCACTTCCCTTCCCACAGGGTCCTATTCCCACAAAAAGGATAGCCAGAATGAAGATTTTTTAAATCAGTAAATAACAGAGGAAAAGTAGTTCAGAGTGTACAGACAGCACCAAGAGGACATGATCCCATGACCCAACCACTCCACCAAGTGCAGTATTTTGATGCATTTTTACTCCCTTCTAGCCCTTGCCCAAATACATTTCCATGTACATTCTCAGGGCTTTAATCATAAAGTATGTGTACCTTTATATTTTCCTCATTGCAGAGAATTATAAACATTTCTCCCTGCTTGCCACTTGGACTGACCATGCATTCCTTATGGACAAAACAAAACTAGGCCTTGAACAACTAGGGCTCAGGAACCACCCTCCTCTCACAAGTCATCACTAAAGTCCCTGTGCCATCTTCTCGGATGCTACTTCTCTTTTGATATACCCTTTTTGGAGCCCAATAGGACTATCAGATTTAGAGCACTCATTTTAAAAAATTGACTGTTAGAACCAATGATTTGAGAGTCAGGAAAAAAATTCAGGAATCCATTTTTCTGTTGTGTGTAAAACAGCAAATGGATATGAATCTGGATTGCTTAGTCTTTCCTAGAGCCAAGAGAAATTGTTGTAAGCACTAAGAACAATCTTTAACCCTGATCAAGCTCTCCCATAGAGCTTCCCCTTCCCACAGTCCCCTGCTTTCCTCCAGTGCTGGAGCAGGTCCAGAACTGGGCCACATGGGGGAAATGGGGAAATACTGCTTGGGTCTAAATGAGGAGGAGGAGGAGGAGGAGGAGGAAGGAGGAGGAAGAGGAGGAGGAGGAGGAGGAGAAGAAACAAGAAGGAGAAGAAGAAGAAACAAGAAGGAGAAGAAAGAAAAAGAGGAAGAAAGAGGAGGAGGAGGAGGGAGAGAAGGAGGAGGGGGAGGAGGAGGAGGAGGGAGAGGAGGAGGAGGGGGAGGGGGAGGAGGGGAAGGGGGAGGAACTCCAGCAATTCTGGTATACATGTGCAGGGATAGTGATCAACTTCGCCATCCTTCTTCCCATAGCAGGAATGTCCTTTCTGGGTAGAAGACTAGCACTATCTTCAGAAGGACTGTCAGCATTTTAACCAGCTGATAGTCTGGTAGTCCTGAGAGCGTAAGCCCCTTAGGCTTCCTAAGAGTTTTTTACTTTTTGCTGGGCTTTCCTATTTTGTCAGATTCACTCCCTTTTCTGGGCCAAATAACATAGATAGATCCCCAGGATAGATGTCCAGATGCAGGCCAGATTCCTCAACACAGCTTGAGTGCTCCAAAAATTTTCCCTGTTACATTTCCAACTTGACTGTGTAGACATTTATTTATATGGCACCTACTCTTGTAATAGGTGCCCAAGAAATAAGCTAAGTAGTGTCTTCTCATGCTTACTCCTAAAATGAGTAGAATGTATTAGAAAGATGTATATGTGTGTAAATATATATGTGCACATATATATATTTATATGTGTGCATATAAATGCATGTATTTTTACATGCTTTAATTGGTCCATGAGCCAGTGGCAGGGAAGGCTGAGAGGGCTGGTGTGACAATGAAAATGCATGCTGATTATAATTTATGTAATTTCAAGTCCCTATTAAATATCCTGAGCAGTATACTTTCCCAGTCCTTTATGATTTCTCATTTTAATTCTATTTTGAGACCATAGTGTCTTATAAATTTCAAAACTGAGTTTCAATAGCATGTTCTTACTATGATAATAAGCACAGCAAGTTTTGCTTTGTTTTCTTTTGTTTTGTTTTACCAAGGCAAGAAAGAAGGAAGGAAAGATAAGTCAGATCTCCAGTTCTACTGAATAAAGCTTTGCTGATCTTGCAAAAGTACATAATTGGTACATCCACAAGGAAGGGAAGTCTGTCTAGATGACCAGTCAGCTTTGGGGGGGTTCAATAAAGAATCACTGGGTTGGCTGTAGAAACCGGTATTTCACACTGTCTGACAATGCTGTCCATCTTCTAGGGTCTGAGCTTCAAGAGCTGCAGAAGACACTTGACAGCCTCCAGAGCCCCCAGGATCCAACCCAGGTGGCACAGGCCCTCCTGCTCCACAGGGAGGTTATGTTGCTCCAGTTCGATTCAGCAGTGAGGCATCTCGTCCGGTAAGGGCTGGAGAGCTATTCCTGCCTAACAAATTCTGCTGAGCCAGTGTTTGCTCAGTGACCAGCTAGGGCGGCCGCTCCTGGCAAGATTAGATAATAAGCTTAAAATAGTCAGAAGCACAATCAGTTCTAGAACACCAGCTACCAAATGTGTCCTGCTGCAAGGCTGTCTGAGTGAGATCTATTTCAATATGCCTGGTTTTATTAAATGTAGTTTCAGAAGTTTGCATCACAATTACCTGCTTCCAATATTCAGGTTGTTTTATGGAGAGTAAAAATTCTAGATGTCTAAAGATTAGAATCCCTAAGACATTTATTTGTTTGTTTGTTTGTTTGTTTATTTACTTGTTTACTTATTTTCACTACACTTCTGCAACTGCTAGAATTGGCTCCTGGAGTTAAATTTATAAATTCCCTTGACCTCAAAAAAACCATCATATTAAGTATTCTGCATGCAAAAAAAAGAATGCTTCATTTGGCTAATTAATTATGATTCTGATAAGATTTGGATTGAGTTTGAATTAAGATTCACAATGTTTCTGGGTATTTTTTTTGGTCCTACTGAAGTTTTGAATTCTAGGCTTCATGTTTTTAGCAAATGGTCTACTAATGAGCCATACCTCTAGATCCCAGAATAAATGTTATATGGGAGAAGAGAGTTGGGCCTGGACTGGGCATCTCTGCCTTTTTTATAATTTTCAGTTTTTTTTTAATTTTTGGTGCCAGGACTGGGACTTGAACCAGGGCTTTGTATTCTTGGATTGGCATGCTTGCTTATGGCTGGTACTCAGTTTAGCCACATATCCATTTAACATTTTAACTTCCCAGACTGTCTTTACTATTTCAATCCTTCAGGTCTCAGCTTGGATTCTAGTCATGAGTCACCAGGCACCTAGCTCTGCTTATTCTTTAATTGTCAAAATTCAGCAGCTTCTTTTGGTTAATTCATAGTACTCATGTTTGTTCAACCAGGACCCCGGGTATTGCATCTGGATTATATTTTCTACCCTTGGTGTGGTTGGAGAAGTGAGTGTGGGCATTGTACTGAATGTGCTCAAGTTTTCTTTCTTTTCTGCATTTTCTTTACTTTGCCTGTGAATTTCTTAGACTGTGAATTCAGTAGGACAAAAATGTAATAACAATGTTAATTCATTTTCTTTTGCTGCCAGATAGCTTCCTGGGTTAGTCAAGCACATAGGACATAAAGGTTCTGATCAGCTAGATGGCCATTCAGTAGAAGGCTTCTGGGCTCTAAAGCCCAAGGTCAGAATTCATAAGGAACTTACCCATGGTGAGGATTTGGGTTGCAGCTATGCAGGACTAAACTAGTACTGTGCAAGGAAACTGCTCTATTCCTCTAGAATGCTTTTCCAGGATTACTTCATCTGAGTACACTCTGCAGGAACAGAGGGCACCCTGACCCATATCTCCTTCTACATCAGCCCCTTTCTTTATTGCATTTGCCTGGCCTTTTATCTTCAGAGTGCTCCAGGTTATATTTGATGGGAATGGTACAGCAAGTAAGAGGTAAACCAGAATTCGAAACTAGGCTTTTTCAGCTCCAAAGTCTGAGTACCCTTGATTCTGGCTAGAGAAGGAAACTCTGAGAGAAGGCAGAAGGTAAGAGAAGAAAAAAAAAAGCTGATAGATAAATGTCATCCCTCTTGATCATTTTATGAACCACTGAATCTGCAAACAAAGGAAAGTCTTATATAATCAAAAGACACAGGAAGCTTAAGGAAGTTCCTTGGACCTTCTCAGAGCTCTGTAAGACTGAACAAATAGGGATGTTTACCCTAGGGAACATTTTGCTTATGTAGCTGAAGACTTCTCCAAAGTTTAAAAAGAAAGAACTGAGCCAGGCACCAGTGGCTCATGACTATAAGCTACTCAGGAGATTGAGATCTGAGGATCACAGTTCAAAGCCAGCTGGGGCAGGAAAGCCCATGAGACTCTTATTAATCTCTAAATAATCACCAAAAAGCCAGAAATGGAGCTACAACTTAAATGGGTGAAGGCTAGCTGAGTAAAAGAGTCCAGGGACAGCACTTGGGCCCTGAGTTTAAGCCTCAATACTGTCACCACTAAGAAAAAGAAAGGACTAAAGAGAGTTGGCTGGGATGAGAGAAGTTCATTTCCATAGCCTGGGAGGAGAATTGGAAGGATACAGATCAAAGACCACAGGGCAACAGCCTTATAGAGTCACCTAAGATCTTCTCCTGCTCTGCTGTACAATAGATCATATCACAAGGTCTGTCACAAGACCACAAGCACAGAATATTTCCCAAAGGGCAGGTTGGCCTGCTCTCTGCCTGCTGGCACAAAGCCTGATGGGAAAATTGCTGACTCATGGAGTATTTGGACCCTTGTGCTATGGGACCCCCACCCCAACTTAACCATATGTCACAGCTTTTCTGAGGCATCCATTAGAACTCTCCTCTTCCTTGCTACAAAGTCAAGCTAATTCCTTATGTACATCCTCTTCTCATTTGCTTATGGTATAAATTTCATGCTCTAGTCTTCAGGGCTTATGGCTCTTGATATGCAAAGCCAATTTTTGTTTAAAACAAAACCAAACCATTCATTCTCTGACCCCTGGCTCTTATTTAATTTCAAATCTTGTTTTAAATGTCAATAATTATTGTCCTGGCTGTTGGATTTAAAATAATTGAACAAACATTTGAAATCTTTGTTCTAGAGTTACAGGTGTAGTATTCAACTTGGTAGTCAGATATAGCTATTTAACTGAAATTAATATTTAGACGAAATAAAATTTAAAACTGAATCCCTCAGGGCTGGGAATGTGGCTTAGTGGCTAGAGTGCTTGTCTAGCATTCTGAGTCCCTGAGTTCAATTCCTCGGTACCACATAAACAAAAACAAATAAAGCAACTATAAAAAAAAAAAGCTGAGTCCTTCATTTTGTCACATTTTGTTATATTTCAAGTGTTCAACAGCCACATGTGCTCTGTACAGATAGTGTTTTTATCATTACAGAAAGTTCTATAAAATAGTGCTAGTCTAAAGAAGGTAAATTGGATCCAAGTACATTTATAGACATATAAAAGTATGGCAAAGCTGGATACAGCAGTTCATGCCTGTAATCCTAGCTTCTTGAAAGGATCATGGTTAAAGGTCAGTCCCTTTTCCACCAATACTTGAGAATAGTAGGTCCAGCCTGTCATCCAGGTAGCATAACAGCTGACATCTGGAGGATCATGGCTCCAGGACAGCCCAGACAGAAATACTCAAGAGACTCCATCTCAACAGAAAGAAGTTGACACTGTTGTCACATACCTGTCATCCTAGCTATGAGGATGTGGATTGTGGTACATACCCAGTCAGGAAGCAAGAATCTATCTCAAAATAATCAGTGCAAAACATGGCCTTGGAAGTATAGCTCAGCAGTAGAACACCTGCCTAGCAAGTGCAAGGCTCTGAGTTCAAACCCCGGTAACTCCTGAACCAGAAAAGTGTCATGATGAAACCCCTTATCTGTACAGTTTAATATCCACCAATAAAAAACATAAACAAAGCAGTTCTAGTCTAGAGTGCATCAACGTTTCGTTAAGTGCGGTGAACCATGAGGGTGTGTGGATGACAGGCTGAGGAAGAAGCATCTTGTCAAAATGAGATTTTGCTACTAAGTAACTCTGAAGACAATTTTGAGTTTTAGAAACTTCAGTAACTGCTTTAAATACAATATCTCCCATGTTTTGGTTAAGAACGTTTTTAGCTGCTGGAAACATTCCTGCCTACCAGTCTGTCACAGATGGCATGTGCCACGGGTTGCCACCACTGAGCAACGCCCTTAGGAAGAGCATTTTTGCTTCACAGCTCGGCCTGCCTCTGCCACTGGATCCCCAGGGCCTCCAGGTGAGTTTTAAAGGTGTTCTCTACCTATAAAAGGTGTGTGGCATGTAGAGAATTTTGTCAATGTGTCTCCATTTGGTTTAAAATTTGCAAGTGTCTTAATAATGTAATCCAGTCTTCATTGTCCCCAACTTTCAGTCACACAAGGAACCTCCTGCCTCCCACCCAGGTCACCTGTTCTTCCCAGTCAGCTCTTTTCCACAAATGCTCCAGTCTGCTTGAGACAACAGCTTGTGTGCTCCCAGGTGGGAGCAACGCAAATATTTTCATCCCTTCCGTTAAGTAAATAATGGTCACAATTACTAGACATAAATTAGGTCAGTGGTTACCATATGGCTTATCAAATGTTATCCTGACAACTATTACTGCTCCCAGGCAGGAATATTATCCACCTTTGAAAGGGGCCAAGGTTCAGGGAAGGGAGAGTTAGACTCCTGGAGAATCATGACAGCCCCAGGTCACAAACTTATCTGTTGAAGAACAAAGCACTCCAATATTTAACAGACTAAGATCATAAGCATTCATTATCTCTCACAGTTTCTGAGGATCAGGAAGCTGGAAGTGGCTAATGTGGGTAGTTCTGGCTCAGGATTCCTTATGAGGCTGCAATAAAGATGTTAGCTGGGGTTATGATCATCCTAGGGCAGGGAAAGAAATCACATAGCTATTGGTAGATGTCAGAAGATTCACTTCCAAGGTTTTTCAGGTAGACTTCTCTACAGAGCCTGCTCACAGCATGGCAGAGAACTTCTCCAAGAACAAACAATCCAAGAGAACAAAACTATCCAATGAACAGTACTCCAGGATGGAAGTCATTGTCTATATTGCTTCAATTTCCCTAAGTAATGTCCCATCATTTCTGCTTTACTTGATTCACTGGAAGTCAGTCCCCGAATCCAGCCACACACTAAAGAGGAGCAAAATTAAACCCCATCTCTGGATGCATAGAGTACCAAAGAATTTGTGGAGCTAGCTTTCAAATCAAAATGTCCCATGTGATGTTTTGCTATCATATGCTACATCAACACCAACATGTACCACACTTCTGTACTATGCAATAATGACTCTCTGCCCATTTGGTCTTCGGTTAGACCCAGAAGACAGAGTTGGGCCAGGGCCCTGCTTGTCAGGGCTATTGGACCTACTCCTGCTCCTTCTGCCTTTGGGCTTCGCCTGGGATGAGCCGCATGCAGGTGTCCTTGCTATCAAAATCAGCTCTGTCTTTAGGAATTGATTGAAGCCATACTCAGGCCTTGAAGTGTTGAATGGGGTAGAATTGGCAGGCCTCCTGGATCAAGGGCTGCCCTAGACTCACAGATATGGAGGTACTTTGTATTGTCTATGGAGAAGGCAGGGACCTACTGTAATAAATTGTAGCATTGGTCTTGAGTTGATTTCTAGAATTGGATTGCCAACTTTTTAAGGTTCCTAATACCACAAGCATTCAAGCAGGTTTCCTTTTGTTAATAGTAAATATGTCCTGTTGGATTAGTACTGACTGATACTGACTAGTTACACTGAAAGCATCTGCTGCAAAAGCAATAAAAAGAAGTGAGTTTTCCTCTCCTCTCACCTACATCATTGGGATGCACTATCAGAAGTGTTTTTATATAATAAATATATCATCCAACAGTGTATTGGGATATGGACACAGAAATCCGGCTCATAGATAGATGCCTTTATCTTATGGATACAGCACAGCATTTCATGACTAACATTTGGTTCTTTAGGCATTTGCACTGTTCCCTTGGAGAGCATCTTTACAAGATGGAGGACCATTTCCAGTTATAAGTAGCATCCCAGACACCCTAGAGTATCATATGCAGGTAGGTATGTATATCTTCCCCCTTCTTGGAGAGAGAGCTGAACTCAGGCTGCAAAGCAGGTGTCACCAGGTGCCCAGGCCAGCCATTCCATGCTTAGTCTTTTATGACACATGCCATGTTTTCATTATGAAGCTGTTAACTCAGTGTTTTGAGGTGAGTCATGTTTGCTTACTGTGGAGAAGAATCAATGTCTCAGTATGAATGAGATCTGGTTGTAGCCTCTGCTGAAGTTCCCATGGCATAGTGACCTAGAGAAGAGGCCCCCTATCTCTAGTCATGGTCTGGGCCTCTTGCAGAAACTGCAGATGTTGGCAGTTCAGAGGCATGTGACTCCTGACCTACCTGGCAAGAAAGGAACTTTTTAACCAGGACTCATAAGAAGAATTGAAGAATTTCTTTTAATTTCACATTCTTTTGGTAGTACTGGAGTTTGAATGCAGGGCCTCATACTTGCTAGGCAATTGCTGTACCACTGAACCATGCCCATAGCCTTGTTTTATTTTTGTAGTTATCTATTTTATCAGTACTGAATTTTGAACTCAGGGCCTTGCACTTATTAAATTAGGTGCTCTGATCATTGAGTCATGCCTCCTGCATTGTTTTTTTCTGGTGTGTGTGTGTGTGTGTGTGTGTGTGTGTGTGTGTGTGTGTGTGTGTGTATGTGTGTGTGTGTGTGTGTGTGTGTGTGTGTGTGTGTGTGTGTACTAGTACTGGGGCTTGAATACAAGGCCTCTTGTTCTTGTTCAGCGTTTCATCATACACAAATCTGCTGTAAGGGGTCTGGAATTTCATACTTCACAAAGTCAACCATCTAATATGGTTATGAAGATGTAAGCTGTGCTACTCTGGTTCTTATGGATTGTTCTCATAATTGAGAGGGTGGGTTTTATAAACACAGTTGTTTCTAGTTTTCTTCGCCCAGATTATGTATAAAGAATACATGGAAGTCCTCAAAATGGAAGGAGTTTCTTTTTCTTTTGTTTGTAGCTGTGCTTATGTGGGCTTAGTGACCGTGACTGCAAGGTGGCTCATGAAGAGCTGGTGAGCGTGCAACTGCTAATGGAAGATGTACTTCTGAGCAGCTATCCTATAATCATGGAGGGTTCCTCTGGATGGAAAGACACACAGGACAAAAGTACACAGGTATTCTTGGCAAATAGTTATATGCTCAGCCAGTGCCCTATTGTACTGAAGAACCTTCTTGAGAGATTGATGAGAGAACCACATCTTGCCCATAACTTCTCCCAGTGGATACCAGGGCTGTGCTAATGCTACATAAGATGTGGCATAAAAAAAACTCTCTTACTTGCACACTAATATTTCATCTGCCTTAAAAATGAAACAATAACAATAAACAGCCTTTTCTATATAGCCTCTGCAGTCTGGCAAGTGCTCAGCACAGTTGAGATTGAAGTCTTCCCCACACTCCATGATGAGATTATAGTAAATTTTTTTATTTATTGGAGTTTTTTTTTTTACCAATTTCATGAGTTTCTAGTTCATTTCTAGTGTCCATGGATTCATCTCTGGTGTTTCTGTGCACTGTCTGTTCAGGAAGGGTATTCAGCATCTAGAGATGCTACTGTGCTACACTCCTGTAAACCATTTCTCCTGAGGAAAAGACTCAGTCTTCAAAGGTTTTGTTCTGCATGGGTGCATGTACAAAGTTAGTCCATACTGGTCCACTATCAATAATGATTAACTTCTATCTTGCTTTCAGCCAGATTGGTCCAAACTGCCAGGATTCAGAAATCAGGCTCAAAGCAGCCCAAAGGCCTCTGCTCTGCTGGAGGGCAAGTGTGATCCTGTGCTGTCCCTCACCCTGCTTAGATCCTTCCTGATACTGTGGAAGCAGCTGGAAGTGCTCAAGGAACAGTGGGGAAGACTCAAGCTGCGAGGCCAGGACATGGACTCCATCGCCCTCTACAAACAGTTCTCAGAGCTCTATCAGTGAGTGTTGCAGAAGCAAAAACTCATGTTAGTGAGTGGAGTCTGGGGGTTGGCAGGTTCTGTCCCTTGTTGAAGGGTGAGATTTGATCCATGGATCCTAGGATGCTGTATTAGCCTGTTGCCTCTGTGATTAAAGAAAAATACCTGACAAAACAACTTAAAAAGAAGACAGATTTATTTGACTCACAGTTTCAGAGAGCTCTACCTATCTTGCTGAGGAGGACCTGGCAGAACAGGCAGCTTACAACATGGTGGGCAGAAAGCAGAGAGAGCAACAGACTAGAGACCCAGTATAAGCTTCAAAGACATGCCTGCAGTGACCTACTTCCTCCCAGCGAGGCCCCACCACCAAAGTTAGGACAACCTCCCAAAACAGTGCCACCAGTTGGCAACCTAGCCTTTAACCCTTGAGCCTGTTTCCACACAGGCTCATTACATATGGAAGGCATCATCTTTTCCATTGAGTTGGGTGGCAGCAACAATACTCTACCAACAGCGTTGTGAGAAAAAGCTGGGTTATAGTAACTGTAGGGATATTGCTGGAGTCCACTGGACTATGTTGTCTACTATCTGTCCCTACAGTCTGCTTATCAAGTGACCCCACAGTGCCAATGCCATGCTCTTGAGGTGATATAATTCCAGGGAACTCTGGCTGGAGAGCTACCAGGGATTCCTCCTCTCTTTGGCTTCTATACCCTCAGCATGAGTTTTGGAGCACTTGAGTTGTTGCAGCCTGAAGATAATAACTTGCAAGTAGATGAGGCTTTAGGTCTTGGAGATGGTGCTGAACTTGGCTGCAGACCTCAGCTGCCATGACTTAGCTGGCAGGAAGGGCATGATGTTTCTGCCATGTCTTATAGCACTTACTAAGCCATACCCACTATTGCAGCTTCAGAAGGGTCATCTTGGCAGCACCAGAACTGTCAATCTGCCAGGTGCCGGTGGCTCACGCCTGTAATCCTAGCTATTCAGGAGGCTGAGATCTGAGGATTGCAGTTCAAAACTGGTCCAGGCAGGAAAAGTCTGTGAGACTCTTATCTCCAATAAACCACCAGAAAACCAGAAGTGGTGCTGTGGCTCAAACAGTAGAGCGCTTGCCTTGAGCTGAAGAGCTGAGGGACAGTGCCCAGGCCCAGAGTTCATGCCCCATGACTGACAAAAAAAACAAAAAACAAAACAAAAAATACACTATCAATCTGATGAAATTATTATTGTCTGTATTCTTGGTCACCAGAGAATTGTTCATATTTCTTGTCACTACTTTGAAGATTGAAATTAATATAAGCATGCAATGGGAAAAGGTCAGAATATTGAATATTGACTGAGTGATAAATTTAGATGTTGATGTGTCTGTGAATGGGCTGGGAATTTTGTACACGATGACACAGAAAATGAATTAAAATAGTTGTCAAAGACTCAGAATGAGAAAAAGAATATGTTTCCTAATTTTTCTCTTTCTTTGTTGATAGAACTGATATTCTCTACCCCAGCATGAAGGCTTTAGCCAAGCAGATGGGGAAGGAAGATGAATTTGAAGGACTCATAATAAATAGTCAATCTATTCTGCCCCCCAAAGGAGCTTCAGAAGTGGAAATAAAAACTCATCAGGTATGCAAGAGCTATTTTAAATTTGCCTTTGAAAATCTGCTTTATGGCATTGCATGTAAAACTATACATAGACCCAAATGGTGTGTGTGTGTGTGTGTGTGTGTGTGTGTGTGTGTGTGTGTGTGTGTGCGTGTGTGTGTGTGTGTGTGTGTGTGTGTGTGCGTGTGTGTTCTTCTAGGAAATTCATTGTAAATGGAAGGATTGTATGTCATTAAAGAGGCTATAGAGGGAGAAGTAAGTGTTTAAAGGCATATGGTAGCCTAAGCAAAGAAGTACCCCCTTAGCATCTCAGTTCTTTTCGTAAGTTTTGATTTTCATTCTTCTTCTTTTCCTCCAATTGAGGTGCACCTGCACAAGGAAAATTATAGAAAATATAACTACTATCTATTTTAAACAGAAAATCAAATATACACGTATCCATGTAGAAAAAAAAAAACCTTGAACACAGCTCCTTGTAACTTTTTCTCAAAAGAAGAAAACTCCCAGCTCTCAAAATAAGAAAATTCCCAGCTACATTTAGAGTATTTAGGGACTCTAAGGAAAAACAAAACTACATGAGATCACTTCAGATATGGAAGATTGCAGTTCAGCAAAGGATAAAAAAGGGTTATATTGCCAGGCTCACACCTATAATCCTAGCTACTCAGAAAGCTGAGATCTGAGGATCATATTTTAAAGCCCACAGGAAAATCCATGCGACTGTTATTTCCAATTAACCACCTAAAAAACAGAAGTAGAGCTGTGCTGCAAGTGGTAGAGTGCTAGCCTTGAGCAAGAAAGCTTAGGGACAGTGCCCAGGCTGAGTTCAAGCCCCAGAACTGACAAAAAAAAAAAAAAAAAAAAAAAAGGAGGGGCGGGGGCGAGGGGTAATTGTGTTTTATCAATCAGAGTACAGGCCAGGAAGAAAAATTGTTGTTCTCCACAGAAGTATAACCAATCCCATAGACCTTGGGAGCCCAAGAAATGAGCCCTTTCCATTTCCCAGCCAGAGATTGGCTGAGGGAGAAGTCAGTTTAAAGCCCTTCTGCAGGAATTGGACTTTGGAGGGGCCGGCGTACAACTAAATCCAGAGAATAACTCTCAACCTATACTTACTTCAGCTTCAGAAGCTTCTGGAAAATCTTGAAATCCATATGATCCAGGAGGTACTAAGAAGAGTTAATAGAGAGAGGACACTGGTCTTAACAGAAAAGTCCAATGAGGAGTACACGCTCCCAACAGGTAAAGCATTTTATTACTTCAGAAAATGTTTATTAGTCAGGCACAGGTAGATCCCACCTGTAATCCTAGCTACTCCAGAGGCTGAGATCTGAGGATTAGGGTTTAAAGCCAGCCTAGTCAGGAAAGGCTGCAAGACTCTTATCTCCTATATACCAGCAGAAAATTAGAAGTGGCACTGTGGCTCTAATTGGTAGAGCACTAGCCTTGAACAAAAGAACTCAGGACAGTTCCCAGGCCCTGAGTTCCCAAGCTCTATGACTGACAAGAAAAAAAAAAAAAAGAATGTTTGTTGTGTTTGTAATTGCAAAAGCAATCCAAGTTTCCACATTTGTTGCAGCAAAACAAAACAAAAGTAATAGAAAAATTACACTTTATACCTTGACCTAGAGAGAATAACTATTGACACTTTCGTATATACTCTTCCACTTAAAAGGCTGTGAGTGCATGTGCCTGTAGGGGTGTGTGTGTGTGTGTGTGTGTGTGTGTGTGTGTGTGTGTACGAACACACGTGTGAATGCACGCACAAGTGGTATTTTTATGAGTGTATATTAAGTTGTAAAATAATGGTGACAGTTAACCCTTTCCACTTACAGGTCCCTTTCTTTTCCCAGATAGTAGACTTTCTATTTTCATGTCTTTTTTTTTTTTTTTTTTTTTGGTGCCATCTTGGGGCTTGAACTCAGGGCATGGGCACTATTCCTGAATTCCTTTTTGCTCAAGGCTGGCTCTCTACCAATTGAGCCATAGCGCCACTTCTGGATTTTTGGTAGTAAATTGGAAATCAGAGTCTCATGGACTTTCTTTACCAGTCTGGCTTCAAACTATGGTCCTCAGATCTCAATTTCCTAAGTAGCTAGGAGTAGGTATGAGTCACCAGCACCCAGCTTTTTTTTTTCTTTAAGCTAGATTTCATCAGATACTGGCTTATTTCATTTACTATGACAATCTCCAATTCTGTCCATTTTCCCCATATGACATGATTTTGCTCTTCTTTATGCCTGCCTACCACTCATACCACATTGTCTTAAACCCATTCATCCACTGACAAGCATCTAGATGATTGTTGAGGTGGCTATTGTGACCTGTGCCACAATAAACATGGCAGGTACTATTGCATGCTGACTTCAGGTGTATTCCAGCGTCGATCATGTGGTAATTATAGCTTTAGTTTTTTGAGGAACTGCCATACTGATTTATACAGTAGCTATACTAACTCACATTCTGCCAACACATACCCTACCCAGCATTTGTTTGTTTTTGTTTACATAATGATAGTCATTCAGACTGGAGTAATAGAATCTCAGTGTAGTTTAGATTTGCATTTCCCTCATGGCTAGCGGTGTTGAATATTTTTTAATGTATTTACTGGCCATTTATACTTCTTTTGAGAACTCTCTAGTCAGTTGACTTTCCTATTTATTAACTGGGTTGTTATTAATTGTTCTTTTGCTATTTAATTTTTTGAGTTCCTTATATATTCTGGATGTTAATCCCCTGTCAGAAGAATAACTAACAACTATTTTCTTCCATACTGCAGAGCAACTCTTTCCTTTGCTGTATTGAAGCTTTTTCTTTTGATACAATTCTAGTGGCCGATTCTTCCTCTTATTTTCTGATTATATTGTGGCCGATTCTTCCTCTTATTTTCTGATTATAGAGTCCTGTTCTGAAAGTCTTTTCCTGTGCTTTCATGTGCATAGAAAGAGTTCCTGTATTTTCCTGCAGTAGACTCAACTTTACAGGCCTTACATTAAAGTCATTGATCCATTTTGAATGATTTTTGTACAGGATGAGAGATAAGATCTAGTTTCAATCTTCTATATTAGATATCCAGTTTTCCTAGCACCATTCAGAGACTGAATTTTCTCCAATTTATAGTTTGGGCACTTTTGCCAAGAATTAGATGTGAGTTTATTTCTTAGTTTTCTGTACTATGTGTCTATTTTTGTGCCAGTGCCATGCTCTTTTTTGTTAGTGTGACTCTGTTGTATAATTTCAAGTCTAGTTTTGTGATACTTCCAGAATTCATCTTTTTGCTCAGGATTGCTTTGGCTATTGAGGGTCTATTATGTTTCCATATGAATTTTAGGCACACTGTGCCTGGATCTGGCAGCTGCTGGGTCATATGTACTCATGCCACAGGTACTGATGAGGGTCTCCTTTGCCTATAAGTGTTCCCACATCCAAGAGACTGTAAGACTAAAGTAAAAACAAACAAAACAAAACAAATACCACCCCCTTCCCCCACACACACCATAACAGATCAAGAGACTGGAAGAAAGAAAAAGCTTTACAGTATAGTACTTCCCAAAGTACTTCTTCTCCTATTTGTTTGAATAAGAGGCCCTACATTTTTTTTACAGTTTATTTTATTGTAGAGATGCTATACGGAGGGGTTACAGTTACATGAGTAAGGCAATGAGTACATTTCTTGTCAAACATTGTCACCCCCTCCTTTGTTGTTCTCCCACTATGCCTTCCTTCCCCCACCTTCCCCACTCCTCCCCCAACCTTGCACTAGACTGTGCAGATTTGTAGCTGGTTCTGTGTGAACTACAAATATCTACTCCTAACCCTTAATAATTCTACAGAAAAACTCATAATCTCTGCACTGGAGAAAAGCTGCCTACTAGCAAAACAAATTCGGATTTCCTTTGAAACAAATTCCCTGGGCACTGGAATGTTAATTATACCCTCAGTCCTTGCCTAAGATATTTTTTTCCTGCCTGTATAAAGACACTGTCATTTTATCAGTGCTTCAAGTAGCCGAGTTTCATAAACAGGACTGCGACAGGGCTGGGGGCGGGGGGAGGCATGAGGGGGGTGGGAAGGGAGGGGAGAGGAACTGTTCAATGAGAGAGCTAACCAGTCCCTTGATGGGCAACTCTAAATGTCATCAGAGAGTTTAGTGCCATTGAGCTCCAGTTACAGAATACTTAACAAGACAAAGCTCTTATTGTTTAGATTGTGTTCGTGGCATCCAGGCAGTTCCCTTCTGAGTCCTGTGGAGAAAATCCAGAAGCATGTGGCAGGTGCAACCAGCTGAAGTGCTTGTATTTGTTTTGTTTATTTTTCACACTCTAGGGGGAATGGAATAGTTAATTTGTTTTATGGCTGGGCTGCCTGGTGCAGGGTAGGATGCTTGTCAGCTGTGCTTCTGAAGGGCCTCAGTAACAGAGGCATAGAGGTGCTCTGATTGACATTTTTAAACCCTATCTCCCCCAAGGAAGGCTGACCAGTTCTAACCTCTTGTTTGCTTTTTATATCTTTCTTTCTTTCTTTCTTTCTTTCTTTCTTTCTTTCTTTCTTTCTTTCTTTCTTTCTTTCTTTCTTTCTTTCTTTCTTGGTCAGTCCTGGGGCCTGAACTCTGGGCCTGGACACTGTCCCTCAGCTCTTCACCTCAAGGCTAGTGATCTACCACTTGAGCCACAGCACACTTCTGGCTTTTTCTGATTATGTGGTGCTGAGGAATTGAACCCAGGGCCTCATGAATGCAAGGCAAGCGCTCTACTACTGAGCCACCTTCCCACCCCCCCTTGTTTGCATTTTATATTGGTAAGACTTTTAAAATAACTGCTGCTGGACATGTAGCTCAGTGGTAGAGTGCTTGCCTAGCATGCATAGACTCTGGTTTCAGTCCCCAGCATAGCGTTATAGATATAGATATAGATATGTTTTTTAAAGTTTGTTAAATGCTTTTTAAATTTAGGAGGTTTTTGTTAGTGCTGATTATTTTTTTTTGGTCAATCGTGGGGCTTAAACTCTGGGCCTGGGCACTTTCCCTCAGCTCTTCAGTTCATGGCTAGAGCTCTACCACTTGAGCCACAGTACCACTTCTGGTTTTCTGAGTGGTTTATTGGAGGTAAGAGTCTTTCCTGCCCAGGCTGGCTTTGAACCGTGATCCTCAGATCTCAGCCTCCTAAGTACTTAGGATTACAGGCCTGAGCCACCAGCACCAGGCTCTGATTTTATTTTATTTTGGCTTTGTTCTTTGGTCTGTTGAGTCTACCTTGATGATCAGGCCTTTGTTTCCTTTTCTGCTGAGTCCCTAATACAAGTAACTAAGTACCCATTGCATGCCAAGGAAGCTTTCTGTACATTTCTCCAGGTTAGTAGACCTCTACAGGCTGGGTACCTTTGAAAAAGGCATTAAAACCTTGCTGTCTCCCTACTTACAGTACTCTAGCTCTTTGTGTTCCTTGTAGGCTGACATTGTCTGCCTTTACAACCTACAGGAAGAGAAGTCTAGAATATTCCTCCCCTCTTTCCACTGCATCTGGGAGCTTACTCTTTTTGTATAGCATCTGTGAGTATCCAGAGCAAAAGATGTGGCATGCTAACCTGCTCCTGGGGCTGCTTCTTGCTAGCTGAACTCTAGTTCCCACCCTCCAAACACACTGGGAGGTATCCACAGGAGTCTGCACAAACTTGATGAACTTGAGCTGTCTGTGACAGAGAGATCAGTGCCATTAGTCCAGAAAGATCCTGCCATCCTCCATTTAGACATTTAGACATTGAAATTATTTTTCCAATTTTCCTTGAGGAGTTATAAGTCTAATAGTCTCCAAAGTGGAATGCATCTATCTCAGAAATGTGAGAAGAAAATTTCAAACACCTAAATAAATTAAGAACATTTGGGAACCGGAGACATGGCTCAAGGGATAGAGTGCTAGACAGAAGCAAGATTATAATTATTTATAGGAATCACATGCCACAGTCCCCACACTGAGGTGTACTAAAGTGAGTAAGAAACTAGTCCAGGTGTTTTTCTAATCCTGGTGTCAGCCATGTTATGAAGTTAGAAAGGATAATCTATTCACATTTGATAATAAGCCAACAAAACATTTTTTAAATGTCAAGGAAACTTAGTGAGGTGGGTTGGGATACATTTTCATTGTTAACGAACCTCATCCTAAATGTAGTATATGGTGCTTTGTGACGTTAGCTAGTAATAGTAATATGAGTAATTATAAATACATTTAAAGAATCAATTAAGCTAGGGTCCAGTGACTCATGACTGTAATCCTAACTACTCAGAGACTAAGCTCTGAAGCTCAAGGTTCAAAGCTAGCCCAGGCAAGAAAGTCCATGAGTAATTTATCTCCACTAAACTACAAAAAAAGCTGGAAGTGGAGTTGTGGCTGAAGTGATAGAGCATTACCCTTGAACAAAGAGTGCAGGGACAGTGCCCAGACCCTGAGATCAAGCCCTAGTACTGGCACAATAGAAAAAAGTATAAATATAGGAAACTTAACATAATAAAATGTACTGTGCATATGTTAAAGATGGTGGTGGGAAATGTTTTTCTTCAGGGAAGCACATGAAAACATTTAGAAGAAGGTGGCCTAGACCCCTATTTCCCAGTAGTAGACTTTGTGGAATATGAGTTCCTCAAGGTATTACACATTAGTTTTCCCAACCTCCCTTCTCTACAGATGCAGGGGTTTCCTGCATTTCTATTCCCTGGATAATACAAGCCAGCAAAGTACCATTAATCACCACCTTTGAGTTTTCATGTTTACATAATATCTTGAATATTATTTGCCCTAAACCTGCTTATGTAATTTTTAGTTGTTGAATTTGAGTGATTTTATTTAAAAAAATTTTTGCAAACCAAGGAAATAGGAATATAAAAGGAGATCTATTATTTCTATAAGAGCCAAGTTGAAATAGACCAATGTTATTCTATCTAGTCAAGAGAATATTCTTCAGTATTTAAAAGGAAGACATGAGCTATCAACTCATAAAGGGATATGAAGAGAGCCTTGATGAATATTCCTTGTGAAAAAAGCCGGTTCAAAAAGGAAACATATTGTATAATTCCTCCTATGACATTCTGGAAAAGGCAAATGGAGACAATAAAAGGATCAATGATTGCCAGGAGTTAGAAGTCAGGGTAGGAGGGATAAATAGGCAGAGCACAAGGATTTTTAGTGTGGTGAAACTTCTCTGTATGCTACTATAATGGCGGATACATGTCATTACACAATTGTCAAAGCCACAGAACACCAATAAAGCCCAATGAAAAACTAGGGATTTTGAATACTAACGATGTGTCAGTGTGAAATTGGAGTGTTTATACGTCTAGTAAAGAGCCATAGTAAAGGCAGAGAAAAAGGAGACATTACATGGCAAGAGCATACCAAGGGAAAGTAGCATTTTAATTTGTCTTCAGCTATCTCCAGCGGTACAAAATGAGCGGTAGGATTTTGTTTTCTTTTTTTGCATGGGAGTTGGGGAGGAGGGGAATGTCCTGGGGCTTGAATTTAGGGCCTGGGCCCTGTCTCTGAGTGTTTTTGCTCAAGGCTGTGCTCTACCACTTCAGCTATACTTCACTTTGGGCTTTTTGTTGCTTAATTGAGATAAGAGTCTCATGAACTTTCCTGACCCAGGGCCGGTTTCAAACTATGATCCTCAGATCTTATCCTCCTAAGTAGCTAATATAACAGGTTTGAGCCATAGGTACCCAGTGAACTTTTGGTTTATAGACAAAGAACTGGGGATAAAGGAGAAAAAAAATATGCATAGTTAAAACAGTCTTGGTCAAAGTATAGTCTGATTGACCCTTATCTCAGACTTTGTTAGACATTGATTCATTGTCGTCAGTAAGTCACCATAGCCTGGTCACTTGTGCCTGGTGGGTTGTCTGTTCTGGTCTTTTAGATGTTCTCTTTCTTTGGGGCAGTTTTGCCTTTTGCTACAAAATGCTTATTGGTAAATCCTGTCTTCCTTGGAGCCCAACGTGATTGCAAAGAGACTGTAGGAGAGGATACTCAAGATCAAAGGACAGTAGGGGCTGAATGCCTTCATTTTTATCCTGCTCTTAGTTAATCTGTGAGCCCAAGTAATCAGTCACCACTTCTCAGTGAAAGTAGCTGAGAGGTAAAGGCTGAGTTGGTGTGAGGACAGGGGTCTAGAGAAATTCTGCACTTTTCCCTCTGTTTTGCTGAGAACCTAAAGCTCAATAAAAGGACAGTTGTTAGAAAAAAAGAGTATCAAGCTGGGTGCTGGTAGTATTACAGCTGAGTAGCTGTAATTCTAGCTACTCAGGAGGCTGAGATGTGAGAATCACGGTTCAAAGCCAGCCCGGGCAGAAAAGTCCGTAAGACTCTTATCTCCAATAAACCACTAGAAAACTGCAATTGGTACTGTGGCTCAAGTGGTATAGCACTCGCCTTAAGCTAAAGAACCAAGGGAGAGCACCCAAGCCCAGAGTTCAAGCCCTATGATTGACAAAAAAAGAAAAGAAAAGAAAAAAATCAAATTAGTTGAGGGAAAGATGACTGAAAAGATTGGGCAAAATTGTGAAAATGTACAAAATAATGCATTTGGATTTTCATACTCTTCAAGCTTGCTCTAACAGCAAATAAAACTAGAAACTGTAGGCTATATGTTATAACTTACGGTTTATCGATGAAAGATGGTATAAATACCAACCAATAGGAATGTGCAAAGAAAAGACCTAGATGATTGGTGAATGCTTGTGAATTTATGGGGTATTTTTTTTTCCTTTTTATTCTTTGGGGTTTAAATTCAAGGCCTCAAGCTCACTTAGCTTGATTGGCTGATGCTTTACCACATGAGCCATATCATCATCTCTGTTTTTTACTGGTTACTTGTAGGACTTTTCTCCTAGGCTGGCTTCAAATTTTAATCCTCCTCAGGAGCTAGGATTACAGGCATTGCCAGTAGTACCTTGCTTACTTAAACTTGTGTATTTTCAAATTAAATATAATATAGTGTATGTCATTTGTAAAGCGTTGTCTGCTTTAACTGACTTCTTTTGACTGACTCAATCTTGATTACATTAGATAGGAAGATTTCTTCTGTATTTTTTCAGGTTCTTTTTTTCAGGAGAAAGGATTTGTTTATTTATTCTACATCAAAATAGATGCAGAAAACATAGAGTCAATCATGTTAAAGAGTTTCCTCTACTTTAATCCATGGAGCCTCTACTATCCTATCATACATTACTGTCTTCTGTCCAGGAAAGAAACTGAAAATATAATAATCTGGAACTGGGGGAGTGGCTCAGAGGTACAATACTTCCCTAAAATTTATTTGTGCCAAACCATTATTCCCCTTGGGACCAAAAACTATTAACTTAAGGAATTAGTGTCCTGAATTATTAGTGTCCTAAATTAGTGTCCTGAAAAATCACAGGCGCACAGGACAAGTGCACACATGCTTTTCAACCTATCTACTTATTAGGGGCCCTGACTGGTTCAGAGAACAGCTATGGTGGCAGTTGTGCCCTTCAGGTTCCGTCTACCCTGGGTTAGTACCCAGGGACCACAACAGGCCCAGAGTACAGCAGTTGGACTGAAATGCTGGGAGTCAATGGGTCCTTCCTTCAGGGAGGAGGCTGGGCCAGGTTGCTGTTCAGAGAGAAGGAGAATGGAAATGATTTGGTCAACAGGAAATTCAAATTTTCTTCAGTCTACGGATCTGGGAACAAAATAAAATCCTAATTTGAAGGGTGCTGCCTCCTTCCCACTTCCAAAATTCTGTCAAATCTTTTGCTTCATTTTAATGAAGCCATGACCACACACACACACACACACACACACACACACACATACACACACACACACACACACACACACACACACACACACACACACAGAGTGAGAGTGAAGACAGCTAGCTCCTCTTTTACCAGGAATTATTTTCCTTGGACAAATTCCATTCCCCCTGACTCCTCACTCTAAGGTTGCAGCTGCAGCTGCATGTCCGAACTTGAACTCATGAGTGAAGAGAATGCTGGCAAGTCAGCATTCTGGGAAGCATCTAATACAATGCTTCCCTTCTAGCTAAGCCCAGAGTGAAACTCCAAACTGTCCAGTGATGATTCCCCACACTAGTGTATGATGATAGAGTGACACCCTGGAAAAGGTATCCAAGTTCTTGTCTGAACTTTCTTCCTAAATTGTCTAAATTTAGAATTCTATAGTCTAACTGCCCACTTCCAATATAACCAGCATCTATTTGCTATTTACTCTGTTCTCAACTTTGAGCCATCTTCTCTTACACAGATTGCTTCCAAACCAACCTCTTGATTCACTATTTTTCCTCTCACTCCATTCTCAATATAGCAGCAGAAAAGATACTAAGATAGAAGTCAGATCATGTCACTCAAAATCAGAACCAGCCCCTGCCCTTTACATACATAGTATATAGTCTTCTTTAGACTTCTATAGTCATACTTCAGATGTATGAAGTGTGAGTTTCCATTGGACATGTGAACCTTTGGATATTCCATTTTAACTATGCTGTGACAGTGGTGATATGCCTATTCACCTTTATTCCAGAAAATAAATTTAAGACTACACTTATATATACATTATGGGAAGTAGCCAATTGTAGAAGAAATGTGGAATTCCACTGTCCAACCCAAGGCTCTTTAATAAATACCATTATACATGCAAATAGCATAGACTCCAGGTCTGTCATAGCCACATTTCTCGGCAGACACTGCCGGACATTTGTTTTTTTGTGCACTGAGTCTCTTGTTCAAATACTGAACATACAAGTAGAATGATCATAATTGTTTTTAACAATGTAATATTATTTTACATGTATATTTTCAAGTAATTTAAAACTTAAAATGATATAAAAATGTACACTAAGAAGCCTCATTACCACCATTGACCTCTTATACACTCTTCTGTCATCTCTGTGTAATTTTCATGATTTTTTTTAAAAAATTGTGTCTCTATGCACATGTGAATTTATTCTATCATTTACTGACTATATATTATGTACCTCTGTGTTCTAGTTTACTGTATTTTAGACACTATTGAAGGGATATAGCTTTACTTTCATGAGCAGTAGTTCTATTCCCATAGTGTTGATAATCTAGAGGCAATAAATGAAATAAGAAAATAACCGATTAAAAAAGATGTTGTACAAGTTTAAAGGGAGCACATCTCAATTTAAAATAGGGTCATCAGGGTAGACCTCGCAGTGTGAGTGATATTTTGTGTACATATTTGAATAGGTAAGGAAAAGAGATGAGAGAAAGGTGAGATGATGGGCTCTGGGGAGGACCATTCCAAGCAGAAAAAATCAGTGCCCAGGCTTTGAGCCTATCATATTTGAAGAACAGTTACACCCAAAAGTGGCCGGCATGCAGAGTGTGAGGGAAGGATAATAGGAGAAAAAGTCAGGGGCGGGAGTGTGGGCCATGTGTAACCTTATGAGGACTTGAGTGTTTAGTCTGAATGTAAAGGGGAAGAGGCTGGTCCTGATTTTGATTGTCATGATCTGACTTCTATCTTAGTAGCTCTCTTCTGCTGCTATATTGAGAATAGAGTGAGAGGAAAAAAGAAACAGTGAATTGAGAGGTTAGTTTGGAAGCAGGCTCAAAGTTGAGAACAGGGTAAATACCAAATAGATGCTGGTTGTGTTGGAAGCGGGCAGTAATGAGTTGAATACTATTGGGGCTGGAGAAAGAGAAGAGTCACTTGATCATGACTCCAAGGTTTTTGACCTGAGCAATTAGAAAAATAAAAATTCTATCAGCTGAAATGAGGGAAAGTTATACAGCAAATTAGAGAAAATTATGAATTTGGTTATGCAAAATCAAGTTTAAATGATTTTTAAACCTCACGTGGGAAGTGGATCTAAATTGGGGGATTGTCATGGTTGGATGGTAGGTATTTTGCTGTAAGATGGGATGAGATATCTAAGGGTGTTAATATATAAGAAAGGAGGTGGGCCAAGAGTTGAGTCCTGGAACACTAAGAGGGTCCTTGCACATCTTAAAAGGAAAAGGTTAGCCAGCAAAAGAATCCTAGAAAAATAAAACAGCGGAGGAGAAAATCAGTTTGAGTGGTATCCCAAGGCCTACCATTGGAAGTTCCTCAAAAAGGAGGGAGTAACAAATTAGGTGAAAAGCTGTACTGGTAGATGACTGGCTCTCATCATGAAGAAATCATCAGTGTGTGGCCAAAACAGTTTCAGCAGACTGGAGGAAGGGAAGACCCTGGAGTGGATTTGAAATGGTGTTTGAGAGAAGCTAAGCCATTTGCCAGTAGACATCTCTTTCTGTGAATTTTGTTACAAAAGAGTACAAAAAAAAGGGGGGTAAAAAGTGACTGAAGAAGTAGATTCAAGGAAAAAGAAGTATGAAATGAGAAAAATGATGGCATCATTGTGAATGGGGAGAAGAAAGGGGAGGAGAATTATGACACAGGACAGCAACAGGAAACCTCCAGAGAAATGGTACTGGGTAGGCTTGAGGGGATACCCTCCACTATATTGTGCATGCCATACCTATCACATAAAAGATGCCATTTTATACCCACTGTTCTGTACCTTGCCATTTCACTTAGTAATCCATGGTGATTTGGTTTTTTCTTGTTGTTGATGGGTTTTTTTCGGGTTTGTTGTTATTGTTGTTGATGATCATGGGGCTTAAACTCTGGGCCCTGGGCACAGTACCTCGGCTCTTCAGCTCAAAGTGAGTACTCTACCACTTGAGCCACAGTGTCACTTCCAGTTTTCTGGCAGTTAATTGGAGATAAGAGTCTCTTAGACTTTCCTACCTAGGCTGGCTTTGAACCACAATCCTCAGATCTGAGCCTCCTGAGTAGCTAGGATTACAGGCGTGGGCCACTGGTGCCCAGCGTGATTGGGTTTTATCATCCATTTTAACACAGGTTAGCAGAGTGACAGATGATATGGGAATCAGAGCAAGCCAGGATCAGGAGCTAGGATGGTGAAATGATTTTCAAGGATTGAAAATTAAGCAGAAGAACACATGCATGCATGTGTTCCAACACATCCCTCCTTCGTTACAATTTATAGTGAAAGACCCACTTCCTCTACAATTTCTCTGACCTTGTCCCAGGTTAATAACATGCATGGAAGTATAGCAATTCTTTTGGTTACAAGAAACAGACTCTCATGTGACAAGACTCTGAGTTTTGAAATTACCTCAGACCCAGTGTCTCTATGTTTGGGTGATAAGATCAAAACATTGCAATAGCTAAAACAAAGACATTTGCTTACAGCTCAAGCAAATCTCCCTAACCTAGCTTCCCCAGTACAAATTGCCTTGATAGAAGCAGCTCCCAGCCTGTCCCTACTTTTATACTCCAAGCTCTTGGTGTATATTTTCCTCATCTTTTTCCTCCTACTGCTTTCTATTCTGTGATTACTTGCCTAATAAAAAAAATATTTGCCCATCTTCTACTTAAATGTGTTTTGTGATATTAGGGTTGGTATATTTTTCCTAGATCTTTGGAAACATCAAGCCATGAAAGAAAACTTTTCAGTTGTAAGACCACAAATAGTTGAAAAATTTATACAGCGATTAATGGAGACTCACCAGGACAGTGGACCAGAGGTATGTGTTAAAAACTAGTAATTATGTCATTTTGTTTTATTTTGGTGATACTCGAGTTTGAAGTTAGAGCCTTAGCTTGTTAGGCAGGTATTCCTCCCCTGAGCCATGCCTCTAGTGCTTTTGCTGCTGATTATTTTTGAGATAGGTCTTTTCTGTCTAGGTACTAGACCACAATCTACCTTCTTTAGACTTCCTGTCATAGCTAAGATGACAGATATGCCCCATCATGCCTCACTTCCACTGTTGAGATGGGAGTCATGGACATTTTTGGCTAATCTTGCCTTGAACCACCAACCTCATCCTCCTGTTCTAGCCTTTTAAGCAGCTAGGATTACAAACATGAACTACTAGCACCTGGCTGTTGCTGCCTCTGCTTCTTTTGCTTCTTGTGCTAATCCTGGGGCTTGAACTCAGGACTGGGCACTATTCCAGAGCTTTTGTGTTCAAGGCTAGTACTCTACCACTTGAGCCACAGCTGCACTTTCAGCTTGTTCAGTAGTTAACTAGAGATAAGAGTCTTACAGGTTTCCTGACTGGATTGGCTTTGAACCGTGATCCTTAGATCTCAGCCTCCTGAATAGCTAGGATTACAGGCCTGAGCCAACAGTGCCCAGCTTCTTCTTCTTTTTTTATGCATCTTCTACTGCTTCCCTTATTTGTTAAACATGATGGTATGAATACTTAGGCTGAATTTCAATGGCAGTCATTTATTATATTTAATAGTAGTATCTATAAATATTTGTTAAAAAATATATATGGGCAAATTTCAAAATGTCCCAATTTTTCAATTTGGTTTTAGCATCGTTTTCAGTTTCTGATTTGTTAGTATAGAAATTCAAAAGAGGAAAAAAAAATTTAAAAAGTAAGCAAAAGAAATTCAAAAGAGGAAAATCAAAACATCCTATACTACTTATAATTAGAAAACATTTTTCAATATACACTATTTAAAAAGCTAATAGCATAGAAGGATAACATTTCATATTTTCCTCACGCTAGTATCCCTAGTTCCCTCGACTAGGAAGCTGCATCAATAATTTTTGTGTAAATCTTTCCAGAAATATACTTGAATCCATAACAACTACTTTAATGATAAGTACTTACTATATACACACCTACATACACACCATCCTTGGAGTTGTGAAGAATGATTACTCTAGGCTAGAAGTGTTTGCTAAAGCAAAAGAACCCATTGAAAAGGCAGGATAAGAGAGTAAGCACAGATGTATGGACATAGCAGTTTTATGATTATGAGTAAGTGCTTTCAGCAAGTTTGAATGTCCAAAACTTGACTATTAAAAAGAAAAATCTGTCTTTCCCAGTATGCCAGTGCATGCCTGTAATCCCAGCCCTCAGAATGTAGAGGCAGGATTTGAGTTTGAGGCCAGCCTAAGTTACATAGTAAACTCTTTCTCAAACAACAACAAACACAATTACAAAAGGTTTAACTCTCCTGGAAAACTCTGCTCATTTAAAAAAACACATTGCTGTCTCCAAATTTGTATTATTCTAAATTTTGGAAAATGTTCTTCACTTTTATAACAAATAGGTCAGTTCTTAATGATGAGGTAGAGACTTCCCAGGCTTGGCTGGGAATATATTTTCCTCAGAGCTTAATGACTTACATATATTTGTTTACTTTCACACGAACATGACACTGTGCACTGTGCTCTGGGATGAAGTGGTTGCATCTGTGAGTTGAAGAGGGTGTTTAGGACTGGGCACGCTCAGAAGTGTTTGTGCAAACTGCTGTGGCCTGCCTTAAGAAACAAGAAATGCTAACACAGCTACAACATAGGTGAACCTTGAAGACATATACCAAGTAAAATGAACCAGACATGAAAGGACAAATTCCATGTGATTCCATTTTTATTATAGTTCAAATGACACATTTATGTTATTTATTTTTTCCTGTAATACAAAACAATAATTTTGTGACTCAGCTTCAGCTCATCCCCTCTCTCCCCACCTTGAAGACTGTTTTGTTGTTGTTGTTTTAATTTTTTAACTCTTTTTTTTGGGGGGGGGTCTGGTCGTGGGGCCTGAACTCTGGGCCTGGGCACTGTCCCTCAGCTCTTCAGCTCAAGGCTAGTGCTCTACCACTTGAGCCACAGCACCACTTCTGGCTTTTTGCTTATGTGTTACTGAGGAATCGAACCCAGGGCCTCAGGCATGCAAGGCAAGCGCTCTACCACTGAGCCACCTTCTCAGCCCCGTTGTTTTAATTTTTGAGACAGGGTCTCACTATATAACTCAAGCTGGACTTAAACTATGTAGCTAGACTGATTTCTTATCTCCATCTTCCATCCTCTGCCTCCTAAGTGCTGGGATTACAGGTCTGATACCACACCTGACTGGGAATAAGACCTTATAGAAAAGAAATGTGGGCATTCATAGGCAAGGCAGACCCATATTAAATATAACTCAATCTCTGAGATTCAGAGAACACTTGAAGGGATAGGTGTCATCCATGCCATTATCACAGGACTGCTGTATACTGGACCCCTCCATTGTCGGTGGCCCTGTAGGCTGCTGGCCTCTTCTTGTCATCTGTAGGGAGTGGAAAACTATCCTAGATTCTGCCTCTCATATCCATTTCCATCATGGATCCTTTGTGTCCCCAAGACACCACAGATCTCAGTCTAACCCTTAAAAACAAGCTTTCAGATGTCTGAGGCAATTCAATCAGAAAAGCTCAATAGAGGATCACTAGTGTGGGCAAAGGCTGTACATTACAAGTCGTCTATTCTGGAATAGAAAGCAGATGCCCCTCTGGGTGGTAGATCACACATTGTTCACTCTCCTTCAGATGGTGCTCCACTGCAGGACACATGGAATGGAAAATGGAGTGGAGAGCTCTTCACCCAGAGCCTCTGAGCAGGGTCAACTGCACAAGTACCTCTTGACCTCACTTAGCTGCCCTCCTTTCTGCAGACTAAGCCATCTCCATTTGCTTCCACATTCTGTAGCAGCATCCTTCCCACCCGGGTTAGCCTTCTTTACCTTCAAGGTAGTTTGGCAGCAAAGTGTCCTTGGATGTTTCACTTGGATTAATGCCTATGAATGTGCTGGGTTTGGCAGCTGTGCCATAGCTGACTCATCCAGCTGTCACCTGAAACCCACCACTGCCATTACTAACAGCTTTGTTCTTACTAAGTTTGGTCCACCTTTAGGCCTCTTTTTGGTTGTTGTTTGCTTTGGTTCTGAGTGTCATTAGAGTTTGAACACAGACAAAGCCTTGCGCTTGTCAGGCACATGTTCTACCATTGGAGCCATAGTCCCAGTCCTTTGTAGACCTCTTGAGAGCTGGATTATTGTTATCCAATGTGCTTTTTCCACATTTCAAGTTAAGGTCAATCTTCCCTCAGTATCTTTGTTTAAGTCACTAGTAGCAGTGGTGAGAGCACAGCCCCCAAGCCCATGCTTTACATCTTCCTGCTCAGCTTTCCAGAGGCCAGAAGCTCATCCAGCTTGCATGGCCACTCAGCCCAGGCCCTCCTGGCTTTCCTTCTCCATGTCCTGCTGAAAATCAGGGGTACTATATCTGCTTACTTTCCTGAGAACACAAAGTTAATCCCATCTACTTTTCTGGAACCCATGCAGGCTTCTTATGATCTTTGCTTCTATCTCCAATTTCTAGAACACCAGCTTTTCATAGTCATTCTAGTATCTCTCCCTGATTTTGTACCATATATTGCAAATTAACTATAATAACCTATTTTGTGAATTCCAGAACCATTGCCATTTATATGCCAAGAATCTTCTAGTCATTCAGCAAATAAACATTTGCAGATTTCCTACTTTTCAAGCTCTTTTATTAGAGATGTAAAGGCAAGAGGCAAGATCCCTGCCTCCAAAGAACTTGTGGAGACAGTTGGGTGAATCAGCAATGTCCAGAAAAGGAATGAGTGCTTTGCGAGAGCAGGCACTGGGCACAGAGTGAGCTCAGAGAAGGGGGACCCACCCATGCTTCCTGGAAGACTTTGTGTGTGGGCCAAATCTTGAAGCATAAGTAGGAGCTGACTGGATGAAGGGAAGCAGGGGAGGGAAGGCAGGGTGATCTAGGAAGGGAACATAGCAGAAAAAAAGGAAGAATACTAAGGGGACAAACTTGATGCTGAGTGCCTTGTGTACCATTCTCAAGGGTCTGCCTTTTATCCCAGAATCAGTGGAAAGTTATGAAATTATTGTCAGCAAGCTGAGTGGTTTAGAAACAAGCATTCCCAAATGCCTGTCTGGATCTTAGAGTAAACAAATTGGCATAGGGACTCTACCATGAACCAGGATCTTAATAAGGTCTGGCATCTGCCATGCTCCACCCTAGTCTGGTTCTCTGGAAGAATCTGTGGAGCAATCTGACACTCTTCCAGCCAGCACTACCTGTCAGAGTTCAGGTTTAACAATAGTGACCGTCTTCCCAGAGGGGGATGGGGTTGTGCACTGCACAGAATTGGGTCCAAGGGCTGACTTCAGCTCTCATGCCACCCAGAGCCTTGGAAGGAAAGTGATCAAATGAAGCCCATTCCTACTGCATTCTGACACAAGGAGAGGTGGCATTTACAGTGACCAGTAAGGCAGGAGTGGATTACTGAGAGCTCCGTAGAGCGTGCCAACGGAAACCACTGTATTCCAGCAGAGATTGCTCAGATAACTTCAAATGCTGTTTCTGGAAGGTCCAGTGCCTGAGCCTCTCCCACTGCCCTTCCCCCACTTCGCAGTCGCAACATCCCATGTGCCCCACCTCAGACTTACTTCCCATTCCATGCCGAGCACTGATGCTCAGGCAGAGCATTAGAAAAGTAAATGAGGTTAACTTGGTGTTCTCCCCAGTTTGTGTTCACTCCCCATTTTCACCTTCATGCCCTGTGTGCTATTCTTAAGCTGATCATAGACACCCCCCCGCCCATCTCCATTTTCTAAAGACTCAACAGAGCTACCCAGAGAGTGCTGGCTAAAAAGAGAGCAGAGGGCTGTGATGGTGCAGCTGTCAGCAGGGTTGTGGTGGTGTCCATTTGAGACATGACTGACCTGCTAAAGAGACCCAGTGGGGGCTCTGTGGGCACGCCAATGTCCAGGCACCCATGCCCAGGACCATAGAGAATGAGGCACTGTGGCTGGCTCAAAGCTGGGCTCGGGTGAGGTCACTAGCCACACCCTTGCTGGCTTCCATATGGTCTTGTGACTTCTCCTGGCTTCAGACTTTCATTACAGTCAGACCAAGACAGTTCCATTGTCATTACTAAGGCTGAGTCCTTTTCTCCTCAAGGATGTCAACTTCTGGGAGAGAGGTCTTGAGTTCCCTATGCGCTGTGTCAGCAGCTAAACAGGGCTGTCCTGGTGCTCATTTGTCAGAATAATGGGAACAGGGTGCCCTGCTTTCCCTACGCTGCCTTATCCCACCCATGGTACAAACCAGCTAGATGGGATTTTGTTCCCCAACCCAGATAGAAATCATAGGTAGGTGAAAAGTTCCTCCAGTTATTCCAGGCTCTTGTTAGATATTTTCAGGCAACTTAGTGACTGATGGTGGGTAGTAACAGTCAGTGCTAGGCCTTAAACAACTAAGACAATAGACACACCTTGGGGTTTGCACTTGAGGCATGTAACAGCTAAGCGCATGGCACAAAGTTCAGTACCCTAAGTGCTATAGCCCCCACAGTGGGAGGAGGTTCTACACTAACAAATGCTGACCGGTAGCAGTATGCTCTGCTGCCAGCCACGGCCCATCCCCCCCCCCCCACTCCTGTCAGTTTTGTCTAGGCCACTCAACTTCTCAACTTGTTGGCTTTGCTGCTGCCCAGAAAAGCTTTCTTCCTGAACTTTTACTGCTTCTCTCTTCTTTTTCTTCATGTAACTAGCAAAGAGCACTGAAAAGACTTCATTGGGACCTGATAAAACCAGCAAAACAGCAAGAATTTACTCACAAAGTGACTGTTTATATAGCTAGAAGGGGGCAGGGACAAAGGTGTCTATACCAATCACAATAGTGCTCCTGTTTGCTCCAATCATGAGATAATCCATTATGCACATAAAGGATTATATTTGCACTAACCACAGTTCTACTGGACCAAAAGTGCCTTCCACCTGGGGAGAAGTGGCAGTCATAGCAATTGGTCTTATGTTGAGTCAAAGCACTTTTTAAGAGTGTATACAACAGAGCCTTTTATATAGCAGTTCTTTAACAATGTAACAAACAGTGTTCTAATATTGTTTAACTACTATCCTAGTATCCTAGGGAGGGGTAGGTCCCAATCATTAATTTCAGTCACTAAGGGTCCCCTTGAGGGAAGGACAGTAAGTTGGGGAGTATTGCATCCTATCATGCTGATATAATTGAAGACTTTCAAATAACACAATGTTAATTCATGCATGCATTTGATTTAAATAGTTATCTAGGATATGTGTGTGCTATGATTGTATTATAAAGTAGAAATATGATTATGTTAGCTTTGTGGTTTTTGTGCTGAATAATCTGATGTAAGAACTGAAGGCAAGAAGAATTTATTTTAGCTCAAAGACAGTTCATGTTTTCTTGGCCATATGAATTTAAGTTAGACCATCATGGGAATGGAAACAAGTAGGAGAGAAGGCTGCTCACTTCACAGTAGGGAGAGGGAGAAGAGGGTGGAAGGGAGAAAAAGGAGGGGGGAGGAAGGGAGAAAGGAAGGAAGGAAGGAAGGAAGGAAGGAAGGAAGGAAGGAAGGAAGGAAGGAAGGAAGGAAGGAAGGAAGGAAAGAAGATCACTCCCAGTTGACCCACTTCTTCCAGTTCCCAGAGTTTTCACTGCCACCCAAAATAGTACCATCAGCTGAGGACCAAGCGTTTAACGATTTAGGCTATGAGACATTTGATATTCAAACAATAACATTCCACCCCTGAGCTCCAAAGTCTCATAACACAAAATGTTTTTAGTCCATTTCCAAGAGTCTCCAAAGTCTCAACAGCTCCAACATTGTTCAAAAACCTAAGTCCAGAGTCTTTACCGATACTTATGGCACAGCATAAACATTCCCATCACAAAAGGGAGGAATGAGGTACAGACTGGACAAATGGAAATAAAGTAAATTCAAAAGACATCAGGGAAAACAGTAAGTCCTATTTATCTCTGTGTCTAGCAATTTTCTTTTTTTTGGTCCATCATGGGGCTTGAACTCTGGGCCTGGGTGCTGTCCCTGAGCTCTTAAGTCCAATTCAAGTGTTCTACCATTTGAGCCACAGTGCCACTTCCAGTTTTCTGGTGGTTAATTGCAGATAAGAGTCTCATGGACTTTCCTGCCCAGAGTGGCTCTGAACCGCAATCCTCAGATCTCAGCTTCCTGAGTAGCTAGGATTACAGGTGTGAGCCACCTGAGCCCAGCTAATGTCTGGCAATTTTTGTGCCCAATTTTTGAAGCCCTCAGGCCTGTACTCATCATCTTTAGCTGTCCTGGACTGATATTCCACTTTCTTAGCATCTCTAACATCCTACAGTCTCTTTTGCCACTTTGATTCTCTCAAAGTGTCATGCTTCACCCTCTCCATGAACTTCCTGCAGGAACTTCCACCCTGTAACATTGTCTGGTCTCCCAAGCCTTCATTTGAAATGTGTAGAAAACTCCATGACCCCAAAACATTTTGCGTTCTTCATGCCCACAAAACTAGCATGGTATGACTGATACCAAGGTCTGCCAGCAGCTTGGTCAGTCATCAGCCCCCTGGGGCGAAGGCTGCAGCTGGGCACTTTCCTAGGCAGCCCAATAGTTGCAAGTTGTTCTGGATCTCTCTGCTCAAAGAAAAGCCTTTCAAATGAATAATAACCTTACCTGCTAAATCCTGATGTGGGGGAGGGCTGGCTGATACCCTCAAGGCACCCTTTTTTATTGTCCTGGTACAAACTAGTTGATTTCTTTTTAATGTCACTAATCTTTTGAACAAGCATGCCCTCCTAGTCTGCACTGTAAAGTTCTTTTTCCAGCCAAACTACACTTCTTTTGAATCTTTTTTCTTCTGTTTTTTGTTCCCTAATCTCTCTGTAAACCTGGATAAAAGCAGCCAACAATATCCACACCATAGACTAAAGGCTGTGCTGTCTTGAAATTTGTTAATTAGTCCATTACTTTAAAATTCAGCCTCTCACAAAATCTGTAACTTAAATGGCTTTTAGTCCAGTTCCCAGTAACAGTTCCTGTTCAATGGTTATAAGCACAGTCATTAACTGACCACCACATTGCTGTCAAACATTTTGGTCTTCCAAGCTCCCACCAGAATTGCCCATTAAGCTCAGCTTACCACCTTCTAGGTTTTCTCCAGGACAATTCTCCAAACTCTCCCGAAGTCCTTCCAAAAATGATTTCTAAAGGCTTAAGAACCATATGATCTGTTCGTCACAACAACAGTTCTATTTCTCTGCTACCAATTTCCTGTATTATTTGCTTTTGTGTAACTATAACCGAAATACCTGAGAGAATTACTTGAAGGAGAGATTTATTTGAGCTCATGGCTTCAGAGTTCAATGCATGGTTTCTTGGTCCCATATTCTTGAGCAGATCATCACTGTAACAGAAGCTTCTTCATCTCAAGATGGACAGGAAGCAGAAAGAGAAATGGAGACTAGATAAAATCCTCAAAGACATAGGCACACCCCCAGTGACTCACTTCCTCCAGCTAGGTACTACCTCCAAAATTTCCACCACCTCATCCTAAAATAACACCATCTGCTTGGGACCCAAAATTCAACATAGGAGCCTCTGGGGGATGTTTCCTATTTAAACCAAAACAATGATGTTTTAGAAAATACACTCGGAATCTCACTGCTCATGGATGACCTCTTTTACTATGTTGGCATATTTCTTCCCCACACTTTATTCATAACCTTTTTTCTATTCATGTACTCTTTATTTATAAAGTAAGATTATTGACTACACCTTTTTTCACCTGATTAGATGTTGTATCTTTCCTCGTTAATAAACATATATCAATTTTTGCTGGAAAAATATAAAGACTATCCATCTGTTTGCACAAGTACTGTGATTTGAGTTTCAATGACCTGATGGGGTAGCTCTGTCCTACCTCCTACCTCCTACAAACTATCTCCTGTCTCTCTCCAAAGGCAGGTAGGTAGACTGTTCCTCTGTTCCTTAAGGGCTACCTCTCCAAAGGGCATATCCAGTCCAGAGAGAGCAAATGGAAGTGTTGAGGAAGTGTGTCTTCTAGTCTTTAGAACTGAGAGAGGGCCCACTACCACATTCCTGTCTCTCAGAGAGCCTCTCTCTGGCCCTCCTGAAGTCCTGCCTCTACCTGCAAGATAAGAAATCCCCTCAGTCACAGGGACTTGTCCACTCAAGGCCTAGCCTTCTTTCTGGATCACACTCCTGGAGTTCTCCAAGTGCAAGGTCTCCAAGGGCCTCCTTCCTGTAATCTTCTTCAGAATGAGCATAGACTTTACTTGGATGAGCACACCTATGATGTGTGGAGGTGGCTGGAGGAAAGCTGTGAGGAAGAGTGGGTGGAGTTCTGTCACCCACAGCATGTGGGAGCCCTCATGACAGGATGTGAAGCCAGAGGTTAAGAGAAGGGGGGATCATGATGTAAACTTGGGAGAGAGCTCTCCCCAGATTTAAGCATAGAACTCAGAATCATCTCTGAATAATAATTTTAAATCTGGCCTTCCATGCACCACAGTTTGAAACATTACATTTTAATAGGTCTTTTAAAAATTGGTTTATAAGCTTTAAGCATTTAGACATATGATAGGCAAATCTCCATTTGTGCTCTGGCCCTGCAAATGTTCTGAGCAGAGCTAGGAATGACTGCAAGACCAGAGCCAATGTTGTACTGCAAGAGATGAAATGAAAGCCAGTATACGCGCCAGGACAGCACCGAGCTCTAGTGTGGTGAGGCTGCCAGGAATCCTGCTGGAGCTGCTGACAATGATGCCCCTGCCCTTTCAGATCACCTTCAGGAGAGACCACCTGGAGACCTGCCTCCTTTCCCTGGGTTGTGATGTGATGGCAAGAGAGCGCAGCAACTTTGAGACCTACTCCATGTGTTATGAGCATGTATTGCAGCATGTCATGCAAAAGCTATGCCAGAAGGAGCAGGTACATGTCCAGAGAGAAAGGAACTGCAGAGGGGGAGGAGAGAGGCCAGGAGTCACTCATAAGGGCAGAAGGGAAAAAAAGCTAAGCAGGGGTGATAAAGGAATCCATTCCTATGCAAGAACTGAGGAAGAAAGATACTCCAAATTTCTCTTCCCCTTGGTTTATGTTCTTGTGTTGTAATATGCTGTTGCAGAGCCTAAGGCCTCAACAGTACTCACTTGTGTGTTCTAGAAGGGTCCAGTGGGCAATGCAAGAGGTCACCAACAGGTAGGCTGGACCTCTTTGCTGAGGAAGATACATAGAAGATCTTCCCTCTCTTAACAAACACAAAGCTGCCGATCTAGCAAATAAACCAGGGTTTATTATGAGACCTCCTTAAAAGGAGATCCCACTGGTAGGATCCAAGAGTCTCTCCTCCTGTTCTAGGTGATGCACTGTTTTGAAATAGATTTCATCAGCTGCTCTGTATAATATTAATTTACATCTGACAAAAGGCATATCTTGCAAAGACTAGCCAAAAAAAATCCAATGATGAGCCTTGGATTTGCCTGCGTGTTGGCTTATCTCCATAACTGGGTTCTGTCTCTGTGTGGAAACCTGGAAGTGCAAGTTGTGGTTGATGTTGTGCTAGAAACCCTGAAGATAAGCATAGTCTCCATTTCAGATGGGACCTGTGGATCTCAGGATCGAGGCTTTGTTTACACAAGCAGGTTTGGGATATGTGTTGTATTGAACTGAAATATGTTTAGAGGAACAAATGTTTGAGTTCGATTGTGTCCTGCTTTCTCCTCAGGAATTAGAGGTGCTACAAAGAAGTCCAGTTCCACCCGAAGACCATGCTGGTCAGGTAGGTCAATTACTAAAAAGGCTTTCTTCTCCATTCTTACCTCCATCCTCTCAGAGTTCATCAGAAGTGGGACTTCCAGAAGCTGGGCACCAGTGGCTTATGCCTGTAATCCTCGCTACTCAGGAGGCTGAGATCTGGGGATCATAGTTCAAAACCAGCCCAGACAGGAAAGTTCATGAGAGTTTTACCTCCAATTTACCACCAAAAAGCTAGAAGTGGAGCTTTGGTTTAAGTGGAAGACTACTTGCTTTGAGCAAAATATCTCAGGGCCAGTGCCCACGCCATGAGTTCAAGCCTTAGGACCAGCACACACACACACACACACACACACACACACACACACACACACACACACACACACACACACACACACACACACACACACACACACACACACACACACACACAAAGTGGGACTTCTGAACATCGTTCACTTGAGTCCTCTGTAATAATCCCATCATTAATAGTCCATTCAGAAATACCCAAGTAATACACTTTTACTTCTTGTAAACAATCCTTCTTAGAGCCATTTTTTCTTGAGGGTTTTTCTTTCCTTTTGAGAGGGGTGTTTTTGTTATTTTGTATTGTTTGGAGGTGTTTGTTGTAATTTGAGAGAATTTTGTGACAGTTGTTTCCTTTCTTTTAAGGTCAATTTAAATACATTCCAAAATGGAATGGTATTAGGGCTGATGTGTTAAGGAAAGCCAGTTGGGAGATAGACGCGAAGACAGTTGAATTGCTTTCAACTGAAAAGTGCTTAAATAGCATTTCTTCTGTGACCACTCATCATGTGCTCTTCATCTCATCTAGAACAGTTTTGCAACTGTTCTGGAAGCTTCGAACCAACCCGAGACTCTTTGGCCCACATTTGTGCAGCAAGATATTCATTTTCATCATTAGAGTCTAAAAGAAGGGCAGATTTGATCGTCATCTATAAGGAACTACTTTACAGTTGCGGTTGGGAGTTCCCACATTGTTTTTCATACATGTATTTCTGTTGCTAGGTTGCAGAGCTCAGTCATGACATGATCATGGAAATCACTGCTCTGAGAGCCCAACTCACAGACTTGGAAGAAGAGAATGTGAATCTCAGAAAGCAGAGTCGAAAAGAAGTCCAAGAAGAGTACGAATCATTGGTCCAAGCTTTGTTTATGACCTGTTTACACATAAAAGTAAGTGTCCCCTGTCAGTGGCCTTCTCAGAACTATGGCTGAATTAGTGACAGATGGCACTTGGCCCAAGAATTTTCCAGCTGTAAGTTTTTGCTTGAGAGAGAGAGAGAAACAGTTTGCAGTGGGTTGACATTATTCTCTCGTGTCTGACACTGGACACTGTAGCTGTTTATTTTCACACTCTATTGCTAGTTGCCCACACTTGCCATCTGGTAGTTGTTGGGAGGGGGCCATTCTACTCCAAATCCCCCACCACTCAAGTGAACCAGCCTGGTGCTCCCAGGCTCTGCCAAACTCCAGTGGAGTAGGCAGTACCACCTCCTGAGAGCGCACTGGACCTGAAACAGCTTTCCGTGATTTTTTTTTCCAACTCTAACACATCCTTCAGCCTTTTACATCCTATATCAGGGAGCTGTTGACCTGTTAACCAACAGCCACCTTAGAATGGGAGTGACAAGTTCCCTTATGCTACACACTGTGGAAGCCAGTCATTTTCTTTAGATGTCTGAGCAACTGGAAGATAGATGATGCCTCATGCCTCAAACCGATGTATGTGGGAGCTTGGTTCAGCTGCCCTGAAATAGAGACTTCCTTACAAGACTACAGTTCCCCAAGTCCTGCACCTCCTTTGCTATTGATGCACCCCAAAGCCAGCCCAACTTGGGCTCTCATCTATTTATACCTCCCTGGGGGTTCTAGCATGGTCTCTAGAGTTTTTGTTAACCACCAATGTTCTGTCTTGGCCTAATCATTGCAGAAATAAGAGATATTTCTTTGTACTTGCAAAGTGTAAGTGCTTGAAAATATTAAAAGATCAAAACAAAATGCTCTGGACTTGGTGCTGGAGGAGAACATGAGGAGTGAGGGCTGAAATTTGTGGAGCAATCTTCTAAGTGGGCAATTATTGAGAAATGCCTTGGGTTTCTTTTAGCTCTGGCTTGGTTTCTTGACTTGAATTCTCCAAGCAGAAGTAGTTCCATTAAGCCTTCCAAATTAGAGATTCCCTGTCCTACTCCAAGGTCTCAAGAAGATGGTGAAGCTTCTACTGTGTGGCCAACTGCCCAGCTACCCCCCTGCCTCTTTTCTGAGGAATTGATTTAGAGATGAAAGGGTACTCCCAGGATGTCTTTATCTTCTCAGACTACCATAGCAAAATGCCATAGACTAAGTGGTTTACACAACAGAAATTCATTTTCTCACAGTTCTAGAAGCTGGAAGTTGGGGACCAGGTGGCAGCACAGTGTGTTTTTTGTAAGGCCTCTCTTTCTGATTTGCAGGTGGCTTCCTTTCTCCAGTGTCCTCACATGGCAGAGAAAAGAGAAAGATGCCTTTTTGTGGTTTTCTTATTACCATGCCACCATCTGATTAGAATAGGAACTTGCCCCTGTGACCGTATTTTAACCTTAGTTACTTCCTAAAGATCTTCTATCTCCAGACACTGTCATACAGGGAGTCAAGGTCTCAATATGTAAATTTGGGAGGAAACACAATTCATAGCACTGAGACAGCAGCTGTCTCATTGTAAGCCATGAGCCATTCAAAACAGAACATTTCTGCTGGAATCTAAATAGGAAGACAGCCTGCCTGATTCCTTCCTCCACTTACCTGCATTTCGTGGAGCTCCTGGGTAGTAGCTCATCTATGGGGTATTGTCTGGACTGATTCTGCTCTGAGTCAACCTGGCAGTAAAAGCCCTCAGTTCAACTTTCCCAAGTAACCCTGCCCAGGGGGGCAATTCAATCAGCAGGTTTTCTCTGCGACCTCCTACTATTTGATCCACTGTCCTCCCTGTTCTACTCACCTTGGGGCTGCCAATCAAAGCACGCTCAAGGATGTGCACGTGGCCAAGTGATGAGGCCCAATGGATTAAAGACAATTCTCAAGGCTCACTCGGTGAATCCCATGTAATACTTCTTGGAAAACCTGGTTGGAGGATATTTTAATGTGACATTGCTTTCAAATGGTAGGCAAAATAGCTCTTCCTCCACTGCCCTTCACACCACCCAGCCCTGTCATACTTGCTTGACCTGAGTCTGCAATTTGCAGGAGAAGCTGGATGAGAATCAGCTTAATTTGATCCAGAAAGTGTGTGAGCTCATCAGAGAAGTGAGAACAGAAGGGATTGCCAATATGAAGGAGCTCAAGCAAAAATGGGGCTCTGCCAGGCCTGAAGAAGGAATAAAAGAAAGCCCAGCCAAAGTACGTGAGTTCATTTAGCAATGGGATATCAGTGGCTCATCCCAGCATTTGGCCCACTGTTTACCTGATTAACCAACAACCCAGGCTTGGTTGCCCTGAGAAAGTAATAGGGGAGATGATTTTAATTTAATTTTATTTTATTTTGTGCTGGTCCTGGGGCTTGAACTCAGATACTGGGTGCTATCTCTGACTTACTTTGTTCAAGGCTAGTGCTCTACCTCTTAGGCCACAACTCCACTTCCAGCGTTTTTGCTGTTGGAGATAAGAGTCTCATGGACTTTCCTGCCTGGGCTAGCTTCAAGCCATGATCCTGAGAATTCAGCCTCCTGAGTAGCTAAGATTATAGGTGTGAGCCACCAACCCCTATCTGTTTTTATTTTCTTTAAGGGGTTTCAATATGTAAGTTTATGAGTTTATGCATCTTGATCAATATCACCCCTCTCATTATTCTCCCCCATTCCTCCCAACCTCACCCAACCTGACAATTTTCCTAGTTTCATAGGAAAGTTTCATTGAGTGTTACAACTGCTTTCTCCTCTAAGGGAGTAGATATTTTTAAGTGAGCAGAACTGAGGCTCACTGCATAGTCATGGAAAGCAGGCTTTTGACGTATATCTTCCTGGGAAAAGGATTGGGGTGGCCTTCTCTGAAATTGAACCTTCTTGGCAGGAGCAGCTGTGGGCCTTAGAGCGGGACAATGCGCACCTGGCAGCGCTGGTATGCAAACTGAGGAGCCTGGAACGCTGGCGGCTAGCTGTGCAGCAGGCTCGCTTCCAGGGCCAGCTGAGCAGGGCAGAGAAGGTGAGAATGAGAGAGAGCCCCAGAGATGCTCCTGAGCCGAGCTGAACGCAGCTGCCACACTGGTGGCAGGTGGCAGGGCCAGCCTCACTGAAGAATCTCACAGTTGACCATTTTTTTTATGGCACTAGGCAATGTCAGAGCCTGGGAGAACAGATCAGAGAATGGAACACAAGGGAAGTGAAAAGATGAAAGAGAGATTTACCAAGAGCTTAAGGTTTCTTTGTCAGATGATTGACTATTTGGGGATTTTAGGCATGATAATCTGAGGGAAAAGAAGTAACAAAATAGGTGGGAAATCTGCTTTAAAGAAAACTGAAAGCATGCCTACATATATACATATATACATATATACATATATACATATATACATATATATATATATGGGTATAATAGACAATAAACAATCCCCTCAAAAAAAAGTGAAAGCAAAGCATATATTGTTAGTGTTTGGAAACCATTTACTGTTTCTGAAAGTCTGATCTGTCACTGTATTCTTAATTACTAGCCCAGCAAGAGCTCCATCCTATAGGCTACAGGAAGCTTTAAAGAAAGATGTATGATGAAGGAGTTTGGATATTACTTGTGAAACTAAGACTACAGAACAGAAAGTCATTTCCTACCTTCCTGTGCTTGAACTCTTTACAGGAATCTATTCAAAGTAAAAAAGAGTGTTTGCGCATCAAGCTCATGGCAGAACAAGAAGTGGGTTTACTTCGTCAACAACTGCTGGCTCTCCGGCAGGCCCTGGCCAAGGCCCAGGCGGACAGCGGGAGGCTGCGGAAGCAGCAGGACATCCAGGTAGTCAAGGCGCCTCAGCGCCTCCTCCTCCCCCTCTCAGCCTGCTAAGCTGAGCATGGCCACACGAAGGCACTACAGATGCCAGGAGCAGTCAACAGAGCTCCACAAGGAACCCCCAGCTGAGAGCAGAGCCAGGAAAAGATGGCTCTGCTCCTGGCTTCCCTTCTCCCCCTTTCCAGCCCAGAAACCAAGGGCAGTGACCAAGAGGCTTGTCTCCTTACTCATACTTGGCTATGATGATAAAATATTACTCATAGGCACGATCATCTGGGTGTGCGTGCACTCACATGAGTGCATGTGTGCGTGTTTCTGAGGATCCTCATATTAGAGGATGTCTTTGGCCCTCAACTTCTGCCTCCAATATTGGCTTTCTGTAGACCAAGCACATTCTCTATACGCAGCAACTTCGGCCTGGGAGTCCTATCAGTCAGCTGACTTGGCAGGGGAGGGAGGCTTTTTCTCTACAGGGATAGAAATCATGGGTAAGTGAGAAGCACTTTCAGTCCAGTGCCAGCAGTGCTGGGCCCTTGAGTGCCCAAGGCCTCGACTCGGGGATCCAAAGGCCTATGGCCTCATGCCTTGAGCCGCAAGGGCCTACTAATCCAGGCTTTAGAAGCCAGAGCTTTATGGTACTAGACACTCGGGTTGGAGGCCTATCATTCTAGGGTTTAACTACCAGTGGCCTGTCACTTGGCAGCTATTATAATCCTCAGCATCTAGAAGAATAGAGTGGCAGCAGCAGACAGCAGCAGGTAATAGCAGGTGGTACTTTCTAATTGTTACAGCTTTCATACAGGCCTTGGGTTCTGCAACCTTACAGCCCTCACTGGCTCCTCTTCTCTGCTCCCCATCATTTCTGCCCTGCTTGCTTTCTGAAACTTTTCAGTGCCTTCTTATCACTACAGCTCTTGTTGCTGCTGCTTCCTCTGCCACTGCCTTCATCATCACCACCTTAGCTGCTGCTACCTTTTTGCTTCTTTTTCTGTTATCCTCTCTTCATGTTAGCAGTGCAGTAGCTCTGCTAATGATAAAGATCAAAACGAAGCAAGAAAAAATCACATGAAAGAACCCTTTTTTTGGGGGGGGGTCCTAAATGATGTAGGAGTGTATTTCCTAGCTAGCTCACAAAGTAAGCCTTCTTATAAAACCAGAAAGGAGACATGCCAAGGGTGTTTGCAACTTTCATAGCAGAATTTCATGCAAATTAAGGACTGTGTTTGTACCAATCGCAGAAGACCTTCATGCAAATGAAGGCCCGTATTTGCATCAATCACAGGCCTTCTGCTGGGCCACCAGGGCAAGTGCTTTCCTCTGGCCTGGGTAAAAATGATTGCAGGGACATCTAGAGTTTATCAGGTCTTGTGATGGCAAAAGGTTTAGTTGCAAGCAAGCTATTTGTAACAGGCATAGCTGCAAGGTAACTGCAATTGCAAGGTAGCTTCATGGCCTCCTCAAGCTATCCATGGAAGACTCAAAGCATCCACCTGACATGAAGGCATCCAGATAGCTACTTGGAGTTAGTCCTGCACATAAGACAAGAATCTAACATCAGTTGTTCAGTTAGAGAGTCAAATTGCTCTGGCCCCCAACACCTTAGCTTATTTAAAGGGAAATTAAATATTGAGAAGTGTTGCTTACAATAAAGACATTAATATTACAAGTGATTTGGCAGTATTTAACACAGCATTAGTGATAACTCCTGCCTCAGTGTCCCAGAAGAGGTTGATCCTACTATGCCTCAGGAGCATGGTCCAGCTTCGCAGATTAGACCCCAAGCTGAGTCTTGAGATATCTTGAGAGTCTCAAGTCCTCCCCTAAGGATCCACATCCAGTCTTACCTTCAGAAGCCACTACTACTCCATGGATGTTGGCACTAAAATAAAGAGGTTTTAAGTAGGAACTACTTATAACTGTGTTAACCCTCTGGGCAGGAATGTTCATGAAAATACACGAAAACGTGACTGAGCCAGTAAGAAAAAGTTGGCTTCCCATATTTGTCTTACAGTTAGAGTGAGAACACCTGGGTTTATATCCCAACCTGGGGAAGCTGGGCAGATTTAAAGTACAAAATAACAATTTGTGTGTTTTGAACTCTAAATTCCTGTATGAGTATCTATCAGGTGAATTTATCATGGAGAGTACTTGGTAAACTTTAAAGTCATCATACGTGAATACGTGTTAATATTATGACTAAGAATCAGCCCTCTAGTACTTAGAGTCTGATCTGACACACTTTGGAACAGAACCAAATTATCAACCCACAGCCATTTTGAAAGTGAAAACAGCAAAACCAAAGCTCCCTTCCTGGTGCTCATTGCTTATGTATCACAATTTGGCGTCCCTACAGCTAAACCCTTCTGCTGCCACATCTCGTAAAGATCCACAGTAAACCACAGGTAGTTTGTGATAGTCTGGTTATTTGTGAATGCCTAATTAACATATATATTAACATCAAATTATTTTATGTTAATCACCTGCCAGGCTTTGGTGTTTTCTTTTCTTTTTTTTTAAATTAATTTATTTTATTTTATTTGTGAACATACTGTACAGAGGGGTTACAATTACATGGGCAGGATAATGCATACATTTTTACCAAGCATTGCAGCCTCCTCCTTTGTTTATCCTTCACATCCCTTCCCAGCCTCCCCCCTCCCCCCCCAGTCCCAATCCTTCTCCCCCACCCCATCCCCGCCCCCACCCCCCCACCCCCACACAGACATTGTAAAGCTCGTTATGGACATGACAACTTGTACTTCTCATTGTTGCAACAGGTCCACCTGTATCCTTAAACAACTGGTTTTTCCCCATCTCCTCCACAAGTTATACTGACATCAAATATAGTGAAAGCAGGGGTTATACTGTGGGGGAGGGACATACAAAGCAACAAAGAAATAATCTTATAAATGCGTTAGAAACACATGCATGAAAGAAAAAAACATTAAAATACATATCTAAGGGTTCATTTTCCTAACATCACATTATCTGACCTTTTCCGCTTGACTCATACATATACTAGATACTGCAAATAAGGGAAACCATGGGGCCTATGTTTCTTTGGGCCTGGCTTACTTCGCTTAATATAATTTTTTCCAAGTCTTTCCATTTCCTAACAAATGGGGCAATGTCATTCTTTCTGATGGAGGCATAGAATTCCATTGTGTATATATACCACATTTTCTTGATCCATTCATCTACTGAGGGGCATCTGGGTTGATTCCAGATCTTAGCTATGGTGAATAATGCTGCAATAAACATAGTTGTGCTGGTAGCTTTAGTGTGGTCTTGTTTGTAAACATTTGGGTAAATGCCCAAAAGTGGGATTGCTGGGTCATAGGGGAGTTCTATGTGGAGTCTTTTGAGGAACCTCCACACTGCTTTCCAAAGTGGTTGAACAAGTTTACATTCCCACCAATAATGAAGTAAGGTTCCCTTCTGTCCACATCCCCTCCAGCATCTGTTGTTGTTAGAGTTCTTGATTTTTGCCATTCTAACTGGAGTGAGGTGGTATCTCAATGTTGTTTTGGTGTTTTCTGTCTGCTTGTTCCTTCTATTTTCCCCTGGCTTGTTGCCTCAGGGCTCACAGAATAATGCCAGGCTGGACTAGATCCTGCGGCCCTCACTGCTGTCTGGCACAGGACAGGCTAGTTGTGCTTGTTACCTAGAACCCAGAAGTATGGCAGAGAGAGACTGGTTCTTGCCTGGGATGAAGGGAATGGTGGATGTGTTGCCTGCCTGGCTCAGATCCTTCTTTGGCTTCCTTGGCCTTTCTTTGCCATAGGCTCAGCTGCTGAGGGAATTAGAATACAGAGTTACCCAAGATGCCATCACCCGGCAGCAGCTGGACATCATAAGGACATCCAGCATGGAGAAGCTCATGGAAGATGTGGGGCAAAAAGAACAGCAACTGCAGCTCCTCACTGCAGAGGCTGCAAGGGCTTCGAAACTGGGCCAGCTACAGCAGAAGAAAATGGAGCGCGAACTTCACCAGGTACATGCCAGTGAGCACCAACCAGAGGACTCTGGGAGCAATCTCATTCTAGTCACTGGTCATATTTAGACTACCCTGGTATGTTTGCTCAAGCAAGCTGTGATGGCACCCTTGTGATACCCCTGAAGAACATGTTTCCACCCTACTTGAACCTTCGATCTGGGATTCTCTAGAAAATTCAGCACAGGTGGGCACTGATGGCTCACACCTGTAATCCTAGCCTGAATGGCTAGGATCAAGTACTATTAGGGGTCTAAATAAGGGGATTTTATTCAAGTGTTTCTAGAAATGCAGAGACAAACATGAAAGGCCAAAGTGGTCTGAACACACAATTCATTTCTGTTAACTACATCCCATGGGGGAGGAGGGAGAGGATGATTAGCAATGTGGGACTGGATTAATCTGAGCTCCAACAAAACAAACCACAGGATGTAATTTAATCAAACCTTACACAGGTGTTTCATGCTTATCCAATGGATGAAGAAAGTCCTCAATTCATTCACTAGCAATAGTAGGAGACAGAAAAATAAATTAAATTGAACTATTGCTTTTCAAGTACTCAAGTTGAAAATCAGTAGAGAATTCCATGGTTAAAAAAAAAAATTGAATTGAGAAAATGCCAAATAAAACATTTGGGTAGAAATAGAGGAAACCAGTAGCTTTAAAATTAGAATTTCATGTTTCCTTCAAATACTAAAATATGATTGACCCCACTAAAGAAAGTTGGCATTCCATATTTGTCCTATCAAATATGCTTTTCTAAAAGCCACCAGACAAATAAATAGGTTCATAGATTAGGCTCTCCTAACTTCTCTCTAGTTAATAATTTATTTAATGGAAGATATTCTAGAGATACTCAAAACAAATATTAATACCATATGTATGTCAAAACCACTGGCCTTTATTTGCTAGTGGTATTGAGGTTTGAACTTGAGGCTTCACACTATTTCCTTAGCTGGTGCTGTACTGCTTGAGCCATACTTCCACCCTAGTCTTTTTGCTGGTTAATGAGAGATAAAGTCTCATGCACTTTTCTGCCTAAGCTGGCTTCCAACCTCGATCCTCAGAGTTAAGCCTTCTGAGTAACAAGGATTGTAATCATGAGCCACCAGTACCCAGCTAGCATTTGACCTTCTGTAATGTACTGCTCTGGCTCTAAAAGCCCATGTGTCCATGGGCTTCTCCACTCCAAATAATCCTCATCCAGCAATAGCCCCACAGGCAGCAGTAGCCTCTGAAACTTTCTCTAGCCTTGGCCTCCAGGGGTAGATAACGGCTGTCTAGTCTCAGAGAGCACCAGTGCCCCAGCCTGCTTCTGGTGCCTGAGGAGCTCACTTGACAGCATGAGCTATGAAGTGAGGCTGCCTGTGCATCTCCCAAGCCTTCCAGCTGTGTGACTTTGGGCCTTTCTGTGCTTCACTTTGCCATCAGTACAATGGAAGTAATATAATTACTTCATAGGATTCAGGGGAAGATTAAATTAAGTAACTCAAACACATAATGGGGCCAGGTGCCCAGCTCTCCATAAACATGGGTGTTTATAATTTTGTTGGGACTATGAAGGCAGACAAGCCTTCAAAAGGCAGTAGTAACTGGTTAAATGACTTTGATCAAGTTCTCTGTGCCCCTGATGTGAGGGTGGAGGATACACCCACGAGGTAGGTCCTAAGTAAGCATGCTTCTTTCCCCTGTTAGTATTCCTCATACTTAACTTTGGTCTGGTTCAAGAAATTGTGATATGTTTTCCCACCCAGGAGCACAGTACTGTGCTGGAGCACGGAGGACTTAGGACCAAACTTATATTCACAAGTTTCCCTAACACTGCTGCTCTGAAAAATCCACTGAAATGTACTTTTGAGAGCATCTCCCCCATACAGCATCCCCCTTTAATGTGTTAGGACAGTCTGTGGTCACAGCTGCACGTGTACAGGGGCCTTCTGGTTGGGTCTATGTGGCAGGAGTAGGGATTGAAAGCACGTGTGACCGAATTGTTGAGATTAGCATGTACATTCATTTCCCTAGGTTGTCATAAGACATTACCACACATTGGATGACTGAACACAACAGAAATGTGGTTTGTCACAGTTCAGGAGGCTAGAAGTCAGAGATCTTGGCAATATTGGTTCCTTTAAAAGGCATTGGGGGAAAAGTCTATTCCATGCCCCTCTTTGCGCTCCTGGGGAAAGAAAGCTAGCAGTCCTTAGCGTTTACATAACTCCATTTCGGCTCTGTCATTCCATAGCCTTTGTCCCTATATGTCCCTTGGTATGAGGGTATCCTTACCCTATCCTCTTAGAGGGACAACAGTCGTTAGATTTAAGGCCCACCCTGAAACCAGTATGCCCTCATCCTAACTTAATTATATGTGCAAAGATCCTGTTTCCAAATAAAGTCAGAGAGCTTCCCAGTGGGCATAAATTTTGAGGAGACACTATTCAATCTACCATAGATTACGTTTGTCTACATGTGCCAGTATTGGGCCTGGCACTCTCCCTTAGCTTTTTCGCTCAAAGCTGGAACCTTACCACTTGAGGCATAGCTTCACTTATGGCTTTTTGCTTGTTGAGATGAGTCTCACAGACTTTATTGGCCAGGATGGCTTCAAACCATGATCCCCAGATCTTAGTCTTCTGTGTAGGTAGGACCACAGGCATAAACCACTGGCATCCAGCAGCATGTATTGCTTTTATAAATAATTTTTAAGGATTAGGAATGATCATTTTCAAAGGAAAAGAAAATATCTATGACCTATGCTGATGAGGTGCACTTTGCTTCCATCTCCTGCCCAACTACAGAGTTAGGGGTCAATGATGCAAGGGTTAAGCTGCTCAAGGAAATCCAAAGGTTGCCCCCTGGGAGGAAACTTCTTTTCTGAGAAGATGCTGAGCTGCAAGTGATGAGAGAGGGAGAGACACACACACACACAGAGAGAGAGAGACAGAGACAGAGAGAAAGACAGAGAGAGACACAGAGACAGAGACAAAGAGAGAGACAGAGAGAGAGAGAGAGAGAGAGAGAGAGAGAGAGAGAGAGAGAGAGAGAGAGAGAGAGAGAGAAACACAAGTCTATACTGGAAACTGCCCTTCTGTTCTGAGGGTCCTTTGTACATGCCCTAACTGGGTACCCTAACTTTCCTCTACTCATCTGGTGAACAAACATGAAAAAAAAAAAAAAAAAGAGCTTCGGGCCATGATACACTTAGCTCCTCTAGTTACGTTCTTGGTTTTCCTGAAGCTATACATTTGCAGAAAGACAAGCTTGGGCCTGAGTTCTGCCTCACCCAGGACTCTGAAGAGCTGGTGCTCTTTGTAGGTGAGCCGGAGGCCCTTGAAGCCCCCTAGGATCTGAGGGAACTAAAATGAGCTCCACAAAATACCTCTGCTTTCCTTTCCCCTCAGATGAGAAGCCGGCTTGCCCAGGAGCGCAGTGTGAAGCTGGATGCTTTCCAGCGTGTGGAGGAGCTACAGAGTCGGCTTAAGGAGGCTGAGCAGCCATCTGGGCAGATGAGCACCTTAGGCAGTAAGCACACCCAACTCTGGCCTTAAGAGTTGCGCCGTCAGAGTTGAAGGGAGTACGGAGGCAATGGCTAACAACAACCAGTGTCTAGTCCTGGGTTCTCCACAATGTTTGTTCAATGAATGAATGAGTGAATGAATGACATGTGAATGAAAGAAATCGTAATTATGACTAATGGATTTTCCACTTCAGTTTACCTTGGAGTGGTAGCATCTGTACTAAAAGGTTTCTATCAATAACAATAGTGTATATAATAGATCACTTAAAGAACATTAAGTCCTCCACGGAATTTTGAAACATCTTAATGGCTTGGAATACCAAATACCACATTTCTCAGATGTTATAAAATGTATTTATGATCCGTGAGTACTGAGAACTTAAGGAGTTCTGTGAAAAGACCAATCAAAATAATCCTCTGGCAATGTAGCCAGTGGACAGCAAGGAAGTCCTGATCACTCTCAACTAGTTCCACTAGATCTACAAGAAATCTACCCAAAACCTCACCAAATATCAGTAACAGTTACTTGACCTGTTGTCAGGATCAGCCCCATGCCTCCCTTTCAGTCTTCTAGCTACACCAGGTGACTAAGGGTATGAGGGTTGGGACTTTGGAGGAAGTCAGTCAAATCTTGTCACCGCAGGCTTCCACCCCAATTCTTTTTTTTTGGGGGGGGGGGGGTCCGGTCGTGGGGCCTGAACTCTGGGCCTGGGCGCTGTCCCTCAGCTCTTCAGCTCAAGGCGAGCGCTCTACCCCTTGAGCCACAGCGCCACTTCCGGCTTTTTTTTTTTCTTATGTGGTACTGAGAAATCGAACCCAGGGCCTCTGGCATGCAAGGCAAGCGCTCTACCACTGAGCCATCTTCCCAGCCCCCCACCCCAATTCTTAATTTCTACTTCACAAAGAAACCAAAAGCCATCAGAGAGGAACTGGCCTCCATTTCAGGTCTCCCAGCGCCCCTACTTGATACACAGCTGCATCTCCTCCCACCTGTGCAAATGGAAAAGGAACTTTGATATAGGTGTGGGTTGAGTGTCTCCCAAGTGTTCCTGGGTCAGGAGTTTGTTCCCCATTGTGGTATGCTGATAGGTGTAGCCCAGAGAGAGGTTCTTGGGTCACTGTGAAGCTGCTCTCAGAAGGGATTAAGGTAGTTCTTGCAGGACCCTGGAATTCTGAAGGGAGACCCTGGCCTCCCGTAAGTATTCCTGCTTCCCTAATGAGGCTCCATTAGAGGCCAGCCCAAAAGGGCCTTCACCCACCCTTACTCTCCCACCACCTCATCTTAGACTTTGAATCCCTAGAACTGTGAGCTACAGAAATCCTTTTCTTTATAGAGTTAGCAAAGCAATTGGGTTAATGAAGGATTCCTTTTCCTCTCCAGGGCCGGTCTCTGGGCAGGAGGATCTCATTTATTCCCACCTTCTCAGGAGTCTTGAACAATTCTTTATCTACTTCCTGTCCACACACTCATATTTTCCATGTGTGCCTCCTGATCCTGCAACCAACAATTGTATATTGTTCATGAACTGCAAGATTATAAAGCCAAATATGTATAAAATAAAAGCCTCCCTTGATCATATATTTCTTCTGTTGGTAGCCTTCCTCTTCACCATCAAAATTCTTTTTTTTTTTTTCTTTTTGTCGGTTGTGGGACTTGAACTCTGGACCTGGGCACTGTCCCTCAGCATTTCAGCTCAAGGCAAGCACCCTACCACTTGAGCCACAGTACCACTTCGTTTTCTAATGGTAATTAGAGATAAGAGTCTCATGGACTTTCCTGCCCAGGCTGGCTTTGAACTATGATCCTCAGATCTCAGCCTCCTGAGTAGCCAGTATTATAGGTGTGAGCCACTGGTGCCCAGCTGTGAGTACATTTCTTGTCAAACTTGTTATCTGGCACCCAGCACCATCAAAGTTCTTAAAGGAATCATTCATACCCCTCCCCTCCCCCTCTGCTTTTTTTTTTTGCTGTTCCTGGGTCTGGTCCTGAGCACTGTCTCTGAGACTCTCTGTGCTCAAGGCTAGCATTCTATTCACTTGAGCTACTGCTCCACTTGTTTTTTTTCTGAGTTTATTAGAGGTAAGAGTTTCACAAATTTTTCTGCTTGGGCTAGCTTTGAACAAAGTCTAGACTTTGTAGGCTAAGGTAGGCAGGCTATCTAGTTAGCTACTATGGTGGCTTTAGCACAATTGGGAGCCCGGGTTCCTTCACTATTTGCCATTCTTATCATGTGGCTTCCACCACATGGTCCAAGGCAGCTGCTTAGCTTTCTGGCCCACAGCAACAAGGAAGACAAGAAGAGTCCACTGATCTCCCAAAGGGCACCTCCTTCATGTAGCTCATTGGCCAACACATACAGAAGAACACTAAAGGAGGAGTTGGAGGTCTGGATCAGGTGATAGAGCTCCAGCCAGGGAGCAAAAGCACCAGGTACTGAGTTTGTGTCCTGGTCTAGGACAAAAAAATAGAAAAGAGAGACTAGGAAATGTAGCTTTATTACAGGATAACACAAGTCTAAAAAATGTTTGGGGTTCTGGAAGAACGGCATTTGGAGACCAAGTCTAAGTCTTTGCCATGTCACCAACAATTTGTAATTTCATCCCCACTTCTTCATTGTGCCTGCTTTGTCAAGGATCACCAAGACTTCCATGTCTGAAGTCTAAAGGAGACTGTTTAGTCTTCATGTCCTGTCTTGGCAGCATTCAAACCACGGCTACATACTTCACCTACACTCTTTTTTCTCATTTCCACAGTACTGCTCGTTGAGGTTTCCTCTTCTTCTAGCTGCTGCTTCAGTTTCCGGTTCCAGGCAGGGTGCCAGCAGCTCACACTTATAATCATAGCTACTCAGGAGGCTGAAATGCAAGGCTTTCTGTACATAGACAGCTGGGGCAGGAAAGTCCGTGGGACTCTTATCTCTATTTAACCACTAAAAAAAACAAAAATAGAGCTATGTCTCAAGTGATAGTGCCAGGCTTGAACAAAAAACTAAGGCACTGAGTTCAAGTCCTGATATTGGCACTGTGTGAAAAGAGTGTCTTTTCTATCAAAGTGTGCCCTACATCTTTAAAAGTTCCTGCTTTGGGCTGGTGGCTTGGCTCTAGTTAAGGAAAAGAGGAACTGCTTTGAGATAAGGAAGAACTTTTGAACCATAAGGTTTTGTCTTACACTGGTTCCTCCTTTTCAAGATGGAATAAAGCTCACCTCAAATTATTCAAGAAATAGCAGAGGGATACTATAAATCTTATTATAAAGTTGCCTTATGTATTTATGTCTTACCCTATTCACACTAGCCAATCTCCATCAGATTGTGAACCTGGCCTTAACCAATCTGAGCCTGAGGGGCAGGGCCTGCTGCATTAGGAATGGAGGGAATGGGCAACCTGACTGCTCTGTGTGCAGTCTTGCTCTGCTTGCCAGATTTTTGGCCAATGGCACACCCTTTTGCAGACGTAAATTTGGCCTTGCTAATTCTTTATTCTTTTTGTGTCTATTGTTGTGACTCCAGTGGTTCTTGGAGATCATATTTATAACATTTTTTTTCACCACAAACATATATGTCACAGTCTACCAGTCCCCAAGGCAAATTAGATGGTAAATCTGCCCATGACAGTCCACTAAGTAACAATCTCTTCCCTACCTGGAAGGGGTAGCCTTCACAGCTATCGCTGTGTAAAAAAAAAAAAAAAGTTTCCTGTTCCAGCTTCTGCTCCTGTATCCAGCCTCTGAACACCAGAGCTGTTCAGGATTCATTGTTTCTGGATGCTAACTGCTTATGTTCCCACGGCTTTAATCATTGCTTGCCAAGTCTACACCTGCAGCTTGTAACTCTCCTCCAAGCAAGCTCTGGACCTTATATCCAATGACAACTGGATGTCTTATCCTGGGATCTCCAGCTTGCAAGTTCAGCAGGTCAAACAGAACCCATCTTCCTCTCCTCCTCCAGGCCTATTCCTTTTGGGGTAAAGGAGGCGCTGTCCCAACAGATGGTATTGCCAAATATCCAGTTACTTGAGAAATTTGATGGCTCTTTGTCCTGACCTGTCAATCCAGTTAATTACCACATCCCGTTAATAACTTTTAGTCTACGTCTGCCTTCTAGCTCCACTTTTACATGGTCATGTAACTCTCAGGAAAAATCTCAATCCAAGGTTTGAACCTTAACTCAAAATTGATGAAGTTGAATTAGAGGTCCATTTTAAGGTCTTAACTTTCATAAATTAAGTCTAGTTCCAAACATTACAACCTGATGTCTAATTAAAAACATTTTAAACTTTACAGGACTTACATCCCAAGCTCACTACTCCCTAAATTCTGCTTCTACATCATCCAGATTCTCCCACCAACGCTTTTTGAAAACGAATCTTACTGGTAGTAAAGTGACAAGACAGATTCAAAGACCAAAGACGGTAAGTAATAAGTCTGATTACATTCATGAAACAATGAAAACCTTAAATCTGACATTATGCTTCAAATTTACATTAGATGTTGAAATAAGCCCAATGACAGCTTCTCAATTCAAGTCAATCAAAGGGTGTGGAAGTCAGTACCAGTGCTACATTCCGTCTGGATTTCACTTTTAACCATCTATAACCAGTAACAGCAATCCAATCCCTCATGAGTTCCCAAGCATAGTAGAAATAATTTCATGTCATTTTTAAAAACATGAGAAATTACCCTCCAAGGAAATTCTTAGCAGAGTAGCGTGTATGTGGCAATTTTCATTAGTATCATTTAGTGCACAAAGGGCTTTCATTTTGACATGTCCATATAATCACACATATCCCTCAATCAGACTGTCTCTATCACTCTTCCTCATCTTCCCCCCCACCCCCCACCCCCTGCTTCCCAAACAAAACTCAACAAGCTTCACCAGTCCATTTCCACACACAAACATAAAGTATCTGGGCCATATTCACTCTCCTTTATCCTATCCATCTCCCTCCCCTCTCCTATTATTTCCCACACCCCAGACAGGACCCGTTTCATATTTCTAATATCCAGTAAGTGCGTTATTAAGTGCCTATACATGTGTTTCATAAATATACTTGATTGAGTACCTCATCTAATTTTCCTTTCCTCACTCTCATTTCCCCAATCGATTCTTGACATGTTCCTTTTATCACATGTAGCAAAAAAAAAAAAGTGGGCAAATTGGCCCATTAAAGGCCTAAGGTAGTCTGAATCAATAATTTTCATCTCAATATCAGTGGCCTTTTACTATGCTATAACAAGATTTGCCATTATTTTTAAAATATATCAGTATCTACTTAATATTACAGGTACCTATTAAGCACAAAAAAAGGACTGATGTTTTCCAACCCAGTATGGAAGAAAATGTGCAACTTCCAGCTTTTCAAGTCCAAACAGCTCCATCTAGAATCCCATTCAGATCTGATTGGTAATACTTTTTCAAATTTTATTTGAATAAATGGCTCTAAATTCCTTGAATCTTTTATCTTGGAAGAAAGTACTGCAGAACTGAGATGTGGGTTTGGTGCCAGATCTTAACCATCAACATTAATTTGCATTCCTACAAGCTTCCTTCATCGCTGGTCATCTACTCTCAGTCTCAGAGATATTCTGCAGGTAGGGTAGCTAAGATAGAAGGCCTTGCTGTGGAGGCTGTGTTGTCTGAGCTGAAAAGCCAGTATAGTTGAACAGACATCCATCCACAAAGCATTTTCAGATTGATTTCACTTAAAGCACTATCTGCTTCTAGCAGTCTTGCAGTCCTTCCTGCAAATGCCACAAAGTTCACCTCATACTTTACTAAAGTCTCAATCTAAGTTTTATCTTTTATTTTTTTGTTCAAAGAAGAAAATATGTTCTGGTTAAAACAGTAAATAAATGGAACAGAATTGGCCAAAGAAACATTTACAAACATAAATGTATTATTATTGTCTGGATCTTAAATGTCCCCAAAATCCCAACTCTTGATGCTATTGGAAAAATGGTGGAAATTTTAAGAGATGAGGTCTATTAATAGGAACTTACATCAAAGAGGATTTGGGAGCCCAGCCCCTTGTGCCTACACTTTTACTTCCTGGCTACCATGAAGGGACTTACCCATCCTCTTCTGCCATACTCTCTTGCCTTGATGTAAATTACCTGGCCATAGCTCCAAAAGCAATATGGCCAACCACCAAAATGACATACTTAAATCAATTCCTCTTTTTAACTTCATTAGCTCAGAGATTTGGTATAATGACATAAAGCTAGCCAATACAAATATAAATGGCTTTTCAGCTGGGCGCTGGTAGGCTAATGTTTGTAACTCTAGCTGCTCAGTAGGCTGAGATCCAAGGATTACAGTTCGAAGCCAGCTCTGGGAAAGAAAGTCCCTGTAAGACTCTTATCTCCTATTAACCAGAAGTGGTGCTGTAGCTCAAAGCACTAGCCTTGAGCGAAATGAGCTCAGGGACGGCACTCAGGCCTGAAGTTCAAACCTCATAATGGACAAGAAAAAAAAAAACAACTAAAACAAACCAAAACAACATGAAATGGCTTTTCATATTATAGAGGATAAATAAATTGATTTTTACTTTTATACCACACACAAAGAATTCCAAATGGACAAAAGATCTAAATGCATATATATATACAAACTTATTTACCTCCTCACACACACAAAAAAAAGCCAAGAGGAATATTGGTAGTTTGATATTAAAACAAAAACTTGAGGAATGGTAGCATGTCTGTTTTCCTGCATTTAGGAGTATGAGGCAGGATCACATGTCTGAGGTCAGCCTAGACATACAAAAGAACGCAAGCACTTCAAATTGAGAAGACACTGTAAGGTATTACTTACATGTCTAACCCAGACCTTGCAAATGTTCCCTCTTTGCCAACTGTCAGGCGAGGGTGCTAAGACAGCTCTGTAGAAAGTTCTGGTGTACTTCTTGGTCAGATTCTCTCCAGATAAAATCTGGAACTCAAAATCATGGAGGTTTTGCTAAACTAAATCTACTATCCAGACGTTCTTTAGTTTTATTTATTCTCATCAAAACATCACTCATTATGCTAATTGCTTGTTTTGGTTAATGTTTTTCCTTGGTGATACTGGGATTTAACTCAGAGCTTGCCTTGTTCAGCAAAGTACTCACTTGAACTACACCCTGAGTTTGTTCTTTTGCTCATTTCCATCCCCCCCCCCCCCCATACAGACTTGAATTTTTGCCAGGGCTAATCTCAGATCACAATCCTATCTTTATCTTCCAAATAGCAGGGATTATGCCTCTAACTCTAATAATTGTTTATGTGATCATTTGTTTGGTTGCATCCTTCAAATGGGTAGTATGATAGTTGGGTGTATGCTAGTACCCAATGAAAAGTCATTTAAAGGGGGCTGGGAAGGTGGCTCAGTGGTAGTGTTTGCCTTGCATTCATGAGGCCCTGGATTCGATTCCTCAGAAAAGCCCAAAGTGGCGCTGTGGCACTCACCTGGAGCTGAAGAGCTCAAGGACAGTGCCTGGGCCCAGAGTTCAGCACTCTCTCTCTCTCTCTCTCTCCTAAAGTAGCAGTTATTCATCAAGTCAACAAAACAGCCTTCTGAGGGTGTCAGATATCCTCATTTCCCAGTGACTTCACTGCTTGGTGGTTACAAGGAGCACAACAGCAAGGACTCCCCCTTTTCCAGGCTGACTACACTACTGCTGTGTGCCTCTTCTGCACAAAAGCGAGGCCAATGCTAAAGTTAACAATTATCTGCCTAGTGGCCGGTTCATTTCATTGGCGTTTTTGTTGGTGGTGGTGGTTTGTTTTTTTTGGAAGGGACAGTACTGAAATTTGAACTCAGCATCATGTATTTGTTAGTCAGGCCTTCTACAATTTGAATTATGCCTCTAACCCTTTTTATTGTAGGTTATTTTTCAGATAAGGGCTTGTTACCCATGTTAGCCTCCTATCTTGATTCTCACCTCTGCCTATCAAATAGCTAGGGTTACAGTGTAATCCACCAGGATTGTCTAGATAACTTACTTGGACTGGGCTGGCCTCAAACCACAATGCCCCTTCTCAATCTGCCTCTCAAATAGCTGAAATTGCAGGCATATGCCACATACCCAGCCTGCACTGGTTTTCTTTTATGATGAAATGGCATGGATCCATCTTCATGGGAATATATATTCTGGATATAAGACCCCCCCACACACACACATATGCTCCTGCTAATACCACTGATAGCACGACATCCTAATTCCCACAGCACAGCTTCTAAGCAAGGATTCAATTTCACAACAAAGAAAATGCTGCAGGAGGCTCATCCTTAAAGCACAATGCCCTACCCTCAAGTGGCTGGTCTCATTAAAAGGTTTATTCAGACAATTGGGAGACACTATCCTGAAAGGAAAGCATATGCTTTGAGTCAGGTATGGGCTTCAGAACCATGAGTAATTGGAGTGGTTCCTCACATGTTTATGCTTGTTATCCCTTCAACTTTGAGTATGGAGGTTTGGGTCCCAGGAACTATTATACCCAGGAACATAAAGGGTCCATTAATAGAAGATCTAAGACAAGACTGCTATAGTTAGGATTCTTATGTACCTGAACCAATATGCAGCAAAAGGTGACCACTCTACTGGCTGGAATGATCAATTCTCATTGCCAAAGGGAGATGTTATTACAAGTACACAAAAGTGGTAGAGGATACATAGGATTCTCTGGGCACCTGAGTATTTCCATGCCCCAATAGTAAAACTTAATGAAAAACTATAGCAACAGGCAGGTTATAGTCACTCTACCAGGTAAAGAATCCTGGCCAAGCCAAGTACTTGTGGCTCATAACTGTAATCTTAGCTACTCAAGAGGCTGAGATCTGAGGGTTGTGGTACAAAGCCAGCCTGGGCAGGAAAATCCATGAGACTCTTACCTCCAATGAACTAGAAAACCAGAGTGGAGCTGTGACTCAAAGTGGTTAAGTGCCAACCTTGAGCAAAAAGAGCTCAGGAGTGGTGCTGTAGCTCAAGTGGTAGAGCGCTAGCCTTGAGCTGAAGAGCTGAAGGACAGTGCCCAGGCCCAGCGTTCAAGCCCCACGACCGACAAAAAAAAAAAAAAAAAGAGCTCAGGGACAGCTCTCAGGTGGAGTGCAAACCCCACAACTAAAACAGAAAAACAGAAACACACTTGCCAACCAAAGGTCTAATCAGAACCTCACAGAAGACCTGAGGTAGTGGAGGGAGATCCTAGGTTTATATAAACAAGGGCCATTATCAATTTGATTCCTCTCCATTTTCTTAATATGTATTTATTTGTACATTCTAACCATTCACATTTTCTTCACTTTAATTATATATTCAAGAGTAGATGTTAAATTCTCAGTTTAGTTACAAAATACTTGATGTAACAGTGACAAGATTTGTGAAGCAAGGAACACAGCTAAAATGGAAACAATGTTGGTACAGGGCAGAGACTAGTACTAATCCCACACATAAGGAAGCTATCAAGGAAAAGGTTCAGTACCTGGTGCTCACATAAAGCCGGGATCAGAGCCTGTTCATAATCTAGGGGACACTGAATACTCAGAAGGGTCTTGCCTCAGTGCTAGGGAACAATCAGCGGAAGAACAAATGTTCTGTTCTTGCTTCAAGAAGCTTCAAAGATCCAGAAGGATCAAATTGTCTTCAAGTAACTTAACTTTGTCTCAGCACAATGATTAAGGTACAGGAATAAAAAATACCCAGTACTCAACAAAGTAGAATTTATATCTGGCACCCAACAAAAGTTTATCAAGCACACAAGGAAACAAGAAAATAAAACCCAAATTAGGCAGAAAAGTAAATCAATAGGAAACCAATTTATTTGATAGCATTACTAGATATGGATATTAAAAATTATTACTCTAACACTAAATAAACCTATAGAATGACTATAGAAACGCAAAAGATAAAATGAAGAACTGAAATTGGGGAAAAAAACTATTTTACATTAATAGTAAATTAGTCCTAACATAATGAGACAGTATTAAAGACAGTAACAGGATTGGTCCAGTGTGAAACAGAAAGATTTTTTAAAAGAATCTTAGTAGACTGGATCAACTTCTAGTAGGCGCTGTGTAATTTTTTTTTTTTTTTTTTTTGGTCAGTCGTGAGGCTTGAACTCTGGGCCTGGGCGCTGTCCCTCAGGCTCTTCAGCTCAAGGCTAGTGCTCTACCACTTGAGCCACAGTACCACTTCCGGTTTTCTGGTTGTTAATTGGAAATAAGGGTCTCACAGACTTTCCTGCCTGGGCTGGCTTTGAAATACAATCCTCAGATCTCAGTCTCTTGAGTAGCAAGGATTACAAGCATTAGCCACCAGCGCCCAGCTGTCTGTATAATCCTTAATAGGGCAAAAGGAGTGAGAACAAAAAAGAAAAAAGCATTGTAGATAATGTCTAGAATTTTCCAAATATGAAAGCTAAAGATCCAAGTAGCTCAATAATCCCCAAACATGAGAAACAAGAAAATATACTCCATAGCACATCATAATCAGTTTTCTCAAAACCAGTTCCAAAGAGAAAAACACTTTAAAAAACAGAGGAAAACCAGAAGTATATAGAACAGAAGATAAAAACAGGATTGTCACAGAACACAATGCAGATAAGGAGACAACAAACCAACAAAGCATATTTTTTTTACTGAAAGCAAAATATGTCAACATTGAATTCAGAACTGAAATCTTTCAAAAGCAAAGATTATTTAAACAAACCATGTATAAATAACATATTGGTTCTTGTATCTTAAGCAAAATATAAATTAGAAAACGCAGATGCAAAAACTATTGTACCAACAAGTAACAAATCTAATTAAATATTGAATGAAAAGTGCTATTGGATGGACAGCCAAGGAAAATACAAGTACTTAGAGCCATCTACATGAAAAGAACAAATGAAATGGTAACTATGCAACTAAAAAGATGTAACATTTCTCATCTACAAAACATTTTGCCCCTCTTACCAAAAGAACAATAGCACTATGTTTTATGGAGTTTTTAAGCTTGGCATCAAGTTGTTGGTACTAGGCAGTTGAACTCAGGTATTCACTTTTGCTAGGCATTTGATAAGCCACACTACTAGCTCTCTGTTCTGCTGGGATAGGGTCTCTTTTTTAGCCCAGGGGAGCCTAGATTGTGATTCTATTTATACTTCACACTGTAGGCGAGAGGACAGGTGCCACCACCTAGTTTATTCTGTTGACACTGGATGTCCAGAATTTTTTGTTTTTGAGAAGTTATATATTTAATCTAATTTAAACATTATACAATGCATTAGAAGTAATTTTACCCCATTAATATTTTACATTTTTATGAATCAGATAAAAACAAATTTAAGTTAAATTTTAACAAGTCATTCAGAATTCCATCCCCCCCCACCACTCCCTCTCCCAGAATTTTTAACCAGGGATTACCTAGAACTGTGATCCCATCTGTCTCATGAGGAAATAGAAAGGAGTACAGACATGATACACGCAACCAGCAGCACTGTCTTATGTAATTATCAAACTTGACCATATGAAAGGCTTATATGAAACCAAGTTTGTGATTTCTAAGTCAAATTATAAGCCATAGCCTTACAAATAATATGGCTTACAAAGAAGTACTTTTTGCTTTTTCCTATAGAACTGGGGCTTGAACCTAGAGCCTCGAGCTTGCTAGGCAGGCATTCTACCATTTGATCCAGATCCCCAGCCCTTGAGTAACCTTTAATTTAATACAAAATATAATTTGACCACAAAATGGTCAATGAATGGTACCTCTTGACTTATGCAAGCGTGCCACTCTCATCCTCTGTCATTTATAAGCCTCTGCTCGCCATAGATTAATTCTTAAGTTATTATTGATTGATCTAGAGGAGCAATAAAAACAGAACATTTATCCCCATGGACTGATAGGGCAGTAAAAATGCAACACATTTTATCCAATAAAGAGAGCAAGTATTCAATAAACAGGTAGATTTATTTTAAGTCAGTTTGGTACATGATACAGATTGGTTTTCAGCTTTTAATGAACTAAAATAGAAATTTCTAAGTACAGCAGTATCTGTGCAACAAGTATCTGTAAGACAAAATAAGGTATTTGATAGAACTACATTTGCATGAACAAATCAGATGAAAAATCTGAAAACATTTTTATATACCTTCTGGATTAAAAAAATCCAAAAAATGTTAATGGCTCAAGATACTACACTGCTAAAGTAAGGGGGGAAAGGGGCACGAAAAGGCTGAGTTCTGTTGCAAGAGCTCATCTGTAGACTTGCAAAATCTAACTTTCCTACTGTTAGCACAGTGCTTAAAGGTACAGAATCTTCAAACAAGTTATATTTTGACAAAATTTGCTACATGTGTTGACAATGTGTGGCAAGGAATTTATACCCACATAAATGACAATTATACTATTGTAGCTAATGCCTGCCACCTTGTGAAGAACGGAAATTCTATATATTCTCAAATGAATCTTATAGCACTTACTAAAAACTAACAGCCCTGGCACCATTGTAAGTTGTGAGGTACCTAGAATATTACTAATGACAACACAAAACTGTGAGGTAAACCTACCATTCCCCAAAACCCTTTGAAGTCAGAGATTTAAACAATTAAGGCACTTGAAAAATTAGGTGTATGTACAAATGTGCAAGTAAAACAAACTTTAGCTGCACCAGCAAGTGACAAAGCAACAGTAACTCTTAATTTTAAGAATCTTTAATACAATCAACCTAAAAACAAGTTTCAGTTTATGAAATGAACCAAAGCCATTTGTAATTTTCAATTATAAAATACTGAAAACCAACTGCTAAATTTACTCCAGGCTAACTAAACTAAAACAACTTTAATGACCTAGAAAAGCAAAAGCCCATTTCCAACTAAGTCTCTGAATTTATCCAATGTTGTCAAAGGCAAAGGGAGAATCAGCCTTCTAAAACTAAAACACAAACAATCCACACTTTGAAAGGCTTTCAAAACTTATAGAAACAAAAAATATGCATGATTAATCAAAGAAAGGAAGGGAAAAAAACCATTCTCTTCATCCAGGGCAATCATCATTAAAAAGATCTCTAGTAATATGATAAAAAAAAAACTTAAGATTTTTAGGGTTTCATATTTGCTATCTGAAAACTTAAAACGATTGTCACATTTAAAAAGCTAGTAAATGGTTCTAAAACCTATTTCCTTGCCTCAGGAAAGAAGTTACTTTCCAAGAAAGCTTGGAAGAAATTCTTTCAAAGTACAATAGTAGTAGGATACTTTTTGAGTACAAAGGAAAGATAACCAATTTTCTCTGTATTCTTTATGCAGCCCTAAAATAAAACCTGGGAGGTTCAATAGAAGGCTTTCAGCTTATTTATAAATTCCTTAGCTTAAATTTCTCAGCTCTGAAAAAAAAAAAGTAGTTATGTTTTGGATTAAATATTAATAGCATGATATCTAAAAGCAGGTTTATTACTGCTCACATCAATAGTTACATCCTCAGGACGATCTTGACCTTCCTTAAATGTTGAAGAACAAACCGTACATAATTTTCCATTACAGCCCACCTTTTAGTCTGTCTTTTAAGGCACTCACTGTTCTTTATTTTCTCAATGATAATAAGGTGCTCTGCAGCATGGACAATACACAATAATGGTTTGTAACCTTTCCATTCATTTCTTTAAATCTGGAATGTAATTCCCTGTGTGGCATCTTGTTTCTAAAAATAACTTACAAAGCACAAAATTTTACTCTAAGGATACAGTTTAATACTATTAATAAATTTATTATGCTTTTGAAATGATAGCCAAAAACCCACCTACACTGATGCTCATTTGGCACACCCTTTTCAATTCTGGCCACTAAATTACATCTTGAGTTGGACTTTTTTAAAAAATTAACTTTTCAGGCTTTAAGGTGACTAAATTTAAACTGTCAAGAGTGAAGAGGCTGTCTGCACAGGACATTTTCCATCACTTAAAAAAGTGACATTTGGCATGTAAAGAGAAGAAACATAATCCCACAGCAGCAGCTATGAAAATAAAAAGACCACAGCCACAAGGATTCATGCAGAATATTTTAAATATTCCTGTTCAGCAAAAAGGTTTAACTGATTTTTCTTCAAAGATGATGCTTCAAAATATCCTATATGCATCCTTTGGAAATTTAAAGATCCCGGAAAAACATCTTCCATATGAGACTTTCTTGAAAAGTAATTATTTTGGTTTCAGTGAGTTACACAAATGAATTGCCAGTTCTCATTAATTTACTGGGTCTGCTTACAGAGTGTGGTAATTTCGTTCTTTAGATTTGCAGAATTTATAGAGAAAGAAAATTACAGCCTGCACACCCAAGACAAGAACAATTCCTCCAATGAAACTGGCTGCGTCAAAGGTAGACTTCCGAGTAGGTTGTGAGGTCGGAGTCAAAGTGGTATTAGTTGCACCTAATATGATGAAAGAAATAACAATTCTTAGTTAACTCTCATGATACTCTACCACAGTATCAAAACACACCTGAACATCTGTTTTTCCATGTTATAAAGTATTTCCTCTTATGACTCTAGTTGCCGAAGATAACCCTTATAATTCTATTCATCTCATTCAGAGATGTAAAGTGGTCAATGTTACTATAATGCTTCAACATGAAAATAAAAAGGATTTTTTTCTGGTATATAAATTGTGACACAGGAATTTATAAAGAACTTTCAAATATATAATAATTTTCTAAGACAACTTTTGGCTAATTCCTATGTTATCTGTGATAAAAATTCATGACATTTGTGTTTTACTATATCTTAACATAAAGTAAATAAAAACTCAGTTCTAATTTTTCAAGTTACAAAAGCATCCTTAAAAATTCAAGCCGGGCGCTGGTGGCTCACACCTGTAATCCTAGTTACTCAGGAGGATGAGATCTGAGGATCAAGGTTCAAAGCCAGCCCAGGCAGAAAAGTCTGTAAACCTCTTATCTCCAATAAACCACCAGAAAACCGGAAGTGACACTGTAGCTCAAGTGGTAGAGTGCTAGCCTTGAGCTGAAGAGCTGAGGAACAGCTGAGTTCAGGCCCAGAGTTCAAGCCCCACGACCAACAAAAAAAAAAAAAAAAAAAAAAAAAAAGAATTCAAAATTGGTTATTTCTACAAGCAAAAGAACTCAATTCAAAACATCTTAAATAGTCTGAGCCATCTTCCCAGCCCCCAACTTCCATTTTCTAAAGTAAAATATTAAACAAATAATGGTTCTGGTGGTTGTATAGCTGATCAACTTCAAAATTTATTACACCTAGGGGTGTTGCTCAAAAGTAGAGTGCTTGCCTAATATGAGTGAAGTGCTGAGTTCAATTTCCTAACACCAAAAAAGCAAATGAAACCCACCTAAAATTCAATCACAACAACTTTGTAGTCCCTTTTGAGACAATTAAATAGCTTTACTGGAACTAAAAAGGTAGGTAGAACAAGAATACAGACATAAGAATCACAATACATAGGAAAAGACTCCTCAGCATCAAAACATTTGAAGGAACAGATTTTTTTTTTTTTAAAAGTACACATCTTGGCCTTTTAGGCTTCTCTGAGTACAAACGATACTATTATCATCACTCAAATTGTGATGGCTATACTATATATAGCATATAACCAGGCCCCCAAAGTAATTGATAGTTTCAAATCAATTTTATATGTAAGTTGCACTTACAAAAAGGTCTTAGGAAAACATTTCTTAACTGTAAAGTGTCAGCTCAAATATGTTTATACACTAAAAAAAATTAAGATTCTCAGTAGAACTACCATTACTGCTTTAACAGCTTGTTATTATTTTGGTCTTCTAAAAAATGAGTTTCAGTGTTTGAAATAGTAAAAGCAACCATGTGCAAACATTCTACATCACTACTAGTTTAAAAAACTTCAATTACCTGATGTGACAACTGTCGTAGAAGCTGAAGGGGAAGGCAGAGTTGTGGTTTTAGCTGAAATGAAAACAAAATGTATTTAAAAACCTTAAGTCTCTAACTTACCAGTTAGCTAATATCTACTTTAAAAAAATATATTGTTACTGGGGCTGGGAAGGTGGCTCAGTGGTAGAGCGCTTGCCTTGCATGCCTGAGGCCCTGGGTTCAATTCCCCAGCACCACATAAGCAAAAAAGAAAAAAGCAGGAAATGGCGCTGTGGCTCAAGTGGAAGAGCGCTAGCCTTGAGCTGAATGAAGAGCTGAGGGAAGCACCCAGGCCCAGGCCCATAGTTCAGGCCCCACGACCGGACCAAAAAAAAAAAAAAAAAAAAAACTATTAAAACTGATGGTGTTAAGAAAGAAAAAACAACTTATTTAATATTACATAGACACCAAGATTTGCCCATTCACTTCAGGATTAGCAAAATTTTCACAAAGGGGTAGATGATAAATCTTTTCATCTATGTTGTATAATGCCAAAAACATGGAAATGAATGAACATGCTTCATCTCATACTAGTAATAGGAAGGAAAGACCTCTGGATACATTTGCGAGAGCATTAGTTTTTTGTTTTTTCCTTGAAAAGTAGGATGGTAAGGGGCTACATATCACTAGCTGGCTAGGAATTCCTTACCATGCCTAAGACATAATTAGGTTAGTCAGAGTTGAGGCCTGCAGCTTCACCATCAGGATTTGATTACTATGGTAGGTAACTCTCTTCTTGGGGGAAAGATTCTGAGTTTAAAAATTCATTCCATGGTGCTATTCTATGAAAAATGTAAGCTGCTATCCAGTCTTTGCACTATTTCAGAAGAAAGGAACTGACGAAGAGAATCTGGCAACATATGTTCATTTTGGTATAAAGTATGTAACTAGAATGTATGGCATTTTGGAGTTTCCTTAGAAGAAAAGGCTTATAAATATCTCAACTCTTCTTGGTACCAACATTCTATTGTTTGACACAGGAGGCAGAAATCTCATTGTGGTTTTTTTGTTGTTGTTGTTGTTGTTTTTTGGGTCCGGTCGTGGGGCCTGAACTCTGGACCTGGGCACTGTCTGTCCCTCAGCTCTTCAGCTCATGGCTAGCACTCTACCACTTGAGCCACAGCACCACTTCCGGCTTTTTTCTTTTTGCTTATGTGGTGCTGAGGAATCGAACCCAGGGCCTCAGGCATGCAAGGCAAGCGCTCTACCACTGAGCCACCTTCCCAGCCCCAGAAATCTCATTGTGTACATGTCTTGAAATACCGCATTATATTCCACAAATATCTACTAGTATATGTCAATTAAAAACAGTCAACAGGAGCTTAATGAAAGCTCTGGACAATTTTTTGTGTGACAGTACTGGAGCTTGAACTTGGGACCTTGAGCTTTGTTGCTTACAGGTCTACCACTTGAACCACTCCTCTGTTTCCACTGGCCAGACTTCTATTAGGACAGACCCAAGAAAAACTTAAAGATGATTGCTAACAATACTAATTCATACATGTGTGTAGCTTTCCCATCTTGCTTGTACTAGTGTTATAAACACTATACTACTTTTTATAAGAGCCTCACAGACTTTCATGCCTGGACTGGCTTCAAAACACAATTCTCAGATCTCAGCCTCCTGATCAGCTAGGATTACAGGTAGAAGCCACTGGTACCTGGCTCAGAAGGCATGATCATTTTAAGGCTCATTATTCCTTCAGGGATTTTGTTGTTTGTCAATTATCTTCAGTGTAACTAAAAAAACCAAAACACAACAAACGTGTGGCTGTCACTGAGGATTTCTCAGGACATCAAGTTCTGCTAAATGAAAGGCCAAGACTTGACTGCAGAAAATACATCTATTAACTGATAAGCACTTCCTAGTTGAAAACAAATCTCTGTTCATATGACATTGATTCTGCTTAAAACAAAACAAGAAATTAAGAACTGTTAAGGAAACAATGCAGAGAATTTCGTTTCATGTAGAAAGGTATGCAGTGGTTTTAATTCAAATAGCCCTTCCCAAGGATAGTGTAATTATCAAAAATGGAATGACAAAATTTTGTAAGAAACATACTAGAGAATGTCCTAAGCTGTGAGGTATTTATTTTATATGTTCATGAAAAGAAAAAATAGATCAATAGAGATGCATTCTCTAAATATAAGTTCACATCTTCATGTCAGCTACACAGGATGTGGAGGTAAGAACACCGGCCCTGGGTAAAAAATGTAAGATCCTCTTTGAAAAGTAACTGACAACAAAAGGGTTGAGGCCTTGACTTAAGTGGTAGAGTGCTTGCATACCAAAATCCTGAGTTTAGAACCCCAATAGGTGTCCCAAAATCACGTCTGATCATATAACCTACATGTTTAAAATCTTTCAGGATAACATCTATCAGCAGGGTATACAAATAGATGCCTCCCAGTCATGCTTTTGACCTGTAACTGTCAGCTCTCTCCCTTTGTACAGGACACTTAACCTCACTCCTCATGTGCTGACCAGCCTGCTCCATCTGAGAAGCTCTTCTCACATTTTACCAGAATCATTTCAGTCAACAGCACCAAGTTGTCATTACATATCCTGTACCATCCAACACACTTTCCTACAAATTCCACCAAACATTGTACTCACTGATTTCATCATTCCTATAGAAATGAAATGCTGGCTTACTTCTTCCCTATATCCTCAACATCTAGTCTAGTACTTGTCCAATAAGAGATGCATTTAGTATTTGTAAAATTTAAGTACCTACATTTCCTACTGAATTAGTAGATTCAGGGGGTGGTGGAAAATTTTCTAATTGTTGATGAAAATGAAAATGATCAGTAATCAATGTTGAACCTTAAATAATGACCCCAAAAGTCTCTCAATCACCCAAAGCTAACAAATACCTCTAAGGTATCACTTGTGAGATGAATGAGCTAACTGTCCAACCAATACCACAATAGGCAGCATAGTGCTACCATCTATCCTTATTTATTTATTTATTTATTTTGCCAGTCATGGTGCCTGAACTCTGGCCTGGGTGCTGTTCCTCAGCTCTTCAGCTCAAGGCTAGCGCTCTACCACTTGAGCCACAGCACCACTTCCAGCCTTTTCTGCTTATGTGGTGCTGAGGAATCAAACCCAGGGCCTCAGGCATGCAAGGCAAGCACTCTACCACTGGACCACCTTCCCAGCTCCTCTTTTCTTATTTTTTTGTGCCAGTCCTGGGGCTTGAACTCAGAGTCTAGGCACTGTCCCAGGGATTTTTTGCTCAAGACTGGCACATTACCACTTGACCCACAGCTCCATTTCTGGCTTTTTGGTGGTTAATTGAAGTAAGAGTCTCACAGACTTTGACAGGTTGGCTTTAAATTATGATCCTCAGATCTCAGTCACCAGTTACCAGTGAGTCACCAGTACCTGGGCACTGCTACCATCTTATAGTAAAAGAAGAAATATAAAAGTGCATTACTGTATCATCTAGTTTCACAAAAATGAAATGTACTTACTTAGGTATACACACAGAAAAAGAACAGAAGCTAATTGCTGAAAATATTTTGGTATACTTAACTAAGGTCTTTTAAATCTTTCAAGAAATTATTCAACAAGAAGGCTTAAAAATCCTGAAGAACAGTAGAAGAGTCAGTGAACTTACCTGTAGAACTGGTTGGTACTGGAGTAACAGTAGGCACTATTAATAAAAGATATACACTAATGAGTCTAAAATATCACAAACTACAACACGAATTCCCAATCTACAAACATGAACACTACTTTCACAATTTTTACAACATAAATACTATCCTTTGGAAAAGACAGTTGCCCCTACTGAATAGAATTATCTCTTTCCTTAGAAATAGAGCCACCGGTTTACAGTGATATTTACCTTTCCATAGGAAACAAATTTTTAGCTTCCCTTGCAGCAAAGTAGCCAGGTGTACTTTCTATAAAGCAACCTTAAAGACGATAGGGACTCTTTATTTTCCCTTCTTGCATGCAAGAAAAACCAATTTGAATGTTGGAACATGTATAAACATCCTTCTTAGACAATTATGATCAGGGTCATTCTGGGAAGGTAAACGAAAACCTAAAAGGAGCCTAGGTTGTAGATGGTCATGTAGCCATCTAGTTTTGCTACAGATCAGACTTCTTTTACATGAAGTTGTCCACTGTGGAAGCCATCATAACTGGACATTGTTTCCTTTATAGCTAAACCTATTTCTAATGAGTATAGCAGGAAATAAACAGCATTATTTATTTTTCTTTGAATCAATATTTTAAAAATGTTTTGGGTGAGGCATAAGCTCAAGTGATAAAGTTCTTGCCTAGAATGTGCAAGACCTCAATATTGCAATCTGGTTTCCAAGTAACTTCATGAACTCAAGTCTGATAATTTTTAGTTTTCTAATATATATTAAAATGCATATTTTGAATGTTTGTAAATGTACCACTTACCCATATTATACATTCTACACAGGACAATACTGATTTAATATTAAAGAAAATTCTTTTTGTCTAATGTACTATGTGTAGTCATTTCTTTTTCCCTTCATTTTCCCCGCTTTGGTTTATCCCCTGTTTTTTATTTTGGTACCCGGTGTCTTACATATATGTTTATCTGATTTAGGGAAGGGAAGGGGATAACAAAATGCTGAGACAAAGGACAAAGGGTGAACCAATCCAACAGTGATACTCACAAGATACTATGTTAGAAATAAACTTTATAACTTGGAAAGGATCAGGGGAGAGAAAGTAGGAGAAAATTCCTAGTTACAAAGTTTACACTGGAATGAGGAAAGCCCAACCAAAGTTAAATTAGGCAAAGGTTAATCTTCAAAGTTTATGGACACACCCCACAAAAGCCTTTTACTCTATTTTCAATTATGCTGGATATTCAAATGTGACCATCACTAGTACTGTAACACAGAACATACACAGAACATACATTTGTCTAGACCAGGAAAACACAAATAAAGACCAGTTTAAACTGCAGTTTTTTTGTTTTAAGTAGGAGACTTAAAGTATCTACACTTACAGAATTTCTTCACAGGATAGGTGAATCACTAAACCAAGTTTCAAACTATCCTTTTAGCAATATGAATATTCTATTCATATCCAAATTCTTAACAAGGTTAGAAATTATAACAATGCTTTAAACTTACCAGAACAAGAGTCAGTGCTATTTGCCACAGTACAATTAATAACTTCTGAAGTATTTGAACAGTAGGTTCTACCTATCATAGGAAAACAAAAAGATAAGCAGCACCAATTACTTTTTTGGTTTTTTTGGTGGTAGTAGTGGTGGTCTCTTTGTTTTAATAAGCTCCAAAACATCTGTAAATAAAAAAATCAAGCCCCAATAAATACTTTAGAAGTCCAAAGACCAACAAATACTATTGTTTAAATACTGTTATGTTTTGCCTACAGTTTGAGAGGTATTACACAGATCCTCCAAATTTTATCCTTCTAAAATCACATAAATAGCTCATAGCTTTAATCGTAGCTACTTAGGAGGCTGAGATCCTAGGACTGTGGCTCAAAGCCAGCCTGGGTAGAAACGTATGACACTCTTACCTCCAATTAAACACAAAAATGCCAGAAGTGAAGCTATGGCTCAAATGGTAAGGATCTAGCCTTGAACCCAAAAGCCCAGGGACAGTGCCCAGGCCCAGAGTTCAAGCCACAGGACTAGCTAAAAAGATAAAAACAAAACAACAACAAAAACCCCCATAAATAGACTGAAAATCTGAAATATTCAGAATTATAATTTGAGAGCCATCCAGAAATCTACAAAAAAAAAAAAAAAAAAAAAGGGTAGCACAAGTGGTTCTAATCTTTTTTTTTTCCTTTGGTCTAGGACTGAGATACCAACTCAGCACCTGAAACTTTAGCTCACTGTCTAGTGCTCAATTAAGCCATACCTCCACCCCCTCAAGACCTTTAATAAAAAAAAACTTAGTGGGGCTGGGAAGGTAGCTCAGTGGTAGAACTCTTACCTTGCATGCCTGAGGCCAAGTTCGACTCCTCAGCACCACAAAAGCAAAAAGAAAAAAGCCGGAAGTGGCGCTGTGGCTCGAGTGGTAGAGTGCTAGCCTTGAGCTGAAGAGCTGAGGGAACAGCACCCAGGCCCAGAGTTCAGGCTCCACCACCGGATCCCCAAAAAACAACTTAGTAAAGAGTAACCATGGCAGTAGTAGAAACTATGCTCCAGATTTCCCTGATCTCGATGTCTATACCTTGTAAAATAGCTTTCTTAGACAGGCAGACTTGGAGAAAGTCTCCCCCTCATCAAGTAGTGGAGTATAAACTCAGGGTTTATAGCTTATGGCTCTACTAACTGAGTCATATCCCTAGCAGCAAGTCTTAAAATTGAAAACTCAAAAATCTCCAAAATTCATCTGGTATATATCACTATGCATGGGAGAGAACACCTTTAAATTCTATTTTATGGCCTAACAAAGTGACTATTATATAATGAAAAATTGAGTTAACCCAAGTTAACATCCTAATTTTAAAGAGGTTCTGAGCTTCATGTAATTTTTAAAAATATTTAATTTTTACTGAATAAGGCAATTTAACATGTGAATTTTTCTATATTAAGCAAGACTGTTTTGCTGATAAGGAAAAATGCAACCACTGTACACTGAGAACAGAATGGTTTATGCTATAATCCTATGACTAATAAAAATCTTACATTTCAATGCACTTCCACCTATCTCTTTATCCTTCAAATGTTCGAAGTTAACTACTTTAAGACTTAACAAAACAAGAAAACTGCAACTACTTCACAGATAATTCTAACATTTTACTGCACCTTAAACTTTACTAAGACTTAAAATCTCTCTAAATTATCAAGTCTAAGAAATCTAAAATGGGGGGAAGGGATGTTTAAGCAATTGGCATTTTAAAGTACTGGATTTACAAAATAAACAATGTAACCAGCCTAAAGGCTCTAAGGAAATTTTCAAAATGTTTAAGAATGAATAGGTTTCTAAGAAGTTATAAGGAATGTGTTTTTGTATTTTCAAAATTAGAGCAGTATAACAATTTATAATCTCTTACCTAATTTTTGGCAGTTTATCCAAAAGCAGGTAGTATTAGCAATGCTACCATTAATACAGGAAACACAGCTGTTGTGGCTTTCACAGGTTTCTAGGAGGAAACAAATGAAGATGATGAATTAGTATCTCATTTGCACTTATTCTCGTTATATTTTGAACGTTAAATGATACAGTAGCAGAAAAATTCAGAGAAATGGTAAAAACTTTTAAAGAAATACCAATTATATGAAACCAAATAATAAATTTGAGAAACAAGTTGAGTTAGTGGGCTCATCAGTACTTTTCCCTCACAAAACACTTTTATTACAGTAATTGCTATTTTATACTTATAATTTTGGCATATAGACAAAAGAATTTGGAAAGATTTATAAAACAGTAATCTGGATATTCAATATATTAATCAACAACAAATATATAGATGCTATTAGTACAAAAACAGAGAGCCCTGATAGATGCTCAGTACCCTAAGATACCTATAAAACAATCTTTTTTCAGAACACATTTGAAAGATACTCACCATACACACCACACTCATACTCCTGAGGCATTTTAAAGTGTCCTTAAAAATGAAAAATACTAGCCAGGTACTCATACCTGTAATTCTAGCTACTCAGAGGCTGAGATACACACACACACACACACACACACACACACACACACACACACACACTCATACCTGTAATTCTAGCTACTCAGAGGCTGAGATACACACACACACACACACACACACACACACACACACACACACACACACACACACACACACACACACACACACACACACACACACACACACACACACACACAAAAAGATTATGAGATCAACACTACATATAAGGGAAATTACTGTTCCCAGAAACACAGCGTTTTTGAAATTTTTGTACGGATTCTTGAACTCAAGAGCCTGGGCACTGTTCCTGAACTTATTAAGCTAATGTCTAGTGCTCTACCATTTGGGCCCCAGATCCATTTCTGGCTTTTTGGTGGTTAATTGAAGGTAAAAATCTCAGACTTTCTTGAGCCAGCTGGCTTCTAACCAATATCCTCAGATCTCAGCCTCCTGTTAGCTAAGATCACAAGCATTGAGCTTCTGGTGCCCAGCAGGAATTTATGTGCAAAGGGAAGGAATTTTTTTTTTAAACAGGAATGAAGATTACAGGTTAGATTGAAACTCTGATGCTGGAGGACTAAAAACAATTTCCCAAAGACTCAAGATTCACTAATACTTCGCCTTAATGATTCACCCTTCACAGGGTTCTCTACAACTAGAAACGACCTTTAAAAGCACAACACTCATCTATACATTATTTGAAGCTAGGAAGAAGTTTACCAGTTGTTTTCTAAGTCAAATGGTCCAGAAATAACTTGAAGTCAATTACAACTGAATGTCTGCACAAAGAAATCAACTTACAGAATCTAGAAACTAGATGCATGTACAGTCTCATTTGCTTTCCTCTTGCCTAAAAAATTAGTTCTACAGTAGCATTCAACACTTTATTGAAAACATATATATTCACAAAATAGAAGTTCTTCAGAATTTATGCCCACTACTTAAAAATCATATTTAAAGCCTGAACACGATTGTAGACCAGTGAAAAGTTTTTTATGGTAAACTGAACTTACAACCTTTTCTAGGGCATCTTATCTATGATTTCCAGAAAAGAAAAATTATCTCTTCTACCTGCACTTCAATTACACAAAAGCAATGAACTTCGTATTTCCAAGCTTCTGTTAAAGACACAAAACAACCACACTCTGTAATTGAGGGGAAACTGCTAAATAAGGGGAAGACAAAAATAATCTGCTCTGTCATTCTAAGCAGTGCGGTTAGAAACTGCCAGTATTATACTGTAACAACTTACTTTCCGTACTTAAAATTTTACCCTAACTTCTTGCTGGATGTATTAAGTTCGTCACGTATTTCATCGAATTTTATATTAAAAATACTAAAACGAAGGGTGACAGACCGCAATGAGCAGCTTCAAAACGTCCTCGTCTAGTAATAGTTCACCTAGTTATCTCAAATTACCTTCCCTCTCTTTTCTGTAGTCACGAACGTCAATTTCAGCTGTACCTGCGTGTGTACCGTACACGCCTCAACTGACCATACTCAACAGCAAGAGTTTAAGATGTTCCTTGAGTGGGTTGCTAGAACACCGACAGCTCTGGGTTCCACTCCAACTCCACAACCACTAAACCTATCGTCCGGGGGTTTCTCCGTCTACTTCCTAGGTTTTCCCCATCCATCCTCCAGGTTCGCCTCGAGTACCAAAGGCTAATCTGTGGTAAGCAGCAAACACACGCCAAGGACACGCTGTCTTCCTTTCGCTCACAACGCGTACCTTTCGGCAGCCGCACGCTCCAACCTTGCTTATACCTGTCGGCCAAAGCGACGCGGTGACATTTCCGGCGACTTAATTTCTTAGGCCCCGTTCCAGAGCCCCGAACGCTGCTCACGTAGGTTAAGTTTCTGTTTCTCCGGGGCTAACTTCCGGAGGAGCGCCCGGCGGGAGGGGCTGGGGTGCACGGGCCACCCGCCCCCCCACACACACACTAAAGTTCTCCGTCCCCGCCGACTTCGGAGGCGCCTCGCCCGAGCACTGAACCACGGCTGCCACCGCGGCAGGGAGCCACGTCCCCGCTCCCCAGCCCCGCGGCGAGGCCGGGAGGGACCGGGGGCTTGGAAACTGCACACGGCGTGCACCGCCCCGGGGTCGGAAGAGCGCGCGGCGCGGCCCCCGCCTCCCGCCGGCCGCTCGGCGCCCGCCTGGCCACCGCGCCCGCACGCCGCCGGTCTCGGGGCGGGCCGCCATGTTGCCGGAGTCCCCACCCGTCCCGGTCCCCCCAGGGCCCCCCCCCGCCAAAAGTGCGACTCGTCGGAGCGGGCGAGCGCAGGAAGCCCGTTGGGCCGGCGCCCACCTGGTGCTGGGGCGGTGGTGGGCTGCGAGGGAGTCGGCACCGGGGTGGTGACAGGCTTGGTGGGCGCTGGAGTCGCGGGTTCAGTCACGTTGGGAGTCACGGTGGAGTTCGCCTCCACAGAGAGCGCGCAGAACGCAGCCAGGCAGGTGGCGGCCCAGAAGAGCAGGCGAGCGAGCCCCGACATCGTGTCCTCCGCACTGGCGTCCCGGACAAAGATGCGGCGCACAACAGCTCCGACGGTTCTTCCGTCGGCCCCACCGTCCCCCGCGGCGCCACTGCCAAGACTCCGCTCCCCTGCGGGAGCGCGTAAAGGTCACGTGACGGGTTCCCGGCCGCGGCAAGGGGGCGGGGCGCGGCGCAGAAGGGGCGGGGATAGGGAGAGACCAATTGGAATCCTCCGGGGGGGGGTAAGCGTGACGGCCAGAGGAAACCTCACGGTGACTGTACAGCAAGAAGGGCTCCATTCGCTATAGAGTGTCGTCACTGATCTCACAGTACTTACGCGCGGTGCAGCTGAGGTGTTCTCACGCTTGGGATGGGGAAGCCCCTCACTCCGGTTTGACTGGTACGTCCCACATGACGTGGCAAGCGACGTCCGCCGAGCTCCCGGCACACCCAGCTCTCCTTCCACGGCCTCACGTGACCTGGGGGACCTGCGTGGGTCAGGCGGAAGTTGCTCCCAGGGCCACGAGTAAAGTTTGGTCTGTGTTTCGCACCGTGCTCCGTCGGCCCCGCGCGGGACCCTTGATCGATTCGGAGGCCATTGGTTGTGTTGGAAGCAACTCTAGTGTGGGTCACTCCCGGGGTAATGAGGAGTTCCTGCTCGTCCGGCCCCGAAAGCAGCCTCCTGCCCCCACAATCTGAGCCGCCCCGTCCACGTTACCAGCCTGACCCTCCCGAATTTCGTTTTCAGTCAACGGCAGCGGACGGCGTTCCAACTCCACTACTGAAGTCAGAGTCAAAAGCGGCCCGACGCCCACACAGACACAGACAGACAGACAGACACACACACACACACACACGGGCGAGGAAGCCGACCCTGGACTGCAACCTGGTTTCAGAGTTGGATTTTTCAGTGCTTGGTAAGGCTTCTGCTCTGGCTTTCGGTGTAAGTGAGCGCCCTCTGATGCTCACGCTCACGAAATATTCGCCGGCTTCTGCCGAGTGGTAAAAATCAGACTTTAAAGTCGTTTGTGGCCATCTGTTTCCGCTATTTTGTCATGAAAATTTGATGACACATTTATCCTAATAAAATGACACGGATTTAATGGCTTTTGTGAGGTCTATGTTGCTGGGCCCTAAACAAACCACCAAAAAAGGGCAGCAGAAAGGCGTTATTTTTTGGCTTAAGGGGAGAAAACCTTTATGGAGGTAAGTGATCTAGACTTAACCCAAAACACTTGGCCCATAGATGTGAGTTTTAGGACTCCTTTTTGCCAGAGAGACCCTGTAAATTTCTCTCTGTATCCATTGTTTGCAGCTTCTTAACATTGCAAAGAAGGCAGATGCATACTCTTTATTTATGTCCCTGTAATTTAACACCTAACCCTGGAAGGTGAAGGGAGTAGAGCTTAACGGCTTTGTTTTTACTTCCTGGTTTGTTTTCAATGTACGAGTCTGGCCCTTTAAAATACTTATAAAAGTAAGTATTCCTTTCCCTATTGCCTCATTTATTTATCCTACCTCATAATCTCTAGAACTAGATCAAGAAAGAGATCCTAAGCCATTCTCACCAGTCCACAAGGAAACTTTTCAGTTTTCAAAGGAGCAGTGTTCTGTTTATTACCATATTTGTCAGACTTGGCTCTATTGAGATTTTTAAGCCAGCTAACTCTTCCATTTAGTACTTTTTGCGCTGTTTAGTGGCAACCCTGGTCTTTACCCATTTGTAGCCAGAAGCCCCCTCCTTGGGACAACCAAAAATTCCTGACATTTCAAGAGTCCTTTAATGGTAAAAGAACCATTTGTCCTAGAAGGTTATGTTTGTATGGTCAGCCCTCACTCAGCTTATTTCCTCTTAGATACTTTGCCTGCAATTAACATTATTGATTGATTGATTAATTGTTGGAGCCACTTTCTTATCTATTACTTCTCTTGAAAGCAGCAAGTCACAGTGCATGCTCTTGTGAATCTGTTAGTCATATAAACTTCCTCTAAATTTTTAAACAGAAAAAAAACAATTGCTTTCCATAAACCCCTTCCCCTAAACAGAACAGCTCTCCAAACAGGAGACTGCCTTCTTTCAATTCAGTGTAATGTCACTAGTATCCAGTGGACATTTAGGAATCAAAAGTTTGGCTCTCTTACTAGATGGCAAAGAATGGAAATCCTCTTAACCTAGCTGATATTAAAAGGGATTCATTATTAAGAATATGTAAGTAGCTCTCTGTTTTTCTAGCTCTCAGCTCTTTTCTTTCCCAGCTCCCTTCTCTCTCTGCTCTCTCTTTGCTCTCTCTGCTCTTTTCTAGCTCTTCTCTAGCTCTTCTCTTTTCTAGTTATTTTTCTCTTTTCTAGCTCTCTCTCAGCTCTTTTCCCCAGCTCTCTCTTTTTTTCTTTTCCAGCTCTCTCTTTCCCAGGCCTTTTGCCAGCGCGTGGAGTGCCAACCTTGCCTGGTCCCAGCAGGTCTACTGAATAAACCTACCCCTTACCTGAATACCTCGTGTGTGCTGCTGTTCTTACTCGGCCTACCTCTTTTTAAAAACCTAACATAAATAAATAAATAAAAAATTTTAGAAAAGAATATGTAAGTAAATTTTACATTCAGAGATGGGAAACTAAGTGTGTGTGCACAAAAGGGAATCTAGAACTTAGGAGGAATTCCTGGCATATGGTCTGGCTTGCGACGACATTGTATCAGGCCAGCTCTAACACCCACAGCTAACTATTGCATTGCCCATGATTCCTGGACCTGGACCTGCCCACTACTTACCTCTGTCCTTAGCCCATCTCAGGAAATCTGCACAAGAGCTCTTTGAACTTTTAATTCCAACTACATAGATTTTCTTTTGCATCAGGATCTTGATTATGTCATTTCACCTGCCTCAACCACTCTTTCTGGCACCTGACCAACTCCTACTTCTCCCTGCAGGTCTCTCAGTGAAGATGTCACTGCCTCTAGAAAGCCATCCTTAAAATCCCAAACAGCCCTCATTTCCACTCCTGGACCCCAGGTGCTCTTGATGTGCTCTTCTGCACCCTTCACTTGCCTGTAATGAACTACATAGCCCATTATATTCCAATTGTCTTTTTCACTGCAAAAATAGGGACACTCTCCAAATTATTCTTTGCACCACACATATCTGACTCATAGTAGCTACTTAAATTGACTTTATAAAAAAATGAGTAGCCAGATGCTACTTACTCAGTCTATATAACCTTAGGTACTCAAGAGGTTTGGATCAAGAGGATCCTGGGTTCAAGGCCTGCTTGGGCAGAAAAGTTTATAAAACTCTGTCTCCCAAATAATCAAAAAAGGCTGTGCTGAGGATGTGAATCAAGTGATAAGAGCACCAGTCAAACAAGCAAACCACAAGAATTTAAAGCCCTGAGTTCAATCCTCAGTATTGGATTGGGTGAGGGGGGGGGGGGCCACTATAGAAGGGGGAAGAGTAAAAGTCAGTTGTCCACTCTTACTAAAAATAGCAGTAGGTAAGAACCACAAAAGGCAACTACAAATAGTTCCCTCAATTCTGCCCCTTCTTGGGTTTGGAACAGGGAAATTACTTAGAATGGGATATGGGTAGGAGGGAAGAACCTGCATTTATAATGCCACCTCAATAATACGTATTTATCCTTCTATAGAAAGTGTAGCTCAGCGGTAGAATGCTTGCCTAAAGTGTACTTGGGGTTCAGTCCTCGTCACTGAAAAAAAAAGATTGCAACCAAGTATAAAACTGAACTAAATCTATTTTATATTTTCAACATTAAAAATGTAATTAAAACTGACTGAAAGTATTAAAGATTCCTTCAAATTAGATTAGTAGATTGGAAGTTCCTATAGTGGTAGTGAAATTTATGTAACAGGATAACAGGCTTGTGAGTTGAAATGGTGGCATTCTGCTTGTCGGTGGACTAGTTTTGAAGGAAATGTTTTTGAAGGGAAACCTTTACTGGCTGTCTCAGTCTTCAGTATACTACAAGTTAAACCGAGCCACGGTGAATCATGCCTATAATCCTACTATTCAAGAGGCTGAGATCTGAAGAGCACTGTTCAAAATCAGGCCAGGCAGACAAATCTAAAAGAGACTTATCTCCAATTAGCCAGCCAAAAGCCAGAAGTACAGGTGTGGCTCAAGCGGTAGGGAGCCAGTCTTGAGGAGAAAAGCCAAGTGAGACTGCAAGTCCCTGAGTTGAAGCTTCAGTACTGGCACACACACCACTATAAGATTAGACATTATTTTCCTAATACAAATGAAACCCTATAGTAAATGATTATGTTGCTATTGATTTTATAAAATTTGCTGAAAGGATCAGAGTGAGAATAGCTTAGTTATTTCTATTTATAAATCAAAACAAAAATTAAAAAAAAAAAGGTTAAGTGATTTGACCACTACAGGAAAGGTGATTCTAAAATAAATGTTTAGCTTAAAAATGTACAGAAAATATAAAAACTTGTAGTCTACAATCCTGAGGTTGCTAGACAATCCAAACATTGACAGTGGGCACTGTTGGCAGTGGAGGCTAATTTTTTTTTTTTTTTTTTTTTTGTCAGCCATGGGTTCTGAACTCTGGGCCTGCGCACTGTGCCTTAGCTCTTCAGCTTAAGGCTAGCGTTCTACCACTTGAGCCACAGTGCCACTTCCGGCTCTTTCTGCTAATGTAGTGCTGAGGAATCAAACCCAGGGCCTCATGCATGCAAGCCAAGCACACTACCACTGAGCCACCTTCCCAGCCCCTTGTTTTGATTTGCTTTTTGAAACAGAGGCTCCCCAAATAATCTAGACTCCTAGAATTTTCTGTGTAGCTGAGGCTGGACTTGAACATGCTTCCCAAATGCTGGGATTACACATGTGCATCAAAGTACCCATATTTGATACAAATCTTGCTTATTTGCATGACCTACTGTAACAATAGCACATGAACTTAACTTTGCCATGTCAGAGATCAGGGCAAGTTTCTCAAATAATTGACATTTTATATACATTATTAACATGTATTTATTTTCCCTATTTCTAGACTAAGAAAAATCTTAATCCTTTCTGTTTATATTGTCACTCTTCTGATGTATTTTTTTTTACATTTGTTTTTGGGATAAGGTTTTAAATGCCTTATCACAATGTTTCTTCAAACTACATGGTTAAACATACAGTTTTAACAGACGTATTGCTGTTTACCCTTCTAAATTATGTGCATAAGAACCAATGTCCCTATAGACTTTTTCACTAAAATATCTATAGCCCAGTAATGGAAGGGTGAATATGATCAAAGTACATTGTATATGATAAAAATGTCTTGATGACACCATTAAGATTTATGAAAAAATCTACAAATACATAAGCAAATATGTGTTTAAATTTAAAAAACTAATAAGTAGCATTGCACTTTCAAATGTGATATACACCTAATTTTAACCCATTTGAATATAGATAGCCTACTAACTGTCTTGGATCATGACCATCGTTTATTTTTAAGGAAACAAACTTCATGACACATGGTAAAAGTAAATGTTGGTTTGTGGGGGGAAAAATTCTGTTCTCTGAAAGTGGAAAGTTACCACAAAGGGACCATGGACTTTTATCCTTAAGAAGATAAGCTGAATGTTACCTTTATATTATTACATTGTTACATAGTTAGATAAAGTGATATGGACTTAGTTTCTTACAAACTTGCAAATATCTCAATTCTTTCACAGTATCAGACAAAATGCTTAAGGCCATTCCCATAGATTCATCAACAGTAAGAACTGCTTGAACTGTTCCTCTGCTTGTTAAATGTGACCAATGCTAGTAACATTCTTTAACCATGATCCCTGCAAAGCATCGGTTTGATTTGATTGCTTCATTAATTGATGAGTCTTGGTGACTAGCCCCACTCCCTCTTATTTCAGATGTCCCCAATATGACTTAAGGCCTGGCCAAAGGCCTAGAAAGAGGGTCTAGAAGCTGCATAGAAGAGACAGAGTTCAGCTGGGTGTGATGGTAAGTCCAGCATACAAGAAGTTAAATCAGAAGGACTATAAGATTAAGGCTAGCCTGGCCTACATAGTGAGATCCTTGTCTCAAAAAAAAAATCCTAAATTATTATATTGCCTAGAACTCTGAATATAAGAAGAGGAGTTGGCTCTGCTCTGTTTATGTTTGACATATATACATAGACACATATGTATGTGTATATTTATATTTATATACATGATTCTAACTATGGCAGTGTTTAGGGAAAGAGAGGAAAAGAAAGATGGAGGATGAATGACTTCTAAATACATTGCAACTATGTATAAAGATGGCATAAAGAGCCTCAACAAAACTGCTGATCAGGAGGGAGTTGAGAGGGTAGAGATAGCCGGAGGGTGAGTTATTCTGAGCAAAATAAAATACACATATGAAATACCATAGTGAAACCTCCTCAGTGCAATTAATGCACATTAAAAAGAAGAAAATGACAAGAAAGCAAAAAAAAAAAAACCACGCTGTTGGGGGAGTGGGGTGCCAGTGTGAGAGGGGAGAGCCTCTGATGAGCGGAAATGAATGAACATGACTATGTTTGAAGTTGTTTCCATATAAAAAAATTGAACAATGAAACCGGTTGAAATGGCTTTGATTGATAGGGAGTGTGACAGGGTGTGGTTGATCAGAATACATTGTATACATGTGTGGAAATGTCACAGTGAATCTCCACTTGTATAACTAATACATGCTACTAAAAAGTGTTGTATGTAGCAATAAAGAGGTCAAAGTAAAAACTGAAGCACATGCCAGGTGAGTAGGATTAAAGATGGTGAGGAAGAGTGGTTGAGAATTACTAGCGTGAAGGAAAACATCTGTATTCATGGTGTGCTGATTACACAAATCTTTACATTATAAAGGGGCATCCTGTGCACACTTGTACCCAGGTAAGCTGCCTGGTTTTGGTACAGTTGTGTAAGATACAAGCAATAGAGAAACTAGGTGAGGAGTACATAGGACAGCTTGATGCTATTTTTTGCAATTTCCCATGCATCTATAATTATTTTTTTAAACCCATATCCTTATCTTCGGCAAGCTCCAAAGCAACTCACAACCTGTGCCCTTTAAGACTGGCTTAAAGGATAGATGATCCATGGAAGACACACTGCTTTCAGTGTAGGGCCAGAAGAGCAGAGGGCTCTAAATAGGGCTGGGCACAATGGTATGAGCAGGAGCTGAGCAGGATCACCAAAAGCAGCACTTAGCTGCCATCACCAAGGAAGCTGAAACAAGATACTTCTGTCTGCAGTGATTCCCAAACAACTACTTCCCAGCTGTCCAAAGAATCAGTGGAGAAGAGCTAACTGAGCACAGAACCCATCCCCACCTACAGATTCTGACTGGGAAGATCCAGGACAAGCTCTCAGATGACATCTGTGTGGGAACCTTCTATTAAGGACCAGCCGATCAAGCAACTCTCTAGTAATGTCACATGGGTTCACTGTCATGGAGACTATAATCTGAGTTCCTGATTATTATATGGCTGTTATGGCTCAGAGAGCCATGAACTGAACTCAAACATCCAGAGGACATATGGTGCTGAATGCCATGTATAAACAATGAAACATGACACTAAATTGGTTTTTCTATTACATTGTATTTTTTTGGTTATTTATCTAGTTTCTCCTGGTTGAAATGTGCTGACAAACAATACAATTCTATTACAGTATTTTAGATTTAAAGACCACTAGAGATATCGTTAAATTAAGTTTGAGGCCTGTCTGGCTATGTTGTGAGACCTTGATTAAAAAAAATAATAATGTTCGACAAGCAGTGTACTCATTACCTTCCATATGAAACTGTAACTGCTCTGTACATCACCTTGACAATAAAATAAAATTTTAAAAATACAACAACAGTGATAATGGTGACACTACTTTGGGCAACAGAATAACAGAATAACCATCAGTAACATAACACAAGGGGCTATGTCTCACGTAATAAGAAGTCCAGAAGTAAGGAAAAGGTGACGTATTAGTCCCATATCTTAAAAGGTTGGGACTGATTTCCCAGTTGTTTTGATCTTTCCTCTATTGCCAAAAGGTGACAGCTGCAGTTCTGATATACCTTACATTCTACCCAGAATGAAGGGAAGGGGTCAGGATCTTGGGTATTCCACTCTTGTCTCATGGCCATTTCCTGATGCAAGGGACCCTGGGATACTGAGTATTTTGCTTTTGCAAGTCTCTACAAATAGAAGCAAGGAAAGGAAAGGGGGGAGGGGCTAGATGTCAAATGAATCAACCTACAGCGTCTGCCACAAGCTTTTAAATTAGAGGTTGTCAAGCATGGTTTAATTTGATGTATAAACAGTTGATCAGATGCAAAGTAATAAACCATTGTAGAAAATATTCACATAAAAAAATCAAGCATTTCCGCTGTCAGTTATTCTACATGTAGATATTGGTCTTTCGTTCTCTGTTGGAACTACTTCTAGTTGTTTAAGAACTTCTGTTCCTTCAACCAATTGCCTAAATAGAAAAAAGAAAAAAAAAGAAAAAATAGAGAAAAGAAAAAAAAAACTTGTGGTCAGTCATAAATTCTTACATCTATTTCCCAAATAGATTTGGAGCCAGCTATAGCCAGCTGTTTATAAGCTAACGTTAGTTGTAAATATCTGAAATGGCTCCACGTCCACCCACTTTGTCACATCTACACCCAGCACCAGCATCCCGGCTGCAGTTCCCTCCTGCCTGGAGGCTGCCAGCTGCAGTTGCTTCTAGCTGGCTTTCCACATTTGCTCCAGCACTGGTCCTTCCTCTTGGCATCCATTCTCTTCATTGCAGTCCTAGGGATCTTTTACAAATATAAATCTGCTGTTACCTTCCTGCTGTTAACACTCCCATCATTTTATAATAGAAACCCAAATCCCTTCCATCGGTGGCCCTCTTGTTCTCTGCTCCAGGCGGACTTTGATACCTCAAGAGTTCTGTGCTTCCTGCCACAGCTACCCCTTGCCTGGCTACCTCCTGGCTTTCCTTCAACTCTCATCTCAGCCCCACTCCTTGAAGACATTCCCCAGGTCTCCCTGCAAAGGTCAAGTTTCCCAATGCCTTTAGAGCAATTCCAAAGGGTGATACCTTACACTTATGATACCTTACACTTATTTGGATATTCGTTGGCTGTGTGTGTGTGTGTGTGTGTGTGTGTGTGTGTGTGTGTGTGTGTGTGTGTGTGTACACTTGTACCTAGGGAAGGGGAAATCCTGGGCTTGAACTCGGGACGTGGGCACTGTCCTTAAGCTCTTTTGCTCAAGGCTAGCACTCTACCACTTAAGCCACAATTCTATTTCCAGCTTTTTGGTGGTTAATTGCAGATAAGAGTCTCACAGACTTTCCTGCCCTGGCTTGCATTGAACTGCAATCTTCAGATCTCAGCCTCCTGAGTAGCTAGGATTTACAGGCATAAGCCACTGGCATCCAGCCCTTTGGCTAATTTTTAATTTTCCCATGAGATGGGATCATACTTTTGCTCAGAGTTGAGCATCTATTACAATGTTTGGCACATACTGGTGTTTAACCAACATCCATGGAGTCCATGAATAAAATCTCAAAACTATGCCAGTTTGGACCCCTGCCAGACACTTGCTGATCATAAGCAATAGCTCCCTGAGAGTGGTGTAGACTTTTGATGGTTCTTTCAATTCCAAGATAGAAACATGAGGTACAGAGATAGGCCTAGACATAAGACTCAGTCAATGCCTGCATTTTAGCAATGGCTGGAATTTCTATCTCTTGTCTTTTCAGGACATGGTCAGTGCCCACCCTGACCATGTTCTATCCCTTTGTCTGTGTGCCTCTGGCAGTCAGAAAATATGACACAGTATGCTGCAGTTTGAAGTGCATTTCAAAATTTAATTTAATTAAGAAGTAATTAGGTCACAACAATTGATTGGGACATTTTCACAGGAGTGGGTAAGTTATATTGGAAGTAGACTTCTGAAAGAGAGAGAGAGAGACAAATAGACAGACAGACAGACAGCTCTAGCCCCCCTGTCCTCTTGCTTATCTTGCTCTTTCTCCTGTCTTCTACCATGTGCTCCCTGAGCATAGAATGCCCTGATGGGGCACAAAGGCCCACACCAGATGCTGACACCCTACTCTTGGATCCCTGGCCTATAAACCTTCACTGTTTATAAATAAGTCAGTCTGTGGTGCTCCTATAGTAACAGAAAATGGACAAAGACAAAGGACAACATGGTACATTCTGAAGCTCAAGAGTAGAAGATGAATGGGCCCATTTCACCTCTGTCCAAAGAGGGAGAAGCCTAGTCTCCCAAGGTTTCACAGATATTGAATGAACACTCAAAATGTGATCATCTTCACTGTGATGTATCAGGGACAAGATAAGTAAGACTAGGTCTTGCCTTAACATGTTCACAATGTGCCAGAGAGACAAAAAAGCCATGTGTTTTTGTTTTGCTTTGTGCCATTCCTAGGGCTTGAACTCAGAGCTTTGCACTCTAGTGTTCTACCACTAGAGCCACAACTCCTCTTCTGACTTTTTGCTGGTAAATTGTAAGCCACTGGTGCTTGGGTCAACCTCACCTGCCTTATCATATCTCTTATTTTCCCCTCCTCATCTTCTTAAGATCATTTCAACAGGTTTAAATGTTCTAATTTCATAATGCATATACAGTATTTGGACCATATTTTCCTCTCCACTCAACTTCTTCCACCACCTCCATTTTCATTCCTATTCAGTTTGTCCTTCACTTCTGCTAGAGTTGTTTTCAAAAGAAGTTGGCCATGTTGCTCACAATTTACAATTCTTCCATGGCTTATCACCTTTCGGGGAGGCTGACCCCAGTCACACAGCACTCTTGGCTCACTGGACTGGGGCCTTAGCACTTTCTTCCAGCTTCTACTCCTTCCTGTCTCTCTTTGGCACTAAACCAAATGATTTGCATACAAGATTCTCTCTGTTCCTTAGGACCTCTTTGCAGGATCTTCTCAATTCTTCACAAAACTGATTTGACTAATTGTGATTTCTATCCTCTCTAACTTCTACTTTACTTTCTCTATTCAGCTCTCTACTCTTTATTACTTTCTCATGATGTTTTCCATGACCTCTTCCAAACTTGAGATCCTCTGAAGATAAAATGAACTATCCCTGCCACAATCCCCAACATACACCCCTTACCTCTCTACCGCGTGTCTGCACGAATGGAAGTCTTACAAGTTTATATTTTGGTATCGTTTCCTAATGAGGCCACTGGACAAAGGCCATGCTCTGTGGATTGCTGTGGTCTCTCTTGACAGTCAAGACAGTCATGGACTAGAACTAGGGGTTGTCTCAGATGAACAGAGAATTTCTGTATCTCTGGCCCTTGCTAATCCCCTGTCCCAGCCTTCCCTAGCTGAAAAACCCCCGAGGATGCTAAAGGGTGCTAGGAAGACACAGCCTGCCACTGGAAAGGAAAGTGTCCCTAAGAGTTAAGTTTTGTGCAGTTTAACTGGATTATTTAGTTGCCTGTTTTGACTTTACAGCAGCTCCCATTGGGTTCTGTAAGGTTTCATGTAAGTATTTCAGCCCAGTCAAACCTGATCTGGAGATTTAAGGGCTAAATGAGACCATAGTTAGGTGAGAACAACAAAGAGGATTCAGTGCCTCCCTGAGGCCAGAAGAGTAATAACAACAAAAATTCCTAATCTCTTTCTGGAGAGAGACCAGGACCCACTGAAAATAAGACCAAGCACTCTTCCATTCCACGATTATCCTGTAAGGACTCATATTTGCTTTGTTTTATATTTTCTAGTCAGGTAATGAGTACATTTCCTTGTGGACAATGACACCTCCTCCCTTGCAGTCTCCCAGTTTTTCCCTCCCATTTCCATTCACAAACTGAACAGTTCATTTCAACATAGTGTCTAGTGAGGACCTCTGCTGCATTTGTTCACCCTTAGTCCCTCCAGCATGTGCTTTTCTTAAAGGAATTAGAGAATGTTGTGTTAATTCTACCTCAAACATGACCAATACACCCTTTGCAGAACTTGTTTAGCCCAGTCTGTTGCTGGGCTTTTTGTGTTTTGTTCTGTCCTGTTTTTGAGCTGTTTTTCCCAATGCACTCTGAGCAGAATTTTGTTTCCTTATGCTCCCCATACTGAGCACAAAAACTAGCCAGTCCAAATGCCTAAGGGAGTTCTAGTTAAATGAATCTGTAAGACAGCAGAAGTGATGGCTAACTAAAGCAAGGTGTGGAGCCAGAGTGGGAGAGATGTGCAAGGCCACATTCTACTGTAGCCTGTCTATGTCGGCAGGAGGGATGGGGATGGAGACATTAATGTTTTAAGGTAGTCATGGTTGCATTGGTCTGCAAGGGTGACCTTAATAAGATGCAAAGGATCACCAAACATTCGGTGGTAGAAGTCAAGATTGTCATTCAGATGATAGAAGCCAGATTGAAATGATTCAAGAAAAAGAGTTATTTGGTTGCAAATTAATTCAAGAATATGTTTCCGAAATCAGAATGTAGTTTATTTAGTATAAAGGAATTGAAGACAAGCTATTATTTAGGGCCTGAAACTATAAATGTTAAGTCTTCTCTAAAGGAATGAAAATATGTCTTGTGCATTGTACTTACAAACTGACATGTTAAATTGAAATCCCTTTGTAGAGCTACTTAAAGATAAAAATAAGATACATGTATACATGTACATAAATATATATTCAATCTAGAGCCATTACACTAAAGGAACTTATTGTGGGTAAAATTAATAGTGGCATGAAACTCCTTCTTGAGTTGAAAAAGCAATAACTACCACTATGGAGTGGCTGAAATGTTCTAATATATATTCAGAAAAAGACCTAATATTTTACACCTTATCAGGGAAAACATATTCATATTCGCTTCAGTAATTAAACAGAGGAATGAAACACCAAAGTGCTGGAAAGTATATCCACATGCACACTATCATCTCACTAATATCCTTCCTGTGTATGTGTGTGTGTGTGTGTGTGTGTGTGTGTGTGTGTGCGCACATGCGTGCATGCTAGCATGTGCATGTGCACTGTTAATGTGGATAGAACTAAGGGCCTGGGCACTGTCTCTTAGTTTTTTCAATCAAGATTGGTGCTCTACCACTTGAGTCACACCTCCACTTCTGTCTGAGATCCTCAAATATCAGTCTTCTGAGTAGCTGTCATTATAGTAATGAACCACTAGCACTTAGCTTGGGAATATAATAATTATAATTATAATAATACAAGATGTTCCCATACTTAAGGTTGTTTAGTAGGAAAGTTACATGTAATGGAGAGCTTTCAACAATCTCCTCATAATGTTCCCAGACAATCAGTAAATGGCTTTCTGTCTTCACTGCTACCTATAATTATATCTATATCACTATACACTATAATAGGACTTACAGTGATTTCGAATTAATAATAACCATAAGGCTAAAGATGAAAGGTAGAGTTAGCAACCTAGATTGCTAAATAAATGGATATACGGATTCACAGATAAAACATCACCATGGCTGTGGTGATTTTTTTTGGGGGGGTGGGGGGTTCTGGTTGTGGGCCTGAACTCTGGGCCTGGGTGCTGTCCCTCAGCTCTTCACCTCAAGGCTAGCACTCTACCACTTGAGCCACAGTGCCACTTCTGGCTTTTTTTTCTGTTTATGTGATGCTGAGGAATCGAACCCAGGACTTCATGCATACAAAGCAAGAGCTCTACCACTGAGCCACCTTCCCAGCCCAGTTATTTTTGGTTTTGCTGATGCTGGGACTTGAACTCTGGGCCTGAGTGCTGACTCTGAGCTTTTATCTTTTCCCTCAAGTCTAGGACTCTACCACTTGCGCCACAGCACCACTTCCAGCTTCTCTGAGTAGTTTATTGGAGATAAGAGTCTCCTACCCAGGGTGGCTTTGAACCATGATCCTCAGATCTCAGCCTCCTGAGTAGCTAGGATTACAGGCAAGAGCTACTAGTGCCTGGCCCATGGCTGTGTTTTATGGATAGAAGAATTCTTATAATTATTTTTTAAATGTGTTTGCCTATAATTGTAGTAGTTTTGATTGAAAGCCCTATCTTTAGCTACTTACAGAATATGTACAATACTCATCCAAATCCATACAAGCAATATTGTCACACAGTAATGGACAAACCTAGAATGTACATACCCAAACGCCACATATTTCCTATCCAGATAGGGAGCTGATTGAAGTGTGATATAGAATTGTGATGCATTGGTATGATGGCCTCTGTTGACCATTCCAAGCACTCCTCGTTTATTATGAGGAATTGAAAAGTTTTCATCTAGAAAAGACAATAATTAGTCATTAAATTATCTATAAGCTATCAATTGATTGTAAGATGTAACAAAAAACTGTTAACAGGCTCATTTTATATATTAATATATTCTGAATTGCAAATACTCTATTTGGTTTTCTTCTTCCTTCCTTCCTTTCTTTTCCCTTCCCCTACTAATTTTCATTTAGTAATGAAAAGTATATAGTTTGTATACAGGTAAAGGTCAATAAGCTGTTGTGCTATTTTGGCAGTGATATTTCTTTCAAACTATCAACATGATCTGAGAAGAAACATTTGCTCTGAAGAGTCTTTCTCTCGGGCCTGATCCTTCCCCTGCAACACCCTCCACATGCTCTGAAGAGAGTGAAGCAGAGGAAGGTCTGGAGATAACAGGAAAGTCTGTGTGTGTATGTGTGTTGTGTGTGATGTGTGTGTGTGTGTGTGTGTGTGTGTGTGTGTGTGTATGTGTGTATGTGTGAGCTTTCTCACCACTGTGGCAGAACTCCTGAAATAACTTAAAAGGAGGAGGCAATATTCATTTAGTTCACATTCCCACCATGGTGGGACACCCATAGCAGAGCAGACTAGTGGCCATGAAATAGGCATTGAATTCTGCACTTGCAGGTTTTCTCATTCTTAATCCCATCAGGATCCTGCTTATTGCCTGCAGGCCAAGGCTTATCCCTAGTCAATCCTCTCTCAAAAAGGCCTTCAGACATACACCCAGAATTGCTTTACTCATCTCCTAGGTTCATCTCAATCTAATCAAGTTACACATAGAGATGAACCCATCACCAAGGGTAACAGAACTTGAGCTTTTTTGAGACTTAGCCTTGTTCTCTTTCTGTCCCTCATCCTTCCCTCTGGAAGCTCAATCTGCTGCTTCACTGGATTGCTCACTGAGTGCTTTCTAATTTGGTGGTACAAGCTTCACTGAACACACCACTAGGCTTCAACCACAGTTGAAACCCAACATGGGAGTCAGGGATCTTCAACAGCGGCACAAGGCTTGTTTCAAGGGCTACGTGAGGAGACTGCCAAAGAAATCAGCCTCCCAGGACAGAAGGCCTTATTCTTGCTGAGGCTGACCCGTCAAGCATGAAAGCTCTATTACTTGAGCCACACCCCAGTCCTGTAGCATCTTCTTTTATAATCTACCCACTCTGTGCCACTAAATCCAAAATGCCAGGACACTGTTCTTTTGTGATTTTTCTCAAGCATTCAAGGCTACTTCTTCATAACAGGATCTGGCCAAGCACCTGCTTCTATCTATTTAAACATCTATTAGCATGAACACACTGAACTCTTTCAGGGTAGGAATTCCAGTCATATGGTCTTTGATTCGTTGGGCCCAAGCACTGTACCTACCTAGCTCACTGTTCAGTGAGTGAATAAAGGGTATCATTTGCATGTTTTCATTTGAAAAATCCTTTTCTTTGCACAAATTTAGAAGAAAACTAGCTATTCCTTCACCTTTTGGCCACTGGTTCATTAAGATTTTTTTAAATCTTTTAAATTTTTAACTTTTAGAAATACACAAAATGGCATAGAAAATCAATATTTATTTACAGAATTCTATTAGGAAAACACCCTTTTAACTACTACCCTGGCCAAGAAAACAGAACATTGTCAAGTTCCTGTTGTCTTACCCAAATAATCACTCAACAGATTTTCCTGTGTATCATAATGTTTCCTTATATTGGAGCCTTGTCTTTCCTATTATAAGACTGTCAGAAAAAAAAAAAAAAAAAAAGGACAGGCTGGCCGGTGGCTCATGCTTGTAATCCTAGCTACTCAGAAGGCTGAGATCTGAGGATCGCAGTTCAAAGCCAGCCTAGGCAGACTCATTTTTATTGTAGACTCATCTCCAATAAAGCTCTAGAAAACCAGAAGTGGTGCTTTGGCTCAAGTGGTAGAACACTAGCCTTGAGCTGAAGAGCTAAGGGACAGCGTCCAGGCCCAGAGTTCAAGCCCCACGACCAACAACAACAACAAAAGACTGTTAGGCTGCAGATGTTAACTCAGTGGCAGAGTGCTTGCCAAGCATTTGAAAAGCCCTGGGTTGATTCCTAGCCCCCAAAACAATCAAAATGGATTTTTCATGCCTTTTAAGTCTAACCTGCAGCATCTGCCATTGTCCCTGACATTTTTATAGTCTATACCTGAAATGTCCCCTAAAGACCCATGTGTTGAAGGCTTGATCTCAAGACTGTGGTACCCCTGAGCGGTGATGGGGTTCTTAAGAAATAGGACCTAGTTGTTGGAAGTTAGGTCACTGGCATGTCCTTGAAAGGGATATTGACTGGGAGAGAGCAAAGGAAGGGGTGACACTGTCCAAAAAGAAATGGACTCATTACCTTACTTAAGTAACTGTAACCCCTCTGTACATTGCCTTTTTAATAACAATAAGAAAATTATATTAAAAAAGAAGAAAGGGATATGGGGACCTGCCGCTCCTCTCAGTGTCTCTATCTCTCTTTAATGCCCATAACATACATAACATGATACTTTCTATTGAACTATGTTTGTTTTAATATGCTAACTGAAGGACATGAGGGTCAGAGAGACAAGGGTGCATATACTTCATGCACAGAAGGTAAATCTAAATGATAAACTGTATGAAAACTTACAGGACAGTCATATACAAGTTGACTAAAATATGGTAGACACAAGGGAGGATTCTAATGGTAAAATTTCTTTTGAATAACTAACTTATGGTTTAATTAAAATGAATACCAGGAAGTTTCAGGTCTAAACTCTAGCAAGGCATGATATTGACCAAAATGCATTGTACTCATAAACTGATACGTTGAATTGAAACCCTTTTGTAAAACCACTTAAAGGTAATAAAAATTAAAAATTATTTTTGAAAAACCTGTGTGGATTTTATTGCATGATGCAGCACAATGAGGATATTCCTTTGCCAGCCACATGCCCCTCATGCTTCTCCGCCCCTTTCAACAGAAGGTGCAGAATGCTGCCATCTCCATCTTTGGAAAGTGAGGAGATACAGAAAGGGTGAGATTCTACTTCCTTGTGGGCAGCAAAATAGGTGCTATTCTAATCCCATGATTTCCTTTTCCCTTATTAATCAGAATACTATTGTAAAGAAATGTTTTCCCTTTGCTACAGTTTGGAGTAATTTACATGGGAAAGACAAGCTAAAATGCTTGATTCTTTCCCAATTTTGCCAGTCTTTGAAATAATGCATTCTTTTCCTATTGTTCACTCAAAGGAACCAATTATGCTTTATTTTATAATAGCATTAGGAACTCAAGGATTTGAGATATTTGTCAGGTTCCAATCAATTGTAATTACACACTTTTGAAAGCTCAAATGACTCCAAATTTGGCTAGTGGGAACATTTTCCTGTTAGGGCCTGTGTCATGACCCTCATAATCTTTCATACCGCTTTTGTTATCTGATAGAACACACTGAATGTCTTCTAAAGAAAGGATCCTAATTAAAATCCTAATGTTAAGCACTAGTATCTTACTCCTGTAATCCCAGCTGCATAGGAGGCTGAGATCTGAGATTTGCAGTTCAAACCGAGGCTGGGCAGGAAGGTCCATGAGACTTATCTCCAATTAACCACCAAAAAGCTGGAAGTAGAGTTGTGGCTCTAGTAGTTGAGCACTAGCCTTGAGGAAAAAAGTTCAAGGATGGCACCTAGGCCCTGAGATCTAGCCCTAGAACAGAAAGAGAGAGAGACAGACAGACAGAGAGACAGACAGACAGAGAGTCAGAGAGACAGAGACAGAGAGACAGAGAGACAGAGACAGACAGAGAGACAGAGAGAGGGAGAGACAGTCAGGGACAGAGAGACAGAGACAGACAGAGACAGAGACAGAGAGATGAAAGGAAGGCAAAAAGGAAGGAAGGAAGGATGGAAGGAAAAGAAAGCAAGCAAGCAAGAAAGAAAGTGGGGGAAGGGAAGGAGGGAGGGAAAGAAGGAAGGAAGGAACGAAGGAAGGAACGAAGGAAGGAAGGAAGGAAGGAAGGAAAGAAGGAAGGAAGAAAAGAAAGAAGGAAGGAAGATAATTAGATAAGGGGCAGGGGAATGTATAAAGCTGTTGACCAGAATGGCTTTTCTCATCATTTTTAATTCCCTCTTTTTCTATGTATTACCACTTTTACTTTGTTTGGAATTGTGAACCAACTCAAATTTGAATCCATTAATAAATGGCTGACAAACTTTAAAGATACATACCTTCAAATGTTGGTCCATAAATAGACTCTCCATCATCTCCTCTTCCAGCTACTATATCTGAGAGGAGTAACAATACGTAGATTTCTGAGCCCCAAAATGGTTAGTAATGACAGGGGAAAGACACTTTCAGTCATGATCCTTTTATACCAATGTCACAAATTTCTGTACCATGAAAATATTATATTGTAAATTCACTTTTATTTTGCAATTATTTGCATTTTTAGAATTCTATTTTGTTCTAACTCTTCATGAGTAGCTTTAATATGGGTAGCTTTAATTTTGATAAAAATCTTGGAAATAATGAAATATTAAACTATCCTTATGGCTATGAATTTTTTAATGTTTACATAATTTGTCTTTTCCACAACTTTTCCCATAGTCTATCTTGCTTTTCAGAGAAATGGAAAGAGGAAAGAGAAAGAGCCAGATGCCAATGGCTCATCCCTACAGTCCTAGCTACTCAGGAGGCTGCGATCTGAAGCTCATGGTTCAAAGTTAGCTGGGGCAAGAAAGTGTGTGAAACACCTCCAACCACAAAAGCTAGAAGTGAAGCTGTGGCTCAAGGGGCAGAGCACTAGCCTTGAGCAAAACAAAGCTCAGGGATACATCTAGGTCCTGAGTTCAAGCCCCAGAACTGGTATGCACTCAAGCACACATGTGAGCAGGCGCACACACACACACACACACACACACACACACACACACACACACACACAGAGTTCTTTTTGAAATAAAAAGTTCTGTAAAAAGAACTCATTCGCTGGGCACTGGTGGCTCATGTCTGTAATCCAAGTGACTCAGGAGTGTGAGATATGAAGATCATGGTTCAAAGCCAGCCCGGGCAGGAAAGTCTGTGAGACTCACCCCCAATTAACCACCAGAAAACTGGAAGTGGCTCTGTGGTTCAAAGTGATAGAGTACTATCCTTGAGCAAAAGAACTCAGGGACAGTGCCCAGGTCCTGATTCCAAGCCCCATGACAGACAAAAAAAAAAAAAAATCATGTTCAAATTTCATTCCTATAGTTACATTGGGTTTGGGCTGTAGCTAAGTAGTAAAGTACTTGCGTAGTCATGGAATTGACCCCAAACATGGTTAAAAAAAATAAAATTAAATCCATCTACAGTGATACTTTAATTTACACCATCTGTTGGGAATGAGAATCCTTTTGACACAATGAGAGTTTTGTTGTTATTGTTGATCATGGGGCTTGTGGGCCTGGATGCTATCCCTCAGCTCTTCAGCTCAAGGCAAGCACTCTGTCACTTGAGCCACAGTGCCACTTCTGGTTTTCTGGTAGTTTATTGGAAATAAGAGTTTCATGGACTTTCCAGCCTGGGCTGGCTTTGAACTATCATCCTCAGATCTCAGCCTCCCGAATAGCTAGGATTACAGGCGTGAGCCACGGCACCTGCCACAATGAGAATTTTTTTAGGTGCTTATATGAGATACATATTTTGATTTAGGCATGCTCCTACTATAAAAAGACTCCACAGCTAAAGAGGAAGCAGGCCTGTCCCCGATATCCCATCTTCAGTCTCTATTTGGGAAAGGGCATGGAGCATTTAATTTGTACTATTCATAAAGCTTGTTCAGACGTGAATTGGTAAGCCGTAGGTCTGTTCTCTGCATCACCCAGCCCTGCAGATGGACAAAACACTGCAGTGGCAGAGGCTAAGTTGCAATGTGGAGGTGAAGGCTCCACTAGCATCAATTCTGTTGGATTCTAGAATTTGCTTTACTCAGGCAAATCTGCTCAGGTGGATTTTCTGCCCTACTAATTTACCTCCTATCAGTCCGGGCTTCTTTGCCCCATTCTGCCCTGCCCCTCCCCCAATTCCCCTCTTGTCTTCTGCATTGGATCCTCCACTGAGGACTTTATATCCACACCATTGTAATCAGTGTTGTCTGCTATTTTTGAGGTTATAACCAACCGTCTTGAACTCAGCCTTGTAGATCTGATATTATCTCTCTACCTCTCCAACCACAGATTGAGATGCTGAAAAGTGATGCAATGCAAATTGAAAGTCACATGGCTTTGATTTAAATCTCAATGTTAGTTTCTTTCCCCACATTTGTTGTCTGGGAAGTCTTTGCTGAGATACACTTTGAGGAAAAAAAGAAATCAGTCAGATGAGGGGTTAAAGGAGAAGGATAGCTGGAAAAATAGCTAGAGCACATCCCAGCCAATTCAAAGAACAAAGGCCCACCTAGGTTGAATGTACCTGAGAAGCAGCAAGAAGGCCTTTGCATTGAACACAGTGAAAAGAGGGACATGTCAGAAGACCTGGGTGGTGGGCATGAGTGGAGGAGGTTGGACTGTGTAGGACATAGCTATCCTACAGGGCAAGCAACAATGCTTGGAAGCAATCTGAGGAACAATACAAAAGCATATTTACCTATAATCCTAGCTACTCAGGAAGCTGAGATCTGAGGATTTTAGCTTCAAACTAGCCCAGGGTGGGGAAAGTCCATGGGACTCTTATCTCCAATTAACTACCAGAAAATTGGAAGTGGAACTGTGGTCCAAAGTGGTAGAAGGCTAGCCTTGAGCAAGAATGTTCAGAGACAGAGCCCAAGCACTGAGTTTAAGCCCCAGGAACAACAAAAATAACAAAAAGCACATTTAGATCCTGTGCTGTCAAACTCTTCAGTGCCCTGGGGGAAATTCCCCTCTGCAGGAAGAACATTTCCCCTGGGCCTTTTCAATACTCAGTACTCAATGTGATGTTCCTGTAATCATTCTATGACAAAAAAAATTTTTTTGATTCAGAGAGCTAGGTGCCTTAACCAAAGTGGTGTGACTTAGCCGTAATCAGCATCAGTCTCAGAACTTTTAATACTGTTTTGTCATTATCTTTGTTTTCTATTATCTTTAACATGTTGCTTCAATGTCTGGAAATCTGACCAAGACCTGAACACTTTACTGTTTTACAATTTTACCTCAATTAAATAAACAAGCACACACACACACACAAAAAAAAAACCCCAGCAAATAATATGAACTGTATTTTCCCAAGGCTTATTCTGGGCCTATTTAAACCAAAACCAAAACAGAATGCAGAAGCAGACTGGCTCCCTTTGAGGGTTGTTTTATATTAACAGAAGATTGAAAACAAGCCAGGTGATAGTTTGTTCTACCTGTACTCCTAGCTACTCTGGAGGTAGAGATGAGTACTGTAGCTTAATACAAGCTGGGGCAGAAAGACAGACAGAGAGAGAGACAGAGAGAAAGAGACAGAAAGAAAGAGACACACACACAGAGAGAGAGACAGAGACAAACAGAGAGACAGAGAGAGAGACAATAGAAAAAGCTGATGTGGTGTGTCACTTTGGGAAGTGTTAGTAGGAGGATCACAGTACGGGTCAGCCAGAAACAGAAGTGAGATAAATGTAGCCTTAAGTCCAAACCTCAGCACCACAAAAGAATAAAAGAAAGAAAGAGAGGAGTTGGGGTGGGGGGGGGGGAGATGGAAAGGGATGGGAAGGGGAAACAATGGAAAATTAAAATGATTTAGCAGGGCTGGGAAGGTGGCTCAGTGGTAGAGCGCTTGCCTTGCATGCTCGAGGCCCTGGGTTCGATTCCTCAGCACCACGTAAGCAAAAAGAAAAAAATCCAGAAGTGGCGCTGTGGCTCAAGTGGTAGAGCACTAGCCTTGAGCTTAAGAGCCGAGGGACAGCGCCCAGGCCCAGAGTTCAGGCCCCATGACCGGACCCCAAAAATAAATAAATAAATAAAATAAAATGATTTAGCAATATGAAAAACTAAGAAGACTTAAAAATTTTTGTAGGTTTTCATGTTGTTTATGTTCATTGACATGGAAAGATAAGCAGCACATATTTAAAAAACAGTGAGGTTAGATAATAGTGTTTATAATATGACCTCATTTTGGAGATAAAGTTGCTTTATATGTACAATGCTTAGAGTCTGCATCCCCTTCATTAGAATGTTCCAGATCATACTAAAAAAATTAAACAACAATTTGGATATTTCAATTTGGTGTTGTAATTAAATTATATTTAAGATATGCAACTCACCTCCTCCTTGTATCCAGCCATTTGATACAATTCGATGAAAAATTGAATCTTTGTAATGCAGTCTTACGCCCCTTTCAGAAAACCCTGCTTGTCCTGTGCATAAGATCTGAAAGTTTTTACATGTTTTGGGACATATATCACAGAAGAGCTACAAAAAAAGATGACAATGTCCAAAATTAAATAGTAACATGTCAATGGTTATTGATGTCTCCAACTTACTAAGAAAACCTTACAAAATACTCTTACCTCAAAAACCAATCTTCCAGGTGGTGAAGTCCCAATACAAATATCCAAGAATACAAAATCATGCTATTCAAATTAGGGAGGAAACCCAAAACAAAACAGTGCAGGTCAATATCTTGTAAGAAAGTTAAATGATCAAAAATAAAACAATTTTTTCAGCAATAACATTTTGATATTACCAATAATATTTAGCAACAAAATTAATGAGGGGCTTCAAGTTTTTGGGGTTTTTTTTGCCCAGTCCTGAGGCTTCAACTCTGGGGCTAGGCACTGTCTCTTAGCTTTTGTGCTTAAGGCTAGTGTTTTACCATTTGAGCCACAGCTCAAATGGTTAATGGAAATAAGAGCCTTATTAACTTTCCTGCCCAGGCTGGCTTTGAATTATGGTCCTCACATCTCAGTCTCCTGAGTAGTTAGGATTACAGGCAGGAGCCACCAGCATCCAGCTTATTTTTTAACTCTTTACAGCTTATATTTTTTAATTTTGTATTTCACTATACATTTGGGGTAGAGGGACTGACCCAGGTCTTTGAGCTTGCTGAGGAGCAGTCTACCACTTGGCCACACCTCAGCACTAACACTGTTTTCTTTAAACATTTCATTGTGAATGAAGTTTTGAGTAATGTTAATATATTCAGGATTGCAGATGTACAGCCTGGATGCCCACTACCTTGCCAACTCCATGTGGAAAGGAACACTGGGCAGTCTCTATGGGAAAGAAACAGACTGGGTCTTCTTCTCTATTTCTTTTTCCTTTTCTTAGTAGTTTTGGGGAAAACATCCACTGTGAGTAGTATGCATTTAGTCACTTTGTGGCCTGGATTTTCGAGACAACACAGATTTGCTAGCCAGAGACAGGGCATGCCCTTTCCAAGTGGGAAAATAAGGCCACTTTCTACAGGAGTTGCAGGGCCAAGGACAGGGAAGAGAAGGAAGTCATGCTCTCCACGTGCACAGGTGCCCGGGCTCCAGTTGTCATCTGTAACCTTTCTGATAGGTGGTCATGTGAGACCCTGCTTAGGTCTAGGAAGAGGCATCTAAAATGAAAACCCCAGTTTAACACAGCTCAGATCCTCATTCTATGCACACTGGCCACTGTGGGCATGAGCTAACACCAGATGGTCTAACAGCTGTTCCTGCAATAAGGTTTCTTAGAAAAGTTACCAATTACTTTGAAAGTATAAAGTACTTTTTACCTCTACTGCCATCCTACCTTGGTGTTTGATTCTCTCTGCCTTTTTACTGTCCCCTCCCACAGAGATTGCTATAGCCTATCAAGGTCTGTGCTTGAAAATGTCACTTTAGTGGGGAGTGGTACTTCACACCTGTAATCTCAGTATGAAGAAGGCTCAGGCAGGAAGATCTTAAAAACTAGCTTGCGTGACAAAATAAGAGCCTGTTTAAAAAATAAATCATATACACATACTGACCTTGTCCACCTTTCCATCTTTTAGTATAGTATCTGTCACTAAGGTATTAGAAAGTGAAGTATTTTTGTACTTAAGTGAGCTCAGTCTAATAAGGAAGTGTGTGTGTGTGTGTGTGTGTGTGTGTGTGTGTGTGTGTGTGTGTGTGTGTGTGTGTGTGTGTGTGTGTGTGTGTGTGTGTGTGTGTGTGTGTGTGTGTGCATGTTTTAAGGTGAAGTCTTACTATTTTGTCCAGCCAGGCCTTGTAATCATGGGTTCATGATATCTTACTGCTTCAGCCTCCTGAGTAGCTGGGTTACAGATTTATACCAAGGAGGTCTTTATATTTAAAAATGAGTAATTCGTGCATATAAATCTCTAACGGGGAATAGAAATGTTTGAACAGGGAAGTTTTCCCAGTGCAGTTTGCCTGCTATAAGGCATACTTATTTTGTTTTTGCTTTTTGATATATACTTGGTTTACATACTTCCTAGCCAAATCTTGATGTAAGATAATCTTTGCAACTACACTTTAATTAAGATCACTGAGACCAATCTCCTACCCACCCCCCCCACAAGGATATTAACATTTTAATATATTAACATTATATATAGGTTGAGGATATTAACAATTAGTACTAATTCATTATAAATAATCAAAAATTCATTATATTTTTTCTTTAAAATTTATTGCAACTTGCCTTAGTGTCTTTTATGAATTTAATAGCATAATTCAAAGTTAGAGCCTCATACAATTCAGAAGGCCTAATGTCAACTACATCCCACATCTTTTGGGCCCATTTCTGCAAATCAAATGCATTACCCAGGAGCCGATCATTAATAAAACACATCACAAGGGAAGAATATTCCCAGGTTTCACCCTTGAGTTCCTATAGGAAAAGGAAAAACAAGATGACATTTTGAATGGAGAAACCTAAAACAACAACAAACAACTTGATAAAACACATAAACCAGAGCTTGGAATCATCTTTAGGCTAACTCAATTTGTCATCTCTAGGATAGAGTCCTTTTAAAATATGCTTTTACACCAGGTGCAGGTGGCTCATGTCTTTAATGCTAGCTACTCAGGAGGCTGAGATCTGGGGATAGCAGTTTAAAGCCCTAAGACTTTTCTCTCCAGTTAACCACCAGAAAAACTGGAAGTGGAACTGTGGCTCAAAGTGATAGAGTACTAGCCTTGAGTAAAAGAGCTCAGGGACAGCACCCAGGCCCTGAATTGAAGCCACAAGACTGACCCCCCCCCCCCCAAAAAAAAGTTTTTACCATCACTCAAAATTCTGCTGTTAGAGAGAATTTTTTTTTGTCGGTCATGGGGCTTGAACTCTGGGCTTCGGTGCTGTCCCTGCACTCTTCAGCTCAAGGCGAGCACTCTACCGCTTGAGCCACAGCTCTACTTCCAGTCTTCTAGTGGTTTATTGGACATAAGAGGCTCACAGACTTTCCTGCTGGGCTGGCTTTGAACCATGATCCTCAGATCTCAGCCTCCTGAGTAGTAGGATTACAGGCGTGAGCCACCGGTGCCCAGCTGAGAAATTTTTTTAAACAAGAGTTTTTGAGAATCTAACATCGCTGAAAGTACCAAAGGATTTAAAGGCAATCTTAATTATAATCATCCAGATACTGGTAGCTCACTCCTATAAATCTAGCTACTTAGGAGACTGAGATCTAAGGATCATGGTTCAAATCCAGCCCAGTCAGGAAAGTCCATGAGACTCTTATCTTCAATTAACACCAGAAAACTGTGATGCTGTGGATCAAAGCAATAGAATGCTAGCCTTGAGCAAAAGAGCTCAGGGACAGAGCCCAGACCCAGATATTAAGCCCTATGACCGACCAAAAATAGATTATAATCATACCAATTTTGAGATGGTCCTCTGCTAGGAAAAATCATTATGTGCATAGCCACTTGTTACATTGACTTGCAAACAAAACACAATCTTTGCCTTTATCTAAGAAAAAGTTTACTGTGCATTCTTGAAAAACTTTTCAATACAAAAACAATGTATAGGGGCTGGGAAGGTGGCTCAGTGGTAGAGCACTTGCCTTGCATGCATGAGGCCCTGTGTTCGATTCCTTAGCACCACATAAGCAAAAAGAAAAAAGCCGGAAGTGGCGCTGAGGCTCAAGTGGTAGAGTGCTAGCCTTGAGCTGAAGAGCTGAGGGACAGCGCCCAGGCCCAGAGTTTAGGCCCCATGACCGGACCCCCCCAAAAAAAACCAATGTATATATCTGTATATGTGTGTATATATCTATGTGTATATATATGTGTGTGCACGTGCGCACATGTGTGTGTCTGTGTGTGTGTGTGTATGTTTGGGAAAAGCTGGAGAAAAGGGCCTTGGGTATAAGACAATGTTATTTTTGCTATTTTTGGGTACAGAAAGATCACCATAGGAACTGCCTCTTATGGGCCAGTAGGAACTTCAGGAACAGTCAGAAGCATTGAAGAAAAAAACTCACCTTCCCCAACATTTTAATTCCTAAGCCCATAAAGAAGTATGGCTGGGTGCCCACGACTCACATCTATAATCCTAACTACTCAGGCAGCTGAGCTCTGAGGATCCCAGTTCAAAACCAAACTAAGCAGACAAATTCATGAGATTCTTGTATCTGGTTAACCAGCAAAAAGCCAGAAGTGAACACATGGCTCAAGTGGTAAATTAAAAAAGCCAAGCCAGAGTGCAAGGCTCAGAGTTCAAGCACAAAAAGAAAAAGAAAAACAAAGCTGTGTTGGCATTTTCATCCACACAATGTTGCCAATCCAACTACAGGGTAAAGTGTGACCACTGGGGAAAGTCTTCTCTCAAATCTAGCTTATATTATCCAGTGCTAGCAAATCATCAACAACTTGGTACAGCCATTCTCAAACTTGAGTGGGCCATTAGGATCACAGACTACCTGAGCCCATCTGACTGTGGGATGAGGCCTCAGAAATCCTTGGCATTTTTAATAACATCCTAGGAGACACTGGCACTGATGCTGTAGAGATGGCACTTGAGAAATACTAGTTTGGGAAAGTTTGCCATCTTGTGCCATTTTCAGCTCCTCAGATGAGATCTGATATCCTATCATCTGTTTCCTGGGCCTTTCTCAGAGCTTGCTTCCTGTCAGAAAATCAGTTTGATGCTTTGCTATGAATTACTGATAAAGCCTATGTGCCAATACACCCAGGAGTGTTCAGTGGTGGTAGGGAACCTGATTGTGGAATTTTAGTCAGGAAAAATGCAGAAAGTACATTTGGAGGCTAATACTTTCTAGAGCTTTCTATCAATAAGACCTGTGCTGCTGCCTTTTTTTTTTTTTTTTTTTTGAGGAGAGCTAGGCCTCTCCCATAGGGGAGCATTGCACTTTGCTGAAGTGTATGACCAGCTGGATCCAATGAACTCATTCACTGAGACCAAATGTGCTAAGAAGTCATATGTATAATGAAAGACACAAGGCTTACACTGAAGAAGACCAAAAAACCTGGCCTGAAAATGAAGAAAGGAATAAGGTAACAAATATCTAGTTGAGGGTGGGAGAGAGAGGAAGAAAAAGAATAAAGGATAGGTGGCAAGAATCAGCAGTTGTGAACTAGAAAGCCTCATTTAGGAACCATGTAAAAGGCAAGAGGAAGTGAGAGCAAAAATCTCTCCAGCTAGCCTAGGTTGGAAGGGTGGAGAGTAGGGGAATGGAATCTATGTCAGCCTGTAAGAGGACAGTGGGAATTTGCAAGGGGAATGGATGCATGCATACATCATATGATCATGGCTGTCTTGTAGGCAGAGAAGGTGTGGCTGGTAGGTAGTCATCATACATTTGATGATATATCAGCATAAATCTGGTGATAAAAATTAAGAAAAATTCTGTTTTCATTTCTTAAAATAGGTTCTTTCAAGCTGGCCTTGGAATGTATAATCTTCCTGTTTTCACCGCTAGTGCTGGGATTAAGGGAATGAGGTGTGTGTGTGTGTGTGTGTGTGTGTGTGAGCCCAAGTGCACACGCGCGTGTGTGACACGTGCACACACCAGTACTGGCAGTTTGAATTCAGGGCCTTATGCTTATGCTCATGCTTAGCTTTTAAGCTCAAGGCTAGTGCTCTACCACTTGAAGCACACCTTAAACTTCCATCTTTTTTTTACTGGTTAATTGGAGATAAGAGTCCCTTACACCTGTCTGCCCAGCTGCTTTTGAGCCTTGATCCTCAAATCTCAGCCTTCTGAATAGCTAGGATTACAGGTGTAAGGCACCAGTGTGTGACATGACACCTTGTTTTATATAAAGGAAAACTGTGCCCAGTTTGACAGAATTGTCTTAGTTTTAGAATTAAAATTTCCACTTCCCAGGATATCCTTCAGGCCTAGACAGAACTATTGGTCACCATAGTTGTTTCAGGATTAGAATATCTGTGTGAGTGTATATATATATATATATATATATATATATATATATATATATACACACACACACATGTATATATACATATATATATGTGGATGCTATTAGTATAGTGCCTGCCATTCAATAAATACCATATGCAGGTGTTTATTGTGGCTCTTTTGAACCCCAGTAAAAATGTATCATAGCTCTGAAAGTATCAGACTTAAAAAGTACTTGATTCAATCTTGCACCATAGATGTGATCAAGCAAAGACTAAAGTAGTCTCATAAAACACTATTTATGTGCTGCTTAATCACAGGATCACAGGACATCCTTGTGCAACCCAGCTCTGAACAGTCAACATTGCTTGGATCAGGAATGTGGAGATTTCATTATCCCTTGAGAAGATGGGGTGAGGCAGAGAAACCAGCACTAAACTATACGGAACAAGCAGGAGGTGGATCTCATCCCATCCTCCCCAACAGGAGATATGGGTAAGCCAGATGCCCCCTCAGCATCCTTCTTTTGGCATGCTCCAGGTAGGAGCATACTGCCAGTTGAATGAGGGTGGCACTCCAGAGGAAACATATTTTTGACACTGGACGAGCTCTGTGGGACCTGAGGTCTGGAGCTCTCCAAGGGTAGAGGGGAGAACATGGAGAAGAAAGCTTCAATGAGACAAACTATCCCATGAGAGCTTGGTGACGATTAATGGAGTTCCCGTGGGCAAAAGCTTCACAGAAACTGGCTGCTATCTCTGTGGTGGTGTACAACACCCACACTTTCTAAGCAAAGGCCAGGCCACAGCAACCTGAGTATCTTGGTGTCACAAGGAGTGTAAGTAACACACGAGGAAAGAAGGTTAACTAACGCCACTGAGAGGTTAAAACTTACCTTCATGACATACCTTTCAAAGGAAAATCTTGTAAATATGTTACTGTTTAAAAAAATCAGCCAGCAAAATGATTGAAATAATGTAGAAAAAAGTACATACTTCAGAGCAATAAAATCTAGTTGCCTTAAAATGACCCTTCCATTACCTCAAAGAAAAAAAATGAGTAAATCATTCCGGTAAAATGCTGCCTGTTGCCAGTATCCTACACATACACATCCTAAATATCCTTTACCCTTTTCTTTTCTTGTAGATATTGAGTCCAGGCAAATTCTTGAAGAGGAACCAATATAGGATCTTCAAAGCTGGATGGATAATTGTTCCTTAGAGTCTAGATTTTAAAATAGAATATTTAAGTTTAGAACAAATGCTCTTTTAAAGTCAAATTCATTTCCCTCAATTTTTTCAGGATCTCTGGGAAGGTTCATGCAGCACACACCCAGGACACACAGTCTGACTGAGAAGCCTCTCTACTGCTCCCAGAGGCGGCTTCAAGTCGTTCCAAGCCCTCTAGGGCTTCTGTTGATTTTTCTCTTGCTTTTAGGTAGCAAGCTCCCAAGGGCAAGGGCTATATTGTATGTAGGCTTCCTGTATCTGTAGACTTCCACATCAGTCCTATTGTAGACCACCCATACTTAGTAACTGAGTAAATTAGTTTATGCCAGTCACTTTGCAATCTGCTATGTTCTTTTAGGACTAGCTTTTTCCTAAACTCCTGCTAAATTGCAGTGGAGCTTTACAGATGCTTGACTTGTGATTGCTTTATTTTACTGATGTAAGGAAAATGACCCAAAGGATATTATGGTTATATCTCTTAGAAAAACGAGAACTAAATACCAAATAAGTTTAGTTTTATAGTGTAAGTTTAATATTGCGTATGCTTTGGTTACACGTGTGTCTGTCTCAGAGAAAATTCTTGCTAGTTAACAATTCATGCCAAAACCTATTGGTTTTGTTCTCTTTTAGGAGGCCAATGCCTTATCCATTAGGCTACTGGGGCTCCTAGGTTTTGTTCTCTTTTAAAATTAGCATACCTTGGTTGTGCAAAAGGGTGTTTATTTCCACACATGTATACAATGGATCCAAATAAACCTCACTCCCTCCATTATTCTCCTCTACTCCTCCTTTCCTCCCTCCCCTCCTCCTTTTCTCTCTCTCAGCTCCACTTTTGTGTTTTGCTTTTGCTGGTTTTTGGAAATAAGTGTCTCATGTGCTTTCCTGCCTTGACAGGCTTTAAACAAGGAACCTCAAATCTTCTGAGCTTTCTGAGTAGCTAGGATTAAAGGGATGAACCACCAGTACTTGGCTAACTTTTAGACTTTTAAATGGCTGAAAAGAAAATCAAATTAAACTTGATGTCATATGAAAATTATATGCAAGCCAAATTTAGTGTCTATAATGAAGTTTATTGGAACACTATCATTAATTTACATGTCTATGGTTGCTTTTGCTTGTTTTGTTTGGTAGGTCTACCCCTCCACCCCCCACTTATGTACCTGCTTTTACAACACAAGGACAACTCTACTGAAATTATGACTGAGATCTTATGGCTCAGGGACCATGTATTTGCTACCTGGACTTTGTAGGGGAAAAAAACTGCCTATCCTTTCCCTACAGGGTGGAATAACCATAGAAAATATGCCTTTATTAAAGGAGCTTGTTGTGTTTTTTTTTAAGAGATAAAAGTTCCTCAAACTCATTACATATGTGTGTTGCCTGGTCAACAGTCCATAATTTCTACATCTTTTGATGACACATGTATCACTTTTTCATAGATATCTGACACTTGTTTTCTTTGTCTTGATGTAAACTTAACCTGCTTTGAAAATCATTTTTCTAACGTGATATAATTAAAATATTTTACTCTGTAGACTCTGGAAGGGGCAAGATGGCAGAGATTTCTTCAGAGGAATTCTTTGTGGGAACAATTTTGTTACCAGTATCAAAGTTGTTGCCAATCCAAAATTACCCAAGTATCCATCTGGAACACAACCACACGTAAGACATGGTTGTGAAGATATCATTTCTGGAGCTAATTCCAAAGACATTTTATATTTCAACACTGTTACATTCCCACGTTGCCGCATTTCTCCTATTGTAGGTGCAATGCAGCCGCATGACCAACTAGGCCAAATCCTGCACTCTCTTCAGGTATTTTCCTTTGATACCATTCTGCATGTATTGTTTTTGCAAAGAACTATTTGGAATCTTGAAGTCACTCATCCATTCATTACATCCACGAAGCATCTACTTGTTAGAATGCAGTGACTATTTCAGAAAATTTAAAGAGCCTTTCCGTATGAATATTTTCAAAAATCACATTTTGAGGGGAGAAGGGGGGTGTTAAAGCAGCTGACTCCCCTGCTCGCCAACATTTTTCATGAATTGCAAACATCTACAATTTAAGAAATTACCGTGGACTGGCGAGTAGGGGGTGGGGAGCACCATTTTCCCAAGAAGGTTCGGAACGCTTCCTTTCCTCAGATCTCCCTTTTATAGGTCATCCTTCTCTGAGTCACACAAGCGTCCTGGACCTGCATTTGTGCCCCACACGCTCGGAGGAGGGACCCGGCGGAGCCCGCTGGGCTCTTCCGGTCCTCCCGGGCCCCTCCACCCCGCCCCGCCCGCCGCACGCCGGGGCAGGCGAGGGTGCGCAGTCCTCGCGCAGACCCGGGCTGGGTGCGCAGTCCTCGCGCCCGAGTCTGGAGGATCGCAGAGCCGCCGCACTTGGGGCTTTTTCCTGGTTACCTCAGCCGCGGTCTTCGCAACCTGAAAGCTGGAGCAGTTATACAGTCCCACGATCTTCACTTGCAGCGGCCGTGGGGGCGGCGGCTGCAAGCGGCTAACGACAGGCTTGGGCCGACAGGGCTGCGGGGTGGCCATGGTGGCGCTCCGAGACCGCCCCTCCCGGAGCACAAACACCGCGCGTCGCCGCGGCAACGGCGAGGCCCCGCCCCCACCTCCCGCAGGGGGCGTGGCCGGGGCGAAGGGCGGGCGGTGTGGGCGGAGTGGGCGGAGCCTCTCTCTAACTTTGCTCTTGTTGCTGTTGAACCGGATTTAGGGGCCCCGGGAGGGGCGCCAGAGGGCCACGACGGCCAGGGACCAGCTTCAGGACGGAGAAACTCGAATCCGCCCGCCCGAGTGCCCTCTCGGGAACCCCAGGGGTCTGGAGCGTGCTGGGATTTCGCCCTAGATCTTCTTTCGGGATTGGCAGACCGCAGTATCTGGGCCAGAGAAGCGGGTTGTCAGGGTAACGCCGGAGTCTCCCCGCGGGAACCGCGTGGGCTTGGGGAACTCGGGAGTCGGGGGCCCGGGCCACCTGTGTGCGCCACCTCGGGACGCGGCGCCGCCCGCCCGCCCCCACTCGCGCCCGGAGGCGGGAGGGCCCATCGGTCGGCGCCCCGTGTCGTCCGTCCCCACGATGAAGCCCAACTTCTCGCTGCGACTGAGGATCTTCAACCTCAACTGCTGGTGAGTGCGCCCCGGGAGTGGTGTCCGAGGGACAGCCAGGGGAAGAGAGAAGGCCGCCCTCCCCCCTCGGCCCCACGATCGATCTCGGGGTGCACCCCCAAGCCCACCTCGGCCCCCAAGCGCCGGCGGTGCCCATGGTCACCCCTTGCCCCCTTCCTTCTGTTTCTTAGGGGCATTCCCTACTTGAGCAAGCACCGGGCTGGTCGCATGGAGCGCCTGGGAGACTTACTGAACTTGGAGAGCTTTGACCTGGCTCTGCTGGAGGAGGTGGGGGTAGTGCGGTGCTGCTGTGGATCCCAGGCTGGGAGGAGGGGGCGGAGGGGGGCGAAGGATGCGGGAGGAGGACTGTGGAGAAGCTCCCCGCGGGGAAAGGCTAGGCTGCATCCCCGCCCTTCCTTCAGGTGTGGAGTGAGCAGGACTTCCAGTACCTGAGACAGAAGTTGTCCCTCACTTACCCAGCTGCACACTACTTCCGGAGGTGAGCCACCTACAGGCCTGAGCCTGTTCCAGAAGGGCTCTTGGTCCTTCCCTCCCTATCCTGCGCACTGCACCCTCCTCCTTCTTCCTCTGGGTTTGAAGCAGGAAGATTCCTCCCTCACTGCTTTGTCCCTCAGCCTCCTACAAAAGCCGTTCTGATGTTTGTTCTGGGTTCCAGCAATAGAGTGAAAAGTTGCTGATTAAACTAGAGACAAGGGAAAAGAGGACTGGGTATTTTTCTCCTCGATTGCCTAGTTTATTGAGCCAGGTTTGGCTTTCAGTGGGATCATTGGCAGCGGCCTGTGTGTCTTCTCCAAACACCCAATCCAGGAAATCACCCAGCATGTCTACACCCTCAACGGCTACCCCTACATGGTAAGTCTCCCCCACCCCACTCCACCCCAACTAAAACAAAGCACAGGAGGCAGCACAGGGACTGGGCAGAAGCGTGGCAGGGCTAAGTGAGGTGCCTTCCTCCTACCTGCAGATCCATCACGGTGACTGGTTCTGTGGGAAGGCCGTGGGGCTGCTGGTGCTCCATATCAATGGACTGGTGCTCAATGCCTATGTGACCCATGTAAGTGAAGCCAGTGGTATTTTAGGGCTGGGACACACAGCTGCTGCTGTCTGGGGGTCAGGTGTGGGGTCAGGATGTCCTAAGGTAGCAGTGGGCAAGTTTTGCCATTCTGTACAAACACCATGCCAGCTGACTGACCCACCTTGATATAGACAGGACCCTGCGGGCTATAATTCCATCTGTCTCACTTAGCTCCATGCAGAGTACAGTCGGGAGAAGGACATCTACCTAGCACATCGTGTGGCTCAAGCTTGGGAACTGGCCCAGTTCATCCAGTGTGTGAGCCTGGGCTTGATGGGAAGTGGGAAGGGACCCAGGGGCTGAGGGGTGGTCAAGGCTCCACTTAGAGGGCACAATTCCTTCCTCACCAACCTGGCTCCCCCAGTCACACATCCAAGAAGGCAGATGTGGTTCTATTGTGTGGGGACCTCAACATGCATCCAAAAGACCTGGGCTGCTGCCTGCTGAAGGAGTGGACGGGGCTTCATGATGCCTACCTTGAGACTCAGGACTATAAGGTGAGAACATGCCTGCCTGTTTCCAAACACTTGCACTTCTCTCCCTCTTCTTCCTCCCACATCTTGGGATGCCCAGAGCTTTCTAGCCACCTGTTTCTTCTAGGGCTCTGAAGAAGGCTGTACTATGGTGCCCAAGAACTGCTATGTCAGCCAGCAGGACCTAGGCCCATTTCCCTGTGGCATCCGCATTGACTACGTGCTCTACAAGGTCAGGTCTTCCCCCTAACATGTGTTTCTTGGCATCAGCCTGTGCATATCTACTGTTTGGCTCATCCGGTCTTGGGCAACTGATAAATCGAGAGTGTGGGATTCTGGGAGCTGGTTCTTTGGAAGAAGGCCTTCCAATAGGAGCTTTTCTCTTTTTCCCCTTGCCTAGGTGGTTTCTGGGTTCTGCATCTCCTGTAAGACTCTCCAAACCACTACAGGCCATGACCCACACAGTAGCACTCCACTTTCTGATCACGAGGCCCTCATGGCTACTCTATATGTGAGGCACAGTCCCCCTCAGCAAAACCCCACCCCTACCCAAGGTGAGTCATCTCTATCCTTCTCTTCCTCAAGGCAGCTCCTTCACTGTATGAACCTTTTCTGCTTCACTGTTCTATCTTGTTCCAGGACCAGCAGAGAGGTTGCCATTGATCAACCTGCTGAAGGAGGCCTGGACAGAGTTGGGGATTGGTATAGCTCAAGCTCGCTGGTGGACCACATTTGCTGGCTATGTGATTGGTCTGGGGCTGCTTGTCCTGACGTTGCTGAGTGTCCTGGTGGCAGGAGAAATGACCAGTGAAGTGGCTGTACTGCTCTGGACCCCCAGTGTAGGATTGATATTAGGGGCTGGCGCAGTCTACCTCTTCCACATGCAGGAAGCCAAAGGTTTATGTCGGGCCCAGGCTGAACTCCAGCATGTGTTGGGAAGAGCAAAGAAGACCCAGGAATTGGGCTTAGAGCCTCAAGTAGCCGAGCTACTGGGGCAGCAAGCAGAGAACAGAGTTGAACAATAAAGTGTAGCACTTTAGTGGCTTTGCTTTTTTATCCTGTCCAGGCATCGTGGGGAGCACAGGTCAAGTGGTTATCACAATGGAGGACTCTGCACATGTGCTGTCCCTGCACATCCCTACCACCCACCTTTATGCATCCTAAATTCCATGTGTGGTAGGAGCCTTTCTTTTTTTTAATGGCATGAGGGTTTGAACTCAGAGCCATGCAATTGCTCACCTGAGCTATGCCTCCAGCTCTTTTTTATTTATTCAGCTCTTTTTTATTTTTCAGATAGGGTCTTGGCATTTTTTTTTCCATTTTTTTCCAGTTTCAGACTGAAGATCCTTCTATCTATTCCAGATAGCTGGAATTACAGCTATATACCAACCACTATGCATGGCTTGTTTGTTTAGATGGGAGTCTTGGTAACTTTTTTTTTTTTTAATCTAGGTTAGACCCAAAGCATAATCTTCCCTAATGGCCAATTCCCAGGTTGCTGGAATTATAAGCATGAGCCACTGTCCCCAACTTGTGACAGAAGCATTTTATTGTAAACAGTAAGGCAGTCCAGATGAGTAGGAAGCAGTGACACTGTCCTATGAAGAGATTGCTTTGCTTGCAGGCAGCCAACAGTCTTCTAGCCCTGGATCTCTGCCCCTGATACCAGCTCACTGAGCCGGCGCTCTTCCTGGAAGCGAATGAGAGCATCCCGCTGGTTTATCACATCCAACAGCTTCCTCAGAACCTGGTCCTCAGCCTGCCGATCAGCGTCTGTCTTCAGAGTTTCTGAAAGGAGAAAATGAAGCTTAGAGAACAGGGTTCTAGGCTGGAAGATCAACGTAATCCCAGTCGGTGTTTTTATTAACCCAGGCTTTACTAACTTGCAAAATTAAGATCTGTTGACCCTAGAGGTTTTCTAGCGTTAGTTGGCAACCACACTATTTTTGAAGGCAATCTTGTAGCAAAGCCTAATAGCACAGGTCTGACTGAATTTGAATGGAGAGTGGGGGTTCCCTTCTGGTTTCCTCCTGAATTTCCTCAGGTACTATAGATCAGAGGACCGTATTGCACAAGGTCAGGGAGCCACTTGCCTACCTTCTTGGTTCATGTAGCATCGCAGCTCCTGGTCCAGGTGCCGTTGCTTCTCCTCCAGGTCCAGCTCCTGCACCCTGTGGAGGTGAGTGAGTGAAGAGGCGCAGCTCTGCAGAGTGCCTACAAGACTGGGGCCCTGCTCATTACCACTGTCACCATCTTGGTATCTTACGTGATCATGAGCTCAGCCTCCTCAGCCACCAGGCTGTTTTTCCTCTGCACAAGCTGTAGCAGCTGTTCTACCCAGAATTTCTTTTGCTGCTCTGGGGAGCCTGGTAAGAAGGAAGAGGAGCAGAAGTGGTTATAAGACCTAAAGCTGGGGTCATGGGATCATAGCTTGAGGGACAGGATCCAGAAAAAGGAGGGTGTCAGAGCTGTATGGCCCAACTATTGAGCCTACTCTAGGACACAGTGTGGTGGAATTTCAAGGGGCTGAACACAGTGTCAGGAGCCCCATTGCTTATCCCTCCCCCATCTCTACTTACTGTCCTGGCTCCTCAAGGCCAGCTCCAGCTTTATGCCCTCAGCTTCCAATTCCCTCAGGGCAGCCTCAATCTCATTTAGTCGCCGCTGAATGGCCTGAAAAGTACAAGACAGAAAGCCCAGAAATCTGAAGGAGCTCTGACCTCAGATTCAGCACTGTGACCCCATTAAAAGGCCTACCCCTGGGCCTCACCTGGGCCTTGCAGAACTTCTTCATCTCTTCCTCCTTAGCACGGCGCAATAGAGTCCGGCGCCATGTTGGGTACTTCTTCATGGTGCCAGAGTTCTTGACCAATGTCAGCAGAGCCTATGGGAGGGTTGGGCCAGTCATGGGTAGGGCCTAGACCTTGGTAGGTAGGAGTGGGGGAAGCTGTTTGAAAGGGCAAAAAAGAACCTGGGCTGGAAGCGTGGGTTTGCTCTGATAAAGAAGATGAAAGCTTAGAGGCTTAGGCAAGAGGAAAGTAATATTGATGGGACTTCCAAGAAGGAGACTCAAAAGAGAATGTGAGCTTTAGTTCTCTAGAAATGGAGAGTATCTGCTGGTTGCCTGCTGGCTTGATAGGGTAGCTGGCCAGATTCTTGCTACTTACCTGTTCCAAGTTTGTGTCAAAAGGTACATCCTCCTCCTCCTCCTCTTCCTCTTCCTGTTCATCCTCATAATTGGAGGATAGTCTCTCTTCCTCCTTCTCCATAGCTTCAGCATCTGAGCAGACCAGAGGGAGACATGGCTTGGGGGTCCCAAATCTCCCTTTCTATTCCTTCACAGGAAACCCAAGACTGCCATTGCACCACCACACCAAGCCTGCACATCTGTGCAAAGAACAGTTACCTTGTGGTACCTGGACTGACATACCCCAGCCTACAAAACTGCTCTGAAGGGCCTGCTGGGCCAAGGCTAAGCAGCTGCGTGGGGGTTTGGGTGGAGGCTCTGTTTCTGGGTCAGGAGTAATGTTAAGGGAGGCCAGCTGCAGACGCTCTGGGCTGGAGAGGCGAATCCTCCTACGTGTGGGCTGCTTGGGGCTTGAAACAGGAAGGGCTGGCGATGTGCTATCCTCCTCTGGTGTGGAAAGCTTCTGAAGAAGACACCATGTGGTCTGGTTAGGGACCCGCCCTGTGTGGAGTCTAGGCCACCCCTTTAGAGCCCATGTAGGCTCTGGCATCCATTCACTAAACACCATGTAGTGGACACTGTCCGGCAGTGTGCTGGATACACTAAACACCATGTAGTGGACACTATCTGGCAGTGTGCTGGATACAGTATTCACCTACCCCGACCGCTGGCAAGCAAAGTCTACTTAGCTGGAATTTCCTTTCTGTGCCTCAACACACACACACACACACACACACACTTTTTACTGGGCGCGCACACACACACACAGTTTTTACTGGGCTTTTAGGTCCCCCGTCGATTTCATCGATTTCATCCTCTTTGTGGCCCGGCTGCGGCAGGTGCTGCAGGCAGTAGAAATGTCCTGGGGAAGGAGCAGCGGTGTACAGGAGACATCAGGTATAGGTATCCCAGTGCCAAGGCAGAATTTTTACCAGGGATGAGGCCACAGGACAATGGACTTGTAGCTGAACTGTTACCAGATTCTTTGTTCCTTAGGATCCCACATTTAGAGCTTGGAGGGGACAGGAAAGTCTTCAAGCTCAAGAGAAGTGCTATCTCAGGCTCCCACTTGTTCCTCACCCTCAAATTCTTTGCTCCCTCCCCACATCAGAGCCAGGCCCAAAGTCCCACTGGCAATCTCCCAAGCCCACTCACCGTCTGGATGCTGCCCATAGCCACCTGGCCACAAGGTGGCCTCACAGATGTGGCAGCGGAAGCAGCTTCGGTGGAAGAAATGGCCATCTGCACAGAAGCGTTCCAGGACGTAGAGGTGTCTCCCACAGAGTGCACACAGGTCTCCAGCACCAGACTGCACAGATCCCCCAAGACACAGAGTCAGCTGGAGCCTAGGGCAGTCCCAGGGATAATCCCCTGGAACCTTCCTTCCCAGTGCTCCCCTGGCCTCAGCCTACAGAGTGGACCCTGGTTCTTACTTCCTGGTGTTGGGATGGGGGAGTCAGGGGTACGCTGGGCTCAGGCACATGTGGTTCTTCAGTATTTGGAGACTCTGCCTCTACCTAAGGAGGTAAGTGCTCAGGCAGGGTCAGCCAGGAAGTGAGTGTGCAGATACACAGAAAGGGCTGAAGGGATAAGGGAAGTAAGACGAGGCAGGGAGAAGGATGGAAGGCCATAGGACCTGGGGTAGAGGAACAGAAGGAGGGGTAACAGCATGGGGGAGGAGACCATCTGTCTTGTCTGTTCTCACCTGCAAACGAGGCTTCTTGCCACCAGCATCCTCCCCATTTTCCTGCAACAAATCTCAGAGCTGTGAGCCCAAGGCTCTGGCCCACCGCCCTCCCCTTGCCCCCGGTGGGATGTCTTCACCATCACGCTTACTGGGTACCCCAACCTCAGTTGACTCCTACCTTGGCCCGGGTCCGCTGTAAGGTCCTCTGAAGTTTGCCAAGGAAGAGGACAGCATTGGAGGCCCCTGGACAGACTTGTCTGACAGGACCTGTAGGCAGTCAAGATGATGGAGTGGATGAAGGGGTCATATGTGGCCCTCAGGGACCATCCCAGGCAAGCCTCTACTCCCGTCCCTCTTGCAGATACCCACCCAGCCTAACCTACTCGTCTACCCTCCTGCTCACCTGGGCTGCGGCCCATGCTTTTGAAGGCACTGTGGAAATGGCTGAGATAGGCGATAAGGCCCAGCGGGTCACTGCCTGCCACCACGGCCTGTGCAGACAACACTGGTGCAATGCCCAGCTCATGCTCTGCCACCCTCAGTGCCCAGGTGGTCACTTCCACAGCTCCCATTCCCTGCAGCTCTGAGGGTTCCCTGTGGGGTATTCAGGAGAGAAGACAATAGGAAACAAGAACTGGCCCAGGGAAAGAAGGAGGAGTTAAAGTCATCAGAGGCAGAGACAGCAGGGAGGGGCTGGGGACCATGGGGGGAGAGAAGAGTCTGACACTGGGGCCCTCTGCCACTCATAATGTCTTTCCCAAGCTGTGTGCACTGGGCAGGAGGCAGTCAGGCAGTGGAAAGTGGAGCTGGGTGTCTTGGGCATCCTACCTCCTGCACAGCAATCTCCATTACCATGTGGTAGAGGGAGGAGCAGGGGCAGAGACACACTAGGTGTATGATTTGCTGGGGGACCCTTTGCTACTCCCCAACTCACAGCAGTCCAGGCTGGAGGCGGTGTACCAGGGCACAGAGAGCTAGCCCATCAGTCCAGGAAGAAGACAAGTCAGTGACATGGACTCCTGGGTACCCAGCTGTTTGCTCCTGGCACCAGTGTAAGAGCTCTTCCTGGGTGCCTGCTGACCCTAGAAAGAAAGGCTGTGCTGTTCCCAAGCCCCCCTTCTACCCTTCACCTTCCGCATGGAGTGTGGACCTCTGTGTAGGAATGAGTCAGGGACCCACTCACCCTGGGGCACCAGCTAACACTCACTGCCAACAGTATCTCCTTCCTCACTCAATTCAGGATCTTCCTTCTCTGGAGGTCCCCACGTTGCCCCACCAAACCAACATTCCAGTGTGCTACTCTGTCATGGCCTCCACCTGTGTGTGGCTGGTTGAGTAGTTTGTATATCCCTGGAGAAGGCCTGCCCACCTGTGGCCGACACCTCTGCATCTGTCTTGTCGCTCTTCTTCTGCACCTGCTCCTTGGCCATCACATCATACAGGTCTCGTACCTACAGCAACCTCAGTCTCAAAGCAGCTGATCACACAGCCCCCTGGACCATGAGGGAGGGGCCCACCTGTGGTAGGACTGGCCCCCGGAGGCAGTGATTGGGGAGAGAAGGCCTGGCCTGGAGAAAGGGGCCGACTTGGGAAGCCTAGTGGAATCCTGGGGGGAGAGGAGGAGAGAGGAGTCTGACCTGATTGGGGGTCACAGCCCGGAGGTTCAGGTTGGGGTATCGAGTGGCTGGGTCCAGCCCATATTGGGTCACATTGCGGTGCATGTTTTCTGGGGATGTCTGTGACAGAAGCTGGTACAGGCTTTCGCTGAGAGGGTGATGGTGGCGGGCAGGGGCACAATGGGAGGGTATCTGTTAGCACCCATTCCTCAAGAGCTGCCAGACCTTTTCTTGTACTCCTTTGTATTTCCCCTATTTCCCCTGCCCCCTCTTCCTGACCCTTGTGCCAAGTCCTGTACTAGTTCCCCAATTCAGGCCTCACCGTTCAGCCAACACCTCTAGGGGCTCAGTGCCCTCTGCCCACCGCTTCACCATCCAGGCTGCATCGAAGGCTGCCAGGAAGCCTCGGGCCACTCCAGTGCCCAGGGGCCAGAAGGGCTATAGAGTCAAAGGACAGGAGAGAGACAATAGGAATCCAGTGGGAGCAACCATACCCAAATGATGCAAGGTTATAGTGGGGAAGAAAGGGAAGATCCTTTCATCACACCAAGCAGCTGCCACCTCCACCATGCAGCCCTTAGCTCCTCCCCTCAACGAGCCCGCAGTTTCTCCCCCCACCATGAGTCCCTTGTGCCTCGTGGAGCTCTCACCTCCACCAGGCAGTCCCCCACCAGTCCCAGCAGCAGGCGGGCTCCATGCTTCTCTTGCACACGAGCAGAACTGTCTGCCCGCATCATACTTGTGAAGTCAAAAGCAGACACATCAGGCCGCCCACGGGCATCTTGTGCAAACTCGAGTTTCCCGAGCTTGCCGTGTGTGGCGAAGTCAGCAGCTGCCCTGGCAAAATGCTGCAGAGCCTCGGGTACCACATTGGCACTTTCTAGCAGTCGATCCGTCTCTGGCCAGTCCTACAGAGCAGAACCTTTGAGACTTCTGAGAATAGGATCCCAAGGGCCAGCCCTGTTCCCTTGGGTGCAGAAGTCATACATACAACGGCCCAGAGAAGAGGGAAATGCTCAGCTGCACATTCATGAGGCCCAGCCCAGCTTTTAACTGTTGATTAGCCAGATTCAGCAGCAGTTGGAAGCTGACCTGGGAGTAGAATTCCCAGAGCCTGCCTCCCATGTTCAAGCCCCTCCCTTAGCACGCATCCTCAGACCATGCTCTCTGCCCATGAAGCTCCGTCTCACTGCTGTCATACACTTGGGGCCTGCTCAGAGCCTCAGTCTGGAGGAGTCATTTGGAGACTATATACTTAACTTACTGGGTACTCATAAAAATTGTATCAGAAAATACAAATTAATCTTCAGTAAAGCACTTAACACATTATAGGCACACAAGTAGCTCATTCACATTCACCAAATACATGTTAGGTACTTTAGGAAACATTCCATGCACTAGGAATTAGCATGAAGCAAGAGACAATGCAACAAAAATCCCTACTCTCGTCAAGTTCATATCTGTAGAACTGTTTAGCCCAGAATATTACTCCTCTGCCATGTAAACTGCAGGGACAGGGCTTGCAGAGGTGTTGTTAATGCTAGGACAGAGGCTGTAGGGGAAGGGGGAGTCCAATCCAGCCTCTCTCTGCTTGGGCCCTAATCCTACCTGGCGCAGCACCCCTAGCTTCAGCAGACACTGCTTCTTGGCTGTCATCACAAAGTAATGAGTGTCATCCTTGTAGTATACAATGTTCTCCAGATCAATGCCTGGGGAGACAAGACAGAGGACAGGAGTTGAGTCCTCTCCTGATGATATATCCACTTTTCAAACACTCCAGCCAAAACTGAACAGGGAGAGCTGGAATCACAGCTTAGGCTGAAGTGACTTCCATGCACAGAGCCTCTGATTCCTAGTGACACAAAGGACCATCTGCCCTGGTCCAGGAGGCCTGCTGGCTTGTAACCAAGAGGGAAACTCAGATGAGGTAGCAGCTGGGAGGCGAGCACTACATGGTCACATGGCAGTGTGAAGCTTAAGTAAACAGAGCATGCTCTTGAAGTTCACTTCTGTTTTCAACTTAAGTCATCTTTTATGGAGCACAAAGCAAACGCCCAGACATTTTATATGAGATTCCAGTAATTTTCCTGCCAAGTGGGACTGTGACTGCTTAGTCACTGGAGGGGACAGTCTTTCTCCTTTGCTGTCAGGAGACAAGAGGACAAGTGTGGAATTTCTTGAACTAAGGACAGGTTTCAGAGAGAGACTGGTGCCTGACCTGTGACTTTGAGCAGGCTCTGAAAGAATTTCTGGTTGTAGATCCGAGCCACACCACTGATCTCCGGTACCTGTGTCTCTTCCACAGTACGCCCATTCACAAAGTTGGCCGTGATGCCAATGGCCAGTTTGCCACGCATTTCTCGAACTGTGAAACCTAGTGGTAGGAACAGATGGGTATGGCAGGAGGACCAGGAGTATAATTTTCTAGAAAGGTCCAGGAGGAGCCCAAGACACTGCTTTTTTTTTTTTTCAGAGGTGGGGGAGGGAAGTGATCACTCACCTTCAGGGACAAATTTCCCTCCTGCAGCCGAGATGAGGACATCAAATTCATAGTTGGCCAGTTGGGCTGGAGGACTGGGCTGCAGCTCGGCACGCCAGCCACTCCCTGGGGCAGAGAGTATGAGAGGCACACAGTATAGCAGTCAGTGGGGTTCTACACTCCAGTCAAGCTAAAGAAAACAAGTAATGTGTAAAGTACTCAATCATACCTTCCTGGGAGCCAAACAGGAAGATAAGGAACACAATTCTCCTATTTCCTTTTCTTTTTTTCTTTTTTTTTTGGGGGGAGGGGTTGGGTCGTGGGGCTTGAACTCTGGGCTTGGGCGTTCAAAGTGAGCACTCTACAGCTTGAGCCACAGCACCACTTCTGGTTTTCTAGTGGTTTATGGGCGATAAGAGTCTCATGGACTTGCCTGCCAGGGCTGGCTTTGAACCTTGATCCTCAAATCTCAGCCTCCTGAGTAGCTAGGATTACAGGCATGAGCCACCGGTGCCTGGCTACTTCTATTTTCTAATGTTCCTATTTTGCTATCTCCATTTCCATGGTCACTGCACCTGAGAGGGTTGCCCAGGCCTCACTATTAGACTCAGCTGACTCCCACACCCACCCCTTTTATCTCCTGGCCAAGATCTCCTTAGTGGGTGGAGGTTCCCAAGAGCAAAGAAGTACTTACTCTTTCTTGGAGGAGGCTGGAGGCCAGTAAAAGTGACACCCCAGTGAATTTCCACCCCCAGCAGTAATGCCACCTTCAGGAGAAGCAGCTGAAGCTGTCGGATGCCTGGAAAGGGGAGGACATAGAAACAGGGACTCAGGACTGGCCAGCTTCCCCTACTTCTGGTGTATGCCAAGCCAGAGCTGGAGCTAATCTGAGTGCTCACTCTGTCCAACTACATCTGGATCCATGCACCAACCAATGTCTTCAACTCACCTGGCTAAAGTGAATCTTGTTCATCCTGCCTCTTGGCTTGTCCAGCAGCTCCCTCCTCCCCCTGCCACTGGCCACCATGTGGTACTCACTGATGTGGTCCAGAGTGCCAGTGCAGAAGCGCCCGTAGAATTTCTTGGCACCAAGTGCTCGAAGGTCATGGATGGTGAAGGGCCAGAGGTGGAGCACGTTGTGGCGAGAGAACTTGGTACGCTTTTCTACCAGTACTACGCGGGCCCCCAGCAGTGCCAGCTCCACAGCTGCCCGCAGCCCACAAGGTCCAGCACCTACCACCAGGCACTGCAACACACAGGGCAGAGTGGGCATGACATCCCATCTCCCTCCTCCAACTCCCCGCACTGCCCATGCCCTTCCGAGATCTCCTGTAACTACCTTGGTGCTGGCACAGGCCTGGCCCTGCTCGTAGACAGGCTGGCCGGCTCTCTTGTCCAACTTGGCCCATAGTGACTTGGCACTCCAATAGTTGAGCTGAGCTTTGATCTTGTAGTACTGGGGTAGTCCCCCACCAGGCTCCAGCCCCAGAGCCCCACAGAGTCCCTGAAAGCTGCTCAGCACATCCTGGCACAGCTGGGCCTGCAGGAAACTCTCAAAGTGGGCATGTGCTGGGTTGGTAGAGGTGGGTGAAGCCATTGGAGGCCCCCCTAGGGCTCCTGGGAAGTGAAGCAGCTGGGCAGAGAGAGCCTAGTGGCTGCTGAGAGAGAAAGAGGGAAGAGATAAGGAGGAGACTGGGAGTGGGGGGAGGAGGAAGGGGAAGAGAGCGGCAGCTACTGCCCCCAGCGAGTTCTGGGCCCACCTCTGATTGGCTTTTCTGCTCCCAGTCCACTCCTCTTCCAGAATCAGCTCTGAAGACAGCGGCTATCACTTTCTCAAGTGAAAAAAATTAAATCACCAAATTTGGAAATAAAAATTCAGGAATCCTGGGCACAAGAAACCAGGGCAGTCTCCAGCTTGGTCTGGCTGTCCAAGGATTGCCAAGGAGTGAGGGATCCTCGGATTAGGAGTGCCAAGCATAGGGGGCCTGCCTTCTTTGGGCCCTGAAAGCAGCGCTTGGGGGAGTTCTCAGACGTATAGAGGGGGCAGTCTGCCAGGAAGGTTTCCTTTCCTGTAGAAAGCAAGAGAGCTCCTGTCGGAAACCGCAGCTGCTAGACATATGTACCGCCCCATCTCACCCCAGCTTCTGTGTGCCACGCCCCTTGATGGCCTCAGCCTCACGCTGGGTATGGGATGTGTCTTGTGTCAAGGGCAAAGATTCCTCCTGGGTACTGGTGCTTGCCTCTTTGACAGCCTTGCGCAGGTTTCTCCTCCAAAGCAACCAGAGGATGTTGCCACTGACTATGTGACAGAGGCCTGACTGTTATTTCTGACTCAGTGTGGTTAAAAAAAAAAAATCACTTCCTCTAAGATCTTGTCGCTGCTTCCATGGGCCATAGGGGGGAGAGAGGAGGAGACAAGAGCAGCTGGGCTGGCCCCCCCCAGAGTCCTTACACCCCAATCCTCACTGCCCCATTCCTTGTGCGCTGGTGCGCCCCCTCTCCCAGGAATCTCGCCAGACAAGGCGTTCCTTTGTCCCCTCTCCTCCTCTCTGGCCCAGACGAAGTTGGGGGGCGGGGGAGAAAAGGGGGTTGTAGAGACTTTCTCACGCTGGGGCTGGAAGGACTGAGAGGGTCTGGGGGATGGGGTTGCCCAGGGGGAGTTAGGGAGGGTGGGCGAGGCATTGGGGGCGGGTCCCTCGGGCTGAGCCCTCTCCCCCAGCTGGCCCTCCGTTGCCAGTCTCCCAGGAGAAGGCTAAAGTTGCCTGCGGCGAGTGACCAGGACGAAGGTGGACAGAACCTCAGACAGAAACCTACTGTCTTGGGAGTAGGAGTCTTGGGTTGGGGTGGGGGGGAGTCTTTCACGACGGGGGACAAAGACGAGCCCCCGGGTAGAATGCCAGAACAAAGGACGTGCCACGAGTGCAGCGGGCTGAAGGGATGGGGAGCCGCATCGGGGGCGGTGGGAGCAGGGGACGCCAACACTCGGGACCGTGCAGTCCGGAGAGGGGCTGCGCAGGGCAGGCTTGGGGACGCGCGGCTGCCTTTCCCCGGAAGCGCTCCCCACTCCCACCCCGGGCCGGGCCGGCAGCGGAGCGCACCGCGGGCGCCGCGGCACCACTTACCGCGCGGCTGTGCGGCCGGAAGGGCGTCCCGGGACCCGGGGGCGGAGGAAGGAGTGGCGGCGCCGGTGCGAAGGGCGAGCGCCGGGCGATCCTGCCCGGGAGTCCCGCGGGGTGGGGCTGCGACACGCGGACCCCGAGCCCCTCGGAGGCTTTATCTGAACCTCATTAGCATCTCATTATCCCGCCCCCCCCCCCAGCTCGACACAGTCCCGGCCCGCCCCTTTCTGCAGGGTGACGCCCAAGGGCGCGGCTCTGAGAGCCCCGGGGTCCGTCCCGGGGCCTGCCGAGTGAGTCCGGCCTGAGGAGGCCGCGGGTCCTGAGTAGCCGGGGCAGCCCGTATCTGATCGCGCACCCGCGGGCGAGGCGGGGACCCCCGGCACCCCGCCGTACCAACTCTGCTGCCAGCGGGCGCGCGCTCGGGCGCGCACGGGAGTTTCTTGAAACTGGTGGGTCCGAGAGCGTGGCGCCGGACTGTCCGGACTGTCCTCCCCTCTCCCCCGTCCCGGGTGCCCCGCTGCAGGGTTATTGGGCCCGCCTTCCCACGGACCGGACTTCTAGGCTGGGACTGACAGCCAGGTGCGCAGCTCCCTCCCCTGCGCTGGCCGAGGAAGGGAAGAAGTGGGGTGGAGCCGGGGTTAGATTATTGCAAGGAAAGGCGGGATGGGAGGTTGTGTGTGGGAAAGAGGCTTCATCCTCAATGTTCCCGTGTTCCAGAACCAATTAGAACGAGGACCCACGAAACTGTCCAAGCTGAGGTCCTCTGAGATCCCCTTCTTCACGTTTCCCACGAGGAAACCGCAATCCAGAGCCCTGTCCACTGCAGCTGGTTAATATTAATGAAACATCAGCGCTAGTTTGTCGAAAGTCACACTATATTATCTTAACGTCCGTGTTTACAACTGTCCTGTTTAACTGCAAGGAAACTGAAGGCCACAGAGACAGCATGACCTACACTGGTTACACAGCACACGTGACTGATTCAACTTGAGTAAGGGAAGGACTGGCATCAGAGCGGTTTCTGGCTCAGAGGAAGTAACAGGGCTACCAAGGAATAAAGGCAGGGGCACCCTCCTTGAGAACTGGGACCAGAAAGGGCAGGGCCCTATGCCTCTCCTTTATGTTTTCTTCTCACTTTGCATTTTGCCCAGAGACCCTGGGAGATGAAGACCTGAACAACTCGGTCTGGTGTTGAGAAGCAGGCTAGGAGGGAAGTTAGGAGGAAATGCCAGGAGAGGCCCAGCAATTCATCCAGGCTGGCTAGGAAAACTAGGGCAGTCTCCCAATGGAGCTCATTCTAGCTCTTGAGTGTGACAAATCATTTGGCTTTGAAAGGAATTTACCAACTATCAGACACACCCATATTTTTTTTTTTTTTTTTTTTTTTGGTCCGGTTGTGGGGCCTGAACTCTGGGCCTAAGCACTGTCCCTCAGCTCTTCAGCTCAAGGCTAGTGCCCTACCACTTGAGCCACAGCGCCACTTCTGGCTTTTTTCTTTTTGCTTATGTGGTGCTGAGGAATCGAACCCAGGGCCTCATACATGCAAGGCAAGCACTCTACCACTGAGCTACCTTCCCAGCCCAACACACCCATATTTTTATATGTAGTAAAATGGTTCAGTTTATGTGGCTACTAAAGGAAACAACTAAAAACATGAGGATAAAAATAACCTGAACTGCTCAATTTCTATTTTTGGCTTTAAAATATATTTTAAAAATGTTAACTTAGTAGTGACATTCCAAAAAGGACGGTATTCTGTACCTTTTGTAATTGCAACCCTCTGTACGTCACCTTTATATAACTTTTTTATTTTTTGTTGGTCATGGGGCTTGAACTCTGGGCTTCGGCGCTGTCCCTGAGGTTTTCAGCTCAAGACTAGCGCTCTATCACTTGAGCATCACTTCCAGTTTTCTGGTGGTTAATTGGAGATAAGAATCTGGTGGACTTTCCTGCCAGGACTGGCTTTGAACCACGATCTTCAGATCTTAGCCTCCTAAGTAGCTAGGATTACAGGCAGCTTAAATTTTTTTTTCCCCCAGGGCTGAGAACCGAACCCAGGGCCTTGCGCGCGCCAGGCGGGCGCCCTTCCGCTGGGCTAAACCCCCAGCCCCAGCTTAAAAAATTTTTAAACTTAAAATAGTTGTACAAATTAACCTGTCCATTTATGGCATCCATAGTGCTTCTTGATCAGAGTCAGAGTCACCCTTCCCATCATTCTCTTCCACTCCTTTGCCTCTTCCTCCAGACTTACATTTCCCACTTTTTTTTTTTTTTTTTTTTTTTTTGCCAGTCCTGGGGCTTGAGCTCTGGGCCTAAGCACTGTCCCTGAGCACTCTACCACTTGAATCACGGCACCACTTCCAGCTTTTTCAAGTAGTTATTTTGGTCTCATGGAATTTCCTGCCTAAGCTGGTTCCGAACCACAACCCTAAGAGCTCAGCCTCTTGAATATCTAGGATTACAGGTTGTTTCCCACTTCATTACCCCAAATGTAATTGGAGAATTCTGACTATATTTAGACACCCCCATATTTAAAAACAGTGTAAAAATGCTATAAAGTCCACAATATGTGGGTCACCAGACTTTCAAAACTATCCCATTCCCTTTCTTTAGCAGATGACAAGTAGCTTCTCCAACTTAATAAATAGCACTTGTTTACAAAGGCTTAGCAGAATTGGGCTTGACTTTCAGTTGCAACAGGATTGTGTGGCTTTCTGAACAACAAATATATAGTAAAACTTTTTATTTTTAGAAAGATCATAGAACAATAATGAATTCAGCGATGCTAACAAAAAATAAAACAAAAACATGCTGACTTGGAGCTTTTTATGTTAATTACAGATATACATTGCAGCTTAAAGCTAGGGGGAATAGGTTGGTCTGGAATCCAGAAAGTCTGGTTGGATTCCAGCTGTGCTCATACTAGTGACCCTGGAAGCTTCCAAAAGTTATACATCAATCTTCTCATCTCTAAATGCAGGCAGGCAGTGATTCAACTTCCTCAGAACATTTCAGTTTTGAGCCTATTATTCATTAGGCTGCTGGCCTTAAAAAATGTACAAGCTAGAAAACTCAAAACAATTACCTCAAAAGAGAAAAATGACCTCTATTAAAGGTAAAAGAGTTTATTATTTGTCCACAAGAGTTCTCTTAGTCTTGAATCGTGATCCACATTAAATACTTCTGTGAGACTAAAAACATACTGGTGGTGAATCACATTGGCTAGTTTATGTTAGATCAAATAAGTGGCTCACATTATAATTTTTCTTAAAGAATCCTATACAAAAGATTATAAAAGTGGCTTGATTAAGATTAGAGAGTCAGAGAAGACCTGTCCTAATTCTGATGGATAGTAGTGATGAGTCAGACAGTGGGGACAGACTACTTTAAGACTGAAAACCACCTTCCCCTTGAGCCTTCTGGCAGTAAAGGACTTAGTGTGGTGTGTTGGGCAATAACCTAGAGGGCCATGTGGCTGGAAGTGAGACTGGGGAAGAAGAAGAGATTGGGGTTGGGGATTTTATAGTAGGTATGGCAGGGAATTGCAGGAACTTTCAAGCCAAGTAAGGACATGTTCATATCTGCTTTGATAAATAGTGCAAAGGTATCATTAGCAAGGCATTCTTTCTGATGCTAAAGGACAAAGGTTAAATCTCAGGCTAAGAGACTGTGTACAGTAAGGATGGTGGATGGATAGAGTCAAAAGAGATTTTGAGAAATCAACTTGGTGATGGATTCCTGGTGTGGGGGACACAGGGCTAGTCATTCATACCTGTAATTCTAGTTACCAGGGGGCTGAGATCCCGAGGAACTTGGTTTGAAGCTAGCCCAGGCAGGAAAAGCCATGGGATTATTATCTCCAGTTAACCACTAAAAAGGTGGAAGTGGAGCTGTACTCAAGTGGTAGAATGCTAATTTTTAGAAGAAAAAAACAAAAAACAAAAAACACCAGTTGCAGCACTCAGGTCCTGAGCTCAATAAAGAAATAAATACTTCTGTTTTTCTCTCTTGGCTTAATGTGGGTGAGTCCCAAACTTGTACCATTACTTCTTTCCTACTTTCCCTTCCCAGCTGATCCCTCTGTATGTGGCTTTTTACTCAATTCCTCTTTCATATGTCAAAACATGATTTTACAGACTCCAAAGTAAGGGACTCTATCCTGGAAGGCTGAAAAGGTTATATTTAAACACTTTCTCATAGTTGGTATGCGATCTCTGTTGTTCTTTGAGTACAATTATAGGGAATACTTTTCCAGAAGGCACTTAATCCTACAAAACATATCTAAGATTTTTTAAATGTTATTTTGATTTTAATTCTAAGAAAGCTTTGGCTTAACACTTTACCTAACAGGATAAAAATTTGAACTAAAACCAAGAGCCACGCTCTTCTTTTGGAATATCATCTACAAATTCATAAAGTATCACATGACAGACAGTAAGAATTCAAAATAATAAACTCATACTTTAGGATGCAGAAAACTCTGTTCTACTTGTGCTCAAATTTTCTCATTCCACACTTCATATTGCATATAACATCACTTTTCAGACTCACATAAAAAGTTATTTCTTGCAAGTGTTACCTAAATGTGAAAATTCCTACATTTCATGTTGAAATGATGGGATGAGCTTTAATTTGAAAGTTCTAATGTGGCACATTTCAAATGAGAATGGCATATGTCCTATGTCCAAGTGAATCAAAGTTAACTTTGCTGCTTAATTAGTTGTAAAGAATTTGAAAGCAAGATAAAGTACAACAATGAGGGGCTGGGAATGTGGCTCAGCAGTAGAGTGCTTGCTTGGCATGCTTGAAGCCCTGGGCTTGATTCCTCAGTATCATATAAACAGAAAAAGCCAGAAGTGCAGCTGTGGCTGAAGAGGTAGAGTTCTAGTCTTGAGCACAGAAAGGCTCAGGGACAGTGCGCAGGCCCCAGGACTGAGTTCAAGCCCCAGGACTGGAAGAATGAATACAAACAACAAAAGAACTACAACAATGGCATCCCAGCTTTGTTTCTTTGTTACTCCTTCCTTCCCACATGCTATGTACCAAGGCATACCAGAGGGATTTTTTATTTTAAGGGTCATTCCTCTGGGGTTTCCTTTACTTTGTGAGGATTTGTCTTAAATTTGGAAACAAAAAAGATAAACACTTAGCTTTAATATGAAAAAAATTGTCCTAAGATTAAAATATCCTAACCAGGAACTCATGGTTCACACCTGTAAATCTAGGTACTCAGGAGGCTGAAATCTGAGGATCCCAGATTGAAGCCAGCCTGGGCAGGAAAATCCATGAGACTCTAACCAGAAGTGGTGCTGTGGCTCAAAGTGGTAGAGTGCTAGCCTTGAACAAAAGAGCCTTGAATTCAAGCCCCACAAATGATAAAAATAAAATATCCTCAATAATTGTGAAGACATTTTTTAGCTTGTAGTAACTTCTCATCATATGGCAAATTTTGATCAGTCTGTCAGTACTAGTGAGTACTAATGAGTACAATTAAAATGGTAATTAATTCATTTTTGTAGGAGACATTATAATATCTGCTTGCTTTATGCACAATGTTTATATGCTCAACTTTCAGGGATAGCCATTTGGTGAAGCAGCATAGTACTATCAGCAAAGCACATGTCCCAGTTCTGGCTGTGCCACTTGCATTATGGCCCTGGGAAAGACACAAATCTCTGTGGGCCTCGATGTTCTCATCTATAAAGTGGGTGTAATAACAATAGTACTTACCTCACAGGACTGTTATGAAGATTAGGTAAGCCTTCATTTAATGGGTTTTGTGTGCATAATAGTCATGGCTCTCTTACTTACTACAAATGCAAATCTAAGGATTGAATTGTTTCCTCCTGCCCCAAATTCATGGTGAAACATAACACCAGCTGTATGATTTTTCAAGGACTTTAGGGGAAGCATTTTCATGTCCATTTTCTTTGGGTATACAACTGAGCTTTGAAAAAGAGATTTCACTCAAAGGACAGAACGTATAGATGGGATGAAAGGGAGTGGGGCTATGCTAGAGGGGCGATGCTATCACCTTTTGTTTCCCCTTTGACAGCTGGCCAGATAGCCTAGTTACAGCTCTATGTGGGACTGCATGGCACCCTACATAGGTAGGCCTGTGCTGCCTACTGAAGGAGACACTAGCCACTTATGGCTATGTGCACTTGCAATGTGGGCAGAGCAACAGAGGAACTGCATTTTAACTTCAACCAATTTTAGGAAGAAGTTAAATACTTGTTTCAGTTCTTGAAAAAAATTCATGTTTGTGCTACTTGATAAGCAGATCTAAGTTTTCAACTGTAAATCATACAAAATCTACAGATCAACTACAGTCCAATCAATCTAAACAATCAAATGGAGATGGAAAAATTTTTTAAAATACCAACATTTAGGGATTTAATATGGGTGTAAAATATCTCAGTATTATTTTTATGTTAATTACATGTTGAATATTTAACAAATATTCTACTAATATCATCTTTTTTGCACTTTTTTTTCTTTTCATTCTCTCTCTCTTTTTTTTTGTCAGTCATGGGGCTTGAACTCTAGGCCTGGGCACTGTCTCTGAGCTCTTCAGCTCAAGGCTAGTGTTCTACCACTTGAGCCACAGCGCCACTTCTGGCCTTTTCTGTTTATGTGGTGCTAAGGAACTGAACCCAGGGCCTCATGCATGCGAGGCAAGCACTCTACCACTGACCCACCTTCCTCTTTTTTACACTTTCAAATGTAGCTATTAGAACATTTATTTTTTTGTATAATCTCATGTTTTATTTCTCTTACTGCACTGTTGAAAGGGGGTAAAACCTGACTTACAAGCAGCCATATAGGATGGATGTCTTAGCATATGCCAGTAGTACCAGTTACTCAGCGGTTGAGGTTAGGAGGATCACTTAAGCCCAGAAGCTCAAGACCAGCCTGGGCAACACAGTGAGACAAATGCTTCAAAAATATTTGTCCTACCATTGACATCATTTCTTCACATGCCTAGTCCTAGTCCACACCTAGGGGTATATCTCAGTGACAGAGCTTCATGGATAGATTAAATAAGCTAAGGAGTAGTCCTTAGCTAACCAAACAGCCATGCAACCATATTTTAAAATAATTACCTAAGGAAAAGAAAACAAGTAAAATTAATTTAATACTATGCATCTCCTTCAGACAAAGTGTGTGAAGAGGCTTTGAAGAGCTAGTCAAAAGTTTGTGTTTTTAAAAAAAGTTAAATTGGACCCCAGTGGATCGCACTTGTAATCCTAGCTACTTAGGAGTCTGAGATCTGAGGATCGAGGTTTGATGACAGCCTAAGCAGGAAAATTTGTGCAACTCTTATCTCTAATACACTACCCAAAAGCCAGAAATCAAGCTGTGGCTCAAGCAGTAGAGTGATAGCCTTGAGCAAAAGAACCTTAATGACAGTGCTCAGACCCTGAGTTCAAGACCCAGGACTGGTACAAAAAGAAAAGAAAAGTTAAATACAATAAGAAAAAATAAAAAGAATAGTTAAACAGTTTAAATGATTAAATTAAGAACATGAAATACTAGTTAAAGTATAACAATGTTCATAAAACATACCTTTGTTCTAGTCAGGTCTAATATATTACTTTTTTAATGCATATAATGTACATATATATATATATATAAAATATATACTACAGCTTGACAGATATTTACCAAAAATAGTTTCATCTTCTCTCAAATCTGAGTAATTCTCTATTACTTTAACTACAAAAGAACTTACTGGATTTAGATGGAAATAAAAGGTGTCTAAACAGAAAACTACTGATGTGACAGTGGTATTAATTTTAAGCCTACCATTTCACCATTATGTTAACTTAGCTATATTATCATCCCTCCTGTTTTGTCAAACATCCTTACCAGTTCCATGAGAAAAGCAGTCCAAGAAGTCAGTAATACATTAAACTTGAAAACATAACCCAAACATATTTAATCTTTTGTTGACAAACCACAAATTATAGACCATTATAGACTAATAAGTGTCTAAGGCCCTCAAGTTTTGTTTTGTTTTTTGTCGGTCATGGGGTTTGAACTCTGGGTTGGGCGTTGTCCATGCTCTTCAGCTCAACACTAGTGCTCACCACTTGAGTCACAGCACCATTTACCCCATTATTTTTTAAGAGTAGAAAAAGTTATTCACTTTTTTTTTTTTTTTTTTTGCCATTCCTGGAGCTCCTGGATTTTTCTGTGGTTAGAGATAAGAGTCTCATGGAGGGGCTAGGAATATGGTAGAGTGCTTAGTGGTAGAGTGCTTGCCTAGCATGCATAAAGCTCTGGGTTTGATTCCTCAGTACCAGATAAAACAGAAAAAGCCAGAAGTGGCACTGTGGCTCAAGTGGTAGAGTGCTAGCCTTGAGTAAAAGAAGCTCAGAGACAGTGCCCAGGCCCGGAGTTCAAGCCCCCGAACTGGCGAAAGAGTATGATGAACTTTCCTACACAGGCTAGTTTTGAACCTCTATTCTGAGATCTCAGTCTCCTGAGTGGCTAGTATTACAGGTAAGAGCCACTGGCACTGGGCTCCATGTTTACTTTTAAAAACTGATGTGTCTATTTGTAGAAGTTAACCTAGTCTGAAATAAAAATAGATTATAGTATGTTTCCATTTCTAGGAAGTTATCAAATATATAAATTATTGCTTTTAGGGATCAGTTAGAAGTCAACAGAATATATTTAACACAAGTTACAATGAATAAAAATTTGTATTCCAGGTTAAGAAACTTCATGAAAAATCTAATATCATATCTAACACAATTCTGTTTATTTGGAGTGAGTGTCTTGATCCAAATTATTATTATTACTTTTTGCCTTCAGTCTGCTTTTACTAAGACATGTGATCTAATGCATAAGGGTAGACTAGAACAACCCAAGCCTTAGGTAGCTGGTGAGCTTCATACCTTACTTAATATGATCACAATATGGATTAAATGTCATCACGAATCTTAAAGGATATCAACCATCCAAATCATCATAACAGTTGATTCTATGAGATCACTTCATTTGGTTATACCAATTGACAAAACAAGAAGTAAAATTATGGACCAGTAATCATTACTAATATAAAAAGCAAAACTCTTCAAGGAGATAGTAACAAACCAATTCAGTAACAAAAAAATGGAGTCTATACTACCACTGAAAATCTTTATCACAGAAGGTAAGATGGTATGCTATGAAAAAATAATTTGTGTAAAAAAGGGTAAAGAGATGAATATAATCAAAAAACATAAATATGTAGCATGTGCAAGGCCTATGTATATATGGCCTTGCATATATTATTTGCTCTACCACTGAGATACACGCACAGCCCACTCCCACACTGTTTCTTAAGTATGTGACATGCAGTGACTTACTTATTAAATACAAAGGAAGGGTAAAAAACAGAAATTTTGACATGAAGAAATCTGGTCACATGTAGTTCATTCTGCTGATCAAAATAAACATCATCAGAGATTAAAAGAAAAAGTTGATGGTAATCAAGGCTTGGTACATTATCAGCATACCCAAATTAGTTTGTAGGATTTCTTTCATGAGAAACCAATCTCCTCATATAGGTATTTCAATGTAATCTCCTCATATAGATCACAGTGGACTCACAACTCTTAGTTATTATGATCTTTAATCTGTTCTCAACCTGTTACCGAAGAACTGTGTACTTGTTTAGAAATAAAAATTAACCAAAATGTGATGAAATGTCATTTATGTCACTCAAGATAGAAATGTTTATCTTGCTAGAAAACTCTGTGTTGGTGTCTTTGATGATATGCACAAGAAACCAGTATGTCAAAATACTAAATGAAGCTAATGGTCAACTATCAGCAAGAAATACTTTCTTCATCCAATGTTCTTCACATAGTGTACAATGTATTTTTACATCATAAAACTGAATTTAAAAAGAGCTATTCGTCTCATATTTGGGATATACATTATGTATGTCAAAACAAGTAAACTCAATTATGTGATATTGAATTAAATCACATGGTCATGTGGATATAGCTAAAAAGTCAACTTTAACTTGTATTGATTCATTTTGGACACATGTCAAAGTATGTGTCTGCATCTGTTTATAAGTCTGATCTAAGGATATTGTGTTTTCAACCACTTCCTTTGATTTTTCCCATCTTTAAGTTTTTAAATTAGCTACACTTGACACCAGCCAATGGGCTTGTGTTAGGTAAGTATCTTTTCTATCAAAGTAGTTTGCTTCTGTCACCTAAGAATTGTTTTTCTAAAAAGTTCTTGCTTTGGCCAGGTGTCTTGGCCCTTGTTGATTACATTTTAGTTACATTCTTTTCCTTGCTGCACTATCATTAACATATCCTGTTATAAGCTCCTTAACTTTTAGTTTCATGTTCTTAATTAAACCACATCCTTTTACAGATTGAGAACCTGACCTCAGCCAGGTTCAAGGCAGAGGTAAGGCCTGCTGGGTTAGGGATAAAAAAAGTAGCAGCCTGCCTGCTGTTTGCTTGTCAGATTTTTAGATGATTGCGCACCCTTCTGTAGAAGTAAACTTTGCCTTGCCGAGTTCCTTTGGAGTTGGTGTCCTTATTTCTACATAACATCCCAACATCCAGAGCCATTTCTAATAACACATCAAACAGGTGTTTAAGGACCCAGGCATCTAATAATACTGAGACACATATTAGAATAAAGGCCAGGAACTAGGTTGGGTGACAAGGGGACCATGAGACTCAAAATGACTTGTCAAGGAGCACAGAAAGGGCTGTCTGCCTTTAACTGAAACCCTACCTATAGCCAGGCCTGACAGGATGTTGAGACTGGACAAGGAGTGCTGTTAACCTTGATATGTACACATGGTGATGAGATAGTGGGGGTCTCCGTAGCCAATGAGTCCACTGGGGAGGTCTTGTGTGAGGAAGGGGCTCGGATAAGGGGACCTGGGGAAGTGACTCCCCTTCTTTAAGGATGGGGCAAAACCCATGGAATCCTGGTAGCCAGGCAACAACATTCCAGAGTCAACAGCAGCCAGCTCACTTGGAGAGCAACCTTGAAGACAGAAGGATGTTCTCCTGTTGTATGCCCAGGAAACCCTGGTGTGGCTGCCTCATTGGAGCCTGGCGTCGCTGGATCAATGCTCACCCTGGACTCCAGCGCCTCGGGCCATTTTTCAATAGGAATCCAAATGATACAAACGGGAGTCCAGAGCAAGTATATTCAGTCCAGGTAACTTATCTGTGCCAACTCAGCCAACATTAGACCTTCCTGAGTTTGTAGGTTTTCTTGTGAATATTAATGGTAATTCTGAGGTTTTCACTTGACTTAATCACAATGAGTCAATCTGAAGTGTGCTACCATTTCTATCTTTGAACTTCCTCTTTGTTCCACTTCAGGATGAAACTGAGTCCATCCCAACCCAGGAAGGGCTCCGTAGGGTGGAGCCAGACATGCTAGAGAAGATGGTAAGCCTCCTGATACCTCTCTACCAGAAGGAGGATCCCTTCTTCGTCCCTGCCTTCCTATTTACTTACAGAAGGTTTACAACAACAGGGCAAGTGTTGGAGCTTCTGTTTCAAAGGTGAGTACCTTATCTCCAAACCCAGGGGATGTTGCCACCCTCCTGGCTAAGCACAAAAATAACTATACTGTTTGTTTCAATGGCATCTTCTGAACCAAAAGTGGGATGAGACCAAGAAGTGCTGTCCCAAATTTGTTCCTCTGACGTGGGGTGCCCAGGACTGTGGGTCTCCTGTAGGGGATATTCTACTTCCCTTGAAACAGAATTCTTTCTAAGGTCTTATTTATGTGAAGTCCTCTGGTACCACATTTGCCATCAGTAAGCACAGTTCCCAAAACAATCTAGGAGGCCACTGAACTGCAGCCAGAGAAAGGGCAACGGAGTAGGTGGCCTGAGGGCCCTATGTCTACTGACATATGGGCTCTCTTACTGCAGAAACATATGAAACATTTATTTGGGAGGCACATTCCAAGTTCCTTAGTGTAAAATTCAGAGAATTATGCCGGCAAATCTCCCAACCTTCCAAAATTTATTCCCAACCAGGATTTAGCTAGCCTACCTGGATAGAGAAACAGTTGGTAAGCAAAACGGGACATTAAAGAGATGACTTCCAGGCTGGGAATGTGGCTTAGTGGTAGAGCTTGCCTAGCATGCAAGAAACTCTATTAATTCCTCAGTACCACATAAATGGAAAAAGCCGGAAGTGGCGCTGTGGTTCAAGTAGTAGAGCACTAGCCTTGAGCAAAAAAGCTAAGAGACAGAGCAGAGGCCCTAAGTTCAAGCCCCAGGTCTGGCAAAAAAAAAAAAAAAAAAAAAAAGATTACTTCCTCTTCTCTTCTGGTAGGTATGCCTATTTCCAACCTGACTGTGAGGAGGATGAACAAGTGAAGAAGTGAGTAGAATTTGAGATAAAGGGAAGGGCTCTCCTTAAAGAGTGTCTAAATATTAGAGCTAAATATATTGAAAGGTGGGAAACTCCAGCAAGCACATCACTTGTGATGGGGCCTGAGGCCGCCTCTAAAGGCTTGGAAACATAGCTGTGGGTGGGGTTCTGGACTCCCAGGAAGCAGGGGAGACTGTAGGCTGAAAGACCCATGGAAAAACAATTGTATATTATCTGGTCCTAAAAAGGCTAAGCAGCATCCACAAACAGGTATCATGCGGGAGCCATAGAGCCTTCTCACACGGGTCTCCTCCCTCTTCCCAACATGCAAGTCTGTGTGTGAGATGGGCAGTCTCTGCATGGGAAACTTCCCAATAAGGGCTCTGGAGGTGCTTGATAAGAAGAGAGCAGGCTCTTATTCTACTTACTATCCACCTGCACACAGCACCATGTGTTCCTTGCTTGCAATGTGGCTGGACAAGTACCCTGAAGATTTCTGCCAGATCAACAATCTGTCCAACCTGAATAAGCTGATGGCCTACGTGCTGCTCAACATGCCCTCCTCAGAACTGGCAGTCCGTGTACACCTTCTCCTCACTGAGCTGGAGACCAAAGAGGCAGACAAAGAGAGAAAGGAGTCCTTAGGTAGGTGGTGCCTGAGAACATGTGAGGAGGGTTGGAAACTAGCTCCCACGGAATGAGAATCCCAGGCTGGTGATTGGCCTGTAACCACTAGTAAACCCATTGTAGGAAGATGTCCTGCCATGGTTAGTCTATAGCCAGTATCTACTCTGTTGGAGGCTCTCAGAAGAGTCAGTCCCACCTCAACTGTTACAGCCCCTCTATTAACAATGCATCTATTTCCATCCTTAGATCTGGGGCTGCATACAGCACCTGCTCCTGAGATCAAGGCAGAGGATATGTCTGTGATGGAAGCAGATGTGGTACTGAAATCAGCTGCTCCACCAGCTGCAGAAGATCTAGTACCTCCCCAGGATTCTGTGCCTCATGTAGTGGTAGTGCAGTTTGTGTCATCTATATAAGGACTACAACACCTTCTGCCTCCTGTACACTCACCTCAGGTCAAACCCATGGACTATCCTCAAATAGTGACAAAACTGCGACAAACTGAACATCTTCCTACAAAGTGCATCATGGTGACTTCCATCTTCCTGGCTCAACATCAGCCATGCAAAAACCATCTGTGCTAACCTTCATCATCCATTCCCTAGTGACAGGACCTCAGTGTGGCCATCAATTCCTCCCAAGCCCCATCTCTCCTCTACATTTCCAAATTACATAGACTTAAAAAAATCTCCACAATCTGCCTTTAAAACATATATAAAATCCAAGTTTTGTAGGAAAGTTGACTTCAGAACTTATAAAAGTAATTTTTGGCTTTCCTGTTGAATAAATCTTGAGTTACAAATATCGTTGATATGAGTTTGAATCTACTTTAAGCATGACCTGATTAGCCCCTGTATATAACAAATATTAAGGGCCATGAAGTATTCTTTTAGGGGATTGGAAGTTCTAAAAGGACAAATCTATATAGTTTTTTGTGTTTTTTTTTGCCGGTGGTGGGGCTTGAACTCTGGGCCTGGGCGTGGTCCCTCAGCTCTTCAACTCAAGGCGAGCGCTCTACCACTTGAGCTACAGCGCCACTTCCTAAAAGGACAAATCTAAATGTTATTGTCTGTGACAGTAAGCCCTAATTTGTCTTGGACAGGCAATAGGGTTGCCTAAAACAAATCAACCATGGTATCTAATTCAACATATTTGTCTTCCTTTGTTCTAAAAACATACCTGAAAAGGTCAACAGACTATAACTTATGGCTGTGAAAATTCAATACTTAAAAGTCCAAATCAGTGTCCTCAAAGAAAAGTTATCCCAGTCTTAAGAGATACAGAAGATAAAAATGAAAAGCATTCATTAGTATTGAAATGCTAAATCCAAACCTAGAGGCAAGACATGTTTCTCTCTCTACACACTTATGTACCACACATGTACATTCATGTGTGCACACACACACACACATGCATATACACATACCACACATACACATACTTTACTGCCCCAAAGCAGTATATTATAAATATCTCTGGATATTACATCTTTGTAAGAGAGAGCCTGACGTACAGCTGGCTTGGAAGGACCCAGTGCAGCAGTCAGACATGTTCCCAGGTCAGCTCTGCTCCTGGCCAAGTGGTGTAGGCTGGGCCACGTGGTGAGTGGGGAGCGGGTCAGGCTCCTGTGTCAGCTGTAGGTGTTGTGCAGGATCTGTAGCACTTGCTGCTAGGCGGAGCTCATCTGTTTGCTCTTGGTGGGCATGAAGATGCTCCAAGGTTTCTTTAGACAGTGTAATCACATGTACTGGTTCTGTCTGTGAGGGCTCCATCTGGCTTTCAATCATACTGAGGCTCTGAATGTGTTCTGTTTGCTCTGGCTGAGCTGAAAGAATTAAACTCTGCAGTTGCTCTGGTTGCTGTGTGAGCAGGGTGAGATTACCAGCCTGGTCAGCAGTCATGTTCTGGGAACTCTCAGCAGCCACGATGCTGATTCCCTGGCTAGGACCAGGCATGAAATTGATGTTATGCACAGAATCAGTTACGAGAAGCTGAATCTCCTGTTCTCCTGAGGCAGAGAGCTGATATGGCTGTAGCTGAAGAAGATTCCTGACCTCTTCAGCATTACCACTGCCAGAAACACTGCTAGAATCTGATGCTTGTTTCTCTTTGCTGTGAATTTTCAAATGAGCCTTCAAATTGTCTAGGCGAGCAAACTGTAAGCTACACTCAGGGCAGGAGAAAGGCTTTTTGCCTGTATGTAGGATGCAGTGTCTCCTCTTGGCACTGGAGTCAGAGAAGGACTTGCCACATATGCTGCAGGAGTATGGCTTTTCTCCTCTACAAGAAAACATACATTTTATTTTAAAAACAAAACTATTTATTACTTTCTGTTTATTGCAGGAAGAATAAAGGAAAACTGAGCTGAGTTGCAAGTCATGAATTCTCCTACTAAAGGAGGAAGTCACACTTCAATGCACTTGTCTCTAATATTAGCAATTTTAAAAAAGGGTTAAATATTTTTAAAAAAACTGAAAAAGGGGTGGGCAGGGTTGGGTGTGATAAAATTTTGATTCTATAGTATTTATTTTGGATAAGAGCAAATATTTACATACACACTACATAAACTGTTCTTTTTTTGTTGGTTCTTACATTCAGTTTTTAAGACTGCAATGACCAACTAGGTTTAATATCAATATCAAAAACTTAATCAGTTCTAAATTATTTGTGAAGCTATTAGATACATCTACGTCCAACGGGATTTTTGTGAAATTTTTTTCAGAAAATATTAAGTATTATTTTTTTCTTTTATTGAGATATGCTACATTGCTATGTAGCCAAGTCTGGCTTCAAACTCTTGTTCTTCTTGCTTTAGCCTCTTGAATGCCAGCATTACCGCTATGCCCAACCACACCCAGGTCAAAAAATATAAAATTTAATGTTTTTTTGTTTTTTTTTAATGGAGGATTTAAGTTTTAGGCTTGTTCTCAACCCAAAGCAAAAATCAATAATGAAATCAACAATGCAAATTTTTACTGGTTAGAAGCAGTACTACCGATTTTGCCTAATAAGAAATTTCATTATTGAGAAGATAATAAACTATATAGAATATTCTTCCAGAGTCACAATTTGGAGAAAAGATTTTACATGAGTAACCTAAGTCACCCCCATTGAACACCAGAGCTGAATGAAGTCTCCACATGAAGAAAGTACTTGCAAAACTTTACCGATGAATTCTGATGTGGGTCTGAAGAGAACTCTTTGCTGTAAAAGATTTGCCACAAATTTCACAGGTAAATGGCTTCTCACCTGAAAAAAAAAAGAGAAAATCTTTAAAGATACACATTCAACATTTAGGAAAATATAAAACAACCTCCTTCCCCCAAATACCTAGACTATATTGTTTCACAAAAAGAAAAGAGAACAAAGGCAAGCTCTGCATCAGTGAGAACCACTGAACCACAAGCAAACAGCTCCTCTGCTCCTCTGCACGGTGCTGCAAGTACCAAGACAAAGGAAGCAGGGTGGTTCTGTCCTTGCCACTGAAACAAGGAGGAAGTGTTTACACAGAGGAAACAAAAAGACCTAACTGTATTTATTCCTGCATTTTTCTGCCCTTGGATATTACAATGACTTCCATACACACTTGACTTAGAGCCTGGTTAGATGTACCATTTGACTTTAGAAAGGACTTGTGTGCACAAGGTGACTTATATATTAAACACATGCCTTCCACATATACGGAAAATGTGATCATTTCTCATCTATATCCTTCTATGTGCACTCTTCTAAAAGACCACTTGCTTTCTAACATTCAGTCACTTAAGCAGCCAGAGTGAGCTGAGGTAGTTATATCACTTCACTGCAAAAGTTACAAGCACTCCCGTTCTAAGACAAAGCCCTTGAACTGTAAGGGGTCACAGACCTGTACTGTCCCACTGCTCCATACCCTCCTGGCTGTAAGATGAATCTCTTGAGTTCATCTCAGCTCAGCTTAAGCCACTCCTTCCAGGCTGTCCACTAGCAAGGGAGCAGCAAGGTTTTCTCACCTCTAGCCCTAGCATTCCCTAGTCCTTTTCTCCCACTTAGCTTTTCCACAATGCTGTCACCATCTCATAGACTGTATGTTGAATTTATTACCTACCACTCCTTTATTTATTTTTCATTTCAAGCCCCCAGTCCTGGGGCTTGAACTCAGGGCCTGGGCACTGTCCCTGAGCTTCTTTTGCTCAAGGCTGGCACCCTACTGCTTAAGCCACAGCTCCACTTCTGGCTTTTTTATGTGGTACTGAGGAATTGAACCCAGGACTTTATGTATGCTAGGCAAGCACTCTACCACTAAACCACAGTCCCAGCCTCCACTCCTTTCTTGTGCACAGTAACCTCTGGGTTTATCTACTCCTCAGTGCCTAGAATCTCTATAGTCTGGTACAGCTCCAGAAATCCTTGCTGAAAGAATGTATTTCTCAGGACCAGATTAAGGCTCACAAGAATCAAAGTGACTACTCAGATGGGCTCATTAACATTATTAAGTGCTGATTCAGTGTTAAATTTGTATACTACACATGTCAGCCTGTTTATGTTTATCTAGAAACAAAATTAAGTGATACTAATTAAATGATTCTAATGAAGATAAGGGAAGTCTGAATAAAAAAGTGAGGGAGAGAGGAATGAGGAAGAGAGAAAAGTAGGGAAGGAGAAAGGGAGGGAGGGGAGAGAAGTTGAGAGGGTAGAGAGAGTAGAAGGGTGGGTAGAAAGAGAGGGGGGGAGGGAGGGAGACAGAAAAACAGCAAAATCCTGCTTAGTTAGGTAACAGCAAGGGATAGGTATGCAGTGCCAAGCTCCATCCAAGCAGAGATGACAGCAGTACGTGACAACTTGAATGAATCTGAATCTTCACATCATGAATTCCAAAAGTTCACAGTCTTTACCCCAAAGGTTAAGAGCTAGTTCTTTGCTTTCTAAGTCTGAGCTGGGAACTACTCTCACTTTAGCTGATTTACCACTGAATTGACAGTTGTTGTCAAGAAGCAATCTGAGCAGTAACATTGTTTCTTGAGAGCCTTAGTCTACTGCTGAGAAACTCATCCTTTCAACAAGGATTTCTGAAGCTCTGTACCAAACCAGATTCTAGGCCCTGAAGTACTAAGAGGAGATAAACCTAGAAGTCATTGTACATAAGAAAGGAGCAGCAGGTAATAAATATAACATATAATATATGAGATGGTGAAAGCGTTATGGAAAAACCAAGATTTCTAATTCAAAGACCAAGTACTCTGGGTTTGCTCGGTGGTGTAGTGAGAAATGGTCAGATTCTAGACATATTGGAAATACATATAACAATGTTAATTTATCATTCAATTCTACTGGTTTATATTTAGGAAAGTTTGCAAATGTTCTGATTAAGGACAACTGCTAAAATAATGGGAGTCTACCCAGGAATAATATCCTGTAGCTAAAACTCTTTGAGAGAGGTAGCAGGAAAGACTTTTTCCTAGCCAAGGTGAATGTGGGTATTACAGTCTAATTTGTTTTGGTATAACATTGCCTGAGAGTAGATAAATTTGTTTTAAAATTTCTGAGTCTGGAAGATGGGAAGTTCAAGGTAAGGCATCTGCATCTAGAGAAGACTTTTTCGCTGGCAAATGGTGGGAAAGAGCAATTGAGAGAGAAGGGATGGGGCTAGACCCATCTTTTTTGTCAGGAATCTACTTTAGTGCTAATGGCATTTCTCAATTCAGGAGGGTCTACCTCTTAATACAGTGTTGAATCAGCAATTCAGTTTCCAACACACGAATGGGAGCCAAATGTCTTAGCTCTCTGCTGCCTTCAATTAAGTGATCCATTCTGCTAAATTTATCCAATTTGGAAACAATGATATTCCATTAACAAAGTCTAGAGCTAAGAAAAAGAGATGATGATTGCCTCAAAAGAGGTTGCAGTTCATTTAGGAAGCAAATAGAGGGCTGTTTGCCTAAACATTGAACTGAGGGTGCACACAGGATAGTAGAAGTGTGTGAAGACAGACTGGAGAAGCATGGAGGGCACTCATATAAAACAGTATGACTGAAACATTTGTATTGCAAATGGATACATGGCATGGACTACGAGGGGCAAGGACTCATTGTGAGGGGCTGGGGCAGAGCTCACCAATAAGCCAAGCCAGAAAGAGCTGTAAATTCCATGCACAGGACTCATGGAGACTCTGGGGTTTTTGTCATTGTTGTTGTTTGTTTTGCTTTGTTTTTCTAGCAGAATGACTACATGCTAACAGTACAATAAAATAAGCTTGTCAGTGATAGACAGGGTGAGGTGCAGGCAAAGTTGCTAGAGAAGGCTAAATATAAGGTGCTGATTATTGGACCAGGAGGTAACCCAGACAAAAGCGAAGGACAAAAAGTGAGATACAGGGCCTAAGTGGTAGTAGAACTAGAAGGAAGTTTGTTATAGGAAAAAGAGACAGCAGCAATTAAAGGTGAGGACACAGAGGCAGAATAGAGCAGAGCAAATGGGGAATGAGAGATGGAAGCCAGCACTACCTTCTTTCTAGAGTCTTTGCCTTACAACCCTCTCAATTAAGTGTAACTAATGTGGCTGTCTCCCTCAGACCTTGCCCACTTACCCGAAGAATTAGTTTGTTCTAGGACCTGAGCAATAATACTTTAAAGAAAGAAAAACAAAAAACAAAATGGGTGAATTAAATTTTATAAAACTTATTAATGATAATATCTATACAAAGACCACACACCATCTTTGTTCTATGAAATAATTTCCCAACTTTAAGAAAAACTGGTACAGCCTGAGTGTCCATTGTTTGAAATACTTGGGACCAAAAGTGTCTCTGATTTTCAGAGTTAGATTATTTGCATATACATTAAGATATTTAAGGGATGTGATCCATGTCCATGAAGAAGTAATTCACACATTTAATTCACACAAATAAACCACATACACACAACCTGAAAGTAACTGCATACAGAATTTCTAGTGCACCTGTATTTTGAATATGATTTATTATATGAGGTTTGGGTGTGGAATTTTCCACTGTGGACTCTTAATAGCACTCCAAATTTGGTACTTTGGGACATTTAGGATTTTGGACTAGAGATATTCAACCTGCATTAAAGTCCAAAGTACCATAAAACACTTTGACAGACAATTTAAATAGACAAGAATCATTAAACAATCAGCCCAGAGTGAAAAGCTTTTCTTAGAAAATCTTAACAGGCTTGTTTTTAACAAAAGGTGCATAAAAGTTATAGTTTTATTTTTCTGATCTTAAGCAAAAAGATCTGCCATGTCCTAATCATTCCTACCTCCTGTTCCTCCCTGCAGTTGGATTTCCTAGAAACATTTAGCATTTAAGTGCTGGCTACAGGGAAAAGAACAAGGAATTCTAAGTGTCTATGCTACATTTGTGTCTGGTTCCTCAACTTACCTCGATCACTTTCAATGCTGTGTTAAACAGAATTAAGATCGTGGCTCAAACTAGTCTGTGGGATGAGATAAATCTTTACTTATAGACATCTTTCATTAAGTAGTTTGTTTTGTCACTCTTCAAAAAGATGGGAGGTACTCACAGAATAATGCTGACAGTATTCTGATTCTGCCTTGGCTTTTCAAATCTGCACTTATAGAACTCTCACTAACTTTCTAACAAACATTCCATAGTACAGGTTGAGGAGACTTTGGAACCTCATTCTTCACTCTGCTGAAAACATCAAGTGTACTGAGGAGAATGACACGGTGATGTGTTACCTGTGTGTGTTCGTAGATGTTTCTTTAGCTGAGACACATCCATGAATTTGCGATGGCAGTGGTTGCATTCCGGTAATGAGTGGCCTTGTCGCAATAATAAAAAAAGTGTCAGTGTATATATGCTCTCCCTGCATTTCTTCAGTGATTTGTGTTAAAGCACTTCCCTGAAAAATAATCACTTTAAATATGGCACTTTAACAACAACACATTAAAAAAATTAATTTGGTAGCAATTAATATTTCTCTAGGTTTCCTGAGAGCTGGGGACCTCCTAATCCTCATAAATAGGATCTTTATGCTCCAAGCATGGTGTGACCCGCCAGCTGATCTGGAATAATGCTCCCAGCTCCCTCCCCCTTCATTTGTTTTATCAGTTGGAAGGAGAAAACAATAATGGGTAAACCAGGTCAACAAATGTATAAACAGCAATGGACACTGCCAGGCACCTTTAGCAGCAAATCAACTGACTCATTTCTTGGGCAGGTGGCACTTGTGAAAGATACCAGTTCTGTGGGGCACTGAAACTATGGCACAAAGGTTAAATTTAAACCACATGCTAGGGTACAGTAACATGACAACTTCTAATTTTGATTGCCTTTTGGGACTCTTTTCCCTAGATATTTATCTTCTAACAACATGAACATAATGTATTTAGAAACAATGTATTTGCATTTCTTCCTCACCAATCCAAATTTTCTCTCCCTTTATTGTTATTTTCTACCTGTATGAACTCGATAATGGCTCTTTAGTTGTCTCTTCTGGCTGAAATATTTTCCACACTGATCACAGGTAAAAGACTTCTGTCCTGCCAAATAAAGAAATAAAACACTTAAACCACACCAAAAATAGTAGGGAACTAGAAGGCTAATAAGATAAATAACAAAGTGGGCCCAGACTCTTGTCTACAAATGATGTAAGTGATTTGTTGACATACCTCAAATTTTAAGGAATCCACTGCAGACACACAGATAGGCAAAGATGTGAACAGTAATACAGAGTGGCAGAGACTGGGTAGAAAAAGGACAGTCATGTGCTCCCAAGAGGAATTCATAGTAAGACCATTCTAAGCTCTTCTTATTAAGCAAAATGTGTTTGCGCACTGAACTCCCAGCAGCCAGTTAGTAGCAGCCTCCTAGTTGAAGGCTCAGTGCTGTGCAGAGCTCGGAACTGCACTGATTGCACTCTGCATAGTACTGTCTTCCAGTGACACCATGTGGGAAATGATATCAAGCTGAGAAAACACCATTTAGATACTGAAAGTGTCCACCCCAAGGAACAGGAATCTAGTGGCAGGTAGCCCTCTGGTACAACTCCGCTACCTGAGTGCAGGCTCATGTGCTCCAGTAGTGAATGCTTGGTGGTCAGAGCCTTGTTGCACACAGTGCAGGTGTATGGCCGCTCGCCTGTATGCATCCTGGTGTGGACCTGCAGGGAGTGCTTCTGAGCAAAGCCTTTTCCACACTCATTACATTTGAAGGGTCGCTCTCCTGGAATCAGAACCCCAGAAGCATGGTATAAGCAACAATATGTATATTTGTTTCCACCCTATTAATATATACAATAGTAAATGATTAACAAAAATCAGAATATTTGAGTTTCTCCTAAAAAGCACACATGCAAAGTCCAATGAACAGGACAGATAATGTCAGTAATGAAAGTCTGGAAGATGGTACAGATGAATCCAAAGCCAGCAGTGAGGAGAAATGAGCTGATTCTTAACACTGTGTCTTTAAAAAGGTCAAGAATTGGTAGCACCTGCAATTTCTGAAAACGGGGTGAGGGAAGGGGAAAGGCAGGCTATTTCAAAGTTAGGTAGACCACAGACTCAAACCATTTCACAGCCAGGAGATGCTTCTCTTCCAAGAGAAGATGGAAATTGTTCTCAGAAGAAGGTAAAAAAAGAAAAAGAGGGTTTCTGGATTAGGCGTTGTGGGACCACCACAGGGCTATAAGCTCTCCCTGTGAAGTGAGACCCCATTTTCTACTCAGAAACTGGCAGCCAAGCCTAGTACCTCCAGGTAGAGGAATAGAAATGCACATTCTCTGAAGGTGATGGGAGAAGAGCCATAGATGTCCACGGGTCAACCACAATACCTCCAATAAATCAGTATTTTACAGGCTCTCTTTATACTTGCTACCAGTAACTTTAAATTATTCTTATATAATATAAATATAATTGTAAAAATACTACCAACATTTTAGTAGTAGAGACAGATATCAAGACAAATAAGGGCAATGTGTAGCTTTTATTAACTCATTCTTACACATGATTAAATATGATTTTTATTTTTATTTTTTTTGGGAACGGTCGTGGGGCCTGAACTCTGGGCCTGGGCGCTGTCCCTCAGCTCTTCAGCTCAAGGCTATGCTCTACTACTTGAGCCACAGCGCCACTTCCGGCTTTTTTCTTTTTGCTTATGTGGTGCTGAGGAATCAAACCCAGGGCCTCATGCATTCAAGGCAAGCGCTCTACCCCTGAGCCACCTTCCCAGCCCTAAATATGATTTTTAAAAATCATCAGCATTCACTGGGCACCCTGTCTCAATCCTATAATGCTAACTACTCAGGAGGTTAAAATCTAAAAATCATGGCTCAGAGCTAGCCCAGGCAGATCCTCAAGACTCTTAAAAAGATGGAACTGGTAGCATGGCTCAAGTGGTAGAGCATCACCTATAAGCCAACCATCTCCATAAGAGTAGGAGGTTATGAGTTCAAGCCCCAGTACCAGAAAACAGAGAAACAAACAAACCAATATTCAAGGAATGCTTTTAGTAGTAGAAATATTAAGTGTTAAGATAAACAAAAGAAAAACAGTGCATAGAAAACAGACTGCAAGTTGAAGAAAAGGTTAAAAAGTAATAAATTTAGCTGGGTGCCAGTGGCCCATGCCAGTAATCCTAGCTACTCAGGAGGCTGAGATCTCAGGATTGTGGTTCAAAGCCAGCCTGGGCAGGAAAGTCAGGGAGACTCTTATCTCCAATTAAACACCAGAAAACTGCAAGTGGTGCTGTGGCTCAAGTGGTAGAGCGCTTGCCTTGAGCTGAAGAGTTCCGGAACTGCACCTAAGCAGAGTTCAAGCCCCATGACCCACAAAAAAAAGTAATAAACTTTATCCGTACTATTCTCACAGAATATACCTTATGAAGTAAGAGTAAGATTCGAATTCTAGATTTTTTTTTTTGTTGGTCGTGGGGCCTGAACTCTGGGCCTGGGCACTATTCCTCAGCTTAAGGCTCAAGGCTAGTGCTCTACCACATGAGCCACAGCACCACTTCCGGCTTTTTCTGCTTATGTGGTGCTGAGGAATCGAACAAAGGGCCTCATGCATGCAAGGCAAGCACTCTACCACTGAGCGACCTTCCCAGCCCTCGAATTCTAGAAAATTTAGAGAACACCGCTGGACTTGTTAGCGCACACCTGTAATTCTAGCACTTGGAGACTGAGACAGAACTACATAAGAAGTTTAAGGCCAGCCTGGATTATAAAGCGAGTGTGAGCCAGCCAGAGCAACGCACTGAGACTGTCTCAACCCCCACCCTTCCAAAAAATTTATAAAATGAGTTCCTAGAAATAAAAAATCAGTAGAAATTTCACAGCAAGTACAGCACATAGTGATGGAAAGATGGGTAATAAGATAAGTAAGTTAGAGACTGGTTCAGGAAGGTTCAACAGTTGAACAGCAGGAGCTGGTAAGAGAGAACAGAAAATAAAAGGGGAGGAAATCACCTACAAAATAATTCAAGAAATGTTTTTTGGACTGAAGACAGGAGTTTCCAACCTGTATGGCTTATCTGGTATCTACCAAATGAATGAAAATAGACCCATGTGAATGCAAAATTTCAGAATCCAGGGGGTGCAAAAAGGGAAGATTCTATGTGCTGTTTGTCCCTTAACAAGTGTTGAAGAGCAAATGAACTCTTTACGTACATGCCTTTGAAAAAATATAGTACAAAATAAAATACAAAATCAAATCTATTACAAAAATAACAGAACAAAATAGTTCAAAAAATAGTTCTTGAGAATCTTCTTTGTTCAAAGTACCAGGTTCAATCCAGTTTTTTTTCATATATATATATCCCAAGGTTGCCTCAAACTCACAATGCTGCCTCCGTTCCTAAGTGCTAGGATGACTGATGGGCACCAGAATTCTGGTTTGGACTATATGAATGTGAAAACTTCAAGGATCTGTTTAAATAAACTCACTAGACACTATGTTGAAAAAGCAATACAACTGTGGGTGGGGATGGGAAGTAAAAACTGGGAGAAAGGCTGGGCACTGTGGCTCACACCTATAATCCCAGCTACTCAGGAGGCTGAGGACCATGGTTTGAAGCCAGCCCAGGGAGAAAAGTCCCCATGAGACACTTATTTCCAATTAACCACTCAAAAACTAGAAGTGGCCCTGTGGCTCAGGTGGTAAAGCACAAACAGGCTCAGAGACAGTGCCCAGGCCCTGAGTTCAAGCCCCACAACCACCACCACCAACAAAATCAGCTGGGAGAGACTAAGGGATGGGGTAACATTGTCCAAAAAAAAAAGTTCTGTTTATGTGACCTATATAATTGTAAAACCCCCCTCTGTACATCACCTTTATAATAATAAAAAGTTTAAAAATAAATATCAAGATTCCAGCCAAATCCAAAAACTTGGAATAGCTTTAGACACTCTATAGGTGATTCTAATATGTCGAGAAACACAGCATACAGATTTCCATTGTGTAATGGGCCACAGGACAGTGAGCTGCTAAATGACAGAAGACATTACAAGCCACTTAAATTTATATTAAAGGATTTATAAGTGGTAACTATAACCTGACCCAAAGCATAGCCAAGTTAATCTCAGTGTAAGAAAAGGCTCAAGGGAGGAGAGGATATCTGGCTACTAGTGAACTGTCCAACTTGAGATCCATCAGCCACATGTGGTTATGTTTAAAGTTAAAATAAATAAATAAATAAAAATTCAACTTAGTCACACCAGCCATTAGTTAAGTGCTCAAAATTTCTTTGAGGTAATGGTTACATAGGACACAGCAGAGATTATTTTCATCACCACAAAAGGGTATATAGGCCAGCACTGGGTCAGAGACCAAAATGATGAAATTATGTATTGCTAGAGGGTTGAGTTATAACGTTATCCACAGAGAGTCAGGCAAAACAATATGATGTTCAAGATAAAGAATATTCATGGATTATAAAGTAGAGTAAATTGGACTAGAGCTCACTAAGTGGACAAGATGAAGCCCTGACCAACAATTCTAAATAAGAGGGGGTTCTGGAATCAGGTTAACTGGGTTTAAATCCCAGCAGTCATGAAATAGCAGAAATTGGGCAAGTTAAGCTCTTTTCATCTTCACAATGGAGGTGGTAATATTATCTATCCTGCAGGATTACTGTGAGGATTTAATGCAATAACATGTACAAATGCTCAATTACAATGTCCATCATACAGAAGTTGCATGATAATTAAACGCTGTTACTATGACTATGCCAAATTCCCAAACGTATTGCACTAAGCTTCAAAAGTATAATTACCTGTATGACTCCTTTGGTGGATTGCTAAAAAGTGATTGTACTTAAAGACTTTACCACAATCTTTACATCGCGCCTCAGGACCACTGGGGCGCTTTCTCTTTCCACACATCCTCTTGGCTGAACCCTGGTCATCTTCATCCCCAACAAGTTTATAATCTTTAAGTTTGACAGATCTCCGAGTCCTCCGTTTGCTGTACCGACTCTGGCTGTCCTGCCCATCCTGGTTCTTGGGGTCACGATTCTCATCTTTCTCAGCAGGGACCTCCGCCACTCTTCCTGGCTCACAAACAGGCTCAGATTCTTCCTTTTCATTTGCTGCAATTTGCTCATTCAGTACAACACTGCCTCCTTCTTTAGCCACAAAGTTTTGTCTATTTTGAACGGAATTATTCACTCTTAGCTGAATTTCTTCCTCTGCAGCCAGTTCTGATTTTCCCTCCTGTAAACTACTGACCTTTCTTGGTCTTCCCCGTTTCCGCTTTGGAGGGTCATTTTTCTTATTAGAAATAACAACTACTGGAGTACCAGCTCTGTTCAAAGTTGGTGGCTTTGGGGCACAATGATTATTCTGGAAGTCTGCGTAAGCCTTGACCAAGTCATAGACTTTTAAGAATTGAGCAGTAGCCAGGATTTGTTCTGTACTTTTCTCACTGGCATGGAGATAACCAGTGTAGATAAATTCCAGCAGGAGACTAAAAGTGTCTGCAACCATGCCTTCCAGCATATATATGGACTGGCCAATCTCTCCCTCTTCTGCAAACATCATTGAGAAATATTCACTACTGGCAGCAAGTAAGGCTTTGTGAGCCCGGAAATGCACATTCTCCACGATTAAAGTAATGTCACAAAGAAAGCCTTTCTTCCTCTGATCCTCAAAACTGGCCAGAACAGTGTCACTGTGAGTGTCTGAGTGTACAACAAGCTGCCCAGAAGGTTCTGCTGATGTTTCTGCCATTTTTTTCTTCAGGAGCCAAGGAGGCTTAAATCTGAAATAAGAAACCAATGTTTAATAAAGGAGGAAGTATTGTCTAACAAAGTTAATCCCAGCCACAAAATTCTGACAACTCACTTCACGTAGCTAATTGAATTTTTACCATTACCCACTTTGTAGTTGACTTAGACACTTAGCCTTGGGTTCTAATTCCGGTCTAAGATTAACCTGGTTGGATGAATTTCCCATATGCGTGTAAACCTCTCACCAGAGTCTGTCTCCTCCTCGGGAAATTCCTTAAGGAACAGGATTTACCATTTTATGAAGTCCTTCCCGCACTACAGTGGGGCTACGGCGCCCTTGAACGTGGGTATTACTGGCTATTTCACTCGAAGGAACACACAGGAAAATGGTGAAGAGCGTGTGGGAAAGCAGCTTGGGGCCTTGCTGAAGGGCTGCGTCGGAGGGCCCGGCCTGCTCCTGACAGCGTCCGTGGAGCCCGGGAGCTGGGATCTCCTGACCCGAGACAACTCGCGCCCTCCGCCCCTTCCTCCGGTCCCCGGAGCGCCGCAGAGAACAGCGGGGAGGGGGAGGCCGCGGGCCCCGAGCCCACGGGCGCACCTACCTCTCGGGGCTCCCGGTGGGCCTGGGTCGCGGCCAGCCCACCCGGCCGGCTGGCGGGGCCCCCAATCCCGCTCCGCCCCGCTGCCCCAGACGATCCCGCAACTTCCGCCCCCCAGCGGCACCACAGTCAAAACTGAGCCGGAAGCGCGCCTCACCGAGCATCCTGCGCCGACGCGAGACCACGTGCCCCGAGAGCGCATTCCCTCCCCCCCCCGCCGCCTCCGCTAGGGGCGGGGCCTGGGGAGGCGGGAGTGGGCGTGGTGATCCCTGGTGGGTGTGGCCTTTGCGGGGAAGCTGGGAAGGGTGTTGAGTGTGGCTGGTATGTAAGTCAGGCCTTTGGGGAGTTTTATGTCGTGTTAGGTAACTCCTTGGCGATACACAAGTCACTTCTGTTCCCTTCCAGATGCCCACTTTGGTCATAAGGTCTCGAGATCATGGTGAGCCTAGGAAGTCTCTTTCCCCCGCTTCCCTGGTGTGTGTGTGTGTGTGTGTGTGTGTGTGTGTCTTTCCCCCCCTTCCCTGGTGTGTGTGTGTGTGTGTGTGTGTGTCTTTCCCCCCCTTCCCTGGTGTGTGTGTGTGTGTGTGTGTGTGTGTGTGTGTGTGTGTGTGTGTGTGTGTGTGTGTGTGTGCCAGCTCCAGGACTTGAATTCAGGGCCTGGGCCACAGCTCTACTCCGGCCTTTTTTTTTAAATTTGGCGGTTAATTGGACATAAGTATCTCATGGACTTTCTTGCCCATGCTGGTTTAGAGCCACTCTTCTCAGATCTCAGTCTTCGGAGTAGCTAGGATTATAGATGTGAGCCTCTGGCCCCCAGCTACTCCTTTCTCCTTTTCTATATATATATATGGTTTTGAATGAATTGGGAATCCATGAAGTCACCTCTACTTACTCTCCCTCCCCTCCCCTCTTTCTCTTCCCTGCTCCTGTCTCTCCTCTTTCCCCTCTCTCTCCTTTCTCCCTGTCCTGGAGCTTGAAGGCAGGGCCTGGGCACTGTCCCTGAGCCTCTCTGCTCTCAAGGCTAGTGCTCTACCTCTTGAGCCACAGTGCCACTTCTGGGTTTTTCTATACTGAGGAATTGAACCCAAGGTTTTATGTATGCTAGGCAAGCACTCCACCACTAGGCCACATTCCTAGCCCTTCCTTCCTCTTTTTAAAAAATCTTTTAAAAATTTATCATGTCTTTTGTATTTGTATTTTTTTGTATTTACCACTTTTGTGGCACTCATGATTGTGTATTTATCTTTTTTGTATATCATGTTGTTATATTGATCGTGTTTTATAGTTATCCTTTTTCTGGTATTCATGCTTTGCCTTTACCATTTTTGTATTTATGTATTTTTTGCATTTGTTTCCCTCTTTAATATATCAATACATATGCTAAAGTCTTAAAGGCATTGTTACCCAATGAAATCTCTTCATCTTCTAGGATATATTTTTACCTCCTGTTTTTTACACCTGCCTCCTTCCAATGCCTTAGTCTAAGGGGATGAAGAGAGCACTCTGGTACAACAGACCAGAGTTTTGAGAGATTTGGTTCTGAGAGATTTCATTTATCCTCACCTGCAAAATGATGCCAACTTGGTGGAATTGTACTGGGATAAACAAGATCAACTATGTAATGGGTTTAGGGAGCACCTGGAATGGTTGCTGAGACTAAAATGAGCACTATTATTATTACTTGACTTTCAGCATCAGTCTACAATAGACAGTTGAGGATTTCTAAGTTGCCTGGCCTTCAATGTTGTTGCTCCCAAGACACTGGAGTATATGAGGACTTTCCAAGTACAAATTAGGAGAAAAGATTAGAGTCACTCCTCTGCTTACAATCTGATGTGGCTCCATGTACCCACTGGTTAAATTTTAAGCTTATTTTGATCTACAAGCTTTACTCAAATTAATCTCCCACTTCCAACTATTTATTTCAGCATTTTCTCCCTCTCATTGTATATGTTTCATGCATAGAATGTATTTTTGTCTCCACTTCCAGATTCCCAAGATGTCATCTATACCAGCCCAACTCTTGAATGTTTTACTAATTTTTATTAAAACTATCCCAAGCCACACATATACCTTTCATCCTGAATTGTTTCCAGATTTGTTTTTCATATTTGTAAGGGGACCAAGTGGAATTGGGGGAGTTCTGCCACATTCCAGGACTTGGCTGGCCCATTTGTTTTGTGTTGCCACAGGATTACAGTAAAACCTGCACAGATCCACAAGTGAGATGTATACTTTGGAGAGTAAACCGACAGATTAGTTCAAGCATCTTGAATGAAACGCCACTTACAAGGAAAGCTGGCTATCAGAAATAGTTTTAAGGGTAGTGATATTTTCAGATTTACTTATATATGTTAAAAGAATGGAACTTGCCATTGGATAGAAATGGATAATTTAACTTCAAAGAGTGTAGAGGAACTAATGGGACCAAAAAGTTCTTAGTCAGCCAAGCACTTGTGACAGATTAATGCCTGTAATCCTAGCTACTCCAGAAGCTAAGGTCTGAGGATTGTGGTTTGAAAACTCCAGATAGTTTCTAATTATAAAATAGTGTAGACAACATGCTTCTGTGAATACTTAGAAAAGGAAAGGACACAGTGAGTTAGTTACTGCAAAATCATTTATTTTGTTGGGAAATGTTATTTTGTTTTTAAAATTACAAACAATTCATAAAAAACTAACCAGTATTTCCATTTTGTTTATGTCAATGTTGATCTTATTTCTTGAAGCCTTCTAATAATCAGTAATTTTCTTTAACAGAGGCTGAGTATTCTACTGAAAATGTTAAAAGGGAAAATAAGTAGTAAATTTTTAAGCAAGTTATTTAAGTAGTCTAAATGCAATTCTAATTGCAATATCTATTTTGTTAAAGTATCAAAGTTCAGACAAAGAACAATACACATGAGTATTGTTTTAAAGTTTATCTTTACTGCACTTCCCTGGTTGGCAAACCTTTGCATCTATTTGAAGTCTGGCAACTAAGGAATCTGAGCCAGGAGGGAGGATGTACTTGATTGAAGGCCATGTTTTCAAATCTGCCTCTCAATTTTGATCACTTGGATGTTCTTGAGCTTCACATTGCAGTAATATAAGCAAACTAGCTATTAACTGGGTCTATATTTCTTAGAGAGAGAAAGGTCTGTAACTTATGATCAAAGTCAATGGCTCGAAACTGAGGTTCCTTGTATTTTCTGGTCATCTTGGCGCCCAGGTATGTTATGAGTTCACATCTCTCCATAAACTGCTCCATCTTCTTCTTATACTTTCTTCTTATATATTCAGAACTTTTGGGATTAAATGCTGTAGCAAATTTCACCAAACTATGAATGGTTTCTTTTAGGTTAATGAGTTATTAAACCAAAGAAAAAGAATGACTGTGTGATTGAACTGCCCAGCTATAGCAGATTTGACCATAAATTGCCCGTATTCATCTTTTTCTATAGCATAGAATATTGAGAGCTGACTTTATTTGTTATATTCCCTGGATCCATGCATTCATGCATCCATCCATCCGTCCGTCCGTCCGTCCGTCCGTCCGTCCGTCCGTCCGTCCAGCCATCCATCCATCCTTTTTTGTGGAATTGGGGCTTGCCATGTCCCCAGTCCTTAGTCCTTAGAAAGGCACAGCTCATACATATAATCCTAGCTAGTGGGAGGTTGAGAAAGGAAGGAGCAGGTTAGTCTGGGCAAAAAGTTAAGGAGAACCTTAATCAAAGAACAAGCTGAGTATGTTGGTTCACACCTATAGTGTCAGCTACTTAGACGGCAGAGGTAGGAGAATTATAATGAGGCTGGCCTAGAGCAAAAAGCTGGAGATCCTACCTGAAAAAGACCTGAAGTTAAAGTGTGGCTCATATGCAAAGCCCTAAGTTCATATCCCATTAGTGGCAATCAACAACACATTAGCAACGTGGTTTGGATATTTTTGAGTTACTTGTATTTTGTGAGCATGAATATGCTTGCACACACACACACACACACACACACACACACACACACACACACACACACACACACACACTCCAACCAAATCAGCAACCCATGTTAACAACCCAGTTTATCACATATACCACAACCAGTATGAAATCAGTTCTGAGCAACAGAGCATGAAAAATACATACCTTTGAGGTGAAATGCTATATAGAGTAGTGCCGATCTCCTTATACTTAAGAAAGGGAACTTTGGCTTCAGGCATCCTGCTGCATTCATTGCTTTAATTAGAGAAGTTGCGATACCCTGAAGATAGAGAATAATTTAAATCATATGTATATCTGAGTTTGGTTTCTTCACCTCAAACAGAGTTGGGGATGTGGCTTAGAAAAATAGTTAGATGGCCATGTAGCCAACAGGTCATAAACATAAACTACATTTGATTAGGAAAAATGAAAGGCAAATTGGCTCAGTGTCCACTGGATGATGGATAAACTCTTGGGCTTCATTATGTAACTATTTTTTTTATGTCTGACATTTCCATAACAAAACATCAAAAAAGATAAAAGGGGATGCTGGGCTTTGAGTTGTTTTGGCTCCTCTTAGTTTCCATTCTCAGGACTGGCCAGCTTGCCTCTAACTCTAAGGATCTTTGGCGACCTGAGAAGGAATCCACAGACTACGACAGACAAGTGCTCAGAGCAAGGAAGAAGGTAAGGAGCTGTCCTGACAAAATGTGGATTTATGAGAACACTCCCTTCTTGATGCACTCCACCTGGCATTTTGATATTAAACCAGACTGACAGCTAACTTTCTAGGAAAGCAGAAAAGGACAGGTGGTTAGAATTTGTGATAAAAGTATAAAATTATCCTTTAGGCATTTATTTTATAAAAATAAAAAAATTAAAATGGAATAAAAAAATAAAAATAAACAAAAATGGGAGTTGACAACTGATAAGCTTTAATTTTCCTTTTGGTATTACTGGAGTCTTAACTCAGGGCTTTGCGCTTGCTACACACATGTTCTACCACTTGAGCCATAACTCCAGCCTTTTTTGCTCTAGTTTATGCTTCCAGTTGGGTCTCACCTTTTTTTGTATAGACTGTCCTAGGACCTCTATTCTCTTACCGCAATCTTCTCATAGCTGGGACCATAGGCATGAACCTCCATGCTTGGCTTGTTTACTGAGTTGAAGTCTCTCTAACTTTTTGCCTGAGCTGGCTTTGAACCACCACCTTCTTCCTGATTTCTGCCTCCTATGTAACTATGATTTGACCTAAGGCTTATTATTTTTTTTTTTAAAAAAAGAGGTAGATTCAGATAAATGGGATGTGACTTGGGTAGATAGCTTATCTATATTTGAGACAAGGGTTTTGTGGCCCACCTGTTCTGGTTCTGCAGTTCAACTCTTAAGCAGTAAATGAACCTCTCCAAGACTGAGCTCCGTGCTTTAAATTATGAAAAAATTTTCCCTCCCCCACAGTATAACCCCTGCTTTCACTGTATTTGATGTCGGTATAATTTGTGGAGGGGAAAGGGAAAAACAAATCGTTTAAATAGGGATACAGGTGGACCCATTGCAACAATGAGATGTACAAGTCATTATGTCGAAAACGAACGTTACAACTTTGGTGGGGGGTGAAGGGGGGCAGGGAGGATTGGGTGGAGGGGGGGGAGGATGGGAAGAGATGGGAAGGAGAAACAAAGGAGGCTACAATGCTTGATAAGAAATGTACTCATTATCTTGCCCATGTAATTGTAACCCCTCTGTACAGTATTTTCACAATAAAAAAATAAATTATGAAAAATTTTATAGACATTAAATTTTTTTTAAAAGGAGCCAAATTACATATTCAAGCCAAATATAAGTAAGTTTGCAGCAATCTACTGTCTCTTTGCTTTAGTGCAGATATTTAGGAATTAGCTATGGAAATTGGAGCTTTTCACATTTTATTTTTTTAACAACTTCCCATAAACAAAGTAGGTGAAGAGTGGACATACAGCTTAAAATTCAGCCTTGAACTTCACCACTATCAAAAAAAATCTACTTTAAAGATACAACATTTTCTTTCTTTTTTTTTTTTTTTGTCGGTCATGGGGCTTGAACTCTGGGCTTGGGCGCTGTCCCTCAGCTCTTCAGCTCAAGGCGAGCGCTCTACCACTTGAGCTACAGCACCACTTCCGGTTTTCTAGTGGTTTATTGGAGATAGGAGTCTCACGGTCTTTCCTGCCCGGGCTGGCTTTGAACCGCAATTCTCAGATCTCAGCCTCCTGAGTAGCTAGGATTACAGGCGTGAGCCACCGGCGCCCGGCAAGATACAACATTTTCTTATAATGTGTGTTACAGAAAATCATGCAATTAAACCTGTTCCAGATATCCAGGCAAAGGAAGACTAGTAAGGGATATGGGTTCCTTTAATGGAGGAAGTTTCTGTGGAAGCTTCTGATCCCAGTAGTTCATTGGTGACCTACGAACACAAAATTCATTAGCTGAATGCTCACAAATATACTCATTCTGCATGCATAGGAATGGGAATATACATAGACAGACAATAAAGCTCACTACTTGTTTCTCATCATTGGAGAATATTATACATGTGAGAAGGAAGACTGGAGCTCCTAGAAGTTCATAGCCACCCCTCCGCCAATCCCTACTCATCTATTATCTCTCTCTCTCTCTGTCTCTCTCTGTCTCTCTCTGTCTCTGTCTCTCTCTGTCTCCGTCTCTCTCTCCCTCTCTCTCTTTCTCTCTGTGTATATGTGTGTGTGTACTAGGGCTTGAACTTGGGGTCTGAGCACTGTCCCTTAGCTTTTTCAAGGCTATCTCTTTACTACTTGAGCCACAACTCCACTTTTCTGGACTTTTACTGGTTAATTGGAGATAAGAGACTTGCAGACTTTCCCATCCCAGCTAGCTTCAGGCCTCAGTCCCAAGTAGATAGGATTATAGGTGTGAGCCACCAGCATGAAGTTTAATTGTTGTCTTATTTTTTTTATAGCAACTATACAACACTTATTGGGGGGAGAGGGGATAGCTTTTTTATTGTTGTTTTGTTTTGTTTTTTTTTTGTCGGTCATGGGGCTTGAACTCTGGGCCTGGGCGCTGTCCTTCCCTAATCTCTTCAGCTCAAGGCGAGCGCTCTACCACTTGAGCTACAGCGCCACTTCCGGGGATAGCTTTTTTAAAGACAAGATCTCACTCTAGCACAGGCTAGCTTCAAACTTGCTGTCCTCCTACCTCAGTCTCTGCAAGTGATGGAATTACTAGTATGCTCCACCATATTGGTTAAATCTTTTTTTCTTTTTTAAAAAAATTTTATTTATGTGATATGGAAGAATTGAACCCAGGGCCTCATGTATGTTAGGAAGCACTCCACCACTAAACCACAATCCCAGCCCCCCAAATCTTTCTTTATTCTTCTTGAAATTCAAACTCTCTGAATATTGCTTTCTAGCTATAGGACCAGTGGATGGAACTTCCTCCCTCAGCTGTCATCACAAACAGGACCACACACACTGTCTTCTTTTTCATGGATATGCCTCCTATCGAAGACTATCCCTGATCATACTTTGGGTCCCATGGCACCCTCTCTCCAGTGGTTCTACCATAGCACTTTCTCTTTCTCTTTCCCTTGGGTCTTCAGCATTTCCTACTTTGGATCCCTCTCATGCCTCTATATCTGAACATGCCCATATTTCCCCCTTAAACAAGAAGAATTCTACCTTTACTTCTTCCTCCTTGTATCTCTTCTAGCAACTAACAGCTCCCCCCTATGTGCAATTAAACTCAAAAAGCCTCATTGGCAATCCTAAGCCACTGTACAAGGTCTCTCTGCCAGTGATATTTGGTTGGTCTGTATGGTACTTTTGTTGTGAAATTGAATCAGTTATGAATGTTTAAAATCTAGGAAGATTAAAGAAACATTTAACCATTATAACTTCTTATAACCCCTGCTGGTGGGGTCCCTACCACTTCTGTTCTACATCCAAGATTTTCCCCCAGCTACTCTTCCTCCTGGCCCTGTCTGTAATCTCTGGTGAAAGGAAAGCTCTTCATTTCCTGTCTGGTTTACTGCGCCACACCTGCCCCAGTGTGCTTAACTACTTTTGCTAAGACCACCTGCTCACACCTTCATCTGGCAGGTGTCTCGGTCCTTGTCTGGCCTGACGGCTCAGAAGTCTGTAGGTCTGTCGTCCCTATCAAGAGTGTCTCCCCTCTGCTTCCACCTCCCCAGGGTTTCAGTCTCTCCCTAAACTCTTCTGTGGACAACAGGATTACTCTATCAGCTTGTAAATGGTATTCCTGCTCTTTATCCATTCTCATCACACTTCTCAGCAAACTCGATTCTACGGCTGACCTAACTTAAAACCAGACAGGGTATTTGTCCTGCCTGTATGGTTAAATCCAAGAGCAGTGTGGTGGTATTACTGGCCTTCCACACTCTAGCTCTGCTCACCACCTTCAGTCTCACCTTTGTTTGTTCACCTTCTTCATATCATATTCAGCCAGGCTGAATTTCTTGCCGTTCCCTAATCCTCAGGGCTGCAGATCCCTCTGTTTGGAATCTGTTTGGAATCTGTCCCTCTTTCCTTCTTCTAAGCCCTCTAGTCCTCATTTGGACAATTCAGTCATACCTCCCTGCTGCACTTTTCCAGAACTGGAGGCAGTTCCCCATCCTGGAAACCCATCACATTGTCTTGTGGTCAGGTAAATCTATAGCACCCCCAAGCCCTTGTCCCAAAGGACAAGCACTAGTCCTTCTTCACCATTGTATGTGTGTATATGCGTGTGTGTTTATATATGTATATATGTATACATGTATATATATACATATATGTGCACATATAGCATATAGTATATATAATATACATACTACTATATATACAGTATATGTACTCTATATACTATATAGTATACTGTATATACCATATATAGTATACTGTAAATACTATGTATACATACTATATAAATATACATATTATATGCATACTATATGCTACAAACTACATATATGCTACATATTATGTAGTGTATATAGTATATGTAGCATATATACTATATATACCATATATGTAAGTATATATGCTCTCCCTCTCTATATATCCTTATATATATATCACTCTCCTCCCCTTCCTAAGTTCCCAGCATGGTGCATGGAATATAGAGAATACTTTATAGACATCTGGGATCTCATAATCTCACCTCAAAAATTTCTGAAGTTTTTCTTCACTCTCACAAATGTATATATGCTCTCGATATTCTACGGCATACTCATTATTACCAGGTACTAGGGCTTCATATCTGAATGGCCAAAAACAAAACAAAACACCCTATTGTGTAATTAACATTTAGAAGCAGGTAAGTAAAATGCAACAAGGTTTTGTTTTCCTGCCTATGCAGCTCAAGGAAGAAACATTTCCCCAGGTAATGAGCACATTAGGCTTGTGGCATGAGGCACTCCTTCCAAGTGGGGTTATCACTCTGCACTTAGGTGAGGGGCAAGGACTTGCCTTTGTTGTCCATCCTTATAGGTCACTGGACAGTAGCCCTGGAGATCTGCACACTTTGGGAACCGACTCTTCAGCTCTGATGCTGTCAGTCTTTTGGGGATCATGTCATCAGACAGGAGTGGGTGAGGTGCTAAAGGAGGTACATATAATTCTGGGTTCTCCAAAAATTTCTGTGAAAAAAAGAGCCACAAGAACAAGACCATTGAAAATAGCAATACTATGCCAATCAGAATTTCACAGGGGTTCTCTTGGTTCTTTTTAGGAGCAGTGTTCTGACTTTCAAATTGTCTGAGAATTGCCCTCCACATTGCAGTAACATTCTCTAATAGACAATTTCTTGTTTCACCCATTCATTCATTCAAAACTGATTTGCGGAGCTTCTACTGTGTGACAGGCACTGGAAAGTGCACAGTTATCTGCTGGCCCATCTTCTTGACCTGCTGTATCATCAACTGGTTGCATTAACTCACTGAATGACAGGTGAGTTAACTTCTCCAGCATCATTAGTTATCATTTTATATAGAAGAGGGAGTGGAGCAGATACATTATCTTTAAGGTCACTTCTAGTTTTTGTTGGTGTGTGTGTGTGTGTGTGTGTGTGTGTGTGTGTGTGTGTGTGTGTGTGTGTGTGTGTGTGTGTGTGTGTGTGTGTAATAGATTTTCTGACCAGGCTGGCTTCAAACCTTGATCCTCAGATCCTCAGATCTCTTGAGTGGCTAAGATTACAGTTGTAAGTCATTACTGCCTGGCCCTTATTTCTAGTTTTAAGTTTCTGTGATTACTAATAAGTAAGAAGGAAAACATAAATAGACCCTTTAATAAAGAAATGAAAAAATTTCTAATTCTTTGGAAGAAAGTAAAATGCTGAGGCATCTGTAATCATTTTTTACTACTGCCTATTGTATATTATACAATTATGGACATCACAACATCAGAGTAAAACTGTATTTGTAGTTTATTAAACTGGACTACCATTAGCTTTCTATATCTGTGGGATAAACAGTTGTCCCTCCATATCAGTGGGTTTTGTATCTTCGGATTTAAGCAAATAGAATAAAAATATTTAGAAAACAAAACTGGTCTTGAACTGAACATATATAGATGCTTTCTTTCCTTTTCCCTAAGTAATACAGTATAACAGCACTTAAATATATTTACATTGTATCAGTCATAAGTAATCTAGAGAAGATTTAAAATATATGGTAGGATATACACAGGTCATATACAAACAGGACTTCATTTTACATAAGATGGGGAATCCTGGAACCAATCTTCCACAGATATTAAGGCACAAGTATATAAAGTATCTAGGGAATTTTAGTAATAGAAAAAAAATTAAAGCTCGGGAAACAGATTGGCTCTCACTTTCTTTCTGTAGCCTGAATTCGGAACAGAATCCCTGCAGGATGCCTCCTGTATGCTGAGCTCTTTAGGCTCAGCACCCTCTTTGTGTGAGACTCTTCCAATGTGATAGGCTAGCTAAGGTCAAAGGTTCATCACTAACCAGGTACTTCTGCTATGTTTCAATATGTGCTCTGAGATGCAGTCTCAGGACTGTTTCTGAGTTTTTCACTGGCCAGAGTCACAGATTGCAGTAATGGGGCTCCTGGGAATTGCTGGGTGTTCCCAGGTATGACAACCTTTGGTATCTGATGACTTTCAAGCAAAATAAGGTGTTTTCTTAGTAAATATTTGGAGTTAGAAGAAAGCTTACATTTAGTTTTTCCTTAGAACTCATTTTATAGTAGTGCCCCCTGAATTCTGCAGCCAATTCCAAGGAGTCAGTTCCAGAGCAGTCAACTAACTCATTGGATTCTCCCAGGCTGACAGGGCAGTACTGTCCAAATTCTCCCAGGCGAGAAACCAGCTCTTGAGGTGTGATACATAACTTGTCGATGCAAGCAGCTTTTCCTATGATTGACATGTAATTATTATATATGTGCAGATTATTTATTCCTATTATTAACATATAATTATTATAACAATTATTAACATATAACTACTAACATAATTATCTGTCTGTCTGTTTTCTATCTGTGGAGATAAGAGTCTTATAAACTTTCCTGCCTAAGCTGGCTTTAAACCATTTAAACCTCAAATCTCAGTCTCCTGAATAGCTAGGATTACAGGAAAGATCCCACTTTTTTTTTTTTTTTTTTTGTCAGTCATGGGGCCTGAACTCTGGGCCTGGACGCTGTCCCGCAGCTCTTCAGCTCAAGGCTAGCACTCTACCATTTGAGCCACATTGCCACTTCTGGCTTTTTCTGCTTATGTGGTGCTGAGGAATCGAACCCAGGGCCTCAGGCTTGCAGAGCAAGCATTCTACTGCTGAGTCACCTTCCCAGCCCAAGATCCCAGTTTTTAACACTATTGCATGGAGTTTAGGTTTCAGCATATGAGCTGTAGAGGGTACACAAACATTTAGGTCACAGCACCATGATAATTGGGATAATTGGTTAGTATTATTTAAAATATTAATAAAGATAGTCAAGACAATCATTCAAATTTAATGAATTGTGGTAATATGGGCCAGATCAAGTCACATTTTATTTTACTTTTTTCAAATATTTCCTTACCTTCTTTTATTCTTTCCATGTATGTCTGCATGTATGTATTCACCGTCTGAATGTTCTTAAGGACTTCATTCCATACCCACCACTTATTGTGAAAGCCATCAATCACATACCAGTTCTGATGCTGTTCTTGGTAATATTTCCTAATATCAATAATATTTTTTTTGTACTTTGCATTCTTGATAGCTATAATCTGTGCACTATTGTGCAATGGGTAAGGTAAGCTAACAGAGAAAAAGAAGAATAAGGAAGGCTGTTAACACATGAAGCTCAACCTTTTGTCATTGTTTTAATCATGCATATTACCTTTGCTCACTCCTTTTATCCAAGATCAGTCGTTTGAAAATCTCCTTGGAAGGCACATCCATTTCAAAGATGATCATGGGAATGATTGACCTGTCTTCTAAGAGCTTCATTTGATATGCAGTTACAGGGTACCCATCAATGACAACACTAACAAAAAGAAACATACAAATTAAAATTCCAGATTTCTTTTCTCTCATTGTCTTCCATCTTCCAGAGCAGTCCATCTTTTTTTTTCCAGGTCAGTCATGGGACTTGAGCTCAGGGCCTGGTCACTGTCCCTGAGCTTTTTTGCCCAAGACAAGTGCTCTACCACTTGAGCCACAGTTGCACTTTTTGGCAATTAATTGGAGATAAGAGTCTCATGGACTTTCCTTCCTGGGCTGCCTTCAAACTGCATTTCTCAGATCTCAGCCTCTTGAGTTGCTAGGATTCCAGGCTTGAGTCACCAGTGCCTGGCTACCATAATCTTAATTAAACCAGGGGATTCTAGGCCATTTATTTAGGCTCGAGGGCTTAGTGTTAGGCTTCCCTGGGGAAAGCTTTTCCTACTGCTTTTGGTGAGTGGCTCTGCTGGAGGAGCAATGGTCAGGCAGTGGAGGGTTAAATGAAGAAAGCCTGAGCACTTAGCTCTGTTGTCCAAATGTAGCAAAAAGAGAAGGACATTGCTCCCTGGGTAGAAATCTGGGCCAGAGTGAGAGCAGCCAGCCGGGCAAGTGAGGGCTGTTCTTCCAACCTCCTAAGGGGCAGTGAGGAGTGCTCCTGGGTAGGGAACTGCTGTGCCCTCCTCTGTGGCCTAGGAGTTTTCATTCCACTCAGGGTTGCTGCAAGGAGTGATGTTGCCCATTGGCTTATCTGACATGTGAATTTTCAAGCCAGTCGTGGGCCTCAACTCTGGGCCTGGGCACTGTCCCTCAGCTCTTCAGCTCAAGGCTAGCACTCTACCACTTGAGCCACAATGCCACTTCCGGCTTTTTTTTTTCCTGCTTATGTGGTGCTGAGGAATCGAACCCAGGGCCTCATGCATGCAAGGCAAGCACTCTACCACTGAGCCACCTTCCCAGCCCCTCAAGCCAACTTTTACCTTGACAGAAAAGTAAAACAACCGGGCACCAGTGGTTCACTCCTGTAATCCTAGCTACCCAGGAGGCTGAGGTCTGAGGATCTCAGTTCAAAACTAGCCCGGGCAGGAAAGTCCATAAGACTCTTATCTCCGATTAACAACCAGAAGTGGCTCAAGTGGTAGAGCACTTGCCTTAAGCTAAAGAGCTGAGGGACAGTGCCGAGGCCCAGAGTTCAAGTCCCACGACTGACAAAGGAAAAAAAAAAAAGAAAACATTTGCTCAGAATTTAAGAATTAGAATGAAGCCTTTAGTTATTTTTTTTTTTTTTTTAACCCAGAACTAAGGACCAGACTCAGAGCCTTGCACTTGCCAGGCAAGTGCTCTTCCACTGAGTGAAATCCCTAAACCTGAATAAATCCTTTAGAAGAACAACTTCTTGACTGGTGTGCCTCCCTCTTCCCCCTCCTTTACCCCTTTCACTTACCCCGCAGTGTTACATACGCTTTCCATCATGGAAACGTCTAAGGCTTCAATAGCCAGTTCATCGGGGGCTGTCATTCCTTTATGAAGATGCCAATTTAACATAAGTGCCAGCTCTGTTTGGGGGAAATTGTTTAATATGCCACGCATAGCTTCTCCAATTGACAAACGCTTTAAGCCATACTCACTTACAAGTCTTTTGGCAACTGAAAAACATAAAACAACTTTTTCATTTCACATCTTCATCTGTTACTTCTAGCCTCTGGTTGGTGCCATCAATAGCAAGGCTCTCTCAAAACTTCTAGAATGGAATAGAGGGCTAGGAATCAGGATGAAAGAAAGAGGGGAAGGGAGAGTTGACATGCTTCAAACACGATAGATATGTATGGAAGTGTCACAGCGAAAGCCATGATTTATACAAATAATGTATGTTAATAATTACAATAAAATGGATCTGTATTCTTTATTCCTTTTTGATGATAAAGACTATATCCCTTAGTAAAAAAATAAAATAAAGAATGAACTAGGAATCTGTGTTTTCTCGTACTATGGAAAATAATAAGAATAAGAATAAGAATAATAAAAAGAATAATCTTTTGTTTTAATTCTTTGGAAGTTTGATGTAAATTTTCTCTAAAACTACCTGATCCTGGGCTGTTTTGGAGTTGGGTTTGTTTCTGACTGTTTTCTTGCTATGCTACAGTTCTGGCCTGGATTGATGCTCAGAGCCTTTAAGAGGAGAGGCCTAGTGGGAGGTTTCTTATCACTAGGCCATGCTTTTGAAGGGGATTGTGGAATCTGGTCTCTCTCTCTCTCTCTCTCTCTCTCTCTCTCTCTCTCTCTCTCTCTCTCTCTCTCTCTCTCTCTCTCTCTCTCTCTCTTTCTCTCTGTCTCTGTCTCTCTCTTTTTGTGTATGTCTCAGTCATGAAGTGAAGAGCTGTCTTCCACCATGAGTTCCTTGACATGATTTGCTGCCAAGCCACATGTCCATGGGCAATTAGACCAGCTGACCATGGACTGACTGATACCCCTCTGAAACTGAGCCAAAATAAGTCTGTCAGTCTGTCTGTCTCTCTTTGCCAGTCCTGGAACTTGAACTTAGGTCCTGGGTTCTGTCCCTGAGCTTCTTTTGCTTGACTAGCATTCTACTACTTGAGCTACAGCTCTACTTCTGACTTTTTGGATAGTTTATTGGAGATAAACATCTCATGGACTTTATTGGCCAGGCTGGCTTCAAACTACAGTCTTTAGATCTCAGCCTCCTGGGTAGCTAGGATTACAGGTGCCTAGCCATCTCTATTTTCTACAAGTTCATTATCTCAGATACTTCATTATAGTAATGGAAAGATCACTAACAAGCTTTTCATCAAGTTATTGGCCTATCTAATGATGACTGCTTTTTCATCTCAGTTTTGCTAGTCGATTTTCTGGAGAAGCGGTGCTGGGTTTCAGGAGATAGTATCATGTTCAAGAAAGACAGACAGAAACATGCTTACCTGTGGTTTTCCCAGATTTTGGTGGCCCCACAATCATAATCCTAACAGGCACAGTGGCCTTTGGTTTAGGTTGCCGGATATATTTGATTGGATTCTTCATAAATTTTTCTTTAGTTGCCTTACTAGATAAAAAATAAATATACTGCCGATGGATTACAGGGTAACTTGGATTCAGTGCATTTCCTACTGGTTTGAGTGTGTCTCCTTCACTTAGCTGCAATACAATTGAATTTGTAAGTTGCTTTCAATTTATACACCATTTCTTTCCAATAGATTTGAAAGATACTGTAAAATAAGAAACAAACCCTTTCTTACATAATAAAGGAAACTATAAATATTAATGTGTAAAAAGTATGAATTATTTCATATACAGATGCAATCAGGGTAACATTTCCTAACTGGCTTCTGGCTATAACAAATGCAGTTCTGCACCCTTTAGCATAGCTTTAGATTTTGGTTAGTGAGTGCTGCATCCAGGGACTGTAAGACACTTGTATATATTTATAGGCTTATCTGTCCTTATACATAGATCCATTCCTAAAGTGCTGTTATAGATTGACTTTATTTTTCCCCTACAATATTTAGCTTGGAGCCCTAATTTCCCAATTGGCTGTTATTTGGAGATAAGGCTTTAAAATTATTTTATTTTAGAATAGCATATATGAACAATATTGTGATAATTTCATACATGTATACAGTGCATGTTGAACATGTTCACCCTTCTATTATATTCACATTCCTCCCTTCAGCTCCCCTTTCCAAATAGAGTTTGGTGAGTTTCAGTACACTGTCTTCATATATACTTCAATCCTCTTTGTCACCCTGTTACTGTCCTTTTCCTCTCCTTCTTTCTAGTGTCCCCACCTCCAGTCTCCCTTTTCACATTCATGCTTTTAAGGAGATAATTAAAGCTAAAAGAGGACAAAGATAAGGCTCTAGTCTAGTAGGACTAGTGTCCTCATAAGAAGAGGATGAGCTGGCTGTTGGTGGCTCACACCTGTAACCCCAGCTACTCATGAGGCTAAGATCTGAGGATCGTGGTTCAGAGCCCGCCCTGGTAGGAAGGTGTGTGAGACTCATTTCCAATTAACTACCAAAAAGCTAGAAATGGTGTCTCAAAGTGACTGAGCACTAGTCTTGAGCACAAAAGCTCAGAGACAGTGCCCAGGCCCTGAGTTCACACCAGGATTGGTATCTCCCCCCACCCCACCCCCCAAAAAAAAGAGTTGTTCCTGTAAGAACACTTTAAGAAGGGAGCTCACTGCAAGCCCAGGACAGCGGCCTAGAGGAACCTTAATCTGAATCTCCAGCCTCCAGAACCATGAGAAAATAAATCTCCATAGGTTAAATACTACTGGCTGTGGTATTTTGTTATGACATCCTGAGCAGATGACTACAGGTGGGTTCCTGTGGTGGGTTCCTGTGGTCGAGTGGTTCAGTAGATTCTCTTCCACATTTTTGTATAAATGAATTCCCTCTCATATCACCACTGGCAGCAGTCATGAAAGGAAAAAATACCCACCAAAGGTAGCCTAAGGTAGGGGTGTACAATGGAATGGGCAAAGTTATCTCACGTCTTTGAATTGGTGCTGATTCCCTTTTTACCACATCAGATAGATAGACAAGCATTAGCCATCCGGACTTAACAGAGTAGGGATGAAATACTATGGTATTTATAATTAGATGCTTGTCCTCAAGAACTACACCAAAACAGTCGACAAGAGGTCAGTAGTACCGTGAATATCATGGCTCATAAGCTGGGATGAAATCATGGCTAGGGGTAAATGCTATGGATATGAAGAAATTCAAATGATGTGTGTGTATGTGTGGGGATCTGCATCAAGTTACATCGTAGCAACAGCAAAGATGAAATTGAATTATTCTATTTTAAATCCTCAAGTATTTTCATAACTAGTTTAAGATGCAATTCAATGATAACAAAAATTTTTAAAAAGAGATGAGGAAAGAACCTGGCTTTCAAATGCATTTGCTGAAATTACCTTTACAGGATCCCAGTAGCCAAAGGAACTTATGTACTTGTAGGTGTAGGTGAGCATCTTCTCAGCAAGCTGTCCTGTTATTGGATAACACTTCTCGAAAATGCTTATACGGTTCTCCACCAGTGGCTTTAGCCTCATGTTTAATATATATTGTACAATGTGGATTTTCCGGGCTCCATTAACAGTAATGATTGGTACCAAGACCTTCTCAAATTCATCCTGATGGAAAGAAGCCATAAAACCTAATGTATTTAGTGGGCAAAACACTCATGTCATTCAATCACAGCACAGGCACTGCTGATGTTTGCTTCAGCATAGAAAACAACTCATTTTCAGTCTGCAAGTGGCTGTGTTTTGACAGCTCAACTGATTTTGGCCCTGTGGGGCCTCCGTGCTCCTCTTGTTTACAAGCTTGTTTTCATAATTGTTAAGTGGTACTAACAAAGAAGAGAAAGGTCTAAAATAAGCACTTTGTTTGAGATGTGACAAGGAAATAAGGCATTAAATCAAATTTGTATGTGTGTGTTTTAGGTGTTACTCTGTGTGTGTGTGTGTGTGTGTGTGTGTGTGTGTGTGTGTGTGTGTGTGTGTGTGTGTGTGTATTTGTGCATACATGCAAGTTCTAGGGTTTGAACTCCTGGCTTTTGGCTCAAGGCTGGCACTCTACCACTTGAGCTGCATCTAACTTCGTTTTGTGTTAATCAGAGATAACAGTCTCATGAATTTGTCTGCCTGGGCTTGCTTCTGTGATACTGAGATTCCTGAGAAGTTAGGATTACATGTGTGAGAAACCACTGATGCTCAGCCTCAAATGTGAATGTTTTGAATTATTTAAAAAAATGAGGAAAAACCATAACCTGGATCATTTGCAGACTGTTCATTTCTGTTTCAACTTTTTCTCCCAGTTCACTTTTCAGGCGCTCAATAGCATCGGCTTCTTGTTCTTCATCTTCCTCACTCATCTCTTCCTCATCTTTTGGAAACTCCTCTTCAAGGGTGTTTTCAATATCCTCATCATCTTCTTCAAGATCTTCCTCACTAATGTCCTCTTCTTCTCTCAGGCCAGCCTAAAGAAGGAGATACTTACTCCTTTTTACACGACATACAAAATATGTGCCAAATGACACAGCTAACAAATCATCATGATATAAATGATATTTATATCTAGAATTATCATGTGTTAGGTATTTCTGATGGTCTTCAGGAACATTTAATGTAGTTCAAAGAGTAAAAAGTTGTATTAACAACTGCATTTTAAATATAAAGCAGGTCATTTTGTTTTCTACTATTTGCCATAAAACCAACATATTTTATTTTTTCCCATATTACTACATATTTTCATTACTTTAAATCACTGTATGGTAAGTATTTCATAATATCTGTTGATTTAACCATCTCTCCATTTATTTATTTTTATTTTTTTGCCAGTCGTGGGGCCTGAACTCTGGGCCTGAGGGCTGTCCTTCAGCTCTTCAGCTCAAGGCTAGCACTCTACCACTTGAACCACAGTGCCAATTCCAGATTTTTCTGCTTATGTGGTGCTAAGGAATCGAACCAAGGGTCTCATGCATGCAAGGCAAGCACTCTACCACTGAGCCACCTTCCCAGCCTTCAGTCCTCTTTATATTTTTATGTTTTGCTGGTACTCGGGGCCTCATGCTTGTTTGACTGGTGCTCTACCACTCAAGTCATGCCTTTAGTCCAATATTTTAATTCTTAATTTTATAATCCAGTGCCTATCATTTTAAATACTATCCCTAATTATCAATATAGGAGCTAGTTCTTCAGATGGTCTTATTCTTCCCATCATACCAGAAGAATAAACAATAATACCAGAAATGAAGATGTCTGGATAGATATAAGTATTTCTTTTTCTTTTGTTGGTTGTGGGGCTTGAACTCAGGGCCTGGGCACTGTCCCTGAGCTCTTTTGTTCAAGGCTAATGCTCTACCACTTTGAGCCACAGTGCCACTTCTAGTTTTTGAGTGGTTAATTGGAGATAAGAGTCTCACAGGGACTTTTTTCTATTGGACTGGCTTTGAACCTCAGTCCCCAGATCTCAGTCTCCTGAGTAGCTAGAATTACAGGCATGAGCTACCAGCAAGTTTTTCTTTTAAGTTCAAGCCATATGAGTAGCTGAAGCAGCATCAAACTGCTGTAATTCCAGAACTGGGGAGGTTGAGGCAGGAGAATCATACGTTTCAGTTTAGCCTGTGTTACGTGGCAAGTTCCCAACTTCAGTTGGATTGTGTAGTAAGACCTTGTCCTCATAAAATCAGAAAACATACTGGAGCCTGGTTCTTGACTGTAATCTGAACTACTTAAGAGGTTGAGATCTGATAGTTGTAGTTTAAAGTTCGGCCAGGCAGAAAAGTCTAAAAGATTCTTATCTCCAATTAACAAGCAAAAAGCTGGAAGTGGAGGAGAGACAGAGTACTGGCTTTCAGAAAAAAAACAAAAACAAAAAACAAAAAACAAGAAGCTCAAGACCCTGAGTTCAAGCCACAGCAAAACACAAAAGAAAAGAAAAAATCAGTTTTAGCTGCGCTCCAGTAGCTCACAGCTGTTATTTTAGCTACTCAGGAGGCTGAGATCTGAGCGTCTTTGTTCAAAGCCAGCCTGGGCAGGAAAGTCCACGTGACTCTTATCTCCAATTAACCACTACAACGCAAGAAGTAGAGCTGTGGTTCAAGTGGGAGAGGATTAGCCAGGAACAAAAACGCTCAGGGACAGCACCCAGGCCCTGAGTTCAAGCCCCAGGCTTGGCACTAAGCTGGGGAAAAAAAAAAGCATTTTGGGGCTGGGAAGGTGGCTCGGTGGTAAAGCGCTTGCCTTGCATGCATGAGGCCCTGGGTTCAATTCCTCAGCACCACATAAGCAAAAAGAATAAAAGCCGGAAGTGGCGCTGTGGCTCAAGTGGTAGAACGCTAGCCTTGAGCTGAAGAGCTGAGGGACAGCGCCCAGGCCCAGAGTTCAGGCCCCATGATTGACCAAAAAAAAAAAAAAAAAAAAAAAGCATTTTTGTTTACTTCTGAGATAACCTCAGAGTTGAGAAATCCACAGAGGCACGGTCAAAGGTGAGAAAGGAGTCCTTATTAGCTGGCCAGCGACTTCCCTGTCCTGGAATATGGTGTCTCAGAACTAAGAACAGCCATTATCTCCAATGGGGCAGGGTTTATAATGGCAAAAACCCAGATGGCAGTTTCACAAGCAAGCAAGCTAATTTTCTGCAGTTGCTGAACATCAAAGATCCTGGAACTATTTGAGCCATTAGGGGCAAGGTGCTCCATAGCTACTGGACATTAAAGATGGTCAGGACCAGGCAGACAACACAGATGGAGGCCAGATATAGGTGCAGTTTGGGGACTGGGGGTGGAGATTACCAAGAAATGGAAAACTGGGTTCTCCTACCTCCAGTTTCCTTCTTTTCTCTCTCTCTGAAATAAGTTCGGCCCTTCTTTTGGCTATCATATCATCCTGTTAAAGAAAAAGTTATGATTTTTAATAGAAAATGATAAAATTACCTTTTGTATATTAATATGTACCTTTATCCCCAAAGTGAAGATAACATTTGTGTGGATATTTGGGGAATTGTGGGTAGTATGTGATAACAGCAATTATGTTACTTGTATCATTGTCTTTCTGGGCCACTGATTAGTTATCTCTCTCCACAGGGTTAAATGGCACTTAGTACACTCACTCTTCTCACACGTTTTAGAGTTCTTTCTCAAAATTTAATATACACTTGTTTTGGCTAATAACTAGATTTTTTTAATGTTTATTCTTGCCAGTCCTGGGGCTTGAACTCTGGGCCTAAGCACTGTCCCTGAGCTTCTTTTGCTCAAGGCTAGTGCTCTACCACTTAAGCCAAGTGCCACTTCCAGCTTTTTCTGAGTAGTTTGTTGGAGATAGGATTTTCATGGACTTTCCTGCAGGGGCTAGTTTCCAACTGTGATCCTCAGATCTCAGCTTCCTGCATAGCTAGGATTATAGGTGTAAGCCACTGGTGCCCAGCTTAACACTCAATTTTATATATGGGAAGATAATTTATTGAAAATGTTTGGAAACCTTTTACTGTTAACATATGATCACCAATCGGAGAAAGGAATGGTGGGTAAATACAGTCATAATACTCAATATACATATACACATGGAATAAGTGGATGAGTAGATGAGTGGAGTTGGGATAGTTGGGTGAGAGGACAGATATTTGGGACAGATGGGGGAGAATAATGGAAGAAGTGATATTGATCAACATAGGTTGGCTTGGAACCCTTTTGTATAACTACTTATAGATAATTAAAAAAGAAATTTGTTATGGATGGAAAAACTTTACATTTGTGCACATAAACCATATGTACTTTAGAGACAGTCATAAGTATGGTGAACAACACAGTCCTCCTGATTTCTATCAGCTTCTAGATCTAAGGTAGTGGGTCCTTTGGCATGTTGCAAGGGTTGTGTGAAAACACAGTTCCCTTCAGGGTTTGGGACTGGTTCCTGGGGACTCTCCAAATTAGTCTCTTTGAACACTTAATACTTAGTACATAATGTTTTGAGTTCTTCTGATCCTTTCACTCAATGAAGCAGTCAGTGATTTTCATTTATGGTGTCTGCCAGATGTCAATACTGTCCTGAGCACTGTAATACATCTTCTTTCTTGTTTGTGACCAAAATACATCAGCAAGTCAGACAGTATTTCCTATTCTTAAGGTAAGCTAACAAATTCAGAGGGTTGAATTCACAATGCCACATTCCATGTATGGGGATGATTTGAGCTACTACCAGCTCAGGGAATGGACAGTCGGGTGGTATGGTGGCTGAAGAAGAGCTAAGATTTGTTCTTGCTGGGAAATAGTCAGAGAGAGGCTTTGGAACAAGAATAGGTATGCATTTTGAATGTTATCCAAGTAAAGTGTGAGGAAAATTAGTTTGGAAGTAGCTGTAAGGATGGCCTGAAGAATCCAGGGATGAAACAAGAAGGACAAGGAGAAGATCACTGTTATAGGATTGCTCCTCGGCACCCAGGAGTCTCTGTGCCAGAGTGAGGTAGGAAGGTGAAAAGAAGGGATAGATACAGGAGGCTAGGAAAAAGCTCCACAGATCTGTTTTCCTGCTGTGGGCTCCTAAAGTTCTCTGAGTATATGCTGTCTAGGCTGCCCCTTCCCCTGGATGCTGCCTCAGTTAGAAACCTGGCCTTACCCCATTGTCTTTGACTTGGAAACTCATTAACATATTGATTTAAGAAGCCTCAAATAATTCTCTATGTGCAGGTGTGAGTGAGTGCATGCCATCTGGTCCTGGGGATTGAACTCAGGGCCTGGCTATTGTCCTTTAGTGCTTTTTCTCATGGCTGGAACTCTATCACTTGAGCCACAGCACCACATTAGCTATTTAGTGGTTAACTGGGGATAAGAGTCCCATGGCTTTTCCTGCTTGGGCTGACTTGGAACCTCAAGCATCATATCTCAGTCCCCTGAGTAGTTAGGGTTACAGGCATGAGCTACCATTGCTTAGCCTATTCTTAATTCTTTTGATAAAGATGCTTACTACTTAATGCAACATGTTTTCAGAATGCTTACTGTGTTATTAAAATCAGAAAACTAGCCGGGTGCCTGTGGCTCATGCCTATACTCCTATAATCCTAGCTACTCAAGAGACTGAGAACTGAGGATCAAAGTTCAAAGTTAGCCCAGGTGGGAAAGTTCGACTCTTATCTCCAATAAACCACTCAGAAAGTAGCAAGTGGCTCAAGTAGTAGAGCCGAAAAGCTGAGGGACAGTGCCCATGCCCAGAATTCAAGACCCTTGACTGACCAAAAAAAAAAAAAAAAAGAAAGAAAAGAAAAGAAAACTACCTTCTTGTGACTTAAAAAAAATCCTAAACGGATTCATTCCTGTTCTTTTGTACTGGATACCTACCCTGATTTTTGTCTTCATTTCTTTGATGAGTTTTCTCCTGCCTAATTTCTTCTGTTGTTTTGCTTTCCATTTTGCAATTTGGAAGGGAAGCAGTCGATCAGAAATATCTTGATCTTCAACATGTATCAAAACAGCAACATCTGGGAAAAATCCATGCTCCTCTAGATACAAGACTTCATCAAGATACCGTGGGAAGCCATCTAGTACAAAACCCGTGGAACTAGGTAGAAATTTATTTAGTATTTTAAGCAAATAAATAATATCGTAAGTACATAAATATTTATCTTTATTATATACTGTTACATGTTTATATTATCTTGATAAATCCCAAGTGTATAGCAAACCTGTAATGAATATTTTAATTTACTGTAGTATCTTTAATGTTAAAATATTTAATATTTCTAGTTGCATACATATTTCGTCTCTAAGATGTATAAAATTTGAGTAAAATATAACATAATAAAATACTTTATGCTTATACTTATAAAAGTGTAGTCAATCAGTTTTTTGGGGGTGTAGGTACTGGGACCTGAATTCAGGGCCTCCCACTCTTGGCTTTTTTACTCAAGACTAGCACTCTACTACCAGAGCCACAGCTTCACTTCTAGCTTTTTGCTCATTAATTGGAGATAGGAGTCCCTTGGATTTGTCTGTCCAGGCTTTCTTCAAACACTTCCCCTCAGGTATCAGCCTCCTAAGTAGCTAGCATTACAGGTGTTTGTTTTGTTTTATACTGTGCATTTAAGTAAGTTTTCTTCTTAATGTGACAGCACTTCTGTAACATCTGTTTTTCAGCCTCCAAAGATGTTAATTCTAAAATGTTTACTCCCCTTTCTTGACTAGGCAACGTTCCACATACTGGCTATAATGTGTGTGTTGTCTTCTTCAGATATGCTTTTAGTCTGTCGGCTCTTCTAGAATGAAAGTTTTCATTCCTAGTGTCCCAGCTGCCACTTCTTTGCCACTATCCATGACATCCAAGTCTTCACTTCAACACCCAAACTTGCTTACAGTACATTTTGAAAGCATGGCTTGGTTTCTTTATTTGCATACCCTTCAGGAATGATGTATTATGCTGTTAAAAATGGCACTCATGTTTACCCTTCCCAACTTCTCTTCCTCAGACTCAGTAGTTTTTAGGAGCCATACCCCTCCCACTTCTCAAACTTACCCGTAAGTGCTGACAAGTCTGCATTAACATGCCCATTCCTGCCAGTACACCTCATGGTAGTCCTGGGCATATTTCTCCAAGACTGTTGTAATAGGCTGGTGCCAGGGTTTAAACTCAGGGCCTCAGCTGTTCTGTGAGTCGCCCCTCCAGTCTGACATTTTGTGGCTTAATTGGAGATGAGAGTCTCAAGGACTTTTTTTTGCCTGTATTGGCTTGTGTAGCTAGAATGATAGGCATGAACCACTGGCACATACCAAAATGTACTATTTTTTCCCCTGATCATAAAAACAAGAAATCTCTGTAAATAAATTGGAACTGAGGGGAGGGGAAACAACAAAAAGGGCAAATATCTCAGAGATTACTGACTTTCATTTTATTTCCTTCTGTTTGGCTTTTAATGTGTCAGTTTCTCTATAATAGTATTAATATTTCTGCACCTGCTTTTATTTTTTATTTTTATTGTGAAAATACTGTACAGAGGGGTTACAATTACATGGGCAAGATAGTGAGTACATTTCTTATCTGCACCTGCTTTTAAAATTATCATGTGATAATATTTCACATGCTATTATAAAATTTTCATTATAATAAATTTTAATAGTTGCATAATATTCAGCTAGTTTATTTAACCTTTCTTTTTTTTTGGTGTCAGTTCTGTGGCTTGAACTCAGGGCCTAGGCTTTGTCCCTCAAATTTTATGTTCAAAGCCAGTGCTCTACCATTTGGGGCACAGCTCCAATACCAGCTTTTTGGTAGTTCATTATAAATAAGAGACTCACAGATTTTCCTGCACATGCTGGCTTGGAACCATGATCCTCAGATCCTAGCCTTCTGAGTAGCTAAAATTACAGGCATGAGCCACTGGGACCCAGCTACCTTTTACAAGTTTTATTTTATATTGATTTTACTTTAAATTCTTCAGTCCACATTTCTATGTATCTATACCTATATGTATCTTGGTACATTACTTATTTTACTGTGTGGCATTATGTCAGGAGATAAATTAATGAAGGACAACTTATTTATGCAGCTATATATAAACCTCCATACATTTCCTACAAATGTTGATCTAATTTAGCTTGATTAAAAAAAAATCTTTTTGAGTAATAGGCCAAGCACGGTGGCTTATGTTTATAAGGCTAGCTAATCAGGAGGCTGAGATCTGAGGAGCACAGTTAGAAGCCAGTCCAGGCAGGAAAATCCATGAGACTCTTATCTTTGATTAACTAGCAAAAAAACTAGAAGTAGAGGTGTGATGTAAATGGTAGAGTGACAACCTTGAATGAAAATGCACAGGGAAAGACTGTCCAGACTTTAAATTCAAGCCTCAGGACTGGCGCGCGCGTGCGCACACACACACACACACACACACACACACACACACACACACACACACACACAGAAAAATTAAAAAGAAGTAAATGCCTCCAATTCTATATACATTAAGATACCGTATTGGTTCTTTAAGCCACCACTCAGAAAGAATCATATTAAGAATTTCAGGGGGCAGTGGTTCATTTTCCACCAGACTTGCTTTGATTGCTTCTTCTTCTTCTGTAAATTTTACGTCCAGTAGCTAAAGATAAAGGTCAGAAGATAAAGAAGACTGCATTATATAAATGATTAGAATGAGACTTATTTTTCTCCTGAGATTTTTAGATTTCTGTTTATGAGCATTGTAAAAAGCTCTTATCTTTATATCATTATTAAATTTGATTATAAATTGTATCTATTATAGCTAAGAGGAGTGGCCAGTGATGACATGATTAATTTCATGTGGCCTTAAAACTCTTGATGTTTTACTAAAATTTTGTTTAGTTTCCCTCACATACTTGCAAGGCACTTTTTAAAATAATCATGTATCTTATAATTTTATATCTTCATCCTAGATCCTGATTAGAAGATGGCCAAATCATGGCAGTCATTTGAAATACAATCATCATCATAATAACAGAATTGATAATTAGCCTAAGTAAACTTTCTTTCTTTCTTTTCGCCCGTCGTGGGGCTTGAACTCTGGGCTTGGGTGCTGTCCTTGTGCTCTTCAACTCAAGGCGAGCACTCTACCGCTTGAGCCACAGCGTCACTTCCGGTTTTCTAGTGGTTAATTGGAGATGAGTCTCACAGACTTTTCTGCCTGGGCTGCCTTTGAACCACAATCCTCAGATCTCAGCCTCCTGAGGAGCTAGGATTACAGGCGTGAGCCACTGGCACCCAGCAATTAAGTAAGCTTTCTCTGAAGAAAGACTATCCTTAGAACAACAACAATAGTTTTCTTAGAATTATTATTTTTTTTTTTTGACAGAGGCAATTTTGGGCTTTGAACTCAAGGTCTTGCTGTTTGTGTTTGTAGGTGCTTCAACACTGGGCAACACTCCCCCCTCTTTTTTGTCAGTCATGGGTCTTGAACTCTGGGCCTGGGCACTGTCCCTGAGCCTTTCAGCTCAAGGTGAGCGCTCTACCACTTGAGCCACAGCTCCACTTCTGGTTTTCTGGTAGTTAATTGGAGATAAGAGTCTCAAGGACTTTCCTGTCCCAACTGGCTTTGAACCATGATCCTCAGATCTCAGCCTCCTGAGTAGCTATGAGTACAGGTGTGAGCCACCAGTGCCCTGATCCCCTTTTGTGTACTCGCTATTTATTTATTTTTGGCAGAAGTGGGGTTTGAACTGGGGTTTGAACTCTGAGTCTCATGTTGTTAAGCTGGTGGTCTTACCTCTGGGCCACACCTCCAGCCCTATTTTTTTGTTCCAATACCAGGACTCAACTTGGTGCCTGCTGCTTTGCTCATAGGCTAGTGTTGTACCAACTGAACAGCCAACAGCCCCATTTCTTTTGCTGGTTCGGAGGCTTGAACTCAGAGCCTAGGTGTTGTCCCTGAGCTTCTTTTGCTTTTTTTTTTTTTTTTTTGGCTGGTCATGAGGCTGGAACTCTGGGCTTGGGTGCTGTCCCTGAGATCATTTTTGCTTAAGGCTAGGGCTTTATCACTTGAGTCACTGTGCTACTTGTTGATTTTTCTGTGATTAATTGGAGATAAGAGTGTCTTGGACGTTCCTGCCGGGGCTTGCTTCCAACCACATTTTTTTTCCCTGGTTATTTCTATGATAGGCTCTTGCTTCTCCTCCAGGTATGTGTCCATAATGTGATCTACCTACTTTGGACTTCTCACAGTTGTTAGGATCATAGTGCCACTGTACCAGCTTGCTTCAGTAGAGATGTCATCTCATGGACTTTTCTACTCCAGTTGCCTGGAACCATGATCCTCCCAACCTCATAACAGATGCACCCAAATGGACCCAGCTATGGGTTGAAAAAGGGTCTCAAACTTTTCTGCCCAGGGTAGCCTTGAACTGCAATTCTAATCTCAGCCTCTTAAGTAGCTAAATTTATGGATGTGAGACACTAGCACTGGGTTACTGGTTAGTTATTTTTGAGATAGGGTTATGCTTTCTATGTGGGCATATGCCAGGATGGTGATCTACCTATTTTACGTTACCTGTTGCTGCTGAGAAGACAGGCATATATAATCACACTTAGGTTTTCTCTATTGAAATGAAGTCTCAAAAAACTTTCCGGCCTGGCCTAGACTGGAACTGCTGTCCTCTAATCTTTGCCTCCCAAGCAGCTAAGCATGACAGGCACATGACATTGTACCCAGCTATTAGTTGAAAGGAGTCTTGCAATTTTTTGGGGGGAAGGGGCAGTGTGGCTTTAACCACAACCCCCCAATCTCAGCCTCCCAAGCAGCAAGGATTACAAGTGTGGGCCACTGACACTTGTCACAAAGTTTCTTAATAGCTAGCATTAGAAATTAATATTTTGAAATCTCCATCTGCTCTAGAGTATTATATTATTTCATAGAAACAAAATAGTGAAAAACTTTATTTTCCTGACCAGACATATAGTCTCAAATAAATGTTATCCAATAATCTAGTAAGGGAAGGATTTTTTTAAAAATTAAAGCCATGCAAAACTCAATATTTTATATTCTAAATGAGAAGTTACCCGCTTCTTTGTGGTTTCTTCTTCAAGTTTAATATTGGCCTGCATTGCAAGGTCTTCAAGTTCTTGTTTTGTAACTTGTTCCTCCTCAGAATCATCCTCATAATCAGGTCCGAATTTCCTTTCCGTTTTGAGTAGCATTTTTTCTTGAAGAAATTCATCAAATTGAATATGAAAAATGCCAAACTTTTTGGCCAAATATCTTGCATGCACTGTTTTGCCAGAGCCTCGGGGACCCAGGAGGCATATTCTTATTGGTGGGGCCTGACATAAGGTGGGACAGAGGGAGAATAAAACAACAACAAAAAGCTTTTTGAGTAATTCAGAAAACATAAGGCTTATTAACTACCTTCCCTAATACTAATAGGAATGATCTTTTTTCATAAATTCAAGGGCATTAGGCTATCAGAATAACAGAATTCATTACAACCAGAGATCATTTCACCAGCAACATTCCTCAGGGAGTACTAACAATCCTAAGACTGTCTTGCCATCATATGCTGAAAAACACTTCATAAAATGAAACTAGCTTTTTTTTTTTTTAAAGAAAAGTTTTAACATTAGTGAAAAATGGAGTCACTTTCCTAATGTGATGAAAAGAGATTTCTCTACCAAATAAAAAGCCGATTATTACTAACTTTGGAGGCCTTGCTCTTTCGTGTTGTGGTCTCCACAACATGAGATGAGGACTCTGGAAACCAGAGACCCCAGTGACTCCTGAATGACCATTGTATGCTGGAGTTGTCAAGGAGAGTGTTAACCCTAAGTGTGAAGCAGCAGATGAAGCTCCTGTGAATTTGGAGGGAAGTGATTGTGAAATTAGCACATGCCAGCAACAGGAAGTGGGGAGAAGGTGAGATATCTGGATAGGCTAAGTTTTCCCTAGAGGTAAGGGATCTACTAGATTTCAAGCAGCAGCAGCTGGAGCACAGCTTTATCATCTTTTGTCCTAGTGGAAGAAATGTTTAGGAAAGAGTCAAAGATATACAGGAAGGGTTGGGGATGTGGCTTAGTGGTAGAGTGCTTGCCTAGCATGCATGAAGCCCTGGGTTTGATTCCTCAGTACCACATACACAGAAAAAGCCAGAAGTGAAGCTGTGGCTCAAGTGGTAGAGTGCTAGCCTTGAGCACAGAATGGCTCAGGGACAGTACCCCCAGGACTGGCAAAAAAATAAATAAAATTTTAAAAAAATACAGGGATAAGTAGACCAGAAAAATAAAGAGGATCCATGTTATCACAAGGTAAAGGAAAGACATTTTTTTTGAATAGACGTTTAAGCAGACAGCAAGACCACAAAGACAATAAAGTTATTTGAAAGATGATGAAGGGACCAAGATATAAACTGATATTTTGGATGGTAACTCCTTTGTACAACTACTTAAAATAAAATAATAATAATATAAGAGCTATAAGGGTAAAAAAAATTTAAAAAATGAGAGCAAAAAGTTTACTATTACCATGAAATCTGAGGATTCCCTAGTGTGTAAAATAGTGATTTTTATATTAAAAAGGCATTGTGCATATCCTGAAAAGAATAAAAAAAGACCCTGGACAATTTTAAGAACACTAAGAAGGAAGAGAAGTCCTTATGAACTTCTAGACCTTAAAAACAGAGGGATTAGATATAAAGGAATGGCAACCAGGCTCAGCACTAGATGCCTGCACACAGAAAACAATGTCTTTAATACTCAGACAAAAATGATAGGTAGCCTAGAAATCTATTCCCTACAAATTGTCAAATATACATAGAAAGCCAGATAATGACATATCTGATATAAAGTTGGTTATTATGTGTGTTAATATATAACAGCAGTTAAAAAATACAAGACACAAAATAAAAAGCTATTTATTTTGCTATGCAAATTTCTTTACCCTTATAATAAGTATTTCTGTATTGCTCTACAGGACATTGTCCTTCATTTTTCTTAGTGTAAATGTTTCCCCTGGGCTCGATTCCATTATTCATTCAACAATGGAGCCCCTGACAGTATTTAACATCCATCATTTGAGAAAATAATGAAAAACAGAATCATGAAAACAGGATGGCGTGAAATTATGTAGCTGTAGCCTCACACTGCACTTTTGGATCATGTTTTAAGTCCCACATGATAAAATTGCTAAATTAACACCTCAGTCATACATACATTTGGCCTCTGGGAAATGGGAATGACTGGCATATAGAGGGACACTGTGGAATCACTTCTGGATTTCAGGGTTGTCTCTACCTGGATTCATGTAAAATGAGGCAATCGATGGCAAGCAGCAAATCTAAGAGGAAACAACCACCCAGAGCAGCCAAAAGGTAAGTAGCCACAGCGCTCAAATGACTTCTAATGCCACCAGGTTGGGAATTCTTAAAGAAAGCCACACACTTCCTTAAGTTCTGTGGACATTACAGAATTGAGGCTCACAAAAATCACCTAGAAGAGTTTAAATTGTATTCTATATTCTCAGTTCAAGAAAGCAAAGTATTATAAAAATAATAATTCAATAAACTGTAATTTATACATCTTTATCCAGCTATCCCACTTCAGGGAATTAGAGTAAGAAAAGAATTCATGAAAACAACAAATGATTGCTCCAAAGATTACTTGACTATGATTTAAATCCACTGCGGCAAAATAATTTTATTAAACATATTGTGAAAAAATGTCTCACAATGAAACATACTAAAATGGTATGCCAAAGCAACTAAGCACTAGGAGATTAATGTAGGAATATGTATGTCTTTTCTGTGATAGAAGTAAGAAAAATCGTAAAGCATTATATGTATACTAAGAAGAATATGGAATCCTATAGAAGAAAATGGGAAAGACATAAATATTAATTCTCTTCTCTAAAGTCAGTACTCTGTGTGTGTGCCTCATTTTCACAAATGAAAAAAGTAATTGCCACATGAGTTTATTTTTTTTTAATTTGGGTTAAATATACTAAAAATAAAAGATACTACTTAAAGCATTTCAAGCGCACAGTTCAGTGGCATTAAATAAAATCCTGGTGTTGTGTACCTAACCCATTATCCATCTTCAGAATTTTTCATGACCCCAACCTGGAAATTTCCTGTATCCATTAAATAGCTAACTCCTACTCCCTTCCCTCTCCCTTTTCTCTAAGAATTTGCCTATTCCAGATGCAGGATACAAATGGAATAAATCGTAAGTATTTGCCTTTTGTATCTGGCTTTAATGCTTTTTAGTAGATAGAAAACTGTTCCAATGGTGATAGATCAAATAGTATTAAGTGTTCTCATAATGAAAGGAAAAAAAACCAGATTATTTGGTAGAACTGATAACACTAACTATTCCACCAACTGACCAGGGACAACTTACCTGAGGGAACATTTTTTCAGTTCAACCAGTGTCAGCCCTTACTCCAGAAAAACAACCAGTCAAGATTGGCTTATTCTGGAAGCAGGCCTCAACTAGTCAAAAATAAGCTTACTCTACAGATAGGCCTCTGAGAGTGAACCAGTCAAGGGGAGTTTCTACCAAGCAATCACAATTTTACAGATGATATCAACTCATTAATGTTTGAAAACCCACCAATCCCTGGGTTCCAGAATTCCCACTTCCCTTTCTAAGGTGACTAGATTGTTCATTTAGCAACCAGTCCATTCAGCTGTCTTTTCACTTCAGATAAAAAGATGGATGTTAAGTGCTGGTTTGACATAGGCATAACTGTAGAAATCCAAACAGTCTGTTACATTGCACATTCTTTTAACTTCAGTCCTTTCATTACCTTATTCTATGAGATTGGAGATGGGGGGAGGCAGTAATAAGCCCTTTCAAAAGACTTTGGGAGCAATCACTGGGATAGGAATACTGTTTTTACCTTTAACGGTTGGCCATGAGCCACATACTCATAAGGATGCTCCAAAAACTTTTCCTTAGCCTCCACATTGGAGAAGTAGTAGATCTTATCGCGATACTTGACTGCTTCATCTGTGCTGCCTGGCTGTAGGATGAAGTTTTCTTTGAGAGCCACTGGACAGAAGTGTCTTGTGTCTCCCAAGTGCCTCTTCTTCTCTTTAACTTTTTCTTCATTCTAGAAATATTAGTCAATTTAGAGAATATCCTTACATACTCCATCTTCTAAGTAACGCTCCCAATATATGTGGCAAACAGACATACATATAGGCATAAAAATAGTATTTATCTTTCTTCCTAAGCAACTTTAAGTAGTTGATCTTTAGGAGGATAAAAACACTTTTTTAACTTTCACATGTATTAGTATAAAGTCCTTGTATCTCAAAATGGTCCTTACAAATGTCTGATAAGTCATTTTTGTTTTATTTATTGCTTTCTCATTTTACCTAATTCAACTCACCACACATTTGTCTCTTTTATTGCTCATCAGTAAACCAACTTTCATTTCTGGTCTACTGTTTTTTATTATGTTTTCCTATTTCATTAGTTTTTGTCTTTCATCTTCTCCCTTCTACTTTTGTTTGTTTATTTTGTTGTGTTTTGCCTGGAGTTCTTCAGTTGGACACATTTTTTTCAAGCTTTAACTTAAAAGTACAGTTGTCAGATTAACTGACTAAAAATAAAATCAAGCTGCTTTGGTTATTGAATTTCAGATAAAACATTTTTAGTATATATAAAATTGCTAATTTTTCAGTAATTCAAACCTAACTAGGTATTGTATATTTTATCTGCTGATTCTAACTTTCAACTTCTGTTGTAACATGAAGCTTTTCTCTGTCAATTTTCTTTTTCTTTTTGTGGTAGTACTGGGGTTTGAGTGCAGGGCCTTGTACTTGAAGGCAGGTACTCTGTCACTTGAGCTATACCTCTAGCCCTCTTTGCTTTAGTTTACTTTCTAGATAGGGTCTCATGTTTTCACTTGGGGCTGTATGCTTCTTGTATCTGGATAACAAGGTGCGCATTGCCACATCTGGCTTGTTGGTTGGCTGAGAAGAGGTCTTGATAACTTTTTTTTGCCTGAGCTGGCTGGCTTCAAACTAAGGATCTCTCTTCCTCCTAGAGTAACTGGGATTATAGCCCCAAGCCACCTCACTTAGCTCTTATGGGAGGATTTGGTTCAAACTTTACTATTTCATAAAGGGAAGTCCAACTGCTATAGCATTATTTGTTGAAATTTCTGTTCTTTGCCCCCTGAATTGCCTCTGTACTTTGGTTAGGAATCATTCAATTTTGTGTTCTATTCCTCTATTTTGTCTGTCTTATGCCAAGTAATCCTGTCTTGATATCTGTAATTTTTTAATGAGTAAATCTTGAAATAACATGGTATTCATTCTCTTAATTTTTCTTTTAAAATGATTTTGTTATTTTAAGTACTTTGTGTTTCCACATAATGAATTCATACTTTTTAATAAAAAGTATACAGGTTTTTAATTATGATATTTCACATTTTGATTCTATGTACCCTATAGATAATGCTTGGGGAAATTGATAGTTTAACAATATTGAACCTCTGAACTCAGGTATTTATATCTTTCCATGTGTTTAGGCCTTCTTCAATTTTTCTGAGCTTTTGATGTTTAAAAGGTACATCAAAATTGGATATCTTTTGTGAAATTTATCCCTTAGAATTACATATTCTTGATCCTATTTGAAGGCATTTAAAAACTAAATTTTTATTATTTATTGCTTACTTATAGATACAAGATGGATGTCTGAGCATTGATAGAAATATTGTAATTTTGCTAAAGTCTCTTGTTAGTAGCTTTTGTTGCAGATCCCACTGGTTTTTCTATGTGGACCCATGGATTTTATATTGATGCATAACACTTATTAAGAATTCAAAAGCCAGGTGCTGGTGGCTCATGCCTGTAATCCTAGCCACTCAGGAGGTTGAGATCTGAGGATTACAGTTCAAAGCCAGCCTGGGTAGGAAAGTCCGTGAGACTCTTATCTCCAATAAACCACCAGAAAACCAGAAGTGGTGCTGTGGCTCAAGTGGTAGAGCGCTTGCCTTGAGCTGAAGAGCTCAGGGACAGTGCCCTGACCCAGAGTTCAAGCCCCATGACAGACCAAAAAAAAAAAAAAGAAAAAAAGAATTCAACTAGGCTGTATGGAAATTTTCTCTGTATTGCTCATGGTTTGTTTTTTTTTTAATTTTTCAGGATTTTTTTCCTTTCTTCTTTCATTTTAGCTAGTTAAGTTGACTAATTTTCTTTATCTTCCTCACCTCCTCCCATGCTGGCACTGGTTTTGAAGTCTGAACCTTAGACTCCAGTTTGGCTTTATTTGCTTATGGCTGGTGCTGTACCACTTAAGCCTCACCTCCAGTTCTAAGTTCACTAATTTTCTGCAACAGCTAAACTATCATCATTCCATTTATTATATATTTCATTCCATATTTTGTACTTTCCAAAAGCTCAAGTTGAATATTTGTTTTATCTTCAGTATCTGTTTAGCATTTTGAATTTATAAAGTACAGTTAAAATGATTTCTTTAATGACTTTGATAGTTAATTCTAATATATTAACTATGGATTTGTTTCAATTGATTAACACAATGAGTCATTGTAAATCATATTTTCCTGCAGGCCATGTAATCTTTTCTTCCCATAAATATTCTTGAGCTTTCTTCTTGTTACTTGTAAGCAATTTAATCTTTTTGGCTCTTGTTTTTATGTTAGGTGTGATTCAAACAGCATTTGTTCCCCATTCTACCCAATGTCCAGTAAACAATGGGAGTCTTCCCTGTACTATTAGTGAAGGCCATATATAAGCTATGTTTTAATTATTATAGACTGCTTGAGAACTATCTGCAGATACACATAAGGAACTATTCTACTGCAGGCCAAAGTGAGGCAGAGAGACACTGAAGAGGCAGGCTGGTGAAGAGAATCTGAACATAAGCAGAACTGAACTGACATCATTTAGCCAGTCTATTCCTTAGCAATAGACTGAAAGCTGTTATCTGACTCATGTTGTCTAGCATTTGTTGCTTTACACACATACACATGTACATACACACTTATAAATTTGGGCTTACATTGGGTTACAATAACAAGTAGTGTGTAATGGTAACAATATGGCAAACATTTAAAAAGGTTTCCCTTTCATACTTCCATGTTTTTTTTCATGTTAGCAGCCCTGGCATTTTGATAGTAAAGTGAACTGGGGAGCAGGCGTGAAAATATTGCTTTTGTTAGGTAGAGGGTCCCTATTAGTTCACTTGGGTTCCAAAGTGATGGATGTTTATCTTTCGTGACTTGCCAAGTGAGAATGGGTGGAAATAAAACAACCATGCCTCTTCTTCTTCTTCCTCCTCTTCTTCTAACTCCTCATCTTCTCCCTCTGCCTGAAAGTCTTCTGTTTCTTCCTCATAGTCTTCCATAGTTAACTCCAATGCAGCATATCGGAAAGTTTCTGTGAATGAAAATGAAGTCACTGAAGAAAACATTTTAAAACTAAAACATTGTGATATAGCCAAAGGGTTAGGGAAATTACTCCCTATTATTAGTCTCTCAGCTCAGTTTGTGCCAGGTGCTGGTGACTTATGCCAATAATTCTAGCTATTCTGGAGGCTGAGATCTGGGGACCACAGTTCAAAGCTAGCCCAGGCAGGAAAGTCCATGAGATTCTTTTATTTTTTTTTTTTGTCGGTCATTGGCCTTGAACTCTGGGCTTGGGTGCTGTCCTTCAGCTCTTTAGCTCAAGGTTAGCACCCTACCACTTGGGCCAGAGCACCACTTCTGGCTTTTTCTGCTTATGGGGTGCTGAGGGCCTCATGCATGCAAGGCAAGCACTCTACTACTGAGCCACCTTCCCAGCCCAAACATTAAATTTCCTTCCTTCCCTTCCTTCCTTCCTTTCCTTTCTTTCCTTCCTTCCTTTCCTTTCTTTCCTCCTTCCTTTTCTTTCTTTCTTTCTTTCTTTCTTTCTTTCTTTCTTTCTTTCTTTCTTTCTTTCTTTCTTTCTTTCTTTCTTTCTTTCTTTTCTTTCTTTCCTTCTTTCTTTCCTTCTTTCTTTCTTTCTTTCTTTGTCTTAGGGCTTGAACTCAGGGCCTGGGCACTGTCCCAAAGCTTCATTTGCTCAACACTAGCACTTTATCACTTGAGCCACAGTGCCACTTCCAGCTTTTTCTGTTTATGTGGTACTGAAGAATGGAACCCAGAGTTTCATGCATGCTAGGCAAGCCCATGAGACTCTTATCTCTAGTGAACTTCCAAAAAGTTGGAAGTGGAGCTGTGGCTCAAGTGATAGAGCACTAGACTTGAGCAACATAGCTCAAGGACAGCGCCTAGGCCCTGAGTTCAAGCCCCAGGACTGGCGTGCGTGTGCGCGTGCGCGCGCACACACACACACACATATCCAACAACAACAACAAAAATATCCAAACTGGCCAGGATGACCAGGGCCTTATGTATCCCACGGATCAGGCAATTATCATGACATGTATCATATGTCACGTATCATGGCAATTGTAAAATATCTTACCCACTTTCCTTGGATATACTGAAACTTTATGTCATGAATACTCAAGAAAGGCTTTAGTGGGGCACCAGTGGTTTAGGCCTACCTATAATTCTAGTTACAGGATCACAGTTTGAAGCCAGTCTGGGCAGACAAATCTGAAATAGTCTTATGGATAACTAACCAGAAAAAAGCCACAAGTGAAGGTATGGCTCATGTGGTACAGAACTAAAGGAAAGTTAGAGGTCCCAATAATAACATCAAAATAAAAGGGTTTTAAAGTTTCAAGATGTTTTAAAACTAGCACCTTCTCTTGATTGTCAATGTTAAGAGCCTTACTTTCCATGGTATCAAGTACTTTTTGAAACACCTCTTCTGGTGTTTTGTTGGCAATCTCCATGGTTAAAGATGGAATTGAAGATTCATTTAATATTGGTTCCAGAAGTTTCAAGGTGGCTACGAAAGTATTTATTTTTTCTTTAAATGGCTCCATTTCTGGGACATCAGGATAAGAATCTTCTGGAAACTCAGGCAGTACAGCATCTGGAGTAAATGATAAAAGAACAAACAAAGAGGCTTTAAATATCCTATCATTACCTGTACTGCCAAAGTGATTTATACTTTATAATATTTTAGAAACATTTGGAAGAAATAAACAGTATTTTAAGTAACAGTATATGCTTACAAGTTCACATTTTAATTATGCTTTGTTCCTTTGGGATGAATTATTATTACCTATTACTGAAACAAATTGTGAGTTAATTCGAGTTATTGTTTTTGTTTGTTTGTTTTTAGTCTGAGACACTCAAACTTGATTATCTGACACTTTTGGTAATTGGCCGACTCTCTTAACAACTGAGCCAGGCCTCAAACCCCACATGTTATTGTTAATACAATGTATAAAATAAAACCTATAGCTGGGCATGGTGACCCAGCTACACAGAAGGTAGAAGCAAGAGGATTTCAGCCCAAGTCTGGCTGGGCAAAAACCCAAGACTGTAGCAAAGAGCAGCTATTCACTCTTGTAATCCCAGCTACTAGGGAGGCTGATCTCAGGAGGATCAAGGCAATGAGCAAGAGATTCTATCTGAAAATAAGTAAAACAAAAAAGCTGAGCACCTGGCTCCAGTGGCAGAGTCCCTGCCTCATAAGCATGAGACCCTGAGTCCAATTTTCAATATCATGAATGAATGAATAAATGAATGAATAAAATTGGATGAAACTCAAAAGCTATAGACTAGCTAGATACTAGTCATTCTAATACATTCATTCATTTTTGTGCCAGCGTTGGTGCTTGAACTGAGGGCCTTGAGTTCTTGTTTATTTTTTCCCCCAATGCTGTTTCTCTACCACTTGAACCAAACTTCCACTTCCAGTTATTTTGTTGGTCAACTGGAGATAAGAATTTCATAGTCTTTTCTGCTTAGACTGGCTTTGAGTTACTAGCCCCAGATCTCAGCCAAGATTATAGATGTGAGCCATCAGCACCTGGTGATACATACTTTAAGTGGAATAAGATAAATAAATACCAGCTAGCATGCAACATAAAAAGAAAAAAAGAAATAGGAAGCAGAAACTTTGCCTGAAATAGAGAACCAGAGATTTGTAAGAAACATGAAAACATGTTTATGAACTAGTTGCTATCATTGCATAGTCTACCTGTTTCTGATGCCTTTTTAGTTTCTGTGCCCTCTGTAGATACTTTTGAAGTTTCTGTTCGAGCTGGAGTAACCACTCTAGGCTCAGTGACTTAAGAAAACAATCAGATAGTTAGCATTTACATTTTAAAATGTTATTTCTTTAGGAAAGTTTTGGCACAAGGAAAAATTAAAAACAGTTTAAGTTTAAATTGTGCATGATATGTTTAATGAAAATGCTTCTCTTGTTAGGTAAAAGATAGCATAAAGTACATGAGAGAATGAGGTAGAAAATAATAAATATTCTGAAATATATAAAAAGGCATTGACAAGAATAATAATTCACACATGGCAATGTAATTCTGCTTGACAACTGTTCTTAAATATTTTCCAAACTTCTGGTAATACAGAATTAGATTCGTGGCATCTGATAATCTTTTTCATTTCTCATTAAAACAACCATGAAAATAAATCAAAAGGCCATACAGTGATGAGGCTCAATAATACTGCCAAGTCCCAGCGGTGGGAGTCAGCACAGAGAAAACAAAGGAGAATCACAACTGGTTTCACTGCCAAAGGTACAGATTGTAAATTATTTTCCTGGATGCTCTAAGTCATACTTCACATACTGATTCAGTGTGCATGAAGAAGAGTGTCTGTCTGTCCATTCATCTATCATTCATCTATCCATCCATCTAGTCCAAGACTGGCCTATGGGTGGCATGTTTAATTTAAATTGCTCTACTAATTAAAGCATGGTGACTGTGAAAGAGTGAAGAGCCTGAGAAAATACAGATCATTCTAAAATGCCATAGCTTTCCTGGCTGAATCAGAGATTGTAATGGTTAAGGTAATGGCTGAGAAGAGCCATACAAGCTGAATATTGGCTAAATATTACAATTAGAACTAAGTTACTGCACATTAATCTATATCATACATATCATGTTTACATCTGCAAGTGCCAGATAATAAGGACGAGGAGTTTAAGTAAAGAATTCACATGTCTGTGATGGGCGTTGGAGTCAGGGAAGATAAGGAGGGCAGAGAGATTCTTATAAATACTCTACCCATTCTTTCTGCTGATAATTGCTAGGGTATTTTATGAACAGTTAAGATGAAAGCAAGGAGAGTATTGATTCAAAGATTCAGATGAAGAGTTTGCTTGTGAAAATGATTTCATACCTAGAGCAAAGAAAAAATTTACAAGGCATATGCTTGAAGTACTCAAAAAATGCCAGAGGATTACAGAGTCTCTGACATAGGAGGTCTTGGGACATGAAGATAGACTGATATAACATGAAGGCAGAAATATAGGAATAGATTAAATAAGAAAATGAAGGAAATGTGAAATGCAATTGTATAATTAAAATATGCACTAGTGAGAGGAAGAGGCAATAGAGCAGAACATAAAACAATGGTATAGAGAATACGTTTTCAAAGAATATAGAGAAAAAGTACAAATTGTTGAAAGCTGTCAAAGAGAGGAAGGTTAATAGGGTTGATAAACAATAATTATCTAGTACAAAACTTATAAGTGATCCTGAAGCAATGCTGGAATAGACAAAAATTGGAGAAACTGCGGCACCATCTCAACAGAATGACCAATGATTCTGCCGCCATATGGACAGGGTCCTCTCTTGCTGACTTTGAAGGATCATACTAGTGTCGTGCAGAAATATTGACGGGCTGTGCCTCTTTCCAAAATGTCTATCAGGAGGGGGTTTATGAAAAAAAATAGTTTCCATGTGAATAGCTGTTATTTAAGAGGATAACTCTGTAGAAGACTTAAATGCCCCAGAGAAAATTTTTCTCTCAGGCTTAAGTTTGATTAGATCAAAAGTACAAACAAAAGAAACAAGCTAAAGGCTTTTAGTAAACTCTAACCTGATGGACGTTTTCTTTCCTGGCGCCCAAGAGAATCAGCCTGCTCTGGGAACAATGACCCTCTGGTTTCATTGGATATTTCAGATGGCTCGGGCTCGTCACGGTCTTCAGGATCCTTACCTTCAAGCTCTTCTTCATTCTCAGCTTCAGTCTCTTCAGCTTCTAGGAACAATTAAAATACTTCCTAAAAACTTGAGTTTAAGTAAGCAAATACTTGTTGAATGGTGATAGGTACTGCAGCCAAAGCGACACATCTGGCTTTTTGCTGGTTAATGGGAGATAAGAGCTTCACAGATTTCTGCCCAGGCTGGCTTCAAACCATGATCCTCAGATCTATCTCCTAATTAGCTAGGATTTCTGGTGTGAGCCACCCCCAGGATTCTGTATCTATTCAAACAGATATCCAGACTAGAAAATGGAAAGTTACCCATTTGGCATATGGCACTATTCTTGGCACTAGGGTAGAATGTATATAGTTATAGATTTTCAGTTAATTATAAATAACAAATAACATAGTTTGCTGATCAACATGTTAACTGTAAATTTAGAAAGCACAATCCAAAATTTTATGTAGTTGTTGATTGCCATTAATCTACATGGAAGTCTTCCTGGAAGAAAGATGGCAGGGGCATAAAAAAACTCATTTCCTCAAGTGTCTGTCATATATTCATGAAACTCACAAAATATACTTATGAACATAGAAAATATTCTGGACATGGATAGTCATCCCTGAAATCTAGTTACTCAGGAGACAGAGATCAAGAGGATCGTGATTAAAAGCCAGAAAAGTTCTCAAGATTTCATATCCAAAATAACCAGCAAAAACCATATAGGTATAGGTATTGCTCAAGTGGTAGAGCATCAATTGAACAAGAAAACTAACCAAGCTCAAGGTCTTAAGTTCAAGCCACTGCACCATCAAACTACTTTTATTAACGACAAATCAAGGTATTGCTAGTGTTGTTTTGGTTTGTTGCATGTATTAGCAGTTGAAGAAAATACTAAACTTCAATAAAAGTTTAGTGAAAATATTATGAGAATTATTTTCCCTGTGAAGCTCACAGACCTCCGAATATTACCAATGGATCCAATTTCAAGAGCTCTAATCTTTTTTTTTTTTAGCTTATTGTTTTTATTGTTTATGCTTGTACTGGGGCCTGAACTCAGGGCATTAAGTGCTATCTGTTTGCTTTTATTCACTCAAGGCTGGGTCTCTACCACTTGAGCCAAATCTCCATTTCTGGCTTTTTACTGATTAACAGTAGATAAGAGTCTCACAGACTTTTCTGCTTGGGCTGACTTTGAATTATTATTCTCAGATGTTGACCTCCTGAGTAGCTAGAATTACAAACATGAGCAAGGGTTCCCATCTTAAAAGGAAGTTCTCCTGTAACAAAGATGGAAGCTTATGTGTGAAGACAATTGTGTATAGCAAGAATTCAGCTATTTTGTCAACTCTTGTGAGATTTTTCTAATAGAAGAATTCCAATGTGTCATCATGACAAATGCAACTACTGGAAGACATGCTGCCCATCTGATTCCTCTGTGTGTCCCTCTTAGAGAGTACACATGTATATCTCTGTGTACTCTTCTTATTTAGTATAGCCTTCTTCTTATTTAGTATAGGAGTTGTTTTTGTTACTATGAATCTGTTACTCCAGTGACCATATACTTTATTATCAAAACTGGAAGATTTTGAGAGTGAAGGGGGCACTAGAAATACTTCAGAACCACAAGGTTCTGGACTTATTGGCCAATGAGAAGCATATTGCACTGTTTAGAATTCAATTGACATACTGCAGATGCTGAAACTAACAATAGAAGACAAAACGGCACATTATCAGTCACATAAATGTGTGCTTGCCTTTTGCTTTCTTATTTATCGTTTCCATTATCTTCCGCTCTTCCTCTTCCAGTTTTAATGCTTCCTCTTTGGCTTTTCTGAAATTCAAAGGCCCCAGATTTAATTATATTTGGAAGATGAGATATCTCACATTACTATAGGATTAAATTCTTAAAGTGGTAAAGCCAAAAGGACTAGGTTGTTTATGATAGTCTTATACTTTATATTGTGTACCTTTAAATTACTCAAGTAGAGACTAGCTGCCTTTCAAGTGTTGTTACTAGGAATTTTTTTGGTAAGAAAAACCTGAATGCCATATTTTGGGAAATTATTAATGAAAGATTATCTAAGTATAAATTGAAAGGCAAATGGGAAGATTTGTAACATTTTCCGTTTGATTAAAGGGAAATATTCTGGGCATTGTGACTAAGCCTGTAATCCTGGTTTAGGATTACAGGAAATTGGTGGAAATTGGTGGTGAAGGTTTAAGGACAGCAAAGGGAGGAGGAGGAGGAGGAGGGGGAGGAGGAGGGGGAGGGGGAGGAGGAGGAGGAGGAGGAGGAGGAGGGGGAGGGGGAGGAGGAGGAGGAGGAGGAGGAGGAGGAGGAGAAGGAGGAGGAGGAAAGAAGGAGGAGGAAAGAAGGAGGAGAAGCAGCAGCAGCAGCAGCAGCAGCAGCCGCCACCGCCACTAGACTCCTTCTTAACTAATGGCTGGGCAAGGTGGTTCACACCTGTAATCCCAACTATAGGAGAGGCTCAATGGCTGGGCTTAGTGGTGTGTGCCTGTAATCCCCAGTGATTTTTAGGGGAAATGCAAGTAGAAGGATCCTTGCCCAGGCCAGCTAAGCATAACTTGAGTTTTAATGAACAGACCTTCAGTTGAGAAATTACATAAATTTTGTGTTATTCTTAAATTAAGATTTCATTAGTTCTCAAATACATGACTAGTTCTCATAAAAAGTAAGTAGCTCTTTAAATATTAGCAGATTATTGTTCCATTTGTAACAAAAGTTTTCAAAGCTAAAAGTAAATGGAATATATTTGTGATTATTTTCTAAATTAGTAATGTTTTCTAGTTGATATATCAAATAATAATTTTATTTTCCAGTTCAACTAAATAAAACTTCATGACATTTTGTGTTATGTTTCTTTTTCTTTTTTTTGGGGGGGGGCGTCTGGTCGTGGGGCCTGAACCCTGGGTCTGGGCGTTGTCCCTCAGCTCTTCAGCTCAAGGCTAGTGCTCTACCACTTGAGCCACAGCGCCACCTCCAGCTTTTTTTGTGCTTATGTGGTGCTCAGGAATCGAACCCAGGGCCTCAAGCATGCAAGGTGAGCGCACTACCACTGAGCCACCCTTGTGTTATGTTTCTAAAGGAATGACTGATATGAATAACAAGCACTAAAAACAAGACCCCTGGCATTCACATATTAGTTAACCCACTTCTACAATTATCTACCTTCCAGCTTCATAATTTAGACTCCTAAATCTCAGATCAAAAATTTAATTCTGAGGAAGGAGGAAGAAACAGCATTTGAATAAATTTCTATATGTGCCATCATCAATAAGTAGTAAGCAATTTAGTGGGTTTACACAGAAAAGTGTAGTATTTAAGTTTCTAGATCTTCATTTTTAGAGGAATAGAAATACCAATTTCACCAATACAGAAGAATTCAATATAGAAGAATTCAACAATATAGAAGCATTAGAAAATTAAGTCACTATTTTTAAAAAATATTTTATTCCTCAACCTGAAGAAATTCATCATTTATTGAAGTATAATCTTTTTTTGGGGGGGGGTCCAGTCATGGGGCCTGAACTCTGAGCCTGGGCACTGTCCCTCAGCTCTTCAGCTCAAGGCGAGTGCTCTACCACTTGAGCCACAGCGCCACTTCGGCTTTTTTTTTTTTTCTGCTTATGTGGTGCTGAGGAGTCGAACCCAGGGCCTCATGCATGCAAGGCAAGCGCTCTACCACTGAGCCACCTTCCCAGCCCTGAAGTATAATCTTAATCATAGCCAAGAATATTCACATTTTTAAAGCTCTTCATTATACTCACATTGGAAAATAAAGTCTGTAGGTTAAACCCACCACATGTAAATAACCAGTGTTGTTCTTTCCTTACTTAGTCAGGTTTGTGATTTCACTTTGTGGATACTACTTACCAAAAGTAAGTCATAGATAAAACACTGTTACATAATGACATTAGAGCTATGGAGCTCAAGTGAAGCAAAAAAAAGCTAAGCAACAGCACTTAGGCCCTGAGTTCAAGTCCCAGTAGTGACATACACAAAAATGGAATACATTTGGTTGTCAAACACTGGTGAATCACATCTGTAATCCTAGCTATTCACTAGGTTGAAATCTGAAGATCATGGTTCAAAGCCAACCCAAGCAAAAAAGTCCATGTGCTCTGACTGGGAATGAGGCTTAGTGGTAGAATGCTTGCCTACCAGGCATGAAGCCCTGGGTTTGATTCCTCAGTACCATATAAACAGAAAAAGCCAGAAGTGGCACCATGGCTCAATTGGTAGAGTGCTAGTCTTGAGCAAAAGAAGCTTGGAGACATTGCCCAGGTCTTGAGTTCAAGCTCCACAAGTGGCAAAAACAGAAAGTCCATGAGCTCTTATCTCTAATAAATCAGCAAAAAGCCAGAAATGTAAGTGTAGCTCAAGTGGTAGAGTATCAGCCTTGATGCTAAATCCAAGCAAAGAGCACAGGCCTTGAGTTCAAGACCCAGTACGAACATACACATAACACACACACACACACATACACACACACACACACACACACACACACACACACACACACACACACACACACAGAGTACATTTGGGGCTGCAGGCATGACTCAAGTGGTAGAACACAAGTGAGAATGAGGTCCTGAGTTCAAGCCCATGTACCACCAACCCTCCAAATTGATTTGATATGGATTATAGGAAAGCATTCACAATGTGTACTTTAAAAAGTCTAGATGTATTCATGAAATTTATTAGAAGTAGATCTAGGTGATAGACAATCTTTTGTTATTAGAGATATTCCTAAGTATAAATTGTGAGAAGATAATTAAGAGGTACCATTTTTGGCAGACTTTACCTTACTGCTGCTTCATCTTCCTTTTTCTTTTGTAGTTCCATTGAAATTCTTTCTAAAATCTTAGCATCAATTTCAGGCTTATTTTGGAAATATGCTCTGTCAAGTAAATATTTTCCTGAAACACAAATAAAAAGAGTCATATTATCTTTGAAGTTCTATAGAGTTGAATAACATATATGTTGGAAAATAATGACAAAAATTATTTCTCCCTTAGGGTGGTACCAACTCCAGTCACCCTGACTTTAGCTGTATGGTCAGGGTGGAAAAGATGGGCCATGCTGGGTTGGACAAGGCCTGGCACCATGGCACATGAGTTCTATAATTTGTTGATGAAAACCTGATGAACTGGATAGTAGATCTGCTGTTCAACAGTATATTAACAGAGCATACAGACAAATTGCTCCAATATTGACAAAATTCTTTTTTTTTTTTTTTTTTGTCTTCGTGGGGCTTGAACTCTGGGCGCTGTCCCTGTGCTCTTCAGCTCATGGCAAACGCCCTACCGCTTGAGCCACAATGCCACTTCCAGTTTTCTAGTGTTTTATTGGAGATAAGAGTCTCACAGACTTTCCTGCCCGCGCTGGCGTTGAACTTTGATCCTCAGATCTCAGGCTCCTGAGTAGCTAGGATTACAAGTGTGAGCTACCGGTGCCCGGCTGACAAAATTCTTGAACCACCCAAAGGCCAAAGTCAAGGTAGGGAAGTATCCACATTCTGCCTTGGACTAAATGTGTCTAACTTCAGAGTGAATAACATTCAAATGCCGGTACTCAAATGGCAGCCACTGGGCAGTAGATTTTTCTTTGTGCAGTTTGTGAGACTACCAAATCATGTTGGACTATGGACTACAGGAGCTGTAGACTTGATGGAGCTGCATGCCCTGAATAGCCGTAAATAATTTCCCAGAAGGATTAGCTTGAAAGAATCAGTAAAATGAGGATCAGTATGTTGTAGGATTCACAAAATATTTTCACGTTTTTTACATCACCAGCAGATATTTGATGATAAGAAAAAAGAAACATTTTACCCCATCAGTGTACTTAGTTTGTGATGAAATAAAATTGGATGTCCAAGGATAACTTGGTTGGACCAATTTTAAAAGAGGAAGTTCAGAGTTTAGTTATTAAGCAAAGTGAAGCATGAAAGGAATCATATAGAAGAATGTGCTTCCCGGAGCCAGTGGCTCACACCTGTAATCCTAGCTACTCAGGAGGCTGAGATCTGAGGATCATGGTTCAAAGTCAGCCCAGGCAGGAAAGTTCGTGAGACTCTTATCTCCAATTAACCACCAAAAAGTGGAAGTGGAACTGTGGCTCAAAGTAGTAGGGTGCTAGCCTTGAGTGAAAAAAGCTAGGGGATATTGCCCAAACCATGAGGTTAAGCTCTACAACCACCATCACCACCACCACCAACAACAAAAGAAAGAACGAAAGAGAGAAAAGGGAAGGGGAAAAAAAGAAAAGAAAAAAGAATGTGCTAAGTGCATAATTAACATGAATTTATGTACAGTATATGTATCATTTTAGGCATATCAATCATATCTATATTATAACTTGGTTTTTTTTGCATGTCATGTGTTGTGTTCTTAAATGGAAAATACTAGAACCTGCCATATTCACTCCTTCTCTCCTTTCCTCCCTTTCTCTCTCCTCTCTCTCTCTCTCTCTCTCTCTCTTTCTTTCTCTCTCTCTTTCTCTTTTTGATGTCACTCCTGGGGCCTGGGTGCTGTCTCTGAGTTTATTTGCTCAAGGCTAGCAATTTATCCTTGAGCCATTGCTCCTCTTCCAGCTTTTTTTGGTAGTTAATTAGAGATAAGAGTCTCACAAACTTTCTTGCCCTGACTGGCTTTTAACCACAATCTTCAGATCTCAGTAGCTAGAGGTGTAAGCCACTGGTACCCATTCCTTCTTGTTTTTCTTAATCTTTTCCCCAGAGTACTTTAGCCAAGAAGTTTATTCACCAGACTATGATACAGTAGTACCTTATACATATTTATATTTGTATTAATTGCTTAGCAATTATAATTCAGACTAGCAATTACATTACATGATTGGAAAACTGTATGAGCATTGGCTCTTGCTTACCTTTGACTTCAGAAATTGTTCTAACTACTTTAAGACATAGTGAATATAGTCTGACTCAGTACTGTGAATCTTTTTATCTAATCACCAGCAGCATTAAATAGAGATGAAAATATTGTAGTATTTATTTTATGCTCATGATCTAAAAGTTCGTTTGAATTATATGTACATGTGAGGTGATTTGCTGATGAATGGTCATACATTTGTGGACCTAATCATTAGTCAGTTATAGAAGAGTTCTAGTGCAGATTTATCTTCAATTTATCTGTTGAAGGTTTTCTTAAAGTACTGGAGGTCTTCTTGCCAAATTGGTTGTAATGAGGCACTAAGATAGGGTGAAAAATTATACTTGTAGTTCAGAAAATATTTAAAAAGCCATCTCCTAACCAGACTTAACAAACATGGGAACTTCTTTGCCATTTAAAAATTATTTTGAAATGATGATTAAAGATACATTCAGTTTGTTTTTCCAAGTTGAGTGAATAATTTATTGTGCAGGCTGAGACAAGCAAGTTGTATATAAAAATATAGGACCTAGCCTAGTGCTGGTTGGCTCATGCCTGTAATCCTAGCTACTTAGAAGGCTAAGATTTGAGGATCATGGTTTAATACCAGCCTGGGCAGGAAAGTCTATGAGACTCATATCTCCAGTTAACTGACAAAAAGTTGAAAGTGGAGCTGAGGATCTAGTAGTAGAGTACTTGCCTTGAGAAAAAAAAATGTCAGGAATAATGCCTAGCCCTGAGTTCAACACACACATATTTATATATATAAATGACCTAGTAGTGTAGTGTTAGTGTGGATAGATGTATATTCAAAGTCTTTCTAAGCCTACCATGTTTTTGGTTTTGAATCGTATCATCTTAGAAGCCATCCTCATGACTATTACAACCTACAACAAACATTTATGATGTCTTATATTCACAGTAAAAGAAGTATTGATTTATAAATTTTGCATTATTATTAGTGTTACTATGAACCAATGGAAATAGTAATTTTAGGCAAACTTGCTACATACTGAGAGACTAAACTTCAAAGTTAATAAATCATACATAGCAATATAGCTGCTTTCTCTAGAAGTTGTCTCACAAGGGATTTCTGTGGCTCAACTACTTTCTTAGGATCATTTGAATTATGGTAATGACTAGGATTAGTGATCTGGCTAATTATTTTGAAACATATTTTGAACATATGACTTAGTGTTAATGGGGAAATTAAGTATAATTTTTGTCTTATTCATTCCATTCTTGTACTTTGTGTTTAAAAACAGTTATTAAAAAACTTCAGAAGAGGGTTGGAAGCATGGCTCAGTTGGTAGAGCACTAGCCAATGAGTAAAAGGGGCAGGTACTAAGTTGGAGTACCAATCTTGGACCTGAAAAAAGAGAGAAAGAATAAAAAGAAAAACACTTCAAAAGAAAATAATTACTTTTGCCTATATTAAATTTTTTTTTGGGGGGGTCGGTAGTGGGGCCTGAACTCTGGGCCTGGATGCTGTCCCTCAGTTCTTCAGCTCAAGGCTAGCACTCAATTACTTGAGCCACTGTGCCACTTCTGGCTTTTTTCTTTTTGCTTATGTGGTGCTGAGGAATCGAACCCAGGGCCTCATACATGCAAGGTGAGCGCTCTACCACTGAGCCACCTTCTCAGCCCTTAAACAATATTTTTAAGGCATTTATTTACTAATACCCCAATTGTTTAATATTTTAATAGACTGTCTTAAATCTCTATAAAAAGGTATATAAGTTAGTATGGCACAAGTAATGAAATTATAAAGAGATATAATGTATCCTATGTCATACTTTTCTCCTAGGAGCTCCCATATTACATAATAGTTCCTTAAGAATAATCACAATTAAGCCAGACACAAGTGGCTCCTGCTTGTAATCCTAGCTACTCAGGAGGCTAAGATCTGAAGATGGCAGTTCAAAGCCAAGCCAGCCAGCCAAATCCATGAGACTCTTACCTCCAATTGACAACCAACCCAGGCCACCTTGTGAGTGGACAAATACCTCATTTTGTGTACCTGTAACACTCCAGGGATTAGAGGGTAGCATTTTCACCTAAGGGTTCTTCATTCTGCATTTTAACCAAAAATTACTGTCTGCAATAGAAATTTCACTGCCATGATACATCTTTATGATACATCTTCACCAACCATCATTTTCTGTATCTGTTAAACAGACCACCAAATCAGGTACAGATCCTTTCTCAATCAAGGCTGTCCACAGTTCTTTCACAGTAGGGCAGTTGTCTATGATCCATCCTCCATATTTTGGAGCACCAGGAAACCTGTCTTTGTTTTGTTCGATTACCTGTGAAGAATTGCACATTGACTATCACCATAGCTTGACAAGTCAAGAATTCTATCTTGGGAACTCTGGCTTTGAGAAAGAAAAAAGAGAGTACCTTAATTTTAAAAGAGAAACAATTTTAACATAATGCAATTTTAAGTTTTAAAAGTTAAGAATGAGAACCAAAGCCCGTTAATCACTAAACATAATAAGCTATTTTTGCTGTACATTACTTAGTATCATTGAAAGCAGAGGTTGAGTCTAAAGGTCTGTGGTGAGGCCAAGTCTGTATGCATGTTTCTGGGAGAAGATACACGGACCAGTCCGAGAGTAGCAAGTTCCTACTCTAGCTTGAGTTTTCAGTGGCAATACCCTTTACCTCCTTCTGTTTTGCTTTTATCCTTCGTGTAAGAGGAGAGTTACTGAGATGGTAACTAATAGAATAGGAAGGAACTGAGTCAAAGTGTATCCTGTAGGTATTTAGGGAGTTCCACTAAACTCACCCCTTCTCTCTCAATAACAATGGTTTCCACATCAATGGCCATTAGCAATGTGGACCTGTGAATACACCAATTTTGAAGGCTGTAGGCAAGTTTGTGTACTATAAGGTGTCAATGAATATTTGAAATCAAAGGAGAAGAGATGTCAGAAATGCCATTAATAACACTTTGGCCTATCCAGAGTTACCTAATTTTTTTAAAATTCTTAGAGCTGGGATATGGCAGCAGAGGTCTGCAATGTCAGCTGTTCAGAACCCAGACTAGAAAGATCACTGTAAAGAGTCCTGTAAAAGTTATTGACACTCAAAAACAATATGCCCTTGAAGTGTCAGTTCACAGTATTTGGGACTGTTTCCCCTTTTGGCCTAAAATACTGCGTATCTGTCCACCATTTTCCCTAAGAACACACTATGTGTTCATGGTGTCTGGATGATATTTGTTAACCATGGAGCAAAATTTGTCTCACCCTGTAACTGATAAGCTCATAAATACAATAACTTTGCCACTGGTATCATATATACCATCTTTTGACGTACTACACTAGATCAAAGATAATCACAGTTAATGAATTAATTTTAAAGATAATTACATCCCATAATTTCTTTATAATGGAAAATTTACTAAACTGCATCAGTAATTAGGTCTACTGGTATACTTCACCTATGATAATGTTGACTACTAAATGTTTATGCACTTGAAAAGCTATACATCTCATTATTGTAAAATAAGACTCTAAAATAATTATACATGGACTAGATGAATATTTTCTTAGTTTCTAAGTCAGTGATGAAAGTTAATATTCTAATATTTTTTTTACCTCTTTGAGGACTTCACGTAAGATCTCAGCATATTTTTCATAAGGCTGTTCAAAATTCACATCCTTTATAAATTTTAGAGTGTCAGCTACTATGGCAACAACATCTGGATGATCTGCATTTATTTTTGCCAGTGAGTCTTCTGTTGAGACTAAAGCAAAATAATTTAATAAGTGAACAGTATTAATACTTGTAGTAGATGGTGCTATTTGCAATAAAATGTGATTGTTAATAACTGACCTGTAGAAAGTATTCTCTTACTGTTACTATAGCACATGCTTGAAGAAAGGAGAGAAAATGTTCAGTCAGGAACCACAGAATCACAAACTAGCAGTGACTTGCAGCCAGGGGAGTACATGCACATAACAATATGCATGAGGCAAAAAGAAAGTCATGTCAGGCAAAAGAAGAGACAAAACCAAGGAAGCCAGAGAGGATGTAGAGAGATCCCAAAGATTCCATAGTCAAGCTAAACACAAGCATCTAGGGACTGAGGCAGCAAACAAGATGCATACTTCCAGTTACAAATAGGAAACATGCAGATGAGATGGTAAAAGGACAGAAGACAGGCAAGTTGGAAGAGACTGGGAGAAAGGTAGTATGGGTTTGCTTGATTTTTAAATGTGAATCTTTCTTTAATTTGGAGCAGAAGTATATCCTTGGATGGCTGAGTTGGTTCTTAGGCTTCAGGATGATTGAAATGGCTCTCCTCTCCTGCAGTGAGACAGGAACTTGACTGACCACCTGGCTCCTATGTTTCTGCTTCCCAGATATTACCTCAAGGTTCCAACCACTAGCGTCTTTGAATCCAATTGATCTCAGCCCAGAAAACCTCCAAACGGCTTTCAAAGAGAAGCTGCCCATTGCCTTCCTTGCCTTCAGGTGTCCTCAGGGATGGAAAGAGACACAGTTTCCAATGAACTAAAGTCAAGAAATCATAATCTTCCTGTAGATTGGAGCATGAATAGGCAAAGGTAACCAGGAAAATGTGCTAAATGTGAAGAATGATATGTCATTTGCAGGGTTATGAATGGACTTGGAAAAATTATGTTAAGTGGTGTAAGACAGGCTTGGAGAGAAAAATGGCACATGTTTTCTATCATATGTGAAAATTGTATTTAAATTATAAACAGACATGAAAAGGGTCACATGCGTATATATATATATATATATATATATATATATATATATATATATATATATATATCACTGCTTGAAGTATGGTAGTATGGTATACATGGAGAGATTTGTAGCAGTGTAACTCATAATTTAACAAAATGATAATCAGCAAGCCAAAACAAGTTTTCAGTTATGTGGAGGGGGGCATAGGGAAAGGGGTTAGAGGCAGATGAATGGAGACAGAAAAGGTGGGTGAATACAGTCTAATATTCAATGTACATATGTGACAGTGGAACCAGGTAACTTGATGGAATGTGTGCAGTTGGACAGAGAGGGGGAAAAAGCAATGGAAGAGGTGACATTGACCAAGATGCATTGTACTAATAAGTTGATATATTAAATTGAAACCCTTTCAAACAACTACTTAAAGATAATTTTTTTCAAAGAATTGAAGGGGGTGGGGACTCAAGATGGCAATGGGACAGTAGGGAAACACCACAGTTCTCTCCAACCAAATAGAGAGTTCAAGTCCCAATGCTCAGTTTCCCCAACAGATCAACAATAGCAAAAAGGCAAACATCCAGAGAAATACAGAAAGTGAAAAAAGAAAAGGAAAAAACTTCAGAACCTACACAAAGATGGAAAAATCACGTAGACCCTTCCCTCACTGCTCACTGGCAAGTCACTCTGAGCCAAGCCACCAAAGTACCCGGCCCGTGGCCAACTGGGGACTCCAGAGCCACAATGGTCCATAGGAGGGCAGCACAGAACATGCCTAAGGTGCTGGACACAGACAGGGTAAACAAGAGACAGAGATGCCCCCCCCCCCCCGATCCCCTACCATGGAAGAACAGCGCTGGTGTAACCCCCAGAGCTTGACTTGGACTCCTTCCCTTAGCACCTGGGCTACTGGTCTCGTTGAAGCTGGGAATTGTGCAAGTGCCCCCAGCAACCAGTGGGGCACACCCTGCCCACCAGGCTTGACCAAGAGCGCACCTGGAAGACAACTCGAATGTGGCCAATCCCTGGCTGAAGTCAGGAAGTACATCTGTTGCCCCAACAGCCAGCAGCAGAAGAAGTCCTACCTGTGTGTCCAGGGCAGGAGACTCAGCATCCTATGTCCAGGAGTCCCTGGCTGAAGTCAGGAACCGTGCCCATAGGCCTCAGTAGCTAGGGGTGGAAGGAACCCAACCTGTGTATCCTGGGCTGGGCATCAGGCAGCTCAGGCTGCCAATACTTGGCTAAGTCAGGAACTGGAAGCAGGCTCCAGCAACTGGTGGAATACATCCAGCCCACCTGGTTTTGTCAAGAGCATTCCTGGGAGGGAGCATGAACAGTCGAGGCTGCTGGTCCTTGGCTGAATTCAGGAACTACTACCTGTGGGTTCTAGCAGGCTGCTGAACAAACCCCACTTGTGTCTCAGGTGGGAGCCTGAGCTGTCTAAACCACCTGTCCTTGACTGAAATCAGGAACTGAGTGCATGTCTCAGCAGAGGGTGGTGTCAGCCCACTAGAATCTAAAGAGAGTGAGCCCTATGTGGGTCAGACTAGCAACTGGAGGTTGGCCCCTCTCACAACAGAACTAAGACCCAGCAAAGTCTCTCTCAGCCATCCCAGGGCTGAGAGCAGCTTCAACAATTGACCCAAGAACCAACCTAGAACCAAGTGAAGGCAGCCACTTATTGACCAAAACAGTCAGAGTTTGGGATTTGTCTCCAAAAATCCCTGAATCCTCATGTGAAAAATTACAAGATTCATCAACAGCCGAGACAGAAAACTATCCCCAAAGGCCAGCAGCCACCCAGAGAAGAACTCCAGTGAAAGTGAAGAAGAAATGGAAGACAAACACAGACATCCAAGAGTTGGTAGGGGCAATGACTTCAATCAAAGCAAGAAATGGTTCAGAAATGTAAAGAACAAAGAAACAAATTATTAAAAGAGATTCAGGATTTCAAATAAGAAATGCACTCAAAAATAGAGGCAGTACAGACCTCTTTAAAAGACAAAATTTATACTTTGAGAACCAACATAGTAATAATAAATGGTTCAATTTCCTCCATGCAAACCACAATGGAAACCATAGTTAATAGAGTGAATGAAATGGAAAATAGACTATCAGGTACTGGAGACAAAATGCAGCAACTGGAAAAAAAAAGTCACAGTTATGGAAAAAACACTCAAAATATGCCAAAGGGAAGTCCAAGAACAAGCAGACAGTGCCAAGAAATTTAACCTTCGTATAACTGGGGTTGATGAAGTTGAGGAATATCAGAACAGAGGGATGCAACACTTATTCAATAAGATTATCACTGAAAATCTCCCCAATGTTAAAAGAGAAAAATCTTACCTACATAACAGAGGCATACAGAACACCTAGCAAACAGGATCCAAGGAAGAACACTTCTAGGCACATCATAGGAAAAATGCTAGATTTGAACAATAAAGAAATGATCCTGCATGTGGCAAAAGCAAGAAGGAGTTATACTACAATGGGAAAAAATCAGAATCAGTGCACTTCTCTCCACACAGACACTGAATGCAAGGATAGCCTGGGAAAGTAACATTGAAGCCCTGAGAACCAATAACTGCCAACCCAGACTGGTATATCCAGTGAAGCTAGCATTCACATTCAATGGAGAAACTAGAATTTTTAATAGTAAAGAATAACTAACTGAATTCATAAACAACAAGCCAGCACTACAAAGAATATATAAAGAGGGAGATTACAATATGAACAAAACAATCAAGATCAGGGATCTATATCAGACAGATATCACTAGAAGATCACTTAGTAAACACAGGAGGAAAAGAAAGAAGAAAAACTTAGGAAAGCAGGAAAATGACAGGAAACACAATGCACCTCCCTATAATAACCATAAATATTAACGGACTCAATTCACCAATCAAAAGAAAATGAACTGCAGATTGGATCAGAAAACAAAATCCATCCGTTTGTCGTCTTCAAGAGACCCATCTCACAGCCAAAGATAAAAACAAACTCTGAATGAAGGGATGGAGGAAAATCTACCATGCAAATGTTCCCAGCAAAAAGGCAGGAGTTGCCATCCTGATATCTGAAAAAATAAACTTTTCATTAAAATCAATACAAAAAGATAGAGAAGAACACTACATATCAATACAAGGTACAATCCAAGAAGAGGATATCACCATTATCAATTTCTACTCTCCAACATTGGTGTGCCCAAATACATTAAGCAAATACTCTCAGACTTCCAGAAAAAAATAGATCCAAATACAGTAATACTAGGAGACTTTAATACTCTACTCTTACCAAAGGACGTGTCTACAAAGAAGCCTCTGAATTAAATGATGCTGTATCTTAAGTGAACTTAATTGACATCTACAGTTTTCTACCCAACAACAACCCAGTAAACATTCTTCTCAGCAGCCCATGGAACTTTCTCCAAAACAGATCATATCATAGTTCGTACAAAGAATTTAAGCAAATACAAGAGAGTGACATAATTCCTTGTAGTCTATCGAACCATAGTGGAATCAAGCTAGTTCTCAATAACAACATACCTAGAAATTACTCAAATATATGGAAATTGAACAGCACACCTCTGCGCAACACCTGGGTCACAGAAGAAATTAAAGAATAAATTAAAAAGTTCCTACAATTCTATTAAAATGAATATACACCACAAATAAACCTGTGAGACATGGCAAAAAGCAGTCCTGAGGGGCAAATTTATTGCTCTCAGTGCACGCATCAAGAAAATAGAGACAGGTTGGAGGGGAAAAAAAGAAAATAGAGACAGATCAAGTAAATAATCTCATGATGAACTAAAACTGCTAGAAAAGCAAGAAAAAAAATGAACCCAAAATTACTAGATGGAGAGAGATAACCAAAATAAGCTGAAATTAATGAGATAGAGACTAAGAAAACTCTAAATAAAATTAATAAAACAAAAAGCTGGATTTTCAAAAAAAATCACTAAAGTTAATGGACCTCTGAGAAGATTAACTAAAAAAAGAGAGAAGACGACCCAAGTCAATAAGATCAGGGATGCCACAGGAAAAATTACAACAAACATCCAATACATCCAAACAAAGAACTATTTCCAGAATCTATACTCATTGAGGAAGGAAAACCTAGCAGAAATGGATGAATTTTTAGAGAAACACAAATTGCCCAAACTGAACCAAGAAGAAATAAATTAATTAAATAAGCCAATAACATATGATGAGATAAAGGAAGTCTTCCAACAAGGAAAAGCCCAGGACCAGATGGATTCAGTACAGAATTTTGTAAGACCTTTAAAGAGGAAAAAATACTCCTCAAGCTCTTCTGAGAAATAGAAACAGAGGGAGCAATCCCAAAGTCAATACCACACTCATCCCCAAACCAGGCAAAGATTCAACCAAAAAAAGAACTACAGTCTAATCTTTTTCATGAACACAGGTGAAAACCTCCTCAAAAAATTTTAACATATCAAAAAATCATATATTATGATAAAGTAGGCTTCATCCTAGAGATGCAAGGGTGGTTTAACATCAATAAATGTAATCCATCACATCAACAGACCCAAGGTCAAGAATCACATGATTATCTCCATTGATGCAGAATAGGCTTCTATTTGATAAAATACGACATCCATTTATGTTAAAAGCTCTAGAGAGGGCTGGGAAGGTGGCTCAGTTGTAGAGTGCTTGCCCTGCATGCACTGTGTTTGATTCCTCAGCACCACATAAGCAGAAAAAGTGGAAATGGTGCTGTGGCTCAGTGGTAGAGCACTAGCCTTGAGCTGAAGAGCTGAAGGACAGTGCTCATGCCCAGAGTTCAGGCCCCACGACTGACCAAAAAAAAAAAAAAAAAAAGAAAGAAAGAAAGAAAAAAAAAGCAAAAGAAAAAGCTCTGGAGAAGATAGGAATAGAAAGAACATTCCTTAAAACAATAAAAGCCATATACGACAGACCAATAGCCAATATTATGCTAAACAGGGAAAAAGTACAACCAATTCTCCTAATATCAGGAACAAAGCAAGGACGCCCACTCTCTCCACTACCCTTCAACATAGTTCCGGAATCCTTAGCCAGAGCAATAAGGCAAGAAAAAAGGACATTAAAGGGATCCTCATAGGGAAGGAAGAAATTAAACTATCCCTATTTGCAGATGACATATTATACCTTTTTTTAAAATAAGTTTTTTATTGTGAAAATACTGTACAGAGGGGTTATAGTTACATGAGCAAGGTAATGAGTGCATTTCTTATCAAGCATTGCTGCCTCCTCCTTTGTTTTTCTCCTACCATCCCTTCCTCCCATCTCCACAACTACTCCCCCCACCCACTGCCTAAATTGTAAAGTTCGTTTTAGCGTCTTATACATCTCATTGTTGCAATGGGTCAACTTGTGTCCCTATTTAAACAATTTGTTTTTCCCCTTCCCCTCTCCAAATTATACCAACATCAAATACAGTGAAAACAGGGTTATACCGTGGGAGAGGGACATACAAAACATCAAAAAAATCACGTGGTACCTTATAACTACATAAGAAACAATATCAAGAAAGATAAAAAACACTTGTGTCCTTATGTTGGGGTTCATTTTGCTTAACATCATCTTATCTAACCTTTTCTGCTTGTCTCAGACATATACTAGTTATTGCAAATAAGGGAAACCATGGAACCTATGTTTCTTTGGGCCTGGCTTATTTCACTTAATATATGGCTACAGAGGTTGAGCAGATATTATACCTTAATGATCCCAAACTCCTAGAGCTTATAAACCACTTCGGCAAAGTAGAACTATATGAAATTAACCCATGAAAATCAATTGCCTTTCTGTACACCAACAATGTACAAGCAGAAAGGGAAATTAAGGAAACATCCCATTTAGAGTAATCTTTAAAAAAAAACCCTAGGAATTAACTAAGCAAAGATGTAAAGGAACTATTTAATGAAAACTATAAAAGCCTAAAGAAAGAAATCATAGAGGACACCAGGAAATGGAAAGATCTTCCATGTTCTTGGATAGGCAGAATTAATATAGGGAGAATGGCTATACTGCCAAAAATGATATACAAATTCAATGCAATTCCCATCAAAATTCCAATGACATACTTTACTGAAATAGAGAAAACAATCCAAAAATTCATATGGAACAACAAAAGGCCTAGAATAGCCAAAGCAATTTTAGGCAAAAGAAACAACACCAGAGGGATCTTGATACCAGAGTTCAAGCTCTACTATAGAGCCATAATAATAAAGACAGCTTGTTATTGGCACAAAAACAGACCTGAAGACCAATGGAACAGATTACAAGATCCAGAAATAAAATCACATACCTATAGTCAGCTGATGTTTGACAAAGGAGCCAAAGACATACAGTGGAAGAAGCATAGCCTCTTCAACCACTGGTGCTGGGAAAACTGGGCGGCCACATGCAGAAAACTAAAAGTGGACCTCAGCATGTCACCATGCACTAACATCAACTCAAAATGGATTAAAGACCTTAACATCAAACCTGAAACTCTGAAACTACTGCAGGACAGAGTAGAAGAGACACTTGAACTAATAGGCACAGGTAGGAACTTCCTGAACAGTGTCCCAGGGTCACAACAAATTGGAGAGAGACTTGACAAATGGGACTACTTTAAAGTAAAAAGTTTCTGCACAGATAAAGACATAGCTACCAAACTAGAAAGACAGCCAACTAATTGGGAAAAAATATTTACCAACAATATATCAGACAGGGAATTCAAGGGACTAATCCACCCAAATTTAGTAAACCATTCCTTAAATGGGCAAGGGAGCTAAAGAGAGACTTCTCAGAAGAAGAGATAAAAATGTCAAAAAAGCACAAGAGGAAATGTTCATCATCCCTGGTTATAAAGGAAATCCAAAGAAAAACAACTCTGAGATACCACCTTACCCCGGTCAGAATGGCCCACATCCTAAATTCAGCCAATGACAAATGCTGGAGGGGATGTGGAGAAAGAGGACCCCTACTGCATTGCTGGTGGGAATGTATACTAATATAACCACTTTGGAAAGCAGTCTGGAGGTACCTTAGAAAGCTAAATTTAAAGTTCCCCTATGACCCAGCCATACTGCATCTATATATAGGCATCTACCCTGAGCAACAGGACCCAGGATACAAGGACACATGTCCATGTTCATTGCAGCACTGTTCAAAATAGCCAACCTATGGAAACAACCCCGATGCCTCACTACAGATGAATGGATCCAAAAATTGTGGTACCTATATACAACAGAATATTATGCAGCCATTAGAAGGACAAAATAATGGCATTCTTAGGAAAATGGATGGAACTAGAACAAATCATTTTAAGGAAGGTGAGCCAAGAGCAGAGAGACAAATGGCATATTGTCTCCCTAATTTTGGATTTTAAGTAAAAAATGCAAAGAGATATGACAAAGTAAACAAGACTCAAGAAACAAAGGACCTCCACTCAATTTGTCGTATCATTTCTAGATGACTTTCTTGACCATTTATATGGTATATATAGGTGCACATCTGAGGGAAACTAGGAGGAGGGAACAGAATCAGAGGGAAACAGGGGAAAATATACAACAGAGGGGCCCATCAGCTGCACTGGACATAGATGAAAATGAACTAAGCAATTCAAGAGCAGCGATGGGAAGAAGGGAATGAGAGGGAAAGAGGGAACAGCTGACACTAAGCAAAAGCAAAGAAATGTACATATCACCTGACAAGAAGAAATAGTTGTATTGTCAAAACTCATAGAATCCACAAACATTATAGACCATGATAATGACAATTTGCCTAGTGAAAGTTAAAATGTGTTTGTGACTTTAACTGTCACTATCTCACAATATTGTAAAATTTATGAAATTTATGTAATCACTTAATCTCAATAAAAATTATTTAAAAAAAGAATTGAAGAGAAAATAATCACCCAAAAGGATGCTAAATATACACGTTGCTAGCTGTTCACTCCATACCTGTTTTCTTTTTCTTTAGTAGCAGACATCTGATTTTTGTCAAGGCCATCAATGTACTGAGCTTAAAAACTAAAATTTCCTTACATGAGCAGAATTCAGGGAGGAGGGATTTTTGGGGGGTGCAATTTTCTCTCAACTATATAAGAAAGTTAACTTAGCTGGATATTGTCACACATTGTCCTCTACATTTTATACTCTTCCTGCTAAGTTCCCTGACATGATAACTGGAGTTCCAGCAGCCATTTTATGAATCAGTTATGGTCAATAGCCACATACCAGCAAAAGGCAGAACAGAAAGAAAGCCTGCCTATATTTCCAATACTCTTCACCAAAGCATTGGACTTGTAGTCTGATTTCCTATGTTCCTATTTCCTATGTCTAGCTGTTTATAATACAGTAGGATACTTTGAAGATAGAGTAAATTGTATTCTAATAGTATTTTTTAAGAAAATCATTCGCTTCTTCTAAATTCTTATGTGTTATGTACAGTCTAAGAGAGCCAACCTTTACCCAAACATTAGTTTACCTTCTGATTCTGTCTTTAGCTCTTGATTAAAGTCTTGAGAACTCATTTCACTGGTTCCTTTTGCATCTGTGAATCAAACATCTATTAACAACTAAATAGCAGTACTAAAGAAACAAGTAGTTAAATTCCCATGGAAGATTGTGGTAAGGGGCCAGAACACTCAGGACTCAGTCCCAATTTTTAGTGAAAATAAGAATTATGACAAATGTCAAATATGTGATACTACCTGGGAAAAATAACTTAACTTATAACAAAAGTGTGAGTGCTTTCAGTGTATCTAAGTTGAAGAACAAAATAAAATTAAAAAAAATAATCAAGACAACTCTTTCTGAGGTTGACAACAATCTGAACTCTCAGAGCAAGGACTCTCTCGGAGCCATGGACAGGGAGGGATGTCATTGCAACTGGAGATACTACTGACTCTCCCAGTTTCACGTGGACCACTTCCTCACAGAAGGAACTGCAGGGGAAGGTGCATTTTGTAGACCAGTGCTGGGAACTGAATCAACAACAGAGCTGGGGATCCTGGCTCCACTTGATTGTCAACATTTCAATCTATAGGGCTGCCTTCTGTGATGAGTCTGTGTGTGGGGGGTTAGGGGGAGGGAGGAAGGAAGGGAGGGAGAGTGTACTTGTGTGGTGTATTACACATGAAACAAGCTTCAGGAAAACACATAGGTATAAGCCAGTGAATCAATAGGGCAAGCCAAGTGTTGTCTCCCTCAAAAAATCAACTCCACATTTTGTATCCAGACAAAATATAGATGCACTTTAAAACTGTGTACAAGGTGGGTAGTCTGGCTCAAGAAGTAGAGACTGAGTTCAAACTTCAGTATGGCAAAGAAAAAAAAAAGAAAAATTTATGAGAACTTTAAATCTAAAATAAAACTAAAGAAAACAAATCCATACATGATACTAAATAATTATTAAAACTATGAAAGATACTTGTAAATAATCTTGGTGTGATTTAGGAAATAATCAATTTAGAAAAAGTTATGTTTTATGTCTATATCTATTTATATTTTTGCATAAGACTATAATTTGAGATGAGTTTTTATGCAAAACAATCTGATTGTTACTTTATATTCATTCAATTGATGATGGTACTTATGTCAACACACTGTTGACAGGAAGTTGAGTGTCAGTGGCTCACATCAATAATCCTAGCTACTCAAGAGATGAACCTCAAGGAAATAATACTTCAGTTGCCAGCCTTGGCAGAAAGTTTGCAAGACCCTTCCCAATGGATAGCTAAGCATAATGGTTCATGCATGTCATCCTAGCTATGTAGAAGCCTGAGACTGAATAAAGCTCAGCTCCAGGTAAGGCCAGGTGGAAAAAAAGAAAGCAAAAAAGAAGGAAGGAAGGAAGGAAGGAAGGAACAAAGGCAGGCAGGCAGGCAGGCAGGCCACAAGATTCCATCTCAACAGAAGAAACTGGGACTGTCAGTATGTGCTGGTCATCCCACTTATAATATGAAACCTAAAATAGGCAAATTGCAGTCTGGGAACAGTCACAGGCACAGGCAAGGAATGAGACCCTTTCTCAAAAATAACCAGTACAAAAAGACCAAAAGAAGGCATGGCTCAATGGCAGAGGACCTACCAAACAAGCATGTAGCCCTGAGTTCAAAGCCCAATACTGCAAAAAGAAATCACTAACATATTTACAGTAGCTGGGAGAGAAAGTAAGTTGAATTTCTGATATGTAGAACTGGTTTAGACTATTATCTGTTCATAAGAAAATTGTGCAATAATTTAAAATAAGGGTTAAACTATTTTTAAAGTAATATAATAAATGGTATACTGTAAATAAAAAGGTAGTTTGTTATAGCTACTAAGTAATGATATATTAGATATAATGTAACTGTAACTATATAATGTTATACAATCTACTGCTATATGCTCTCAGACATGTTAAAAGATGAACAGAAAAGTTTTATAAGAGTAAATGACAAAGCTGGGTACAGGTCTCATGCCTGTAAATCTAGCTACTCAGAAGGCTGAGAACTGAAGATTACAATTTAAAGCCAGCCCGGGAAGGAAAGTCTGTAAGACTTATTTCTAGTTAAGCTCCAAAAAGCTGGAAGTGGAGCTGTGGCTTAGTGGTATAGCACTAGCCTTGAGCAAAATAGGTTAAGGACATAGCTCAGGCTCTGCTTTTACAAAATAAGTTTTTTCTTCGGAAGTTTTCAAGTTTAATAGTAATTTTAAGCTTCAATAACAGGGTCAGAAGTAAGTAAATCGAAGTAAGATGCATATACATTCTATTGGCAGTTCATGCTGTTACCATCTTTAGTTTCTTGACTGTCCAGGATATTTATTTTGATTTCTTCAGAGACTTCTGCCGACACGTCTCTAGGAAATTCCTGAGAAGGTGCTGTAGCAAAAGAATAAACTTTATCAGAGAATATAATTCCATTAGGAAAGGGCTGGCCAATAGCATCAGCAGGGCATTTCTTTCTGTACCTTCTTCATAAGGCAAAGACTGTAATTCTTCTTTGTTTGCATCTATTGCCTCTTGAAATTCTTCTGTCTCCTTTTTCTCAGCTACTTTTACTGGTGTATCAACTAGAAGAAAATAATTGGCTGTGTTAGAAAAAAGTGCTTGGGGCCCAGCAGGCAAGTGAAGTAATTGGAAGGCTCTGCTTTAAAGTCAGAAGACCTGGGACTGAGTTTAGAATGTCACTTAGGACAGTGGGCTTGATCTTTCTGTCCCAGTTTCTACTAGGTAAAGGAGGATCGTTAAATTTAAAGCATTGTTGTGAGACTTAAATGGTTGTCACACAGAAAACCAGCTCCACATTAGCTGGTATCCTCTGTTTTATTATGTGTTTTTTATGTTAAAACCCTTGCAGTATTCTACACCGGCAAATTATATTTTAAAATATATTGGGAGTAAAATTCAACTTTAAACATATTCCATATTTAGCCAGGAACCAGTGGCTTACATCTGTAATCCTAGTTACTCAGCAGGCTGAGATCTGAGAATCACAGTGAGAAGCCAGCTCAGGTATATAAATCAGAGATACTCGTACCTTCAATTAACCAGCAAAAAGTAGAGGTGTGCCTCAAGTGATAGAGCATCAGCATTGAGAAAAGAAGCCAAGCAAGAGTACAAGACCTGGAGTTCAAGCCCTAGTATTGGCACACATGAAAACAACGACCGTGTTTTAAATTTTAAGAAGGATTAACTATATTGTCAGATTGAGAAAAAAAAACAGTCATCTTAAAAAAGAACAGAAGGAGGCTTTTCAGTTTGCAGCATGACAATATCTATTCCTATATTTCAGTAAGAAAAAGCAATTTGTGAAAAGCTTCAAAGTCTAAGATTTTTGTGCCATAATTTGATGTGAAAGGAATTACTGCAGATTGTAAATGCATTGAAGATCCTGGCTCTTCCTCTTAAGAGCCTGGCTAGCTTCCACTTAGTATCCAGACACTTCAGCATTTCTGCTCCTATTACTGTCTGCTCCATTTCATAGATAGATAGATAGATAGATAGATAGATAGATAGATAGATAGATAGATAGATAGATATTTGGCTTCAGTTTTTTACTCTTATACTTTTTTTTTTTTTACTAAAATGTTAGCACCACAAGGACAGGAGCATCATGTGTCTTGTTTATCTCTGTACCCACAATGCCTAGATTCATGTCTAACAGAGCTACTGTAAAAGACTCTTGATATCCATGGGAAAGTGGCTCCAAGGAGACTGCCACTGGGAAAAGACGATGCCTGCTTAGTTCACTGCTGAACTGCAGATGTTTGATCTATGTTTTTTCCTATAAACATTGTCCAACTTGTTAAATACAAAAATGTTCACTTTATCGCTTAAATGTTCTTGCTTTAACTTGCATTTTGGTGGCACCATTTACTGTTTGAAAGGTATAATTTTTTCCCCAAAATTAAAGCCGTGGAAACAATCAATCCCTCAATGATTTAAACAGAGTGAACAATAAGGTGGAACAGACTGAGAGCTTTGCTGCATCTACTGAGCTGGCTAATATATGTGTGAGCATTTAACTTTTTGCTTTTGAAATCTAATTTTGCTGCTTTAAAAATGGTGTTTTTTTACCCCACTTAGTCAAAAAATACATATAATAAATTTGTAAATAAGGTGGGCTTACTGTACTCAAGGGTTTGTTTAATTAATTTATTAACTCATTTTTTCCAGTCTTAAAATAGTTTGAATAACAAGGCATTTTACTAGTCTGTATTTCTCAGTATTTGTCATGTCAGTAAGTCTCCACCTTCAATTTGTAAGTTATCTGTGACTAATTTTTAAATTTTAGCTTTCATTTTGAAGATAAAATATTGACACAAATTTCATTCTATATCATCTGCATGATCTTTGAGTGGCATGCAGGCTGAGTGCTGCTCTTGTTGGTTTTTTGTAATCTCTTGGGAACCATGTTGGATTCTTTTACCTGCTCATAGACTAGTCTTCAACGACAGAATGATTAGACAAATAATGTGTTCTGGTCTGGCAAAAATCAACATTGCCATGTAGAAAGCAGTTTTTTTTTTTTTTTGCTACTTAGATAGTTTCAAGCACAGAAAATCTTAAGAAGCTCCACAATTCATATAAAAAGCAAGAGAGAGAGTGAGAAAAAAATGATTGCAAATTCTGATTGAGCACAAAAAGATTAGAATAAACCAATTACAGTTATGAATCAGAGAAAAATTCTAACAAATGTTACAAGAACAATAGTGTTATATACATTAAAACATTAATACATTAATAGATTAATATAATTAAAACATACAACACAAAAATTAATAATTTATTATAAGTGTTAATATTAATTAAATTATTAATTATAATAAATTATGCATAATGGTAAATTATAAGAATAATCTATCATGACCAAATAAAATTTATTTAGAAATTTAAAAATAGTTTAATGTTGGAAAATGATTGCTCAAGTTGATAGGTCAAAGAGCCAAAAATTTTATGATTATCTTGATAGATGTCATACAGGTAGTTTTCAATATCCATTCCAGATTAAAATACTTAATCTTATGAAGAAACACTAGAAAGAAACTATCACTGTCACTATTGAACGCTAATCTAGAACTCCTGGTCTGAATAGTTATTCAAAAAGGAAATCAACAACAACAAAAGAAACAAAAAAGGAAACAAAATATTTTAAAAATATGCTTAAAACTTTATTTCTTTTCAAAAGATATGACTGGCTACCTGGAAAACCCAAGAGAATTAAGTAATAAAATCTTTCAGAACTAGAAAATGAATAAGGAAGTTAATAGAAAGCTAATAAGTTACTTAGTTACAAATCAATATGTAAGAATCAAACAGCCTTCTATCTAATTGTACTAACTAGTTAAAAATATTATAGAAAAAGCATTCCATTCAAGAATTACAAAAAGGCAAAATATCTAGAAGCAAACATTAATATAGAAAACTACAAATAATATAGGAAATTACAACAGGTTATAAAAAAGTCAAAAATCAGGATAAAAAATAAACAGTTCATGTGTCTGTACTAGTAGACTTAACAGTAAAAATAAGAGTCCTCTCACATTATATAAATAGTATATTATAAAATTATTATATAATATTAACACAATCCTCCCATTTGGATTTGTTGAAGAGTTTGAAAAAATTCTACAAGCATCTCCACACTTAGTTCAGGTCCTGGAACATAGTAAGCACTCATTTTGTGGAACAAATAGACTAGTAATCAGAAATAGATGAAAATAAAATTTTTGCATTACTATATTTAAAATGCATTATAGGGATTTCATAATTATTATAATGAATGCAGTAGTATAAAGAAAGATCAACAGATAAGTTGAGAAGTTCACATACATACACACTCATAGTAAGAAAAAGTTGGCATCTCAAGTCTCTAGTGAAGATAATTTAGTAAATGTTAATTGAAATTTTGGCTCAGCATTTAGAAAAAAACAAAATTGGACATCTATAAACACAATTTTTGTAATGAATACATCTTAATTAGGAAAAGGAATTATTTCTAAATGAATGTTATTTTACATACCCTATTAGGTCACAATTAATCATCACAAATGTGAGCAGAGAAAAACGGCAGGTGGAGAAGCATATCAAATGTGTAACAGGATAAGTTAGTTTTTCTCTATCTGCTTTTTCCACTTGAGAAACATAGAGGATAAAAGCACAGACATTTATATGAGTCCTAGTTACTTGCTCTTTATCCAATTCTGGGCAACTTACATAGTTCCTTCTCTAATCCTTAGTTTCTTTATCTACAAGAATTGAAGATTAAGACATATACCTACAGGTCTTCTATCAGTATTTAATAGGACATGCAATTAAATTAGCAGAGATTCAGCATGTAGTAAATAGTCAGTGAAAAATAGACATTGTTACATACATAATGATAAACACTTTCTTAAGAATCTTTGGAATTGGGCTGGGAGTGTGGCTTAGTGGTAGAGTGCTTGCCTCACATGCATGAAGCCCTGGGTTTGATTCCTTGGTACATATAAACAAAAAAAAAACCAAAATTGGCACTGTGGCTAAAGTGGTAGAATGCTAGCCTTGAGCAAAAGAAGTTCAGGGACAGTACCTAGGCCCTGAGTTTGAGCACCAGGACTGGCAAAAAAAGAAAGAAAGAAAGAAAGAAAGAAAGAAGGAAAGAAAGAAAAGAAGAAAAAGAAAAAGAACAAAGGAAAAGGAGTATTTGGAATTGAGGTACTTGAAAATCATATTAGAATTGAGGTACTTGAAAGTCATATTAAATAACATTATATTGTCAGCCTTCAAGGAATTCAAAAGTAGTGACGGAAATAGTTTAAAATTGGAGCTAAGCCAAAACTTTGGACCCACACCTCTGAAAATAAGGAAGAGCTTACATAGCACACATTAAGAGTATTCTATTAAGACACAGATGTGGTTATACATGCTCATAACTCCAGCACTCAGGAGACTGAAGCAGAGGATTTCAAATTAGTCTGGACCATCTAGTGAGACCCTGTATCAAATAACCAAAACAAACAAACAAAATCACTCAAAAACAAAAATTTTTAAAGTTATTCTGTGAAGACAGAGGTTTAAGCTATTTCATTTTAATATCACTACTTACAAGAGTACCACCTAGAGATGTAAAATTTACCCAAACAAGTCTATTCAATTTCAGCAGTCATAAAATGAGCACTCTTCTTTTTCCTGGATAAAAGCAGAAAAGGCAGCTATTCTAGAATAATGTGATCATAGTTAGTGACATAAAAGACGTAGCAAGATGAGTACTGGCTGGAAATTTAGGTTCAAGTCTCAGCTATGCTATCATTGAATGATATTTACTGAGCCATTTAACTTCCAAAAGTCTCAGTTTCCTTGTCTATAAAACCAAACAATTGTGTTCTTTTTCCTTAAGGCTTCTTCCAGTTGCCCTGCATTTGACTTGGATGTCATGATTTCCCAAATTGGAAGATGTAATTACAATCAGGGCTAGATGTGTAAGCCTAAAACAATAATCATTTCCCTAAGAATCAGGTGGGGTCTTATTTTAGTCACCAGAGTGGAATAAGGTATAAATACTGATCAAATAGTCTCTGCCTAATAAGTAGAGTATCAAAATAAGAAAATTCAAATTTAGAGGGACCTGCTAATTCTCTTTCTTCTTCCTCTTTCTTTCCTTCTTTCCATCCTCCCTCCCCCTCTTTCCCCTCCCTTTCCCTCTCCCTCTTCTTTCTCTCTCTCTCTCTCCCCTCCCCTCTCCTCTCCCTTTTTTTTTTCTCTCTCTCTCTCCAATATGAAGGTTTGAATTCAGGCTTCATGTTTGCTAGGCAGATGCCCTACTACTTGAGCCACATCAAGCCCCTCCATTCTTGATGCAGGTCCTGGAACTTGAATTCAGAGCCTGGGAATTGTCCCTGAGCTTTTTGCTCAAGGCTAGTGCTCTTCCATTTGAGCCACAACTCTACTTCCTGCTTTTTGGTAGTTGGAGATAAGCGTCTCATAGATTTTCCAGCCCAGGCTGGCACTGAACCCCAAATCCTCAGATCTTAGTCTGCTAAGTAGCTAACATTACAGGCATGAGACACTGGGTGCTCAGCCTGTCCCCTTTACCTAAAGGAGTATAATTAAAGGTGTTTTGGGAAAAAATGTTTTGGTTTGACTCAAAAATCAATTTATGTATATTTATTCCTTCAACCATTTTTTACATCTACAAATATATAAGGTGTCATGGATAAGCAAGATAAGCAAAATAAATCCTTACCCTTAGGTAGCCAGGCTTAATAATTTACCAAAACTTAACACATACCTAGTTCATCTTGCTTTTGAGCTTGTAGTTCTGCAAGAAACTTTTCTTTCACAATTTTAATAGCTGCTTCAACAGTGTCAGCTATATGTTTTTCTACTAGTGCTTCACGGGATTTATCAAAACGTGGTTTAACAAGTTTGTTAAAATCAATTACCTGTAAGAAAAGTTGAGAAAATCAACGTAAGCACAAGATACTGAGAAGATTAAAAACATTGCTCACATGTATCTACCTTCCAAAAATACCCATAATACTAGGCATATCTCTGGAGTTATGTACAGAATTTTTGACTTTGGCTTTAATAGAAATTTAGCTAATTTTTAATGTACTATAGATGTATTATATATACACATATATACCTACATATGTATATATCTATGTATATTATATGCACATGCATGTTTTATAAATTATACATGTATATACAATAGATACATAATCATACATACCATGTATGTATATAAAAGGTGGCTACTTAAAGTATATAAATTGAAAGGTGTTTTGTTTTTAAATATATAGATACAGCAAGAACCAAAATCAAGAAATAGAATTTGTATACTATCCCCCAAGTCCCCTTCACGCTCCTTTGCAATTAATCTTCCTTCTCTTCCCTTTCCTCAGCTTTCATCCTAGTGCCTACCACTTTCTACTTTCAGTCACTATAGGTCAGGTTTGCCTTTTCTAGAATTTCTTAAAAATGGGATTATGTAATTTGTAATCTTTTCTGAGGGTTTCCTCCTCTTAGAATGTTTTTGAGATGCATCAGTATTATTCTTGTGGCTGAGCAGTATTCCATTGCATGAGCATACCACTGTCCTTACACATTTATCTATTGAAGGACACTTGGGTTATGTCTAAGTTTGAGCTAGTATGAACACATGAGCATTTGAACTGGAGTCTTTTTGACTTTATAATTAATCATCAAGCTCTTCCCGAAGTGGGTAGACTATTTCCATCCTACCGATGAAGTAGGAGCATTGCAGTATTTCTACAATCTAACCATCTCTTCATTTTACTCATCTTTTAAGTTTTGATTAAGTCTTGATTTTCCTGATAATTCTGAGCTTTTTAAAATTTTGGACTTTTCACTTAATTTTGACTTAATTTCACTTAATTTTGAGTTGGGATTCTTTTTTGGGGAGGGGGTCTGGTCGTGGGGCCTGAACTCTGGGCCTGAGCGCTGTCCCGCAGCTCTTCAGCTCAAGGCTGGCGCTCTACCACTTGAGTCACAGTGCCACTTCCGGCTTTTTTCTTTTTGCTTATGTGGTGCTGAGGAATCGAACCCAGGGCCTCATGCATGCAAGGCAAGCACTCTACCACTGAGCCACCTTCCCAGTCCCAAGGGATTCTTTTTTTTTTTAATTGTCTTTAAGTAATTATATAAATGAATTGCCATTCACCAAAGCAAATTGGAATTATTTACATATCCTGGATATAAATTTTTGTGAGGTAGGAAATAGACTTTATAATGAATTTAGAAATAGATCCTAGAAATAGATTCCTATATGTCTTTTAGGGAAATTACTATTTTGAGAATCCTAGATTCCAATCTGCTTTTCCCTCAACTTGCTTACATTGCTTTGTGACAATAAACACACCTCTACATCATCATTTTTACTAGATACATTGGATGAATATATTACAAACTATTTAACTAAATACTAATACCATTAGATATTGAATTTAGATATATGTATACTTAGATATACATATTTTAAGACATGTCGGTATAAAGTAGGCCATAATGACTATTATGACTAATTATGTAACTGTCTTTGAGATACTTTTTTTTAGGGAAATCTATCAAATAGATGGATAGTTGATGGATAGTTGAAGCTTGGGTGTTCAAGTCTAAATTTTATTTACAATACTATGCCTCAAGAGTTATATTCTTACCAATAGCATATGGGGATGTACTTTCTCCCAATTTAGCTGCACATCACTGTTCAGTGTTATCAGTAATCTTTAAGAATTTTTTTTTTTTTTGTTGGTCGTGAGGCTTGAACTCTGGGCCTGGGCGCTGTCCCTCAGTTCTTCAGCTCAAGGCTAGTGCACTACCACTTGAGCCACAGCTCCATTGCTGGCTTTTTCTGCCTACATGGTGCTGAGGAATCGAACCCAGGGCTTCATGCAGGCAAGGCAAGCACTCTACCACTGAGCTACCTGCCCAGCCCCAATCTTTTAAATCAAAAAGTGATTGTGACATGGCATAGTTCTGATTTCTCAGTATCTTTCTGTTTATCAGGGAAGATTGGTGTTGTTTTTTATTTTTTCTAGTGTTTAGTGGCCATTTACACTTATTATGTTGTAAGTTGACTATTTTCTAGTTTTTCTCATTGAGATTTAACGTTCATATGGGTTTATTGCTTTATATTTTAAAATATTCCTTTGATATATATGCATATTTGGGATAGGGTTAAGAAAATATCCACCAATCCTTTGAAATGCCTTCCTTAAGGAGGGGGAGCCTAATTTTCTAGCTTCTGGACATGGAGGCCCAAATCTGTTGAAAGAATGAATTACCCAGTTGACAGTGTAAAATTAAGAAAATGGAGTGCAAATTTAACCTTATAAGTTATCATCAAGGTCAGATAGCTACCTTTCCTTTGTAATGTTCTGCAATCAAATTGGCAAGTGTTGTCTTCCCTGAGTACGGAGGCCCCAGTACAACCAATTTGCATGGTGGTGTTGGCATAGGTGGAAGAAGGTAGGGACGTGGGTTCAGTACAAATTTTTTCAATGTTTCGTCTGATGAGAGGCAGTACATTTTACCTAGAAAGCTTAAAATATACCGTCATAATGAGCAACTGAAAACACGCCCGGGCAAATGTTTTCAATTGAAGCACTGGAAAATCTTACTTACCTAACAGCAAAATCTGAGGATCCTGAAAAAATGATACCATCCTTTAAAGCCACTGGACACATACGCCCCCATCTGCTTCTGCGCCACCTATACCTTGGTGCAATAAGTTTATAGGACGAAAGAGTTCGGAACAAGTCTTCTTCCTGTGAGACATGAATACTGCACTTGACAATGTGACTGAGATTAAATATTTTATTTCTAAATGTGATAGTGCTTTACTACTGAAGAAATCATTTGGAATCTAAATTTTGGCTCCCCTGCTCCATGACTGCATTTTTGTACTTGTCCTAGGTTTAATAAGATTGGTTTAGAAAACCTTATTTATATTTTACCAAGTAATTTGTAGCATCTAGGAGATGCTACAGAGACAGAGAGCTTTCTATTATCTGCTTCTAAAACCTGATTCTGAAATTTTCATATGGAAAAGCTTTTAAAATGTATCAGATTCTTAGTCACTATACCTAAGTTTTCAAAAGTATCATGTAGTAACCTAGATCGATTTTGGGGGGGGGGGAGTCCGGTCATGGGGCCTGAACTCTGGGCCTGGGCGCTGTCCCTCAGCTCTTCAGCTCAAGGCAAGTGCTCTACTACTGAGCCACCTTCCCAGCCCCCTAGATCAATTTTATGTTTGCCAGCTTGTAAATGGTTCTTTCTTGCTTAAAGTTCCAGGCTGGAGATGTCACTCAGTGGTAGAGAGCTTGATTAGCATGAGCACAACTCTTGCCCAATCCTTAGTACTGCTCCTTCCCTGGCTACAGGGGAATCTTCTAGGGAGGAGGTATTTTTCAAAATTATTTTTATTGTGATAAAATACACAAAACACAGACTTTACCCTTTTAACCATCTTTAAGTGTTCAATTCAATGTATTAAGTACATTCTATAGATTAAACAATATGGATCACATAATCGTCTCTCTTCAAGTATTATTTTACTTGAATGATAATGCTGGTATGGTCCTTCTTTTTTTTAATTTAATTTTTATTTTATTGTTATTGTAAGGTGATATACAGGGGTTACAGTTACATAAGTCCGGTAATTTCTTTTTGAACAGTGTCACCTCTTCCCTCTTTTCTTTCCTGTCTCCTTCCCTCCCTCTTTTCTTCTCTCCCTTCCTTCATCTTTTCCTTTCTGCCTCCTTGCCTTCCTGCCTCCCTTCCTTCATTGTTATTTTATTTACGTAGATAAAAACAATCTTCTTAGAACAAATCAAAATCCCCAATTACAAGTTCTTATTGTAGCTGGACACGGTGGCTTGTGCCTGTAATCTCTGCTACTCAGGAAGTAGAGATTGGAGGATAGCAGTTCAAGATCAACCAGAGCAAATGTTAGGGAGACTGAACCTCAATACACTAACCTATTAACCCAGCTATGCCAGAGGCGGTTGTGTCTAAAGCTGAGCACAAATGCAAGACCCTACCAGAAAGCTAAAAGCAAAAAAGAACTGGGGGAGTGGCGCTAGTAGTGCAGCACTAATCTAGCAAGCACAAGGCCCTGAGTTTATACCCTAGTAGTTATCATTTGATCACCATCACATTCATGACACAGCAGTGCCAGCAACAAAGTAGTTAACAAGATTGAATGATGGAAGGGACATATTAGTGCTTACAGAATAGAGAATTTCAATGCCTTTGCTTTCTTTGGTGTTATTAAAATTTTCATGTGAACTTAGATTTCTTTTCCTTCTGTTAATCCTTTGGTTAACTGTTCTGATTTTACTTGTTTGTCTCAAAAGTTTTGGGTTCTTTTTGTGGTTAGTGTCTAAAAGAATATTGTGCTTATATTGTAGCTTCTCTTCAGAAGATGCCTTTTATGAGAAAGGTAACCTGATTTTCCTTTTAGACCTAAGAATTTACAAACTTATGGTACAATGTGTACATTTTCAAATGGATAAATGAGGCTTACAGTTTCCATCATGTCATTCATTTCCTCCTCTGAACTCTGAAGTTTGATTGAAACACCTGCTCTTCTTAGGTTCAGGTACTTCAGTCGCTCTAAAACTGTCTAAATAAAAAGAACAAATATTTGAATTCATGGGCATTTGGATATATCAAACATTTTCAAAAGTGATGGACCCATGGCTCAAGTTTATGCTTCTGGGACTGAGTAGAATCCTGGCTACTTCTTCCTAGCTTTTCTGTGTTTTACTGGCCATCATTGCTGTTTCTTGACTTGTATATGTATTATTCCAATGTCCCTACTATCCGATAGCCACCTTTGTTCATATATTTTAGTCTTTTTGAATTTATATTGGACTGGGACACATCCTAATTAAATAAGATGTTATTGTAACTTCATTACATGTACAAAGACCATTTTGCCCTCATATTGCCATTTTGACCTCATGGCTACCATGCCCTCATATTGTCACTGGGCATGAAGTCACAATGGTATGAACTAACAATAGGTCTGGGATATCACCATGGTGATACGAAGGCCTAGGGAACATGAAGTCATAATAGGGATGTGAGTTCACAATGACGATATGAGGTCACAATGGGTGTGTGATGTCAAAATGGTGATGTAAGGACACAATGGTCAAGAGGTCACCATCAGGTTGTGATGTCACAGTGGTGATATGAGGGCACAATGAGGCTATGAAGTCACAATGGACCTGCAATGTCACAATGGCCATATGAGGGCCCAGAGAACATGACGTCACAATGGGTATGTGAGTTCACAACGAGGATATGATATCACAATGGGGATATAAGACCTTATTTCCAAATAAAGTCACATTTGACAGGTATTGAATCTAGGACTTCAATGCATCTCTTGAAGGACACATTTCAACCCATACACATTTCTTCCTTCTGGTCCCGTTGGGCAAAGGGAAGAAATCCATATGAAGCTGGAGGCAGATGCAGTACTAGAGTTATGCTCCCACAAGCCATGAAATGCCTGGATCTACTAAAAGCTAGAAGAGACAAGGCTCATTGAGAAGCTAGGGAGGGAACATCATCCCTACAACACCTTGATTCTAGATTTCTGTCCTCTGGAATGATAAAAGACTACTACATTGCCGATATTTTAAGCTACGTAGGTGTAGGTCTATGTTATAATTTAGGAAACATATAGCTACTCTATGGTATATCTGGAAAAAATAAACACAAAGAATATGAAAGATAGTAAGACAGGCAAAATACAGATGATATGTGGCAGTCTGTGGTAGACTGGATGATGATGATGATGATGATGATGATGATGATGATGATGATGATGATGATGTCAGTTGTAGGGTTTCAACTAAGCACTGTCCCTGAGCTCTTTTGCTCAAGTCTAGTGCTCTACTACTTTGAGCCACAGAGCTACTTCCAGTTTCATGGTGGCTAATTGGAGATATGGGTTTCATGGATAATTCTGGCTGGTTTTGAACTATGATCTTCAGATCTCACCCTCCTGAGTAGCTAGAATTACAGGTGTGAGCCACTGGCGCCTAGCAGGTTTACTGAGTTACTTGTTCACCATTCCTTTTTCCCTTACAATGAGGTCTAAACTCCTGAACATGATTCACAGGTCTTTCATGGTACAGCCTCTGTTTAGTTCTAGAATTGTGGTGTAAGTTTACTCTATTTTGTCCTCCTATCTTCCAGTCCTATGCTCTTCCCTTTCTTACCTCTGGCACCTTTACACAGACACTAGTCTCAGCACAGAACATTGCATTGTCAACACCTCTCCCTTAGCCTTCAAGGACTAATTAGTACTCGTGATCTAAGAAATTTCAGACAGGTGCCCCCTCCTTAGCAGATTTTTCCTTCTGTTATGAGCTACTACAATAGCATGTTCACAATGACAAAAAGGAGAGGAATCCATAGGCTAATCTGCCTCCTTCCCATCTGTATCTCTAGAGCATATCATAATGCTAAGTATTTATTAGATATTTAAGAAATAGTTCCTATATATATGTTTTGGGTTTTGATTTCTCCACATTCTCTTACTAACACTTGCTATTGTGTTGTTGTTGTTATGTTTTAAACTTTGGCTATCTTAGTGGGTGTACAATAGCACTTTTTTCATTTTTTATTATTACTAATTTTGATTCTCTTGTTTTTTTGATTCTAGAAACATTTTTTTAAGTTGTAAAGGTGGTGATGTACAGAGGGGTTACAGTTACATAAGTAAGGTAATGAGTATAGTTCTTTTCTAACAGTGTTACTCCCTCCCTCATTTTCTCCTGCTTTTCTTCCCTGCTAACTGCCCTTCCCACCAACCTGTAAAGTTCATATTCAACATAATCTCTTGAGAGTATCACCGTTGCTTTGGCTGGTTTATCCTTTATCTTTTGTCTCACCATTTCTATGATTCCCCTTCCCATCCCCAAGTCAGATAAATTTATATACAATACAAAGAGTACCAAAAACAAAAACCAGTGACAACAGGGGGTAAACTGAAGGGGGAAAATGAAAGAAAAAAGAATTAACTGCATACAGTACACTAAGATAAAAACAACAGCAGAAAACAAAAGAACCAAATTATTTTTATTTCAAGCAGGTAAACTTGCAATAAAATAGTATTGTGTTCTGGTTTTGATTTGCATTTTTCTAATGACTGATGATCTTATGCATTTATTGGTTGCATTTGCTTTTGCTTTTCTTTGAGGCATTTTATGTCATAATGTATTTGGCGGGGGGTGCTTGAACTCGGGCCTGGGGTGTTTTGTTTAAGGCTAGTGCTCTACCACTTGAGCTACAGCTCCACTTTTGCTGTTTTAGTAGTATTGGAGGTAAAATCTCATGGACTTGCCTTGTCAGGCTGACTTTGAACCTCAATCCGGATCTTAGCCTCCTGAGTAGCTAGGATTATACTCATGAGCCACCAGCACCTGGCTTCATAATGTAATTCTAAATTGCAATGTAATTTTGATATACATGTGAACACAAACAAATATCAAATTGAATGTTAATGTGTTAAGACAAAATGTTCAAAATGTATAGTACCAAAATGTAAATATATTTTTATGTATTAATATAAATGTAATGCTGCCAAAAGTTCTAAATTTTCCAACCATGAGATATTTTCATTGAGCTTGTACTCACTGTGAAGAGCTCCTCTGGTGTTCTATTTCCATCTAGCTCAACAAGATACTGAGGATTGTGTTCAGCCATTGTTTCCTACAGGTAACAACATAATTTTAATCCGAAATCACTGGGAAAATTGAATACACAAATCAGAATCTTACTGCACTGAGACAAGATACTTAAAGTTAACTTGTTGGCAAGATAGTCTCTTAACATACATTTTCTACCCCAAACCATTACCTGAGGTCCCCTAGCAACGTTTTTAAATTGCAGTTAATTTGTCACTTTTCCCCAACTGAGTTACCTTCTAAGAATAAAATCATATGGCTGTGGAAAAGAGCCTTTGGGATGGAAACCTTTTTGTAAGTTTTCTACCAAGTTTAAGAGAAGAATCCAACCAACAGTCAACAGAGATGAAGACGTGAAAATGATTTCTCTATAGATAAACTACAAACAGCTCCATTCCACTTTTTAAAAGAAAGCTATCTTGTTCTTACTTCTAATGCATGAAGAACTGTTTCCTTATAAAGTCTGATAACTTCTTTGGCATTTTCCAAGTAATCCTCAGGCCTTTGAATTAGATGGTGGAGAATTTCAGCTACCACCTGGATGTCGGCAAGAAAAGTCTAAGTGGGGGGAAAAAGAGATGTTATCTTTAGTTCAATGATTATCCACTTTACAGGTCACATTCCTCCCTCCTATGTCTAAAAGACATTTTATGGTAAGATGCAAAAGGAAGAAGCTCAGACAGTGAATATTTATTTAAGATAGATTGAGCTATGAGTTTTTATTAGACAAAACAAAGTTTTAAGTTGATATGGATACTTATTATTTGCTTTCCAACAAATTAGGAAAGGTGGAGAAAAAATATTAGATCTTATTTTTTTTTGAAAGACAAAGTTGGAGTTTCTTTGAATACCTGAACTTAGAGTTCACACTTTCATTCCTTATTCAGTAAATGTTATTGAGTCCCTACCTTCTCCCCAGTACTGTTCTAGGAGCCTGGGATCAAACGTGAACACAAAGCTCATAGAGCTTACATTGCCGTTGGGAAGACAGCATCAACAAATAGACATATATGATATGCGTATTAGGCGGTGGCTAAGTATGAGGAAGAACAATAAAGGTGAGAGTAATGGGAGAAGATTCTATTTTTATACCAGGAGATCATAAAACGGTTTTCTGAATGAGTGACATTTGAATTGAAACTGGAAAGAAAGAAAGAAACAGAAGGAAGGGAAAAACAGTCCAAGGATATGAGAACAGTATGTGTTAAGTGGATATGTGAAGGCTAGCTAGAAAGCTGGTGTGGCTGAGTCTCTAGCTTTGTACACTGTGTAAGGATGATTAATGAGAGATATCTACATTCTATCTATCTATCTATCTATCTATCTATCTATCTATCTATCTATCTATCTATCTATCTATCATCTATCTGTTTATCTGCTGGTCCTGGGGCTGGAACTCAGCCTTGGTTCTTTCCCTGATCATTTTTGCTCAAGGTTAGTACTCTACCATTTGAACCCCAGCTCTTCTTTTAGCTTTTTTGGTGATTAATTGGAGATAAGAGTCTCAGACTTTCTGGACCTCAGTCCTCAGATTTCAGCCTCCTGCGTAGCTAGGATTACAGGCACGAGCTAACAGTGCCTGGCTTATGTTAACAATTTTAAATGAAAGAATATATTAAACATTTATTTAACCCATAGTGAGGAAGCAAGCAGTATGACAAAACAAACTATTAATACTTACTGAAATAAAATGACAAAGTTAAATCCTATAGAAATAGCCTTGGGCTGGGTGATGGTGGCTCATATCTGCGGTCCTAGTTACTAAGGAGGCTGGAGTTCTGAGGATCACAGTTCAGAGTCAACCAGGACAAGAAAGTCCATGAGACTCTTATCTCTAATTAACCACCTAAAAACTGGAAGTGGAGCTATGGCTCAAAGTGCTAGTCTTGAGCAAAAAAGCTCATGGACAGAGCTCAGGTCCTGAATTCAAGCTTCATGACTGATAAAAACAACAACAATAACAACACACACACACACACACACACACACACACACACAAACACACATATGGCCTTGATTGCTGCTTCATGTCCTCTATGACAACAAGAGTGACCTTGGATTTTTTCTGCTAGTACGTGCTCTTATTCATATTGCCATTTAAATTAGTTACAGTGGATTTGAAAGTGTAGTATTTGGTTTGACCTATTGGGATAATACCTCTTCTTCTTCTTGCTCTTCTTCTTCTTCTTCCTCTTCAGCTTTTCCTTCTTTTTGGGTCTCTTTCTTCTTTTTCCTATGGCTTTCAACGATTTCAGGGTCCCACTGCTCTCTATTATATATGTGTCCTGTAATGTTGTGTTGTCTTTGCCCAGTAGTTCTTTGGCATAAATCATAGTCAGGGCACTAAGGAACAACATTATTATTCACATTTTGAATATACTTTTATTTCCCATTTACATATTATGCAATAGATAAACCAAAATTTTCTTTAAACTCGAGCATGTGCAATGTTGTGATAGGCAATTTGATCAGATTTTATAAAATACGAAAGAAGGAATAATATACAACTTTTGTGCCATGCCAGCATTTTTGTCTGAAATTTATATGAGAAAATTGAAATTGTAAGTTGAAGAAAGAATTCATTCTGTTCGAAGAATGGGAGAAGGAGTAGAAAAAGAGAACAGGAAGTCAGTTTAGCCAATAACCTTTCCATGAGGATTCTAACATGTATAAAGCTAGGAATAAAGGAAACTGGGGAATATCCATATTTCCAACAAAATATTAATCTTGTCTATTTGCAAATTTTTATTATTTATAGATTTCTTGGCAAAGTACTTCATAAAATGTCTGTCAGGAATAGGACCTGAAATCATCTATTCTAAAAATATAACCTTTAACTTTTAGAAATAAGAAATTGAGTCCATATAGTAAGGAAAGACAAAACTAAAGTCTACAAATAAATTTCTTGTCTTGAAGTGCACTCTTACATCCAATTTCATTCAATTTACAACTAACCCTTTAAAAATAAGAAATCTAATGTTGTGACTAAAGCCAGTTGGGAGACCACAATATCGTATAGAGTCCTTCTGATCTATGTCTGTACTCTCCGGGCACTGTATTAATTAATAATAATGCTTTGGGGTATAAATGCTGTTTTGTAGTATTAAATACACTGGATGATACCTTATGGCAGTTAGGGTACAATTGTATATTACTTATCAGGAGAGCTTGTTAGAAATTTCTGCTCTCCTTTGTAGTTTATTAAGATTGGATACCTTAGCTATTTAAAAAGCATCCTGCACTAAGCACTTATAGCTCACACTTGTAATCCTAGTTACTCAGGAGGCAGAGATCTGAGGATCAAGATTAAGAGCCAGCCCAGGCAGGAAAGCCCATTTATCTCTTCATTTAAATACCAAATGGTTAGAGTGGAGCTGTGGCTCAAGTGGTAGAGTACTAGCTTTAAAAATCTAAGAGACAGCACCTAGGCCCTGAGTTTATGTCCTAGGATTGACACGGGGCATACACACATGCACGCACATGCGCTGGCACATACAACACACACACACAAGCATCCTGAGTGTGGTGGCACATATCTATAATCTCAGAATTGAAGAAGCTGAGACATAGCATCCTAAGTTTAAGGTCAGCTTGGCTAAATAGTGAGATCCAGTCTCAAAAACAGAAATAAACCCTTCTCAAACCCCAAACCCCAAAACAGAAAACTAAACAAATATTCTTAGTGATTCTGATGACAATCAATTTTGTGAAACGAGCAATGGAGGAACTTTCCTTGTTCATTTTGTGATTCTTCATACCATCTCAATGTGGATAGGGGATATGATTTCTTAAAAATACAAATACACCAGAAATTTTGTATATAATTTCAGGGGGCTTATGGATGCTCAAGTTCTCAAAGAGCCCACGCTAAGAAATACTGCTCTGGAAATTCCAGGCTTTTCTCACAAATAAAGCCAAACCATTAGAGAAATGTGTATTTCACTGGGCTGTGTCTTACCCAACTTCTCTGATTGCATTGGAACTCTGCAAGCACAGTGAAACAGCATGGCATTCTCACTAGCCCATTTCTGACATGAATGTTTGAAGGACTTTCATTCATTACATCAAGCAGTCTCATATTCCTCTCATTTCTAATGGGAGTTTAGTTTTTCTAGAGGTATGGCTTGCCTTTGCACTGAAAATGTTTTGATAAAACAAGTCATATTATAACAAAATTTGGATTCAAATTTAATAAGTATTTAGGGATTTTAGTCTAAGATCTGTATACTCTCTCTCTACCAGCTTTTGATTTTTTATTTATTTAATCTATATTTTCCTCGACTTCGACTTTATATTTGGTCTCAAGTTAATTGAGATAATCTTCTCTTTCAATTAGGAACACATTCTTTTATGTGTGAAATCCTCAAGTTTGCTCAGGATTTCGATTGGTTCCTGGTTATGGGCAGTGGTTGGAGCTACAGATTCTCACCTACTCAGCACTACAAGGTCTCTTCTTTCTCATAGCTGACTGTTGCATTCTAATGGTCATCAGCATCTGAGCTGAGAAATGTCTGATATATTCTGAGCTTTCATAAACCCTCTGAGAGAACAAGGTAGGGTCTGAATGTTAAAACTATTCATTCTTTTTCACACAACTCGACATTTCCTTACTGAATTCCTAGCACAAACCCAGCAACTATTCTCATCTTTGTAGAGGAAACAGAGGTTTCTAAATGTGATCAGATTCGAATAGATAATAAAAGACCCAGCCTCAGCTCCATACAGCTTTCTTTAACATTTCTGTCCCAGAATAATTTTTCTTTCGATTTATTTAACTGGTAAATGTATTAGTCACTAGGTACCCTGCAGTCTGGTACTTGATAATGAGTTAAGTCATGGTTTCTACCTTTAAGTAACAAAGTTTAGGAAGAAAACAGATGATATTAGTGATGTGAGTGATAAGAGAGAAGAGAGTAACATGAATGATCTTCAGAGAAGCAGCATTTAGCTCTTCTGTGGTTAGGTGGGATGGAGAAGAAGAGAGAGAAGTGGGCAGGGGGTTTCCATGGAAAGTTCTGATGAGAGATGTCTGAACTAAATTTCAAACAATAGCTACGGTGAAGCTTGGTGAAACAAGTAAGGAAGTATTTCATGTGGATAGAACTGCAGGTGTAAAAGTGTAGAAATATGAAAAAAATATAACAGTCTCCATGGTTGATGCATAAATTACTGCCTCCATTACTATTTTAAAAAATTGAAAATATTCCTTGATTTTAAGTACTATAAAAAAGAAAGGTTTTATATGCTAGAAAAATAACTAATATCCTTACCTTAATATTGATTATTATATCAGGTTTCATTTTTAAATTTTTAACTAATTCCATTTGCTGCAAAGTAGATATAGAATCCTGCGCCAGTGTTGGGATTTCTGTGATAACATAGCCTGTAGAATAAATTATAATTTCTGTAATTTATAACACTATTGGTATCTGAGAACATAGATTTATTTTATTATTACTTTATGAACTATTATCTAGTTCGTAATGAACATTGATAAAGACCATGAAACTGTGTTAGAAATTTTAAATTAACAGTTGCCACATGAAGGAAAACTATGAACAATGTTTTGCTGATAATAAATTTCATTGGGGTGAGAAAAGACATCTTTAGAAATTCCATATTCAATTTATTTTAGACAGATGAGGTCCTCAGGAAGAGAAGTTAATGTAATTCTTTTAACCCATATGATGAATGATAGGCATATTATATAAGTTGCATGCCATATAATTTCATGATAGAATACATGTAATATTTATGTCAGTTAACAAGAGTAATAAAACATCCATGTACTAACCGTATGATTTTTGCCTCAGCACATTTAATGGCTTGCATTCCCACCTAGAAGCCAAAATCTCCTACTCAAATTCATCCTTATATTAATTTTCTCAATATATTCCTTTAATTTTGATACCTCTTATTTTTTTTGGTTGTTGACCTTGTTGTTATCACTGTACTTATTTTTATTTCTTTTCTCTTTTTCCCTTTGGTTTATCACTGTTCTAGTACCCTGAATCTTGTATACATTTTTATCTTATTTGGGGAAGTGAAGGGGAATAACAAAATGGTGAAACAAGGACAAAGGATGACCCAATGCAACAATAATACTCACAAGACACTATGTTGGAAATGAACTGTACAACTTTGGCAGGGAGGTGGGGGGAGGAGAAGGGATAGTGGGAAAAAGACATAGGAGTGGGTAACAATATTCAACAAGAAATGTACTCATTACCTTACTTATGTAACTATAACTCCTCTGTACAGTACTTTTACAACAAAGTAATAATAATTATTATTATTTTGATACTTTCTTACTGTGGGAATTAAAGACCTTTAATGTATTTTTCTGCAATTTTTATAGAACATTTATTTTCTTGGAAAGACAATTGACAAACTATGTTATTACCATGGCTTGGCTGTTTGAGAAGGTGTTCATTAAAAAATAAATAAATGAAGTGGGCCTGTCACTTTATTTATTTTTATTTTTTTATTTTTTACCAGTCCTGTGGCTTGAACTCACAGCCTGGGCACTGTCCCTGAGCTTCTTTTGCTCAAGGCGAGTACTCTACCACTTAAACCACAGTACCACTTCTGGCTTTTTCTGTTCATGTGGTTCTGAGGAATTGAACCCAGGACTTGATGTATGCAAGAAAAGCACTCTACCACTAAGCCACATTCCCAGCTTGAGCCTGTCACTTTAAAGACAACAACTGATAGTACAATTTAAGTGAAAATTTGAATTTTGGAAACTTGTATCCAGTCATAAGCAATCTTCAATAAGTACTTCTCCAATTCCAGAAATGTGTGAGGATGGAAACATAGATAAGGATTTCATTACTGTCCCATATCATTTTTTGAGACCATTATCAAAACCTTTTGAGACCATTATCTCCTGTGAAGATAAAGGAATGGCGGGCGGGGGGGGGGGGGGGCTGGTACAAGTCCTTACTGGAAGACTGTGCCTAGGCAGAGTAGTACTTTGTAGGTAATGGTCCAGCCTATCATCACCCCAACCACTCGAAAACTGAAAGACTGTCCAGATTCCTACTCAGTGGTTATCAACTGGTCCAGCTCACGCTCTTACTTTGACTCTATTTCTTGGCACAGTAAAAAGGAAGAGGCATTCGTTATTTCTCTAAAACTGTAAGTAAATGGTTATTGCTTTCAGATCAAGGTGATAAGTATGTTAGGTAGCTTTGTGCCCAGCCAGACCTGGTACCTATCAGACTTCAGGCCAACCTGGCATAGTATGCTGGTGACTATTGACTTGTAAGAACCATTCACAATAAGATACATCTGGGGGTCGGAGGGGCCTAGCCCGAGGCTGTCCATCATTCACTGAGGAAAATGAGTGTTTCCAGAATTCAGTAGGAAAAACAGAACAGGGAGTCTGCATGCCCAGGCACTCACTCTGTCTTCTCTTCTTAGGTGAACATATGGTTTCCAGAAATTGATTTTTTTTTAAGGCCAAAATAGCACAATGGATTGTAAGTGAAAAGGCTGTGTAGATCCTTCTTAATGACAGTCTCAAAGAATAAATGGGCTTTGGTACAGGAAAAAAAAAAAGATTGACTGGTAACACTGTACGGTGCTCCTAGCAACACAGTTTCATTCAGCCTCACTTCACCTCTGACTCAGTACCCTAGTTTAAAATACCTTTAACTCGGCCTGGGAAAGTGGCTCAGTGGTAGAGCGCTTGCCTTGAATGCATGAGGCCCTAGGTTCCATTCCTCCACATCACATAAAGCAGAAAAAGCCAGAAGTGGTGCTGTGGCTCTAGTGGTAGAGCACTAGCTTTGAGCTGAAGAGCTGAGGGACAGGACCCAGGCCCAGAGTTCAGGCTCCATGACTGGCAAAAAAAACCCTTTAACTTCAGTCACATCAACCAGCCTATTTGCTAAGACCAAAACTTTTGGTCTTGCTAAGACCAAATATCAAATCTATCATGGGAATTTGAGCACAGGTTTTCAAACTGTGTTTAGCAAGGTGATAGTATTAAAAACAACAACAACAACCCCAAAACTCCTTTGGAAATGCTATGGGATGGGTAGGAGAGACTAGGAAGAAAGGAATCCAAACCCTGTCTCCACTTGAACCTTTAATAAACCAGTTATGCATCCTACAGGAAGGGCACATTGAAAATGTGACCCTCAGACTTAAGATATCATTTCTACCATTTTGCAGTGCCAGCTCACAGGGCAGATATCAGTGTACAGTGAATACTAAGGGCATAGGTATATTAAATTATATCAGGAGATGCCATTAGTCAAACTCAGAATGTAAAAAACTACACACAGTTAACCAGTTTCTTCAACAAAGAATAACATTTAAAGAGAGAGACAAAGAAAACTAGAAGTGACTGTGGAGAAAAAGAGGGTCTCACATGGATCTGCTGAAAAGTTTAAACAGCAGAGAGCTCAGGCAGCAAAGGGCATGGTAAACATACACAAATTGGTGTGCTCACTTTCATAAAACAAATACTAAAAAGGATGAGTAGACCCCGTAGAGCAATAGTGTCTATCTTACCAATGGATTATCCAGAAAAAACCCCAAAACTTCAGAATTAAATGGCTCTACCAATTAAATGAACTTCACAAACATCTGCAGAGTATCCATCCAAAAACTGCAAGTGCTCATGGAACTTTCTTCAAAATAGATCGTATTTTAGGACATAAAGCAATTCTCAAGGACATAAAGCAATTCTCAGTACAAGTAAACTGAAATAACTTCTGCTATAGATCAGACTGAAAGAGAATAAAATTAAAGAGAGACTAAAAAGAGAATAAAATCGACAGTAAGACAGACTACAGAAATGTTCAAGCACATAGAGACTAAATAATATATTTTTGACTGACCAATGGGCCATAGAAGTAGTAAAAGGAAAGATTACAAAATTCCACAAATCAGGTGGATGATTTTCTCCCAAGGTCCATATTTAAACTTCTTCCTTTCTTTTAAAAATGTCTTAAGAGTCATTTTCTTTGAGTCAGACTTCAGTGATCTATGTATGGCAAAATTATATATCCACAGCTCTTTCTTAGCATCTATTTGAGTAGAGGAAGACTTTTCGAGTCCAAAGTCAGAAAGTGGACTGAATGAGAAGGCTGAAGTCTGTCAATATCTGAGGCAGAGGCAAGTTGGTAGCATTGTAATCTTACAATTGAGGATTAATGCAGAGAAACCAAATCATCAACAAGACTCAGTGTTAACTGAAGGCAGAAGCAGGCAACAGAGGCTGCAAGCACTACTAGATGAACGCCAAACATTTTTAAGACTTTCATCAGATAACACAATCTAAGTAAGATTGGATCATATAAATTTAAGTTTTCCTTTTGAGCACAAGTGGACTCTGGATTATAAAGCGTATCAACAAACAAATCATCTAAACTCAACTGACAATGAAACTGATATTTTAGTTGGAAGGCACAAGGAAGAGGCATCCCTGTAGTTATCTCTGATATGATAATGATGTGATAATGATCTCTGTAGTAGATATCTCTGATGGGATATGAACATACCACGTACCAAAATGAGAGACTTCTGTGGAGTTGAGCTTCTCTATCATTAGCTTTATGATAATTTCATCTGGAATGCTGTAACCGCTGACTAGCATCGATTGCAACTAAGAATAAGCACAGACATTGTACATTACTGCGTGGTAGATCTGGGAGAGAGAGCTTTTGTTTCCTAATTGTGGTAATTTTTAAAATTTAGATTTGCTCACCATAATTCCTGATTCCGTTTCACCAGCAATGTGTTCTTCTAATACTGGTAAAGCTAAAGCATGAATTAAAAACATGAACATAAACTGAATTGGGATTGGAAAATAAGGAACATGTCCCGAGTCTTATAATTAAGAGCAAAGATGAACATTTGTATATTACTTCTTTTTTGTGTATTAGTGTTATTCAAGCCTAAACAAAGTAGGTGCTGCATAGAAAACTTGTTTCTGTCATTCCACTAGCTGAAGACTCTTGGTAGAGTTACCACCCTAAACATCTCTGTTGCTTGAAAGTATGTGCTCTGCATAATATAGGATAAATTGAAGTATATATGACAGTGATTTGTAAATTGCAAAATATCCTGTGAAGTATATACTTGTATTAGTAGTGCAGATCCTTTTATAACCAGTTATACTAACAGTACAAAAAATACACATTAAATAACGATAAAATGATCACAACTGTAATCCTAGCTACTCAGGAGGCTGAGCTCTGAGAACTAAGGTTTGAAGCCAGCCTGAGCAGAAAAGTACTGTGAGAGTCTTATCTCCAACTAGCCTCTCAAAAAAAAAAAAATGGGGGCTGGGAATGTGGCTTAGTGCTTGCCTATCATGCATGGAACCCTGGGTTTGATTCCTCAGTACCACATACACAGAAAAAGCCAGAAGTGGCGTTATGGCTCAAATGATAGAGTGTTCTCCTTGAGCAAAAGAAGCTCAGGGACAGTGCGCAGGCTCTGAGTTCAAGCCCCAAAACTGATATTAAAAAGAGGAAGTGGCACTGTGGCTCAAATGATACAGTTCTATCCTTGAGCAAAAGGGCTCAGGGACAGCTCCCAGGTCCAGAATTCACTCTACCACCAATCCACATTCCCAGCCCTTGTATTAGTTATTTCTTCTTTTATGATTTTTTCATTCTTTATTTTCTATTAGGAAATAACCTTACTGATTTAAAGTAGTGAATATTATGTGTATGCACACATATACATATGTACATATGCATGCATGTATGTATAACATGTTGCCTTATATATGTTGCATAGAAAGAAATTTACAAGTAAAAGGTACCATTTATTATTGAAGATAATTAAATTTTGGAAAATCTTCCCAGGAAAAGCAATGAAAGTTCCCTCTCATCTTTGATAAGACACTCAACACACACACACACACACACACACACACACACACACACACACACACACACACACACACACACACACACACACCATAGTTCTAAATTACAAAATCAGAGAATTGGAGACAGTAATTATGGAATCAGAGATGTTAAATAAACATTCCTAAATTCTATGAACAAAAATAGGACTAAAATATGAGCAAAACAGCTGGATGCTGGTGGCTTACATTTGTAATCCTAGTTATTTAGGAGGCTGAGATCTGAGGACTGTGGTTTGAAGCCAGCTGGGGCAGAAAAGTCCCCAGGAGACTCAACTCCAATTAACCACTCAAAAACTGGAAGTGGTGCTGTGACTCAAGTGGTAGAGCATTAACCTTGAACACAAAGAGGCTTAGAAACAGCACCCAGGCCCTGAGTTCAAGCTCTGCAACCTACCAAAAAAAAAAAAAAAAAAGACGAGCAAAACCTGATTGCACTGATGCTTTTAAAAGGTTAATGAATATTCACAGGGTTGATAGAGAGCTCTGATAAAACAAATATAACACAGTGTTAATTAAGTGCTCTAGGTGGTGAGAACTTGGGTAGATGGATATTCACTGCACAATCATTTCCATTTTATGCATATCTGAAGGTTTTACAATAAAAGTTTGAGAGGAAAAGATGAAATACTTACCTTCAACACGAATACATTTCCATGCCTGGGCCAAGTGTTGAGCTAAGGTTGTCTTGCCAACTCCCTTAAAAAGAGAAATGTCAATTAAAATCAAATAGAACAGTAACTTTTTAGGGAAGCACATATCCCATCTGTTGATGGTTATTGTTATATAACCATTTTCCTATAAAAGTGAAAGTAAGCCCTATATACTTAGCACTTTATTTTCTCCAATTCTTGCTTACACCTCCTAATGTGAGCTGAATAAAAAAATTAAAATTGATAAAATCAGGAGTGTTATACCTCAAATTATGAAACTATACCATTATGATATTTCATTCCTTTGATTGCCAATTATTTTTGATTGGTTGAAAATGGCTTTTACCTAGGGGTCTTTATTAGAACTGTCTAGAAAAGTAATCATTCTGTTAACTGTTGATTTTTCCCTGTTTTTAGAAAAATAATATACTTGGTCCTCTAGTATACAGTAAGTTAAGACTGAGGGTTCCCCATAGTGTCTTCAGTTATTAATAGAAACAACTCATCTTAATAGTGTCATGTCTTCAAAAATCTAGATTCACAGCAAATTTCTAAGAAAGTCTTAGATGAAATTTGTCTGATGTCACTTTAGATTTCAAACTGTTGGTATCCTTGTGCAATGTTCTGATATGTTAAATTTTCCATTTAAAAACAAATATAAATACAATCCAATTTCCCTTTTAACTGGAGTTTTAAGAAAGTTATAAATTTAAACAAATATTATATTAAATTTCAAATGAAGATCTATTGGATATTCAACAAATTAACATACTTTCATTAAAAATAAAATTATAATAAATAAGAGAAAAGATAACTTACTGGTTTCCCAAATATAATAAAACAAACAGGTTTGGAAAGTAAAAAATCCCTTTCAGTTTCATCTTCATCAAATATATCTGCAAAAGGAAGTTCTTCTGTATTCTCTTGAGAAGTCATGATATGCAATACTACAATAAGAAAAAAATCAAATTATTTAAGTGCCTAATTTGGTTGGAGCAGACAGGCTAGGGAGAGCTGTATTACTTCATAAGCAATTTCATATCATGAAATACATGGGTTTTGTCAGTAGCTGCAAATAAGTTAAATTCACCTATTAAAATAATAATAGGCCCTTAGTCTGAGAGAGAAAATCTAACCTATGTCTTGCATCAAAAAGAGCTCAAAAGACTATGCTTCCAAAGGACTAAGAAGAAAATATGTACAAATATGAACATTTAATATGTGTCCTGTATGGAAGATCAAATTAAAGCTAAGTCTGTTATATGTACATATGTGTATATAAATTTTACCAGAAATAGAAAAAATGCTTGCTAACTCTATTGGAGTCATATTTGCCCTGTTTTTGTTGTTGTTTTTCTTTTTGTGTGTTTGTGTGCTGGTCCTGAGGCTTGAACTCAGGACCTGGACACTGTCCCTGAGCTTTTATTTTATTTTTTTGGTCTGGTCGTGGGCCTGAACTCTGGGCCTGGGCGCTGTCCCTCAGCTCTTCAGCTCAAGGCTAGCGCTCTACCACTTGAGCCATAGCGCCACTTCCGTTTTTTTTTTCTTTTTTGCTTATGTGGTGCTGAGAAATCGAACCCAGGGCCTCATGCATACAAGGTAAGCACTCTACCACTGAGCCACCTTCCCGGCCTTCTCTGAGCTTTTTTGTTCAATGCTAGCCCTCTACTACTTGAGCCACAGGTTCACTTTTTTGGGTAGTAATATGGAGATAAGGATCTCATGAGTTTTCTTGCCTGAGCCGGCTTTTAACCCGGAGCCTCAGATCTCAGACTCTTGAGCACTAGGATTCCAGATGGTGAGCCACTGGCACCTGTCATATTTTCACATTTTAGGTAATGCTGGTTAAATATATGTAGAAAAATCCAAAAGTAGTTTTTACACATATTCACTTTGTAATACTTACGCTTATAAGAATATATTCAGAAATATTTTCGGAAATGTTTTGTTATTCCGAGCTATTAAGTAGGTTTGTAAGCCCATAAGCCACAATTTTAAACATTTATCTATAAAAACTAAGTTTTTAATTCATGGTATTTGCTAGAGTGAATCAGTAACAAAGTAGGTCTTTTATAAAAGAATCAATACTATATATTTATTTTAGAAAGTTTGTAATCTCTCAATTCCGAATCTTCAAATAACATTTTATTATGTGTTAATTAAAAAATTTTGTTTTGAGCCGGGTGCTGGTGGATCATCCTCATAAGCCTGGCTACTCAAGAACGGGAGATCTGAGGATCTTGGTTCGAAGCCAGCTCACACAGGAAAGTGTGTGAGATTCTTAACTCCAATATACTACACAGAAAAAGTTGGAAGTGGCTCTGTGGCTTAAATGGTGGTGCGCTAGCTTGGGGGGAAAAATGCTCAGGGACAGCATCTAAGCCGAGTTCAAGTCCCAGGGCCGGCAAACCAAAAAGTATTATTATTATTATTATTATTATTACATGTTTATTACTTTTTGCTGTTGAGACCTCTCTAGTGGCGGATTCTGAGGTTTACAGGCATTCTGGGAAACCCAATACTTTTCCTTAGTTAGGTTAGTCGCCACTCCAGGACATCTCACATTAGTCTTTGAAAGTGGATTTATGTAACAAGCACTCAAACCTCAGAACAAAAAGGGGGGTGGTGGAGAGGGGAGGGGTAGGGAGTTTCATGAAAAGATCTTGCAAGTAAAAAGATCTTGCAAGAAAAGTAACTGGCAAAGGGCGGGGGGGGGGGGAGTCTCTGCAGAAAGTGAGATTCTGTGCAAAGGCAGGTCAAGTAACAAGTCCCTCCGGGCGGCGGGCAACACCGCCCTGGCACCGGGTAACGCGTTCTTTCACTCACCTGTCCCCAGCGGACCCCTCAGCGGCCACCAGCACAGGCTCTGGGATCTGTTGGGCGGTTGCTGTGGAAACCCGCCGGCTGAGCGCAGGTTCCCCGAGGGCGGGGCCTCAGCAGGCGGGGCTGCCATTCACTGTGCATTTTTATTCGAAATAATTTGCTGTTGTATCTAATTGTGTATGCATAGGCATTATAGACTCTTTGCATAAGTGTGGAAAGTGATGATGCGTTGTCCATTTATGTCCCTGTACATTAAATGGCTCCCACCACCCTCCTCTCCCTTTGCACTAGTCCTATTTTAGAATTTACAGATGGTTAGTCTTACGCACAAAACGTGGAAAACTCCAACCTTTCTATACTGAGATAATTAAGAAAAATGTCTTGGATCATACAGTCATTATACACTAAGACTCTCCTAAGAATAAAGTATGCAACGAAAGGAGGATGGGAGAAACTACAGATACTCAGTGAAGGACAGCCAGATTGCAAGTTTCTAGGGGGGAATATATGTATCTATATATAGAGATACATATATGTATGTATCTATATGTATATATAGATACATTCATATATGTATACATTCAACTTCTGCCATATATTACATATTATATGTAATATATAATATATGCCAGAAGTTGAATGTATATAAGTTGAATGTATGTATATATAATATATAATATGTATTATATATGGCAGAAGTTGAATGCAAGGGAAGAAATACATACATATATTATATACATACATACATACATACAAACAGATATTCAACTTCTGCCAGAAGTTGAATATATGGCAGAAGTCGAATGCAAGGGAAGACAAAGAGCTGCCTAGGAACAGGTGTATTCTGCACCATGGGGAAGCTGCTTCAAGAGGAGCAACCCAATCCTAAATATTCCCCCCTTTTTTCCTTCGGGACGAGCGGAACTAGAAAACGAATTCTCAGGTTTTTCTCCACCCGCATTTTTTTCTCGCCCTCAACAAACATGGCGCCGCCGGCTTCCTTCCCCAGCAGTACGCAGGTCTTGAGAGCCTCTCTACACTAAGCTCTCGATGGTATGCCCTCCAGTTCCGCCCCTTCGTTCCTGGGCGGGGCTTGTCGGAGGGCGGGGCGAGGAATCCGGAAACGCCTGAGCGCCTGCGGGTGGCCTGGACAGCTTAAGTGAAGGCAGCGAGTTTCTCAGTTGGAGCTGGTGTGCGGGGTTTGAGGGTTCTGAAGAATCTGAGGTGTCTTCTCGCTGCCTCTTAGGGGCGGGGCGACAGCTGCCACCGCCTGGGCCGCGGCCTAGCGCCCTCTTGTGGGGCCCCCTGTGGCCCCCGCCATGCCCACGGCCGCGGCCCCCATCATCAGCTCGGTGCAGAAGCTGGTTCTGTACGAGACCCGAGCAGTGAGTACCGGCGGGGGCGGCGCGCGGCGGGAGGGGTTTGCGGCCGCTCGTGTGGGGTTCCAGGGCCGAGGCCGCACCCCCGCGTGGGTGGGGGTCCCAGGGCCGAGGCCGCACCCCACCTGCTCTCCCTCTGTCCAGGCTTCCCCCGGGGGTGGGGCCTCGGCTCGCGGTGTTTTCGCAGCTAGGGTCAAGCTGCGTTTTCAAGCTCAGGCTTGCACTTCTAGGTCCTGTGAGCACACCTGCAAACAGGTGCTCACGAGCTTCGCGGTGAGTTAGTTGTCGGATCTCTCCCTCTCTCCCTCTCCTCCCCCTCCCTCTTCCTCTTCCTCCCCCATCCCCTCTCTGTCTCTGTCTCTGTCTGTCCCTCCCCTCCCCTCTCTGCTTTCAAAAGTCTGAAAGTTTCTTGAGTTCACTAGTTATTCTACAGACAGGGGCATGAAATAAACCCCCAGACCTTTTCTGTTTTCCTAGTCCATCGTTGTGATTCTTGCGAATTACTTATTGTACACTTATTGCTGATTTCTTTGGTTTTCTCTCTCTTATTTCCTCTAAGGAAATAAAAGAAAAAGCGTATCTTCGTTTTGCTAGTTTGGGTGTCATTTTTTTTCTTTTCACTTGACTTTTTCAACATGGCATTTAATTTTAAAAATTAGTTTTTACAAGTATTACTTCATACGGCCATGTAAATAGCAAAGTAGCAGGCTTTCTAATTTTTTTTTTAATGATTAAGTTCCCCAATTTAGGTAATGGTGTTTATGGAAAACTTCATACTTTGTCATTTCTCTGTTGAGAAAACAAAGTTTATATAGTATAGCTTTTCTAAGGTGTGTGGGAGAATGTCTTATAAGGAACATTCATTCAGTGAAATTTAGGTTGTCCTCTCTGGAGGACTAACAAGAAATCACTTAGCTTGAGTTTCTCAGTTATAATACAGAGTGTAGAATTGTTAGTTCTGAGATAATTGGATCCAGACCAGAGGATGAAATTATTTAACACACTGAGCCATTTTTACATTGGAACAAAACTTTGTATTTTTGTAAAATGTGCTGGTTAATGTCTAGTTAGAAACAGAAGAAGAATGTTCAGGAAACTGAATATTTCTGAAGCGGTGGTGTTAGTGCTCTTTCTAAAGCATTATTTGTAGTATAATCATTTTCTGCCCAGAAATCATCAGTGGTCTCCCAAATTTAACATCAATTCAGTAAACATTTATTGAGGATCATAAACCTTACTGTGTCTTATTCTTGGTTAAAATTGGTCCTGGCATCACAGCTCTGATATGTTAACTTTCAAACAGTTGGTGATCAATAAATGCTGGCTAAGAGGGTTTAACGAAGAGTTCTGTATTCTAGAACTCAGACATTTCCCCTTTTCATGCACTTAAGTAATGGAAACCAACTCTGGCCAACTTAAAGATGAAAGGACTCAAGGGCCCATTGTGTACAATTACTGGAGGATGGAAATTCAGCAGCCTCTGGGAAAGTAGAAACAAGATGTAGGCTTGAGGACCTCCCCAGTGCTGCCCCAAACAGCATACACACTTGGAGAATCAGCTTGACAGTCTCTCAGCCTCTGGTGGACAAGTTACAAAGACAATCAGTTACTTGGCTGGGCTAACCCCTTTCCTTACAGGGAATGCTGCAGTTGGGCAGCCATCTGCTGCATTGAAACTCTGAACCTAGTTTCTTATTAGTTAAGTAGGGATTTCTTTTTCTTTCCTTTTCTTTTCTTTCTTTTATTTTTTTGTTGGTCATGAGGGCTGGACTCTGGGCCTGGGCACTGTGTCCCTCAGCAGTTCAGCTCAAGGCTAATGCCCTACCATTTGAACCACAGCACCACTTCTGGCTTTTTTTGCTTATGTGGTGCTGAGGAATCGAACCCAGGGCCTCCAGCATGTGAGGCAAGCACTCTACCACTGAGCCACCTTCCCAGCCCTTTTCTTTCCTTTTCTTAAAAAAAAAATTGTGACTTAAAAATATATATGTAGAAAAAAAGCTTTGAGTCATAAGCTCAAAATTTTAGGGATAACATACAAAAAGGCAAACAATCATATTAACAATTATAACACAATATATGTTATTAATGGAAAAATAATTTGTATTAGGTTGTGATCATGAGCATAGTAACTAGTATAGGATTTTTATTGTTTGTTTTATTGAAGTTTGAATTCAGAGCCTCTGCTTGCATAGGCAGGGGCTCTACCACTTGAGCCACATCACAACCCTTTTTACTTTTGTTAGTATTATTTTTTTAATAGGGTCTCACTTTTTGCCTGGACTGAAATCTTGCTGTTTACTCTTTCTGCAAAGTGACATGAGCCCACTGTACTTAGCTTTTATTGGTTGAACATAGGTCTTTCCAGCTTTTTCCTTGGGTTGTCTGGAGACTGCCTGATAGTCTCTGACTGCAATTCTCTCAGTCTTTGTCTACTAAGTAAGGAGGATTATAGGCATTAGCCTCTGTGCCTGGTTATCATTTCTTTTTCCTTCATCTGTATATGTCATTTCCTTTATTTGCTTCCTATAGTCAATTACATTTATTCTTTTTCAAATGTTAAGACTTGAATTTTAGGAATATACCCTACATAGCCATGCCTTATAATTGTTTACTAGAATATGTGCTGATATTTTGTCCAGATTTTTGACTTTAGGTTTAGTATATTTTCAATTTTAGGATATTTCCATTCATATGCATGGATCAGACTGAGGGCCATCTGCTATAAGAGTCCTAAGAAGTAAGGAAACTAGATATGACCATATTATCATTTTCTTTAACGTCTTTGTGCTATTTTTCCGTAAGACTAACTCCTTATAAACTTAGTTGAGAAATATTCCGTTTATTTCCTGAAAGTGATTATATAAGATTGATATTTTTTCAGTGTTTGTTGGAATTCACTAGTGAAACATTTGGATTTGAAGTTTTATGATAATAAATCTATTTCTAGAACAGATGCAGGGCTACATAGATTTTCAGTGGATCTTGAATTAGTTTACATAGATTATGTTTTGTCAAGTCCATTTCTTCTCAGTTGTTGAACTTGCTGCCATCCAATTGTTCTTAATATTCTCTTTTTTTAAATATATTTGTAGGATTTCCCTCTTCCATTCCTGTTTTTGTAATGATGGAGCCATAGAGTTTTCAGCATAATAGGCTTATGTTCTTATGAGTTACATCCTTAGCCCTTTGGTATTTTGTGTTCTTTAAAAAAAATATTTTTGTAAAGATGCTGTCCAGAGGGGTTATAGTTACATGAGCAAGGTAATGAATACATTTCTTATCGAGCCTTGTTACCTCCTCCTTTGTTTTTCCCCTACTATCCCTTTCCTCCCTACCTCCCCAACTCCTCCCCGACCTTGCAAAGTTGTAAAGTTCATTTTCAACTAGTGTCTTGTACATCTCATTGTTACAATGAGTCATCCTGTATCCTTATTTCAGCATTTTGTTATTTCCCTTCCCCTCCCCAAATTAGAAAAATGTATATAGAAGATGCAGGACACCGGAATCAAATACAGTGACAACAGGGGTTATACCGTGGGGGAAGAACATACAAAGAGACAAAAAAAAAATCACATAGTACATTATATGTACATTAAAAAGAACAACAAGAAAGATAAAATCTCTTGTGTCCCTATCTTGGGGTTCATTTCTCTTAGCATCAGGTTGTATGGTCATACGTATATAGCTTTTGTCCTCTTCTGCTTGTCCTAGACATATATTAGTTATTGCAGATAAGGGAAACCATGGGACCTATGTTTCTTTGAGTCTGGTGGTATTTTGTGTTCTTTCTTATTTAGTTATTGATCCTTTTAATAATTTGAAAAAAACCTAACTTTTGGCTTAATATTCACCACTATTTGTTTCCTAGTTAATCAGTTTCTTCTCTTAGGCTTATTATTTTTTTCTTAAGAATTTTGGATCAATCAGTGTTTTAATTCATTTGGGATGCTGTAATCACAGTGCCATGAACTGGGCAGTAAGCACATATTCTCAAAATTTTAGAGTCTGGGAAGTTAAGAATGAAGGCTCTCACAGGTTAGGGTCTGGTGAACGCCCTCACATGGTTAAGGGCTGGATTGACTCCCTCAGTCCCTTTTAATAATCGTTATCAATTCCATTCAGCAGGGATTTTTTCCTGTGACTTTATACCTCCTTACAACTTAATACTGTTGCCTCAGGGATTAGATTTCAGTCTATGAATGGGGGAAGGCATCGCTAATATTTAGATCATAGCATATGGTTTATCTTTCTCTGGTTTCACAGGCAGATCCTTGACTTAACTTTTTTTTTTTTTCTAATATGAAGCATTTAGAAACTGTAAATGTAAATTAGTCAAAAGCTTCATGACAGATGGGGAAGTATTAGTAACCAGAGCCACAGATAAAGTAGTATATCCTTAGATGTATTTTTTTTTAACCCACAAAAGGGGAAGGTATCTTAGCATTGCAGTAAGTAGCCATTTTATATGCCAAACAGACAAGGGCTGCCTGAAAGTGTGCTTTGTAAGGGAAAAAGTTAGGATAATCTTTACTCTTAGAGCTCAGAAGTGTGTGTGTGTGTGTGTGTGTGTGTGTGTGTGTGTGTGTGTGTGTGTGTGTGTGTGTGTGTGTGTGTGTGTGTTAGGATAATCTTTACTCTTAGAGCTCAGAAGTGTATGTGTGTGTGTGTGTGTGTGTGTGTGTATTTACTGCCATATTCCAAAATGATTTATGGAAGTTACCCACCTGGCAGACCATGCAAAGTAGAGTAAAATAAATAGAGCCCCACCATGAGGAATATACCTTACTTACTTAGTTTTGGTTTGTGTTATGAGGAAAGAGAAAACCATACAACATGTGGTTGGCTAAGGGAGTGGAGCAGGGAACCAAAGGATATGGAGTGGAAGAGAGTTGCAGGTTTAGACGGTTGTGGGCACTTTATTCTACAACACATTTGAAGCTATCCTATGACTGCAGTACTGAATCTCTGCCAGGTAGACTTGGATATCCCTTTAGGCTGAGATGTACTTCCTGGCCCTGGATTGTGTCTTCCATTGTTGGGATTGCTTGACTGAAGTAGGTGACAGGCCTGCAGTACTGTTAGACTGAGAAATAACTTCAGGATGTTCTTTAAAAATAATGCATTTAGTCTAAAAGTTCAAGTGAAGTTTAACATTAATTGAAGCTGTCATACAACCTAAACTTTCTTCCCTTTCAAGAAGTCTGATTATCTTCCCTCAGATTGCTAGTGAATGAGTGATTAATTAGCCTGTCATTATAAAAGGAAATAATTATGTTAGTAGATACTGAATTTCCATTAAGTGGAATTTCTATTGTATTTCTTTTGGATTCTTAGTATATATTTTAAAAACACATTCATTTTTATTCTAAGACACTGCTGTTAAAGCCTCATACTGAAATTTTAAGCTTTTCTTAAAAGAAAAATTTTAGCCTATTCCTTTTGGCACTTAACTTTAAGAAGAGTGTGCTTGCGCCGGGCGCTGGTGGTTCACTCCTGTAATCCTAGCTACTCAGAAGGCTGAGATCTGAGGATCGCGGTTCAAAGCCAGCCTGGGCAGGAGAGACCGTGAGACTCCTATCTCCAATAAAACCACCAGAAAACTAGAAGTGGTAGAGCGCTTGCCTTGAGCTGAAGAGCTGAGGGACAGTGCCCAGGCCCAGAGTTCAAGACCCACAACCAACCAAAAAAAAAAAAGAGTGTGCTTGGGTTATTTTCTGTTTCAATGTCTTGTTATATGGTTTTTCTTTTAGTATTCTAATTCATCTTAACTCCTGCCAAAGTATCTATAAGTATCTATAACATCTTAACTCCCTCAAAATATCTATAAACTGTCTCCATCAGTGTTGTTTCTTTTTTTTTTTTTTGATTGGTCGTGAGGCTTGAACTCTGGGTTTGGGTGCTGTCCCTGTGCTCGTCAGCTCAAGGCGAGCGCTCTTGAGCTACAGCACCACTTCCGGTTTTCTAGTGGTTTATTGGAGGTAAGAGTCTCACAGACTTTCCTGCCTGGCCTGGCTTTGAACGCGATCCTCAGATCTCAGCCTCCTGAGTGGCTAGGATTACAGGCATGAGCCACCGGCGTCCTGCTCAGTGTTGGTTCTTAAGCATCTGTTTGCATGAAATACATGGTGGCACTGATGAATGCCTGGCTTATGGGGATCTCTCACGTTCCCGTAGCTGTTGTATTTCTTTCCTTGTTGTCTTGACATTTTATTTCTCTTCATTACTATGGGCCTACGACTACTTTAGACTGCTAGTATTTCATACTTTCCTTCTTCCTAAATCCACAGTCCTTACTATGAATTTATTAGAAACCTAGCCTTAGATTCCCCCAGATATGTAAAGCTTTTTTTTAAACTCACTCACAAATCATAGGAATTGTTCAGCTTTCATCTAGAAACAGCGGATCAGGTCTGGGCTGGCTGTTTCCCAGGCTGCAGCACAGTTGCCATCCTGGACCCTCTTCACCATCATGATGTTTCCTCTTTCTCACTATTTTCCTGTTTTCCTGGACCATATCCATTTCTGTTTCTTGATTTATACCATTGTTTTGGTGGAGCACTTCTCTCAGTTGTTTCCTGAGAAAGTGTCATGGAAAATAATTGTTTAAACTTTTACATGTTTCAAAAGTCCTTATGCTGCCTTGTAAGGTTAAAATAAATCTTCTCTATAAATTTGAAGGCATATGTCCATGTTTTCCAGTGTGGTTCCTCAGAGTTCCTAATGGTACATGTTCTTGATCTTTAGTTTGAAGATTTGATTTTTCTTCTTCAGAAACTTCTTTCTTCTTTTTTGTGCTACTTTCTTTTTATCTTCTTCAGGATAGTCCAGACTATCAGGTGCCAACAATTTCTATGCCTTTTGAAGCTTTTGGTGTGTGTGTGTGTGTGTGTGTGTGTGTGTGTGTGTGTGTGTGTGTGTGTGTGTGTGTGTGTGTGTGTGTGTGTGTGTGTGTGTGTGTGTGTGTGTGTGTGTGTGTGTGTGTGTGTGTGTGTAAATTGGATTGCTTCTTTATATCTCTACTGTCACTGGAGGACTCAGCTTTGTTGAGCACTCTTTTCAGTTTCAGGTTACCATTATGGCTATGATTATCACTGTAATTTTGCTTCTCTCCTTCAGTCTCTGTCCTTGTTTCTATAAGAAACACAAAAATGGTTTTAATAACATGCTTGAGAGGAAAAAAAGGGTTCACTCTTCCACCATTATCTGGAATTACCCCATTTGCTCTTTAACCAGCTCTGTAGTGCATTTAGGCCCCACTTGTTACTGAGAATGCCACAAAAATGCCACTCATAAGCATCTGTTGTCAGGTGCTTGGAAGCTTCTTAGTACAGTTGGTGTAGCCAGCTGTGTGTCCTCCATCCTTTTCTAGCCAGTCTTCTCTCCCATTGCTTCAGAGTCTGACCTGTGTTCACTGGCTGTTCCTCTCAGCTTCTCAGCTACTTGTGTCTCCAAATTCAGCTTCTCAGTAATAGGGCTCCTCAGGGTGGTTTCTTGGGTCTTGATTTTTTGTTGTTGTTGTTGGTTGCGGGGCTTGAACTCTCGGCCTGGGTGCTGTCCCTCAGCTCTTCAGCTCAAGGCCAGTGCTCTACCAATTGAGCTACAGTGCTACTATCAGTTTTCTGGTGATTAATTGGAGATGAGAGTCTCACTGACATTTCTGCCTGGGCTGGCTCTGAACCATGATCCTCAGAGCTCAGCCTTCTGAGTAGCTAGGATTACAGGCATGAGCCACTAGCGCCCAGCTTGGGTCTTGATTTTTGTCTTTATTATCTGTTATTCCTTCATCATCCCTAGAGTGTGTAACTCAGTCCTCTGGCTTCAAGTGTAGGTATGTGCTAATGGCACCACCTGAAGTCTCTCTCCTGAGTTTCAGAGTCATTTATCTCATGGACATCTTGTGAACTGGGCTCTTTTTCAATCATCTCTCTGTTGCTAAGTGGCTCCATTTATTGCTCAAACAAAAGTAATTAAATTTATTATTCCCTTTTCTGACCCAACCCATAAAATACTAGTACCAAAATACATCTTCTAGTTTACCTTTACTCCCCATGTCGCTAGCCTAGTGCTTGACCCTTAGGAGGCCTTCACTAGTAAATGCTCAAGTGAATGCAAGACATCAACAGAAAACCAAGGTTAAGGAGGGGACTATTCTAGATTAAAAGGTATGAAAAATGACATAGTAGTCAAATGCAATACTGGAACCTCAGTTCGATTCTTGTTTTAAAAACCTAGTTACAGAGGATATTGTATGGACACGGGGGAAATTTGAACATGAATTGTATCTCATTATTGTATCAATGGTATTATGAATATTGGGGTCATTCTTAGTTTTAGAAATACAGTTGAGGTTTCTAGGGGGTAATGTGTTAAGATATCTGCATTCATTTCTAATGGGTCAGAAGAAAAAAGTTTTATGAGGAGGAAGGCAGGAAGAAAAGAAATGCATCAAAATATCCAAATTTAATGAATATAGAGGAACAGTATATGGATATACATTGTACTGTTTTATTGTCTCACTAGGTTTGAATTTTTTTCAAAATAAAAAATGGGAAAAAATCAATGGAGAAAAATTTCATGAAAAGGTATCTGAGAGAAAATTTTAAGCTAAGCTGAGGTCAGTTTTAAAGCATACTATTAAATGTAACAAAGTCTAAGTTGTACATAATTACAGTGTTGGTATATTTAATGAGGAGGAAATAAAGCCCAGTAGAATAAATAAGGCCTCTCTAGAAAAAAATTTTAGAAAGGTGTGAAAGTAGATTTCTAGTGGCCGCCAGAGGGCAGTGCAGACAGTAATTCTGTTGTCCACAGCCAGTCTACTGAAAACCTGCAGTACTGGCTCCACATGAGGTCGCTATTCTTTGTACAAAACATTTTTTAGGGTCTTTGGACCATTTAGACAGTTTTAGAAGGAGTGTATGTAGATAGTTATACTGCTTCCCATTTCTTTCTCCCCACTCAGATCTGCTTTTAAATTCTGTGGGTTTTTAGCTTTTGGCTCTTCTTTCTAACTCATGGACTCTGGAAGGATCTGAATATTGGAGTGAAGATCTTCCACTATGCATATGTTTCAAAGGCCAATAATACATTATCCCCTAGCAAGTCAGGATCCATGTCTTGTTTTTTAGAACAAACTGTCAAATCATGATCTTATTACAGTTAACCTTTAGATTTCCTAGGACTATAAAAGTTCTAACTTCATTTGGGAATTACTGTTATATGCCTCCTTATTGAGTCGACTCAGTTTCATCATTCTGTATCTTTAACCAGATGTGTTATGTGTAAGTTAGGTTTAGTTACAGAAATGTGCCCAGTATATTAAAAGATTACACTGTGTAGGTGGCTGTTCTTCTAACACTTACCCAGTGCCCAGAGAGATAGCTTGTATCAGTAGACTTAGAAATTTAAAGTTCTTAACTTTAAATTTAACCAGTAGACTTAGAAATTTAAATTTAAAGTGGAAGTTATTAGAGAGTTAGCCCCAGGCTCTTGAGATATGTAAAATAAGATGAAGGGAGAAGGCCAGCCTCAAAGAAATGGGCTTTGGTAAGAAGTAGAGCCAGATATAAACAAAAGTACTTTGGGCTGAGAGGCACACAAGTGATGAATGAGGATTATTTCAGGTAGAATTACTTGGAGGCTTTGCTTATGCTGTCTTTGCTCAGTATACAAAGTTCTGTGTACAGGACTTCAAGGCTAAGCATCAGGATAATACCAGCCTCTCTTGATAGCTTGCTCTGACCTGACCCAAGGAGTTAAGTACTTTTCCTGTGTTCTCTTTGTATCCAGTTCAAATGTCTTTATAGCACATGATTCATGGTTGTTAATCCGCATGCTTGTCTCCCCTGTGACTAACAGGTTGGTGCATTCATTTCCCCCATTCTGTTTCTGTTTTGATCCTGCATATGTGTTCCTCCCTTTGGAATATACCCCCCCCCCAAAAAAAAATACAGTGTCTCTCTGACATCCTTAAAAGTAAATGAGAAAAAGAAATATCCATTGTGTACCTTCTTTCTATTGAGTTCCTACTCACTGTTAGGTGTTTTGTAAGCATTTTCTCATGTAATTTTTTTTTTTTTTTTATACAAACATAGAAAGCTTCTTTCCTTTTAGATCTTTCTCTTAGTGCTTGCTCTCCTAGAAGCTGTTTATCTTCAAGCCTCTATACGGCTCATAAAGTAGCTTTTTCTTCCTCTCTGTGTGATGATAGTAAGAGTTTAAACTCAGAGCCTTGTACTTGCTAGCCTCGTGTGTTATCATTGCTCCACACTTCTAGCCCTCTCATTCACTGGTTAGTTTAAGGATAGGGCCTTACTTCCTACCTGCACACCTGCCTGAGCTACACAGTCCACTTACCATAGGCTTCCTGTCATTTTGCGTGGGCCACCTTGTGGAGCTTAGCTTCCCTATAGGTGGACTTTTCAGTGATGGCTGGCCTGTCATTGTGATCCTCCCAGTCTCAGACTCCCAGCAATGGGTTAGAAAAAGGGGGGTCTTACTTAGTTTTCTGCCTGAGCTGGCATTCTTCCCATTCTGTCTCCCAAGTATTTAGCATTAAGAGATTGAATCACCAGGGCCTGGTTTAGTAGCTTCTTTTTCTGCCAGCAAGTATGAATTTATTCCAAGTTATTGCTCTCTCTCAGTGATAGGATGGGTCTCAGGGACAGGAATGAGCTAAGGTATGATGGAGCTTTCTTGACTTCTTCCTTCTCTGTCCTTCCTGTCCTTCTGCTGCTCCCTCAGTAAAATGAGTCCATTTACTGGATGTCCCAACTTAGTTTTTAATTTTTTTTATTATAATTGCTTTTTTTCTAACTCATTGTAACTGGCAGTGTTCTTTAGATCCTGTTTCTTTTAGGAGGTGTGGGATTGAGTGTTTTGCTTAGTCTTGGGAAAGGGCTAATCATCTGTTAACATATATTTTTGCTCTTCATAAGACCTATGTAAACATACGTCATGAGTTGCTTAACAACAGGGACACATACTGGAATGCATCAATGATTTCATCATTTCCTGAACATCATGAAGTATACTTGCACAAACTAAGATAGCTAATTGATATAATCTGGTGGGATCTCAATCATATACATGGTCCTTCCTTGGCTAAAATGTTTTATATATATGTATATATATATAAAACATATATATATATAACATATATATGTTATATATAATATACATCTATATATCTACATACTTATATATATATAGTGTAGTTAGTAACAATAAAAATTCCATTTATTTCTGTAGATTTAGAGGTAAAAAACCATGCAATCAGGTGTTAGTAGTCTGAAATGCTGTCAAATCTAAAAATCATATCCATTCTTGAAAGTTCATTTCTAGTCTCCACTCTGTTATTTTCTTTATCTATTAATCCACATAAATCTTTCCTTCCCTCATTTTTCCTATGTTGTACATTCTTCAATTTGGCCACTGATATAGATTACATTTTATGCATTATTATTATTTAATTTTTCTTGATATTTAGTTACTTTGTATATTTCTATCTTATAGGACCACTGAGATGGTAAAACACCAGTGGATTGTGGCAGCATCTTCTCAGTGTTAGCAATGTTCAAATATCACATCATTTTTAGAGGACATATTTGAAGCAAAATGTATTTATATAACTTATTTTTGTTAATGGATTTTTAAAATTACTTCCTTAAAAGTAATTTTAAAATAATTCACCCAGAACTGGGGATATGGCTTAGTGGTCTAGCACATGCTTAGTATGTGTGAGACTCTGGATTTGATTCCAGCGTGTACACACACACACACACACACACACACACACACACACACACACACACACACACACACACACACACACACACACACACACACACACACACACACACACACACACACACACACACACAATCTCATTTAGTTTTTCTGAATGAGATAGAAAAATTTTCCCTTAAGTATGTGGTTATTTTTCCCCATGTTTTTATTATCCATATAATTCTCAGTATTCATTTAAGACTAATGTTACTGTAATCTGGTACAATGTTTCAAGGAAATGTTTCAAGAAAGACAGAATACCAATTATTTCCTGTAGCTTTTATATAAAAGGCCATTTGAGAAGGTACAGCCATTTAAATCTTTTGTAGGATTGTGGGGTGAATTTTTGTAGTTGCTCTATTAAAGTCATTTTTAAGGTTTATTTGACAAAATATCAATATTTGAATAGCAATAATTGTCTAAGCTTCCTAATTACATGCTGAGCTTTCTAATTCTTACCAGAGCTGCTGCTTCCTGGCAAAGCTTAAACATCAGTCTCCAATCAATCAGTTAGATTAATTTCTCTGTGGTATAATTAAATTCATCGGACCCAGTTACTGGCACTTTTCAGACATCACACTGATTCTTATCATGAAGCCACTAAGAATATTTCAGTTTTAAAATTACCCATTTGGCAAGTTGGACTCATAAAATCACGAGTAGAATGGTAGTTGCTAAAGGGATGGGAATTGGGAGAAAATTTGGAAGCTCTTGGTCCTATGGTATAAATTTTCATTTAGAAGATAAAAAAACTTACAGGAATCTAATGTATAGCATTGATACAATATTTTGTACTTTATTGTTTACTTGAAATTTATTAAGAGTGTAAATGTCTTTACCATATACACATGCACACACACACAGACATTAACTTTGTGATAATGGATATGTTAGATCTCTTAAACCATCACTTTGTACACCTTGAATACACGTAAGTTTTGTCATGTTCACCTCAATAGAGAGAGAAACTAAAAACTCACCTTGCAGAATCAGTCTTTAATCTGCTAAGAATACCTTTCTTTAAAAAATTCTTCTATTCCTGAAATGTTAACAGAAATGTTTTTTAAAAGGTAACCTGACTTGGTAATGTTTTTAAAAATCTGAAATGGCTATAATATAAACAGAGGACAAAATGCCTCAAAAATCTAACAACATTTCTTTTTATTTATAGAGGTATTTTCTAGTTGGGAGCAATCATGCAGAAACGAAATATCGTGTCTTGAAAATTGATAGAACAGAACCAAAAGATTTGGTTATAATTGACGATAGGGTAAGTATCTTCCCAAACCTGACTACAAACAAAAACTTTCATGTTTATTGTTTAAAGGTCATGAAATATCCTTATAGCTTTAGCAATGTATTTTTCTTTTAAATCATGAATCTAAAAGTTACAACTGTTTTTCTTGGTTGACTAGAATTTGTATCTATTCTGTTTTCTAGAAATTACTGGTATCAAGGTATATGCCATAATTATACTATGTCTTTCAGTTTGATTGTTTTGGAAAGCACACATCTTAGATAATTTATGAATATATCTTCTTAAAGAGTTGATGTTTTGAGCACTCAGTACAACTTAATGTTGCATCCATGGAAGATAATATCTATTAGTTTGCTTCAATATAAAGTTACTTAAAGTCCAGGAAGACTTGTATGCTAAAGATGCTTTATTATACTGCTAAAAATCACCTCTATGGCCACTTCTGCTGACTTCCTATTCACTTGAAATTGAGAAATGATTCTTACTAAGATAATATTTTATTCAGAGTCAGGAATAGAGAGGCTTAATTCAGGTAGCACAAAACACGAAATGGTCAAAAGTGAAATATAACATTGGTAATCAGTAGTTAATGTTGGCTCTTTTCAAATGCGGGATTATGTCTTACTCTACATATTAAAAAAATTCTTGTCTGTGAATATTTCTTAGTTCATGTAGATTCCTGGTTTTTAAGCAGGAAAATGAGTTTGGAACTCATTTTCATTAGACCCTTTGCAAAACTATTTTCTGTGTTGTAATAATTTTGGTTAATTTTTTTTTTTTTTGGTTGTGGGGCTTGAACTCTAGACCAAGGCACTGTCCCTCAGCTCTTCAGCTCACGGCTAGTGCTCTACCACTGCGCCACTTCTGTTTCTGAGTGGTTGGAGATAAGATGTCTCATTCCTGCCTGGGCTGGCATTGAACCAGGATCCTCAGATCTCAGCTTCCTGAGTAGCTAGGATTACAGGTGTGAGCCACCGGCGCCCAGCTTAATTTTGAATAAATTTTTTTATTGTGATTTCCTGCATTACTCCTGGGAGTCCATTCCTCCACTTACCTATGAATTTATAATGATTCTTGGCTTTATTTGGGAATGGAATTGACCAATGAGGGAGCCTTTGAGAAGCTAAGAGCTATGGATCTTCTCACAAAAGTGCATACATATCCATATAATTTTAAGTCTCTGAATACCTGGCTCAGAGTATAAGGTTTTGATCATATTTTATTTTAGTATAGTAATGTGAGCCAATTACCAGCTTATGTTAAAGAATGATTGGCTTTCTAAATGACAGCTTAGTCATACATTATGTAGTGTAAGAAATAGGGGTTCTTACAGGCAGCTTTTAATTTTTAGGGGTAAATAATAATTGACATAACCTTATAGATGACTTGTGCTTATTTTTAGCATGTATATACTCAGCAAGAAGTACGGGAACTTCTTGGCCGCTTAGATCTGGGAAATAGAACAAAAATGGGACAGAAAGGATCCTCTGGGTTATTCCGAGCTGTGTCAGCATTTGGTGTTGTCGGTAAGAAATGAGGCTCCCTGTGGCTACCTTTCCCCCCCTTTTTAAAAGAGAGCTTATAAGCTATATAGATTTATAGTTATAACCCATTACTGTGTGTTATTAATATAAATAAACCATCATCTCTGAGCTATTACCTATAACTTTAAACAATCTTTCATTGTTGAAACTTAATTCTCCATAAATCAAAGAGCATTTATACATCTATGTGCCCAGCAGAGCAGGTTTTTTTTTTTTAAATACCATTACTGATTAAAGTTAGGATCTCATGCTCTCACTTGATTCTTTCACTCAAGACTACTGCTCTAACACTTGTGCCACACCTCTGCTTTAGGCTTTTTGGTGATTACATAGAGATAGGAGTCTCAGATTTGTTTGCTCTGGCTGGCTTCCTACTGGGATCCTCAGATCTCAGCTTCCTGAGTATCTAAGATTATAGGCTAATTGCCTTCATCCAGGATATAAACAAATCTGGAATTGTTCTTAGGTCTTTGCAGAGTCTGCTGGCTGGCTTGTGAAATGAAAAAGTAAAAAATTAGCTTAGACTGTTAAATATTTGGCCAGAGTGAAAATACAGTAAAGCTAGCTTTAAAATGAAAAGGAATTTATCCTAAAAACAGGCTGCAGTAGTGAGGTATCAGCACTTCCTTTTGGGGATGACAACTGTTTTCTTACTCAGTGAGAAACTTCTTTAAAATTACAAACCATCAGAAACTTTGCTGTTGAAATTGTATGAGACAGATGAAACATCTCACTGTTACCGGCAAGATCTAAGTCACTGTGGCATGAGAAGCAGCTTCTATTTACAACTCATGGATAGAACTTCAGATAAGGGGTTTCTGGACACACATTCTTTCCTCAGCTAATATTGTTGTTTTCAAGAAATCAGAACCCTGGTCTGCTTCATAGTTGAGGCTTGATATTGATGTATTTAAGTATAGACTGCTTTGGTTTGAGCCTTGCCTAAGCCTCTCTTCTCCTTTTCTTTCCTTTAGTGGGATGTTCCATAGTTCCTTCTGGTGGGGGAAGGAATGGATAGAAAAGGGGAGAGAATGATGGAAGGAGTGACTCTGTTCAGATGCATTGTACACATGAATGGACATATTAAATTGAAATTCTCTTGCATAACTATTTGAAGTTAATAATAAAATAAAGAATATAGTGCAGTGCTTTTCAAGTCTTTGTGGTAAAGGACCAGTGTTTTGCCCTAATATGTTTCACACCAGAACATGATACTATAATCCATAACTTGTAGTCATGTTATTCAGCATGTGAGTTCATTGTCACCCAAACTATAATCTTTATCTTTCCAAGGCAAATTCATTGATCATGCACACACATATTGTAGTGATCTCAAATTACTCCAAGATTTCTAACTCCTGTTCTAAATTGTTTGCTTATCATGGCACTGAAAGTTTATGGGCAGGTCACTGGACCCTAATTTGAGTGTTATGGACCTAGACAATTTTCTTTGCTCTAAACGTGCATCATTCCATCTGTAGCTACATTGCCAATCCTGTCCTGTTCATTGGTATTAGGTGGCCAGCAGGAAATTTGGTAAACTAATGTTTGGTATTATGAGTTTAGCACAAAGTTGTTTTTTCTGGTCTTGGGGTATGTGAATGGAGTAGGTGGCTGGTGGCCTGGAGTCCTTATTACTATCAGCTCTGTGACCATCCCAGGTCCTGATACATACCCCATAGGCATATATCCTTTTATTGCCTTTATCACCTGTCAGAGACTGCTGATATTATTTATTTAATATTCATTCATTTATTTATTTTATTATGTGTGTGTGTGTGTGTGTGTGTGTGTGTGTGTGTGTGTGTGTGTATGTATGTATGTATTCCTGTGTGCCAGTTATAGAGTATGAACTCAGGGCCAGAGTTTCTTTTGCTCAAGGCTACCACTCTTTTCACTTGAAGCATAGGTCCACTTCTAGCTTTTTTAAAAAAAATTGTGAAAATACTATACAGAGGGGTTACAATTACATGGGAGAGATAGTGAGTACATTTCTTATCAAGCATTGTTGCCTCCTCCTTTGTTTCCCCATGCCATCCCTTCCCCTCTCCACACCCCCCCACCCACCAAAGTTGTAAAGTTCATTTTTTGACATAACTTCTTATACATCTCATTGTTGTAATGGGTCCACCTGTAACCCTATTTAAAGTTTGTTTTTTTTCCTTCCCCTCTACAAATTATATCAACATCAAATACAGTGAAAGCAGGGCTTATACCCTGGGGGAGGTACATACAAAGCAACAAAGAAATCATCTTATAAATATGTTGGAAACAATCGCAAGAAAGAAAAAAACGTTTGAATCCTTATCTTGGGGTTCATTTCACCTAACATCAACTTGTCTGACAGTTTCTGTTTTTCTCAGACATATACTAGTTATTGCAAATAAGGGAAACCATGGGACCTATATTTTTTTGGGTCTGGCTTACTTTACTTAATATAATTTTTTCCAAGTCTTTCCCCACTTCTAGCTTTGTGATTGTTAATTCTAGCTAAAAGTCTCACAGACTTTCCAATCCTGGCTGGCTTTGAATTGCAGTCCTCAGATCTCAGCCTCCTGAGTAGGCGTAAGCCACTGGCACTACTATTATTTTTTTTTAAAGGGGAATGGGTAAAATAAGTGTCTTGTAGTAAACTAGGCAATAGGGACTAAGCTCTTACTTAAAACAATGCCTTTAAAGATAGATGGGAAGTCCAAAGTAGCAATGTAAGGGCCTCAGAGTAGTTCGGGAGCAGTATAATTTAATGTTAGAGATGTCACTTTGGTTCTAGTTTTATAATTCAGGTAACATGTACAATGCTTTTTAGACAATGTCACCCCTTCCTTTGCTTTTCCTCATTTCCCCCTTCCCATCCCTGTGTGTAAATTGCTTAGTTCATTTTTTATGTAGTATATATTGAATACCCTGGTCTTTTTTTTTTTTGGAGAGGAAGGAGGTTCCATGATTAAACATGTCTAGAGGATATATCATGAAGACTCACGTGAACATTAGCATTCTCTGAACTGGAAGGTTCAAAAATTTATGTAGTTTTGCCGGGCGCTGGTGGCTCATGCCTGTAATCCTAGCTACTCAGGAGGCTGAGATCTGAGGATCGCGGTTCAAAGCCAGCCCGGGCAGGAGAGACCGCGAGACTCCTATCTCCAATAAACCACCAGAAAACCAGAAGTGGCGTTGTAGCTCAAGTGGTAGAGCGCTCGCCTTGAGCTGAAGAGCTGAGGGACAGCACCCAGGCCCAGAGTTCAAGTCCCACAACCGACAAAAAAAAAAAAAAAAAAAAAAAAAAAAAATTTATGTAGTTTTCTTAAGTTTTTCAGCCTAGCAGTTCTCAAATTTGTTTGCTTACAGTGACTCTTCTCCCACTAAAATTTGTCAACTACTATTTTGTGAAGATTATGTTAGAGGCAGTATTCCTATGGATATTTAAGTCTTCAAATCATACCAGACCACCACTCAGCAGTATGCCTTGTTTACATTCTTTTAGTTTGTAGGGAATATATATTGAGTTCTGTTTTGACATGTGAAACAGGCCAAAGAAATGTGTCTTCATTTTTATCAATCCTGTGTGTAGTCTGTGTGTGTGTGTGTGTGTGTGTGTGTGTGTGTGTGTGTGTGTGTGTGTTTGTAAGTAAAATTGTGGCAAATAATATAAAATGTACTACCTGAATCCTTTTTAATTACATCATTCAGCAGTGATAACTGTGTACCTTGTCAGCAGATCTAGAAGATTTCATTTTCAGAATTGAAAAGTCTATACCTATTGAATAATTCCTCTTAATATTTTATATGGTTTTCCTCAAGGCTCTTCAATCATATTTAGAATAAGACTAATTTTATTGAATAATGAATGAAATAAAATTGTTCAGATTAATAATTTTAGGTGATATAAGTGATAGTAAGGGTATTTCTAAAGAATACTTGTAATACAATAAAAAATTTCTGTGGCTATAAATCAGAGATTTGATCAAGTCTCTGCTCTCTTAAATATGTATGTAAAGCATCACCAAGCTTATAAACATTACTGATTTTTTTTTCATTGACAGGGTTTGTCAGGTTTTTAGAAGGTTATTATATTGTGCTGATAACCAAACAGAGGAAGATGGCAGATATAGGAGGTCATGCAATATATAAGATTGAAGATACAAATATGATCTATATCCCCAATGATTCTGTACGGATTTCTCATCCTGATGAAGCTAGGTATGTACTGGTGGTAACTAGGTGGCTTTTGTTGTTGTTATTTTTTTGGTAGTACTAGGGTTTGAACTCAGGACCTAATGCTTATCTTATTTGCTTGGCTAGACTTGTTTGGTTGGCTAGTGCTGTACTACTGAAGCCACACACCTCCAGCCTAGCTTTCTGCTGATTATTTTGGAGATCGAGTCTCATGAGCTTTTTTGCCTTTGCTGGCCTCAAGTCACAGTCTCTTCTGGATCTTAACCTCCTGAGTAGGTAGATCACAGGAATGAATCACCAAGGCCTGTTTTACATTATTCATCCACTTTATTTATTATTATTTCAAATACTGTAGTAATTAGAAAGCAAAGCATAATCAAAGATTATAAATGTTGCATAAAAAGATCAAATATTGGCTTAGAATTCTACAGCTTTTGTTCAGGGCTATTAAAGCTCCATTATAACAATCAATTCAAAGATTTAACAGTAGCTATTAAGATCATTATGTGCCAGGCACCTGTGGCTCATGCCTGTAATCCTCCTAACTCAAGAGGCAGATCCAAATGGTCATAATCAGAAGCTAGCCTAGGCAGAAAAGTCCATGAGACTGTCTCCAAAGTAACTGTGCCATCTGAGCAAACAAACCTAGCAAGAGTGAGGCCCTGCGTTCAAACCCTATTATTAGCCAAAATAAAAAACAAAACCCATACTATTAGGTATAAGGAATAAAATATTCATAGTCTTAACACATTAAAGTCTTTGGATATCTTCAATTTATAAGATAAAGAATTTTTATGATTCTTTATTTTATAATAATGGCAGACATACTTAATGGAATAACTGGCAGACATACTTAACCAAATGATGAAATGGTATCACTTTTTTTTTTTTTTTTTTTTTTTTGTCAGTCATAGGGCTTGAATTCTGGGCCAGGGTGCTGTCTGTCAGCTCTTCGGCTCAAGGCAAGCACGCTGCCACTTGAGCCAAAACACGCTTCCTGTGGTTTATTGGAGATAAGAGCCTTGGGAACTTTCCTACACAGGCTGGCTTTGAACCATTATCCTCAGATCTCAGCCTCCTGAGTAGGTGGGATTACAGGAGTGAGCCACCATTACAGGCATGAGCCACTGGCCTCTGGCATAATAGCACTTTTTAATTGAAGCAATGTGAGATAATTAAGTAGTTTCTTGCTGAAAATATTAAACTTGACTTCAACTATGAGGAAATAATTTTTTAATTTTTTAAATTATCTTTAAGTTGTTATACAGAGGAATTGATTGAACATGTTAGTTTATGAGCACAATGCATATGGAACAATACCATCTCTTCCATCTTTGTCCTCCTTCCCTTTCAACACCATCATTCCTCTCAATTATGCTAGGCATTATGATAGGCACTGAATAGTATGATTGTATTCCCCCTGCCCCCAAGATAATGTTTTTAAATTCCTGTCATGGGACTTTTTGCAAGCCATTTTTGATATCTTCAAAAGCCATTTTTGATATCTTCAAAAATGTCATCACAGAGAAACAAAAGACCATTCTAGATTTTAGAACAGATAAAATACATAAATTCCAACTATATCTTTGATTCAAATGTGCATTTCATGCACACACATGCAGAGAGCTATAAACATATAATAATGGCACAGATTGAATATTTCTTATCCAAAATGTGGGGGAGAAGTGTTTCAGATTTTAGACTTGTTGGGATATTTGCATTAAATATGCTATGACATCTTGAGACTGGGATCCAAGTCTAAATAGAGAATTCAGATATTTTTTCTTATACATATACAGTAGGTGATTTTATACAGTATCCTTTGTGTACCTATGTTTTGACAGCAGCATTTCATATGAGGTCAAATGTGGAACTTTCCATTTTTTTTGTAGTGTCATGACAGTGGCTCAAAAAGGTTTCAGATTTTGGAGCATTTCAAATTTCAGATTTTCATATGGTAGGTTCTCAATGAAAAGGATTAGAAAAATAAAATGTACTTGTATATTTAGAGAGAGAGAAAGAGCGAGTGAGAGAGAGAAAGAGACAGAGTGTTTAAAAAAGTTTCTAACACTGAGTTTTTAAGAAGGATATACTGGTATTGGTTGTACTATTTTTCCCCTAAGCTTTTCATAGATTTGAAGCTTTTCAGAATTCTAAGGGGAAGTTATTAGAGTCTTGAGAATGTGAGTAAAAGCTATCAACAAATAGATTTAAAATTATAAAAGTTCCCTTGAAGGTTAAAATGAAACAAAGTTAGGCATGCTTGTTTTTAGGATAGGTAATGATTTAGATTTTAATTTTGTTATTAATTGTATTTTTTTGACATACAAATCGAAATTTGAGGTGATAGAGATCTTTTACTTAAGATCTCATTAGGTAATAATTTTCTGGATTTTTTTGATATTGACTTTAAATAACTTGGTGGTGATGCTAAAAATAATTTGCTTCAGATGAGGATGGATACAATCTATTGGGTGAAATAAAGAAGATCTCTTGTTTTGTACAAACTGAAAATGATATCACAAATAGCATACAGGCAGACATATATGTTAATTGAAAGTGAATTAATTAGTCCAGCACATATAAATGAAGGGGAGAAAAGAGTTCAAGAGGTTTATATATGCTTTATACTTCATATATACTTTATATGTAAACTCTGCATTCATGATTCATTAGCCAAGAATATAAAATAATTTTTTCTATACAGTGATTTGGCTATCTGTAGAGTGAAATTATCAATGATTACTACTATAGTGAATGGATATTATCCAGAATAAGATACAGTTAAATTTATACTTTATTATAAGTAGGATGAAGCAATATTCTTTGATAGGAAAATGTTTAACATACTTGTAAATGTTTAACACATTATATAATAATTCATTTAAGTAACATATAATAATTCATTTAAATAAAAATATTAGATAAAATATTGAGAATTAAAGCAAGTACTATTTAATGTTTCATACATAAGGACAAGTATAGATTATCCTTATAATCCATGGTTACATCAACATTAGAAAATTTACCGAAAATTGTTACTTTAAAATATGGTGAGGAAAAATATGACTATCTTCACATTTGTAGTAAATATATATGGCAGAATTCCAGATCCATTTACGATCAGTGATTAGAAAACTATGGATATAAGTATCTTTTCTGAACCTGGTAAATGATACTTATTAAAAAGTTATATCTAAAATTATTCTTGGAAGCAAAAGTTAAAACATTGCCTTTGAAGTAAGGAAAAATAGAGATATCTGCCATAACAAATATATTGAAAGCTTTATTCAATAGATTAGAAAGATTAGAAAGCTGAGGCATGAAGCTTGAAAAGAAACAAGCAGGGGAAACAAAGGAGGAGGCAACAATGCTCAATAGGAAATGTACTCATTACCTTGCTCATGTAACTGTAACCCCTCTGTACAGCATTTTTACAATAAAAAAAGAAAGAAAAAAGAAGCATTGCCATTATGTATTCAGCATGATTTTCTACTTTAGAAAATCTAAGAATACCTACTCTCAGAACTAATGAAAAAATTAAACAAATGACTGAAGAAAACAATAGGCATGTATGAATCAGTAATTTTTCCACACCTGCGTGATAGAGAAAATTTCATGATGACCCTATTCACAGTAGCAGCAAAACCATACTGTACCTGGGAATAAGTATAACAAAATTACACAAAACTTTATTATAGAGAAAATTTCTAGCACTGTTGAATAATATTTAAAACCCCTAATAATGAGAAAGATGTTCCTTTGTTCATAGATGTATGAGTATCCTAAGTGTTGCTTTTTTTTCTAAAATTGGTTCATACATTCAATGTAAATTTAACCTACACTCAAGAAGGTTAATAAAAAATGGAACATGACAAGCTTCTTTTAAAATTCATGTAGAAATGTAAAAGTCTAAGCATAAGCCAGACAGTTGTAAAAAAGAAAAACAAGAAAGGGTAAGTCTAACCAAGACAGTAGGACTTGTAATAATTTAGATAACCGTATTGTTATTTCTGATAAGACTGCTTGGTGTTCATGGAGGAATTGACATTGGCCAATGAGCAGAGTCACGAAGAGAAAATAGCCATTTTAGTTAGGAAAGTGATATATATTAGAGTTAGTGTACATGCTGGTTTTTCTAGTTGCAAGGTGATAAAATTAGATTCCACTTTCTGATAGTTTTCAAGGAACAATTCAAAAAGTATAACTTTAAGAAATTTATGGAAAATATTTCAAGATCTTAGCATGGAAAAAAATTTATAAATAATGCTAGATTAGCCGGGTGCTGGTGGCTCACACCTGTAATCCTAGCGACTCAGGAGGCTGAGGATCGTGGTTCAAAGCCAGGAGGTAAGAGGATCGTGGTTTAAAGCCAGCCTGAGTAGGAAAGTCCACAAGACTCTTTTTTTTTCTGCTTATGTGGTGCTCAGGAATCGAACCCAGGGCCTCATGCATGCAAGGGAAGCACTCTACCACTGAGCCACCTTCCCAGTCCCCACAAGACTCTTATCTCCAATTAATCAGCAGAAAACTAGAAGTGGCACTGTGGCACAAGTAGAGCTCAGCAACAGCTCCCAGGCCCAGAGTTCAAGACTCACGACCAACAAAGAAAAACAAAAGAAAAAGAGAAAACATTGCTATATTTGATGCTTTCTGTATTAAACATACTTTTATAATTTAGGCAAATTTTAGGAGACAAACAGCAGTGAATGTAGACATTTACAACATATAACAAAGAATAGTATTTAGAATATCTGATGAATTTCAGGGAGAAAAAGATAAGCAGACTTACTGAGGAATGGTTAAAAATAAGAGCAGATACATCACAGAAGAGATGCTGAACTTTGCTTTTAGTTTGGGAATTTTAAATTTTAAAAGACACCATTTCTTTCTCATTCGTCAGAGTAGGAAGAAAATATCTGCTGCCATCAAATGTTATTGGGAAATGAATTCATACTATGAGATCCAGGCTTTGAAGATAAATTATACTCTGTGAGTTGAAGTGGTAACAGTCCCTCAGGCAGACATGCTCTAGTACAACTGAAAATGCATTATCTACAACCAAGTGGTTTTGCTTCTTTGTGTGAATATATGTGTATATATATATATATATATATACAGGAAAATGGAGTGTTCTTAGCTATACTATTTCTTATAGTGGAATACTGGAAAGAACTTACTATTCTATCAGCTGAGGAATACATGTAAAATTTGGTATGTATGATTCAGTAAACATCAATTAAAGCAAACAAATTCTACACTTTCAACATCTCTGCATTTCAAAATACGAGTGAGTAAAGTTAGTTGCAGAACAATATAGAAAATATGAAATGGTCTGTGTAATATTTTCAGCATACAAGTTATATGTCACTTAGAGATGTCTAATGTGGACAAAGAATTATAACAGGAGAGTATTGCATTTAGTGAGAGAAAATGAAACTGGGAAGACTAAATTGGATTTTAACTTTTAAAATTCTGTTTTAATTGTTTTATGCTAAAAGCATTAAAATGAGTGTGAAAAAAATGTGAATGCTATTTACTCCTGAGTGGTAGATAATGTGGATATTTTATTCTATACTTTATTTTTCGCTTGATAAGAAATGTACTCATTATCTTGCCCATGTAATTGTAACCCCTCTGTACAGTTTTTTCACAATAAAAAAAAAAAACCATGCCGACTTCAAGTTATAATGATCCACAAATATTTTGTTTTTGCTCTATCCAACCTCAAGTTATTTACAAAATACACTGTAAAACAAACAGAGTCTTTATTTCTGTCTGTGCCCCACACATGGGTGGGGTGCCTGGCAGCCTGTTGCTATGAGGAACGACTGAAACTGAAGTTAGGGCTCTGAAGGATAGTCAGCAGACTTAGAGTTGCTTCAATGACATCTCTGTTTTAGGGATGGCTTGAGTTCCTCAGGTCAATGCTGTACTTACTAATATAAATATATGTTAAACTGTAAGAAATAACAGAATTGTATAAAATGTAACATGCTTTTAATTTTTCTTTTAGGTATCTACGAATATTTCAAAATGTGGACCTATCTAGCAATTTTTACTTTAGGTAGGTTTGTGTTTAGTTTTGTTCCTATGAATCACCTAAACTTTCTCCAGGGGGTAAAAACAGAATCAGTGTGTAATTAATAGTGAATTATTTCACTTGGAAGCATTAGAAAATCTGATATTTAAAATTTTTGAATGGATAAATTAAGACATTATGTATTCTCACTATAAAAATCAATTTTGGCCAGGTGCTGGTGGCTCACACTTTTAATCCTAGCTACTCAGGAAGCTGAGATCTGACGATCTGGGAAGGAAAGGCCGTGAGACTCTTATCTCCAATAAACTACTAGAAGACCGGAAGTGACCCTGTAGCTCAAGTAGCTCAAGTGGTAGATCGCTGGCCTTGGGCTGAAGAGCTCAGGGACAGCGCCCAAGCCCAGAGGTCAAGCCCCATGACCAACAACAACAAAAAAAGAAATACCAGTTTACTTGGATTCTGTCTCTACTGAGTTGTAACAATGCCAGAATTCTATTTTTAGTTACTAATCTGGAAAAAATTAGGTAAAAAAGTAGGAAGAATTCTTGCAACACTGAATTTTTTTTTTTTTTTCAGTAGTGGGGCTTGAACTCTGGGCCTGGGTGCTGTTCCTGCGCTCTCCAGCTCAAGGCGAGCGCTGTACCGCTTGACCACAGCGCCACTTCCGGTTTTCTAGAGGTTTATTGGAGATAAGAGCCTCACAGACTTTCCTGCATGGGCTGGCTTTGAACCGAGATCCTCAAATCTCAGCCTCCTGAGTAGCTAGGATTGCAGGCGTGAGCCACCGGCACCTGGCTAACACTGAAATATTATTGGTGATATTAATAGTTTTTTTGGAACAATTTAGTAAATAATGAAAACATATCCTAGACAAAATGTCAGGAGGAAAAATATAGCTATATAAACGCTCTCTCTCTCTCTCTCTCTCTCTTTCTTTGGTTGTGGGATGCACTCATTGCTAGTGCTCTACCAATTGAACCATAGCACAATTTGTGGTTTTTGAGTGGTTAATTGGAGACAAGAGTCTCATGGGGACTTTTCTGCCCAGGCTGTCTTTGAACTGTGATCCTCAGATCTCAGCTTCCTGAGTAGTTAGAATTATGGGCATGAGCCACTGTGCCCAGCTAAAAATACAGATTTTTATTAGGTATTTATGGACATCACAAGCTAACCAGATAATCTAGGGACAACCCAAAATACTGACTATTGAATAGGCAAGTAAATTATAGTAGACCATTATGATCAAGTGTTAGGTTACCATTGATGTGACCAGTATGTGGTCACATACTGGAAGATTCTACCTGCCATAGTGTCTACTCTAAAAACAGAGCACAAAATAATATGATGCTCCTCAGTAGATTAATTGATCACAAAATGTGATATATATGTGTATATATATACATACATACATACACACACACACACACACACACACACACACACACACACGAAGTCTGTGCTTCCATCAGAAAGAATGACATCGCCCCTTTTGTTAGGAAATGGAAAGACTTGAGAAAAAAATCATATTAAGTGAAGTAAGCCAGACCCAAAGAAATATAGGTCCCATGTTTTCCCTCATTTGCAATAATTAGTATATATCTAGGATAATTTTATCTGATGAGCAGAAAAGCTCAAAAGTTATGTACATATGACCATATAAGATGTTGCTAAGTGAAATGAACCCCAAGATATGGACACAAGAGGTCTCGCTTTGTTGTTGTTTTAAATGTGCTATGTGATTTTTTTTTGTTTCCTTTGTATGTTCTTCCCCCTATGGGAAATCTGCTGTCATCACTGTACTTGATTTTGGTACCCTGCATCTTGTCTTAATTTGGGGAGGGGAAGGGGAATAACAAATGCTGAAATAAGGACACAGGATGATCCATTGTAAGAATGATACCCACAAGACAGTATATTGGAAATGAACTTTACAACTTGGGGGGAAGAAGGGAGGGAGAGGAGGAATAGTGGGAGCACAACAGGGAGGGGGTAACAATGCTCGACAAGAAATGTGCTCATTGTTTTATGTAACTGTAACCCCTTGTACAGCATCTTTACAATAAAATAAAATTAAAAAGAAACAATATGTACCAGTAAGGATTTGAATCATAAAGACAGAAAGAAGACCCATGGCATTTGTGGCTACTGGTAGTATATGCTGACAGGGTATCTTACTTTTTTTTTTTTTAAATAAATTAACTTTGTTAATTAAGTTATTTGGTTTTTTATGGAATAAAATACATGTCTAATATGTAGAGTGTGTTATGTCTATTGATGTAAAGTTGAAATTTATTATTTTAATCATAGAATGAAATTATTTTCACTTTTACAGATGGAAGTATATGTATATGTATACTTCCATTGTATTTGTCACTACCATGTACTTTTCAGTCCTTATTGCTTACTTTATGTTTGTGGCATCTTTAAGGTAAAAAGCTTGGTGGTACTTTTACAAATAGTCTCCTTTCACTTCATTTCTCTGAGTTTTGTCTGCATCCTGTGCTGAATTCTATACATCATTCCAAAAGTAAAAACACTTAGGCTGATATTGTCTCCCAAGTATTCTTTTTTTCTCATGCATTTTAAATTGTTATTATAAAGGTGAGGTACAGAGTGGTTACAGTTACATAAGTCAGATAAAGAGGACATTTCTTTTTTAACAATGTCAACCTTTTTCTTTTCTAGTTTTCCTCTTTCGTCCCCACTCATGTTGTATAGTTCCTTTTCAACATAGTGTCTAGTGAGCACCACTGCTGTATTTGTTCACCCTTTGTCCCACCATTTTTGTGCCTCCTTACCCTCCCAAAGATAAATGAACAAACAAGACAAAAATGATAGGAAAACAAAAATAACAAAAAAGAAAAAAAAATCTCATTTCCATTTTCTGGAATTCATTTCAATAAATATTTTATGATCAGCTGTACATGGGTATTGTTTTAACAAGGCTATATTATTTCTTATGACTTAGCTAGAATGAAGCAATTGTTTTAAATAGGAAGAATTAATAGTTAAAAGTCAGAAACCAGTTTCTTAGTATAGCTTTTATTCCTTTGAGATTAGATGCTATTACAGTAAATGGAGCCATCAAACAATGTGGTAAAACTAAGTTTTACAGACAAAATTGAAATCAATTAAACTGTATAAATAAGATGCAGAAGAAATTATAATTAATGAGTATCTATAGGCAGGATTATAACCATCTTATATTACTAATGTACTTTAAAAGCAAATTTATATAAACAAAGATACCTCCTAAAATTTTGTACAAAAATAGCTAAAGGTGCTTATAAAATGATTGTCAATCAAAACTGTAGCAGATGTGTTATTTTTATTTGCTCAGAAACAATTTAGTTTACTTATTATTCATTTATTTATTTCAGTATTGGGGTTTATATTTAGGGTATTATGCTTCTGAGTGTGGCTTGAGTCATACCCCCAGCCTTTTTTGTTTTTAGTTTTTAAATATAGTCCCAAATTTATGCCTAAACTGGCCAATACTTTGATCATCCTAACATGTTTCCTTTGTAGTTGATATGACAGGCATGTTATCATGCCCAGGTTTTTCTTGGTTATGATAATGTCTTGTGAAGGTTTTGCTTGGGTTGGTCTCAAATCATGATGCTCCTGATCCTGTAGCATAATGAGTTAGCCAGGATTTATAGGTGTGAACTGATAACTGATGACACTTAAACTTTTATATGGCTTTTATTTTGCCTAAAGCATCATGTTTCTCTATAATGACATATGTGCTTATTCCTGTTTTACAATGTTATGATACCACTATTAATAACTAATAGAATTATTTTTGCTTATATGAAAAGTAGAGTAAGAACCATGAACTATACTATTTGAGTATTATAGTTATATATAGAATGACATTTAGATAGTATGATATGAATATGACCCTTTGAATGACACCTGAACTTAACAATGGCTTCAGTATGGAGCAAGAAAATGCACATTGAACTAATCAATTAACGTAGGCGTCTTACATTATATTTAATATTTTTAGTCATACAAACGCCTAGTTCATGTGGTGACTATTTTATTTCCAATTGTATTAATATTTGGCTCTGTTTCCAGGGCTTATTTGAACAGCATTGCTTCCAAGTTCAGTAACAGGTGTTAAATAATTTAGTTCACAGGTTTTAATTCTGTACAGGAAACAACACTGTGAAATATGTTTTGCTTTTGTAATTTTTAAGCTTCATTTCTCTTCTCAGTTACAGCTATGATTTGTCCCACTCACTTCAATATAATCTTACTATCTTGCGAATGCCCCTGGAGATGTTAAAGTCAGAAACAACCCAGGCTCGCCAGGAGAGTTTTGACATTTTTGAAGATGAAGGATTAATTACACAAGGTGGAAGTGGTAGGTGTTTTGAAGGATACTTAATGCATGTGGCATCCATGAAATGGTACCTTATTAAATTCACTCACATTTCTTTCATATTTCTCCAAAATCTGCTCTTTATCTTTACATAGTTTTTTGGTGTTTTTTTTTTTGGGGGGGGGTGGTACATGATCTTGACCAATTTAGAGAAACCATTAATCACTATTTGATTTCATTTGTAGGCCAGCCAGAAAATTGCTGACATTTTCTAGCAATTATTCATTCAAATTTTTTAATGTACTGGTCCTGAGGCTTTAACTTAGGCCTGGGCACTGTCCTTGAGCTTTTTGCATATGGCTAGCCCTCTACTGCTTGAACCATAGCCTCCACTTCTGACTTTTTGGTGATTAATTGGAGATAAGAGTCTCAAACACTTTTCTTCCCAGGATGGCTTCAAACCATGATCCTCAGATCTCTGTCTGCTGAGCATGAGCCACCCACAGTGCCCAGCTATTCAAGCACTGTGTGTGTGTGTGTGTGTGTGTGTGTGTGTGTGTGTGTATGAGCACACGTGCACACGCGTGTGCATGCATATGAGCACGCTGATTCTGGAGCCTAAAACTCAACCGTGCTGTCCCTGAGCTTTTGTGTTCAAGGGTAGTGCTCTACCACTTGAGCCAAAGCTCTATTTCAGGTTTTTAAATTTTTTTAAATTTTTTATTTTTATTCTTTTTTGGTAGTTAATTGGAGATAATAGTGTCATAGGCTTTACTACCCAGGCTGGCTTCAAACAGCAGTTCTCAGATCTCTTTCTCCTGATAGCTAAGATTATAGGTGTGAGCCACGGGCACCTGGCTGTTCATGCACTTTTTTTTGCCTGTCCTCAGGCTTGAACTCTGGGCCTGTGCTCTGTCCCTAGGTTCCTTTAACTCAAGACTAGCAGTCTACCACTTGAGCCACAGTGCCACTTCCAGCTTTTTCTGTGGCTAACTGGAGGTAAGAGTCTCTTGCACTTTCCTTACTGGGCTAGTTTCCAAACACGATCCTCAGATCTCAGCCTCCTGAGTAGCTAGGATTACAGACATGAGCCATTGGCACCTGGCTATTCATGTACCTTTTAAGGGATATATTCAGGCATAGACTTCTATTGAAATTTAAATGAGTAATTCTTTTTGTTTTCTCTCCTTCCTTCCTTCCTTCCTTCCTTCCTTCCTTCCTTCCTTCCTTCCTTCCTTCCTTCCTTCCTTCCTTCCTTCCCTCCCTCCCTTCCTTCCCTCCCTCCCTTCCTTCTTCCCTCCCTCCCTCCCTCCCTCCCTCCCTCTTTCCCTCTCCCTCTGTCTTTTTCTTTCTCTCTTTCTTTCTCTCTCTCTCTCTTTCTTTCTTTCTTTCTTTCTTTCTTTCTTTCTTTCTTTCTTTCTTTCTTTCTTTCTTTCTTTCTTTCTTTCCCTCCCTCCCTCCTTCCCTTCTTTCCTTCCTTCCTTTCTTCCTTCCTTCCTTTCTTTTATTTTCTTTTTTTTTCTTCCTTCCTTTTCTTTTCTTTCTCTATTTTTTTGAATACTGTAGAATACTCATAATCTTTTCCTTCATAGAAATAGTTTTATAGAAACAGAATTTAGGGAAAAGATGTGTTATTTATTGTGTGCTAGATGTTTACATGTAATGTTCTAAGTGTCATAAAACTCTGCTCTTGGGTATAATGCCATTTTTTTTTGGTTGTGGGGCTTGAATTCAGGGCCTGGATGCTGTCCCTGAGCTCTTTCATTCAAGGCTAGCACTCTACTACTTTGAGCTCTACTTCTGGTTTTTTGGTGGTTAATTGGAGATCAGAGTCCATAGACTTTCCTACCTGGGTTGGCTTTGAACTGCAATCCTTAGATTAGCTAGGATTACAGGGATGAACCACCAGGCATCCAGCTATAATGCTAATTTTACAGAATTAAAGATTTACTAAGAAACAGAGGCCCAGAAATGAAGATTATATGCCAGTGTCCAGAAGCACTGGTGCAGCATGTCAGAGGTTGCATTTTCACTTGCTCAACCTGACCAAGTATACTTTCTTAGGCCCTACTCTTATCAGGGCTAACTAATTTATGTCATCCTCAAAACAACCATATGTCAGATGCAAATGAGTAAACAGAGGTACTTTCTTAGTATAAGTAGCTCTCTACCTTATGACTGTCATACTACGTAAGAGCTAGAGTCAGGGTGAACTGGATCCAAGCACTCTGTCCCCATGCTGTGTTCTCACGGAGTACTTTCTGCCATTTCATGGCTTTATTCTCAGATTTTGTGTATGTCTCCTTAATTTTCCTCCCCTTTCCCCTTATATGAAAAGCTCTCAAATGCTTCTCTTTTTTGGCTTTGTACAGAAACTCAGTGTTCTGAATGCTGATATGAATGGTATCTATTAACATGACAGTGCTGTTAATCAGGCATTGTATTTTGGAGTTAAATACTGACGTGGAAACTCTTGAAAATGAGTTGGATATCAATTTCTTTATCTTTCTGATACAAACTTATTTTTCAGGTGTATTTGGGATCTGTAGTGAGCCTTATATGAAGTATGTGTGGAATGGTGAACTTTTGGAAATAATTAAAAATACTGTGCATCGTGACTGGTTGTTATATATCATTCATGGATTCTGTGGACAGTCAAGTATCCTTTTCATAAAAACCTTAAGACTTACACTGAACAATTTGCAGAAAGAAACATAGAAACTATAGGATTATAATAATCACTCTATGTAATTCAACAGGGAAATTTTGCCCATGGTGCTTTACAATAGATATTGCAAAGGAGATGTAGACTATTCAAACGGAACTATTACACACACACACACACACACACACACACACACACAATGAGGAAGAAAGTGCTGTATATAAGTGCTGTATATTCTTATATCCTAGTGATAGAGGTAATGAAGATCGTATTTAGATGAGAGAAGGATCAAAATACCTGACAGAGAGGATAGTACAGGTTTATGAGAACAAATCTTAATCTAGGCCCTAAACAAAATTCATGCCTTAGCAGTGAGCAAAGAGTGACATTGCTAGTTGGAGAAGCACCATGGGGTAGGAAGTGGAAAAAAAATGCATGGCAGTGTTCTCTGGCTTGTGTATGATTCTCAGGAGGTAGGGTGTAATGGGAAGTATACCAGAGATGTGAGTCAGATTGTGTCACCAGATTGATCTGTTCAGGCTAAAACTTGATGGTCAGACTAGAGTCTTTAGGTTTGATGCTGGTACTTTTGAAAGTTTTTGTTTAGGAGGGTGGTAAGTAGTATTTATAGGAAGTTTGAGTTGACAAGTCATTTTGAAACTGAATTAGGAAAAATGAGACAAGGGACATGAGTTAGAAAAAGCCTTCAGTAATAGTTTAGGCCCAGTGCAGTGCAGGCTTGGATTGGAAGGGAGTTGTAATATATTAGAAATATGTTGAACTTTTATTAAGCTGGTAAGTTCAATTTATTATAAACTTTTTCCCTCTACAAACATGTTTTCTTTCATTTAATTTCTTTCTCTCTGTCTTTTTCTTTCTCCTTGTACAGGTCCTAGGGCTTGAATTCAGAGACTGAGCACTGTCCTTTTGCTTAAGGATAGCAATCTACCACTTGATTCACAGCTCACTTCTGGATTTTTGGTGTTTAATTGGGGATAAGAGTCCTTTAGACTTTCCTGCTTGGTCTGGGTTTGAACTGTGATCCTCAGATCTCAGTCTCCTGTGTGGCTAGGATTTTCAAGCAAGAGCCAACAGTACTTGGCTTAATTTCTTTATTAAAAATTATTTTTATTATCTTTTAGTAGTTGTACAAAGGAGTTACTATTAACCAAATTTACAAATATACTGCATCTTGATTGATGTTACCCTTTTCATCATTCTCCCTAATTTCTAATTAACATAGATACCTTTCAAGAAAGTGCCATTGTGCTGTGGGGTTTAGAAGGACAGTGGATACTATTTAGAAGTGGATTTAGGTTTTTCTCATCACTGTTGGAGCTAATAAAGGGAAGTTGTGCACTTAGTGTGTTTGTAGTTTTTTTTTTCTTATATCCTAGGCTTTTAAAGATAGAGGCTTCAAAGCCATTAAATGTAGGAATGTGACTAACCATTATGAATTTTTTTTTTCTTGTGCCTGTCCTGGGGCATGAGCTAAGGGCCTGGGCTCTGTCCCTGAGTGCCTTTGCTCACTTGAGCCACAGTTCCACTTCTGGCTTTTTTTTGTGGTTAATTGTAGATAGAAGTCTCACAGACTTTTCTGCCCGTTCTGCCTTCAAATGGCAATCCTCAGTTTTCAGCCTCCTAAGGAACTAGGATTGTAGTCATGAATCACCAGTGCCCTCTAGGCTCATGCTTTTTTTCACCTGGGTATTTGAGAGAAAGGGAATCACTGGCATATCCAGAGAGGCTGGCCTTGGAGAACAGAAGTGCTGCTTTCTCTGTGACAAGTAGGGAGATGAGAGGTCAAGTGCAGACATAGGGGTTTTGAAGTGGAGATGAATGGGATTGATATGCTATACTTGAACATCAGGCTCATTACTTTATAATCATTTTGAACCAGAGTTCTATTATCTGCTGATTCACTATACAGTGAGATTTGGTCCTGAATCACTTTTGTCTTCTTTAAAGAATAAAATATACCTGGGAAAAACAAGTTTTTCATCACCAAAATTGCAAAGAGAATTACTGCAATGAGTCTAAAGTCCATTAAAAATTTTAAATTATTATTATAAAGGTGATATACAGAGAGGTTACAGTTATGTAAGTCAGGTAAAGAACACATTTCTTCTTGGACCATGTCACCCTTCCCTGTCTGTCTCCCAGTTCTAAGATCCATTTTTAAAGTGTAGTTCTAAGAGCTTAGCTCAGGACCTGGCAAACTGGATGTTGACAGTGCTTGTTTTTAAATAGTGAACAGCACCATAGATTATCATTTTAAAGCTCATTAGTTTAAATGATGCATCTTGTCTCCCAGTCATCAAGCATTTAATGAATTTTGGCAGTGTATGCGATGATAAAAGCCATTGCTGTCTCTTGAACATTTCCTCCAGGCCAGGGATTAGGAGTCTAACACAAATTACCTCAGCTAATCTTCCCATCCACCTAGCAACAGTACAGTCTTTGTAGTCTTTTATCTACAATGTTTAGGGACCAAAAGTGTTTCAGAATTTAAATTTCTTCCGATTTTGGAATATATGAAAAAGCATGAAATAACTTGGAGAGCCAAACCTAAAGATGAAATTTTAGTTATGCTTCACATATACCCTAAGCATTTGGAATTTTTCTACAAATTTTTAGTCTGCCTGCATTTTGACTGTGGTCTGTGAGGTCAGGTGTGGAATTTTCCACTGTGGCTCATGTTGTTGCTCAAATATTTTAGGATTTTAGTACATTTTGAATTTTAGATATTTAGATTAGGGATGTTCAATCTTTGCTACTTTTTAATTTTTATAATAGATGAGATTGTGCAGAAAGTAATATAACTAATAAGCTGTAATTTGCTTAAGCAGTTCACACTAATTCATTCAGTATTCAGGTTTGGACTGCTCTTCAAGTATTCATTCAGTTTCCTTGGTATTATATATAATAGCACTATCATGCTTCATAATTTAAGTATCTGGTCAAGTGATACTGCTCTCTTTGAAAGGCATTCAACTCTGAAGACTAAAGGTTTAGTTGTTCTAGTTTCCATCTTTACATGGCTGTAAGGACAGAGAGGTCTTCTCTTAGCCAGCAGCACTATACTTGGTTCCATTCCCTCTGAAATTCAGAGAAACCATTCCTTAGGCAGGTTGGTTTTTGCCATCATACCTGACTCTTCAGAAGAACCACTAGACTTAGTGTTCTTTTATCCTCGGGTGAAGCTTTTGACATCTCTAAGCTATTGGAAAAGATCATCTAAACACATGCATGCTAAGATACAGTGATTCTTGATGTTGTATGACACTCTAAAATGCTAAACTACCTTAACCTGATTTCTAAGAACTGTTGATCTATGGACGTCCAGTCTATGTTACTCTAATAGCCAGAAGATCCAGTAAGTTTGCTGGGACCCGTTTTCTGAAGAGAGGAGCAAACTGTGAGGTAAGATGGCCGACAGTGTTGCTGATGGGAATCAGCTTTGCTGATGGGAATGAAGCAGAGTAGAATATTAGAAAGTGTAATTCCTGAGTTTGGCATATCAAGAAAATAATTCTTCAGAGTATCTAAAATTAGGGAGAAATATGGAGTTATGAAATTGCTCATGTTTGGGAGGATGAACCATTTCTGAAATATGTGAAAAAATGTTTAATGTAGAGACAGAAATAGCAAAGCACCCCCTACATACACTCAAGCAATAGGAGAAGGGTGTCCTCCTTGTTGGGAGAACATTCATGATAGAATAGAGTATGGCACAACATTGTCTTCTTTCCTGGACTCCTTTGGCTGTTCACTATAGAAAATGGCAACTCTCCCATCTTGATATCAGCCATGTCATCTCCTTGAATGATCCATCCCTGTCCGAAGTGCATAACTGAATCTTGAGGGATGTGTGAGTGAATAGACAACTTGAATGAGGCATTGGACTTTGATCCTGGCTTAAAAATAGCATCATTGTTCTTCCAATTTTATCAGCATTGAAAGGCATTATAACTGGTACTTTAAAAAGTCAGAGTTTTGCCCCTATAGTATTTATAGACATGTTACTAATGTCTCTAAAATCATTTTTTTATATCCTTGTAAGTAAAGCTGCCTTGAAATCATCCCCCCTCTCCGATGACATGATTATTTCCTTCTGCCCATGAGGCATTATTTGAATCTCACTCTTTCATCATTTCAGTCCTCTTTGGTTATTCAGAACTGAATTTTGATATCCCTCTGATCTTCCTTATCTCCTGTATAATTTCATGTAATTGTTTGTCTTTTCTTTCCATTCCTATCATTTATACCAGGCATAATGCTCTTACTTATCTGTTACTTGTGCTACTAGCTATTAAATTTGATTTTCCTCCTAGTGTCTTTCTGTCACTTTTAATTGCTTTTCTTTATTGTACCTTAGTGGTTTTGCTTTTCTAATGTGCACATCCACTATTGACAACATTTACCTCTTTTAAAACATTGAAAGAATAGGAGTTGTAATTTCACTGTGCATTTGAAATGTTTTTTTCATTAAAAAGTTAAAATAACATAAAATACCTTTAATCGCATCTTCATTTCCAGGGTGATGTTGCAAATGAAGTGGAGACTGAACAGATACTTTGTGATGCTTCTGTGATGTCTTTCACTGCCGGCAGTTATTCTTCTTATGTGCAAGTTAGAGGATCCGTTCCCTTGTACTGGTCCCAGGACATCTCCACTATGATGCCTAAGCCACCTATTACATGTGCGTGGAGCAGTCTTATAAGTAGCTCTCCTCTACTCATATGAATTATTCTCACAGAAATCTAATAAACAATTAGGTTTTAATCCTCTAACATAACTTAGAAGAATAATTTCTATTTATGTAATAAATTTATCTTTAATTTTAAATGGTAGTAAATTATTTACATTGTACTGCAGAAACTTAAGAGTTACTTAGATGTAATAAATATATGATGGGGCTGGGAAGTTGGCTCAGTAGTAGAGTGCTTGCCTCACATGCAGGAGGCCCTGGGTTTGATTCCTCAGCACCACATAAGCAGAAAAAAGCTGGAAGTGGCACTGTGGCTTAAGTGGTAGGGCACTAGCCTTGAGCTGAAGAGCTGAGGGACAGTGCCCAGGCCAGAGTTCAGGCCCCATGACCAACAAAAAAGAAAAAAAGAAAAAAATACATGATGAATGAGCATCACACATTGAGAGGGATTCTCAAAGTGAAACTGGTAGATTAGTTGCATTGCCTTTCTTTTGGCATTCTTGATACTCCACTTCTTTTGTTTCTGCCTTATAATTTTCCTTCAGACATTTCTTCATCTTTTTTCCTTTCTTAGTGGACCAGGCGGATCCATTTGCACATGTGGCTGCTCTTCACTTTGATCAGATGCTTCAGAGGTTTGGCTCTCCCATCATCATCCTGAATTTAGTGAAGGTATGATGTGCTCTTCAAACACATTAGGTAATCTTTCCTCAGCACAGAGCAAATTTGCAAGCTGGACTTTACCTTTTCCCAAAGGAGAGACTTAGGATTCTTATGCTATACTAGCTTGTAGCTCACATAATAACTGTAATAGCTACTTTGACCTCAGATTTCTTGTGACCTCTTCATTATATACTAGAAGAGTCAGCAATGTTTCCAACAGAACAAAGGGTTCAATGTATAAAGCTTCTGATTTTCTTGTATAAATTTGGTGTCCATGAAATTTCTGTATTAGTTTTCAAGACAACTTGGAGAAGGAAGCATGAAGATCACACTGCTACAACCTTGCCTTGGCTCAGCCAGTGTCATTACAGTTTGTAGCAAGTTTTGGACAAATTAATACATAATAATAAGACTAAAATCATGTGTTCAGAAGTTGGGTCCTTTTGTGGCTAAATACTCGTGGGCATATGAGGAGCTTCAACAGAATGGTGTCATTGGCTTCACAGTTCCCTGATTTCTATTAGAGTATACTGATTGAGTTCCCTGATTTCTAGTAGAGTATCCTGACTGATTAACATGTGTGTGTGTGAATATATACCCACAGGCAAGAGGCTTGGGATGGAGGGCAAGGAGACATACAGTAAATTTTATCTATATCTGTTACAGCCAAGTAAATTGAAAAAATCAGTCAGTAGCCAAATATCCTGACAGTACATGTATATATGTGTATGTATATTGTATGTAATGGTCATGGCAGTAGCCAACAGCATAATATATGTGAGGTTAATTCTAAGAGAAAGATTAATAAAACTAATCAATAAAAAAGTCAAGGAATTTCATATCCATTTAGTCACTTAACAAATGTTTTCAAGGGTACCGTCCAAGGCAACCATAGAAACATCTTGCCTTCATGGAGCTGCCAGTCTGAGAGAGATGACAGTGAAGTAATGTAGAGGCCCCAGTATGGGTCCTAATAGAAGAGAACACTTCTCAGAAGACATGAGGAATCAGCTCAACACAAAGTGGGAGGAAGTACTAAGGAGAAAAAAAAAACAATATTCAACTTGGCCAATAGACATGCCCTTGTATGTGTGTATGTGTGTGTGTGTGTGTGTGAGAGAGAGAGAGAGAGAGAGAGAGAGAGAGAGAGAGAGAGAGAGAGAGAGAGAGAGAGAGAGAGAGAGAGAGAATATATGTACATGTGTGTGCTTGCTTCTCTGGCAGCATTAACTTATTTTTAAGATAGCAGGAAATGTTACTAAGAGTAGAGTTTTCAGGACAGTGGAGAAGGTTTAACAGTCTTGTGCACATGTGAGTGTAAGCATGTAAGCTGACTGTAAACATCCAGACTATCCATTGGCAATAAGATTTCTTAAAGGACCCATTCTGCTGTTGCATACCTTTACCCAGGTTTGTTTAGTTTAGACATAAAAAGACAAGATCAAAGACATTTTGAATAGTGGCAATAGAATGACTGCAGTGGACTTTGAAAGCCAAGTTGTATGAGGAGGAGTTAGTGAGGTGGGGGCCTCATGTGGTGGGGCATTTAAGGCAGAAACAATCTGAAAATAAAAGATGTTCTAGTTAAGAAATGTGGAAGGCAGAGCAGTTAGCTGTGAGGATGACATGCTCTAAGATAATAGGCACTTAAATGGAGTGCAACAGAAGTTAGAAATACTGAAAATTACCTAGAATGGAGTGAAAGCTTAGATAGGAAGACAGTTTTTAGGCATGGATTGTAAGATACAATTAAATACATGAGCTAAAATAACTCTGTGTGTGTGTGTGTGTGTGTGTGTGTGTGTGTGTGTGTGTGTGTGTGTGTTTAATCGTGTGTGTGTGTGTGTGTGTGTGTGTGTGTGTGTGTGTGTGTGTTTAATCAAGAGCATGGCGGAATAGGGCCCAAAATTGAAAAGTATCGGGCAGGGTTGGGAGAGAAGGAAGATGATAAGGCAGTTAGTTTCTTTCTTCCTTTGTTGCTCTTTGATTTATGTAATTATATCTTACTAGCTTTGTCAAATAAATTATGCAGATATTAAATACATCACTTTCTACTTATTCATATTTATTTAGAAATTCTATATTCATGTCTCTTTCCCTGTCGGCTCAGACTATTAAAAGAGAGAAACTAAATAATCTGTAATCTTCTCTCACTATTGAATAGAAACTGTTATATACAAATTGAAAAATTAAAGTGGAAAAACTTGAGTAATAAAAATATTCATCAGCAATTTCCCACTAAATGTATATATTAATATAGAAATATTGTTAAAGGAATGAGTTACAAAGCATTGCTAAAAATAAATTAGTGGATTTTGTTCATGGTTTTCAAAGTCTTCACAGTGTGGTTGAAATGTTCTGGTTAAATGGACATTCAGGTCTATAGTGCTTGAATTAATTCTTCCATTAACTATGTACCTTCAGAAACTATTTTATATAGGTGATTATGAACTAATTATGCTTGCCACGGAGCTGGACCCTTTTTGCATACCCCATAGTTAGGCCACTGACATAAGTTGTGCTGAAGATGGTTTATTTACAGGGCAGCCAATCACATGGGTATGTACAAGAGAGCTAACCTCAGATTCGTCTCCCCCAGGGGGTGAGGGGTTTATGGGACAAAGAAGCAGAATGGTCTCTGGCATGAAAAGGGTGATGGGAAGTAAGCACAAATGGAATAATTAATGTTCTGTGCTTATATAGTCAAATTTTATGGCTTTTCATTGAATACATAGAAACACATAGAACATAGAAAATAACACATTAATGTACTTTGAGAATGCAGTTTTGGGCCTCCTGAAATCAAAATGTCACCCACTGGACACAAATATAGGCCCAAGTGAAGGATCAGTGATTTCAACTGGTTTGAAAGACAAAAGCAGCCTCCAAGTTCTGAGAAGCAGCTTATGTAGCCACTACCCTTGTAATTCATACATCAGAGCAAAACTAGTAGGAGTCGATTGCTTAGCTACATGATCTTTAAACTGGTGATAAAAGCTAGTAACTAAAGGGCTGGGAAGGTGGCTCAGTGGTTGAGCCCTTGCCTTGCATGCTCAAGGCCCTGGGTTTGATTCCTCAGCACCACATAAGCAAAAAGAAAAAAGCCAGAAATGGCGCTGTGGCTCAAGTGGTAGAGTGCTAGCCTTGAGCTGAAGAGCTGAGGTACAGTGCCCAGGCCCAGAGTTCAGGCCCCACGACCGGACCCAAAAACAAAAACAAAAACAAAAGCTAGTAACTAAATAGCAAGTACAGCTAGACGGTTTACTAGGGTTTCTCTCCGTGTTTGTCATTCCTCAGATTTTCACATGTACATTTATTTTTGAATATTTAAAACTAGTCAATAGATTTTAAAATTAGATTAGGTCATTGTTCCATTGTAACCTGTCAATAACTAGAGATTAGATTATGTTGGAAATGAAATTGCCATTTCATGGGGAAAATAAAAACACATCCTGGGGGCTGGGAAGGTGGCTCAGTGGTAGAGCGCTTGCCTTGCATGCCTGAGGCCCTGGGTTCTTCCGCACCACATAAGAAAAAAGAAAAAAGCCAAAAGTGGCGCTGTGGTTCAAGTGGTAGAGTGCTAGACTTGAGCTGAAGAGCTGAGGGACAGCGCCCAGGCCCAGAGTTCAGGCCCCACAACCAGACCCCAAAAACAAAAACAAAAACACATCCTGTTGCCTTTTGTCACTGGTCATTTTAGCTGTAGGATAAAAAATATTTTGTTCAATTGGAAGAATGCCTTAGTAATTTGGGATTAAAAGTCAAATTATGCTGGTGTGTGTAGAATAATTCTGTGGAAGCTACTAAGATAGAAATTTTCTCTTAATTTTTTTCTCTTTCATCTTGTATGATGCTTGAGGCATTGATTAAAAGACAATTTGCAGAAATCCAAGCACTTTCAATGCTACTACAGGTAGTCCCCTAGGATCAACCTTGAGCTACACATCAGAGGCCTCTGGGCCACTGGTGGCCATTAGGGAGAACCTCATCAAATGATAGAACAACTTGTATATGTGAAGCTTTTATTTGATTTTTTAGAAGAGTCTGTATCCTGAGAAGGTTGACTAAACAATTCATTAACACCAATCTACTATAGATAGTACAAAGCAGATCTTTGCATACAGATGATCAAAGGTTGATATTGTAACCTTTTCTTTCTATCCTATGAAATGACAGGTTTGAATAAGAATTTCAAAATATTTTTGTTTCCATAGTTGTTTTAAAGTATTTTTGTGAAGAATTCTAGATAAGTAAGCTTCTCAGATTGAAAAAGAATCAAGACATAGTGTTAATCTAAACTGATTTAATACTTCTTAATTCTTCCCTAGTTTGTCCATTTGGATTAATTAAGCACAATAGAGTCCCTTGTTTGTTTCCATAGTAGATCTAATTGTATTCATTGCAATTGAAAAGTAATCTCCACAACTGAAAGAATACAAAACTATTAGGATGCCAGCCATTATGTCTTATAGTCTTTTTAGTGTCACTGTTACAAAAATGTTTTTCTTCATTCCTAAGTGTTAGCTTTGGGATAATACTAAAAGTAGCCCATTTTTATTGAGTGCTTACCATGTATAGATTTTACTACGCACCTTCAGGAACTATTTTATACAGGTGATTATGAACTAACTATGCTTGCCACTGAACTGGACCTTTTTTGCCTACCCCATAGTTAGGCCACTGACATAAGTTGTGCTGAAGATGGTTTATTTGCAGGGCAGATAAGAACTTTGTCTAATTTACATTAAAATTGGGCCAGCTGAAGATTATTTTCAGGACTGTAGCTGAACCATATGAACACAATTCATATTGAAACGGAATGTCTGTAAATTATATTGTCTAAGCTGTATTAAGTGTATTAAGTTCTAAATTAATTAGTTCTCTTCAATTCACACAAATAATAAACTTTGAAAAAATTCTTAATTTCAACCTCACATTAATGCTATAAAAGGAAGATAACTGTTGTTACCTATTTTATAGATTTAAAAAAATAGAGACCACGGGAAATGGAAATATTGCCCAAAGCAGTAAGTAGCAGTATTGTATCCTCAGAGATACAGTAAAACACTAGCCTTCTTGATAGGGCAGTGTTGAAGGACATGCTATGGGCAGGAAGTAAAGTATAATACCATAATTGCCTCTTAGCCTTAGTTTATTCTGCCACAGGGTATAAGGGAGAAAATTCCTGGCTTGGCTACTTCACAAGGTGTTTTGTGAGTCAAATATGAAAGAATATGAAGGCTTTGAAAATATCCTATGTTAAACCAGGTGGAGATTGTCTACTATACCCATCTCATTTTTCTTTGCTCCTTGGCTAGCTGGAATGGATGGAGTCCTTTCTTCTGGTCGTGGGGGTCAGAGAGGGTCTTCTGCCAAATGTGGGCCAGACCTGTATGGGACAAAGTGGGTTTGGAATAGTTGTTAGAAATTTGATCCCCTGAGCTCTTTAGAACTCATTATCTAGTCTGGGTGTTACATGACTGTAATCCCAGCTACTGAAGAGTTGCAAACTGAAGGATTGAGGTTCAAGGCCTGGGAAAAAAGTGAAAGATCCCTGAAAAACAAAACTAAAAGCAAAGGACTTGGGATGTGACTCAAGTGGTAGAGCCTACCTGCCAAATAAATAAATGCTCATCTGTTGACTCTCATTCAAAAAGGATTTGTATTGTTTACATATTAGAAATAGGTTTATTTCAGTAGTTTGCAACTTAGCTTTTTTTTCTTAGCTTGGCTGAAAAGTACAAGTGCTTATTAAGTCTTTGCTTTGGGGCAGTTATAATGTAGACATTTAAATTTTTTACATTTTTGATAAAGGAAAGAGAAAAAAGAAAGCATGAGAGAATACTGAGTGAAGAACTTGTTGCTGCTGTGACCTATCTTAATCAGTTCCTGCCTCCTGAGCACACCATTGTCTACATCCCCTGGGATATGGCCAAGTACACGAAAAGGTGAAAGGCACTTGTATGTCTCTCTGTTATAGTTCCCTTTTCTTGTAACAAATGGCAGGAGTTGGTTTCTGCGATTCCCCTCTTGAAACATGCTGAGAGATTGATTGACTGCTTAAATGAATTTACCCCACTCTTTCTTTTTTTTTTAAAAAAATTTTTTTTATTGTGAAAATACCATACAGAAGGGTTATAATTATATGAGCAAGGTAATGAGTACATTTCTTATCAAGCATTGTTGCCTCCTCCTTAGTTTCCCCTTACCATCCCTGCCCTCCCAGCTCCCCCACCCCAGACCCCCCCAAAGTTGTAAAGTTCTTTTTTCAACATAACGTCTTATACATTTCTTTGTTGCAATGTGACCCCACTCTTTCTGCCTGACGTAAATGTCACTTGCAAAGTGTCCAGCTATTTCAAACTACCTCAATTCTATAGTTTCTCTTTTCTGTTTCCCTCTATCTCGTTATTTAAATTCTCTCTGACACCACTCTCCTATTGCGGATGAATTGTGGATGAATCTGTAACCTTGATAGTTTATAGTTAATCCAAGCCCCTTAGTTTAATGTCAGAGCTTCATCAACTGGGTGGTTCCATAATGTAATAACCTCTTATTTCCAGGACTACAACTTGGTCTTTATGCCCCGCCTCAAATGTCCCAACCCTGAGCTTTTGTTCCTAATGAATGTTCTCTGTGCTACCCTTTCCTACTTCTTTCTCTTGTCTTTCAAGATCTGACTCAAAGCTCATCTCTTCTAAGGAATGGTTTGTTGTTTTTTTTTCATTTAACCTTACATTGTCTTTGTGTTCACATAAGCACTAGATTGATTTTCTGGTCTTATTTTTTATATTAAATTGTTTTGTACTCAACTTATGCTCTTTTCTAAATCATTTTATGTACACTCACACTATATTCATACACATACTCACTTTTCTCAAAATGTAAAGTTGATTTTGGTTATTGCCATTCATATTAATTTCCTTTTTTTCCTTCCCCTATGACTGCACTGTCCATGTGCTCCTTACAGTCATTTCATGAATGCATGGTGACTTGATTGACAAGTCCTGTAGGGATGGCTCATGACAAGATTAAGCATGCTAGCTCTCTTTGCCTCTGATTTTATTGGTTACTGAGTACACAATCCATTCCTACATTAATTATTAGTGTTCCTATTAAGCATAAGCCAAGAGATTTACAAAATTAAATCCCTGAATATCTTTACTATAGATTTTATTATTTATAGCTGTGTAGGCTATGTATAAAATTTGGGTTCTTCTTACTTTTATCATTCTTTCTCCAGCAAGCTGTGTAATGTTCTCGATCGACTGAATGTGATTGCAGAAAGTGTGGTGAAGAAAACAGGTTTCTTTGTAAACCGCCCTGATTCTTACTGTAGCATTTTACGGCCAGATGAAAAGTATGTATCGGGCTGGGAATATGGCTTAGTGGTAGAGTGCTTGCCTAGCATGCATGAAGCCCTGGGTTTGATTCCTCAGTACCACATAAACAGAAAATGCTGGAAGTGGTGCTGTGGTTCAAGTGGTAGAGTACTAGCTTTGAGCAAAAAGAAGCTCAGGGACAATGCCCAGGCCCTGAGTTCAAGCCCCAGGACTGGCAAAAAAAAAAAAAAAAAGAACAGTATGTATCATATTAAAAACTTAAATCACAATTTTTGTTCTTATGGATAAAAATATCCTAAATAGAGGCAGTTTATACTTTTTAGAAGATGCTTCTAAGACTGTATAATGAACTGTGGGCCTGGGAGTTCCTATAGTGGTTATATGACCTTGAGGTGGAAGCCACAGGGTCCTGCTCTTGCTTTATGGGACAAAAAACCCCCACAGGATATATTTCTGAAAAGTAAAAATTTCCATAGTTAATTATATTGCTCAATATTTAATTAAAAAATAAAAATTTTCTGGTAGATTAAATATTAACACTTCTGTGAAACTGTCATGGTATTGTAGTTATTTATTCACAAATCTTCATTACTAATTTGTGAGTGTTTCAGGTGAATGATATGTGTTTTATCTTTTAAGGAAGCAGTAGTATTTATTTCCTGAATTTTATTTTTCGTTAACATAGTTAACTAAAATGGTCAAACAGCAAAATCCCCAAATGAGCTATTAGTTTATATGTCTTTTGGAGATAATTGTTTTGTTATAGCTCACGTTTGTCATCGTTAGGCTTTTAGCAAACCTGGTCCACTTCAGTGGTCCACTGGAGATCTGTGATCTCTGTCTGCTCCTTTGTTCAATGATTCATTAGGAGCACTCAGTATCCAGTATATTTTATACTCTAGTTATAATTTATTATGGTGAAAGAATACAAAGTAAAATTGGCAAAGGGAAAAGGTGCAAGGGACAAAGTCCCCCAGAAGAATCTAGGTACAAGCTTCCGGCATCTCACAGTGGAGTCTCATAAAACACACTTAATTCCCAGAGAATTAAGCTGTGACTCTATGTATAAAACATTGCTAGTCAGAGAAGCTTGTTAAAGATTCAGGAATCTTTCTTGGTATGTGGTCACATGTGCAGCTTCTGTCTGACAAGTATCAAAATTCCAGATGTCCAGAAAAATAGTGTTCATCAAAAACCATATAGTTCTACAAATAGTTTTAAGCATAGACAAACATTTTTTACTAATTCTAGGAATAGTGGGAACTGTTCTAAAATTCACATTACCAGATACTAGTCAGGCTTTGACTTTGTAAGCAGACCTTTCTAAGAATGTCAGTTGGACCTGTCTTTCCTGTCAAGCACTTTCTTTTAAATACCTAAAATAAATGTTAATTATGATGCACATTTCTATACATTATTTAGCACATGGAGAATATATGTAGTCTCTAAAAGGAAATTTGCATAACAACCATAGGAATTAGGCTTTATAAATAAAAACTGGAGGTGGAGAATCCTAGTATTGAGTGGAGAAGGCAAAGGCATGGGAGATTTTTATTGGAAAGATTTCCTATGATATGTATAGCTAAAGAGACCAAACAGGACATAGATTTATATGAAAGGATGACTTTGGTTGAATATGGGTGATAAAATGACATAATGTAGGGGCAAGTTAAGCTGTCCCTTTCCTGGACACTTTTTTGGAAGAGAATATAGTGAAGGGTCCATCTTTGTTATCTGCATATTTCCTTGCCTGAATGAGAGTGTGCTGGGCACAGGTGGCTCACGCCTGTAATCCTAGCTACTTAGGAGGCTGAGATTGTGGTTTGAAACCACCCTGGGCAGAAAAGTACAAGAGACTCTTATCTTCAATCAGTTATTTAGAAAAAGCCAGAAGTGGCACTTTGGCTGAAGTGGTAAGGTGCTAGTCTTGAGCATAAAGAGGCTCAGGGACAGCATCTAGTCCCTGAGTTCAAGCCCCAGGACCAGCAAAACAAAGCAAAACAAGAAAGAGAGTGCACAAAATGAGTTGATTTTTTGTGTGTGGTGCCTTTAGCTCTGTTATTTGGATTCTGTGATTCTTAACAAAGAGTACCAAAAATAAATACCAATTATATTGCTATTTTCTTTTTTAAAAAAGCAACAGACAAAATACAGTTAAGTGATAGAGCATGTGATCAAGAACCTAGGTTCAGTTCTCAGCACTGGAAAAACATTTTCTTAAAAGCATTTATTTTTAAACACAGGTGGAATGAACTAGGAGGATGTGTGATTCCCACTGGTCGCCTACAGGTATAGAAGGTTTTATGTATTCATAATCAATAGAATATATTCCTTGTGTGTGTATTTTCTATAATCAACCATGGAGAGAGAAACATCTTATTTAACATGGAATTATTAATCATTGAAATTGATTTTTAAAAGCTTTACAGTGTTTTTAAATTTTATAAAAGGATATGTAGCTATAGTAATATGGCCTTTGCCCCTTTTTTCCCCCTGTATATTGTTTTATTATTAGAAATAGAAGCACAAATAAGAAAGTGAAAATAAGGTAGTGACTCTGGAAAGCAAGTCAGTCTACTATTACTTGTTATGTATACTTTTAAAGACATACATGTTTTTATCTGGGACCTGGTGGCTTAGCCCTAGCAATTCAAGGTTCAAACCCAGTTCACACAGAAAAATCTTTGAGAATATATCTCTAGTAATTAGCAAGAAGCAGGGTAGTTGAATGGCTTAAAAGTTGTAGAACACTAGCTGAGTGAGAACTTGAGTTTCAGAGTTCAAGCCCCAGTGCCAGCATATACATACACAGTTTCTACAATAAAGGAGATTTTTTTTTTAGTCTGCACTTATTGATACATGGGAAATGTGCTAGCTATTTATTTTATCTTAATAAATTTTCAGAGAAATAAGACTATGGACTAAGTTTAATGCTCTTATGACAATTTTAAGTGAGCAGCAAACATAACCTTATGAAAATTTAGATGTGCTTCATTATTTTAACCTTTAACTTTTACTAAATAACTCATATTTATTCAGGAATAACATCTGCCTACAGCCTTTTTTCCACTTCTTTAAGAAAAGTTTTTTCCTGTATTATGTAAGTAATTTTGGTAGCTGAGTAATAATTGATTGAAAATCTTAAGATGTTTCTCTTTAGACTGGCATTCTTCGAACCAACTGTGTGGATTGTTTAGATCGCACCAACACAGCACAGTTTATGGTGGGAAAATGTGCTCTGGCTTATCAGCTGTATTCTTTGGGATTGATTGACAAACCTAATCTACAGTTTGATACAGATGCAGTGAGGTAAGCTTTATTTTCTCTATTTGAATGCCAGCAATAGCAGAAAGAAAACCGATTAAAAAGGATCTTTATGGATTCATTTCTATTATTAGAGTTTCAAAGACTATACTACTAGATGACCATGTTTGCATTAATTCTGTAATAAATATCTATCTATTAAAGATTTGCATATTATTACTATTATTTTTGTTTTGACTTTTTCCTTATGTTGCCAATCAACACTACTTCTTTTAAAAAGATAAATCCGAAGTGCATAGTCACACTGTTAGTTTAATTTTAATATCTAGATAGTAATAAAATAGTAATAAAAATACTGTACCTTCATACATTTTTTTTCCTTCAGTTGTGAGGCTTGAACTCTGGGCCTGGGCACTGTCCCTATGCTCTTCAGCTCAAGGTGAGCGCTCTACTGCTTGAGTCACAATGCCACTTCCACTTTTTTAGTAGTTTATTGGAGATAAGAGTCTCACGGACTTTCCTGCCTGGGCTGGCTTTGAACTGCTATCCTCAGATCTCAGCCTCCTGAATAGCTAGGATTATGGGTGTGAGCCACCAGTGCCCAGCTCTTCAAACATTTTGAGTTGAAAAATTTATGTAAGATATATAGAACATCAGTTCTTCATTTAGGATTATTGTTTCTTTACTGAGAATTGGCTCTGTGACATTGCATGAAATACTACTATTTTTTCTTTTAAATAGAATGATAACTGTTCTTGGTCATATGAGCTTTTTTTCATATAGGTTCAGCTGAGGAAGTAGTCAGCTTACACTTGGCCAGGTCCACAGATATCACTGCACTGAATATATTAACAGGCACTTGAAGAAACAATTTCTTTATTTTAAGTTTTATTGTAAAGGTGATGTACAGAGGGGTTACAGTTATATAAGTCAGGTAATGAGTACCTTTTTTTTTTGAGCAGTGTCACCCCCTCCCCCATTTTCTTCCAGTTTTTCCCCTTCTGACCCCCCCTTTCCACAAGCTGTATATTTCATTTCCAACATAGTGTCTAGTTATTAGCACTGGTGAATTGGTTCACCCTTTGTCCCACCATTTCTATGTTTCCCCAACTTATATACAAGACAAAGCGTACAGAAATCAAAAACAGTGACAAAAGGGAATAATCCAAAGGGGCAGGGGGGAAATAACCACAAACAGTACAATAAAAAAAAACCTCTTGTTTCCATTTCTTGGAGTTCATTATGATAAGCATCAGTTTATATGATCATATGCACATAGCTATTGAACCCTTGTGATCCTCTCCTAAGAATATCCTCCCAGTGGATGAATGGATCAAGAAAAGTAGTATATATATACACAATGGAATTCTATGCTTCCATCAGAAAGAATGACATTGCCCCAATTCATAAGATATTGGAAATACTTGGAAAAAATTTTATTAAGTGAAGTAAGCCAGACTCAAAGAAACATAGGCTACATGGTTTCCCTCATTTGTAATAGTAGAATGTGCCTATAAATCTACAAGTAAATCCAATGGATAGTAAAAGACAAAATTACACTTGGACATGATTAATTAAATGGTATTCTTAACATCCACACATTGAAGAAAAAAGTTTTAAATACAAACATAGTTCTAAGAAAGAATATGGTTCATATATCTGCTCTCATCACAAAATTTGTATCTCTCTGAAATTCATGTTGAAATCCTTACTTTAAACTGATGGTATTAAGAGACAGTGCCAAAGGAGGGGGTAACAATGCTTGATAGGAAATGTACTCACTACCCTACTCTTGTAACTGTAACCCCTCTGTACAATATCTTTGAAATTATATATATATATATATATTATATATATATATGTATATATGTGAAGAGAAGAAAAAAAGAACAATAAATTTTGTTTCCACATTAAAAAAGAGAGACAGGACCTTTGGGAAGCAATTAGGTCTGAAGATGGAACACTCATCCATCATTGGCATTAGTACCCTTTTAAAAGAGACCTGACAGCTAGCTAGCTTCATCCCATGTGAGGATGCAATGAGAAGGATACACCAGGAGTGGGCCCTCACCAGACACTTAAGTCTGCTGGTTCCTCTCCCTTTGACTTCCCAGCCTGTATGAATATGTATCAGTATAAATAGAATAAGGCATTGCCTACAAAAAGAGAACATTTTTTTTCCAGAGCAGTTCAGAGGGAACAAATTTTGTCATGAGAGGTGAATGGATCTGGCAGGCTTCAGAACTTTAGGGGTCTTTTTAATATTACTAGAAACAGCCTGGTCTGGCTTTTGATGGGAGGTTTTAGATACTCTTCTTTTCTTTTCTTTTCTTTCTTTTTTTTGGGGGGGGGTCCGGTCATGGGACCTGAGGTCTGGGCCTGGGTGCTGTCCCTCAGCTCTTCAGCTCAAGGCTAGTGCTCTACCACTTGAGCCACAGCCCCACTTCCGGCTTTTTTCTTTTTGCTTATGTGGTGCTGAGGAATCGAACCCAGGGCCTCTGGCATGCAAGGCAAGCGCTCTACCACTGAGCCACCTTCCCAGCCCCTCTTATTTTCTTTTTAGTGTTTTCTGTGACTTTATTAGGATGTCAGTATAAAATATGTTTTTATTCACAGTTATTTCCAGGTTGGTGAAGAGTCTCCTTGAAAGGCCCAGAAGAATTCAGAAAATAAAAGTCTTGTTCTGAGTCTTTGGCCTAGTGAATGACTTGTACAATAATTCTGGTTCAGTTCTTTAATGTGAGTTTATCTTCTGCTTAGGTTATTTGAGGAGCTCTATGAAGATCATGGTGATACCCTGTCTCTTCAATATGGTGGCTCTCAACTTGTTCACCGGGTAAAAACCTACAGAAAGATAGCACCTTGGACCCAGCACTCAAAAGACATCATGCAGACTCTCTCTAGGTATTACAGCAATGCTTTCTCAGGTAATTCTAAAATAATAGGTATTCCAAAGCTTCCCTCATGAGCTTTTTGCTACTTACATATGTGCTTTTTTTTTTCAAAGCTATTTTGTTAAATAAAAGTTTGATTAATAAAAGTTTGTTACTTAGAAAGTGCTCAGTAAGTATTTGTTCAGTAAATGAATGAATAAGCATTTTATGTTTTAACTAAAGCATTCCTTTCATTTGGGCACTCAGAGTTGGAAGACGTGTGTGTGTGTGTGTGTACATGTGTGTGAGCATGTATGCACGTGTGCATGCATTTGCACATGCATGTGCACACATGTGGGCTAGTACTAGGGCTTGAACTCAGGGCCTTGCTCTCACTTGCTTTTTGCTCAAGGCTGATGCTCTACCATTCAAGCCACACCTTTACTTCCCAGCTTTTTGCTGGTTAATTGGAAATACATCTCACAGACTTTTCTGTGTGGGTTGGCAGTTGGAGTTTTTATATAATGCAGCATGCTTTGATTCTTTCTATATTTCTGCTAGTACTTTATGTATAACTTATCTGAGGGTGTTGAATCACTATTTTTTCAAGTAGGGTTCAAAGTCTTGATAGTGATATAAGTATATAAATGTTATTGAGATTTTGAAATGTCAGCTTGAAATGAATAATGTTAATGTTAAATTAAGCTCATCAAATTATACTTCTTTTATGACTCTGTGACTTGTGAATACTAAATGGAGCAGGTTGTTGTAATGGTACTTTTCCTGTTTTCATTCTGGTAGCCTTACCAGTGAAATAGATCAAATAGACAAATCTTCATGCACATAATTTGTAAAAGAAGCATTAATAGTGAATTTCATGGGTCTTCAACTATAGAACAGATTAAGGATAAAAATGTTTAGAGAATATGGGGAAGATTGGCAGAGAAGTTCTTTGGAGTAAATTCTTACCTGCATGACTGTCACCCACCCCACTCTTTCCCTAAAGTGAGGGAAGAACTTCACTTAGACTCTGGATAAACCAAATATGGTTTCCTGTCATTGAAAGGACCCCATAGGTCGGCTGTGTAGCAGATGTACAACAGAGGTGTGTTCAAGGACAGTGCTGCCATGGTGGGAACTGCATTCACTTCTATAGTTGAATGGAACACAGGATACTTGTTTTTTTTTTTTTTTTACTGATTTCCAGATATGGGTTTCTTGGAGAAGGCTATCGACATTGGATTGGCCTGGTTCCTATTCAGTAAGGCCAGCCCCTTGAGGGACTGAAAGATCCTAGCACCAACAACCAGGAGTTAAGACTGGACACCTAAGGAACTAAGGAAGAAAGCTATAAGAAACTTCCTGATAAAAAAAAAGATGTATGACCCAGGGAACTGAAAGAGGTTTTCCATGATGAGAACCTTAGCAGTATCCTTAAAAGCATCCTTAAGTCAGCTTTCAGTAGTTTTTAGGCCTAGACTGAATGAAAGCCAGTCTTCTATGCTCTTATTAAAATGTATTAGTTTTCTTTGCTATGTAACAGATTACTATAAACAGCAGCTTAAAATAGTACACAGTCATTATGTCACCATTTCTATGGGTCAGGATTCCAGGTACAGCTGCATGTCAGTGGCTACCTATAATCTTTCCTACTCAGGAGGCTGAGCTCTGAGAATCTAGGTTCAAAGCTAGCCTGGGCACAGCAACCCAAGAGACCCTTATCTCCAGTTGATCAACAAAAAGCCAAAAGTGGGTGGAGGCATGGCTACAGTGTTAAAATGTTAGCGCGCGCGCACACACGCACACACACGCACACACACACACACACACACACACACACACACACACACACATACACACACACACACACACTTCCAGTTGTAATTTACCTGGCTCCTCTGCTTAGGTACTTACAAGTAGTAGTTTAGAGGTTGGCCAGACTGACATCTCATTCAAAGGCTTGGCTAGGGAAGGATTCACCTCCTTCTTTGTTTACAGATTCAAGTTCTTTTTGGCTGAAGGACACGTAGTGGTTTGCTTTTTCTTTGCTGACAAGGGAAAGGAAGTCTATAGCTTTGGACTGAGAGCAAGAAAGAGTACTCTTTGCTGTATCTCATTGATCAGAAGAAAATCACCAGTCCTACAGATTTCCTACAAGGAAAATCTATCTGTTTCTGAAGTATGCTATAATAAAGAGCACTAATTGATGACTTGAAACAACAGAAATTGATTGTGTCACAGTCCTGGAAGCTATCAGTCTAAAATCAAATGTTAACAGAGTGGTTCTCCCTCTCAAATCCAGAGAGAATCCTCACTGCTTCTTTGTTGTGTCTGATGGTTGTTGATAATACTTGGTGGTATTGACTTGTAAGAGAAACATTTCAATCTCTGCCTACATTATCACATGATGTGTCTTCATGGCTGTGTCCTTGTCTTCATGGCTGTGTCTTCCCTGTCTGTCTTCTCAAGAAACCAGTCATACTGAATTAAGGGCTCACTGTACTCCAATGTAATTGTATCTTAGTGTGATTATATGTACCAAGACATTTTCATATAAGGGCACATTCTCAGGTTAGGACTTCAAGATGTCTTTCTGGAGATACAATTTCAAAACACATAGAAGTTGTTGGGAAATGAAGGAACGTAAGTATAAGCCATGCACCAGCAAGTAGAGATTGCTCTGGGTGTATGTCACCCTGAAAATGGTTTACAAGTACTCTTCTGGAAGTATACCACTCCTCTGTCCATCTCCTGTCATCATTATCCCTGTAAGGGCCAGAGCTTTTTAATAGGACTAGGGAATGAATGTGTTTTTATACATAATTTTTAAACAAGGGCAAAATATTAAAACATAACGATTGCTAATAGAAAGCAATATGTTCTTATAGAAAGATAAGACAAAGTTATGCACAATTGAAAGATGCATTATGAAAGGTATTATGAATAATGTGGCTAAAACAGGCTTCTTTATTTTAAGAAGCCTGGTATCATTGAGATGTACACCTCATTTTAAAATTACAGTGGTTTTATATAATGATGTTAATATGGCACATTTTCTTTAATGTATTCTAAATAACTTTGCAAAACTTAATCCATCTTCGCTGTACCTCTGGGGTAGTTAGGAAGACACTGGTTAAGGAACTAGAATAATGAAGCATGCCTGTAATCTCAGTACTTGGAAGGCACTGGTGGCACATGCCTGTAATTCCTCAGGATTCTGAGATCTGAGGATTATGGTTCAAAGCCAGCCCTGTCAGGAAAGTCCATAAGACTCTTATCTCTAATACACTATCCCAAAAAGCTAGAAGTGGGGTTTTGGCTCAAGTGGTAGAGTGTTAGCCTTGAACAAAAGAAGCTCAAAACTGTCCAGGTCCTGAATTTAAACCCCAGAATGGGAAAAAAGGAAATACATAATAAAAAAAATGAGGCATGAAGATTGGGAATTTGAGACCAGACCTAGCTACATAGCAAGTTGTAGGCCATCCATCATTGTTTTTCTGTTTCTCTCAAGAAAACAAGAGTGGAGATTTTGTTTGTATAGATGCATGCTGTATAGCAGCTCACTTAGGCATTTCCAAAACTTCTTAAAGCTAGATGCAATAGATGCCTGCCTACAGTTCTAGCTACTGTGCACTGGAGGCAGGGCAAGCACTTGAACCCTTGAGTTTGAGATTAGTGTGGATAACAGGGGAGGGGCACACTTATGAGCAAAGTATATTATATATGTGCATTAAAATACCATATTAACATTATTTTGTAAAAATAAAAAATAGGATATAAATGAAATAAATAAACAACAACCCAACAAAACTTGTTAAGGCTTTAGAGTTTGTTTCCAAGGAGCACCTTGGTTTCTGTTATGGGTAAAGCAGGGAAGGATGCCTTACCAGAGGGGACTCAGGTACTACCTCAGATGTTAGAAAAAGCTTTGAATTTCTCCAAGGATTGTTAAGCTGTTTCTGATTTTTTTTCTTTACAGTTAAAAATTTAAAGCCTGAATTTTCTTTCTGGAGCTAATGAACTTTAAATCCCACTATAAGAAGGAAAAACAAACTACTTGCAACAGTTAATAACTGAAATGCTGTGTATATACCTATACTCTGGTATGTGTGCATGTGTGTATATGTGATTTAAGTGTAGTAAATGCATATGCATACATGCTTGGAAGGGAATCTTGTCCTTCTCAACCAGAGATTTAAAAATATAAAGAACATGCAAGAGAATTGCTGTGAGGATTTTTCTTTTTGTCAGTTACTGGCCTTGAATTCAGGGCCTGGACCCATTCCTCACCTCTTTTTGCTCAAAGCTAGCATTTGAGCCACAGTGCCAATTCCAGTTTTCTGGTGGTTAATTGGTCGTATCTTTCTCAGTCTCTGCTTACTTCTTTCTAAGAAACTCTTTCTACACTTTTTCCCTTAGGATAGCACATCTAGCTTTTAAGCACTATTCATTTGACACTCAGATTTGAATCTCTAACTTTGACTTCTTTATGAACTCCAGACTCATCTAAATGCCTATCTAGCATCTCTTCTTGACTACTGTATTAGTTTTCCATGGTAACTGGGCAGCATTATTCATGTTCTTAACTGAAGATCTCACAACACTGAAGTCAAATGAAATAAAAATGAAGCCATCTATAAACAAAGTATTATTATAACACAAAAAAGTGAATTAAAAACAAAATCAAAATGTCAGTCACTTGGGCTCTTACTTAGAGGTTTTCTGGCTCATTCTCTGTTGGTAGACTTCAGTGCAGTTGTAGGACTGATGTCCCATGTTTCTGCTGGTAGTTGGCTGAAGGGTCACCCTTTGTTCCTAGAGACTTCCTGCATTCATTGACTTATGGCTTGTTCTATTTTAAAGCCAGCAGTGGTACATTGACTCCATTTTGTGCTTTGAATCTCTTTCTGTACTCTCCTGTCTTACTCTTCTGCCTTTAAAGCATTCATGCTATTACTGTGGCACTTCCATATAATCTAGAATAATTTCCCTATGTTGAAGTCAGTGATTAGTAACTTGAACTACCTCTGCAAAGTCTCTTTTGCTATGTAGTGTTTATTCATGGGTATGGTAGTAGGGAATGAAGATCTTGGGGAACAAATTTCTTCCTAGCATGGATCTTTAATAAGGATCTTGAAGGTAGAAATAGGATGATTGTGGGTTAAGTCTAGCATAGGAGGAAAAAGTTAGAGAGACCTTATCTCAAAAATAAGTTGGGCATGGGGGTGTGTACCAGAGGTTTCAGCTATTTGGGAGGTAGAGGTACAATTGCGGTCCAAGGTTCCCTCTGGGAAAAAGTAAGAAACAGGATTGGGCCTTTTAAAAAAAATTTTTATTATCAAGGTGATGTACAGTAGGGTTACAGTTACATACATAAAGTAGTAAGTACATTTCTTGTTGAACTTGTTACCCCCTCCCTCATTTTTCTCCCACTTTCCCTCCCCCAATCCTCCCCACTTGTACAGATTATTTCCAGTATATTGTCTTGTGAGTATTGCTGTTTCATTGGTTTGCCCTTTGTTCTTTTCTCATCATTTTGTTGTTGGGCTTTGATCTCCAGTACTGTCCAAAAAAAAGTTTTTTTTAAAGGATTCTCAAAATTACATTTGTGAGACAAAGTCTTGGCTCTAACTTGTTTCTCCACTTGTTCTTTCCACCTCAGCACCCACTGTTCAATGCAGAAAGCTAGGAATCATCTTTGAATCCCTTGTTTTCCTCATCAGCCATCCTCTCCTATTATCCCATGTACTTGGAATCTGTACCTCCAAAATACATCCCAAATACATCCCAAATTCTTCCACTACTTGTCATCCTTATTGCTGCCACACCAATACAAGCAGTACATCTTTTCCTGACAGTTTTAGTAGCTGCTCATTCATCTTCTCTTCTTGTAGGTTAACTCTTCATAGTAGCCAGCATTAAGGTTTTTGAAAGTTAAACCAGATCTCATCCCTTTCCTCCTAGGATTTCCCATTGCACTTAAAATTAGATTCCCTATCATGATCAATAAGGACTTGTGTGATCTAGCTCTGTCTAACACACTGGTCTTTCCTCTTCCCACTACCCTTTAGTATCCCTGGCATTTTTTTCTGTTTTTGGAACTGCTGTTCCCTCTTAAGACCTTTGCAATTTTTATCCTGCTTGGGCCAAAGGCTGTGCCCTCAGAACCCTGTGTGACCACTCCTTTCAAATCCTTATAGTTCACGTTACTTCCTCTGACATGTCAACCTCTACTCCTTTCTCTGAATGTCCAACTAGAATGGCCCTATCTATTCTCATCACTCCCACATCACTGTTCTGTTTTCTTTATTGAACTTAGATCCTTCAATAGTACCTTGCCTGTTACATGTATCTATGTGTCCACACACATCACTGCCCCCACATTTCCTACTGTGAATTGTAAGTCTCTAAAAGGCAGGTCCTTGTCAGTTTTCTCTCTCCATTGAAGGACATAATAGGTTCTTAAGTGAATGAATTATTTTATCAACTATTAAATTGTGTTAATATTAGAAAGTACAGAATAGCTCACAAATTATATCTCCACCTTCCAGAGATAGCAGTTTGTTCATATTTATGAGAACATCATGCTCAGGTTTTATTATACATGTAATTTATAATCTGCTTTTGCCCTTTTAGATAATGTGGATAATCTTTAGGGCCTTAAATATTCTTCTACAGCATGATTGTTTAGTAGCCTTAGTACTCTGTCCTTTGGAAGCATTATAATTTTGTTACTTGTTTTTGTTCATTTAGGGTCCTTCTAAATGAAGATCTTTTAACATACACCTTTTTGCACATCTCTTATCTTTTCTTATATAAACTCTACAAGCATATTTATTAGGTCAAAGGGTATAAATGTTTTTTTCTGAGCCTGAAAACAATACCTGGCATAAAGACTTAAGGGAGAAATGTTATTTTTGTTCATGGTTACTGTGGCAGAATGTTATTGTGGGAGGAGCCTGCAATGGAGGCACTTCTTCACCTCATGGTGAAGGAAACAGAGAAAGGGAAGCAGAGAAAAGGGAATGTAGAAAGAAGCCAGGGCAAGATATAATCCTCAAGGACATGCCCCTTAGTCACTAACTAGGCTTCACCTCCTACTTTTTACCATGTCTCAGTAGTGCCATCAGTGGATTAAAACATTTATTAAATCAGTACCCTCATGATCTAATTGCCTTTTTAGTCTACTAGATAATTCTTAATCTAGTCAAGTTGACAATCAGGATTAACCATCACATTTTATTTATGTATGTAGACTCATTGCCTTCAGAAAGGATTAGTCATCAACAGAGTATAAGAGGGCCATTTGACAAGTATTTTTCCAACTTAGCAGGTAGAATTTTATTTATTTTAAATTTTCTCTTCTTAGCTAACTAATGCAGTTCTATTTATTTTTGTATATTCAATTCATTGGCTGTTTCTGTTTCTGTTTCTTTTCTTTTTTTTTTTTTTTTTGGTCTGGTCGTGGGGCCTGAGCTCCAGGCCTGGGCGCTGTCCCTCAGCTCTTCAGCTCAAGGCTAGCGCTCTACCACTTGAGCCACAGCGCCCCTTCCGGTTTTTTTCTTTTTGCTTATGTGGTGCTAAGGAATCGAACCCAGGGCCTCATACATGCAAGGCAAGCGCTCTACCACTGAGCCACCTTCCCAGCCCCATTGGCTGTTCCTTTTGAAATTATGGGTACTTATTTTTCTGTTAGAGATTGACCTGTGACTTTCTTACATTTAATTCATATTTTAGCATACTGTGCAAAGTAGAGATCCAGCTTTTAATTGTTCCCTCTCCCTTATAGTTAAAAGGTCCTATTTAAAGTAAAGAATAATACTCTTTTACTGATTCAGAGGCAACTTTATTACAAACTGAAGTAACAAATATGTTAGTTTCAAAGCCTTTTTTTTTTTGTCATGGGGCTTGAACTCTGGGCCTGAACACTCTCCCGCAGTTCTTTAGCCCAAGGCTAGTGCTCTACCACTTGAGCCACTGTACCACTTCCAGTTTTCTGGTGGTTTATTGGAGCTAAGAGTCTCATGGAATTTATTGCCAAGGCTGGCTTTGAACCTGGATCCTCAGATCTCAACCTCCTGAGTAGGCATGAGCCACTGGCACCTGGCTCAAAAGACATTTTTAAAAATAATTTTATTGTTATTAAGGTGATATACAGAGAGGTTACCATTTCATTAGTCAGGTAATGAATACATTACTTTTTGGGGACAATGTCACTCTTTCCTTCACTTTTCCCCTCCCATCCCTGCCCATAAGTTACATGGTTCATTTTCCACATACTGTATACTGAATAGCAGATTGAATTCCAAAGTAAATTTTCAATAAATAATTGTCATATTCAGACCTCATCTATTAAATATAGTTAATAAAACTGGCTAGTGCTTAACTGTTTGCATGACATGCCATTTGAATAGTTAATATTCTTTTTTATTTCTATTTTTTTTGTAGTGTTGGATTTGGAACCCAGCAGTTTGGCATGCTGGGCAAGTACTCTATCACTAATCTACATCTCCAGCCTCTTTTTGGTTTTAAGGCTTGATGTTGTGTAAAAGTAGGTAATTAAGCCAGGCATCAGTGGCTCATGCTTATAATCCTAGCTACTCAGGAGGCTGAGATTTGAGAATAGTGGTTCAAAGCTAGCCCAGACAGGAAAGTTTGTGTGACTCTTGTCTCCTATTAATTACCAAAAGGTGAAAGTGGAGCTGTGGCCACAGTGGTAGAGAGCCTTGACCATGAAAGCTCAAGGATAGCACCTAGGACAGGCATACAAAGAAAAGTAGCAAATTATTTTGCTCTCTTGTTACCCATAACTGCACAGAAACTACCATTTTTAAGCTCTTGTTCATATCCAACATGCTACCATATTCCTGTATATAGATTTTTAGGCTTATTCAGGAGACTTATAGGCCAAGCTTAATCATATATGGTAACATATATATGTATATATATATAACATCATATATGTTTTTTTAACATCATACATGTTTTTAGTTGTTATAGCAGAAATACTTTCATGAAATCTTTATATTCTTCTTTGTGTTTCCTGCTTTATAGTCCTTCTCCGTGTATTCCCTCCCCTTTTGGTTATATTGCTCACATTTTCACACTTGCTAAAATTTAAAGTCAGGTGTCCTTAGGCTTAAAGGATGAAAGAAACTCCTTGAAAACATGGTTGAAATGGAAAACTTATCTAGTTAATATTGAGATATTTTGAGTCATTATGTGAAACTATTAAGTGCCATTAAAGCTATTCAAGAAGCATAAAGAATGTAGTTGCTGTAACAGCAATATGTGTACTCCCATATGGTGTAATGTCTGCATCATCTCATGCTCAGTGTTTTCTCTAAACAAGTAGAAAATAAAGATTCAAATATATACCTAGCATATAAACACATCCTTTTTATATATCACATTTCATCTGAAAGGTAAATGTTGTTTTAATGGAATGTTTTCTGTCAAAATAATAATGGGAATAGACTTTTGATCTACCATATTTCATTCATTTTCTTTTGCTGAAATGATCAAGTAACCCAAAACTAATTTCAGATGCCTGTATTCAGCTGTTGGAAGAAAATTGATTTTAGAATAATGTGATATTGTTCTCAAAGCAGTCATCTCTGCTGTGCTTCCTCTTTAGTCCTGTGCTCAGTTTTGGAAAGAGGTTGTTGGTATTGTGAATGTCTGCTGCAAACCTAAATGCACAAGGCCTTGAAGACAAGAATGGGAAGAAGGAAATGATGGGGAAGAATAGAGGGAGCAGGGAGGAGAATAGGAAAGAAGCTCATGAGACCATTCAGTGTTATCATTTATACCCACATATAATCAGGAAAAGGAAGAGGAAATAGGATATGTGTAATTACTTTTATTAATCCGTAGTATAGTTTGAAAAGGTAATTTTGGAGTGATTGAATAGTTAGAATGAGGCTGTTATTCTTGTGCCGCTGCTGTCTTTATTATTGACCACAGAAGAGAATGAGCCAGTCATATGGGGGGACAAAAAACATGGTAAACATTGTCTCTGTAAAAGAAAGGGAGAATGTTTTTTCAAGGATTAAAAATGGAAACTATGCAACTGACTTGTTCAAGGTTGCTTGACAAAATGGGTAGGAATTGGGTCATCTTATTAGTCTCTGACAACAAACTCTAACCTCTGTTTACAACAAAAGGAAGATATATTTACTTGAGGCAAACTAACCAATGATGAGGGTGTTTTCGCCCCAAAATAAAATCATTCTCTAAAGGAGTATAGCAATTCTGAAAGATTAAAACAATTATTATCTTTAAGTAGTTGTACAAAGGAGTTGCCATTTAACAAAGAAGTTTATGATTCAGTGCATCTTGATCAGTGTCATCCCATCATCATTATTATCCCCCTTCGACCCCCTCCTTCCCTTTTCTTAATTTTGTGGTATATACAATAAATTCTTGATTATATTCTCCCCTCTTTCCCCTTTCATTCATCTTCCCCTCTCCCCTTGGCCCCACCTTACTTCTTGGATATACCCATTTCTTGGGCTTTGACCTAGTCTTTCTAAAAGATCGATTATATTATTTGAGGTCTCCATAGAGTCTACTGTACTTCAGTTAATTCATTTGTAACCACTTGCATACCACCCAACGTGTTTACTTATTGAATGTACCTATAAATCTTAAAGATTTTTAAGAGTCAACATTCAGGAAGTAGTTTGTCTGTTAGGAGAGATATGGAGCAAAATAGAAATTTTGAACCAAGATTGTAATTGTCAGAGTTTTGTTTGGGTGTATGTGTATAATGTTTGAAATATAAAAGCCACTTTTATTTTCAGAGATCTGGTCTATGACATCATGTTTGTATCACTGTTCTCCTGAGATATTCTCGTGAGTTGTCAGTCATGGATCTTCTGACATATGTTTTTGCTTTTTAGATGCTGATAGACAAGATTCTATCAATCTCTTCCTGGGAGTTTTCCATCCCACTGAAGGTAAACCGCATCTCTGGGAACTCCCAACAGATTTTTATTTACATCACAAAAATACCATGAGACTTCTACCAGCAAGAAGAAGGTATTTTTTTCCCTACTTGAGCATGTAAAATCATATTGATTTTATCTGGATATGAATTTTTCTTTTTTCAAAAATAATTGTGTAAGATAAGGTAGTCTTAGCTACATGTTTGCCTTGAGTTTAATATTGTTGATTAAAAAAAAAGTTGACTGGGGAAATGGTGCTCATCAGTTTGTTTTGCCTATCCCCTATGTACAGATAAAGCTTCATCATTTTTTAGTGCTTCCTGCAAAAATGAAACCCTGAAGTACTCTAAGATTCAAGGAGTCCGTCTTGGAATTTTCAAGAGTATATGTTGCTTATAGGCTGCCTTTACTCTGTAATATTGGAGTTACAAAATGTTCTCCAGTGCTCTTTTCTCTGGCAACTACAACTAACTCTGTATGAAGGTGTTCAAAATAAGAATCCAGAGCAGTGATGCCAGTGGCAAATAACCACTCCTGCCACTCACTGATAACACTCAACCTAAATTTCTAGAGTCATTTGCCAGTCAAGGCTATTTGATTACAGTTAAATTAGTATTAATATTCTCAAAAGAAATGAACAGTTTCCCCTGCATTTTAATATGGTACCCTGTAGCTGAGCACGGGTAGCTCATCCTGTAATCCTAGCTACTCAGGACACTGAGATCTGAGGATCACAATTTGAAGCCAGCCTGCGCAGGAAAGTCTGTACGAATCTTATCTTCAATTAAGCACCAAAATAAGCTGGAAGTGGAGCTGTGGCTCAAGTGATAGAGTGCTAGCCTTGAGCGGAAAAAGTTCAGGCCTAGGCCCTGAGTTCAAGGGACACACTACTGTACCCTGTAGTGTAGGCTTCAGAACCAGGCATACAAGGTGGTTGTATAGCCTTGGACTAAGTCTTTACTCTTTACTCAGTGACCTCATTTGCAAAATGTAAATTGACGGACACAACTCAGAATCTTTGTGAGCAGTCACAAAAATTCTGCCACATGGGCAGAATTTTTAATGCATAACAAATATTGAGTGACCCTGTAGTGCTTTTTCTCAAGCAGGTCAGTTTGATATAGCTTTTATTTTAACCAAAGATGCCTTTTACATACTATGAGGGTCACTTTAAGCCTGCTGATTATGTGTATAGACCACAACAATTGATGAGTTACCAAATGCCAATGTAGTTGTTACCAATTCTGTTACTTAATACTTGAGTTTATTTCCCTATAAGTAAATCACTAATACTTTTTATATTAAATTTACTATTAAGAAATGATACTTTATTATATTAGGAAGCATTTTGAGCTAATTATACATTTATTTTTGAAAGTTATGTAAATATCTGTATTTAGCTTCCCTGATAAGAAATGGTCATAGGTAAATATGTTGATTTTTTAAAATTTTATATTACCCAGTATCAGTATTGAAGCTATTTCTATACAAAATAGAAACAACCAAAGCTTCATTTTGTACCACAGAGACTAATCACGTATTATAAGTATAAATTGAACCACTAGCTTACCTTGAATTATATAACTAAGTCAGGTGGTTTAGGAACTCTGTGTGGGAATAAAAGAAAGCTGGTATTACATCCCCATGTTCTAAAAAAAGGCAAGTGAGGTACAGAGAGAATGTGTCTTGACTGAAGTTATTCAGCTATTTGGATGATTCAGCATACTGAAAATAAAATTTTATCAAAGTAGCTAATAGTCTCACTAAGTCTTATACTTTTAGTTTTTTTTTTCTTTTAGAATATCAAAGGTATCGTTGGTTGATACTACTCATAAACATATTTGTGAATACTGTAAGATGCATGCTTTGTTTTGGACTTACAAGTGTACCCCATATATAGGTTTTTTTGATGACAGCTAAGTTAGTATAATACTCAAAGGAAACAATTTGGCCAGTGGCAGTAAGAAGAGCAGGAGCCCTGATCAGGCTAAGATTGAGTTGAACTGGCCTTCTCCATGTGATATACTTGAGACCCATTACTTAAACTCTCAAAACCTTATTTTCTCATCCAAGACCGAGATGAGTCTATACTCGCTCAAAGTCATTTTGAGGCTAAAATGAGAAAAACTTATGTGAAGTACTTGGTACTGGGTCTGACATGGAATCTACAGTCCAGAACCAGCCAGACTCTATAGCATCTGCCTCTAATTAATACCTGGGTGACCTTGTGTAAAATAAATCAACTGGACTAATTCTGTTTCCACATCAGTAAAATAGGGTTATTTTGAAAATCAGATGAGCTCATCTAAATGCTTAGCACATAGTAAGTCCAGTAGCTATATTGTTAATTATTCTTTAAGTCGATTATATTATCTGCTTTTTAACATTTACTAAAAATACAGATGCCCCTAAGACCCATAAACTTAGGCAATATTTTATAAGTCTTATGTCATATCAATACATACTTTTTTATGTATTCATCTGTGTTTTCAAACTTAATGGCAATTGTACAGTTTATATTGTGTTCACTAATGATTTGCTCTGAAATAATTTGTGTATGTGTGTCGGTACTGGGGCTTGATCTCAGGAGTTGGGTGCTTTCCCTTATCTTTTTCACTAAAGGCTAGTGCTCTAACCCCGGCTTTTGGGTGGTTAATAAAGAATACGAATCTCATAGACTTTCTTACCCAGACTGACTTCAAACCTCAGTCCTAAAATCTCAGCCTTCTGAGTAGCTAGGATACAGGCATGAGCCACTAGGGCCCAGCTAAAATAATATTTTTTATTGAGTAAAAAGGAAAAGAGAACTTAAACCTAACTCTTCCTAATGTTCATCTGAATTTGGTAGTTGTTACCTTTGAGTTCATTATTTCTAATACCCTCAAGCCCACATTTACTGATCTGCTCAAAACCACTCTTTGGCCTTTGTTCTAAATTTTAATATGTTATACATCATCACAGATGCCCCGTAAGTGTTTAAATGTCTCCAAACTGATTTTAGATGTGAGGCATTATTAGGTCTTAGAACTGGAAGGGTTTCTGGCCCTGCTTACTATTTGATGTATGAGTTAACTTTTTATTGTTCAGAGGGAAGTGATCTGGGATGAACCTCAGGTTGTCAGCTAGAATATGCCTTGCTGGGGAAGCAGTTGTTTTGGACAGTTTGCTTACACAAGTGTTCCTCTCATTGTGCTAAGATACACTTCCTTGTAATCTTACCTACTAATGACAGTTTAAGTCTCTGAAATTTTCAGAGCATGAGTTCCTCATCCATTTATTAATCTTTTAAATGTTTGAAGATGAATCCATCTATTCTCAAAATACCTTCTTTAGATTAAATAGCCTGTTTATTTGTTCCTTAATTTTTTATTTTATTATCTTTAAGTAGTTATTTTATAAGTAGTGTTTTAATCAACTACCTATTTAAATAGTTGTACAAAGGAGTTGCCATTTAACAAAACAGATTATGAATACAATGCATCTTGATCAATATCACCTCTTTCAACATTCTTACCCATCCCCCCAACCCACCCCTTCCCTCACTTTTTTATGTGCTTCTCTTAAACAGTTTCAAGTTCCTCCAGCATTTGGAATACTCTCTCCAGTATGTGTATTCTGCTTAATGTCAGTGTTCTGGTGCCTATGCCTGGGTTCATGTTCAAAGTTTGTTCTGAGTTGTGCCAACTATTATTGTAGGACCACTACTCCCCTTGTTCTGGTTACTCTGTGTGTGTATGTGTATTTGTGTGTGTGTGGGGGTATGTGTCAGAGGGAGAGAGAGAGAGAGAGAGAGAGAGAGAGAGAGAGAGAGAGAGAGAGAGAGAGAGATTAAGCATGAGCCCACATAGAGAGAGTAAGCAAGAAAGAGAGAGATTAAGTATGAGACCACATTAGCTCTTTTCATCATTGTGTCCCAGTATTTTCTGAGCTCTCTATTAGAACCCCTAAGTCTTTTTAACATGTCCTGCTGCCTTACCATATTTACACTGTCATGCTCATATATGCTTTGCCTACTTCCACAAAATACATTTAAATATGTATCCTTGTTTATTAATGAATGCTATACCAACTTCTTCCCAAGGCAGATTTTATTTTATTTTATTTTTATTGTGAAAATACCATACAGAGGAGTTACAATTACATGGGCAAGATAACAAGTACATTTCTTATCAAGCATTGTTGCCTCCTCTTTGTTTACCTTCCACATCCCTTCCAATACTCCCCCCCAACTCCCCCTACCCAATGCTCCCTCCCCACCAAAGTTGTAAAGTTGTTTTTCGACATAACGACTTGTACATCTCATTATTGCAATGGGCCCACCTGTATCCCTAGTTAAACGATTTGTTTTTGCCCTTCCCCTCCACAAATTATACCAACATCAAATACAGTGAAAACAGGGGTTATACCGTGGGGAAGGGACATACAAAGCAATATAGAAATCATCTTATAAATATGTTAGGAACAATTGCATGAAAGAAAAAAAAGCGTTTGAATACTTACCTTGGGGTTCATTCCCCTAACATCAATTTATCTGACCTTTTCTGCTTGACTCAGACATATACTAGTTATTGCAAATAAGGGAAACCATGGGACCTATGTTTCTTTGGGCCTGGCTTAGTTCACTTAATATAATTTTTTCCAAGTCTTTCCATTTCCTAACAAATGGGGCAATGTCATTCTTTCTGATAGAGGCATAGAATTCCATTGTGTATATATACCACATTTTCTTGATCCATTCATCTACTGAGGGGCATCTGAGTTGGTTCCATATCTTAGCTATGGTAAATAAGGCTGCAATAAACATAGTTGTGATGGTAGCTTTAGTATGGTCTTGTTTGTGATCATTTGGATGCCCAAAAGTGGGATTACTGGGTCATAGGGGAGCTCTATGTGGAGCCTTTTGAGGAACCTCCATACTACTTTCCAAAGTGGTTGAACAAGTCTACACTCCCACCGACAATGTAGTAAGGTTCCCTTCTGTCCACATCCCCTCCAGCATCTGTTGTTATTTGAGTTTTATTATAGCCATTCTAACTGGGGTGAGGTGGTATTTCAATGTTGTTTTGATTTGCATTTTTTTTTATGGCTAGAGAGGTTGAGCATTTCTTCATGTGTCTATTGGCCATCCTTCTTTCCTCTTCAGAGAAGTTTCTCTTTAAGTCTTTAGCCCACTTATTTATTGGGCAGTTGTTTCTTTGAAGATTTGTTTTTGGGAGATTTAATTTTTTGAGTTCCAGGTATATTTTAGATATGAGACTCTTGTCCATTGTATGGCTAGTGAAGATCTTCTCCCAATCCATGGGCTTTCTATTGATCTTGCTGGCTATTTCCTTTGCCATGCAGAAGCTCTGCAATTTCATGCAATCCCATTTGTCCAACCTTTCTTTGATTTGTTGTGTTTCTGGGTCTCTATTAAGAAAATTTTGGCCTGTGCCAAGGAGACCTAGGGTTTCTCCTATTCCATCCTGTAATGTTTGCAGAGTGTCTGCTTTGACTCCAAGGTCTTCGATCCATTTGGAGTTGATTCTGGTGCAGGGTGATATATAAGGATCTAGCTTTAGTTTTCTACAAGTAGTTAACCAATTTGCCAGCACCATTTACTGAAGAGGCTGTCTTTCTTCTATTCTATTTTTTTTTAGCTCCCTTATCGAAGATTAGATGGCTATAGGTCTTTAGGTTCATTTCTGGGTTTTCAATTCTATTCCATTGGTCCTGAGGTCTGTTCTTGTGCCAGTACCAAGCTGTTTTGATTACCATGGCTTTGTAGTAGAGTTTGAAGTTTGGTATTGATATTCCTCCAGCACTGTTCTTTCTGTTAAGGATTGTTCTTGCTATTCAGGGTCTTTTATTGTTCCATATGAATTTTTGGATTGCTTTTTCTATTTCCTTGAAGAATGAGGTTGGAATATTGATAGGTATCACATTGAATTTGTAGATAGCCAAGGCAGATTTTTATCAGCTGACCATCTGGATCTCAATATAAGACCTGGGTAGAAAAGAAACATAGGTCCCATGGTTTCCCTTATTTGCAATATCTAGTAGATGTATGAGTCAAGCAAAAAAGGTCAGATAAGGTGATGTTAGGAAAATGAACCCTTAGATATGTATTTAAATGTTTTTTTCTTCCATGCATTTGTTTCTAACGCATTTATAAGATTATTTCTTTGTTGCTTTGTATGTCCCTCCCCCACAGTATAACCTCTGCTTTCACTGTATTTGATGTCGGTATAATTTGTAGAAGGGAAGGGAAAAAAACAAGTCGTTTAAATAAGGATACAGGTGGACCCGTTGCAACAATGAGAAGTACAAATTGTCATGTCGAAAACGAACTTTACAACTTTGATGGGGGGGAGGGGGGTATAATTGGGTGGGGGGAGGGGGGTATAATTGGGTGGGGGGAGGGGGGAGGCGGGGAAGGGAGGTGAAGGGTAAACAAAGGAGGAGGCTGCAATGCTTGGTAAGAAATGTATGCATTATCCTGCCCATGTAATTGTAGCCCCTCTGTACAGTATGTTCTCAAATAAAATAAAATAAAATTAAAAAAAAAAAGACTGTTCTTGCCATTTGCAGTGCTTTCATCACTGTTCCTTTAAGATTATTGGCATCAATTGCAGCAGGACATTTGAATGCTGTTAGAGGACTGCTCTGTTTCTTCCCTTTTCTTGGTCTGTGCATGGTTACCTCTTCACACATGAAGTTTGGCAGGCTCATGAAGATACAAACCGGAATGAAGTTCACTCTACTTTTTCTGTCATTTTCAGCATGGGGTGTGCAACAAATAAAACAGTGTCTGACACGTAAAAGGTGCTTAATAAATGTGGAAGAATTGAATGAATTCTTTACAAGCAGCAGATATATCCTTTCTCTTATTTTCATGCTCTGAAACCTTACTATTGAGAAGATGGTTTGAGGTCAGTTATTTGGCATCACCTAGCAGCTTGTCATAAATACAGAATCTCAGGCCCTGCTTACAGACTCAGAGTCTACTGTTTAGCAAGATCTTCATGTGATTCCTGTACGCAGTGGTTTTTGACAAACACTGCTCAAAAAAACACCTCAAGAACTTTGGAAGCACTTTCTGTTATCAGAGCTCTGTTCTCACCTCCCAGTCCACTGTTTCCTGCTCCTTTACTTGGCTTTCTTAGTATGGATTCTACTTGCTGTTTCTAGGAGAGTTCTAGCTTCATCTGGATACTCCTCTATTTCTTCATAATTGGGATTGTTTGTGATCATAATTTTATTGTTTGTTATCAACATTTTATTTTTTAAAGGTCTTTCACATATGTAAATTTATCTTTTTAGTGATTTTTCTCCCATTGACTTAAAAAATCTTATTGTAAGAGTGATGTAAAGAGGGAGTACAGTTACAATGTAATGAGTACATATCTTGTCCAATATTGTTACCCCTCCCTCTTTTTCTCTCACTTTCCCTCCCTCCTCTATTCTCCTCCCCCCAAGTTCTAAAGTTCATTTCCAACAGTGTGTGTTGTATATTGCTGCATTGACTTTTTTTAACTGTTGGAAATCTTTTTCTTAATGAAAATTTTGATATCTATTTCATATTTCCTGTTCCTAAGAATCTAGAGTTTGACCGAGAGCTAAATACCTATTCATTACAATTCAATTTAGAGTTAAATTGAGTTTTCAGAGGAATTCTTTCAGATTCTGTGCTTACAGAAGACGTGTCTTTGAGCAGAAATCCAGACAGTTGAAATGCTCCTTCTTTACCCTGTCTGGCCTGTATAAACAAATAGCAAGTGTGTGTGTGTGTGTGTGTGTGTGTGTGTGTGTGTGTGTGTGTGTGTGTGTGTGTGTGTGTGTGTGTGTGTGTGTGTGTGTGTGTGTGTGTGTGTGTGTGTGTGTATAACAATAAACTGGGCTTATTCATGACTCACATCACATCTATAGTACTACCTATGCAGGAGACTGAGATCCAGAGGATTGAGTTTAAAAGCTAGTTTGGGCGGAAATGTCGATGAGACTCTATCTCCAAAATACCAAGGAAAAAGCAAGACTAGAAGCCAGGAAGCAGTGGCTCATGCCTATAATCCTAGCTACTCAGGAGGTTGAGATCTGAGAATCATGGCTTGAGAGCTTATTTAGAGGTTCTAGCAGTAGAGCACAGCTACTCATATACCTGTGGTTGAAGACCAGTATTCCTCTATCATGGGTGGTTATCCTCTTCATTCTAGCATGCAACTTCAAGAGGGTTTCACATGGAGCAGTTAGGGAGGAAGGGTATACCTGTTTAGCCAGCCAGATCAGCAGAATCAACCCTGGTCATCAGTAGTTGACAGAGGAAGGAAAGCCAGATGGCCCTCACATCCTGAGGATCATGGTATTTTGAAGCCAGTCAGGGCAGGAAAGTTTGTGAGACTCTTTCTAATTAACCATCATTTTGTTTTAAGCCAGAAGTAGAGTTGTGGCTCAGGTAGTAGAGTGCTAACTTTGAGCACAAAAACTCAGGGACAGTGACAGGCCATGAGTTCAAACCCCAGGACTACCACACAAAAAACAAGACTCAAAATATGGGTGAATCTAGGTGCTGGTGGCTCACGCCTGTAATCCTAACTATTCAGGTGGCTGAGGTCTGAGGATCGCAGTTCAAAGCCAGCCAGGGTAGGACTCTTAGCTCCAATAAACCACTCAGAAAACCAGAAGTAGCTCTGTGGCTCGAGTGGTAGAGTGCTAGCCTTGAGCTGAAGAGCTGAGGTACAGTGCGCAGGCCCAGAATTCAAGCCCCACGACTGACAAAAAAAAAAAAAAAAAAAAAAAAAAAAAAATATATATATATATATATATATATATATATATATATATATATATATATGGGTCAAGTGGTAAAGCACTCAAGTAGTAAAGACTCTTATTTTCAAACTCTGGTATCAGCAAAACAAATAAAACACAATACAGGGCCTTTACTATATTCTTGGGGAGCTTTTTCATTAGGACTATTCAATGTACTCCTTCTTGATTTAGTTGAACTATTTAATAAACAATAGAGAGAGATGTTACATATGTAGTAAAGTAATGAAATAATCTAACTCTGGTATAACCAGGTAGATGGGAGTCCTAGTTGATAGACATGGGTCCAATCACGTCACCTAGTTATATAGTCCCTGGGAGATACTAGTAACCTCCTAGAGTTGGCTTAGAACATCCAAATTGTTCTTTAGCAAAACGTGGTATCATTTTAGTGGATCTGTGATGGAGAAACAGGAAGGGGCTGAGAAGAGAATTAACTTACTGTGTCAAAAGCTCTGCAAACACATTTTTATTTATTTATTTATTTATTTTTATTGTGAAAATACTGTACAGAGGGGTTACAATTACATGGCAAGATAATGAGTACATTTCTTATCAAGTATTGTAGCCTCCTCCTTTGTTTCCCCTTCCCATTCCCTTCCCAGCCTCCCCCTGGCCCCTCCACCCAATCCCACCCCCCAAACTTGTAAAGTTCGTTTTCGACATGACAACTTGTACTTCTCATTGTTGCAACGGGTTGCAAACACATTTTTTAAAGGAGAAAAACATAACTTTGAAGTAAGCTGCAATTTTACCATAGACTATGAATTATGTAGAACACTAGCATTTATATTTGTCCTGTATTATACTTTTTTTTGTAGTTATACTTACTGGTGGACACCAGAAGTGATAAAGCATTTGCCATTACCTTATGATGAAGGTAGGTAACTGGTTCTGGTTCCCCTTTGATTTTTATTCTTAACAGATTTTATAATTATACTAAATGAATTTGAATCATTGAATCTTTGTCATATGATATTTTGTTAAAAAGAAACAAAGAGCTATTTATAATTGTGTTGTTATTTTAATAGATGGAGTGGTGTAACATTTCTTAGCTTCTAAAAGGGCAAGAATTGTGGTATACTTTTTATCCAAGTAGGTGCATACCTTGAATTGTGGCCTACACTTAAACATCTCAAATATTTAGTTGATATATTATTTTATCATTTTGAACGGGTGCTGATAATAGTTCTACATATTTGGGGAAAATAATGAGAAAGTAAGGATCCAGCCATAAGAAGAAACTAAGTCTTTTTTCCTTATATCTAAGCAGTGACCAAAAAAAAAAAAAAAGGAAAGAAAAGTATATGAAAGTTCATTTTAGGGCTGGGAGTGTGGCTATAGCTCAAGTGGTAGGGCACCTGACTAGCAGGGCTTGAGTTCTACCACCAGTACATCTGCAAAACAAAACAAAACAAAAAAATTAAATCATTTTAAGTTAAATTGTAAGTTAAACTTTATTAATCTGTCTTGAGAGGTAAACAGCAATTTTATTAAATACTTTCAAATGTGCTGTACACATTAAAATAATACTTCAAAATTTAAGTCATTTTCCAATTTATCCCTGTACCTAGGGTTTGAACTCAGGGACTTGAGCTCTTGCTTGGCTTTTTTGCTCCTGGCTGGCATTCTATGACTTAAGCCACAACTCTAGTTCCACCTTTTTGTTGGTTAATTAGAGATAAGAGTCTTGAGATTTATCTTCCCTAACAAACTTAAAATTAGATTCTCAAATCTCTGACTTAGCTAGGTATATAAGCATGACCTACCAGAGCACCTGTCTCTCATTTTAGACATAATTTAATCCTGGTTTTGTTACTAATTCTCCTGGCCTTAGGCACGCCATTTTTTTTTTTTTTTTTTTTGTAATCCTAACTAGTAAGGTTTGTTTACTGCCAACCTGCAACACTTTAGTCAAAGACTCCCATCTAGTCATGGTTTGACATCCCAAATTTGGGTGAGGAGGTCATAACAGATTACTGAAGAATTTTAGTTCTTAATAAGTTACTCACTTAGAAGTTATTTCTTACTTGAAAGCCTGGGCAAAATCATAACTTATGCTGGTTTTCTAGAAGAAAAAAAAGGACTTTGACTGTCTAACATAACAGTAGCCATTAACATGATTTAAATATTAGCAAAACATATTGAAATAGCTGTAACTAGACTGCATGCAGGGAATTGTTAACAGTGAAAAGGAATTTAAAGAGCTGAGTAATCTGATTTCTGAACTAACTGCCTGCTCCTACCCTGACTTCCTGAGGCGCCTTCTTTCTCCTTGGAGCTGGTCACACACATTTGAATTGTGTTTTCTGTGCATGCGTTTTTTTCTCTGTTCCAAGTAAGTGCCAGGGATGGTAACCAAGTGAGCCTTTTTCAATACTGAGTCCCCACACAGAGCTGACCATAGACGTTTTCTGTGACAATGGAAATGTAGCTGAATATAATCTAAAAACAGTTCAACTAACAGGCAGTTATCTCTCTTAGTTATTTGTGCTGCGAACTTAAAGAAATTAATAGTGAAGAAATTTCACAGATATGAAGAAGAAATTGATATCCACAATGAGTTCTTTCGGCCATATGAATTGAGTAGTTTTGATGATACCTTTTGCTTGGCTATGACAAGTTCAGCACGGTATGTTGTGAGTACCCTGAGACTGTAAGTATTTGGAAGTTGTAGTTTCCCTAGTTAATATAGGTATGTCTTACTTTATCAGAAATCCATTCTGCAAGGCTGTGTTATGATAGATCTCCATGTGTTGAAAATTTTCTGTGATAGGGGCCCTCTTCAAGAGGCAGCATCTTCTCTTGTCTACTACAGTTAATTTCTCTCTTTTGATGTGTTAAAAGCTGTCTTCTATCCTAATTTTCCATTTGGTATAAACTCAGTATTTTTCATTGAATGTAGAACTTGAAAGCTAATCTAAATTACTGGAAGAAGCATTGTCTTGTCTTTGGCACTAAAAAGCTGGAATTTTATCATCAATTAGCTATTGCCTGACTATCCAGCTTGCTATCTAGAAAGTCATACTACTTTCCTCCTCCCCTTCCCCCTTACCTCCTCCTCCCACTTTCCCTCCTCTACCCTGGGAAAAAAAAATTTTATTGTGAAAATACCATACAGAGGAGTTACAATTACATGGGCAAGATAATGAGTACCCTGGGACATTTTTATGTGCTTGGTTTTTCAATTAAATCTATTAAAGTCTAATTTAATGAGGACTTCTAATTTAATTTAATGTAATTTCTAGAGTTTGTTAAACTCAGAACAGAATAAATGACATGTATATGAGTTTAGGTAGGTATCCAGTTGGTTTTATTTGTGGTAGTTATGTTCTATAAAGTTCTGCAAACACTGAATTGGCAAATACTGAGGAATTGCTACTTTGTTTCCTGGGAGCCTCTGATCAGGACATTTTTATCATCCAATCAATACATAACCTAGTTTTGTGTGTGTTTCCATTTAAGACACTGTATTTCATACAGATATTGTTGATTTGTTGACATTACAACAGCATTTTAGCTTGAGCCTAAGTGGAGCTTATCTAGAACATGCATTTGCTCCAGAAGACATATCACAGCTTTTTTTGTGGGCTTAAAAACATTAGCTAGCCTCAGCATATGCTTGGGATCCATTTTAAACAACATCACAAACAGAAAGCACAAAAAATGTGCAAAAGTAACATTATGTAGATGAGTAAAAAGATACTCATTTACAGTATGAGAGGGGAAAAAAAAGGCAGAGCTTACCTCCTTCCACCTCCACTGGGAATATAATAAGTGCTGGGTGACTCAGATTTTTACTGCTCTTTGTAAGCACATGTTTTCAAGTGACTGAAACAGCACCATGAATGTGGATTTAGGGTTGCAAGTCAGTTTTAGTAAGTAAGCAAACCACACACATGGAATCTGCACATGATGGGGCTCAACTATATATTCAACAGGAAAGAAAAAATTAAACTGACCGCTAAAACATTTCAAACACTTAAAATAGAAATTTTAGGTCAGATTCAAGATTAATTTCTTTTCCTAAATAAACAAATTAGCATTTAGGCATCTTGAGAGCAGTATCTTCTCCAGAAGCCACGGGTCTTAACATAACTCCTGGAACTTTTGCTTTGTTGGCATCTATTGTGGAGTTTGGTTTGCCTTCCATGGTAACAGTCAATTAGTCCTTCAATAATGAGGAAGAGCCTTTAGCTTAACTCTAAGTGATAAATTAACGTTTCTATGAAAAGTTTCCTAGTGGTGTTACATGTTGAAATTCAAACTTGTACCATTGTACTTTGATTATCATGTCTACCCCTTTTAATGGTATAGAGTGAAGAAACATTGTCCATAAAACTAAATAGCTTAGTGTTTGGCCATTGGGTTTTTTTTTATATGAGTTTGATTTGACCTCAGAACTAATCATGATATGTAATCAGATAGTATACATCTTAGGCATAGTTAGGTAACAGCCATGTTCCAGTACACAAAACATTGCATTCAAAACTGTTGGGCCTTGGGCTGGGAAGGTAGCTCAGTGGTAGAGTGCTTGCCTTGTATGCATGAGGTCCTGGGTTCGATTCCTCAGAAAAAAGTCAGAAGTGGCGCTGTGGTTCAAGTGGTAGAGCGCTAGCTGAAGAGCTGAGGGACAGCGCCCAGGCCCAGAGTTCAGGCCCCATGACCGGACCCCCCCAAAAAAGAAAAAAAAAAACTGTTGGGCCTTGCGGCTATAGAGAATTCATAGTGAACATTGGTTACATACATTGAAGTTATCTAGTTTCATTGATCACCTGCAGCTTTCCTGGACATTTGGTTCAGAACATTATATAGCTCTAGAAGATAAGTAAGAATATTTTGTGTGTGAGTAGAAATAAAAGCCAATATCATCTGGATGGACAGATTCCATAGGTATTTTCCCTTTTTCCCATCTCTTTCTAGTGACTTTATGCCTAAGACTGTTGGCATAGATCCAAGTCCGTTTACTGTGCGGAAACCAGATGAAACTGGAAAATCCGTCTTGGGGTAAGACTTGCATATAGAATGAAATCTTAAAGATTCTTATAAACGAATAGCATTTGTAGTAGTATTTGCACCAAAAACTAATAACTTTAAGTCATATTTGGGTCAGTCTGTTTATTGCAGCTATATAATAGCTCATTAATAGCACAAGGATCATTAAAATTAAATTGTTTAGTAGTGAAAATAAAATTTATGGGAATTTCAGCAACATAGTACATTTTACTTATTTTAAATTGAGACTATAACAGATGACATAGAACTGATATTATGTTTTATATCTTATAAAAAACCTGGCATTGTTTCCCAACATGAAATATTTCAGTAAAATTGTATATTAATTGTATTTTTTTGTGTGAGCATCCTAAGAAACATAAAAGCCAGTGTGCCCTGATAGAGAACTTATACTGTGATACTGTTTTAGGGGACACTCACTTTGTTGTTTCTAGTAATATGAAGAAGACATACCATGTTTACATCTTCATGCTTAGAGAGTAATGTAAAATATGTTGGGTCTGGTAGAAGAATTCCTTTCTCCTTTTTTAACCTGCTTAGTTCCAATGATTAAGATTTCCCCTGGACTCCAACCAGAAGCCCCGACCAGACTGCAGATACAGAATCCTAATTGAATTTGGAAATGTGTATGGGATCTTAATTGGACTCTCGTTACATGTAGTTGTGGGATATTCACTAATACTTTCCAGATGTACCACATGCATATGTGCATAACTATGTGGCCTTTAAATGGCTTCATGTTCAGTCCTGATCAGGTCCTAAGAGGAATTTAAAAGAAAAATCCTTGTGAGTTTAGAATTGAAAAGTTCCCGGCATAAGTAAATGACCAGTCTCATTAGTGTATAGCAAAGAAATCCTATCAAATTTAATTTTCAGTTGCAAAAAGTCAGAAATTAACTTTGATCTCCACAGTATCTTAACCCACAGTTAAATAGCATTGTTTTCATCCTTTCCTAGACTACTATGGCATTTTTAGTTTATTACAGAAAAACGTTTAACAAGTGTGAACTATTAAACATTTTTATAAAAGCCAAAAGAAGTATTACTATAAAACACTTTTTTGCTACTAGCAAACTTGGCCCTAAAAATAAAAGTAAATACAGTAAATACTTGTACAGGTTTTTTTCTCCATCTTTCCCTCCCCATTTGTTCTCAACTATCAGAGGCATTTTTCAATGAATGTACTTGTTCACTAATAAATACAAGAAACTTTAAAAATCATATGATGTTCTGCAGTTGATTACTTCAGTACACTGTGGTTGAAAAGGACAACATGTGGATTTTCTCTTGGCTTTTTCTGGAAGCTTTTGCAAGTTATAGGGAATTTTACTAATGCCTGAAACATACAGTTTTCTCATACTTTTCCAGAAACTTTAAAAGTATTGATTTTAGTTGCTAAAGGAAGTTACAGTAGCCAAGTGCTGAGGAGACTTTTCTATACCCTGCAAGTACACTTTGGGTTATTTTTAAAATTTATAATGAGTTTAAATGCATATAAGATTGGTACATATAAGAAATACTGAGCTTTCCAGTTTAGCACATGGTGAGTTCAGAAACTACTTTCTCAGTCATTTTCAATACAAAATGACCATTGAAGGTTCAGTTTAAAGAGGCTTCACATCTGCTGTTCCTCTTTTTAAAGAAATAAAAGCAATCGAGAAGAAGCTGTATTGCAGCGGAAAACTGCAGCCAGTGCCCCGCCACCCCCCAGTGAGGAGGCCGTGTCCAGCAGCTCTGAGGATGACTCTGGGACAGACCGTGAGGATGAGGGGTCTGTGTCTCAGCGCTCCACCCCTGTGAAGATGACTGACACAGGAGACAGCACCAAAGCCACTGAGGTGTGTGGGAAGGAAGCCCACGTGACTCAGCCTGAGGCCCTAAGGATGATCTTTAAAATTCTGCTTTCATTAAAAGGCTGAGAGTAAGAAAATGTCATCTCACTCATACATTTTAATATGTGCTGCTTGAGGCTTATGCCTATAAGCTGACCACATTTAGCATAGACTTGAAAATGGTTTATTTTGAAATAGAATTAGTGGTTTTGCTCCCCTTTGTAATTGTGAATTCTTACCACCTCAGAATTTTAAAGAATATTCTGCCCTTTTTGTTTGTTTCTGTGCCAGTACTAGGACTTGAACTCAGGATCTAAGTGCTGTCCCTTAGCCTTTTTGCTCAAGGCTGGCACTCTGCTACTTAAGATACTGGTCTATTTCTAGCTTTTTGGTTGCTAATTGAAGATAAAAATTTCACAGACTCCTGTATGAGCTGGCTTCAAACCAGAATCCTTAGATCTCAGCCTCCTGAGTAGCTAGGATTACAGGTGAGCCACAGGTATCTGACCATCCTGCCTTCCTTTGAGTAGCCCATCTACTTGAAGTCCATGTATTCATTTCCTGTACTCTGAGCAGGTTTTAGACCTGTCTCACACAATCTTTAAAAACCCCAGAGGGATATTTACCCTGTTCATATTACAGTAAAGGAGTACAACTGGAAACAAACAATAAACTGAAGAACCAAATCAAGCTTTGAGGAAATTTGCTTTCTAGAAATAGCTAAGTCATCTAGAAATAGATAAGACAAATAAATGAGATCTGAATTTTTATTACACAAAGAATTGGCAGCGTCTGACTGATCAGCCAGATCCAGCCTGTTTTTTTTAAATAAATAAAGCTTTACTGGAACCTAGCCCTGCCTACCTGCCTACATATTACATGCGACTGTTTTTGTACTATACCAGCAGAGGTGAATAATTACAAGAGAGCTGATTAAAACTAATGAGCATGAAATATATACTATCAGGCATTTTATAGAAAATGCCAACTCCTGCATTATACAGCAACAAATGTAATTATCTAACGTGCTTTTAAAATCATAAAATACACTGGTTTTTAGTGGGAAATGGAAATCAGAGTTTTTTTTTATTGTGAGAATAACATACAGAGGCGTTACAATTACATGAGCAAGATAATGAGTACATTTCTTATCAAGCATTGTTGTCTCCTCGTTGTTTCCCCTTCCCATCCCTTCCCGTACTACTCCCCTCCCCCTACCCCATCCTCCCCCCACCCCCCACCAAAGTTGTTAAGTTCATTTTTTTGACATAACGACTTGTACATGTCATTGTTGCAATGGGTCCAGAGTTTTTTCTTAAAGACATAAACTAAGAAGTTGAATGAGCAGGTTGGGAAAACCATTATGATTGCTTTTATAGAAAAATTTCTAGACTTACTTTCTTCATTTTTGGAAATTATCAATATGCTGGATGTCAAAAAGTTCTGTTTCCATTTTTTAAACCAGAATTTGGTCCAACCCATGAAAGAAGTGTATGGAATTAATCTCTCAGATGGCCTCTCTGAGGAAGATTTCTCCATTTATTCAAGGTAAGCTACTTTCACATAGAAAGAAAGGAGGAAAGGAAAAAAAATTATAATCATATCTATATGACCTTTAAAAATGAAAATAAAAATGCAGAAAGAAATGAATCTCATTTAGAATACATTTGTAGCATTTAAGGTATCAAAATCTGAAATACTGCTTTGTATTTAGAATTAAAGTTCTTAGCACCTAAGATGCTTGCCCTCAGTGATAAAAATTTATGATGCTTAGATGTTTGTTACTGCCCTTGTAGAGCCACTAGTCATTGCTGTATTCCAAAATCCTTAATATCAAGGCACTGTCTTACAAAACAAATATGGAAAGATGACAGCTGAGAACCTGGTGTTTGTTTTAGCTTTAGGTGCAGATGGGAGTGGTGGCTAAGGGGGAAAGGTCCATACTACCAGTTCAGGATGTGTTGACCAGGCAGATCTCATTGAAGGAAGCCATCAGACAAAAGGCATTCCCAGAAATCACCTGTGTGTGTGCTAAGGAGGAGAGTCATGGAGGTTCTCAAAATAATTGTTCATTCCAAAATCCCCAAGAACCTGCAAATACCACTGTAAATACCACCTAACACAAGCCTTCAGAAGGCTAGAAAACAAGTGAACTATGTCCCATGTAAGTCATACAGGTTTGGTATATGTAAATTTCTTAATAAAAAAAATAAGCACTAATTGGCAGTTTCTTTTTTTAAAAAAAAGTATCTCTTGCCTTACACATGACTTTCACTTTCAGCCTTAATGGCTTGGACTGCCTCTGTGGCTTTGTTCAGCCACAGTATTCCTGGGAAACAGTCTCAGAAGTATGAAACGGCATGTCTGTAAGGAAGCGATTACTGTTAGGGACAGCGGAATCCATCTAGAACTGGAGTCTGTGATTGATACTGCAGAAATTACGCTGCCTTCTATTTGTTCTTTAAATACCCATAATAGAAAGAGACTATTATCCCACATTATGGGCTAAGTGTGCAGAGCCATTCAGTGATTTGTCCTGGTTACATATTGTATTCCCTTGTTCCTCTCAGCTGCCTTGTTTATGATGTAGACCTTAGGGAGAATGTGGAGGAACATAGACCTGGCCATAGACCTGGCCATTACTTTCCTCTATGTGAGTAGCCACTTCCTACAGGCATACTACCCCTGTTAGGCTTCTTCCTTCCCCACTAGGACTTTGTGGGCCTCTCTCGTCTCCATTTCCATGGGCATTGTTATAGTCAGAGGAAGCTTCTGTATTCCATTACTGTAACAAAATACCTGAGAAAACAAACTTACCAAGAACAGAGATTTCTTTTGGCTTATTTGATCCTGTTGCTTTGGGGACAGTGTCATGCATGGTGGAACAAAGCTGTTTGTTATATAGCTGGAAAATAAAAAAAGAAAGAAAAATAGATCAGGTCATCCATTCTGCATTGAGTATATACCCCTATTGTGCATGAACCCTCTCATTAGGCCCCACCTCTTAAAGTTTTTGCCATCTACCAATAGCACTACTCCAGAAATAAGCCTTTAACTGCTGGGGCTTTGAGGAACATTCAAGGTCCAAATGTCAGCAGCTTCTGTGGATGTAGCTGTGCCAGAGGTGGCCACAGGACAGTCAAGGCTCTTCTCGCATTGGAACTGTCTTAGTAATTCTTCTGATCCACAGAGCAGAGAGAGAACCCACATAGTTGCCTAAACCTCTCTAGTTCTGCACCCAGGAAGCTGGTGCCCATGGAAGTTTATGCATATACCAACAGTGCCCTGGTCTGGCTTGTAGATCACAGCTCCTACTGGGCCACCACAGGACACTGTGGGGAAGAGAAATTATACTGTATTTCCTACATTGGCTTTGAGCACTTCCAGACTCCTGAGAATTTCTCAGTTTTCTGCTTTTGTTCCATGCATTGAGCCCTGCTCTTTCTTGTCTTCCTCTTCCTTATGTTTTTTAGTGACTTTGGTTTGTTGTCTTGACAAGCGGAAAGTTTCTTTCACTTCCTTAAAGCTGCATCCACCTGCAACAATTAAAAAAAAAAGTGACAGAGATCGGGCACTTGATTTGGAAAGTTTAAAAGTCTATGCAAAGAGTTGATAATATGTGACATTATTCTGCCAAAAAGATGAATGAAAATCTGTCACCTGCTGAAGATAAAAGTCAGCTCTATGGAAGTTTTTCAGTAGCACTATAATGACTTCATAATTGGTAGCTTCTGCAGCATTTTTCTTGACCTTTAGAAAAGCTTATGAAAAATAAATGATAAAAATTATCTATGCTCATCAAAGGAAATACATTAGATAATAGGAAAATGGAAAGAGAATCAGCTCTTTAATCCTGTAGACTTGTGGACACAAAGAACAAACTATAACATCACCACTCTGAGGGGACAGTGTGTCTTAGCTTAACACTGATTAATTCTGTTCAGGTCTTCTCTGAGGAGGGATGACTTGACCATGCTGCTCATGAGCTGGCCCCTCCATCTTGGTTGAATGTGTTCCACTTCAAGATAGTTAATAGGTGGGAAGATACAAGAATAGGAGGAATCTATTGGCCTAAGGAAATTGAGCGCATCTCCTAGGTTCCCAGCAACATTGATGCTTTGTGGAGGTTGGTTCCTAGCCTGCCCACCCTTTGCATATCATTAATTTCATTGCCAGCTCCACCTCATGCTTCCTGAGGAGACCTGAGACCTATAGGACTATCTGCCTGGCTCAATTTCTGCATAGCATTGAAGTCATAGAAGGCAAAAGTATATATGTGATTTATGTCCATGGTTAGGAATTACATGCTACACAAAATGATGTATCCTTCTAAAAAAATTCCAGCTAAGTCTTGTGTTACAAAGGATGCTCTTAGTGTAGCTGAAATCAGGAAAGCAAATCCTTTTGTAATAGCCCCATAAAAAACAAAATAGCTAAAGAAGAGTTAACTAAAGAAGAGAAGGACCTCTACGATGAAAACTTTAAAAACCTAAAAAAGGAAATTAAAGCAGAGCTTAGGAAGTGGAAAAACCTCCCATGCTCCTGGACTGGGAGGATTAACATAGTGAAAATTGCAATACTCCCAAAGGCTATCTACAAATTCAATACAATACCTATCAATATTCCAACCTCATTCTTCAAGGAAATAGAAGAAGCAACCCAAAAATTCATATGGAACAATAAAAGACCCCAAATAGCAAAAACAATCCCTAGCAGAAAGAACAGTGCTGGAGGAATATCAATACCAAATTTCAAACTCTACTACAAAGCCATAGTAGTCAAAACAGCTTGGTAATGGCAAAAGAACAGATCTGAGGACTAGTGGAATAGAACTAAAGACCCAGAAATGAACCCACAGACCTATAGCCACCTAATCTTCGATAAGGTATCTTAAAAAATAGAATGGAAGAAGGACAGCCTCTTCAGTAAATGGTGTTGGCAAATGTGGTTAAACACCTGTAGAAAACTAAAGCTAGATCCATATATATCACCCTGCACAGAATCAACTCCAAATGGATCAAAGACCTCGAAGTCAAAGTAGATACCCTAAAAATTTTAGGAAGGAATAGGAGAAACTCTAGGGCTCCTTGGCACAGGCCGAAATTTTCTTAATAAAGACCCAGAAACAACAAATCAAAGAAAGGCTGGATGAAAGGGATTGCATGAAATTACAGAGCTTCTTCATGGCAAAGGACATAGCTAGCAAGATCAATGTCTCATACTTAGAACTCAAACCCCCAACAACAAATCCTCAAAGAAACAACCACCCAATTAATAAGTGGGCTAAAGACTTAAAGAGAGACTTCTCTGAAGAGGAAATAAGAATGGCCAATAGACACATGAAGAAATGCTCAGCTTCTCTAGCCATAAAAGAAATGCACATCAAAATAACATTGAGATTCCACCTCACCCCAGTTAGAATGGCTAGAGTCAAGAAATCTAATAACAACAGATGCTGGGGGGGATGTGGCCAAAAGGGATCCCTACTGCATTGTTGGTGGGAGGGAGTGTAAACCACACAAGTGGTTTTTATCTTTCTTGCTATTGTTTTTAGCATATTTAAAATGTACTATGTGATTTTTTGTTTCTCTTGTATGCTCTTCCCCACAGTATAACCCCTGTTTTCACTTTATTTGATGTTGGTGCCCTGCATCTTTTGTATACATTTTTCTAATTTGGGGAAGGGAAAGGAAATAACAAAATGCTGAAATAAGGATACAGGTTGACCCATTGTAACAATGAGATGTGCAAGATACTATGTTGAAATGAACTTTACAACTTGGGGGGAGGGAGAGAGGAAGGAATTGGGGAGGTGGGGAGGGAAGGGATGATAGGGGAAAAACAAAGGAGGGGGTAACAATGCTCAATAGGAAAGGTTTCATGACCTTACTCACGTAACTGTAACCCCTCTGTATAGTATTTTGTTGTTGTTGGTTGTGGGGCCTGACCTCTGGGCCTGGGCACTGTCTCTCAGCTCTTGAGCTCAAGGCTGGTGCTCTACCACTTGAGCCACAGCACTACTTCCAGCTTTTTCTGCTTATGTGGTGCTGAGGAATCAAACCCAGGGCCTCATGCATGCGAGGCAAGCACTCTACCACTGAGCCACCTTCCCAGCCCCTGTACAGTATTTTTATAATAAAAAACGTATTAAAAAACAAAGGGTGCTCTTATTTTCTTTTCTTTTTTTTTTTTAATTGTATTTTATTTTATTTGAGAACATACTGTACAGAGGGGCTACAATTACATGGGCAGGATAATGCATACATTTCTTACCAAGCATTGCAGCCTCCTCCTTTGTTTACCCTTCACTTCCCTTCCCCGCCTCCCCCCTCCCCCCACCCAATTTTACCCCCCTCCCCCCACCCAATTATACCCCCCTCCCCCCCCCCACACCGACATTGTAAAGCTGGTTTTGACATGACATTTTGTACTTCTCATTGTTGCATGATCCAGCAATCCCACTTTTGGGCATTTTACCCAAATGTTTACAAACAAGACCACACTAAAGCTACCAGCACAACTATGTTTATTGCAGCATTATTGACCATAGCTAAGACATGGAACCAACCCAGATGCCCCTCAGTAGATGAATGGATCAAGAAAATGTGGTATATATACACAATGGAATTCTATGCCTCCATCAGAAAGAATGACATTTCCCCATTTGTTAGGAAATGGAAAGGTTTGGAAAAAATTATATTAAGTGAAGTAAGCCAGGCCCAAAGAAGCATAGGTCCCATGGTTTCCCTTATTTGCAATATCTAGTATAGGTATGAGTCAAGCGGAAAAGGTCAGATAATGTGATGTTAGGAAAATGAACCCTTAAATATGTATTTTAATGTTTTCGTTTCTTTCATGCATGTGTTTCTAACGCATTTATAAGATTATTTCTTTGTTGCTTTGTATGTCCCTCCCCCACAGTGTAACCCCCGCTTTCACTATATTTGATGTCAGTATAACATGTGGAGGAGATGGGGACAAACAAGTCGTTTATTTTCTTTTCTGAAGCAAGCATATTATTGCCATTTAACACTTTACATCATTTTGTGTGAGCTGAATTGATTTCAGATCCTTCCTTCTCTAGCTTACTTTTACCCATTGTAATTTGTAGATTTGTTCAGCTTGGGCAGAATCAACATAAACAAGACAAAAGCAGCCAACAGCTCTGTTCCAGGTGCTCAGATGGAGTTATAAAACTGTAAGTACTGGGTTAGATGTTAAAAAACAAAACAAAAAGCCTTTTTATTGATACCATTCATGTTGCTTTCTTGAGACTTGTTAAGAAAAATATCACCAAGTTCGTGTAATTAGACTGACTACAGATCTTCTCTTGGTTCCTTATTTGAGTGAAACAGTCTTTTGGAGGAGTTGAGGGGGACTCAGTGACAGCAACATTAATTGTACTTAGAATATACAGGGGTTGGAGTGGGCAGAGACTTCCTTCTGTGAACACTGGGTAGAAATCAGATGATGAAACAGCTCTGACCCTGGAGACACACTTCTCAAATTCAACACCAGGCCTTTGAGTTTATGGATGTCTTTGTTAGTTCTAGCAACTTGGGATAAGTTAAACAAGTGTTTAATAAATTCTTAAACAGAACTGTGTTCAAGTAGTACCATTTTCTGGTATGTTACCTTGAGTAAGTAACTATAGTACCATATGGCTAATTTTCCTGATTTGAAAAAGGAAATAAAAACAGTACCCAAGGGAGGGTGGTGAGCCTTAGATAATAAATCCAAAATGCCTCTGACAGTGTCTGCCACAAGCTTTTAATATATTAGGATCGTTATCATCTTCTTGACATTTATCATTGTTCTCTGCTTGTTGGGACAATCAGTGGTAGTGTGTGTGTGAGCTGTCAAGGTCAATGTCTGGCACCTGGTTAATGTCTAGTTCACTTTCCTTTTCTTAGAACAACTATCAGTTTGGTCAATAAACTGCTTATTTGATAGGTATTGATTGCTTAACTTTTGTGTGTCTTATATCTGCATGTTCCTGATTATTGGTTCAGAAACTTTTATTATCACAACAGGCAAAGAATGATGCCTGTGAGCAGTGGCTGTGAAGCCTCTGACAGTGGTACAGATTTGAGAATATGAGCAGGACTTGAGTCCTCACTCATAGAGAAGAGGAATAGGACATTATCAAGGATGACTGTTAGGGTTTTTGGTTTGTATAACAGGTTTGACTATTTGACTCCTTCAGCAGATAGTTACTAAATTTGTCTGTGCTAGGAACATTAAAAGCTGTAATGTGCTGAGGTACAGAGCACTGCAACAGTACCAGATCTACCTTTTCAAGTGGCAACAAGAAGGAGGGGCTGAGGAGAGCCCTGGTTGGGAATGTAAATGCTTGTGAGTAATAATTGAAGTTACTGGTGAAGGATGAAACTGAGTAAGAAGAGAAACTTAAGTGAACGCTGTCTAGATCAAATCCTGGTGGAGCTCTTGGACTAAGGACTAGAATAGAGAGAGAGAAAACCCTATCAAGGAGATTGAGAAGGCTAATCAGAGAAGGGGAAAGAAAGTAAGTGTGTCTTATCACAGTGACTTATTACAGATTATCCTTTATTTCTGTCTTCCATTACTATTTTTTTGGAGGCTAATAGGAAACTATTCAAATTTTATACTATTATTATTACAAAGGAGTTGTCATTTAACAAAGCAGTTTGTGAATACGCTATATCTTTATTTTCTTTCTTTGTAGGGAGTGGTCATATGCTTACTAATTTCAAAGCAGTTTTTCTTTGTTATAGTTATTTAGCATATAGAAATATGGACTCCCAAATGAATGAAATTGTTATGACCAAAACATATTTAAATACGTTGGTAAAATAAGAGACTGTTAACTAAATTGTATTATACAAAGTGACCATTCTGTTGAAACAGTATGATATGGTTTATTAGGAGGTGATGAAGTACAAAGAAAACAAAAATATTTCTCTCATCTTTTCCAACACCATTTCTACTTTGATATGAAATGGGTCTTACAGTTATTGTTTTTCCATTCTTTTTCTTAAAATGTTTAGTATTCGCTTTCTTGAGTCCTAGCACCAGGAAAAACCATGCAGAGCTAGACTTTTTAACCTTTTCCACTTAATTAGCAAAGAGTCTATCGTGGTATTGCACAGTGTCTTCAGGATAACAAAGAGCTTGGTAGGCACTGCATTATGTTGTCATGGCAACTGCCAAGAGTGTTTTTGGTTTGTGTATTTGTATGTGTGTGCCCTTTAAATTAGAACTCTCTAAGCAGGTTCTTAAAATGTCAGCTATTCATTTTTAGATTTCTAAAGCTATGCCCAAAGCAATAGAAATTAGATTTATATGAGATTCTTGAAATTATCTCATATTTTGAGTGCTAGTATATTTTAAAATTGTAATAAGTTCATGTACATATGTATTGACTGGATTGTTCACCATCTTGCCAATTTTTCTTGAAATTATGAGGCATATTAGGTTTCCTTTTACAAATAGGTATTTGCATTACCAGATATGAAAAGTATTGCTAGTAAATAACTACCAAGAAACTTGTAGAACAAGGTCTTCTGAATTGGAGTACGGAAAACTAGATGGGGAAGCCAGGAACTTTCACCCAAGATATTGAATGTTTGGTAGTATGTTGCCTAAGTGGAACAAACTCATACCTATAGTCGATATCTACATCTTCATCCCAAACACCCAAAGCTATACAACTCCTCCCTGATTCATACTACTCTAATTATCTATCTCTGCTTCTCTCTCATTTCTTTAATTTTTTTTTTTTTTGGGTCCGGTCATGGGGCCTGAACTCTGGGCCTGGGCGCTGTCTCTCAGCTCTTCAGCTCAAGGCTAGCGCTCTACCACTTGAGCCATAGCACCACTTCTGGCTTTTTTCTTTTTGCTTATGTGGTGCTGAGGAATCGAACCCAGGGCCTCAGGCATGCAAGGCAAGCGCTCTACCACTGAGCCACCTTCCCAGCCCCTCATTTCTTTAATTTTTACCTCTCAGTTACCCTTCTTCTTCTTTACCCTCCTCTCTTTTCTGTCACTTCTAAGGTATTTTTAGTTTTGGATTTTTTTTGGCTGTTTTTGTTTTTAGAAGTGGGGTTTGAACTTAGCCTTGAGCTTGCTAGGCTGGTGCTCTACCACTTGAGCTACATCTCGCTAGTTATTTTGGGTCTTATTTTCCTGACCAGTCTGCTCTTAAGATCACAAGTGCTCGCCATTGCATCCAGCTTCCCTTCTGTGGAGATGGTATTTCACAGATTTTTCTTGGGCTAGGCTGGAACCATGATCCTCTCAATCTCAGCCTCCCAATAGTTTGGGATTACAGTGTTTACTCCTGTGCCCAGCCATTGGTTGAGAAGAGGTGTGATAATCTTTTCTGCCTAGGTTGGCTTTGAACCATGATCCTCCCATTTTTTAGTCTCAAAATAACTGGGATTATAGGCATGAATCATCAACACCCAACTTTAGGGCTTATTTAAAAAATATAATAATATTTCCTTCATAAATATTAGGGCTTGCAGGGCTCCAGTGGCTCAAGACTATAATCCTAGCTACTCAGGAGGCTGAGATCTGAGGATTGCAATTCAAAGCCAGCCCGAGCAGGAAAGTGCGTGAGACTCTTATCTCCAATAAACCACTAGAAAACCGGAAGTGGAGCTGTGGCTCAGGCCGTACAGCACTCGCCTTGAGCTGAAGAGCGCAAAGACAGTGCCCAAGCCCAGAGGTCAAGCCCCATGACCTACAAAAAAAATGAAAATAAAAATAAGTAAATAAATATTAGGGTAGTATTTTTTAAGATTGCAATTCTTCACCCACTATGGGATTGTGAAATTCATAAACTAAATGAAATCAAGTACCAATATGTGGCATATAGTGTAGACAAGATTTGCTTCATGGATAGCATGTGTACATTAGCTTTTCCCACAGTATGTTTATTGTGGGTAAAGTCAGTTTGGATTTATATGAGCACACCTGTTCTCCCAAATATGTTAAGCAAAAAAATGAACTCTATTCCTGGTATCTAGACATTTACTGAATGTTTCTTGAATAGATGAAATTATGTATGAGTGGAGCTTTTTTCCTTTCTTTCTTTTTTGTGGGATGTGGGGCTTGAACTCAGGGCCTGGGTGCTGTCCCTGATTTGCTCAAGGCTAGTATTCTACCTCTTTGAGCCACAGCTCTACTTGTAGTTTTCTGGTGGTTAAGTGGTTTCTGTGAGGTTAATTAGGAAAGGAGAGGGTCAGAGAGAAGCAGAGAGGTTTCTATGGTAAGTCTGTGGTAAGTAAAAATAAATGCAAGCCTTAGAAAATACACCCTGTTGCTTCTGAGAATTGGGAGCTGGGATAAACTTAGGAGAGAAGTAGGTAGCAGAAAGCAACAGGTCAAAATGGAAATGATATAAGATAGAGATAAAGGGCCAACTTAGAAAAATAAATACTTTTTCATTTGAATATTATCTGTCAATAATATTTATTCTTTATTCTTAAAGAAGCTAATTTATTGAAACAAAATGAATTTGTTAAAGCTTCAGAGGAGTGCTGTACTGAAAGGTTTCATATATAAAAAACAATAAGTGTATTATTTTTATTACTGTGTTTTTATGCTTATTACACATTATTAGGTTAACATACAGGGTAATTAACATACAGGGTAATAAATTTAGTTGTTGGGACTCACATTAATTTTAAGATATCTAAAATGAGAAGTAGTTTTTAATTGTAGTATATTGGCTGTTTCATTTTGGTGAATACAGAGCATACCATTCACAGGGGTTTTTATGGGTTCACATGAGGACTTACGGGCTTTCTTAACATGAATACATGGTCTTGAGCTTCTGTCCTATGTCTTAATTGTCTTTGTATTACTGTAACAAAATACCCAAGTCAAGATACTTTCTAAAGAAAAAAGCCTTATTTAATTCACAGTTCTGAAGATTTAAGAGCATGGCCCCAGCATCTGCTCATTTTTGATAAGTCATGGCAGATGCATCTCAGTGGCAGGAAGAGAGAAGGGGCCATGGCAAGACAGGAATTGAGAGACTGGGGAGGGTCCAGGCTTGCTGTTTTTATGAAAACTCACCAAGGATAGCATCCTTCTTTCCTTCCCTTTTTTTTTTTGTTTTTAAGTTCATTCTTCTTAAATGCCTAATTGCCTCCTACTAGAGCCTACACTAAAAGATTCATCACTCAGTACTGTCACACTAATAAACTAACCTCTAGCACATAGACTTTTGGGAGGCAATCCACGTTCAAACCACAGCAAGACCCAGAAGTAACTGCGTGCATCCAGTTCACAAGACCCAGTCAAGAAGAAATAAGATCAGGAGAAGATGTTGGGTAAGAGCCTGACTCTTACCCTCTAAGCAGAATTTTAATCATAGGACTAAGGGGCTTATATTCCCATTTCAGAAAGGTCACTCTAGAAATAGTGTGGAGAACAGATTGGAGTCAGTGTGTCTATTGAACATACCAAGAATGCCAATTGAGTGGGATATTGACAATTGACCTTTATAGGAACAGTTTTTATAAAGGTAGATATGTAAGGTTTGGCTAATCAGTAATAGATTAGGCTTTGCCATACTTGAGAAACCAGAAGGAATTGTTTGTTTTGTTTTTGTCTCTAAAGCTTTGACTGGCCTAGAACTTACGGCCCTTCTGCCTCAATATCCTGATAGTTGGGATTATAGAATTGAGCCAGCATGAATGGCTTGAGAGGCCAGGAGTCTTATAGCTTACTTGACTTGACTGAGATACAAGCACACAGCACATAGCAAGTGCAAGTCAGGAGCAAGAGGGTGAGTCTCAGACAATAAGAGGAGATCCAAAGTGATACCTCTGACACTTGAAGAATTTAGTTAAATACAATTCAGTAACTTAGGGTTTTCTGTACTTGATTAAGTAAGCAAATAAGTTAAAATTTTTCACTTTCTTTAAAGGGGTCCAAGTTAGATAAAATATTATATATGCTTTTATAAATATTTTAGGGATCCATGCTCATGTTAAAGTGAAAAAAATCCTCCAGTTAGTGATAGCTGATTTATTATGGCTTTAAAATGTATTTTTATACATAAAACACTGTCTTGTGTTTTACAAGAACAAGCTGGTTAATCCTAGGGGAGTAGTTTGGATATGTTAAACGTCCATTTAAGGGTATCATTACTCATCATTTGATTTAGCTAATGATTTCTAATGGCTTAGCCTTTCATAATTTCAGTAAAATTTGCCAGACTACTTTCAGTTCTATGTATGGCAGGTGGGTGGGATGACTTGGGGCAGATCTAGTGATTAGGAGCCTCGTACTGTCACCTTGGCTTCCCACCAAGCTTTCCCTTTGTCCAGTGAGAAATGAATATCCGGGGATGATTTGTTTATAACCTGCTTTTCTCAGAGTATCTACTGGACTTCTCCAGTGAAGATAAAATTTTGACTGAAATACAAGAAAACACATTTTAGTTTTACATGTAAATCCAGTTACTGTGTCTGTGGGTGACTCAGTACTCCTTGAAGCTCTCACACATGATTTGTCCAAATGTAACCCCCATAAGTACTGATTATATTTAAAGCTCACCTTATTATATAAGTTTCCATGTGTAATATTTTGTATTATTACTCATTTTTATTTTGAAAAAGAAGAATCACATCATGGAAATTAGTCTTGTGTTCTCATATCTAAAGGTTCGCTCATATTTGAAACCTCTTTCTGCCTTCCTCTTGATTTTATGGAGCCAGAAAGTCCTTAATAAACCCACTATGTGGTGGGCTGATTGTGAAACTAATCTGAAAAGACTGAGTTGACTGAGGGCAGGCTTCATCTGTGTTTGTAACCCTAGTTCCTACTGTGACACCTGGTACGGCAAAAACATTAAATAAAATATGAATGCATAGTATTTGGCTTCAATAGCTTTACATCATTTGGGAATGTTATGTAATAATTAAGAATGAGGAAAAGTCTGGGTGCTGGTGTCTCTCTCCTGTATTCCTGGCTATTCAGGAGGCTGAGATCTGAGGATTGCAGTTTAAAGCCTTCCTGGTAGGAAAGCCCATGAGACTGTTAGCATTAATTAACCACCAAAATCCAGAAGTGGAACTGCAGCTCAAGTGGTAGAGTGCTAGCCTCAAGCAAAAAAAGCTCAGGCCCTGAGTTCAAGCCCCAAGACTGGCACAAAAATAAAAAAGATTGAGGGAGAACTGCCAGAATTAACAAATTGAAGCAAATAGTTGGACAAATGAAAGATGTTTGTAAGTTTTCATTTTAATTTGATTTCTTTTCAGTTCTGATGTAGCTAGCAACTGTGAGTTCTTGGCAGGCCTTGAATAAATTTTCTCAATTAATAAATTATTGCATTCCTTATTAGTTAACTGATGCTTTATATTAGTAGGACAGGCTAAAATGGACCACAGTTTTATGAATTTTGATTCCCTGATGCTACCAAATTGCTGACGCTCTTAATTGAGAGAATTCTCTTCTGCATTTAATAAGCTCTTATAATCCCTTGATCAACATACTTAGGACAGAACCATAGTTTTCTGGTTTGTATTTGTTTGTTGTTTCCAAATACAGAGTTCTAATAAGAAGATAGCTTTGGGGGCTGGGAAGGTGGCTGAGTGGTAGAGTGCTTGCCTTGCATGCATGAGGCCCTGGGTTTGATTCCTCAGCACCACATAAGCAGAAAACGCCAGAAGTGGTGCTGTTGCTCAAGTGGTAGAGCACTAGCCTTGAGCTAAAGAGCTGAGGGATAGCACCCAGGCCCAGAGTTCAGGCCCCATGACTGGCAAAAAAAAAAAAAAAAAAGAAGAAGATAGCTTTGTTTTTGCCTTTGTCATACTTTTTAAATCCTTTCATTAAAAATATATATATTGTGGTTTGATATCATTTGGAAAGTGTCACTAACAAGTCACACTTTCCGTTCTATATTTGTGACATCACCAAAATGTCTGCATAAAATGTATTGTGTCCTTATCTACAAGATAAAAAGGAATTGAACCTTTGTTTTGCTTTTTATAATGTTAGAAATTCATTATTCAGTGTTAAAATAAAATCAATATTTCTTAAGCTATTATACTTTAGAGTAATGTGTTCCTTCAAAAATGAACTCTTTTAGGCTGATTTCAGAAGATAAATAGCTAACTTGATTGTCATTTTGTCATGTAGTTTTAAAAAGATTTTCTAGAGTTTAAATTTTATTTATTTAGTGCCAGTAGTACAGTTTAAACTCAGGCCCTCGAGGCTCTCATTTGGCTTTTTTCTTTAAGGCAGGCACTCTATCAACTTGTGGCTTTCTGGTGATTAACTGGAGTCAAGAATCCCTCAAATTTGTCTGCCTGGGCTGACTTTGAACTGTGACTCTCGGCTCTCAAATTCTTTAGTGGCTAGGATTATATGTGTGAGCCACTGTCACTTGGCTATCAAATACATTTATTTTTTGATAATATAATGGAGCTGGGAAAATGTTCAGATAATCTTGAAAGCCTCAGGAAATGTTTAAAGGATAGAAAAAGGATAAGAATGCAATTTTAGTTATCTTTTCAGAAATCCTAAATAAACTGTATTGAAGCTCCTCAGGCCAAGTCTTTAGACTCTTTTCTGTTCTTATTTGCCCAAAGAGTTTGCTCTTATTTGCTTTGAACAATTTCAACTAAATGTTATTCTGATGATATAATTATTTAATTTATTAAGTTTATTGTTTCTGTTTATCCTTTAATTTGGGTTTATATCTGGAATCTTGGGTATGTTTCCCAACAGTCTCATAATAAGAAAATCAATTGATGTCATCTCAAGTCTTCACATACTGCTTTCCTCTCAAAGCCTGTCCATAATGATTTCTAGAGCTATAAAGATACAATCAGATTTCTAGAGAGAGGGACAAGAAGGCAGTACTTAGAGAGCAGAGATGAGAAGGAGATGAAGAGGGAGAGGGAAAAGGAGAGTAGAGGGAGACAGAGAAGGAGATTAGGATGATAATATTTGAGAATTAGGGGATACCTACACATCATCAGAATCAATTTTCCCAAGACCAGAATGGGTTCATAACTCATTCAATTCCAGAACTTTTCAACTGTGAAACAGATTCAAATGATTTTTTTGAAACTCAACCTAACGACCTCCTGACTTAGGCACCCGGCTTTTATCTAGGTTATATGCCTGTGAGTGCAGCTCAAAGTGCAGATTCCCACAAGAAGCATAGATAGGACTAAATCTTCACACTAGCAAGTGGCTAGCAGCTTGTCACCAAAAGAAGAAAGGAAAAACTGTAAAGCATAAAGTAGCAACCCTCATAACATGCTCTGCAGATCCCTAGGGGTTCTAAGACCCTTCTAAGACCCAAATTTATTATACTCATGGCAAAGGAAGAAGGGGGAAGATGCAGAGGCTTTTGAGGAAGCAGTGAAAATGTGTTCGATAAGCCTTGAATATGTGCCATTTTAGTACTGCTTATGGCAAATGGAAAAGACTGTATACCCAAAGTACCTCTGTGGTATACCATAGTGTGGTTGTCTTAAGAAAAAGGACTGGTGGGCTGGGAAGGTGGCTCAGTGGTAGAGCGCTTGCCTTGCATGCCTGAGGCCCTGGGTTCCATTCCTCAGCACCACATAAGCAAAACAAAAAAAGCCGGAAGTGGCGCTGTGGCTCAAGTGGTAGAGCGCTAGCCTTGAGCTGAAGAGCTGAGGGACAGTGCCCAGGCCCAGAGTTCAGGCTCCACAACCGGACCCAAAAAAAATAAAAAGAAAAAGGACTGGTATAGTTGCCTAAGGAATGAGCCCAGCTCGCCACTTCTTTCACACACAGAATACCAACTGAAATAATGACTGACAGATAAACTGTGTTTCTTCAAACTGGGCTTTTTGGCAGACACTTTCTCAAAAATGAACAAAGCAAACCTGTCACATTAAGGAAAATAATTGACGGTGTTTATTACCAATAACAGAGTTAGATCTGTCAAGTGAAAATTAGAATTTAGAGAAACTTGCATCTGCCACTAAAGGAGAAACTATCTTAAATGTGATTTCTGATACTATATGCTGAAACTTGCTACTATTCATAACTCAGTAAACCAATATTTTTCATATGACTGACACATGCTATTTTTAAAAACTCATTTGTGCTCAGGCAGTAATAGCTCTCACACCTGTAATCCCAGCTACTCAGAAAGCTGAGATCTGAGGATCACTGGTCTAAGCCCAGGCAGAAAAGTCCATGAGACTGTTATCTCCAATAAATGATCACAAAGCCAGAAGTGGAGCTGTGGCTCAAGTGTTAGAGTACCAGACTTGAGTTAAAAAGCCAAGCAAGAGAGCAAAGCCCTGAGGTCAAGTCTCAGTACTCTCTTTCTCTCTCTTTCACACATACAGTATAGAGAGATACAGAGAGAGAGGGGTAGAGGAAGGAAAGAAGAAAGGAATAAAGAAGAAAAGGAAAAGATAAAAGAAAACTCATTTGTAGGTAAAAACAAAAATGTCTTGCCTGTGCATGGTGCAAGATAGACCAATGGATTTTCAGATAAGAGCGTATGAAAAGTTCACTGATAATGCTTTCAGTTCTACATGGCAACTGACCTTTAAGAAACTTGTCAGGTTTTGTTGTAGTATCAAAGAAAAATATCCACAATTATTCAAAAATCTATTAGCATACTTCTTCCAACTACATTCCTTCATGAGGCCAGATTTTCTTTGTAAACTTCAACCAAAACAACAAATCCTGACAGATTCAGCAGACACAAGAATCCAGAAGTTGAGAATCCAGTATTCTCCTGTTAAGCCAGATAGGAAAGACTTGCAGCCATGTAAAACATTTCTTCTTTTACTACTTTTAATAAAATTTAACTATACTTTCTAAAAAACAAACAAACAAGAAAGAGTATCAGGAATCCTGAAATCTGCCCATATCTAATATTGTTAAGCTTAGTTCTTGTCTGTCTGAACCGTGGCTCTTGTCTATAAAGTGAGATTGTAGACCAGTGCAGGAGTGCTCTCATTGATTGGTTCATTTATGCACTTGCTCACTCCTTCATTCAGTAATAATTGTGGTGCTTACTCTATGGTGCAAGTCATCGTAGACAATCTAAATAGGTTCTAAATTGTTGTCTGTTTAACAGCAGCAGATCTTCATTCTGTATACACAGGGAAGCCCAAAGAGAGTGAGATCCAAACTGGTTTTTCACTCTTAGAATACTTCTAGAATGAATTATTTCAGACCCTCAGCAAAGAGCCCCTGCCACATACCTCTTAGTGAGTAATTACTTCTCAAGACTCTTCCTTCATCTTATTAAAATGTAAAATTTATTCCAAAATGAAAACATGGGGCCACACATGTGTTTTGAAAAAGATAAGTCTTTGTCTCAAGAAAGAGACAAAGTGGGCCTGGCTGGCTGATTGTTCCCCTCCCTCAGTATCAGAAGGAGCACAAGGCAGTAGAGCAGACTGTAAAGAGAACAGGAAGACAGCCATGAAAAATGAACATGCTTACGTTGTACTTCTCTGATAAGATGCTCAGGAATATTTACTTTTTTGAAAGGCTGCCTAAATTTTGTGTTCCCTTCTTTGTACAGTGGTGGATAATTTGTCATGCCATTTGCAGCGTGGAGGTAGCCGAGAGTGTTTAATCACAGAAAAGAGGATTAGGAATCATGGAATCAATCCTTCTATCTAGTCACATTTGAATTGCTGTCAGGTTAATCAGCTTTTTAGTTGTGTTGGGGACCACTAAGTGGAACATATAGAGATGAAGATTGAGGGTCAATGAAGAGAAAATCTTTCCAGCAGTTAGAGCTATCTGTGATGACATATAAACCTTCCATTGTTGAGTCCTGAGTTACTCCATTGCCAACAGCATTTAAGCAGAGTCTGGATGACCTTCTACAGCTCTATTGTGGGTTTTTTTTTCACTTGGACTGATGGTTTGCCAAGGTAATTTGGAATAAATATTTTCCATAAGTCTATAATTGAAGCTACAAATTCTATAACAGCTAGATAAGTCACATTTCAAAACAAAGTACATAATTCATATACACCCTTATATTTAGTAAAGACTATGTGACAGGCACTGTTCTCAATACCTGGGGATATGGTTTTAGGGGAAACAGATAAGTACTGAACTAGTAAATATGCCATCAAGACAAATTCATATTAAGATAAATGCCCTGAAGAACACAAACCAAGGGAATGGGAGAAAGTAATTAGAGCAGGCACCAGACAGGTACTGTTTTAAATTAGGAGTTAACATTTTAGCTGCAATCTGAATGAAAAGGAGTCTGCCAGGAGATAACTGGGGAAGCAAAGAGAACATGCCCAAAGACACATTTGGAAAGCAAACAGTAAACAAAGAGCACCACAGAGGAAATGCTATAGGATGGAGCATGGCATGGGTTGGGATCATATCGTACCTAATCTCACAGGAGCTTAGTTGAGGCTCTGAACCCATCCAGTGGAAGCTGCTGAGGACTTTAACAGTGACTGTCTGACTCACCTCTCTGAAAGCTAACAATGGGTATTTTCTGTGAATTAAAGATGTAAGCAGAGGGAAAATAGGACCCTCAAGATGAATGTAGTTTTATTGAAGCCCAGAGAAGGTATTTCTAGAAGGAAGAAGTGAGCAGCAAGCTCACTATTCCTTTAAGCAACAGGAACCTACTGAGCAAGTTTCTATGGGTGGTGGCCATGTAAGATGACAGCGCTAGGAGACATTCTTTCACCAGTTGTTCTGTAAAAGGGTACAAAGAGGTAGAACTTTCTGGACAGGAGTTTGAACCTAGGGGAACGTTTCTAAGATAGAAATGACAGAGAAGAGTCTCTAAGCTGATGGAAAAAAGTAGAGAGGCAGAGGCCAGGGACCCTGGGCAGCTGAGGGATTGCAGTAGTGAGATTCAAAAGGGCACTGAGGATTATTTTATATTTCTGTTGAAGCCAGAATTTCATTATCTTCAGTGTTAATTAGGTTGTTGGAATTTTCTAATATTATTCAGTCATGGTAAGATACCAGTATTCACTCATGCCTGACCTATAAAACAGATTTTTCATAGAACTCTAGATTTCATAGAACTCTAAATTTCTCTCATAGGTCTTCAGAATTTGCGCACTCTTTAATTTGAAAAGAATCCCTCCCTCCCCCAAAAAGAATCCCAAGCTTACCTAAAAGTTGCACTTACAAAACAAAGAAATGACATTGCAGATCTATGATTCACTTCTCTAACTTCTCTGTCTTCTCATTTGAAGTGAGGACTTCATATGACTCTAAATAGCCTTTAATGAATAGTTCTTACAGATAGGAATTTTGTATAAAATTACAGTATAAGTAAAATCAGAAAATAAACAGCAATATATCACTTCCATTTAATCCTCAGAACCCATTCAAGCTTTTGCTAGTTTTCCTATAGTGTGTTTAATTAGAGGAGGATCTAGACCAGAATCTCCTGTCACATTTAATTGTTATGTCTCCTTAGTCTCTTTCACTTTGAACTTGTCCTCACTTTTCCTTGGTTTTTGATATCTTGACACTTTGAATAACATGTGCTATTTGTTTTGAAGACTGGATATCAATTTGGTTTTTATTACTATATTCAAGTTGTGAATCCCATTCTGTCATTATCACATGCCATATAAGTCATCTAATAACTGATTTATAACATCTTGAAATAAGAAGTAGGTGATTCATTTAAGTAACTACTATGTGTCAGTCACTGTTGACACTGGGGATGCAGTAAACATCAAAACTGACAGAATCCTCCAGGATCCTTTTCTAGGGTAGGCAGGCAAGTACTGAACTAATGAACAAATATGATCATTTCATATTGATAGCTAATCTTCAAATGGGCTCCACTCCTGTTATTCATACCCTTATGTATTCTTCCATGTTGCAGCCAGCTTTCTAGTTCTATAGCAAAGTATCTGAGACTATTAACTTGTAAAGAGTAAGGTTTTCTTTTGCTTACAATTTTGGTTTCAGACCATAATCCATTTGACCTGTGGTGAGGCAGCATCTCTCAAGGAGAGCAAATCTGTTTAGATCCCAAGCCAGGGAGCAAAAAAGAAACAAACCTGTTGTCACTGTACTTGATTTTGGTACCCTGCATCTTATATATACATTTGTCTGATCTGGGGAGGGGAAGGGGAATAACAAAATGCTGAAACAAGGACTCAGGATGATCCAAGGATACCCACAGGACAGTATATTGAGAACAAACTTTACAACTTTAGGGGGAAGGCGGGGGTAGATGGGGTGGGGTGGGGAAGAGTGGGAGGTGGGGGAGGGAAGGGATAGTGGGACAACAACAAGGATGGACAAGTAATGTACTCATTGCCTTACTCATGTAACTGTAACCCCTCTGTACAGCATCTTTACAGTAAAATAAAATAAAATTTAAAAAGAAACAAACCTTTGAGGGCATACCTTCAAATGACTCAAGAACTTTCCACTTGGCACCACCTCTTAAAAGATTCACTCCTCTCAAATAAAATAAAATTTAAAAAAAAAAAAAAAGATTCACTCCTCCCCAATACACTATGGCTTGGGGACCCAAAACTTTAACACATAGGCCTTTGCAGGGTTAGTATCCAAACTAAAGAAAAGAGCATAAAGTGGTTAGGTAATAAAATCGATCTACTAAATCACTTGATTTGAGGGAAACAAGCCCTGTGGACAGGCTTACAAGGAACTGGCCAACCACCAGTGAGAAATTGAGGCTTGCCAGCCAAGTGAGGGGGCTTTGAAGTGGAACCCTCAAACCCAACTGAGCCTTGTCTTGGTCATAGCTAGAGCCGACCTTGAACGGTGCTTATAACCTTGAACAGAGCCACCACATTAAGCCATTCCTAGATTCCTGACACTATAACATAGCGAGTTGTTGCTTAAGATACACAATGAATACAAGCAGAAAAGCCCAGAAGTAATGGTCTGCTCTCTTCATTGCATTATCACATGGCACACAGTTTCAACTTAAGCCATTGCTTATGATGTTTATTTTGATACCTTGGTTTAAGTGCTATCTTCTTAGCTTTTCCACTGTGAAGTCACTCTCTCTACTTCTTTCAATTAACAAATATTTTATAGGAGGAAGTTTTAAGCAATATAAATAGCCCTTCATCAAATGTTCCATTTGTTCACAGATTTCTTTTTCTCAGTATGAGATCTAGATTTACTATTTACTTGAAGGGATGTAATCTGTTATTGCCATTATTTATTTTGATGTTCAAATTGTCCCCAATTTCAGTAGAGTCCCTTCAGCCTGCTCCTGTGTCCTTTGGACATGTCCTCATCATTCTTAGAGCACTTCCCTTATTTCTAGCACAAGATGTTTTAGGCTCATCATGTTCTTTGCCTGTCCTAGCCCTGAAATCAGTCATTTCTCTAAGGATCCCTGATTCTTTTTAGTGGAAAATGGTACTAAAGCCAAGATCTGGGCACTTAGTGTACCCATTGCCACTGCAGGGTCACTGCTTCCAGGGCTACTCAGCATCCACACATTTACATGTTGCATTATATTTTACATATTGCAATATGCATAGGTGTATGTAAGTAGTTATGTACATTTCTTTTGTATATTATATATAGTGTCTATAACCATCAGCACATAAAACAAATTAGGTACTTAAATCTATAAGTTCATCTTCTAATTATAAGGTATTCAGTGTTTATTCTATCCTTTTCCCTTTCACATTAATAACCACTTTCACCAACTATGGAAATGTTACTCTTATTCTAGGTATTTGATTAGTCACCTTATATGTAACCAACCTCCTGTCACTCCTTATCTACCCCTGTCAATCAGGTGTATGTCCTACACTCAGGCTCTGACCACCATCAGCCATATCAGACACACCATACTTATCTTACTTGGGCTCTGATTCCCATTGTAGGTGTCCCCATCCCAGTGTGGGTCCTCTCCTCATGCCTCTTGGGCTCCAACAACCCCCCTTAAGGCTGTCACAGGCTATCTGTGGAGATGTCTGTCCATCCAGTGGCTTTAGGATTGGCCTGTTCAGGAACAAAGTGGGAGGCACAGAGCCTTCAAGTTGTACATTAAATTTCAGCACTCTGGAAGCATTCTACTTCCCAACAAACAAATTTTTATTTCTATACTCATGGGTTATAAATTTTTAGACATACTGAAATATCTTGGGGAACTCCACAAATCCCAAAGCAAACAAAAAAGCAAAGGGCAATAAAAACAAGAGTAACCAAAATGTTCCTAAGAAATGGTTAAGTAAATTGTCGGATAAGAAAGACAGTTCCTCTTCATTTGGGACTTTTGGTTACTCTTTAAAATCTTTATATGTATACTTCATTACTGATACGAACAAGCCATGCTTTATATTAAAAGCAAACAACCATATTAAAAAAAGAAAAGACACAGAATTCAAAGCCCTATTGCTGAATATATCTGGGCAGAGGCTGGAAATCTGTGCTTCCCAAAATTCCCCATTTGGATGTCATCATCAGGAAAATTGAGAACCATTGCTCCACAAGAATCACAGACTACCAGTGCCCAGACAAAGCCATGTAACTACTTAATAAGTCAGGACAGATTTCAAGGCCTATAACCCTACTACTGATACCTTCTTCCAAAATACAGTTGCCTCTGCTTATTCTAGTGATGAAAACCTCTGAAAAGATACAGGTTTAGTAAGCTTCAAATTGACAAGGCCATCAAAATCAGACTGAGAAATTACCACTGCCAAGAGATTCCTCAGGACCTCAGGAGATGTGACCATTATATGTCACTTACTCTGGATCAGAGAAAGGACATTAGATAAAAACTATGTATGTGTATAGGCTTTAGCTCAAAATTATGTGTAAGTATACTAATTGCAACAAATGCACCCTACTAATGGAAGACCTTAATACTACCATAATTGGGTATGAGGTATGGAGGAATTCTACACTGCATAAAAGTGCTATAAGCCTAAAATAATCTAAAATTACAAGGTTAATAGAAAAAATGATGCAGATTGCAAGCTATATAATGATGTGACATGAATTACTCAATGGTTGCACTTTGTAAATGACCAGGAAGAGGCAGGACTATCCATGTGGCGTGAGAATATTGTCACTGGTGTATGATTGACAGGACACATGACTATTGCTGCAGCTCATTGGTTTGTGTTTCCAGGAGTGACAGGCCATGGCTGCTGTAGTTCCAGGACATAAGAAGTCACTGTGTAAATGTCTAATCGATGACCACTTGCTCCAAGGGCTAATCCAGCCCTGTGAGCACATAGTCAGCAAAGATGGTTCTGGGAGGAGCAGTGGCATTCCTTGCCCTTTGGGAATATCTGTTGTATACCTGTTGGCAGACATGCCCTCTCAAAACAGACCCCGCTCTGTGCAGAATAACCAGTCCCTGTTGCTTGTGGTGCAGAGCCAAGTTCATTCCCATTAAATAGCAGTTAAATGGTGAAGTCAGAGCCTATGAAACAATGCAGCCCAAAATCATTGCCTGCTCCCCCTGAGTTTCAGATAAAAGCACAGCTGAAACAGAGGAAAACTGCAGGAAAGTAGATAATATGTCCTTCAAATGGAAAGAAACGTTACAGCTTGTAAATTGCATCCTTAATTGGAAGCCTTTTACCTGTTTCATGTTGGAAAATCATTATGCTTCATTTCTGTAATAACAGAAGTTTTGTAAAAGAACATAAATGGCGTTTTTTTTTTAAATTTTATAGTTCTTAAGAATATTAAAAATGTAATCATTCTGACATACCTAGACCAATAAAAATACCACTGATTGTGCTAAGACATAAAAAGTACTACCATTGCCACTCATCTATGTGGTAGTTTGTCCCTTCTGCCTTCTTCAGAGCAAACATGCATGTGTTCAGTTGTTAGAAGCATCCCCTGCCTTCGAGGACCATCTAAGAACAGGAGTCATCTGGAACCTTAAAGCCTGCCCCTGGTTAAAATAAGTGGGCTAGGACTAGAGGGACCTGGGGCTGGCTGGGCTGGTCAGAGTCAGTTGCAGAAACATAATCCACTGAAAGTAGAGTACACAGTATGTGATTTGTTCTAGGATTTTGAGTGGCTTTTAGAATCCCTGGGGTAGTGTGTGTGTGTGTGTGTGTGTGTGTGTGTGTGTGTGTGTGTGTGTGTGTGTGTGTGTGTGTGTGTGTGTGTGTGTGTGTGTGTGTGTGTGTGTGTGTGTGTGTGTGTGTGTGTGTGTGTGTGTGTGTGTGTAGAAAGAGAGAGAGAGAGAGGGAGAGAAAGAAAGAAAAGAAAGAAAGAAAGAAAGAAAGATAGAAAGAAAGAAAGAAGCTTCCAGGAGTGATTACCAAAACCATATGGCAAACCATCAGAGTAACTGCTTCATTTGCCTTAATTATGAAAGCCATCACAGCAGCTGCTGGGCTCCAAAACTAGCCACTTCAGCTCAGTTTAAAAAGCTGGCACAGCACTGGCCAACACAAAAATTCTTTGCTTTTGCTACAGTTTAAAAAATAGATACCTACAGCCTGCTCTGTAGCCCAATGCAAGTCAACGCATCTTGGGAGTACAAGTGGAAGATAGAATTCAGATCACATATGAACTCCAGTTGCTTTGCTTTTCAGTCTCTGTCTGCACATGAGACACTAGAGCTCAGGTGGATACTGAGCATCTAGTCTACATTATCCGGCAAAGTCTGTCCCTCCAGCCACTCAATTTTCCTGCCTACTTTTCTCCTTGTACAGAACTTACATATTTTTGGGTATGGGCAGCTTTCTTCATTAGGGCCATATGGGGCTCCTTGTAACCTAGTGGTGGATAAACAAAATGACTGCCAGTCTGCCCCTAGATACAGTGGTGATGGCTAAAAAGGAAACTTTTGGAAAGAGACATAGGGAACTGCCACTTCTAGATGGGAAACTGTCCCTTGGGAGAACAAGGCCTACCAGAGGAGAAGTGAGTGGTCAAATGAGGAAAGTTTCTTCTAGCAGCCCTGGGTGTGGAGAGGGAATGGAAATGCAGAGCCAACCAGCAGCAAAGGAAACAGGCAACTAACTGCTTCAGATTTAGGGGTCAGCAACACACACATACACACATACACACACACACACACACACACGCACACACACACACACACACACACACACACACGCATTTAGGTACACATAAAATGGTCCAGGAATGACAAGAATTCTAATCCTGTGTTATGGTCTTAAAACAACAGTTTCCCACTAATAGGAACCAGAGCTTCTGGAGGATGTGGCTGAGTCCCATATCTGTGTTGGGAAATGTAAAAAATAAACCGAGAACATTTTGTCATTTAAGATAGAAAGGGTCACATCTAGAGGACTCAGGAGTGAACTTGAAGAGGCTCCCACTAGAGGACGAGAGGACAGTTTGAACTTCCATAGGAATAATAATTGCAGCTGAATGAAACTCATCAAGTGTGTTTAAAGTCATTTGTTTGTGATGGTAATTTTTTTAAAAATCAGGTTACTTTAGAAGGATAATAAAACATTTTTTATCTGAAAAACTGACAAAGGAAAATAGCCAAGCCTATAATTTTTTTAATTAAATGAATTGTACCACTGAGTAGCCAGATAAAAGATAAGCTGCCTGTAACCACATAATTAAAAGATTGAATAGTAATAAATATTATTATATATCACTGTTAGACATGTATTGTAAAGTAATGGCCATAGAAATACAAATGTTCTCAGAATTTCTAAGGAAAAAACGTAACAGGAAAGATATAGTAGAACAGAACTGTCCACTATTTCTGATGGAAATGTTCCATGCCTCCACTGCCCAGTATAGTGGTAATTAGCTACATGTGGTTATTAAACATTTAACATATGGCTAGTGCTACTGGGGGACTATTTTGAAATTTGCTTAATCATGCTGCACACAGGGGCACACCTGTCACCCCAAACTATAAGGAAAGCACAGTGGGTGAACGCAGTGGCAAGCCCCTGTCATCCCAATGACAAAGGGAAGCACAAATAGGACCAGAAATAAAGGCATAAAGTGAGACCCAATCTTGAAAATAACCTATGCGAAAAGGGACTGGGGGAGTGGCTTATGAGGTCGAGCATCTTCCTAGCAGCGTGAGCCCAGTACCACCACATATCAAAACTTAATTAACTATAAATACAAATTTAAATAGTCACATGTGACTAATGTCTACCATGTTAGACAAGTGTAGTTTGTGAGGTACATTTTGGAATCAGGTATCTATCTACTGGTCCACAGAATGTGGGTAAAATGCAATAGTATGTTTTTAGATGAAGAAACAAGCATTTGTACTGTACATCTTGGGAGAATAGTTTCAAGACTAGGCTTCCATGTGTTGGAGTATGTTGCAAAAATACAAGCAATCTAAAGAGGAAAGTAAAGAGAAGCAAGGAGAAGGAATCTAAGTCAGCATACAGTAGAAATACTTGCATACCCAGGATTATTAAGCACTATTTGTGATATCCAAGATAGATATAGAATCAACCTAGGTGCCCATTAATGGATTAGTGGGTAAAAAAATGTGATATACAGATACAGCAAAGTATTATTCAGACATAGAAAATAATGAAATTATGTTGTTTGCAGGAAAATAGATGGAACTGGAGAACATCATCATTAACAAGAAAATCCCATATACAGAAAGCCAGATATCACATGTTTTCTCTCATGTGTGGAATATACATTTATTAAAAAAAAAAAAAAGACAGAGTAGAAGAGGGAAGCAGAAAAGGGTCTGTGAAAGTGGGAACAAGAGAGGATATTGAGGAGTGAATATATTGAGTCATTATATACATGTATGTAAATAACACAATGAAACCAATTGTTTTGTATCATTACACTAATACTTTTTTTTTTTGTCAGTCCTGGGGCTGTCCCTGAGCTTTTCTGCTCAAGGTGAGTGCTCTACCACTTGAGCCTCAGTGCTACTTCCAGATGTCTGGTAGTTAATTAGAGATGAGTCTTACGGACTTTCCTGCCTGGGTTGGCTTTGAACCATGATCTTCAGATCTCAGCTTCCTGAGTAGCTAGGATTACAGCCATCAGCGCCCAGCTCACTAATACTTTTTTTTAAAGTAATTTTAGCCATGTGCCAGTTGTTTATGCCTATTATCCTAGCCAGCCAGGAGCCTGAAATCTGTGGGATTTTAGTTTGAAGCTAGTTCAGGCAGAAAAGTCCTTGAATTAACCAGCAAAAAAGCAGAGGTGGTGCCAAGCACTGGTGGCTCACCCCTATAATCCTAGCTTTTTAAGAGGCTAAGATCTGAGGATTGTGGTTTGAAGCCAGCCTGGGCAGAAAAGTCTGTGATACTCTTATCTCCAATTTAACCACCAAAAAACCCCACAAGTGGACCTGTGGGTCAAATAGTAGAATCCTAGCCTTAAGCAAAGTAAAGTTCAAGAATAGTGCCCCGGCCCTGACTTCAGGCCCTAAAAACAGCAGGGCTGGAGTCATGGCTCAAGTGGTAAAGCACTTTTTTTGAGTTCAAACCTTAATATGGCCACAAAAAAGAAAAAGTAATTATAAAACAAACACAAATATTATTTTTAACATTTTTTATTATTATCTTTAAGTAGTTGTACAAAGAAGTTCCCATGCTACAAAACTACCATTTATAGTTTATCTACTTCATCAAGATCTTCTGTAAAGTCCTCTTCTGCTGTAATATTCTCTTAATTTTATAAGTCGGTCATGTTCAATACAACCATTTGATGGTATGAAAATGGCAACTTTACAGGGAAAACAGTTTTTGTATATGATAGAAAGGATCCGTGGGAAGGGAAATCCATTCAGCAACTAGAACTATCACTGAATTATCTGGAAATGCTATGTTGGATTTAATGTGTGGCAAAATGCTAATCATAGTAAAAGCATAAGCTTTTAACATGGAAAAGTATCACCTATTATTAAAGTTAGACACACATATATAGATATATATATAGATATATATAGATATATATATGCTTTGATATTTCTGTTACCAACCACAAGTCCTTGTATTATCACTAAGATTGGAAACCATTTAAGTCAGATCTGTGAAATGTTTTCTTGTCAAGCCAATATATATGTTTACTGGTTACTCAATGTGCATATCTGAAAAAAGTCATAACAGGAACTGAACTGTAAAGGGGACTTAAACATTAGTTCTGCACTCACGTAAGGACACAGCTATGATCAGAAATGGTCGTGTTATAAAACCAGTCAAGTGAGTAATTCCACATTGAAGAAAGAGCATAAAAGGACACCAGGAAGGATTTTCTTCGGAAAAAAAAAAATCTGGCATGTCTAATGTATTTCTGCCTGCAGCATTCCTCATCTGTGACTTGGAAATGTAGTTAAGGCTAAATAAATCATCAGTGCTCAGGGATCGAAGCAGTGAGCAGTGGATGTCAAGCAACCCATAAATGAACTAGCAAATGTATTATTCTAAATAAGACTGTCACATACCTTGAAGGTAAATACAGAGCTCTTCTTGAAGATAGAACTAGGGTCTGTAGATAAAAAGAAATGAGTATGCAACGTTGTAATTATAATATCTTATATCTAAAAATACTACTGGCATTTGAATGAGGGGCAATAGTTCTTGTCCCTTTGGGGACTGTAAAGAGAAACTTAAGAATATATTATCTCTATTTATGGCCTGCAGAGAAATATGGAATGTGCAGTATCAAGCCAACTTTCTCTACCAGAATGAATAAAGTCTCACAATTTCCACATCATTTAGTGGTTAAATACTGGAGGGTTTTTTTTTTTCTTCATCCAGAGCAGATGCCATCTAATTTAATTAAAAGACTGTTCCATGTAGTGTGGGAATATTCCTAGAATCTCTCCTTTCTCTTTCTAGTACCCTCTGACACAAGAAAGAGTCCAGAAGGCCCTGCTGTGGGTCTTGGATGATATTACATTCCTTTTCCTCCTCAGAACTGCCTAAATCAACAGGGAAATCAAGTATTTCCTCATTAAGAGATGTGGGATAAACAAATCAAATATTTCTTCACATACCTGATAATCATTCAATTATGCCTTCCTAGTGTAGGGGTTAGTAGTGTTACATTAAGAAGAAAGTTTATGCTGCTGCCTTTATCATAAATAAGATCACATCTAGCATCTTATAAACCTTGAACACAAAACCAGCCCTGATTTTCTTAGACTGGAGATTAAAGCTTCAGCGAGTATCAGAATCACCTGGAAACCTTGTTAAACATCTTGTCTGGGCCCCACCCTCAAAGATGCTCGCCCAGTAGTAAGTCTGGAGTAGGAGTGGAGAATGTATAGTTGTGACAAGTTCCCAGATGATGCAAATGCTGATGGTCTGGTGGAAGCTACACTGTCTTAAGACTATATGGCACTCATGTAACTGGCTTCATGATGGAACATGAGCCCTTGTCTTTCTCCTCCATTATCTGATTATGCCAGTAATATTCATAATATCTTGAACTTCCTTCAGCATTACAATTTTACTCCAAATGCTGGTTGCTTACACTGTAATCTTGGCTACTTGGGAGGCTGAGATTAGATGAACCTCAGCTTAAGGCCAGTCTAGGCAATAAGTTTGCAAGATCCCTTCTCCCCCAGCAGTTGGGCAGGGTGACATATTCCAGTCCTTCCAGCTAGCCAGGACTATTGGGAGACTGGAAAGATCACAGTTTGAGTCAAGCCCGGCAGAAGTACCTAAGAGACTCAATCTCAGTGGAAGAATCTGGGCATGGTAGTATGTGTCTGTCATTCCAGTTACAGTGGGAAATGTAAAATAAGATTCTGGCCAAGCCATATGCCTATGAACCAAGAGACCTTATTCAAAAAATAAAGCCTAAAGCAAAATTGGCTCAAGTAACAGAGTACCTACCTCATGAGCACAAGGTCCTGAGGTCAAATCCCAGCACCATCAAAATAAATGTACAATTTCATTATTTAATCTACAATTTTTTTGTCAGTTGTGTGGCTTGAACTCTGGGCCTGAGCACTGTCCCTCAGCTCTTCAGCTCAAGGCTAGCGCTCCACTACTTGAGCCACAGCACCACTTCCAGTTTTCTGAGTGGTTTATTGGAGATAAGAGTCTCACGGACTGTCCTGCCCAAGCTGGCTTTCCATCGCAATCCTCAGATCTCAACCTCCTGAGTAGCTAGGATTACAGGAGTGAGCCACTGGTTCCCAGCTTACAGTTTGTATCTGGTAACTGAAAAATTCAAAGGGATAGTTGATACATTTTTTGACTCCCTACATAGATTGTTTCTGAACATTAGTTAAGTAGTGTTGAACTAGCCTTGCCCTCAATCTGAAACAACTTAAACCTGGTGTTTGGTAATTCACATTCACAGTGTTTGTGGTCATTTCCCATGATTCCATGTGTCAGTGAAGCAGCTTGTAGAGAAGAGGGTGGGGCCTCCTGATTGATGTATAAGAAGCCCAATGTAATGGGTGGAAGTGTGATTCTGTTTGTAGTTGTCAGCCCTCCATCACTGGGTGGTTATTAGGCTCTGGCCCTGTTTCCTCCCTCTGCCTACCCAGAGGAGTATTCAGCTGAGACCTTTGGGATAGTACCCATGTGAAACAAGTTACAACTTGGTGACTTATCACTCACTTTTGCTCAGGTGAATACAAACGTTAGTTCCCAGAAGTGTCTTCGAGAATGCACTGGATGGTCTGATATAATTCCTGCCAGGAACATTCTCGTGAATGTGCATGTATTCCCATGTAAAGGTCTGGCTTCAAAGACAAAACAGAGATCAGCAGCCTCATTTTACAAATAGACTTTGGGCAGTTCATCTGTATAATGGTGGTTGTAATCCCGTACTTCCTGCCTTCAAAGTGGATGTGGAATTTAAGTAAGATAATGTATGTAAAAGAGCTTTGAGAAGAGACAGGTACTAGACCAGTGTAGCCAGTATGTTTCAAGAAAAGCTGGCTGCCATGGATGCCAATGTGATGATAATCTCTGAAAACACTAATGGAACCACCTTTTTAAAGGGTCTGCTTAAAATGTTTGACTCCAAATATCAATCATGAAAGAATTCAAACGTCTTGCTTTGAATTAGGTATTGAATTAGAAGAATCTGGGCATGGTAGCATGTGCCTGTCATAAATTGAGAAGAGTTTGTGTTCAAGCCCCACAACCAACAACAACAACAAAAAGACTGTCTTTAGAGAAGAGTTTGTATATTACCCCAACCACTCATTATTTTGTGTTAACTGCAAATAGCAGAATTAACTACTGCTTGCTTTGTATTTTGAAGAAAAACCCTGTCAGCTAGTATAACTTGTGATCTGGATGTCTGTCTTAAGAATATTTTTCCCCTTTGGTCATTATTTTTGCAGTGAACTTTATAAAGTCACTTTGCCTTTTGGTTTAAGTTTCCTTAAATAAGGTTGCATGCTAAGACTAGAGTACTTTCAAAGTGAGTGTGTGTGTGTTTCACAAACTATATTCTAAATTTTAAGTTGGCACATGTCAGCCTGAAGTGACTCCACATTTATTTAAATGTGATTTAATGTAGTCTCCAGACCTCCCACAACAGTGTGTTGTCAATAAAGCACTGTACAGTGAGCTTCCTGGATGCCTTTGTGACCAAGTAAGAAAAACTTACCATTCTGGCAAAATTGGTTAATCACCTGTAGAAAACTAAAGCTAGATCCTTAAATATCACTCTGCACCAGAATCAACTCCAAATGGGACAAAGACCTCTGAGTCAAAGCAGATACCCTGACAACATTACAGGATGGAATAGGAGAAACCCTAGGTCTCCTTGGTACAGGCTGAAATTTTCTTAATAAAGACCCAGAAACACAACAAATCAAAGAAAGGTTGGACAAATTGGATTGCATGAAGCTGCAGAGCTTCTGCATGGCAAAGTTAGCAAGATCAATAGAAAGCCCACGGATTGGGAGATCTTCACTAGCCATACAACGGATAAGGGTCTCATATCTAAAATATACTTGGAACTCAAAACATTAAATCCAGCTGGGCGCCAGTGGCTCACTCCTGTAATTCTAGCTCCTCAGTACTGTGATCTGAGGATCACAGTTCAAAGCTAGCCCGGGCAGGAAATTCCATGAGACTCTTTTTTTTTTTTTTTTTTTTTTTTTTTTTGTCGGTCGTGGGGCTTGAACTCTGGGCCTGGGCACTGTCCCTCAGCTCTTCAGCTCAAGGCGAGCACTCTACCACTTGAGCTACAGCGCCACTTCTGGTTTTCTGGTGGTTTATTGGAGATAGGAGTCTCACGGTCTCTCCTGCCCGGGCTGGCTTTGAACCGCGATCCTCAGATCTCAGCCTCCTGAGTAGCTAGGATTACAGGCGTGAGCCACCAGCGCCCGGCTCCATGAGACTCTTATCTCCAATAAACAACTAGAAAACTGGAAGTGGTGCTGTGGCTCAAGTGGTAGAGCACTGGCCTTGAGCTGAAGAGCACAGTGATAGCGACTAGGCCCAGACTGACCAAAAAAAAAAAAAAAAAGAAAGAAAGAAATCACCCAACAACAAATCTTCAAAGAAACAACTGCCTGATAAATAAGTGGCTAAAGACTTAAAGAGAAACTTCTCTGAAGAGGTAATAAGAATGGCTAATAGACACATAAAGAAATGCTCAACTTCTGTAGCCATAAAAGAAATGCAAATCAAAACAACATTGAGATTCCACCTCACCCCAGTTAGAATGGCTATAATCAAGAAATCTAATAATCACAGATGCTGGAGGGGATGTGGCCAGAAGGGAACCCTACTGCATTGTTGGTGGGAGTGTAAACTTGTTCAGTCACTTTGGAAAGTAGTATGGAGGTTCCTCAAAAGACTCCACATAGAGCTCCCCTATGACCTAGCAATCCCACTTTTGGGCATTTACCCAAATGATCACAAACAAAACCATACTAAAGCTACCAGCACAACTGTGTTTACTGCAGCATTATTTACCATAGTTAAGATATGGAACCAACCCACATGCCCCTCAGTAGATGAATGAATGAAGAAAATGTGATATATATATATATATATATATATATATATATATATATATATATGAGAAAGAATGACATTGCCCCATTTGTTAGGAAAGCTTGGAACAAATTAATACTAAGTGAAGTAAGCCAGGCCCAAAGAAACATAGGTCCCATGGTTTCCCATGGTTTCCCATAACTAGCATATGTCTGGGACAAGTACAAAAGGTCAAAAGCTATGTACATCTGACCAGATAAGATGAAGCTAAGCAAAATGAACCCCAAGATAGGGACACAGATTTTTTTTTCTTGCTTGCTTGCTATAAGGTACCATGTGATTTTTTGTTGTTGTTGTTGCTTTGAATTTTCCTCCCCCATGGAATAACCCCTGTTTTCACTTTATTTGATGTCGGTATAATTTGGGGAGGGGAAGGGAAAAAACAAAATGTTTAAATAGGGATACAGGCTGACCCTTTACAACAATGAGATGTACAAGACACTATTTGAAAAACGAACTTTACAATTTAGGTGGGGGGGAGTGTAATGGAGGAGGTGGGTGGGAAGGGATGGTAGGGGAAAAACAAAGGAGGAGGCAACAATGCTTGATAAGAAATGTACTCATTACCTTGCTCATGTAACTATAAGCTCTCTGTATAGTATTTTCACAATAAAAAAAAGCTTATTAAATAAAAAAGAATAAAACAAAAAGAAAAACTCACCATTAATTACAGTGCATCCTAAGAAGATAAAGATCTTTGGTGGTAGAGAGGAGGTCCAGTGTCACTGCACCCCATTGGACTGCAAGTTGCTAAGGTCCCATCTACCTCTGAGGTCCAGCAGTGCTGACTGCAGAGAAGCCCAGCTAACAAAACAGCTGCACATCTAGGATCCCTTTCTGATGTTTCTGATAAACTGCATATGGCAAGGCTGAGGCCCTGCCCAGCAGGACAGGTCCTCCAAGTCTTCACCGGGCCAGCCCTTACTTGGCCCAGAAGTAGAGTGTGGTGCCACTTCAGCTCTCACAATGTCTTTTTAACTCACCATCCTTTGCCATCACCAGTGACCTTCTCTTGACTTTCTTGGGCATCCATGTGAGCATGCACATACTACTCACACATACACTTCTGCAGCACACCTGACTCATCTCTGGAGGGCCTTCCCACCCCAGCTCAGAATGTAATAACTGGTGGGTGTTTAGATTGCCTTATGTTGAAGATGTGTCAGACAGCAAGCTGCATTTTGACAAGGCCTTTCTGAAGACAGTGCCTTCTTCAAGGGGTGGATGGAAATTTCAGGCACTATGGTACACCATGGAGGTGGGAATGGAGTTTTAATAAGGAGGTCCTTGGGTACTTTTCAAATCACCAAAGGAGGAAGAAAGCTGTGTATTACCAATCTACAAGTCCTCATCCAAAAAATGAAAGCCAGGCGATTTAGAAAATTAAGCCATAGGTGCTAGCAAGATGGAACAGTCACTTCATGCCAGCACCTGGAATGAGATCAGATGCTGTATAGGACATGTAAACATTCGTGTGCACATGAAATTGGATGAGGATTATAGTTCTGACAAGGGATATAACTACAAGAAATCTGAGCTGGTCAAGTTTTATGGGCAGAGTAACTCAGCTAACTGTTAAAAGTTTTTAGGATTGCAGAATTGGCACCTAATCATTTACAATACTTACCAAGCATTACAGTGTGCTAGGCACAATGTTAAGTGAGCACTTGACTCATGTAAACCTGTTTTACTTCTCTTAAGGGAGAAAGAAAGTATTAGTACCCCCATTCACTGATTCTTTCTCAACCTTCCTTTAATAAACCAAGTGACCACCATATGCTAAGGGTAAAGAGCAAAACATAAGTCTAATCTCCACCTAAAGTTGCACTCAGTTATGTGGGAGCCAGATGGAGGCCCAGACATCACCTCCCACAAGGCTAGGAACAGAGAGGGGCCTGTGCTGCCTGTGCATCAGAAAATGTGTCCCAGAATGGTGCTTGGCCAGCTCCATCTTCCAGGCAGAAAAGCCAGTGGCCAAGAATGGCAGAGTAAAGGTTAAGGTCAGCAGTTCTCAAGTACTTTTGACCCCTCGGCTCCCTGAGGTCCCTTCTGTAGTTTGCTTTAATATAGCCCTCTCTTCTTTCATCTCTTTCAGAATGCCCATCTCAGCTTTCTCACAAGACAACATCTATGAAGTTCAGCCACCAAGGGTAGACAGAAAATCTACAGAGATCTTCCAAGCCCACATCCAGGCCAGCTATGGTATCATGCAGCCCCTAGGGAGAGAAGATACTTCCATGTACCGAGAATACATCAGAAACCGCTACCTGTGAGGGGACGGAGGGCAGGGCCACCCAGTGTCCCTGAGAAGGAGCAAGAACATCTGAAAGAAAGGCTTAGATTACTCTCTTGTCTCATCTCCAAAGGTAATTTCCCAGAAGTCCTTGCATCTGAAGCTTTTCATTGTTTTTGTACCATGCAAATGAAAAATTATATAAGTAGTAAAGAAATGGCTGAATATGCTGCTAGTGTTGCCTTTGCCTTTTGTGAATGTGGTCAAGGTACAATCACAGCATTACATTTTGATATGTTCTGGGACTTTGTAAGCCTGCTGTGTCCCCAGCACTAGGCAATGTCTAAGGATGTCACAGTCATCGAACTAGGCCAAAGTTAACAGCTTTAAATTTATTCTCATTTTTTTATGTTAACCTTATAATTCGATCAAAAATGCCATTACTCAGAAACCCCTTTTCTTAGAAAATAAATGTTTTTCAATGGTTTAGGAAAAAAGACGATCGAGCAAATGGAGGGAAGCAATTGGTAACTAGTAAATCTTAGTAGTAGTTCTTTGAACTAGTCTAACAATGTATCTGCAAGTATAGCGTTATATCAAATCAAAGCATTAATTTTGGCACAATGACATAATTTGTAATCCTAATACTTGAAAAGCAGATGTAGGAAGATTACAAATTCAAGGCCAGTCTGAGTTACATAGTGAGACCCTGTATCAACAAGATAAATAAATGAATGAGAGAGAGAGAGAGAATAAAACATTATAAAATTGTTATCCTAAATAACTTGTGGTATACATTTACAACATAATTTGGTATGTAGGAAGGTGGGAACTGGTCACATACAGGCCTGGTTTGATCTCTGTATAGTCAGACCCTAATGTAACAACTTCCTGGATTTTCTAACCATTTGACAGAATGAACTTCAGTTCCTTTTGTGTAAGCTCATATTACAAATTGTTTCAGTTCTCTCTCTACCCCCCATAGAGAAGAGAACCAAACTATCCAATGGGAAAAGGAAAACTGGTTAGCCAAAGAGACCTGGAAAGCATTGGCAACCCTGAAATGCTAGAATTCTGTTGAAGGTCCTACATTGTAAACCAGAGTTAAATCTCCACTTATCCTGAAGTCAAGGTTCCAAGGTAAAAGGGATTTTGTGTTGGAGCAGTTTTGATCTCTAACACAGTAGATTATTGTGGGATTGCATAGGAATCTCCCCAAGTCACAGAATAATTCCCAAGTTGCTACCAAGGTGACAATTATAGATCAGATATTAAGCTTCATTTTTAAACTTATTTTTAACATGTCTTCTGAAGGCCCACCTACAATAATGAGAATGAACTTTATACTAAGACCTCTAAGAGGATCTGGAATGCAGATCTTTTGTTTTGTTTATTGTTGTTGTAGAGTTGGTATACAAAAGGGTTACAGTTACATGAATCAGGTGATGAGTACAATTCTTTTTTGAATCATGTCTCCCCTCACTCTCTCCCAGTTTTTCCTTTCTGATCCAACCCACTAGACATACAATTCATTTTTCACATAGTGTCTAGTCGGTACCATACTTGTTCTAGCTTTTCTGTGCCCCACCCCCCCGTTGCCCTCCCAAATACAAACAAACTAAACAAGACAAAAGGAAAAGAAAGCAAAAATAGAAACAATGGCAATTAAAAATGTATCCTGTTTCCTTTTGGAGTTCATTTCATAAAATATTATTTATTATTATTTTGTCAGGTATGGGGCTTAAACTCGGACCCTGGGTGCTTTCCCTATGTCTCTTTGTGCTCAAGCCACAGTACCACTTCCAGTTTTTGAGTGGTTAATTGGAGATAAGTTTCACAGGGACTTTCCTGCCCAGCCCAGCTTAGAACTGCGATCCTCAGATCTCAGCCTCCTTAGAAGCTAGGATTGACATTGCCCCATTTGCAAGGAAATGGGAAGACTTGGAAAAAATATTAAGTGAAGTAAGTCAGATGCAAAGAAACACAGGCTGCATGGTTTCCCTATTTGTAATAACGATAGAATATGTCGAGGATATTTTAGCAGAGGATCACAGTGGCTCAATACCTATGTGCATATGACCATATAAAATGATACTTATTGAAATGAGCTCCAAGAACTGGAAAGAAGAGGGTTTTTTGGTGTACTGTTCATAGTTGTTTCTTTTTTCTTTCTTTTACTTTTCTCTTTGGCTTATTCCCTTTTGATACCGCTTTTCATATCTGTACCCATTGCCTTGTACATAAGTTTGTCTGATTTGGGGAAGGGAAGGGGAATCACAGAAATGGTGGGACAAAGGGTGAACCAGTGCAACAGTGATATTTACTAGACACTATGTTGAAAATGAACTTTACAACTTGGCAGGGAGAAGGGGGGGGGGGCGGGGGAAGTGTGAGAAAATGAGGGAGGAGTAACTTTGTTCAAAAGAAATGTACCCATTACCTTACTTATGTAACTTGTCTGTACATCACCTTTACAATAAATTTTTTTTTTTAAAAAGAGTTTCTTGGGGGCTTTTCTGCCTAGTCCAGCTTTAAACTGCAATCTTCAGATCTCAGCCTCCTGAGGTCTTACAGATGCAAACCACTTTTGCCCAGCCATAAAGTATTACTTTATATGACCATATACACATAGCTATTGAATCTTTGTCAACCACTCCTATGCATATCCTCCTTTGGCCTCAGTGTGTGAATGTGTAGAGTCCTGTATAATTTATCATGTTCCTGTGTGTGTGTGTGTGTGTGTGTGTGTGTGTGTGTGTGTGTGTAATTTAATCATTCAGTGTGTTTACTTGTAGATTTATAGGCACATTCTAGTTACCACAAATGATGGAAATCATGAAGCCTATGTTTCTTTGGCTCTGGCTTACTTCACTTAATGTAATTATTTACCATAGCCAAGATATGGAATCAACCCGGATGTCCCTCAGTGGACAAATAAAGTAGACAAAGAAAATATGGTATATATACACAATGGAATTCTACTTATCTGTCAGAAACAATGATATTTGCCATTCCTCAGGAAATGGAAAGACTTGGGAAAAAATTAAGCGAAGTAAGTCAGATCTTCTTTTATAAACAATCTGAATGTTTATAAAATAATACTGGGGATTGAACCCAGGGCCTCGTGCATGCTAAGCAAGCGTCCATCACTTGGTAGCTCAGCCTTTTGTTTTCTTGTGTATGTCTGAGATGAGGTCTCACTAGTATTGCCTCCAAGTAACTAGGATTACAGGTGTGTGTCTGGCCTGAACTTAACTTTCTTTAGCTATAAAATGAGAATAGTAATTGTTCCTTTGTTGCTTCATGGCAAAGTTTAGAGATAGGGTATGTAAAATATGTTGCCATGGATTCCGGTATTGATGCTCAGTCAGTAGCGTCTGCTGTTGATGAAGGGAGCAATGGAGGAGATGGTGGTGGTAAGGCAGCGAGAGTGATTTTATAGCCTACATCCTAAGATTCTTGATTTAAGGCAAGTACCTATGACCTCAGAGTTCACATGACTTTCAGATAACAAACTGAGCTAATGTAATCCTGCCATTAATTTATTCTTATTATCTCAACTTTAACTGTATGAGAGCTTACAAATTGAGGTGCATATAAACAGTAAGTACATATCTGATGCTCTGACAAGCTAACACATCATGGAAAATATAGAGGCTGCCTTATTTGTAGATCCTAGGGTACAAAATATACAATAAGTAAGAATATGAGCTTTTGGCCCTCATAACTTACAGGTCAGCACATGATTTTGAGCAAATCACTTTAGAATTTCTCAGCCCCCCCCCCTCCCCGTTTTTCTCATCTAGTCTTGAGAGTGGTGGAAAGAGAGAGAAAAGGTAATGCATGTATGCATGTAAAGCATTAGGCATGGTGTGTGTGTCACACAATAAATACTCACTAAATGTTAGCTTTAATGATCACTGATGGTCATAGTTATACACATCTGTAATCCCAGCTACTCTGCCGAAATACAGTGGATAACAGTTCAAAGCCAGCTCAGGGAAAAAGTTTAGCAAAACCATATCTCAACAAACTGATTATGGTGGTACCTAGCTGCAATCTCAGGTATGTGGGAGTCATAGGTAGGAGAACTACAATGTAGTCCAGTCCTGCCTAGGCAAAAGTGAGACCATATCTGAAAACATAACTAAAACAAATAAAGGGGGGTTAGGAATATGACTTAAGTGTAAAGAGTATCTGTCTAATAAGCATGAGGCTCTGAGTTCAAAAATCCCCAAACTGAAAAAAAAATCACTGATGATTGTGGTCACAGCCATTTATTATCCTGGGAGGGAAGGCCCCAAATATTCATCTTTACCATGTTCTCATCACTGAGAAAAGAGAAGCCTTTCCAGTTCATTTGGGCATTGTGGATCTTAACTCCTCAAATCAAGCAATCTATATGAATCTTCAAACAGACTGTCTCAATCCACCATGACTGGGGGTAGTATAATGACAGGAGACCAAGCGTGGAACTGTGGTCAGTTGTCCACTGGGTGAGAATGAAATTGCTTAGAGTGCCAGAGAAGGTAAAGTTGTCCTAATGTCCCCAACATGCTTCTTGAAATCCTGTCAAAACAGGATTTTTGAAACTTATTTTTGGTAGTTTCCCAGCTCAGCATCTTTCAGTTGTTTTGTTGAGATAAGAAATACTTGTTGGACTGGACAAGCAGAGCCAGCAGGATTGTTTGGATAACTGAATCTTCCACTGGAAGTCCTGTGATCTCTTTTGCTTCTTAGGCTTATGACCCTCCTTTTGGAAGATGTAGTGCTGACTTTGGACCCAGCACATGTTATTATGTGCTGCTAGCCCAGGTCTCGCTCTTTTATGGACATGGGCAGCTTTCCTCAATAGACACTTGAATCCTCTGTTCCATTTGAGAACCCAGAGGTTTATTTATTAAGAAAGGACATTAAGCTGTCATTTAATTCTTGCTACCCACACACAAATATTTTTGCACTCTCATTTCTTCAGTACAGTATTTGAGAGGACTCTGGTGTAATTGCCAACTGGTTGGTAGATAAAAATTATAATCTGAATTATTCCTCAGTGACTGAAGAAGATGCTTTGCAAAGAAAATTTCAACACAAACCACTTGTATTGGTTTACAAAGAAAGTGGAGGGCTGGGAATTAGGATTTGCTAAACTAAGCGAGAGCTACTAGTCTAAAAAGCAAGTAAAATGGCATGAATGACTCAAGAGAAAGAATCACAGATAGTGTGCCATGCAATTAGCTGTGAAAACAAGGAAAGTGCCTCTCCACGTTTTCATTGCTGCTAAGAAGCAAATTTTCTTCCAGCACTCTCCTACCACCATCATTTTTTCTTTTTGAAATGAGAATTACAACTTAAAAGCACCTGCTAGCCAGGCATTGGTGGCTCACAGCTGTAATATTAGCTAGTTAGGAGGCTGAGATCTGGACGACTGCTATTCAAAGCCAGCCTAGGCAGAAAAGTCATGACCTAAGTGATAGAGCACCAGCTGTGAACAAGAAATCCAAGTGTGTGAGGCCAACAGTACTGGCACAACAGTATGTATGTAGGTAGGTAGGTAGGTAGGCAGATAGACAGATACAGACATACATACGAAATTTTCTTTTGTCTTGCTCCACATATCCCATTCTTATACCTTAGAGATAATTAGGCTGATGATTAAATCCACTACCTAGTCCCAAGATGGCAGACTGTCTAAGTAAGATGAATCCCAAAAGTCCTGCACTCTGGAGACATCATATTATGTCACCTGTGGCTACAGTAGCTGGGTATGTCATGGGTGTCTTTTTGGGGTATGCTGTGAATGATTAAATGTGTATCTGAGCATCTTTGGCTTGAGGAAAGGAAGAAGGTCATGTTTATACTGAACAGCTACCAGTCCACATGTGTGCCCACTGGCTTGTCATATTTATCCATCCACTGTGGCTCCTCCCTCTAACTCTGACTTAACAGTATTACTATGACAATGTCAGGACCTTTCTGATTTTGAATGTGCGGAGCATTGTCAGGGTGCTAGTAGGCTGGTCCCTGGAGTTGAATGTGTTGAAGATGAAGAAGACTCCTTCTCAGCTGAGAATCCTATAGCATAGACAGAAAGACAGATGGGGAAGAAATCCTTATACAAAAGGATTTCTCCAGATCATTGGCTCTGCACACTTCTACAGGGATTTTTTTTTAATTGAATGTGGCTTTCAGAGAATAGGGAGAAGCAGGTTCTCCCTTCTACAGAAGAGTAAATAAAAGGGAGAGCATTTAAGAAGTGACTTAAAGGGCTGGAAAGGTGGCTCAGTGGTAGAGCGCTTGCCTTGCATGCATGAGGCCCTGGGTTTGATTCCTCAGCACCACATAAGCGAAAAGAAAAAAGCCGGAAGTGGCGCTGTGGCTCAAGTGGTAGAGCACTAGCCTTGAGCTGAAGAGCTGAGGGACAGTGCCCAGGCCCAGACTTCAGGCCCCACGACCGGACCCAAAAAAAAAAAAAGAAGTGACTTAATTGGGATGAGGGGTAAAGTTGGGAAAATAGGTCAGGAGCAGTGGTGACGGGCCTGAGGTGCAAATGCAATGGTTCTCAATGAGGCTCTCAATCCCATTACCACCAGAAAAAGAGTGAAGACCCCTAAGAGATCTTGTTACATGGGTCCTATCTGTCAGCATTCACCACACTTAAACTGAAAACTTTTAAAGTCATTAATAAAAAAAATTAAAAACTCATCAGGTCTTAAGGAAAATAATAGAGTTTTATGAAAGGTAACACCTCCAAAAACGACTTTGGTATTGTTTTATATTTTTTTAAAAATCTGTATTTTTGGGGCTAGGAAGGTGGCTCAGTGGTAGAGCACTTGCTTTGCATGCATGAAGCCCTGGGTTTGATTCCTCAGCACCACATAAGCAAAAAAGAAAAGCCGGAAGTGGCGCTGTGGCTTAAGTGGTAGAGTGCTAGCCTTGAGCTGAAGAGCTGAGGAACAGCGCCCAGACCCAGAGTTCAGGTCCCATGACTGGACCAAAAAAAAAAAAATCTGTATTTTTGTTGTTGTTGTTGTTTTGTCAGTCATGGGGCTTGAACTCTAGGCCTGGGCACTGTCCCTCAGCTCTTCAGCTCAAGGTTAGTACTCTACTACTTGAGCCACAGTGCCACTTCTGGTTTTCTGGTGATTTATTGGAGATAAGAGTCTCATGGACTTTCCTGCCCAGGCTGGCTTTGAACCGTGATCCTCAGATCTCAGCCTCCTTAATAGCTAGGATTAGAGGCGTGTGCCACCAGCACCCAGCTGACAACTGGATTCTTGTATCTTCTGTAACTCTGGATTCTTGTATCTTCTGTAAATGAATGGATATTAATTGTACAAAATGATTTATTTGTGTTAATCTGTGGAGAAAATTTGTCTCTACACTGATAGAAACTTGTAGTGGGGGGAGGGGGAGAGAGGAAGGAAGGAAGGGAAGGAAAGAAGGAAGGAAGGAGAAGGGAGGAAAGAGAAGGATAGAAAGAAGGGAGGAAGGAAGGAAGGAGGGGGGGACTATCTTCCTAGTATATTTCAACAAGTGGTAGACTCTTCTTTTTGGCGGGGGGTCCAGTCATGGGGCCTGAACTCTGGGCCTGGGCACTGTCCCTCAGCTCTTCAGCTCAAGACTAACGCTCTACCACTTGAGCCACAGCACTACTTCCGGCTTTTTTCTTTTCGCTTATGTGGTGCTGAGGAATCGAACCCAGGGCCTCATGCATGCAAGGCAAGCGCTCTACCACTGAGCCACCTTCCCAGGCCCAAGTGGTAGACAGACTCTTAAATGTCAGTTACATTGTAAACTGAAACTAGCATTCATACCCATTGGTCTCTTTTGAGCTTCAAATGGATGTTTTACTTGTGCATGGTTTTGTAAAACTTTATATTGATTATATGCAAAATATTTGTTGGGCCAATCTTCCAAATGTAGCCAGCCAGTCTTCTAGAAAAGCTTTTAAGCACTGGGAAACTGCCAGCCTCATCATGGTGGATACAAGTTTTCCAAAATTTTAATGTTTGCTTGAAAGCTCAGATTTTATCATTGGCAACAATACTGCTGGCTTGCCTTAGAATGATGATCAGGCGGGGCTGGGAAGGTGGCTCAGTGGTAGAGCACTTGCCTTGCATGCTCGAGGCCCTGGGTTCAATTCCTCAGCCCCACATAAGCAAAAATAAAAAAAAAAAGCCGGAAGTGGCTCTGTGGCTCAAGTGGTAGAGTGCTAGCCTTGAGCTAAAGAGCTGAGGGACAGCGCCCAGGCCCAGAGTACAGGCCCCAGGACCGGACCAAAAAAAAAAAAAAAAGAATGATGATCAGGCTCACTTTGTTAATTGTCAAGAGGAAGACTACCAAATTAACTGTAGTTTGTCTGACAGTTGTACTTCCAAGTAAAAAGTCATCCATGAAGAAGTGACTAATTCTACACATGGCCCCAACAATTGCAGTGTTCCTAACAGTCAATTAGTGTTGTATACCATGAAATGCTGTGGTATATCTCCCACTTGATCACACAGAGCATTTTAAAAGATTATACCTGCAGGGAAAGATTTAATTAAATTGAACCAAGAATGTGATCGTGAAGTATATTTTATCAATGTATTTTATGACCCTGCCCTGATTAATGCTACCACTCCAGCTGTTTTTCTCTCATTGCATTTGCACCATTAGTGCAAATGTTGGCACAATGAAGAAATGAAAACAGTATCTTCACATCATTATGAAAGTAGCTTGGACCTAGCAGACCTGCTAAACAGGTTTCAAGAACTCCCATGGGGACAAGAGCAACATTTTGGGGGGGTGTTTTTGTGTGTGTGCTGGTCCTAGGTCTTGAACTCAAGGTGCTGTCTTTGAGCTTCTTTTGTTCAAGGTTAGCACTCTACCACTTGAGCCACAATTCTGCTTTTGGCTATTTGGTAGTTTTTATTGGAGATGAGAGTCTCATGGACTTTGCTGCTTGGGTTAGCTTGGAACCTGAATCCTCAGATTTCAGCCTCCTAAGTAGCTAGAATTATAGGCATGAAGGTAAAGTTATTACTGCCAGCACCTGGCAATTGAGCCACATTTCAAGAACCATTATACTAAGGGGCCTCAGGAATAGGCTGTTAATGTGTTGAGAGTTGGGACCTATCACAGATCTGGAAGGAGTACCTCAGTTAGACACAAGACCTCTGGTGCTCACAGCACCCTGAATTTTAACAGAACGAATTGTATGACTCTGTAGCCCTGTGGTACGTGTTACCTCCCAAGAAGGTAGTGATTCACACTCATCTGCTTCTCCCAAGCTCAGAATCCACCTAACTGCCAATCACTGAGTGCTGCTGAGTGATTCTCTGAGGGTCATGCTAGCAGCGCTGTGACTCTGGACCTCAGGAGCAACAGGAGGTGTGAGTCATCCTATTGCCTTTGAGCTAAGCCATTTAGAAAGATGTTAACACATTCCTGTTTGAAAACCTTCCAGAGAGATTTGACTGCACCTTCCTTCAACCCCTCACATGCTAGCATGGTGCCTTCATCTACCTGGTACCAATAGCCAGGGATGCTCAGAATATAAACTCAATCATGCCTTGTCATTCTTGAGGGGAAAAAAAAATTACACAAATATGGAGTTTGTTTTTACTTGCTACATCAAAAAAATGGCTAGTGATGAATTTTCATTTTATTGAATTTATTCATTGAAAATAATTCAGTCCACAGCACTAAAAATTCCTTTTTGTCTTTTTTTTTTTTTTTTTTTGTCTGTTATGGGGCTTGACCTCTGCACCTGGGTACTGTCTTTGAGCTGTTCAGATCAAGGCAAGTGCTCTACCACTTGAGCCACAATGCCACTTCCAGATTTCTGGTAGTTAATTGGAGATTAGAGTCTCACAGACATTCCTGCCCAGGCTGCCTCTGAACTGTGATCCTCAGATCTCAGCCTCCTGAGTAGCTAGGATTACAGGTGTGAGCCACTGGCGCCCAGCTCATTATTTTTTCATAAGACAGTGTCTCAAAAAAAAAAAAAAAACAAAAAACAAAAAAACCATGCTGGCCTTGAACGAACTCTTGATCCTTCTGCCTCAGCTTCTGGAGTGTGGGAGTCTGGGCTATAGGCATGTGCCACCAAACCTGGCCAGAAATTCCTAATGATGTGCCTTTGCATCCTCATGTATTTACATTTGATGACTTTCTCAGGAGAAGATTAAATATAGATCATATTAATGTGCTTTTTAATTTTTTACTTTCCTATTAATTATATAAAATTATGATATAATTCTCTATTTCCAGACAAACTAACCACAGAGGTTTGGTTTTCTCTAAGAGACGTGGATAACAACTTTATTTAGTTCTACTTCAGAAAAATGAATTTGAGATTGTCAATAAATCACATGTGATTTTAAAAAATCCTCTCTGAATCTCCTTCACTGATTATGGAGTCATCTTTAATTCATTTCAATAAAACATTTAATTTTGCCTGCATCTTCAGAGAGAGAAATTCACAGGTCAGCTTGTTCACGGAAAACATTTAGTAAATGGAAGTATATGACCTTTCTAATCATCATTTTAGGTCAGTCAGACTTCGTGTAAAAATCTATCTTTTCCTCATGAAATCATAGGGGGTAGAGAATTAACTGTCTTTTAAAATCTTGTGAGAATCTTCTACATTAAAATTATAATTACCTATTCAGAAAACTCCAATGATTATCTATATTAAAGACTCCCATTTCACATATTAACTGGGTGAGTTTTCATTGTAATTAAGTCAACTAATGGAGTGTTGGCAGTCCTGGAGAGGGGCTGTTATGGATCTCCAGTAATAGTGGCACTAATCTGCTCGTGCCCTGGGATGTGAGGTTTTTGGTTTGCCATCTTGACCTGCTGGGAGGTTGTGTTTCAAAAGTTTCTGGTTGCACCTCCCCCTCCCTCACCCGTTTCAACCTACACACAATCTAGGGATGCAATATGGAAATGTTAGTCAGCTTTCCATTGCCACAACAACTACCTCAGATAAACCAACTGGTAAGGAGAAAGGGTTGATTTAGATTCATAGTTTTGGAGTTTACTCCACTGGTTTGGGCCTGTGCTTAGGCAGCACATGATGGTGGAGAGTATATGTCAGAGCAAAAACCAATCACCCCTTGGCCAGGAAGCCAAAGAGAGTGGGAAGTGAAGAATGGGCTAGAAGGCCCTAAATCCTAAAGACCTCCTATGAGGGGGTGTATACTTGAATATACAAGCTAGGGGCTCAGTCTTTAATACATGACATGTAAGATCCAATGTATAGCAACAGAAGTTCTAACTGAAGCACATTGCCTTTTCTTGCCCTGTGCTCCAATCTGTGCATTCAAATGGATGGAAATTATTTGGGAAAAAGAAATGGCATCTGTATTAACTGTTTCATGACTTTCTTAGCACTGTTTCCTAAACAATACAATATAATAACTATTTGCATATTATTTTCATTGTATTCAGCATTATAAGTAATCCAGAGATGAGTTAAAGTATACAGAAGGATGTTCATAGGTAATAGGACTGTATAGGCAAATATTACATAGTTTTTATTAAAAGGACTTGAGCATCTAAAGATCTTGGTATCTGTGGAAATCCTGGAACGAATCCTCCACAGGCCCTGAGGGATAACTGTATAAGGGGTTCAGTTACATCCCGGTCTGGAGGAATGACCTTTGCAGTCCTGGCAGGGCAGTGTGAATTGGACTATCACCTAGATCCATTTGTTATCTGGCCTTTGTGAACCTTCCTGCTAACAGGAGCCATAATGGTATCTTGCACCTCCAGGTGTCAATGCCAACTCAGATCTGTCTACTAATTGGTCAAGGGCAGGATTTAAAATCAGACAGCCTGCATTCAGATCTTCATCCAGAGCTTGGCCAACAAGGGATCTTGAGCAATAGTTAACCTCTGTCTATTTTTCATTTTTATGAAATGTCTAAAATATGATTATTTGAATAGTGTGAACTGCGTTGGGTTTGTGAGAGTTAAATGAGATATTTCATAAAGATCTTAGAATTCCTGACCCATTGCAAGCACTTTAATACCCTGATATTCCTATTAAGGAATTAAAGGCCATTTAAGATTCCAAAGCTAGGGAATACTCTGAAAATCTGAGAAGTCTGCAAATGTTAGGCATTTCTGTATCTTAGCACCTAGTTCTTCTCTGGTTTGGAGTCAAAAACAAAAATAAAAGAAGCTTGGTAGGGAGGAGGTGGATGGCTGAGGAGAGCTTTTGATCTGAAGAAAGGTTCAGCAGCAGAACTTAACAAAATGTGACTGGAAGGCTGTGTTCAGAGAGGAGGGGACCTGACTCAGACACAGCCCATTCCTGGGACATAAGTCCAAGAAAAGCAGAGCCTACAATGGCTCTTCCAACCATAGAAGAAGTTCCATACCCTTTGGGGTATATAAAATACTAAGAGAAGGGTACAGAGCAGCTAAGGCTGAGTTTGGAAAACCTTTTAAGGGTTCCTATTCACATCATCTGGATAGGAACCTAAAATGTTCCCATGAGAGCAGCCTACAGTGGCATTGGGCAGAGATGGTGCTTGAGTGTCCTTATCTATCTGTATGTAACTATGTGAGGAATGTTTTTATTCATCACAATTCCAGACTGGCAAATTCTCATTAGAAACCTCATTACAGATCATCTTCTATGGTGGGGAGGTCGCGTGTTAGAAGCATGGAGGACATTAAGCAAAAGGCCTGATGGGGAAGACAGAGAGCATCCTGGTGAGGACAACTTCCACCAGAAAAAAAAAAAGTAGTGATGAGAGAAAAGGAATGAGAGAAGCAGCCCCTGTGAAGGATCACCCAGGGACTGAAGACAAAGTTCAAGTGGTCCTGTGTCAGCTATAAGAAAATTTTTGAATTCAAGCCCCTCGATACCAACACACACACACACACACACACACACACACACACACACACACACCACCACCACCACCACCACCACCACCACCACCACCACCACCACCAACACCACCACCACCACCACCACCACCACACCACACAGAGGATCACTCAGAACTGAATTTGAACCAGGTATGGTAGTTCAAACCTGTAATTCCAGTTACTCAGGAGACAAAGACATGAGAATTATGGATTTGAGGCCAGCTTGGGCACAGTGAGTGACATCCTCTCTCAAAACCCAAATACAAACTTAAGGGCTGGGGGTGTAGCTCACTTCCCCTGGGTTCAGTCCTCAGTACTACAAAAAGGAGGGGAAAAGGCCAAAAGAATCTTTTAAGTTAAAAAAAAAAAAGGTGTGTGAATATATTTACAGATACATGAGTGTGTCTGGAGAATGTTGGGGTTTTTTCATGTGATACCATACTGAGCCTGGTCCTGGAGGCAGTACAGTAGAACTTGAGCTGCAGACCTGCACCTCCACAGTCTGGCAAAATAACAGGTTGATTTTGCCAGGGGAACCAGAGGTTCCTTTATCCTGAAGCCTATATTACCCAGAACTCAGCCAAAATACTGGCATTGGAAGCCCGATGGACAGACAGACAGATGGACCATGGCTGTTCTTACAGTGCCCCATAGAACAGCTCGGTCCTCACTTCTCCTTGGCCAGACTGCACAGTGTTGCCACCCAGCTGCCCCAGAGCTCTATGAAGGCCATTGTTGGTTCATACTCCCCGCCCCCCACCAAAAACATACCCTGTGTCCTTGACACAGCAGTTCCTAGAACCACAAAAGATCCCAGGGATGAACTGGGCAGCCCAGAACAAAGAGTCTTGGGCAGACCTCAAGACTTTCCCTCAGCTGGAAGCATGTAGATAGGGCATGGCAGGATGTGTCTCAGTCTTCCGGATGTGGCTCCCTGCCTGGTTTTACATCCCTTTCATCTTTCAGTGCCTTCACATATACCACCAGACAGTTTGGTAGCAGAAAGAATGCTGAGATCATTGAAAAAGTGGAAACTGCCGCATTATGATCCAACTCAGAGACAAAACTGTGTCATTTTCTTCTATCATCAGCAATAAGGAGCGATCCAACCAGATCACTCTCCCTTGCTCTGAGAAGGAAAAGCTCACCCATAGAAAGAATTCCAGCAACCTTTTCCCTTTATCATAAACAACAGAGAATTTCAGTAAGCCACTTTTTGAAAAATTGCTTTCATTACGAGAATGTGTCTGTTCCACTACTTTCTGAAGGAAGGGCAGAGGTGTTAACAGTCTTTGGCATTGCAAACAAATTTTCCACAAAGACTTTCAAGGCAGAAGCCCTGTGCAAACACAGCTAATGGCCACTACTTTCCTGCAAGTTGGTTCACCTGGGAGGAGAAAGGTGATTTCTTGCCAGCCAGAGCTGCTTACATTCCTACATTTATTGTCCTCCAATGTGGTATTCCACAGTAATCTCAGGCTAGGGTTCTTTGAAGACTCTCGGGGGACCCAGACACTGAATTTGAAAAATCATCACTCGGTACTAACCCCAGCCCAATGTCCCCCATGATGGGCTTCTGCCTCAGCTCCCATAGACCTGTCTAGTCTGCAATACGGCCTGCCAGGGTGAAGCCAGCAGTAGAATCAGAGAGGCAGTTTAGGGCCATCAAGAGCCTTAGGAAATAGCACCAACCTCTTCAGACGCTCTTAGAGAAGTTACTTAAGTCATCTTCACTGTCAAGTCCATCACTGTCAAGTCCAAGTTCCTACGAATTCCCTCTTCTCAAGCCAACGTACTCAACAGCAGGTTGTGGGTCCATATTTGCATCCAGCTGTCCCTGCAGGGAGGATGCAGCTAAGTCCTCGATTGGTTGCCAGCCTTGGCATGTGTTCTCACTTTAACTCACTCACAAGTCTACGAGAGGCCATTATTTTCCTTTTGATGGGAGAATAATTTTCTCCCATTTGCCTTCTACTCCCTCTACCCTTACAATCAGGCCATGTACCTGTTAGGTCTGCCTGGGAGAAATGGCCACTTCCCCTTGTTCTGTTTTCCCACACCCAGAAGCCCCTTCCCAGCACCTGTAATCCAGGCAATTGGCACATCTGGGGGCAATGGGGGCCCCCTCTCCCCCCAGCTCTGAGGCTACTTCCTTATCCAGAGGTCACCTTCACATGCTCTGTGGCCATACTTCTTCCTCGCCTCTCCCCACCATAAATACTCTCTCTCTCTCTCTCTCTCTCTCTCTCTCTCTCTCTCTCTCTCTCTCTCTCTCTCTCTCTCTCTCTCTCTCTCTCTCTCTCTCTCTCTCCATAGTGATTGGGAAAGAAATAAGGGGCTCATTTCTATGTTGGGTTCTGCAAGCCAGTGTGACACAGGAGAAAGAAGGAGGATATTGGGGTTTCTAAAATGGCTGAAGACTCAAGCAACCAAAACAAAAAACCAGCCTGGTGCCAGTGGCTCACATCTGTAATTCTAGCTATGTTAAACGGATTGAGGTTCCAAGGGAGCCTAGGCAAAAATTCTGAGAGACTCTTACCTCCAATGAACCAGCAAAATGCCAGAAGTAGAAATATGGCTCAAGTGGTAAAGTGCCAGCCTTGAGCAAGAGGCCCTGCATTCACATTCCAGTACAGGCACCAAAAAAAGGGGAAAAAAGAAAAAAGTCTCTTTGAACTCCTTTCTCCTCTGCACTACAGAAAGGATAGAGCGACACAACTAGACTTTGGAGGTTCTAGAGAGAAGGGCAGGGGCAGAATATATATTTTCTAAGGATGGGCACAATAGCACATGCTCTTACAATCAGAGTGTGATCCTCTTCCCAACAAAGGTGTGTCTTGGTCCTCCCCTTGGATCTGGGCAGGCTTGAGACGACTGGATCAGTGGCATTTAAAAGTCTGTACTTCTCTTTCTTGAATGTGAGTCGCTCCCCTGTGTGCCCTGAGCCACCATGCCATGAAGAAGGCCACATTTGATGGGGAAGGCCCATAGTGGTGTTTTGGGCAACAGACTACTGAGGTCCCTGAAGCCCAGAGCCTTTCTGGTGGTGGCACTGACTTGTTTTCCTGGTACATCCTTGCTTTCAGCTGCCATCAGTGATCTCCTATGGCTGAAGAGGTCTCCCAATGATTCTTGCTCTCAGCTGCCATTCTGAGACATTTGATGCCCAGAGCCAGAAAAGGTAAAATGTACTTATGGGCTCTTTGAAAATTCTTGACTATATTAGTCTGTTTTCTGCTATTGTAACAAAATACCCCCCCACACACACACATACCCAGATGAGAGAATAATTGGTTTGTGTAAAGCAACTTTTAAAAGGAATAAGCTGCCAGCCTAGGCCTTTTCTAATGAGGGTTAAAGCAGAGGGGGCTTTGTGTATCTTCTTGTCCTTGCCGGGAGCTGGAGTTAAATCCAGATCCACCACCACCACCACTCCCCAGACCCTGTGCCAACCGCCATGCCCCCCTTGAATAGAATTTGCATTATCATCTTTGACAAGTACCATGAATATTTCTTTTCGTTAACAAATCAAATGAGGTTAATACTCCTTTAGGAAAAACTATTACGGCTAAAATGTCACTGCTTTTCCTGAGTCTTATAATTAAAGAGCATGTGTTTTAATTTTTTCCACAAGTGATGAACCAATGACTATGGAGGCTGAGGACACACACAGATCACCGCTGCTACCTTCCCTGAGGGCAAGGCCACCAGCCTTCACAGAACACAGATCTGAGCCCAGGCCAGGCCTCTAAAGAGGAGGGAGAGCTGCAGGATTAGTCATGAGATTATACCTAGCAGGTGCAGTTGAAGGAAAGGCAAGAGGCAGAGAGTGAGGGAAGCCAGGCAGGGGTCTCGTGAAGAGTGGCCGGAGCCATTGGTTCCCCTCCTGATGCATGGTGACTGAACATTGCGCATGCTTCTACGCCGTCCACTGTGTGGATAGGTGTGACTTGAGTGTCCTGAGGGTGGGAATTAAATCTAACCTTGGTGTTTAGAGGTGGGGCTTTGGGAAGGGGATTAGAATTAGATAAGGATTTTAGGTAAGTTTTGAATGACTGAATTTGGTGGCTTTATAAGAAGAGAGAGAGAAAAGAATGCTGCCTGTCCATTACCAGGTGATCCTCTGTACCACCTTAGAGCCATCAGGAAGGCCAGCACCAAATACGGCCCACAGCCATGCACCTCCAGAATTATGAGCAGGAACAAACCTTTTATTAGTGACTTAGCCAGTCCCTATTTTGTGTTATTTGGGGGTGGAGGGAAGCTGGGCACCAGTAACTGATACCTGCAATCTGAACAACTCAGAAGGAGGAGATCTAAGGATTGAGGTTCAAAGCCAGCCTGGACAGGAAAGGCTGTGGTATCTAACCACTAAAGAAGCTGGAGATAGAGGTATGGCTGTGGCATGCCAGCCTTGAGTGGAAAAGCTAAGGGACAATGAGAGGCTCTTCGTTCAGGCCCCAGTACACACACACACTTTGTCTGTCTGTCTGTCTGTCTGTCTCTCATACACACACACACACACACACACACACACACACACACACACACACACACACACACACACACACACACACACACACACACACACACACACACTATACTAGATGGGAGCAGGAATAGTAAAACTGCCATGCATGTACATGGATGCTACAAACTTCTATCGTCCTAATGCTGGGCCAAGAAGAAAACACCTTTTCATTGTATATTATCACATAAAGCTTAGAAAGAATGAGAACAAAACTTACTGATTGTACAAGGAAATCAAAGTCCCAAATGACTCAAGACACATATTCCCAAGGTCTCTTTGCCCACCCCAGACCCTTCCTCACCTTCTGCCTCTCCTAAGTAAAGGGCAGTCTCCACCCTTTGAGGGCAGGGCTGCATGAGGACTGGAGCCATTCACAGTGCAAATTTGTGTTATACTAGTGCTCATGACTGTGTGTCGGGGGGAGGGGGAGAGGGGGAGGGGGTTTTATTGGGGCACTTCACTGCTATAGGGATGAGCTGTGTGGGTTCTAGTCCTCTGAAGGCTCAGAACCTTTGTGGTGGTGGCACGGAGTTGTTTAATGGATCCTTCCTTCATCTACCCTCCTGGGCAGGTTTTTTTTTTTAATTTTTTACTCATTTATTCAAAATTTGGTCATTCACTGAAGAAGCACTTCTCCTTTGCCAGGCAGGTACTAGGAGCTAGGGGTGCAATCATAAAAAAAACAAAAACAAAAAACAGACTCTGCCTAGCTCTTTGAGAATTAGCCATCTTGAAATGTGCAGAGACAGGTATTTCTTGAACATTTACTATGTGCCAAGTGCTATTCTGAACATTTCATTTCATGTATAATAATAATATTGTCATCCTCATCTGGTACAGGATGAACTTCTCCAGAGAGAAGAAATAATTTGTCCTGGGTCACACAGCATCTAAATAGAACTAGTATTCAAACCACACATTTTGGGCCTTGACTGTGAACTCTTAACCCAGTCTGCCCAAGTATCTCCAGCCAAATCCCAGGATAAGACCCATGGGTAGCCAGAGGCAGCACAACTTGGGAAGTACTTTGAAAACAAGGTAGACAATTATTCACAACAGCCCAATGAGTTGACAACAGATGGCAGAAGCAGCTCCAGCCCCCATGGAGGCCACAGTGGAAGCTGTAAGATTACAGAGGTACTGGGACCTCTCCAGCAGGCTGTGGCAGGGGTCTGTCCTGTCTAGCAGCAGAGGAGACAATGAAGTCTCTGGGGCTTCAGTCACAGAGAGAGATACTGGGCAACCCGGGTACCACAGCGCCTCCTCGTGGTTGTGCTCACAGGGGTCTGGACCGCCAGGAGGCTGGGAGAGTCCTTGAGACCCACCGAAGAAGGGAGGGTTGGCTGCAAGTAGAGAGGTAAAAGGAGCAAGGGATGAGGCTTCCCCTGCTCATTTTGCCCTCAGCCTAGTGATGCGTACTGAAGCATAGGATTTCCAGTTGAGCTTTGTTCAGACATGGACACAGGTGAGACTAAGCTTCAATCACAGTACAAGGAAAACTTGCTTAACATGACAACAAAAAGTGGAGAGGAAGCAACCATGGCTCTCCTCCAGCACTCACTGCTCAATGTATAAATGGGGAAACTGAGACCTAGAGGTACTGGGTGACTTTCAGTCACCGGGTTAGGGCATCTAAGAGCCAGCCAGGAGCCCTCATCTCTCCTCTTAGTTCTGTTGTCTGTGCCGTATGTTATAGATCATCAGACCACAAGCTCCATGAGGGCCAAATTGTTCCTTTTTTTTTTTTTTTTGACAGTGTCTTGTTATATAGCCAGACAGACTGGTCTCAAACTTATGATCTTCCTGTCTCAGCCTCCCAAGTGCTGGGATTACAGGCTTCCACCACCATGCCCAACTCCTCATATATTTTTTAATATCGTCCTCAATACTAACATGTGTCTGCTATATAACAGGCTCTCAGGGAACCGCTGCCAAATGAATGTGTGACAAGGGTTGTTTCTAGAAGGGCTGCTGAAAAGCACGTGCCTGTGCCCAGGGCTGCCTGCCACAGCCTGAATTCCCACGTGATCCCAGTAGGTGTAGGTGGCCAGCAGGCTGGGATGGTGCCTGCACACGAGCTTTCTCTGGCTGGCCCTGCAGTCACAGACACTTACCTTCTAGAAAGTTCTAGTATAAGGATTCAACTCTACATTTCCAGGAAAAGGGTCTGTCAAAAGATGTGGTTTTATTCTCTGTGCTTGACTTAATTTGCTACTTGTTTATGGCTTAGAGTTTATTCTCCAATTTCAGTGCTTTCTTGTAGTCCTTTTTTTTTTTTTCTAAAAAGTCAGTTAAGTAATTCTCTGTCTTGTTGCTGTAGTGTGTGTCTGTAACCTGAAAGGTGTTCTGTCTTACCTCCAGCTGCTAACTACCCGCTCTTTGACAGCAGATGTAAGTTAATAAATATGGCTGGGCAGCCGGTGGCTCCCACCTGTAATCCCAGCTACCCAGGATTCTATCTCAGGAGGCTGAGATCTGAAGACCATGGTTTGAAAGCAGCCCAGGCAGGAAAATCCATGAGACTCCTATCTCCAATTAACCAGCAAAAAGCCAGAAGTGGAGCTAAGGCTCATATGGTACAGCTTCAGCCTTGAGGGCAAAAAGGACAGTATCCAGGCCCTCAGTTCAAGATCCTGGTACAAAATAAATTAAAATGAAAAATAAAAAATATATATATGTGTGTGTCCTTCTCTGTGTGTGTGTATAAAGGTTTCATTTGCTGCTGTGAAAATGGTTTTGTGGCTTTGCTAGTTTTTATGTTCTGTTCTGGCAATAGCACTTAGAGATGCTCACAGAAGCTGACAGAGGCTCACCAGACACCCGCCTGATCACACAATCCAAACATCGTGTCCTCACTGGAAGTGGAGAGCTGCACCCCATCTGGCCACTGGTAGCTGGCACCGTGGGGCACTTCTCTGGAAGGCCATGGTTCTTGGGAAGATGGAGCATGTTTGCATTCCTGCCCCTGCCGGATGGTAGTCATATTGGAGAACACCTGAGAAATGCTAGTAATATGCTGGGGCCTGGGGCTCCCCACAGGATGCTGATTGGTTCAGGCTGCACCTGGCATTTCCCAGAGTTCTTCAGGAGGTTCTCAAGGGCTGCCTAGGCAGAGAACTGGGGAGCTAGATTGAAAGTAGGACTGAGCAACATGTCACCTCTGATACCTGTAGCATCAAAACATCTCATGAAATTGAATAAACTGTGTCCTGAAGTTGCTTCTAATCTAGAGCATCTCTGACTTGGTCTAAAGCTGATCGGAGTCCAGGAAAATCAGGAGGGAGAGTAGGGAAAGAGGAGTAAAACCGATCCAACTTGTAGGCTCTTAGCTAGTTGCTTTACAAAATAAACAAAATGGAAGTCAGAACCTGGTAGGTGTTTTTGCTTTGTTTTGTTTTGTTTTGTCATCATAAGGTTTGAACACAGGACTCAGGCACTATCTTTGAGCTCTTTTGCTCCAGGCTAGCACTCTACCACTCTGAAACACAGCTCCACTTCTGGCTTTTTGGTGGTTGATTGGAGATAAGGGTCTCATGGACTTTCCTGCCCTGGCTAGCTTTGAACTACAATCCTCAGGTCTCAGCCTCCTGAGTAGCTAGGGTTAGAGGCATGAGCCACCAGTACCTGGCAGAACCTGGTCATTTTAATCCATCACTTTGGAATTAGTGGCATATTCTTTGTGGAGGAGGAAAGGCAAAAATGGCTATTTTAATCAGGTGCTAAGGAGTTTATGCCTGTAGTCCTAAAATCTTATTCAGGAGACTGAGATCTGAGGATCTCCACTCAAAGCCAACCAGGGCAGGAAAATCCATGAGACTTTTATCTCCAATAAAATGCCCAAAATTCAAAAGTGAAACTATGGCTGAAGTGGTAGAGTGCTAGCCTGGAGCAAAAAGAATCTTGGGGATAGTACTAAGGCCCTCAAACCCCAGGATCCACAATAAACAAACAAAACAAACAAATAAGAAATGGAGGAAAGGGCTGGGAAGTTGTCTCAGTGGTAGAGTGCATTTCTTGCATGCTTGAGGCCCTAGGTTCAATTCCTCAGCACCACATAAGCAAAAAGAAAAAAGCCGGAAGTGGTGCTGTGGCTCAAGTGGTAGAGCACTAGCCTTGAGCTGAAGAGCTGAGGGATAGCACCCAGGCCCAGAGTTCAGGCCCCACAACCAGGGTCCCCAAAAATGGATGATAAACAAAATATGTATTTGCCAAAATAGAAAGGTAGAACATACTTTACTTAGCAGTTTACTGGGTTGGCTTATACCTTCTAAAGAACTTTATTTACAAACCACGTGTGGTGGCATTCATCTTCATCCCAACAGTCAGGAGGCTGAGCCAGGAGGATTGTGAGTTTGAAGGCAGCCTAAGCTACAAGGGAGAGATCCTGTCTCAAAACAATGACAACCGAACCCAAGAATTATACTTATGGTGGATGACCTGCCTTAGTACTCCTATCCCAGCCTGCAAATCTTGGGAAGCATCTGGAAATTCTCAGTGCATGATATATAAAATATAAAAGTGCAGCCCAGCCCCTATTCCCATGCCAGGAGGCTTTGTGCAGGTTACTGTATCTTTGGAAGACTGTGAGCACTTCTGTGTTCTGCAGATCACTTCTGTTTGCTGAGTGTTCCTCTTCCTCCTGTCCACATTACCGCTGCTTTCTCAGGATTGCATGTGCTGTGGTGGTCACGTGGCGTTCTTGGAGGAAAGCAGTCACTTGGTGGCAGTTTCCAACAGACAAGGGAATATGAATAAGCAACGAAGTTCTTCTTTACTGGAAAAACACACACAGTCACCCACATGGAAAAGCACAGTTAGTAACTAACATGCAGTTAGTCACTCTTCCTCTAAGTGCCCCTAAGTGCTTATTTCACAGCATCTACAGGGACGGCTGATGTTCCCAACTCCCCTACAGGATCAGAGCACCTTCCTCTTTGCTTTCCAGCCTCCAGCCCCGCTCTTCACTCTGCATGGAAATAATGAACACTCTCCTGCAGTGTGACAAAAGGTACCCTAGCTGCTGGCACAAAGCTGCTTCACTCTACGGGATTTCCTGAGTGTCTGCTAATGAGCTACCCAGGAGAGGGGCGAGGGGCCCTTGGCACTCACATGGTTAGAGGCTTGGAATTTCCAGCCCTCCTACCTCTGAGCTGGAGGTGGAGTCACATCACTAGTGGTCAGTGATTCGGTCAATCATGTCTAGGTAATGAGGTTGGCAACACACCCAGGTACAGGAAAGATGAGGCTCCCATCCCTGACCTCAGCCTTCTCCCAGGGCATCTTCTCACTTAGCTGGTCCTGAGATGTCGTCTTTATAATAAAGCCAAGTGCTTCCTTTTTAAAATTGTTATTATAAAGGTACAGAGGGGTTACAGTTACATAAATCAGGTAATGAATACATTTGGGAGAATACCACCCCTTTTCGCTCTCGCCTAGTTTTGTTCTTTTTCCCCTCACCAAATGCTTTCTTGAGTTTGGAATCTTTCTTGACAATTTGTCAGACCTGAAAGGAGGGTGTTGTAGGGATCCCCAAATTTTAGCCAAATCAGAGCGAAGTGTAGTTAGGCTAGGGCTCCAAGAATTGTGAGGAAGCTGAAATTGGGGCTGTTTGGTGTGTCACAGCTCTGTACAAACCACAGGTCCTTGATGTCAGTGGTGACACCTCAAGGGTGTCGGAAAATGGAGAAAGAATGTAAAGCGTGAATTGACTTTAACTGGAGACTTGGTCAAACATTAAGACTTCTGCCTGCAGTCACTAACACCACTTCTGCTGTAAGATAGGCTCCACAGCCTAGATGCCTTGAATATGGTTTTTCCCTTACAATTCTCCCTTTGAGGTTCCCTTTTGAAACCCAGCTGCCATACTATGCATAGGATACCACAGGATCCCTAGCTATTAGGCAGGGCCATAAGGAGGTGCTCTGGTCAACTGTCCCAGCCAAGCCCCACCAGCAATGTATCCTGCAAAGTGCCAACTACTTGAATGAAAAAATTTCCACATGGTTCTGGCTAAAGATGTCTGAGATATCCAGTCATTCAGCTTCCCAACAGAGGCCTCTGAATGCTAGACAGATAGCCATCATCTTGCTGTGCTCTGTCCAGATTCCTGACCCCTGAAAACCATACGCATAATCCCACAGCTCTGCTACACCATTGTATTCAGGGGACTGTAGTGTGTGTGTGTGTGTGTGTGTGTGTGTGTGTGTGTGTGTGTGTGTGTATGTATAATGTATATATGTGTATAAATATTAATATATAATATATACTATATATCTAGTATATATAATATATGCATATATACCATATATCTATATAGAGTATATAAGATATATAATACATATGAATATATATATGTACTCATATGTATATACTCATATATACATATATATTTGAGCCAGTAATAGTAACTGGAACATGGTGTCTTCAACAATGCATAATAATGACTAGCTGTTTGAAGATTCCTTTTCTTCATTTTAAGTGCTTCCATATATTATAGGAGTTATTATATTACAAGCATACATAAAAAATTGAGATCATCAAAATTCAGAATTCTATGCATTGTTTGTTATTGAGACACTAAAGTTGCTTTTTTCTTTCAACACAAAAAATATGGCTTTTTAGCATGCAGGGAAATACTGTTCATGTTTGGCAATGGTGCACTTTTTTTTATTACTCCCTAAACTCCTGGAGATGGTGCTGACTCCCCTGAGCAAGTGGTTGTTCCCAACCTCTAACTCTGTGTCCTTCCTCCACCCTGGCAGGAGTTTACTCGCGTGGGATATCAGTTGCTCATTTGTACTCCCCCTCCCCTGACCTTGTGTGTTTCTCTCTTGAGTTCCATAGCCTCTGGGATTTAGACATAGGCAACACTGTCTTTCATGGAACCCTGGGTAAGCTTTCCAGGAGGTCTTGAGATGCTCACTTCCACACAGTGAAAGGTGAGCTGCACTTCAGTGCCCACCCTCCCCCCCACCCCACCCCCACCCGCGTTCAAATCCCACGGGCACATGAGAACCCTGCAGACTCAGCTGCTGGGTCTATCTCCCTGCTGGCAGTTGTCCTCTGGGCAGGGAGCCAGTGAAGCAGCACGTGCCTGGCTTTTCTCCACAGTCTGCAGGCTTCCATTTAGCCTCATGCATTGCTAGCATAATAAATAGCAAAGAGCAGGTGCCTCCTCTCTTAGCTGTACTATCTCTAATGAGTTCTGTTTTCCTGATCAGTCAATACAGAATGTAAATTAGCGATTTTACTCTTTAAGCAAATGGTCAGAGAAGAGATGCACCTCTCCTTTCAAACACTCCCAACCTCATGGTTTATCTGCACCGGGGAGTGTTCTCCTCTAGTCAGGAATTCCAAGTCTGATGCCTCCTCTAGTTTCCATATCGTGGGTATGTAGAAACGCAAGTAAGAGTGGAGGTATAATAGGGGTACAAGGCTGATGCCGTAGAGCACTATGGGAATATCTTTGGAAGCTCTCCATCAAGTGGAGAGATAGGTAGAGTATCTGCTTCTTGGTGTTTTGTCTTTCAGTTCAGTCTCAATTAAATGGGAAATAGGGAAATTTTCTACATTCTCTCACAGCAATTGGTTAAGTAATTATAGCATGTTTTCTGTAAAGGAATTCAGGTATATTCAAAATCCAGGACTACTTCATGGAAACTTATTTATATGCATTGTTGATATACATGTATATATATTAATGAATACATATCATATATCTCATGTATTTAGGTAGAGGTAGAGATATATGATATGCTAATAAAAATTTAACCACCAAAACTATGTGAATTCCACATTTTTTAAATATATAATGTATATTTAAAGATTCATAGAAGTGAATAGATAGCCATATTGGTCTAAAATCATTAAATTTATCTGATTCCACTTGCAAAGAGGTTAATGCACTCCATAGAGTATGTGAGGTTTTATCTACATATAATAACAATAACATACACAGTATTGTCTAAAGAATGAAAAAAGTCATTAGAACAAGTCACTAAATCATTGTTTTCGCAGAGGGATAGGATCATAGATGATTTCTATTCTCTGTGCTTTTCTGGATTTTCAAATTTCTATGATGATCATATAATTTTGTTAGTGTGATACTAAAATCATTGTTTCAAAATATAAATTTGAGTATAGGTTATCCACATAACTATTCCATACTTTTTTTTTCTGACAGAGTCTTGTTATTTGGCATAAGTAGGTCTCAAACATAGGACCCTCTGCCTCAGCTTCCTGAGCGCTAGAATTACAGGTATGTGTCACCATCCCAGGCTCTTGTACTAACTTCTGAGCAATACCAATGGAACTCTTCACCTTCAAAGCAAATGAAGAAGCAGAAATAAAATGCTGGTGATAAATTGTCTTCAGTCAGCAGGGGTACACATGTGCAGAGTCAGCATTTGTGTCAGCCAGAGGAACTCACACAAGGCAGCCTTGTCAGCATGGTCTCGAGACCAGTTCCTAGAGCAGCAATCTGCATAGGGCTTGCATCAGAACCACCTGGAATGTTTTAAAAACTTTTGCTGGCCAGGCACTGTGCTTACTCCTATAATCCTAGCTACTCAGGAGGCTGAGATCTGAAGATCACAGTTCAAAGCCATCCCATGCAGGAAAGTCCATGAGACTTGAAGTGGCACTGTGGCTCAAGTGGTAGAGCTCTAACCTTGAGAACAAAGAGGCTCAGGGACAGTGCCCAGGCCCTGAGTTTAAGTCCTAGGACTGGAAAAACAACCACCACCACAATCACCAAATAAAGAAAAGCGCACACACACACACACACACACACACACACACACACACACACACACACACACACACACACAAAAAAAAAAAAAACTAGTGGGTGCCGGTGGCTCACACCTGTAATCCTAGCTACTCCACAGGCTAAGATCTAACGATCATGGTTTGAAACCTGAGCAGCCAAATCAGAGAGACTCTTATTGCTAGTTAACCAGAAAAAAAAAAAGCTGAAAGTGGAGCTGTGGCTCCAGTTGTACAGTGCCAACCTTGAACAAATTAGCTATACATAACACTGAGTTCAGGCCCCAGTACCAGCGCACATGCGCGCACATGTACACAAAACCACAAAAGTAAAAACAAGCAAGGCATCTCCAGTGGCTCACACCTGTAATTCTAGCTACTCAGGAAGCTGAGCTCTGAGGATGGAAGTTCAAAGCCAGGTGGGCAGGAAAGTCCATGAAACTCTTATCCCCAAGTAACCACCAAAAGTTGGAAGTGGAGCAGTAGCTCAAGTGGTAGAGAACTAGCCTTAAGCATGAAACTCAAGGGCAGTGCTCTGGCCCTAAGTTCAAATCCCAGGACTAGAAAACAACAACAACAACAACAAAAGACTACTGATTTCTGAACTGCTAGCAGGATTTTTTTGTAATGCCAGTGATTCTAATGTATAGTCAAGTAGGGACCTCTGCCCAAGAGGGAGGCAGTTTGACCTGGAAGCCCACCTTTTCTCCTTTCAGTATCTTCTTCAGAATGTGTCTGGGTCATCTCCTATAACTGTGAGAAAATAATTCGAAATGTCTCTGAAATTATATCTCGAAGTAGAAGCAGGAAGATAAGGGGTTTAGAAGATGGACTGGATTGGATAACATTCAAAAAAGACACCCAGGATCTTAGAATGTGACCCTGTATAAGTTTAAGGTCTGTGTGCATATAATCAAGCAATGATGAATTCGTGCTGGAAAAGGGTTAGCCCTAAAGCCAGTAATGGGTGTCCTTAGAGAGAGGGAAGATTGCAAAGATGAAGTCATGCATGGGAGAGGACCATGTGAAGTAGAGGCCGAAATTGGAATGATACAGGTACAAACCAAAGAAAATCAAAGTAGTAGGATTCTGCCCTAGTTAAGAACCTGTGAAAGCTGAGAAAAGAAATTTTATTTTTCTGTAGGGACATGGCTATAATCCCAGCAGTAGAGAGGATTATAAATCCAAAGCCATGCAGTTACATAGCAAATTCCAGGCCAATCTAGAGTATGAGACCCTGTCTCAAACAAATGAAGGCGAAGAAGAGGAAGAGGGTGGTGGGGGTGCCAGGAAGAGGAAGGGGTGGGGGGAAAAGGGAAAGGAAAAGAAAGGTTATATTTTGTCTCCTTCAAAGCCAAGGAATGCCAAAGATGTGGAATAGACCCTCCCTCAGGTCTTCCAGAAGAACCAGACATGCTAATACCTCGGTTTGGACCTGTGTTCTCCTGAGTTGTGAGAGAGTAATCCAGTTGTCTGCAGCCACCCAATTTGTACTCACTGTCAGCTCTAGGATCAGACAGAAATTATTTCAGAAGTCCTCCCCAGAAGCAGCATATATTACTCTCCCCTTCCATGCATACACCTTAGCACAGCTCCTTCCTGTACCTCGAGGAGCTCCCTCAGAGTGTCCAGTCTCCTTGTGTGCAGGGAAGAAAATGCACCTGCAATAATGCCTATCCATTTTTTTTTTCAATTATGTGCACCCAGGGCCTATTTGGTTTGCAAGGTGGGGGGAAAACAGCCCACTATACATCTTGTTCCATGTTGCTTTTCCTACCACAGTCAGAAGACCTTTCTTATTAGCCTCACTCATCTGGTAACTAATGAGAATTACCAGTCTTTGGAAAGTAATTACTTCTAAGTAAAACAAGCACTTCTCTGAAAGAGTCAGGAAAAGCTGTGCATACTGTAAACAAGGTACCAAGCCACTGTGTGAGTAGGAGTTTGCTATTTCTGCTTTGGTCTCTCAGAAACCCCCTCTATCAGGACTGTGTGTAAGAGTGAATGGGAGAATTCTGGAGGCCTTAATTGCCGAGTTGTCATCTGCTTTATTCTCTGGCTTTCCATTAGAAAGCACCAATTATGTAAAATAAGTCCTACTCAATTGAATCAATCATCATTGCATGCCCTGGATCTAAGATGGGGGCTGGGGAATGCAGAGAGAGGTTGCCTTCAGCAGCTCCAAAAGGAGAGTGACAGCTAATACAGTAACAGATCAGAGAGAGTGAGGGCAGGAGAAAAACCAACGTGAGCTCAGGAGGGCAGAAGGGATGACCTTCCAATTTAACGCAGGGGCCTGAACATCAGTGTTCATCTCTTTTCCCTGATGAACTGCACTATAATGAAAGTAAAAAATAAAATATGCTAAGCTGAAAAGACAAAGTTGGGAAAGAAATCCCAATGAGTGAGAAGCATCATGCATCTGAATAGGATGGAAAATTGAGGAAGCCAGGCATGGTGGCACACATCCATAATCCTGGCACTTTGCAGGCAGAGTCAGGAAGATTAGAAGTACATGGTCAGTCTGGGCTATAAAATGAGTTCTAGGTCTGCCTGAGCTAAATAGCGAGACTCTACCTCAAAGAAAGGAAGAAAAGAAGGGAAGGAGGGATCAAGAGAAGAAGAGTAAAGAGAAGAAGAAAGGGGAGAGGAGGGGGAGAGAGCTGAGAAAGGGGAGGAAAGGAAAAGGGTGAGAAAGGAGGGGAAGGGAAGGAGAGGGGAGAAATGGAGAGGGGAGGAGAAGAGAGTTGAAGAGAGGAGAGGTGAATGTGTGTTTCACCACAGAAAATGTAGGAAGCATAATTAGAAAATAGTGAAATTGGTTATTTACAGGGAGGCTTACTTAATTTGTTTGCTTACTTATTTTGCTGGTCCTGGGGCTCAAACTCAGGGCCTGGGCACTGTCCCTGAGCCTCTTTGTGCTCAAGGCTAGAGCTCTACGACTTGAGTCACAGCACCACTTCTGGCTTTTTCTGAGTAGTGTGTTGGAGATAAGAGTCTCATTGACTTTCCTGCCTGGGCTGGCTTTGAACTGTGACCCTCAGATTTCAGCCTTCTGAGTAGCTAGGATTACAGAAGTAAGCACGGTGCCTGGCCAGCAAAGGTTTTTTAAGCATTCCAGGTGGTTCTGATGCAAGCCTTATGCAGATTGCTGCTCTAGGAACTGGTCTCAAGACCATACTGATGAGCCACCAATCCCCAGCAAGGGAGGCATTTTGGCACCTCCTCTGAGACCTCTAGGCAATGTCATTGAGAAACTAAACACACTGGACTGGATTGGGAGCAGCTAGAAGTGGCAGGAAGTGGCAGGATGAGGTGGGAGGCGTCACAGTAAGATAAAGCAGGAGTGGTCATGCTCCTTGCAGCCCTACTAAGCTCTAGACTTCATTCCTCTCTTACACTGGAAGATGCGACTGCAGCTTGGAGACCAGGGAGCTAGGACCTTGGCAGAGGAGAAGATGGATTTGAGCTACAGCTAAAAAGCAAAGACAGTAGGATTGGATGGTGATTTCAGTGAGAGATTGGGATTGAGATTGATTCCTTCTTTTTGCTACAGCAACTTCATGGACAATAACAACCTTAGCTTCTTCAGCTCCTCTGGACGATGCTCCCCCATCCTCTCCCCTCCTTCCCACCCCATGTAGCAGAGGGACTAAGTACTGCAAGATACTTATTTGAGAAGAGTTTCTGATACCCCCACTGACCCGGCTGCACAATGCTGTACAATCCACATCCTCCAACCATACCAAACCTATTCTAACTGCAGTATCTAATCCTTACTTCATCCATGGAGAAGCCAGAGAAGCAGAATACTTTTTTTAAATTATTTTTAATGTATTTTAAGTGATGTACAGAGAGTTCCCAAGTCAGATAAAGAGTACATTTCTTGTTGGACAGAGTTACCCCTTCCCTTGCTGTCTCCCATTTTTTCCTTCCTGTACCCACCCACAAGTTGTAATAGTTCATTTTCGGCATAGTGTCTAGTAAGTAGCACTGCTGTATCTGTTTATCCTTTGTCCCTCCATTTCTGTACACCCTTTACCCTGTCAAAGACAGGTAAATGAACAAACAAGACAAAAAGAAAAGAAAGCAAAACCAGAAACAACAACAAAAAACAACCTCTTATTGCCATTTCCTGGAATTCATTCTGATAAATGTTTTTTTTTTTTTTTGGGTCCGGTCGTGGGGCCTGAACTCTGGGCCTGGGCGCTGTCCCTCAGCTCTTCAGCTCAAGGCTAGCACTCTACCACTTGAGCCACAGCACCACTTCCGGCTTTTTTCCTTTTTGCTTATGTGGTGCTGGGGAATTGAACCCAGGGCCTCAGGCATGCAAGGCAAGTAATCTACCACTGAGCCACCTTCCCAGCCCCTGATAAATGTTATTTTATATGATCAGATGCACCGAAGCATTGTGCCTTTATGTTCTTCTCCTAAGAGTATCCTGCTGTGGTATCATTGTATATGTCTTTTTTTTTGTTTTTAAGCAATACTTTTATTTCAAAAATATTTCATACAATGATCTACTCAGCTGCAGTTCACTAAATTTACCAATTAACATGTTACAATCTACTATCATCCCCATCAATCATCTATCTCTTCATAATTGTTATAATAATTACTGCTGAACCATATAAAGAAAACCGCATACATTTCCCCCTTTAAATGTTTCAGCTGGCTGCTACCTAGATAGTGGAAGCTGCCATGTGCTCTCTCTCTGGGGGAAATATGGCTCCTCTAATAAACCTTGTAATCATCTTTCTCCTGTGCCTGCCTGCCTCCGTGTGGTCCCCTGGCATGGATCTTTTCTTGGATCCTTTCATTGGTGGCTTTACTGGGATAGGTTGCCTGTGGATTTGCTCCCCTCCCCCACTTCAGATGGGGGTCGGACCAGCTACCCCAGGACCTAACCTGAGGTCCTACACTCCAATCCATTGCCAGAGGACCAACAAGGTAACTCTCTTCTGACCAAGCCTATTATCTGTTGCTCAACACTGGCTAATTAAGTCCTACCCAGGCCAGTGACCATTTGACTGGAGTTCTGGGTTTCCAATTTCTTTTTCTTTTTTTTTTTTTAATTGTGAAAATACTGTACAGAGGGGTTACAATTACATGGGCAAGATCTTGAGTACATTTCTTATCAAGCTTTGTAGCCTCCTCCTTTGTTTCCCCTTCCCATCCTTCCCCACCTAATCCTAATCCTCCCCCCCTTCCTCCCACCCAATCCTCCTCCCCCCCCACCAAAGTTGTAAAGTTCGCTTTCGACATAAGGACTTGTACATCTCATTGTTACAGTGGATCCACCTGTATCCCTATTTAAACGATTTGTTTTTTCCCTTCCCCTCCACAAATTATACTAACATCAAACAGTGAAAGCAGGGGTTATACCATGGGGGAGGGATATACAATTTCTGTACCCCTGTCTCACCGAAATCTTGGCCAAGTGTCTGGCTCTCATCCTGCGCTTCCCTGCAGCTCCCCCCCAGCCCTCCTCCCAGGCCTTCCATGTCCAGGGACCACCGTGGAGAGGGGTGACAATCCTTCCCACGCGTAGGTCCTTGTTCAAGGTACATTGCACTGCCAAGGATGCTCCGCAGCTAGCTTTTGGCTCCGGTCACCATGGAAAAGGACAGAACTAAATTTCCAATCAAATTTGGCCCCCAATTTATAATTGAAGTTAGGTGAGCACTTGGGCAGGTAGAATACTCCCCCCCCCCTTCTAACTGAAGATAAAAGTATGGATGAGTTTAACTTTAAACTCCTCCTCTGTGGACCCCTCCCCAGCAAAGTACCCCTCTTTTAGCAGCCTCCCCCCTGAGGTACCCCCTATTTTGTGGCCTCTCCTGTGAGCCTCCCTTCTTTTGCAGCCTCCCCTGTGAGGTATTCCCTTTTGCGGCCTCCCCTGCGATATACTCCCTTCTCTGCAGCCTCCCCTGTGAAGCCCGCCCCCCCCTCCTCTGCAAGACCCCCAATCCTCTGCGGCCTCTCCTGTGAGGCCCCCTCCCCTGAAGGGCCTCCTCTACTAGGCCCCCACTCCTCTGCGGGTCCCCTCGTCTGCCTTTGTAGTGGGAATGGAAACTGAAGCTCCATTGTGCCAGAAGCCATGCACCCTCACTGTCAAATCTTCTGCGCTCTCTCCAATTAACCATGTGGTGGATGCGCCATCTTGGCATCGTGGGAGCTCAGCTGCTGTTCCCCACCAACTCGATTTCATGCCGACCTCAACTTGATTCTGACCTGACCACCAGAGCCATTATGCTATGCCACATGTCTGTTCCTGTCTTGTCTCATGTTTAAAATTGTCTTGTTGTTGGCAAAGTTTTTGAAGTGAACCCTGAGATGGGGCCCCAGCTAGTATGATTCCATTTTGAGCTTTGCCTTTGTTTTAGGGATTTTAGACTTGATGGGCCTAGGTCCCAGAATGAAAAAAATGCATCTGGTCCCCCTCCCCTTAACAACGTAACCCACCCTTGATTGTTGGGTTAAAGGCTGACCCATAAAACAGATAGGTTGTAATCTGGCTCCAACTGGCCATACCATGTGCTTATGTTAGTAAACCCTGCTTTTTGCACATGCTTACGGTAAACTCTGCCTATTGGCCACCTGTGTGTGGTCTGGTATGACTGTACAATCCTTTGTGTGGTGCCATCCAATTGGTCACCTGTAAGTGACCAGGCTCAACCTCATGGATTTTGCCTTTAAAAACCAAAGAATGGGGGCCGCTTGGGTCGCAGTATCAGCTCCCAAGCCTGTGCTGCGGCCCTGGCCCGTCAATGTAGGAACCTTCTCAGTAAAGTTGCTTCTTTGTTAACAACTTTGTTGCGGTGGGCTCTGTCACTCTGGAGGACTAGGTGGGCCTGCCTGAGTAGGGGTCTTCCTACTGCAGTTTTATGTTTTAAACTTACCACATGGAAAAAATACATAAATAAACTTACCACATGGTTCCATCATAATTAGGCAAAATAATTCCAAAAAAACTTAAACTGCCAATTTAAAAAATCTAAGCATGCTCTATAATCTGTGCACAAACATGTCCGTTTGTCTACTTGTCTATATGTAAGTGATTATGGTTTCAAGGTTACCAAGTACTCTGCTTACTAAAAATCTTTGTCAATGGAAGTTGTGATTTAGTCTAAATTGCTTTAAAACTTTGTGACCTGACTATAAGCCAAAGAAAAAACAGGCAGTTTTAAAGGCCTTGGGAAAGAAGTTAGAAAAGATGTTTTCCTTTGCAAAGTAAATGAAATTGGTAATTAAGTTGGCTGTGATGTATGTCATTCCTATGTCCATCTATGCTGAGTTAAATATTGTAACTAAGGTTAAGGTTTTAATTCTCTGTTTTCTCCCCTGTGGGCTGATCAATTCCCTTTAAGATCAAAGAACCAGAGTGACTATGCCCGGGCACAGCTGCCTAAACCAGTGGCACCAGCCTGCAAAAGCCAGTGTGAACCAGGTCTTAACCAGTATATGTAGAATTTTTGCAGGAAACCAGCGGGAGGTGCAGCAGATACCACAGACTCGCCCAGACTCCAGCCTTGCTCCATTACACTTGACCAAAAGCCTGCTAATTTGGGGTAAAACACAAGTCACTTCAGATATTTTGTTCTATAATGTGAATCCCCACATGTTAGACCATAAGGGGTATATGAGCAAAAGACATGAAGAAAAACTGCTGAAGACTCAGACTCCAGGAAAAATGTGGACAGTTTAAATCTTCGGCCTATAGGTAAAGGGTGTAGCCCAGTGTTTCAATGAAACATTTAAATGCAAATTAAATTAACTAGAAAAAGGGATTAAAAATGGCATCCCCAAATTTGTAAAAATTTGGGAAGCTGTGGGGAATGGCTGGCCACCCAGAAAACAATTTAAAAGATTAAATTGTCCTAAAGGTTTATTTCAGGGTAAAAAATATAAATTAGGATTACCAGAGACCTGAGACTATGTCCCTTGAGATCTGCCTAAATCAGGCTCCTCAGCCAGCCAAAAAAATGCTTTTATTAACCAGTGTTAAGCAGTCTACCCTGGTGTAGCCCAAGATATAAACCACTTTAAACAGGCTGCCCAGAGGAAATGGGCAGTACTTAGAGTGCCAATCAGCCCCAGTTTAAAAAGATCTACTGAGTTTTATTTAAAAACTCTGACAAAGGCTGGGAAGTTGGCTCAGTGGTAGAGCGCTTGCCTTGCATGCCTGAGGCCCTGGGTTCGATTCCTCAGCACCACATAAGCAAAAAGAAAAAAGCTGGAAGTGGCGCTGTGGCTCAAGTGGTAGAGCGCTAGCCTTGAGCTGAAGAGCTGAGGGACAGCGCCCAGGCCCAGAGTTCAGGCCCCACAACCGGACCCAAAAACAAAAAAAAACAAAAAAAAGCAAAACTCTGACAAGTAATTGTTAGTCAATTGTTAGCAAGTTATAGGTAACTCCTTGTTGCTTTAATTGGAAATAAAAAGGGCCTTTGTAACAAAGACTCCTTTTGCCACAGTTCAAAGCCATCCTGGACACTAAGAATTCCTCTAAAACTCCATCTCCCAGCTAATCAGCACAGAGCCAGGCTGGAGACATGGCTCCAGACTCACCTCTAAATATCCAGCCGAAGGCTGAAAGTGGCACTAGCCTTGAGCAGAAGTGCTCAGGGACAGTGCCCAGGCCTTGAGTCCAAACCTGCTTAATGCCAACTAGGACAAGCTATCCCAGCAGTGGACACTGAGACACCCACCAGGACAAAGTCAGTCAGTCCTGACAATGGAAAACCATGGAGAGGAGTAAGAGCAGATGACATCCTAAATGGAGTCACTTTATGCTCCCCTCTTTCAAAATTAATCAGAGCCTGGAGATCAAGAGACGTAGTTGCTTGCCCACCTAATGTCCATACCTATCTACCTTCTAACTGGACAGAAAGTTAACAGTCTTGCCTTTGTTACCTGCTATTTGTATCTGTAGTTGCTTCTGACTGGTACTCCCAACCAGTCCATATGCTCTGCCCTACCCAGTTACACAAAAGACCCTAGACACCCTCTTCCTGCCTTCCTTGCCCCGAGTCCAGTTATTTCTCCTTCCCTGTAAAGGGCTACAATTGCGCTTATACTCCAAATGAAACTTTTCTGGCCCATGGCCAATGTGTGTTCTCTTATGTCATTCATATTAACTGGCCTTGTCAACTTGTCAGCTTTTTGCCTGATCTTTCCAAAAGTCTCTTTCAACAGGATAACATCCCTGCCCAGGATACCATCTGAGAACAAGTCAAGGCCATCCTGTTCCTGTAGGCAACCAGAGACATCACTTACACTTCCCTGCCTTGCCCAGTGCAGACCAAGACCCTAAAGACCCCAGCTCCAGGGATTCCTTGATGCCCCCAGTCCAGCAGGAAGTAGCCAAATAGCCCATGATACCCATTGGCTCTGGTAGCTGCTCCTCAGGTTACTGTGAACAAACCTAAAGCAGAGAAAGTCTTACTCCCCCTCCTCCAGGATGCCGGGAGTCAGGTACCCTGCTATGTCTCCAATCTGAGACAGAAAAGGCAATTTCAGGTCTTTGACAACTCCTTCTGGGAATCAATCCTTCCATGGCATATTCTTCTCTTGGGCTACTAGTAGCAATTTTTTGCCTTAACGTCAATTTTGCCTTTTATTAATTGCCTTGCATTTTAGATAACTTGTCATGGAAAAAGGAAGACCTTTACTAACCACTGTCAAGCAGATTCTTCCTGGACGGTACCCGGCCGAGCAATGAAACAGGCACCCCTGTCTACTTCACCCCTTTACAGCAGGAAGTAGCTCCAGAAGAATGACCTCTGCCCAATTCCCTTCCCCTGCCCAGCCTGGTACCCCCTATTTTTATTAAACAACAGAGTGGGGAATGTAAGCATTATGCCCACCTTTAGTCCTCAGCTCCACCCAGACCTGACCCCTCCCTTCCCTGGAGTTCCTGGCCCCTCCCTCTCTCTGCTCAGACCCACCTGAACTCCCATCTACCTCACTTTCTACCCCCCATACCCTGCTGCTACCTAGTAGCGGAGTCTGCCATGTGCTCCCTCTCTGGGTGAAATATGGCTCCTCTAATAAACCTTGTAATAATAATAATAATAATAAAGTTTCAGCTTACATCTGCTAAGAACAAGGATATTCTCTTCATACCACAGGGCAGTGATTAATTTTAGAAACTTTAACATGAATACAATATTATTATATAAAATATAATCAGCTTTTCCTTTTGCTGAGATATTGCCCTTTGTATTGCCCCCCTCCAATGTAATTGAAGATTCTGCCATGTGTCTAACACTCACATTTCTCTTATTTAACCTGATAATTTGTTAGAATTATTTTGTCTTTGTCTTCCATGGCATTGGCAGTCTTGACAAACACAGACCAAGTGTTTTATAAAAATGTCATCGGTTTCTAATGTTTCCAGGTGATATTTTTAGGTCACGCATTTGGGGCAGAATTACAATTACAATTCCAAGCAATATCGTGTCATTGGTACCTTACATCCCAAAACACATCTATGTAGGTGTATTCCATTATTGCTGGTCACTTGGTTGAGGTGATGTCAGCCAACTTTTCTGCTATAAAGATACTATTTTTTCCTGCTTGCAAATTATCTGTAGGGAGACTCTCTGAAACTTTTCAAATAATAATTTTTCAAGGCTAGTGTTGTATCATTTGGGGCAGAGCTCTAGTTGTCCCTTTTTTTTCTTTTCTTTTTTTGTAGTTTTTATTAGTGATAAGAGTTTAACAGACTTCACTGCCCAGGCTGGCTTCAAACTGTGGTCCTCAGATCTCAGCCTCCTAAGTAGCTAGGATTACAGACATGCAACACCACCACCTGGCTGCTATAGCCCATTTGGCTTCAAAACAGTGATCTTCTGCTTTCATCTCATAAGTGCTGAGATTATAGATATGGCCACTACATCTGGCCTTTACCTAATAACACTCATGGATGGCACTTGCCTGAATCAATTAGTGTGAGTTTTCTAACTTTGTTGTTTATTTCATTTTGATCTTTTCTAAATTTTCTACATGTATTAGTTGGTTTTCTATTTTAAAGAAAATCTCGCCACATTTCTTCATTTGTTTAATTAGTAAAAATATAAATTACTGATTTAAAAAAATTATTTGTTATTGTAACAGTGATGTAAGTCAGATAAAGAGTATATTTCTTTGGGGACAATATCACCCCTTCCCTAGCTCTCTCCTAGTTTTTTTCTCCCACAACTATACAACCCACAAGTTGTATAGTTTATTTTCAACATAGTGTCTAGTATCACTGCTGCATTTGTTCAACCTTTGTTGAGCTTCCCTGTAACTCAGAATTTCTACTTCTGGGCATTTGTCCAATAGAACACAAACAAGGCACACAAACACTAAAGCTACCAGCACAACCATGTTCATTGCAGTACTGTTAATCATAGCCAAGATATGGAATCAACCCAGATGTCCCTCAGTGGATGAATGGATCAAGAGAATGTGGTATATATACAAAATGGAACTCTACTTATCCATCAGAAATGAATGATTTTTGTATGTTTTACTCCATTACTATCTGTATTCATTTTGATGCTCAGATTGTCACAGACTTGGCCAGTGTGATCCTGCTATTTCCTATATTCATGCACCACAATTATACTATTTTATGAGCACTTTCTTATCTTTAAGAACAAGATGTTCTTGTACTTCTCTACCTAGCACTAGGGTCAGCTATTTCTCCAGAAAGTCCTGGTTCCTTTTGATGGGAAGTGGCATTTAGAAACCAAGGTAAATAATGATTGATAACTGCAGAAGCATTGCTTTTTAACTGAACTGATCTGGTAATGACCACCAATCCCAATTCAACAGGCTTCTTTTTTCCCCTAATATATATTAGTGTCTTCCTTCTCTCTTAATGAGAATCCTAAATTTTTCTTCCAAATCAAAATCTTTACCTTTTCTCATTAATTCTTCAATAATAATGAACAAGATAATTTCAGAACTGCTGTTACTATACTACTACCAACAACAACACTGTCTCCTAATCTATTTTCTGTTGCTATAACAAAACACCTCAGTCTGATGCTTTATAATTTCATTTAGCTTACAGTCCTGTAGATTTAATAGCAGATGTGCTAGTATATGTTTGACTCTGGTGATGGCTGTCTATGTCAAAATATGATGGGGATACCATAGTGGGGACATGTGCAAGAAGGAAAAGATTCAGGAGTCAGGCTTGCTCTTTTTATAATAATTTTCTTTCATAGAAACAAACTTATTTCTTAAGATCAGTACTAACACTGTGTAACAGCATTTCTAAATACTCTAGGTCCCTCCTCTTAAAGGTTCCACATCTTGAACATTGCCTTGCTGATTACTAAGTGCATGAACCTCATAAGGGATGCTTCCAAACCCTACCCAAACCATAGCACCTACTAAATCAGAGTTTAAGATTTATTTGTAGCCGGGCGCTGGTGGCTCACGCCTGTAATCCTAGCTACTCAGGAGGCTGAGATCTGAGGATCACGGTTCAAAGCCAGCCCGGGCAGGAGAGACCGTGAGACTCCTATCTCCAATAAACCACCAGAAAACTGGAAGTGGCGCTGTAGTTCAAGTGGTAGAGCACTCGCCTTGAGCTGAAGAGCTGAGGGACAGCACCCAGGCCCAGAGTTCAAGCCCCACGACCGACAAAAAAAAAAAAAAAAAAAAAAAAGATTTATTTGTAGATTGTTGCCCCTTCCTTCCTCCTTCCCTTTCCTTTCTTCCTTCCTACTTTCTTTCCTTCCTTCCTTCTTTTCTTCCTTCCTTCCTTCTTCTTTCTCCTTCCCTTCTTCCCTGTTTCTATCTGTCTCTATTTTTTAAATATTGGAGATTGAATCTAAGGTCTTATGCCAAGCAAGTGCTCTACCATCTGAACCATATCTCCAGTCCTTTTAGGATCTCACTGATTTCATAGGGTTGGCTTAAAATTCTGAAACTTCCTATTCCCTACCCCTATCCCTTAGGAGCTGAAATTATAGGCACATGTTACCATGTCTGGCTCCTTTTAGCTTTTAAACTGAGGGCTTATAATTAAATTACTACATTTAAAATTATTCTAATATGCACTTCAGTTTTTTTCTTCAGTGTGATTATTCACTTGAAACTTAGTCATTTGTTTCTGTTCAAATTTAATTTTCCTCAACTTCTATAATTATATTAATGAATAGGCAAAATAATAGAACATTTCCCAAATCAAAGCTAGATTAATTTTATGCTCTGGAAAATATCACTCCCTCTTCTGTCCCTGTACCTCTTCCCAATTCTCCCTTGTATACAACCATTTTCACTAGTTTATAATTGTCCTTCTTACATTTCTTCTGTAAAGCACATACATACGAAACACAATAATATGAAAGTACCTGCTAGATTCTCTAGAGACATTTGAGGTTGAAACTCAGCAGCAGTTGGGATTCTGAAAGACATAGAAAAACAGACAGAGATAAATAAGATCCAGTACAAATCTTCATATTGCAGAGTGGTTGAACTGAACAAGAATTTAGGACCATTTTCTTTCCATCCCTGGTCACTCTGGATAGACAGTTATCCCTTTACTACCCAAGTCCCTAGAAGTTATTGGGTGGCGTGGATATAAAGAGCATGTATTCTGGTCATAGACTGGCTAGCAACTCAGTCATTGAGCATATAATTATATTTCTATAAATTTCAATTAATTTAATAGCATATGTATCATAATGGTACCCACCTTCTAGGTTGGTTGAGGATATAAAAGGACTCAGCAAAGCAGCTGGTACACTTTCTCTGTTAGTTTTATCTCACTTTCCCTATAATTAAAATCACCTTAGAGAAGCTAATTGACTTCCTGGGTGCAGAGCTACTCAGTAATACAGAATACCCAGTTACATTTTAATTTCAAGTAAATAGCATACTTTTTATTATAAACAGATGTAATGTTTAGCTCAAGCTTATACAGTACTGGGTGAGACATAACTAAAAATTCATTTGTTTTTTTTTAATTCAAAAATTATAAAGATTTTGGCTACATCTATTATTTTCTCCCTGTGGAATTGCATGGAAGGGTATAGCCTAATTCATAGGGTTATTCTACAGGGTAAGTGATCCTTAAAGCAATATTCTCTTGCCCATTGCTCTGAGACCAGCAGTCAGTCAAGCTCATGAGTGAGTGACTTGCTCATGGCAAGAAAGGACTAGAATGGCTGTGTCCCCAGAGCAGCAAGCTCTCATTTTGCCAATAGCGTCAATCTTCCCACCACTGTCTGTCCGGAGTCGCTAATGAGTGGTAAAATCGACTGCTCTCACCTCTTCTCCCAGCAAGGGCTCGCCTCTAGTAGAAGTGCTAATGAGCCCTGGCACTATCCTCAGCAGGACATCAAGGAGGAGAAGTAAGTCCTGAATTATCCACTCACTGTCACTGACTATTCTAGAACCTGCTATCAGACTAGAACAACCATCCTTTCTCAGAAGTCTCCAGAATCTTCTTTTCACACCAGAGTCTCCACAAGTCTCTCCTGTGTGATTCCTCACATGCCTTCCACAGGTTCAGTCGAGAGAGGGACTCACTGGCTCCAATTTATTTGACCATGAGCCTCGGAAGAAGCAGAGGACGCTTTTTATCACAGGGCCCACCTCCTTGGACTGTGTCTTTTCTCCAACACTCTTCTTCCTGGTTTTCCCAGCAGACTGGGGAAATAGATATTTGAGACACACTGAGCATACTGTAGGATGCATAAAATGAAGGAAATGTTAAAACAACAGCAGATGTGATTTTAGACTGGGTAGTTGAGGCTCCCCAAAGAGGTCAAAAGTCAAGTTCTGTTGTGCCGGTGTGTGGTGTGTACTTGTAGGAATGTATGTGTATATACTTTGAGAAAGCTGTGGAAGGGTGCATACCAGTGACAGACTTCACCACAGCGTGACAGGATGAAGAGAAGTCAGGGGCATGACTGTCAAACATCACCCTTTGTCTGATTTGGAATAATAAGCAAAGATAACCTTTGCATTAAAAATTTCAGTAAGAAGAACGAGGATACACAATCTATGATTTTCTTGTAGAAGAACAATAGTACTTTTTATTCTGCAAAATACTTCTTGTTACAGTAGAGATGAGTAATTTCCACTCTTCTGAGAGCCTAAACCACAAGTGTGTGTGCGGGGTTGCTCCTTTTTAGGCAAAGAAAGAATGGATTTCATGAAAAATTTGGGTATTTCATGACACCCCAAGGTCTCAGTTATCTAAGAAGAGCGCATTGGAGAAGGTTCCATTTTGATGGACCTCCTACCTGTGGCTACCTGTACCTAAGAGATGCAGCCTCAGAACTCACAATAAATTCGGCTCAAAACTCAGCAGTTTTGCCTCTGAACTAATCTTATGGATTCCTGGAATCTTGCAGTCCTCTCTAGGGTTTTTTCTTTCCTGTGAGTTTAATTCATTCTATAGAGGGAAAACAATAATCAGAGAAGTCATACTCATAAACCGATGTCTTTATAGTTTAGGACAGAACTTGTGATGCCTCCTTTTACCAATGACACAAATGCAAGCAGGATATAATAAAACCTATTTGGATCTTCTGTTTTGTGTCTCTGGGGAGTCTAAGGTCAAATGATGCCCCCTTGGCAAAACATCAATTACAAAATAACAGTCAGTCCTGATTCCCTACAGTAATAAAGGAATTCATTCCATAGGTGGTATATCAAGATCACTGAAAAGAAAAGGGAAAGAAAAGGATCTGAATGTAGAGCAAGTAGTATGGAATATGGTATGGCATAGGGATTTAGGATGATATGATAGGAGAATTTTTTGAGAGCATAGTTTATGAAACTGTGGGCAGGGCCACCAAGAACCAATAGAGACTCTACTTTGGCAGTTAGATACTTCTTTCTTTCCCTATATTGTTGCATATCATTCTTTGTCCTTTATGATTGAAAACAATGAGCTCTTAATACTAAGTAAGACTCCTTATAGTTTCCTCCTTTGGTCCCTAAGACCTTTCCCTTTCTGACTTCCTATTGTGGTTGGTGATTTGAATATGGCTTTGACTTCGTTGGCAGGAGCAACACATACTCTGTTCTTCTATTGAAAATGCATTAAGAGATTCCCCAGAGTTCCAAGAAGTTTGTTTATAATTCCTTTAATCTCCACCAATGGGAATGAATTGCCTAAGCTGTGATATATTCAAATTTATCATTTCTTCTCCAACTTTTCTCCAAAATACATTTTTGCCCCTTGTAACCTGCTTGGCCTGACATCACAACATGTTGGATGAGTCAGAGCTGTCTCACTTAAATGCAGCTAACACTAAAATTGTGTTATCGATTTCTGATGCACTCTTTACTTTTTCTTGTTGTTCCTTTGTAAAAGTTGGTTTAACTAATATTACTCTAAATATGTAATGCCAATCCTGGCTCTGTTTCTTTCTCTATTTGCCTTGTTTACCACCTTTTATTGGAGCTATCTACGTCAAAATATTTTTTTAAGATTTCAAAACATGGATTTTTCCATTCTAAAATAGTTCCAAATATCTCCTTCTGGTTTCAGTAGAGTACAACTCTGCCAATATGGCATACACAGGGTAATAGAACACTCTCAGTGATAGCGTTGGGAGACCTGCAAACATTCTGGCTCCATCAATTAGCTACCTGTGTGATTTCTAAGCAAATCATTCCACTTCTATGAGCCTCAGTCTCCTCATCTATAACCTGGGCTCTTTGCATTAACCTCCTGGGTTTTATGAGGCTTCAGTGAGAATATGTAAGTAGTGGTGGTTTGTGCTTACTACTGCTATTCTCTGACAGCTCTGCTTCAGTCTCTCTTTAACTGGAAACACAATTAGTGAATAGCTGGATGGACTTGGAAATCAAGAGCTTTGCTGTCTTCTTGGCTAATGTCATTTCATCTTTCAAGAGTCAGACTAAAAACCATGAGCTGGTGAACTCCCTGGGTCAAAATGAACTTAACCTTGTTGACTCTCCATTAGCACTTCTATCAAAATTCTTCTCCAGGTTCCAGAAAATTCTTACACAGCCTATATTTAGGACTTTAACACTTTTTATGAAAATGTATCCTGGGCAGGTCATAGTGGTGAACACTGTAATCCCAGCACTCAGGAGGTTAAGATAGGAAGATTGTGAGTCTGAGGCCAGCGTGAATTACATTGCAAGACCTTTCTTCAAAAGGGAAAAGGAAAGGAGATGAAAGGAAGAAAAGGAAAGAAAAGAGGAGAAGTAGAGTGAAGAGAGGAGAGGATAGCAGAGAAGAGGAGAGGAGATGAGGAAGGAGAGGAGAAGAGAAGAAGGAAACAGGAAAGGAAAGGAAAGGAAAGGAAAGTAGGGAAGGGAAAGGAAGAAGGGAGAAGGGAGAGGAGGAGGGGAAATGAAAGGGGAGGAGAAGAGAGAAGAGAGGAAAGGAGAGGTAGGTTGGGCAGTAGAAGGTAAAAGCGACTGTATTACACTATTACATCTACTAAAACAAAATAATACAGACCACATTAGATACAGAGAATATTAATAACATTTACACATTCTGCATTAGTAGTAATGAACATTGTATGATTAACATCCCTTTGTTGAAAAAAATTTTTATGGCTTCCCTTTTTGGTTGTTTCAAAGAATGGTGAACATGAATGTTTTCCTTCTTAACAGATAGTTTGCCCAATGCAAGGGATTCACTCTTCTGTCTGCTTCTCCACCAAACATTCGGAGCCATTCTGACTTTATACTTTAGAGTTCTTGTCTCCTGACACCCAGCTCCCTCTAACCATCGTAGCCTGAACCATAGAGCTTTCCAGGTAGACTCTAGCTCCCTCTCCTCTCACATGAGGTCATTTAGTTTTTGTTCATGACAATTTCATGCACATCTTTTGCAGGGAGCTAAAAAATATATCTTTACTTCCCCTATTCCACTTTGATGGGGACTCTCAGTTTATATTCCCCCAGTTTCTTCACTCTCTCCTAAAAGATTGCAGTGAAAATGTCTGTGTTTTCTACTCTGTGGTGCACAATATCTTCTGAACCTACTCTCAGCCACACATCCTGGCCCGCCTGCTTCTCCTTTCTAAGTGCCTCTGTGGACTGAATCAATGCATTGGCACTGGACCTGGAATTTCCTTGGAGTATGCTATAATTTCATGCACGTGGATTTGGGGGCCTGGAGGATTTAAGAAAGTACTGTACATTGCTCAGCTGAACTTGAGTTTCTGGACATCAGGAGCCTCCCTCCATTTTTGTCTTTAGCCTTATACACAGGAGACCCTCATTCCACATTGATAGATGAGAAGCATGCTTGGCAGTAAGGCCACGTTTGCATTCTAGTTTCTTCTCTTTCAGTTAGATTATCCTAACTCTCTTATATGTGTTGTTCTCACTTATAATTTCAGAAGTTTGTGTGTGTGTGAGATGTAGCTGGGCACCACTACTCGGGAAGCTGAGCTCTGATCTGAGGATTGTGGTTGGAAGCCAGCCTGGGCAGGAAAAGTTCATGAGACTCATCTCCAATTAACCAGCAAAAAGCCAGAAGTAGAGCTATGGCTCAAGTGGTAGAGCACCATCTTGGAGTGAAAAAGTCAAGTGAGAACACTGGGCCTTGAATTTAAGCTCTAGTCCCAGCACACACACACACACACACATACACACACACACACACACACACACACACACACACACACACACAGTGCTACAGAAGAAAAGAAGAAAAACAAGACAAAGGAACTAGAGGAAGGTTTGGTACACCAAGGTACAACTTTCAGAAATGTCTCCCACCTCCTCTGCGGCTACAGCTTTCTCAGCCTGCTTTCTGTTCTCACAGGGAGCAGATATCCTGGGATTGTGACCTCTGGCAGTCATACTGGATGCCTGGGGAGGCTGAGCCTAAGGCTAAAAGCCTAAGACGAATGTGTCTGCACTGATTGTACCACCATATCTCTCTTCAACTCCTCTCCAAGGCCCAGGCTCACAGCTTCTTGCGCAGCCATTAACACAGATATTCACTCTGAGTTCTGATTACCCCTGGCTTGGGGACTGTCCCTGGCTGGCCTGTGTGAGGATACACCATTCCAGCCTCTTGGTCTAGCATGAATGTACTCTGGAGGCAGGAGCTGACTGGTTTTATGGGAACTAACTGATATCAGACTCCTTTTTCTCTGGTATAGAAGAAAGGAGATAAAGCCTAAAGGAGTGAAGTTTTTGAGACAGAGTCAGAGAGGTCCATGCCAGTCTACTAGTTGGAGGCAGGCTGACTGCAAAAGTAAGTGTTGTACAGGGGAAAGAGAGATAGTGGGACTCTTGGCTCTGTAGAGATGGAAACTACTTTTTTTCTGTATGAATGACCTGAAATTTCCTACTCAACCATAACCAAGTTAAGGATATGCTCATAATAGAATTAACACATAAAGTCTGATAAGGCAAGAGTCCTACCACACACACACACACACACACACACACACACACACACACACACACACACACAAATATCCCACTAATTAAAGTTACTCCAAGACTATACCAAAATATCAGATCTATTTTCTTGAGGTACTAACTTAGTGAAGCAATTGAATCAACGTGTGTGTGTGTGTGTGTGTGTGTGTGTGTGTGTGTGTGTGTGTGTGTGTGTGTGTGTGTGTGTGTGTGTGTGTGTGTATGCCAGTCCTGGAGCTAAAACTCAGCACCTGGGTGCTATCTTTGAGGTTTTGTATTCAAGGCTAGTGCTCTACCACTTGAGCCCCAACTTTGCGTCTGGCCTTTTAGGTGGCTAATTGGAGATAAGAGTCTCATGTATGTTCCTATCTTGGCTGGCTTTGAACCATGATCCTCAGATCTCAGCTTCCTGAGTAGCTAGGATTCCAAGCATGAGCCACCAACAGCTCTTATTTTTTAAGTCAAGGTCTTGCTAAGTGAATCCTCTTGATAGCTTTCACATGATGAGAGGAGTAATAGAGAGGAAAGGGTCATTAAAAGTGGAACAGCAACACCTCTGTCCTGGAAACCGCAGAACACAGCAGCCCCATAAATGTGTCTCTGACTGCTGACAAACTGGGCTAAGCTTTTTCCTCTTAAACTGTGAAGGTTGGAGCAGACAGACAAAAAGAAATCATTAAGGGCATGAGGTGTGTGCAAAAATGGAAATCAACAGTCAACTAATTTTGTAATTTAACTGTCAAACATATAAAAAGTTAGTAGTAATGAGACAAGTGCTGAACCTAAAGTCTGGTGTGAAAGGCACAGAGAAGGATTGACCTGGCTGAACCTGCAGAGAAGAGTGCTCTTCAAAGAAGTGCAGAACCCGGAAGTGGAGCTGTGGCTCAACGTGGTAGTGCACTAGCCTTGAACAACAAAGTGCTCAGGGACAGCACCCAGGACGCTGAGTTCAAGCCCCATAACAGGGAAAAAACAAAAACAAAAAACAAAACAAAGAAGTGCAGCATCGTGCAGATGGATGTTCCATAGACTTACAGGCAGCCAGGTAGGCATGAGCAGGAATGAAGAAGGCTACCAGATTCCATTCCTCCCTCACAGCGCTGGGATCCTAAATCCCAAGGTGGCACTAACCTAGACCAGCAGACAAACTAGCAATTCCATATGCCCTTCATCTGGGACACCTCCCATAGGCACGTGCCATGAATATGGCGTATATCCTGAGTACCCTGAGGGATGTAATGACCAGTACATGATCTTTCATTGGCTGTGCTATACTGGGTAGGGCCAAAAGGATCAGTTGCACAACTATTGCTTTCACCTCTCAGCACAAGTATATGACTTCCCACCCTGCACAGACACTGTATGGTTAGCAAAACATTTGAGGGTAAGCGTCAGTTTTTTGTGTTACTCTGTGCTTTCAGATAATAAACCCCATACCCCATCAACTTCAAGGCAGACAGTCCTTATCCAAATTGCCCACCTCCCATCACAATATGCTAATAAATCATAATCTTTGTGGGTCTTTTGGTGCATGTGGGAAGTGTCATTGCTTTCTCTCTCATACATGTTCGGCAGGCTTACTACCCCTGAACCTCACCTCTAGTCCTTTCATTTTTGTTGTTTTTGAGAAAAGTTCTCACTAACTTTGTCTGGGCTCACCTCAAGTGCTCAATCTCCCTATTTCTTTGAATTACTTGAGATTACAGATGAACATCAGCATGCTCAACTCTGGAGCAATGCCTTAATCTTAGATGGTTGCACCCTATGAACCAAGATGCATCTACCCACTGGTAATATTTATTCTTCCTCTCAGGCCAAACTCCCAGCAACTTTCTCCAAAGAACCACAATTAAGATGCTCTCATGTCTCCTCACTCTATAAGACGTCCAGGTGTCCAGCCCCAGGTGCTCAGAAGCCACCTACTATTCTTGGTTATACCAGTCACTGCAGGGGTCTGAGATACACTCTCTCTCTCTCTCTCTCTCTCTCTCTCTCTCTCTCTCTCTCTCTCTCTCTCTCTCTCTCTCTCTCTCTCTCTCTCTCTCTCTCTCTCTCACACACACACACACACACACACACACAGAGTATACATCAAGTTCATTAGAGAGGGAGCTAAACCATGGGAGCACAGCTAGGGAATAATGATGAAGGTCAAGTGACTGGCTGGGACATAATGAAGTTCTCCTTCTTGGCTACTAGCCTAGGGAATGTCAATTGCAGGCCTTATTGGCATTAATCCATCCTGGGGATACGTGCTAGGTGGTTAGGGCAGCCAACAGTCATTTGGAATCTGAAGGTACTACAGAACTCAGTATGAGTATATTCCTTTGTCTTGTAATTCTTTGCAAGAACTCATATGGCAGAAGACCTAGCATTTTTATTTTTTTAATTATAAAAATTTTAATTTGACAAATTAACATTTAATAAATCAAAATGAAATGAGCTGAAATCCCTCCATTTCGAGAATAACAAAGTACCGCAGACTAGATGAGACAGAAGTTGTATTTTCTCATAGTTTCTTCCAAGGCCACCATAGGCCTGGACCACACTGCAGCCCTGCACCCTTTGCACACTCTTCCCTGCCACCATGCATCTCCTAAGGTGTCCACAGCCAAGGAACTTCCCCCTCTTCTACACCAGCTCCCTGCACAAAAACCACAGCACAGACACTTCCAACATGAAGCCCTCCAGACATGCTCCCCCAGGCTCTTCCCACATGTCTCAGAAGGCCACAGGTTCCTGGATCCACTGAGGAAAGAGGTGAACACTAATTCTGCTCTCTCTAACATGGAACCACAAAGGTCATATTGCCTATCATGGGCCCTGAGGTCCAAGACTATGGCTGCATTTCTGAATGGATGAGTTGTCACATGACTGGCGCAGTTGCTGAGGATGGGCCAGCCTCTTTTCTGCTTCACTCATCAGGTGCCTGAGAGTTCTGAGTCACCACAATGGCTCCTTCAAGTAACTTGCAAACATTGGACATCCTTATCTTAGTGATCAACAGTGTCTTGGTTCATAGGAAGGTTTTTTTTTAATTGTAAGTACAGTTTTATCATAAGGGATGCATTTTGAGAATTGCAAATGGAAGAGACAACTGACAAATGGGAGGAGGTAAGGTCTGGGGCATGTGGTGGCGGGGGGGAGGGCCCCAATGCAGGTTGCTCTGTCCCATAAAGTTGGGTGTACCGATGGTTTGTTAATATTTGAAAGCCAGTTTGCTGTCTTTTGTAGAAGCTGGACTCAGTAGTGAATACCTATCATCAAGATGCATAGAAGCTGAGAATAGAAGGAGCAAGGTCATTTGGGTATAAACAGAAGAGCCCATTTCAATCATTGGATGGGGTGGGACATGCTTATCATTCTAGCTATGTTGGAAATGTGAAATAGGTAGGTTGAGGTCCAGACCTACCTGAGCTCACACAGGAGTCCCTATTTGAAAACAACAAAACAAAACAAAACAGAAACAAAAAACAAAGGCTGAAAGGGCTGGAGGCATTGCCCAGGAGACAGAGAACCTGCCTCACAAGTGCAAGCCCCAAGTGCAAATCCAAGTACCACCAAAACATTACAAGAACAAAAAAGTAACAACAGTAAATCACAATGAGGAGAGGGAATGAATGGCAGTGTCATCCAATAGTTCTTTCCACCTATTTGCATAAAGCTCCTCCGGATAAGTTGGTCGTCAAAAGGAGGTGGAGGTGGGGTGTTCAAACAACACCATTTGCAATTATTCATCTATAGTACCAAAAAGAAAACTCCCAGGTTCTGAATACTTTGTCCTCTCATCATTTTTTTAAATTAAGAGAACAACAAAGTGTGCATAGTCCTTATTAACATGATTTCTCTGTGTCCACTGGAGAGGACATATTGTACAGGAAACACGAAGTACTATATTTAGAGGAGTATAAACAGGCAATTCAGAAGGAATGATTTTAAACAAATAATTACTAAAAGAACAGAACTTGAAAGAAATTTTTTAGAAAGGAAGAAATTCACAAGACATCTGATTGCTTATTGTCACAAATCTCTGATCCCTTAAGGAAGACATAAAGTCCCAACTTCCTTCCCATTGTCATCCGTCCTGTGTGCTCAGGGCTTTCCCTGCAGCTCAGCCATCTGACCCAACAGCTGCACACACCTCACCCTTGACATGCATGGAGTGACACAGCATGGGACACTGGAAGCTTTGCAGGTTGGGGAAATGCAGTGAGCAATGGGCAAAGCCCTGATCCAGCAGGGCCTGGAATTCAACAAAGGGGGAAGGAGCCCGAAGGTTCACATGTTAACCTGGGGACCTCACACAAGTCTTTTCATCTCTTGGACTCTCAGGCACTAAATAGTAAAACCCAAGCAATTCTAGAGCTTTCCTCTGAAGATAGGCAATTTGTACCAAAAGCATTTTCTGAATTAGACCTGTAAATCTAGTACTTCAGGGGCTGAGGTAGGATCATCATAAATTCAAGTCCAGCCTGGGATATATAGTAAGATCTTGTCTGAAAATGACAAAGGAAAGAAGGAAGGAAGGAAGGAGGGAAGGAGGGAAGGGGGAAGGAAGGAAGGAAGGAAGGAAGGAAGGAAGGAAGGAAGGAAGGAAGGAAGGAAGGAAGGAAGGAAGGAAGGAAAGAAGGAAGGAAGGAAGGAAGGAAGGGAAAGAAAAAGCAAGAAAGGAAAACAATATACTCACTAATTACACAGACTGTTAGTATACATACAACCCAGTAGTTAATTATACTCCTTCGTGTTTAGTCAAATGATTTGAAAAACTCATGTCTACCCAAAAACCTACACACAGATGTTTACAGAAGTTTTATTCAGAATCACAAAATTTTAGAAGCCACTTAGATGTCCTTTAGTTGGTGAATGGATAAGTCAACTATGATATATCCATACAATGGAATATTATTCAAGACTGGAAAGGGAAGAGCCACCAAGCCATGAAAAAATATGGAGAAAACTTTCTGTTCAATTTTGCTAAGAATCTAAAAGATTTGCTCAAAAAGACAATCTATTTAAATATAAAGCTTAAAAATAACATCTGAGCTAGGCACTGATGGCTCATACTTGTAATCCTATCTACCCAGGAGGCTGAGATCTGAGGATTATGGCTCAAAGTTAGCCCAGGGAGGAAAGTTTTTGAGACCCTAATCTCCAGCTAACTACACACACACACACACACACACACACACACACACACACACACACACACACACACACACACACACACACACACTCCAGAAGTGTAGTTATGACTCTATTTTTTTTTTTTTTTTGCCTTGAGGAAAAAAAAAAAAAAAGAAAACTTAAGGACAGCGTCCAGTTCCTAAGTGCAATCCCCAGAACCGGTACTGGTGCCAAACAAACAAAGCCAAAGCCAAACAAAAACCCAACCCCGCCATTTGATAGCATTATTTTTTGTCACTTTTGATTGCTGAGTAGTTAGGTTGGCATTGCTTGGCTAAATCTCCAATCACTATCATATTATCAGACTCTTTTTTTATGTCAAAACTTCAGCTGTAACACTCACAGTAAGGCTTGAGTAAAGCAACACACAATAAGAGGCTCTGTGGGGCCAGGCAAACTGACGTACTGTAGCAATGAAATATTGTCCTCTAAGACTGATGGTACATTCAAATTCAAGGCCTTAATGCCTCTTTGCCTCTTAAGATGATGTGTTCTACCAACATCACTAAGGTCATATTTCAGAGTCCACATTCGTTATTTCAAGCAGTTCCAAGCCCAAGTGACTATGCGTAAGCCAAATCACTGAGGATATGATACGCAGAAGTTTATACCAAGGAGTTGCCCACTTGAAATACATAGAAATCTCCTCTCTAACAAGAAGACTACCAGCTAGCAGACTTCTTAGGAAGCAACTTAGCCCAAACTCTGCTTTGAGAACTTTCAGTGTATTAGTAGGGGATTAATCGTCTCCAACTCTGATTGCCACTAGCTGCAATGAAGCCCAGACTTCCCTTGGAGCAACAGGATGAGGCTGTAGGGAGAGCCCCATGGGGCCATTGATTCTCTCCTCTTTATGGACCAAAGCAGTTGTTATCTATGAGAGTCAAAGACCTATTAGCGATAATGCAGTCAAAATGGAAACTCAAGGTGGTTCAAACCCAAGGCAAGGGCAGAATCTGTGAATTAAGAGATTGAGTCATCCTTTCAAAGTGTAGAAAAAGTATATCAATTTATAGATTGCTGCCCAGCACCAGACAGGGAATCAGACAAACAGAAAAAGGAGGAATGTACAGCAGCCAATACTGGCTTGTACTCAACTAAGTCATTTCCAATAACACTAAATGTTATAATTTATTACAGTTATAGTATATTACCACAGGAAGGCTCTGTTTGATTTATATATATATATATATATATATATACACACACATATATATATACACATATATATGTATATATGTATATGTTTACTTAATCTGATCTGACAAACCTGGGCTATTACCTTTTCCTTGCTTCCTTCTCTTTACAATATATTACTTTCAGGACCAAAAGACACTATAGGTGATCTGGGTTCATGTCATGCAATGAATATTTTAGGTATTAATCTATAGTGAATGTTTAAAAATCTGTCAAAAGCCACCAGATAAAGCTGTTGACGCTGGCTAGAGGCAAGCCTGTCTAGAAAGGATAACCCTTTACATGACAGAGAGAAGTCGATATCAGGTACTTCATTTAATTCTTCATTTAATTCTTACAAGGCAGGTAGGTGGTCTTTGATGGGAAATGAAACTCAGAGAGACCAAGAACTTAACTCAAGTTCTCCAGGGTAAAAGATGGTGATGGCTGAGTATGAAACAGTGGTTTGTAATCTCAGCATTTGGAAAATAAGAAGTTGAGGCCAGCATGGATTATATAGCAATACTCTGTCTCAAAATAAAATGAAACAAAACAACAAAACAAGTTGATGATATCAGGAATGGAACCCAGGCCCTAGGCCTAATGAAACCCAATGTAGTATCCTAGCACGATGTTAATATTTTTCATTTGTGACCATGACTTACGTATTTTGACAAATAAGAACCTCTAGAAAACATATCAGTACAATGATCATACCCAACAAAATTAACAATAATTTACACAAAGCCTTTGGTGTTATTTTCCCTAGTTATCTCAAAGAGATATTCTTTTTTGAGATATATCTTGTTTTATGAATTCATAATTCTTCTGCCATAGCCTAAGTGATAGGATTACAGGTGTGAGCCACAAAATCTGAAGTTCAAATCTTTTTAATTGGCTTGCTCAAATGAGTATGCAAACAAGTAGCAGCGCATGCATTTGTTCAAAATGCTTTTTTTATGTGTGTGTGTGTGTGTGTGTGTGTGTGTGTGTGTGTGTGTGTGTGTGTGTGTGCGCGCGCACTGGACTGGGGCTTGAATGCAGGGCCTTGCACTTTTGCTTGTACTTTTCACTCGAGTCTATTGCTCTACCAGTTTAGCTGCACCTCCACTTCTAGCTTTTTACTGATTAATTGGGGACAAAAGTCTCTCCAATTTATCTGTCTGGGCTAGCTTTGAACCACAATCCTTAGGTCTTAGCATCCCAAGTAACTAGGATTTCAGGTGTGAGCCTCACTGGCCCAAAAGGGTGAACAATCACAGTCACTGTATTCAATGTACATGATGTAAAAAAGGAACTATGCAACTTGTGGTTAGGGATGAAAGGGGGAACATGGTAGAAAACAAAGAAAGGAGTGGAATTGACCCAGAAGCATTGTATTCATAACCTGACCAATGGCATTACAACCCCTTTGTATAACTACTTAATAATAAAAATTTAAAAATGTTAAATTAGGCAGCCTGCTGGTGGCTCAAGCCTGTAATCCTAGCTAAGGATTACAGGAGGCTAAGATTTGAGAATCACAGTTTGAAGCCAGCCAGAGCAGGAAAATTCTTGAGATTTTTATCTTCAATCAACTACTTAGAAAAAGCCAAAAGTGGCACTGTGGCTCAAATGCTAGAGGGCTAGCCTTGAGCCAAAAGGAGTTCAGAGACAGCACCCAAGTTCAGAGTTCAAATTCAAGAGTCAAAAACAAGATTAAAAAATAGTTTTTATATTTTTAGAAAATTAAAAACTTCCAAATCACAGAGAAGTAGAAGGAATAATATAATAAACTCCTATGTCCCTTTCAACATGAGCCAGTAAAGCTGACATGTCTCTATGTCCTCTTTTACATATATTATTTCATTTCTCTTTCTTTTGTGATGTGCTATTTATATCTGGATGAATTTGAGCCACTTGAACTGTAGAGTTTCCCATGGTTAATTATTCCTGGTATCATTCTGATTAATTACTTATAGAATCCCTAAATGTCCCATTTTTCTGTGAATTGAAAATTAAAGATGGATTGTTTTTACCTTGAGAGTCTATGGGGGAGAGATGGGGGAACCAAACAGTAACATCCCATAATATTTGGTAGGTGATACTGTGAAATTCCTGTGTGTCACATCAGGTTGCACATCATATGTAGTTGATCTACTTTCATCTTGGCGTTGGGTTGTGCTATGGTTTGTGATGTGGTTTGTCCTCCAGGGATGTGTTGGAGGCTTGGTCCTTGGTGGGCTGGTGTTGTGGTGGTGGGGCCTTAACAAGGCAGAGTCTAGTGAGAGGTAACTAAGTCATTGACACTGCTGCTCTCAGAAGAGATCAAGGTAGCTCCCATGGGACTTAAGTTAGTTCTCAAGTTTGTTAGTATCCGAGACTCATTTTTGACTCCTAAATCCATCTCTTCTTGTCTTGCCATGTGACTCTTATTTTCACACATCCTCCTATCCTGACACTATCTGTCATGGTGTAATGTAGGCTAGGAGTTCATCAAAGGCCAAACTGATGGAGATGCTCAGATCACAGACTTCCAGCATCCCCAACTGTGAACTGAAGAAACCTCTTTTTAAAATAAAGTGCCCACGCTGAGGAATTTTGTTATAGCAACAGAAAAGGGACTCATACTGGTGGTATCAACTTTGTCTAGACATTCTAGAATTCCCTGTGGACTTCTGATGAATGACTTTAGCAGCCATTGCTGACATTGCCTCGAACCATTGTTCTTTCGGCAATCTGTTGAATTCCCTATTCTGTCACTGATTGTTTCTTACCAGTCCCATTTCTTCTACAAAGCACCAAAGAGCAACAATTTGATTGCCCCTAGGTTCCATTGATTTAGAGAAAGATAATTGCTTGAATTTTTGGTCATTTTTCAGAATAATGAGTTGGTGTTCTGAAACCTTGCAAAGGAGGTTTTACCTATAGTGCAGTGTACTTGTATTTGTACATGTGTATGTGTGTGTCTAAAGGGACTATGCAATAGTATCATGAACCCAAGGCCTTTTGTACTTGATGTATTTCAATCTGGTGTGGCAATTTTTGTAAATGTTAAAACCATCTCATCATTGGCCAGTGGGGGCCCCTCCCAGAAGGTGAACACAACATTTTATGATCACAGCAATCTCTGACAATTGTCTTGCTTTCAAGATGACAGGATGTTCCCGCTCCAGGAGTCCTTGCTCCTTTTAGTGGGAAATAGCATCTAGCGACTACCACCTTGGAACTAAGGGGTTTGTTGTTATTAAGTTATTGTTATTTCTGAATCGTTTCAGTGAACAGAAGTAGGAAATATCAAGTTTTTAGAAAAATACAAAATCAATCATGACTTAATGTGGTTATTTCCAACTTAAAGCAAGAATTACAGATTTTTTTTCTTTAAGCTTTCTGATTTGATTCCTTTTACTTCTCTGTTTTATCTTCCTATCCTGAAAGTCTGACTTCCTTCCTAACACTTAAATATAGCTTATATTCTGTGAGGGATGTGTGTGTGTGTGTGTGTGTGTGTGTGTGTGTGTGTGTGTGTGTGTGTGTGTGTATGTGTGTGTGTGTGTGTGTGTGTGTGTGTGTGTGTGTGTGTGTGTGTGTGTGTGTGTGCCTGTCCTGGGGCTTGAACTCAGGGCCTGGCCACTGTCCCTGAGATTCTTTTTCTTAAGGTTAGCCCTCTATCACAGCATCACTTCTGACTTTTTCTGAGTAGTTGTTTTTTTAATTGAGTAAGAGTCTCATGGACTTTTCTGCCCAGGTTGGCTTTGAACCATGATCCTCAGATCTTAGTCTTCTGGGCAGCTAGGATTACAGATGTGAGCCACCAGCACTGGGCTTATTTTCTGTTTTAACAGTACCAACGTTACCACAGGCAAAAAGACCACTAATGCATTGGTTATCATCTCTTGATGTCTCCCTGATTTTTGTTGGTTCTTGGGATAGATTCCCACAAGAGACAAGTTTAACGTTGTTTCAAATGAGCCTCTTATGTGGGATAAGATCAATTTGTGTTGTTTGTTGTTGTATTTAGAAAACTCTTTCAGAAAACATTCAATGCTTCCAAAATCAAACTATAAAACAGTCCATTTAGAGAGATCCAACTTCTATTCTACTTCCTTCCTTCTGGTTTTCTCCCTTTCCCAATGGCAACTTGCCTTGAATGTGTATCTGGAAGGCTTCAGAAATCAGACATAACTGAGGAATACATACATCACCACATCTAAGCTGCTGTAACTGTGCCTTAGCTGGCATAGTATGGTTAGGGTTTTCTGCTTAGTCACCAGGTAAGCTTTAAGCACTTCAAGGTGTGGTCAGAGCACGTTAAGTCCCCTGAGCCATTTCCTCATTCATTCACCACTCACCTGCTCAGCACAGCACTAGAGTTAAGAATAGAGACAATGACATGACAGCGGCAGAACTGGGTATGGAGACAGATCACTGGGACGTAATATAGTATAAAAATTGTAATGGAACATTACATGGCCAAAGCTCTCTGGATGGACCCGAAATGAGTGACCACAATTGGGGAACTAGAGGTGTTTTGTTTGTTATTGTTGTCACTGTTCTTTGTTTGCTACTGTGGCAGTTAACCTCTCAAAGAAGAGGCTAAATCCAGACCAGGGAGGGACCAATGGCTCCAGGAAAGGTTGCCTTGTGGAAGTAGTACATAGGTAAGAGTCTGAAAAATCAAGATTTGATTGAGCTAAGGTCAGAAAGGGAACAAAATGAGAAGATAGATAATAAAGGTAGAGAAATTATCGGGAACTATAGCCCAAAAAGGTGAAAGAGCCAGAAGGCTCTAGGGAGTGATAGGTATTTTGCTGATTGGGATGATGTAAAATGAGAAGAGGAGAGATGGGGCAGATAGTTATAAATATTATACATATTCATAAATAAATATTAAATACATATTCTCTCCGAGAACCACTGGAGTCACAACTATAGAAACAAAAATAAAATATTGTCTTAGCCAGATAAAATTTACTCCTGTGCAGAAGGGTGCACCATCAGCCAAAAAATGCAAGCACACAGAGCAGGCAGTCTGCTCAAGTATTTATTCCTAATGCAGATTGGTTGAACTCAGGTTCACAATCCACTCATGATTGTCTAGTTTGAATAGAGTAAAACAGAAATTTTTCATAAAGTAATTTTGAAATAAGATTAACAGCTCGTAAGTAATCTCAAAATATACCCACACCCTCTGCTATTTCTTGAATAGTTCAGGGCATGTTGTAATTCCATCTTGAAAAGAAACCAGTTTGAGACAAGCAAAACCTTACATTTTACAAAGCTTTTCATTTTTCAAAATTAATTAATTTTATTGTTATTATAGAAGAGATGTATAGAGGGATTACAATACGAGTCAGGTCATTAGTACATTTCCTTTCGTACAGTGTCTTCTGTTCCCTCATTCTCTCCCAGTCCCTCCCCCTAGCCCTACCCATAAGTTATATAGTTCACTTTCATCAATGCCTAGTGAGTTCCATTGTTGAACTTTTTCACACTTTTCCCCTCAAGTTCTGTGCCCTTCCCACATCCTCCCAAAGATATACATATGAATACATCATACACAGAATCATCAAACACTAAAAACTAAAAAAATTCCACATCTTGGAATTCATTTTAGTATGTATGTTATTTCATATAAATATAAGAGACATTTAGGCATTGCACCTTTGTGTTTCTCTCCTGAGTATCCTCTTTCGATCTCACTGTGTGTATCTAGAATCCTTTATAATTTGTCATATCCTAGTGCACTTTAGATCTAATTTCTGTACATTAGAGAGAACATGTGCTGTTTTGTTTCTCTAAACTTGGCTTACCTCACTTAACATGATTGTTCTAGTTCTATCCATTTCCCTGTGAATGACATTCTTTCTAATGACTGGGTAAAATTCTATTGTGATAAGTACCACATTTTTTTTTTGGTCCACTCATCTATTGTGGGGCATCTGGGCTGTTTCCATATCTTGGCTATTGTGAAGAGTGCAGCAATGAGCATGGATGTACAGGTGTCTTTATCATATCCTGGTTCATGATGTTCAGGATAGATGCCCAGGAGTGGTATGACTGGGCCGTAGGGAAGATCTATGTTTAGTTTTTTGAGGAACCTCCAGACTGCTGTCCAGAGTGGTTGCATTAGTTTACATTCCCACCAACAGTGCAATAGAGTTCCTTTTCCCCCATATCTCCACCAACATACAAATCTTTTCTTATCCCAAGGCAGATCTTCTTTTCCTTAACAAGCATCAAACCAGACCAAATGCAGGAACTTTTAAGTAACACATTTTGGTAGACAAGACAGTGTTCCTCACAGGGAAATCTGCCTGGGCACCCTAAGAGGCAAGGGCTTGTCAGCTGCCACGTTTAATTCTTTCCCTACAGACAAAAGGTGCAGGTCATGCTTACGTGATGTTACTGGTCCACATACCACAGGCTCTCAGATTCACTAAAACCTATTACTCTACTGTGCATAGTTCAGGGCAGCTATGATGTTCTGGGTATTGTCTGTTATTCTTTGGGTAAGTCAGTTCTAGTATTGGAATGTTCTTCTCAGTAAGAAATACATTTGCCTATTGCTCTTATTCTAATAGCACACACATACACACACACACACACACACATACACACACACACATCCACAATTACATGTATGTAAGTGAAATTAAAATTTAGTGAAACAATACCCTGAGTGAGAACAATACGTACTATTTTTTTCATCCAAAAAGTGCTATTTTCTACCTATTAAATTGATTTTCTGATCCATAGGGGGACATTTGTAGTATGAAACCTCTTGTTTGTCTGGGCTTTTGCTTGGTGGATTTGATGGGCCTCCTGAGAGGAAAGAAGTATGATCTCTATGCTAGGGTCTGGTCCTGACCATGGATTGCAGATCAATTAGAGCAGAGGTCAGTACATCATACATCGTTGACAGAATCTGGCTTATTACATGCTAAGAATGCTCTTTGTATTTTCAAATGCATTTTTTAACCATAAAAATAGTATGATTGGGGCTGAGAACGGGGCTCAGTGGTAGAATGCTTGCCTTGCGTGCATGAGGCCCTGGGCTCGATTCCTAAGCACCACATAAACAGAAAAATCCGGAAGTGGTGCTGTGGCTCAAGTGGTAGAGGGCTAGCTTTCAGCTGAAGAGCTGAGGGACAGTGCCCAGGCTCAGATTTCAGGCCCCATGAGCGAAAAAAAATAAAATAGTATGATTATTTGGGGATATAATGAGTTATATGGCTTGCTATAATTTGGATCTTAAAATGTCCCAGAAAGGTTCATCTGTTAAAAGCTCAGGCCCTAAGGTATGACTTGGAGAGGTGGTGGAAACTTTATTGGGTGTGGCCTAGTAAGAGGTCTTTAGGTCATTGGATAATGTTCTCAAAAGGAAGAAGAGACTCTTTGTCTCTTTTCCTCCTTGGATATATAGTAAGTAGCTCCGCTCTGCCACTTGCTCTCATTGTTAATGTGCTGTTTTACCCAAAGAAACAGTAATAACAACTAGTCATAGACTGAAACTTGTAAAACCATGAGGAGCACTAAACTTTTTCTCTATAAATCAATCATCTCACCTATTTGTTATAGTAACAGACATCTGACTAATTCATGGCTATAGGCAAATTATGTAGTCTTTCTGTGTGTGGATTCTCACCTAAAGATTAGAGATGACTTTGGTACCTATACCATGAAACTGTCTTAAGGATAAAGTAAACTCATATCATGTTCTTATATAGTGCCTGGCACCTAGTGCTCAGAAATTATTAGCTACATTTGTTACTGTCTAAGGTGTACTATCACTCTTGGGCAGAAGTTTCCATATCCATTAAAAAGTAAGCATTTGCACTTACCATCAACTGTGTATAGGGGCTAGGGGTGCTCACAAGATACCCTCCCACCAGGAGTGATCTGATCACCTCCTGATTTCCTCAGATCCCATTCTAGTGTTGAAAAGATGGTCAAGAGATACATATCAAAGAGGACAATCAAGCAGGTGTGTGTGTGTGTGTGTGTGTGTGTGTGTGTGTGTGTGTGTGTGTGTCTGTGTGTCTGTGTGTGTTTGCAGTGTGTGTATTGCAGTATGAACCCAGGGCTTCACGCTTGCTAGGCAAGCACTCTATCACTTGTGCTTTGCCCCATCCCCTTTGTTTTTGAGACAAGGTCTCAAGAAACTATGCCTGGGCCAGCCTCAGATACACCATCCTCCTTCCTCTGCCTCTTGAGTCTATAAAAATATTAAGGAAAGTCATTTGAATTGTATTTCTATAAGTAGCTCTATGAGATTCTAATACATTTGATATTAGGAACTTGACTGCTTTGCTAATTATCTAGATCTTAATTAGCCAGCCACTATTAGTTTGTGGCTTCTGCTTTACTTCTTGTCTTTGAAATGATACTTCATATCTACCACCATACCACCCTGAATGTGTTTGATCTGAAACAGTACTTCAGTTTGGTGATTCAAATTCATTATTGGAGGCTATGAGTCTGAGCCAAAACATCTCCCTCCATGTGAGCGCATGGATATTATGAAAACATGTGAGCTTCACCAAGATCTTATATTGCAACCTAAGATAATATTTTTTTTTTAATTAAGCTTTGCGGCATAAAATCCCTCGCACAAGTCGGACTTATTCATGGTAACAAAGAATAAAAGAAAACCCTGGGTAAGTCAGTATTTCTGGATGCAGGGGCTGACAACTTTTACAAAGATTAGAAATGCTGGGGCAGGGAAGGTGGCTCAGTGGTAGAGCGCTTGCCTTGTATGCCTAAGGCCCTGGGTTCGATTCCTTAGCACCACATAAGCAAAAAGAAAAAAGCCGGAAGTGGCGATATGGCTCAAGTGGTAGAGCGCTAGCCTTGAGCTGAAGAGCTGAGGGACAGCACCCAGGCCCAGAGTTCAGGCCCCATGATGGGACCCCAAAAAAAATAGAAATGTAAAGGCCCTGGGCCCAACTTGTAGCCAACAGTTTCTTTACACACTTGCTTTCCAGTTTCCTCTCCTGTTCATAGTGAGACTTCCATCTCCTGTTTTTTAGATATTTTTATGTAAATGAAGTTATTGATGGGAATGGAGACCTTCCTCTAGTCTTTCATTATCTTATTTATTCCTCATGACAATAATTCTATGAGGTAGATGTTGGATACTGTTATCTGAAAATTCTAGGAGCCAAATGCAGGGTTCAGAGAGTTTAAGTGACTCTTCTATTCATATGCCCTATTTATGCATAAAAAATAGATAGCAGTGAACACAGCCCATGCTGTTAAACATTTTATGGAGGTCCAAAACATGTATAGCTGAGTCTCTTAGATTTGTCTGCCTATGCTAGATTCAAATCTCCATCCTCAGATCTCAGCTCCTGAGTAACTCGAATTACAGGTTGAACCAAAAGTGCCCATCTTGGGGATTAATTCATTGGTTTTTGGTACTCTTGGTCATTCCCATTCTAGAGGCCAGGTCTGAATGGATGAAAGGAGGAGCAGCTACTAAAATCTGGGAGAAATGGAAGAAAAGGTCAGAAGTGGCTGATGTATTCAAGATGTTAAAGTCCTTTCCTCCTCTTTGCCCCTCTCTGGGCAAAATCACCACATGCTAATGTCAGCCTCTGGACTCTATTGACCACTTGGTCCTAGGGCTCCTCCAAGAAGGTGGCTCCTTCAGCAGGCCTCTTTCTCCTGAGAGGATCCCACAATACCCACCTCAATGGCTCCCATCTGGGAAATATACTTGTCTTCTTCTTTCCTCTCCTTAAAAACTAATCCAACCCATCTCTCAGGCTTCTCTGGAGATCCAATTTGTGGGCACGGCTGGGCTAAGTCAAGGGCCTTGCTGAGATGTAATTGTAATGATTGGCATTTGCTTCTTCCTTGGATCCTTCTAGTAACCTGTGATATAGGATAGTTTGCCTTCACATTTCATTCTCTATCACTCAAGCTCATTCTATCATTCTTATTCCACATTTGTTTTTCCGCTAGTCTTGGGGCTTGAACTTTGTCCCTGATCTTCTGTGCTCAAGACTAGTGCTCTACCATTTGAACCACTACTCCACTTCTGGCTTTTTGGTAGTTAATTGGAGGTAAGCGTCTCATGAACTTTCCTGCCAGGCTGGTTTTGAATCCCAGTCCTCAGATCTCAGCCTCCTGAATAGTGAGGATCACAGGTGTGAACCACCGGCACGCAGCTCATTCCATCTTTTAAGAGCTCAGAGTAGGTTAGTATGGCATCTGGCACTGTATCCACCCCACCCCCAGCCTGTCGTGCTTTCTAGATTAGTATCCACAGTAGATTTAATTAGTACAATATTTACCTCTGCTGCTTGCTCATTAATAAAGATCTCACAGCAGAGAGAACTCCCGTGACAGCCTTCCCGAGCCAGATCCAGGTGTATGAATGTGCAAAGTAGGCCATTTGATTATTTGTGTGATAATTGACATAATGATGTGTTCATAACTATTTCCCCAAAGATTCAGCAACCTAGTCAGAAGCAATCATCAGACAATTAGAGTTCCTTTCAAAGTGACATTTTTAAAATCAATTAAACATTTACAGGATCTTTAAAAAATTGCCTTCACTATTCTACCTTACGTACATCTGCTTATTGATTCAAAGTCCCTGAAATAGAAGAAAATGAAAATAGAATAGAAGCTATAGACCTGGAAGGTGCAACAGAGACAATGAGGGCCACTGTGGCTCTCTGCCACAGATTAGAATACAACTATTGCCTTGAAAGAAGACAGTTGGGTCTTTTGGGTTCTCTTCTAATTTTAATTTTTACCAACTAGAGCAGATGTTTGAGCAGGGAAGTTTTAAAGCCTATTCAGTATAACACTTCCAATGAAATCTTGAGCTGTTCATTCCAGAGCTCTAGGGGTATTTAGACAGTGCAAAGAACTCTAAGTTCAATCTTCAGAAGTACTTTTCCTGAACCTCATGTTGTCAGATCTACTCTTTCACCTATTATCTATCCCTACTTATTCTTTTTTTTTTTCATTTAGCATGGAGAAAGAGCAGGATATTTGTCTCATTTTCATTTGAGATAGTCTCAGCCCTTGACAGCAATTGAATGAATCAATTTTACTGAGTGGATTCAACCTGGCTGTGAAAAAGGCTTTATGATCTTTTTCACAGATGAGAACAATGTCACCCAGTTGGACCAGATGACTTACTCACAATCCCATAGCTTAGGACAAAAGGCTTCTGAGTGTAAATCAAGCCCCCATTCCACTTATGCTAAGGCTACCTCCACATAGACAATTCCACCCTGAACTAATATCTTCCTCTCCCCTCAAACAAGGAAATGTATTATACAACAATAATGTAAAATATTAATTGTGTACATAACTGTGGATCTCAATGCAGTGAGCAGCAGTTTTGTCTGAGTCCTAAGGCTCAGTGGCTCACCCTAGAAAAGATCTGTTGACCAATGTTATTTGACCTTTAGAAAGGAAAAACACCTTAGGGCTGAGAAGGTGGCTCAGTGGTAGAGCACTTGCCTTGCATGCCTGAGGCCCTGGGTTCGATTCTCCAGCACCACATAAGCAAAAAGAAAAAAAAGCCGGAAGTGGCGCTGTGGCTCAAGTGGTAGAGCGCTGGCCTTGAGCTGAAGAGCTGAGGGACAGCGCCCAGGCCCAGAGTTCAGGCCCCACAACTGACCAAAAAAAAAAAAAAGGAAACACCTTGGAGTACAATCCTCAGACTGTGAGCTGTGTGTGTTGGGAGGATGTGAACAAGTCTGTGCATACACTGCTCCTCATTTTTAGTTTCTGTGTGTTTGTCCTAAACCTCCATGTCTAAGGATGAGTCATGGCCACCAGGATGCATTCCTTGAACTGAACCACCAGCACCTCCTCCTCCATTATTGCTCACCTAGAAAACAAGCAAAGAGGAAGGTTGGAATATACCACAGGACAGAATCAGCAAGCACCCCTATGACTAGAAATGGGGTTGCCAGCTCCTTTTCAAGTTAGAAAAAAGGTCTTTGGGTTCTTTTTGTGGAAGGTGACCACCTGGCCTATTCTTTTTCAATTGAACTAGTTGGAGCTCATAGCCTGTGTGTTCCAGAAAGTGTAGGAAATTGTTCCTATGGCAACACAAGGATGCAGTTGAAGTTGGCTGCTCCTGTGGGATCACAGAATGCAGTAGACCACTCCGTCTTTTCAGATCAACACTCCTCTACTTCACTTTGTTTCTACATCAGTTCAGAAACACACAGCCAGGATCCTCAAGGATGCTTTTCCAGATGCTCCCAAGGACATCCAAAGAAATACAGAGACTTGAAACTTGCTCACCATCTCATGCTTAAGCTTCTGCCTTTTTTGGAGTCCTTCTGGTCAGTTTTGGTTTATTAGCCAGCTAATTGGAAGTATGAGCACCTGGGTCTGAAGCATCAGTGGTTATGCGTTCATTTCTCTGTCTTTCTCTGCCTGAGGGGTGGCTAGCTGTGAGGATTAGCAAGCCCTAGGTAGAAAGAACTGTCTTCAGCCAGGGCATGGCAGGCTGGTGCTTTACCAACTGTGAGACAGCAAACAAGTAAAATTCCTTAATCTCTCTGAGTTTTAGCTTACTTACTTCTGAAATAGGATTAAAACATTATGGGATTATTGTAAAGATTTAATGCAAAAAAAAAGAAAAGTAAAAACAACATCTAGTGTATTCCCTGGTCAATGGTGGCTCTCTATATTTGGTGGATTTTTTCTACTTCACCCCCTCTCATCCCTACTCCTTCCAAAAGACAGGGGACAGAGTCTTTAATGGATAAAGGCAAAGGAATTGGAGGGGAAAGCTGCCTTGGTAGAGTGGGAAAAGAGGAGGGATGATTGACACTAAAGGATGTTCTTTCAGGAAGATGATGGGGTATAAGTTGGGTAAAACCAGCTAAAAAAACAAAGACCTAAGATCAATACTGGGATGGTTGATAGGAATCTTTTGGCTCATTTCTAAAACACTGCACAGTACTTTCTTTGTCTGAGAAACCTTTATAAAGATTCAACCAATACCACATTGCATCCAAAATCAGAAACAGCAAAAATATGTCACATGTGTTTACTCTTCTATACCCAAAGATGTCTGCGTCTCACAGTTAATGCCCAAAAAAGTAGTAGTAGAAGAGAAAAGCTTCTTGATTACCCATATGGTAATTAATAATGAATTGTTTCCAGAATACACAATTTTTTTAGTGTTAGAAATGGGAACACTAGACATTGAAAGATGAAGGCTTTCAAGGTGATGGGTCCTCTAGTTGGCTCTTCTTTCATTCTTCACCCTTGTCTGGCATACAAGGCCCTCAAGATCATTTGCTACTTGACAGACTAAATACTTCTCATCAGCTACCTGAGACCATCTGCTTGTACTGATCATGTGACGTGGTCAGTGAATGATGTTTTAATATCCCAAGTAGTTAATAGCCCTTCATAGTTAAAAAGTTCCCCATTCCATTAGTGCAATAGTTCTAGCTGTCCTGAAAAGTCTTACAGAACCTATAGTTCTGGTCTAGCCAATTCTTCTAGTCTTAGAAACCAGAAGAGGATGTCAAGATGGTTTGTTGCCTAGCAACCACTCCTAGGCTCCTGTGAGTAGTGCAGGTGATGATAGCAGCAACCAGAAAGTCAGGAAAGTCCTGGGTCTGTTTCTAAAGAGTCTCTTGGCACAGAGCTAAGCAAGCAAGTTCTGTCTGTCCTGCAAAGGCCCACATTTAATATTCAGCAAAGAAGCTGTTGTGGCTGGAAGAGGGCCATGTTGCATTTTTACACCTCAGAGGCCAGGGATGCCAAGATAGAAGAGGTTGCCCTGCCTGCAGAAACCAGAGAGAGGGCATCGATCTGCCCTGAGTTGTATGCTCCCAGGGTCACAGGCCTCCAGCTCTGGTCTTGACTTCTTGGCCAATAGGTAGCTATTGGATATAGAATTTGATAGTAGATACAGATGTTGAAGCTGAGGCACTATCAAAGCACACATTAGCAAAGCACACATCTCAGATATCAGTTCACAGCCATTTCCACACCAGGGATGTTGTGCCCATTTGAGAGCACAGAGGTGATTTAGGGGACACAATGTCCTTACTCTAATTGGCTTGCCTCAGAGGAAACAAATATTTGGTTATATTTTTCATTGCTGATTATACTATTGTTACTGCTCACACTGAATTTTGCCAATCAATCTTCATCTTCAAAGATTTTCCAACCAAAAAGATAAGATAAAAAGAGCAACATCTGGCATCTCCTCTTCTCTGCCCACCTCTACGTGCCATTCTGAACCCTCCATTCACGCACATATATGTAACACTACATGCTTTGGGTAAGTGCATAAATTCAGAAATCAACTTGGAGGCAATTCCTAGCTCCACCACTTAATTAATATTAAGCCATTCTGTGCCTATTTTGGAATTCGTAAAATGAAGAATCTTGCTCTTTCATTTTTAGAATAATAATAGATTGAATCTACACAGTGCCTGCTGGGTGCATTATTGTGGGTATGGTTCTCTTTCCATTATTACTCCCTAGTACCTACTGTGCATGGCATGACAGAGAGAGCTTGGGCTATGGTCTAAGGTACCACTGAGTGCACATCCCGCTTCTGCTACTTATTAATGGTGTGACAGACAAGCAACTCTATCTTGCCTAGCTATTTTCTTCATCTGGAAAAAGGCAATTAAAGATGTAGTCTGCTCCAATGCAGCCACAAAATAGCCAGTAGTGCTTCGTTCCCAGAGGTGATCTATAACCTGCTAATGTACTTTTGTTTCTTCCAGAACAGCTTAACTACTACACCCTCCTAGTTAGCAGTAAAGTGCTAACTAGAATGCTGCCATAGTTCCTAGCATAGTCCCCAGCAAAGGATGGGAAACTAAGTGTGTCCAGCTCCTCATCTCAGTCAGTCAGATAAAGAATACTGATGAGACAAAAGAGGGACAATATACTGCATGAAAGAACCTCACAAAAACGCTTCATCCTAGAATTATCAAAGGCTGTGTGTGTGTGTGTGTGTGTGTGTGTGTGTGTGTGTGTGTGTGTGTGTGTGTGTGTGTGTGTGTGTGTGTGTACTGGGGCTTGAACTCAGAGCCTCAAGTTCCCGTGTGGTTTTATTGCTTATGGCTTGTACTCTACTACGTGAGCCACTCCTCCAGTTTCTGCATTTTACTGGTTAATTGGAGATAGGAGTTTCCTGGATTTGTCTCTGCCCAGCTTGGCTTAGCAAGGGCTCTTAATCGCTTTCACTCATTCAGGCAACAAATGCAACATGTCAGGAGCTGGGCTAGGGAGCCATAAAACAGACACATTCTTTCTTCACAGACATCACAGTTCAGCAGATGAGAGAATCAATAGCAATAAGACTGTGCAGCGAGTTAGGCTTTGCTTCAGCCAGATAAAACAAGCAAACCCAGGAATGGCAGCCACAAGAAAAGGAATTTTTATAGTCACAGATCCTCTAATACAGGAGGCATAGGACTGGGCCCTATGGGGGAGAATAAGGGCTGTTTAGCAGACAGAAAAGTCATGAGAAGGCACCGACAAGAGCCTTATTGAACTTTCCTGAGGAAGAATAGAAGAGGCGGGACAAAAGGATCACCATTGGCTAGTCTGAGTAATTAAAGAAGGAGCTGGGGTGAGGGGTTTGGGACAGAGGAGTCAGTCTGGCAGAAGATCCTGTTAAAGGAGGCATGAAGGCAGGATAGGGGTTCTAGATTCTCTGGTTTGTACAGCAAAGCTGTATTCACAAGTGTCCCATTTAGTTCTCTGGAATTGGCTAGCTCTGGGAGGCTACCAGACATCAGAGTTTCTTAAACTAGAAAACATGGTTATTTCGTAAGGGAGTCCTTCAGATAGGTTTTTCTTGTGAAGGCGAAGTCCAGTGACTCTGGCTATGCCATGGGAAGCCTTCCCTGTGAGGCTGGCAGGATTCCAGAGCTTCCACATAGGGTCAGGTGACTGTGTCTTCTCTGCAGGAAACACCTTGGCTATGCTGCCCACTCCAGAACAGCCCAGTTTCCTCCCCACCCTACCTCATATCAGCAGCGTGGATTTGCTGATTCTCTCTCCTCTCTCTCCAGAGCAGAGTGTTAGTCCAACAGCCACCTCACATCTAAGTAAAATGTCTTTGAAGTAGGGGAAAATATTGAAATAGCAGAAACAAAAGTTATCCTACTGACATAATTTTCTGACAAGGTCAAGTGGGAAAGTGAGTGGGCCAGCATTGCCACATCCCAAGGAGCCACCCCTGAGAAAGTATGACCAATTTCTTTGTGATCTGGTTGTTCCTTCCCTTCTGAGAAAAAGACAATTCCCAGACCGGAGAACAATGAAGCACTTCAATCAATGTTCAGCTTCATCTAGAAACCAGAAGAGAAATCTTATTATTCTCGTAAAAATGTTGGCTGACCTGAGCCTTCTGCTAACAAAACAAAGCTAGATTTCAGGTGAAATCTGAATCTGCAGAAATAACTGGCATCACTCCTTTCCTGATACATTCAGACTTTTCAGCCTCACCCCTGTACCCCCCTACCCAAAGTTAGGAAAAGGAGCCTCAGTGGCTAAGATCTGATGAATACATCATTTCATAAAGCCTTTGTTGTGTGCCTACTATGTTCACACCTGAGCTGGATGCCCCCTGAATAATAGACTTAGCTCTTCTCCAGGGAGATCTGCCAAGTTTTGTGCTGGGAAAGAGGTCATGTGTTAAAGACCCATGGAGGGAGAAATGACTGTGTGTACCTTGGGTAAGTCAGGAGAGGCTTTAGAGAGGGGATAAGGTTGCCAGGCTAAGAAGTAGCGAAATGTATTTGGGACAGAGGGGAACACCATGGATGCCATATCAAATTTCAGGACAGTTTGGTCTACAGGGTAAGAATTTGTCTGAAATAAAACAAAACTAAGAAAACAAAGCATAAAAGGCTATAGCAAACTTGAGGTAAGGAATGAAGAGGGAGATTCTGGACCAAAGTTTGGTGAGGACACATGAAGATGGGGGGTAGGGAGCAGACACTAAGTTTTCAGCCTATAAGGGAAAAATCACAGTAGCAAAGGTTATGGCTAATTGTTTGGTCCCTGGCAACAATTCCCATGGAGTCCTAGCTCTGCTACCTATTAGCCATGTAACATTGGACAAGTTGATTAATTTCTCAGCATCTCAGTTTCCACAAGTGAGTGAAGATAAAAAATGACTTGCCTCACAGGGCTGTTGGGATGATAAATTGACAGAAATGGAGAGCTCAGAACAGTCTCCCAGGTACACAGTAAGTATCCCATAAGTCTTGGCTATTAGCATTATGGGATACAGAGGGAGAGGAAAAAGAGCCAAAGGGAGCACGTGCTCTTGGGAGATGAGCACATTCATTTCTATTTTGTCCTTTGCTAAAATGCAGAACTCTTGCCCCTGAATATGGCCCTTTCTCTTAAGATGGAATCTTTCTCAGGCCTCCATCAAATATCTGGAATACTCAGTAATTTTTCTGGGCTTTGGCTAGGCCCAAATTCCAATGTTTCCTAACACTGTGCAATTTTGGAAATTTTTGTCCATTCAACTCTCAACCCCCATCCATCTGCCTCTCCAAGTCTTATCTTCACCCTGAGACTGTTACTCACACACACACACACACACACACACACACACACACACACACACACACACACACATACACACACACACATACACATATCCTACACTTAATACAGACTAATTAAACCCTTAATTCCAAAGATAAAGAACAAATCTTAAAAACAGCCAGGACTTTTTTTTCCCCCCAGGTTTATTACATGCAGGGGAACAAAGGTAAGAGTGACAATCGACTTATCAGCAGAAACAATGCAGACTACAATACAGTGGAAAATGTCAGCAAATTTTCAGGGGAGGGGAAATTCTGAGAGAATTAAGTACCAGAATTTAATGCTAAAGGAGATTCTTCAATCAGAAAGATAATATTGGATGGATCTACCAAAAGGAATGAAGATTCCTGTAAACAGCAAATGTGGGTGGTTATAAAAGACTACTTTTTATGTTGCTGTTGCTGCTGCTACTGTTTTGTTTTGCCTTATTTTGTTGGTAATATTACGATTTGTGTTGAGGACTTTCTGCTTGCTAGACAGGGGTTCCATCAAATAAGCCACACCCTAGGTCTTTTTTGCTTTTGTTATTTTCTGAATAGGGTCTTGATTTTTACTAGCGCTGGCCTTCTATTTATGTTTCCTGTATAGTTTGGAATGTGCCACCATGTCCAGACTTTTCTTGGATGAAATGGAGTCTTGTGAACTTTTTACCTGGACTAGCCTCAAACTGCAATTCTCTTGGTCTCTGCCTTCTTTATCAAGGATTACAGAAATGAGCTATTCTGGCTGGCTAGTCCAGGTTGTCTTGAAATTCACCATGTAGCCCAAGCTGGCCTTGAAATCACGAGTCTCCTAACCTGACCTCTCCAGTGTTGAAAAGTATTGAGGTTGGTATGAGCTAACAAGATCAAATACCTTTTTGTGTATGTGTGTCAGTAGTGGGGCTTGAACTCTGGGCCTTGGCACTGTCCTTGAGCTCTTTAGCTCAAGGCAAGTGCTCTACCACTGTGAGCCACAAGCACCACTTCTGGTTTTCTGATGGTTAATTAGAGATAAGAGTCTCATGGACTTTCCTGCCCAGGCTGACTCTGAGCTGTGATCCTCAGATCTCAGCCTTCTGGGTAGCTAGGATTATAGGTATGAGCCACTGGCACCCGGCTCAAATACCTTTTTTAATTTTACTAATTTCTTTGAAATGCAATCAATCATTCAAAGGAAATAGTTAACTTTGTGTTTATAACATAGATTATATCACCAGAAAACAGAAGAAATTGAATATTCTGATGATAAATACTTTGTGTTAAATTGTGTTATAATTGTAAATCCTAACCAGCGAGCAACTATTAAGAAAATGATCATATAAGCTGAGTGACAATGGCTCATACCTGCAATTTTAGCTTCCTGAGAGGCTGAGATAGAGACAATTATAGTGTGAAGACAGCCCAGAGAACAGTTTATGAGATCTCTCTCAAACAATAGTGAGTCTTTATTTGAAGACTTACCTAAAGCAAAAAAGGGCTGGAGGTGTGGCTTAAATGACTACCCAGAGGATGCAAGGCCTTTAGTTAAAAAATTAAAACCTCAGTACCACCAAAAGAAATTTAAATAGGCAAATAGACAAGTTCACAAGCATAGTTACAGTTTCTCTTCATTACTGGTAGACAAGTAGACTAAATATATTAATAAGAATATAAAATATTTATATAATTCTATTAACCAACTTTGACTTTTATACATGCCACAATCACATTGCACAATGTACAGACTCTGAAATGTACACGGAACTTTCAGCAAGACACACCAAAATCTTAATAAATTTCAAATGAATAAAAATTATTACAGAAACTGGGAGAGAGTAAGGGAAAGGGTTATATTGCCCCAAAATAAATGTACTCTTTCAGTGACTTATGTAATTCTAATCTTTCTGTATATCACCTTTATAATAGCAATAAAAAGTAAAACCTTTAAAAAATCATAACAGAATGTTTTCTACCATAAAAAGTTAAATAAAAATTAATAATAAACTATCTAGGCAATCACCTCAAATACCTGAAAATTAAGCAACATGTTTCTAAATAACTTGCTTTTTGAGGCCAAAAAATCATAATATAAAGTAGGAAATATTCTAAATCTACTGGTAACAAAATCACAATGTACAAAAAAATTATGGGGTACAATTACAATGATGCTTCAAGAGAAGTTTATAGCTCTATGTACTAATATTAGAAGAGGAGAAAGATTTAAAAATCAATAACCTAAAAATAATCTAAGCTTCTACCTTAAGAACTCAGAAAGAGGAAAGCAAATTAAACTTCAAATAAAGAATAGGTAGAAATAATAGAAGAAAGAACAAAACTCAACTAGAAAATAGACTCATTGTAGAGAAAATTATCAAAGCAAGTTATTTTATAAGTTTAGTAAGATTAATAATCTTCTAGAAGATAGATAGATAAATAGATAGACAGACAGACAGAGATCATCATCAAAGGCTATAAAAACACTAAAAGAATAATAAGGAGCAAGAGAGTTAGGGGCTTATACAAGTAGCTAATTCTAGCTACTTGGGAGGCTTCGATTGGGAGGATCTTGGTCCGAGGCTAGCCCAGACATAAAAGTTCAAGAGATTCATTCTTAATGACAAATTGGGCATGGTGAAACATTCTTGTCTTCCTAACTAGGACAGGAAGCCTAAAATAGGCAAATTGCTCTCAGGGGAACACCAAGGCAGGAAGGCTGTCTTGAAAATATCTAGCAACAAAAACAGGACTGGGGGTTTGGCTCAATAGTAAGAGTGACATCCTTACAAGCAAGAGGCTCTGAGTCCTATCCCCAGTACCTTAAAAGAAGGGGAAGAAGAGAAGAAAGATTAAAAGGAGAAGGAAGAAGATAAAGAAGAAGAGGAAGAGATCTGCCAGGCCCTGAATCTAGTCTGGTGAAGCCCCTGTAAGGATTTTGAAGAACAAAGGTACAAATATGTTATTTCAAGTCAAACTAGCAAAACTTGTATTCAATAGGAAACATCATGGAAACTGTACTGTCTGGTGCTGCTGGTATTCTTGTTGCCCCAGAGCAGAACTGATGGCAATGCATGGACCAGGCAGTTAGGAAAAGGAATTGCACATTGGTTGGGTTACTGAGCTGCTGCTCTGGTACCTAGAGGTGTCTGAGTGAGGGATGTTTTTGAGTGGTGAAACAGATAGATGCTAAAGAAATTGGCCCACTTTCCCTTTTGTTCCCGAGCCTGTGGCAAGGCCATTGAACCAGGGAGTGACAAGCTCAATGGTCCCCTGGGGCTCTGAAAGAGGCAATGTTCATCTCAGCTCTGCTTTCTGGCTGTACACGTCTCCCCTGGCAAAGCTGCACATCCTCAGCAGACGGGCAGGGAGGTATGCATCACTGCATTTCAGCTAGGAGGCTTCTGGACAAAACTGGATGGCTGAACCCAAGCACTGCTCCAGAGGCAGGAGGCAGGGAGAGAGCTGCTTTGGAAAAACTGGATGCAAAGCTCAAGGCAGAGGTGGGACTTCCTTTCTCTCGCAAGCAGGTAGACAATGAGAGTAACTAACAACTGACCTTTGTAGAAACTGTGCTGGCCACAGTGCTAAACACTTGACTTCATTTAAGGCAGATTGCGTGAGTAAGCCAAACATGGCATCTGCCAACAGCTTCCTGCTCTGAGGACATTTATTTCAAGATGGGCCCAGATGTTGTTAAAGACCATGTTAAAGTGCCCCAGTATTGCACATATGCAGTGATGTCTCAGCCAATCAGCAGAACACATACACAACTCACCTCCTCCAGCCCAGGAAACTGTGCCAGCCTTCCCCTGTCACCTGGAGCATTGCTAATCTGCACCTGGACAGGCTTCCTGAAATCCCTATGGAGCCCCAAATCCACAGAAAAGAACATTTTCAGACTGCTGGTTCTCTCCACTTCACTCAGAACATAGTAACTGAACAAGCTACATGTGTCAGAGCTGGTTGGCAGTTAGAATGCATCAGTAAACAATGCAATGAACTCTGCCCTCACAGAGCTCACATTCTAGTCTGCAGGGGCAAATATTGAACAATAAACACCTTAAGTACTTAAATCACTCTGTGTGTGTGTGTGTGTATGTGTGTGTGTGTTAGAGAGAGAGAGAGAGAGAGAGAGAGAGAGAGAGAGAGAGAGAGAGAGAGAGAGAGAGAGAGAGAGAGAGAGAGAGAGAGAGAGAGAGAGCTTGAGATTGTTTCGGGGCTTGAACTTGGGGCCTAGTACTCTTGCCTAGCTGGTGCTCTATCACTTGAGTCACACCTTTAGTTCCAAGTACTAAATTCTAGTTTGTTACCATCTGATAAGAAGCACTAGGAAGAAAGGAAATGGGGAGGAGGTATGAAGAGCAGAGTGGGGGAATAAGTTGTAACTAAGAAAGAGTGGTCACAGTGGTTCTTTGTTGAGAAGGCAAAGACTTAGGGGATGTGAGGAAGTTTTGTCACAATGTCCATGGGTCAAAGCCACCAAAATTAGCACCAAGAAATGAGCACATACAAGAGGGAAAGTAGAGCCAAGGGGTGAGAGGTAGATGAATGAAGGGAGAAGAAGGGTAGAATGTAATCAAGAAGTCATTGTATATACCACAAAATTAAGAAAAAAGGGAAGGAGGGTTAGAATGTTGCAGGGGTAATGTTGATCAAGATGTATTCATAAACTACTTTGTTAAGTGGCAACTCCTTTCTACAATAACTTAAAGATAATTTTAAATATTAAACAAACAAGAGTACTTCAGGCAGGAGGAGTGGGCATGCAAAGGTGCTAGGTCAGGAGCAGGCGTGTCCACTATACTGGAGGAAGAACTAAAAACCCAGTGTGAGCTTTTAGTGGGAGAAGGGGGAAAAAAGCAGAGGAGGTAGACACTGGTGGCTCATGCTTATAATCCTAGCTACCCAAGAGGCTGAAATCTGGGGTCTCAATTCAAAGCCATCCTGGACAGGAAAGTCCAAGAGACACATCTCCAATTAACTACCAAAAAAAGCCAGAAGTGCACTCAAGTGGTAGAGTGCCAGCCTTGAACAAAAAAAAGCTCAAGGGGAGCTCCCAGATCCTGAGCTCAAGCCCCAGGACAGGTGAAAGAAAGAAAGAAAACAAAAAAAAAAGAAGAAGAGAAAGCAAGAAAGCAAGAAAGGAGGAAGGAAAGAAGGAAGGAAGGAAGAAAGGAAGGAAGGAAGGAAGGAAGGAAGGAAGGAAGGAAGGAAGGAAGGAAGGAAGGAAGGAAAGAAGGAAGGAAGGAAGGAAGGAAGGAAGGAAAGAAGGAAGGAAGGAAGTAAAGAAAGAAAGAAGGAAGGAAGGAAGGAAAGAAAGAAAGAAAGAAGGAAAGAAAGAAAGAAAGAAAGAAAGAAAGAAAGAAAGAAAGAAAGAAAGAAAGAAAGAAAGAAAGAAAGAAAAAAGGGAGAGAGAAAAAAGGGAGAGAGAAAGGAAGGAAGGAAAGAAGGAAGGGGAGAGAAAGGAAGGAGGAAAGGAAGGAAAGAAAGAAAAGAGAGAAAGGAAGGAAAAAAGAAGAGAGAAGGGAAAGGAAAAGAGAAAGGAAGGAAAGAAAGAGAAAAAGGAAGGAAATAGAGTTCTGGAATGAAACTGCCTAGGTTCACATGCCAATACTGACATCTACAACCGGCATGCCCTTGGACAAGGGCTGTTGAGTCTCAGTTTAAAATGAGTAATTATCTATTCCTCATTAGGTTGTAGGCATAATAAGAATGCCAATAGGCTCATGTTTGCAGTCTGAGAACATCCCTAGAAGTGGTCAAAACCAGCCAGAAGATTCTAGAATTTTTTAAGATGCCTGCCTATGCGCACTTCCTCCTCTTCTTCTTCCTCTGAAAGTGGCCAGTGTAGCACAAGCAAATTCATAACAGCGTTACCTAGGGATAGGCTGGACCTCATCTACAACAGTATGGGTATTCCCAGGCTCCTTCAAGATTATGGGAACCTTTGTATTCTGTGTGAAAGAAATCTCAGAAGATCAGCACAGTCCTGTGCAGTCAGGAATCTCAAAGCGTGTGGACATGTAATCCTCCAATACTCTCACAGAGTGACTCCCTTTCCCTTTTAGAGTGTCCCTGTGAACCCTGGTCTGCTCGGGGGCAGCAGTTTGACTAGTAGGGGCCCCCACTAGATTGTGTGTTCTTTGCGGGGACATGCTGGGTGACATGTGAGATGCTGGAAAATATTGTTCACACCAATATTTGAGAATTGCCATAATGTCAGTTCTGTGTTTCATTGGCATCTGTTTTTCTTCATCTGATACCCTCCCCCTTTGTTGTTCTTTCAAGAATTCCTTATGTTTCAGGATAATTTTCTCCATGAGGTATAAGCAAATGCCTAGAAAAAAAATAATTTAAAATAATGGACTTGTACTCTTTTGGAGCAACAAAAGCAAACATAGTAGCTGAAGCCAACCTAAAACTGAATTGCAGATACTGGCTTACAGTTTAGATAACCAAGCGCTGTGTCAACATTACGTTAGTATTAGGAATGAATGGATACATGGAGGTAAAACTGGGGTGGAGTTCTTCCCTGGCATGCTTGTATGTCAGTGCAACACCCTTTAGCCATCTATACCATGAGATGTTTCTTTGCTGTTTTGTACATGTCCCTACACATGCATAGATGCTGGGGGCACATGCCTACACATTATTTGTATGCAAACACACACACATCCCCTTATACCTACACCCCTCTACAATGTACAAGGTAAATACTCCTATGAAACATGTAAATGCTCTAGATCCCAGAACACCACACAGCACACATGCGTACCATATACCCACACCAAGCAAGTGCCACCCAGAGCTGCACTACAGACAGTCTTGATACATTAGTGAAAGCTGTTCACTTGGCCAAGAGAAAGAGCTGCCTTGACCATTTCAACTTTCGTTTTTCTTAAATGAAAGTGTCTCCAGTCACTTAGAAGACTACCACAAATATCCTAAGGTCACCAGCAGAACCACAATCAATATCTTATTCCTAGAACAGTTGTGAGGCCTCTTGAATTAGAATCAAGACAGTCCATGGGCCAAGAATGGGACAATGTGTCCTTGCTATAAAAATTTACAAAAAAAAAACCCCTAAGCTTGGAGTGGAGTGCGGATTTGATGCACTTTGACTGGAGTACTAGAACAGATATGATTGAAACTTGAGACAAGTGGTTTCAGTGAAAAATTTCACAGCTAGAAAAATAATTCTATGTACAAGAATCGGTCTTGAATTCTCAATATAATCCTATGTATTTTGTAGCTTTACAAATATATAAATGGGTTGCCTGGGATTCAGTTTTGCTTCCAAAATGACAGAAAACTCAAAATAGCAATGACTTAAATAAGACAGAAGAGGAAAATGCTTCTGTCTTATGGATATATAGGCTATCTAGGACTGGAATGGTGGCTCCCCAAGTATTAGGGACACAGACTTCCTCCTCCTTTCTGCAACATCTTCAGCCTACAGCTTCTATTTTAGGATCCAGGGTGATGGCTTCCGATTTTGCCACCATGCTGACATCCAGTAAGAAGCAGAAAAGAGACAAAGAAAGGCAAGCTTCTTCCTTTCAAGGAAACTTTCTGGAAGGTGAGATGTGGCATAGATACACATATCTCACTAATAAGAAGTAGTTGCATGACCATACTCAGCTGCAAATGAGGACTACAAGTGTGGCATTTATTCTAGAGGGTCATGTGCCAACTAAAATTTGAGATTCTACTATTAGAGGGAAAAGAGAAAGTAGATATTGGAAAAGAGCTATTAGTTTCCTTGATAAATTTTTAAGAAGAGTAAAATAGCCATCACACAGAGGTAATCACTGTTGACACTTTGATATGATGTGATGGATGTGTGTGTGTGTGTGTGTGTGTGTGTGTGTGTGTGTGTGTGTCCATACATGTGCGGGTGTCGTATGTATGATTTCTTTTACAAAACAGAGTATGTTCATACAATGTGTGTTCTCATTTTGTACCTATCTTTTTTTTTAGTTTTAGTGCTTTTATTATCTTTAAATAGTTGTACAAAGGAGTTGTCATTCAACAACAAAGCAGTTTTGTGACAACAGTGGTTCTTCATCGATGTCACCTCTTTCAACATCCTCACCCATCCCTCCCAACCCACCCCTTCCCTCACTTTTTCTAATTGGTAAATCATACATTGAATTTTAAAAAGAATTTTAAAATTGTTATTATAAAGATGATGTGCAGAGGGGTTATAGTTACAGAAGTCAGGCAAAGAGTATACTTCTTTTTGGACAATGTCATCCCTTCCCTTGATCTCTCCCAGTTTTTCCCTCCTGTCCCTACCCACAATAGTTCATTTTCCACACAGTGTCCAGTAAGTACCACTGCTTACACTGTATTTTTAAAAATTACATTATCCCTGACTTAATCTTTTCATTTACCTATTTCCCCTTGATTCTACCTCACCCCTTTCAAGTATCCATTTCCTGATGTATATTTTGTTGAACTATGTACATATCTTTTTTACGAGTATATGTATATAGTTATCTGTTTTTACAAGCTCAAAAGGAATCCACATTTTCACCTAATAAATTAAGTATGTACACAAGTCATTCGAATAAATAACTCTTGCTTAATGCATTACTGTTTGGAAGACAATTCCACGTTAGCCAAAAAACGGAGAGGAGTTGAAATTTGCAAAAGGGCAAGATCCCAGGCATATATAAGTACACCTGGCATGTATATCGTCCTAAATTTTCAGGGGTGAAGAGTGAATCCCTGGTGGGACTCCACTATATGCGGGGGCGGGGCAGGAAGTGGGGCCAGGAGGCCACAAATCACTGCTGACCGACTTCTCATCTCCAGCCAACCTTCAAGTGCTGCTCACTGGAGAGCTGAGCTCATGATATTTGGGGAAATTTATTGAATAGAGTCTGTTGTTATGATATTTAGGGCTTTATTCCCCTGACAACTTCTCCTAGGATTTAGAATCTTTCTCAAAAGATCAGGGGATTACATTTCAGATCAGCATCCAGAGCAGTGAGTTATCTTTGCAGCAGCTCAGAAAGATCAGTTCCCGTTTGCTCTCATTTAATAGACCTGCTTTATCTGCTCAGTACCCACAAGTGTGTCACAGGAAAATATCTTTCTTTCTGCCTACCTCTCTCTGGCTGTCTCCCTACAGCATCTAGCTATGCAAATCAACTCTGCTTAGAATTCCCCTGTGATCCATGCTTCCTCATGGAAGCATCACAACTCATCTACTGCACTTGCATCTCTCTCCATAACCCATTTCCCATTTTCTACAAATATTCCTCCCACCTGTCCCATACATTGCAGCAAATCACCTCAGGCCCTTTTGCAAAGCTGAGACTTTTTTTTTTTTACACAAAAAGAGCTTTTGAGAGCCAAATGAACTTTAGCTCTTATAAGCTGTTTAATAATGAATAGCATAAAACAAATATGGTGGTTCATGCCTATAATCTCAGCTATTCAGGAAGCAGAGATAGGATTATGGTTTCTAGCTAATGCAGGACCCAGGTTAGTATTAGACCCCATCTGAAAAACTAAAAACAAAAGGGTTGAGGTTGGGGTTCAAGTGATAGAATACTTGCCTACTGTAAGGTTCAGAGTTCAACCCTAGTACAGATATGTGTTTGGGGTGTGGGAGTGAGGGTGAATGCTATTAACCCTTTGAACTTTGGTTTCCTTGTATGTTAAATGAGAATAATAAAAATGGTCCCACTGGAGCATGAGTGGATTCAATGATAATCCTGCATGTAAATTGTCCTACATTGTGCCTGGTCCATGGCAAGGGACTAAATAAATGTGACTCTTCTGTCCCCATCCTTTCCTTGTAATTATTTTTCTCTGTTTAAACTCAAATTTGCAAAGGATTATACTTCACCTAGATGCTACCTGTTCATGGATGGTCTTCAACCTGTACCCATGCAGCGGGGCTGTCCAATCATCTAGTCTATTAGATTCCCTTTCAGTTTAGTCCCCGTCCACAGTCTCCTTGCGGAACTCTGTGCCAGCACTTGAAAGCTATGTTCTTTCTACTCTGCCCAAAGGCTATATAGTCTTCATGTGCCAACGCCATTCTTAGGTCAATTGTCTAGGCCGTGGCCAGAAAAATGGGGTCATCTGACAGACAAAAAGATGGGGACAACAGCTTTCCAGAGCCCAATGCCTACCAAGAACCTCTATCTCTACAGGTTTCCTTACTCTCTCTTCTCTAATAAATGATAGGGAAAACCTCTACTCTAAAGCTATGTGTGTGTTTTTCTGTGGGTAGGCTCTAAGTATACATTATCTTTAAAACCTTTCTTGATAGAAGCACAGTTCACGGGGATAAATGGAAAGGCAGGAGAGTGATGGAAGGGGTGAGTGATCAAGATGCATAATACATATAAATGGACATGTTAAACCCCTTTTGTACAACCATTTGAAGATGATACTTAAAAGGGGGGATGCAATTCACCTGAGTAATCAAAACTGAAGCTAAAAAAGCAAAATGAGGAAAACTGCCCTCACATTTGACATGCAAAGAATTAACGTTCTCAATACATTTCATCAGCTCTTTAAGAAAAGCATGAAGTACTAACAGAGCGAGGTAAAGTGTAGATAATCCACAAAAGGAAATGCAAGCTGCCTTACAAAAAGTGCTATTGGTAATCAAATAAATATAAATTTAATCTTTAAGAAGATACCACTTAAGTCCCTTGGCATTAAAAGAATATGGCAAAGTAACCCAATACTACAAGAGCTGCAGAGAAACTGTTATACTCAGAGTGCTATTGACATTGTAAATGACTGCCATCATTTTGAAAAGCAATTTGACAGCTTATTTCAAGAGCTAGGAAAATGCTTATACCCTTTGCTGACAATTTTCATGGTAATATAATCATATGAAATAAAAATAATCATGTGTATGAAAGTAATTTTTGTAGGGTTATCTCTGATAGCAAACATAAATAATTGAAAAACGTCTCACAGTAGCTGGATGGTGAATTAAAATTTCCTTGTATAATATTGTTAGGCATCAAGTCATTATTAAACACCCTTCATCTCCCCACTTTACTATTTGATACTTTTGTTCCTTAATTGTACAAGGGAGAAAAGGCAACACCTCAGTTTCTGGGTCCCTTGCTTAAACTTGTTATGTGTGATTCCCATCTGCATTGCAGTCTTTCCTTCCTCATATTTTTTGTGTCACCTGTCTTCCAGATGCTATCATTGTTCATCAACTCCTTTCTTTTCCTTGAGACCAGGCCTTTCCTATTCTTATTAGTTCCATTTTTAAGGAAAAGCTCATTCTTGGGCTGGGAATGCGGTTTAGTGCTAGAAGCCCTGGGTTTGATTTCTCAGTGCCACCACATACACAGAAAAAAGCCAGAAGTAGTTCTGTGGCTCAAGTAGTAGAGTGCTAGCCTTGAGCAAAAGAAGCTCAGGGACAGTGCCCAAGACTTCAGCTCAAGGCCCAGGACTGACAAAAAAAAAAAAAGGGAAAAGCTCATTCTTAAACCCACCCTTCTGTCTAACTGCTGTCCTGTGCTCACTCCTTCAACGTAACCTTTTCCTTATAGACAGCTATAGTTAACAGCTCACCCACTTTCACCTGGATGCCCATCCCTTCTGGGCTTCAGCAGTCACCTATTACATTTTGATTGCTAAGCTCATGGAACACCTTTCTTTTCTTGAGCTTGCCTCATTGGCCCTTTCAGCATATAAATTGACTCTCCCTCTCCTGAGACCTTGTCTCTCTGATTTCTACACCCCTGTTCTTTCCTCTGTGACTGAGGTGGGGTTTCCAGGTAAGGCCTGTCATACTAGCTACTCTAATCAACTTCCTTTGGGGCTCCCCTTTTCTCCCTCCATCCTGCAATGATTCTGTTCCTGAAGGGACTGTAACTGACCCTCTTTCCTCTTTTTTTTTTTTTAACCAACTTCCTTTAGTTGGAACTAGACCAATAGAGTTCAGACTCCGTCTTTCTCACTTCCCAAACATGTGGCAAAATTATTCCACCTCTTCAACATCAGTTTTCTATAAAGTGGAGGTAATAATGGCACCCACACCATATGATACCTAGATGATGGCCACTATAACTATGATGATGATGATGATGATGATGATGATGATGATGATGATGATACCCTAATCTTTTTCCAGTCTAGGCTCTGCTGAGTTCCAGATGACTCCTGAATCCCCATCCTATGGGATACTTCCACCTAGATGTTTCTTCTCAAATTCAATAACTGTTAACCATTTTGTTTTTCCCTCAACCCTGTCCTTCTAACAGCTGAAAACTGGCATTTGTTCTTTGGTTTCTCTCCTTTTATCTTTATTTCCTCACAGCCAAAAACACCTGTAAAGGTTCCAAGTGAAATTCACTCCTAAGTTTCCAGTATGGTGAAATGCTGGCAGTGTGGTGTATCCCTGAAAAATAAGGCTACCAGATAGAAGGAGGGAACTTGTCCCCCTGTGCAGGCCATTGAAGGGCTGCTTGCCAGATAAAAAGGCCTGGTTTGAATGACATGTAAGAAATAATCCTTTGATAATTTATGACACCAAGAGTTTAAGAGCTACTCTTCTAGCAACTAGAATTGATTTAGTTAATATAATGTCCATAATCTCTGAAGGATCCATCAACTACTCCAGTCCCTACTACCACTACCATCCACGAAGCCTTCATAGCACTGCTATAGAATAGACCATTGTGACAACTTCCTAACAGATTTGCCTGACTCCACTCTTAACTTTCTCTGATCCATTCTCCATCCAGACAGTTGTTGGTGAGTCATTCTCCAATTGTTATTGGGACCCAAATAAAATTCCGATACCAACACCCTCATAACTTTCCAGATAAACTCCAGCCCTGGCACAGGAGACCCTTCATGACTTTGCCTATTTACCTCTGATATGACCCTTTTGCTGCAGTTGCCAGCCAGGGGTAACTACCCTGTCAGGTAACTTGTCTCTGTCGGGCTCCCTGGACTTGACACTTTTTTGCATGCAGCTTCTCCTGCCTGGAATATTTCCCTAGCTTCCTTATCTAGGTGACTGTTACTCATTCCTTCAAGATTCAGCTTGGCGCTACCTCTCCTGAAAAGCCCTCTTTGATTCCTCCAAGTAGAGTGAGTATCCTGAATGTCACCATAACCCCTAAGATCAGGTCTCAGCATGTATCATGCTGTTCTCACAGAATCTCTTTACTTGTCTCTCAGGACAGGTATGTAGTTTGGCATCTTCATTTTCTAGAACATAGTAGAGCATACAGTCAGTGCTCAGTAAATGTTTATTGAATAAATGGATGACAAGGCAAAAGAAAACATAACTACAGTGCAACACAGAGAATATTGACAACATAGTCTTTATTTCTTAAGATGTACATGTATAGAAATACATATTTATAGAGATATACATACAGCAGACTATATGCATAGTGCATTGCATATTTTGTAATATACTCATATAAAATACATACACATGTGGATAATTCTGGAAATATCTATTCAGCAGGCATTTATTTGGCACCATCTCTGTGCCAGATCACATTAATGGAAATATTAACTGGGACTGGCTTGTCGTCACAAAGATTTGCTGTCTGGTTAACAATCCTGGCTAGCTGATCGGCATATTGGGAAATGAATTTCTTTCAAAATTCTCTTTTATGTTAACAACACATTTTTAAAGCATCTTGCAATAAACAGCTTACAATAAACAGTTCATCTAGAAAATGCTTATTATAGTCTTATTGATGTTATAAAATTCAACTTCTATCATTTCGGATTCATCTTTCCAAAGTAAAACTCATTTGAGTTTTTGAGTTTACATAGTCACACACATTGATCAATGTTACTTTGTCTTCCTCATGAGAGCGTCAACATCTTGTACACAATGAGTCTGTCTAAGTGAACAGCTGGGAGTAACCAAGACTGGCTTAATTGTGCCTGGTAGTCTAAGGGCAGCTTTTCTTATTCTAAGCAGAAGTACTAGGGTAGGTGGAATAGGGGAGCCTCCATTCTAGGAGAAGGCTCATCACCAAGCCTCTGCTCACCTGTCATTCAGGTAATCAGGGAAGCAGAGATTCAAGACTGAGAGAGGAGGAAGCATCTGTCCCACAGAGTGGGGTAGTGCTCTCTTGGTAATGCTCTCCTTTTTTATATGGCTCATCGCCACCCTCCCACCACCCTCATGGCCCAGGCAGAAAGAAAGAGAAGCAGACCTGCACCTGGGAATCACAGGGGCCAAGCTTCAGAAGAAGAAGGGAAGGGTACTTCCTGTTCTCTCTTGCTATGCTCCTAATATCCCAGCAGCTCTTGATAAATATGGCACACTGAATGAAATGAACTCAGTCTAGAGTCAGATCTTCTACAATGCCCTGTATACCCTTGGACAACTCACTCACCTCTCTGAACCTCAGCTGTCCCTGCAGCAAAGATAATAACCCCTAACTCCGTAAGATTGTTTCAAGGAATAAAATGAGATAATGGGTATGAACCACTGAGTGAGTGTCATTACTTTGAAAGTGTAGGGCAAGGCAGATCAAAAGACTGCTTCATGTTTCTTTGTCAATATACCAGTGGAACCAACTTTCTCATTTTCATACTCAGTAGAGTCAGTAACCTAAATGATAATATTATATATTTCTCCATAAAATGCAGCTGTTATTTTCATTTCTTATGAAAAACACCCATGATCTTAAATGCTTGTAAGTTTTCCTGATGTGTTTTTAAATATAGTTCTATTGTTATTATTAAGGAGTTGTACAGAGGGGTTACAATTCACCCCCCCCCAAAAAAACCTATAAAGACAAAAAATACCAACAATACCAGCAAAAACAAGAAAAAAAAAACCTTGTTCACCAACTGAATTAAACCCAAACTCTCAACTGTCCTACAATGTTCTGCATGCTGTGGTATGTGATATTAGCACTGGGACTCTGCTTCTTGTGTAAATTTGGTGAGGACATTAGGTGATGTTGACCTCAAAGGACAACATCCCTTTAGAGTGCAGACTGCTTACCTGGGGTGAAATAAGAACAAACATCCCTGGTGTGTTTGACCATGCTAAGGAAATAATCACCTTACGTTATGACATATCGTTCATGGCTGAGGATGAGAGGAAACCGTAGGGACAGATGGAAACAGAACAAAAGGAGCCACTTTGGATAGAATGCACCTATGCATGTGTCCTAAAAGATTATCCTTTAACACCCTGGATCTGGACAATGTAAAGGATTCAGTGCTCTCTTATGATTTCTACTTCTTTTCAGAACAATCTTTCTCAATAAATAGCTTCATTCATCTCACCAAGCACCTGCTGTCTTCCTGACCTGCCAGCACAAGGATCTGTGAACCACCAGATCGACCTAGACTTCCCATAAGAGAATTGTAATGCTTGTCTCTGAGAATCAAAGAAAAGGATTGTGTGTATGTGTATGTGTATGTACATGTGTAAATGTCCAGAAAGAGAGCTCTCTAAGTTTTTCCAACTTAGTATAAGGGTCTAAGGAGTTTGACTGCTCTGATTTTGTAAAAACAGAATTGCTTGGCAAAAATCTAAGCCAGGAGAGGGCACAGAAGAGGCTGTACGTGAAATCAAGGACCAGTGTTTAGGGCTATTGAGTTCATCAGGGCCAAGAGAGAACCAAATTTCAGCCTTCATCATGGTACAGAAAGGAAATTCTGTGTGAATGGGGAAAACAAAATGTCTTCAGAGGGGCTCTTTCAGGTTAGTGGACTAACCTGAAATTACACCAAGTAGCTTTAAGCTAGGTTGTTGCCAATTTTCTTTTATTGTACCTATTTCAAACTGGAGTGCACTAATTTGGGTGGGAGGGTATATGACTGCTTTGATGAATAATCTCAATCCTGGATTTAGGGATTTAAAATATAATGCCTGTGCATAACTTCAGACAAAATAAATCAGAATCTCTGGGAGAAGGATTCAGAAATTGTTGGTTTTAGGAAAGCTTTCTAGGAAATTCCAGTGAACTGAGATGAGAAAGAGTTGGGGTTGACAGGTTGCAATTCCTGGATATAACTGTTGATGGCTAGATGGTGTTAAAATATGAAGAGCCAAAGCACCTTTCAAAGGGTATAATTAGCTTGTCCTTTGGTTGGTCATGAGTTTAACTTGTTACCACTAGTTAGAAACTAAATTTTGCAGCTAAAACACAACCAAGCTGGTACATGAATAATACATTTAGCTGTGTGCTTTAGTCATATGTGAAGGATTCACAGAATAAAAGTCCACTTGAAGTACCCACTCATAGTGGCTGAAGGTTAAGAAGGTTTGTTGTGGCAATTTAAAAGAAAGGCATGGCATCCTGGGACACGAACACTCAGAACTAGGAATCCAACATGAAAGGACCAAGATCACTCCCTCAGTGATCTCTCGGTTACCTGACCCTTTATCTGTTCTTCCTGTTACCTGATCCTTTATCTGTTCTTCCTGCACTTGTTTCATTCCTACACTCCAGTTGGCTTTTCTGTGGTTGTGTGTTTCCTCTAAGGTCCAATGTTAAAGCACCTTATTGCCATCTACCAAATCCCAAGCCCAACACTGGGATGTTACAGCATCTTCAGTTTAGATTTTCAAGAGAGAGAGGAATCTATTCACCACTCTTATCAAAGGGTGGATGATCTTGTGTAAGGTGCTACCCTCCTCCCAGAAGCTAGGCTGGATGTCACATGTGATTTACAGAATGAGTATTCTAGGAGACCACTGGATCACTATCCTTCTATAAAAGCTATGATTAAAGACCTCATTTGTTCTTAATCTGATTAGTAGGAACATATATAGTCAATATACCATCCCAGTAGTTTGACAGTACACCTGACAATTCTGAATTAAAATGTCTGGCTCTTATGTCAATCTTGTACTGAAACACCAAATCATTCACTTCAGAAACGTAAGCATTCAGCCAAGTTTTTGGATTCATAACCAAGGTGGTGTGTTGATTTTTTTCCAAATTCTTCAAAGGGGGTGTAATCTCAGTTTAGAGTCCAACACCAGCTATTGCAGTAGAGAACTGAACTGCCTTATCTATGCCTTTCTCATCTGGTTAAATCCAGATTCCCCAAGGCATGGAGGCAGCCGTAGTGTGGGCCTGGAGGTCATGTTGAACAGGGCAAGCCTGTTATACTTATTATTATAACTGACCCATGGACAATGAGTAGTTTTTCTCTTCTTTTTCTCATTGAGTCCCTGAGGCCAGAGGCAAAGTGAAATCAGGAGGGAGGGGTGGGATAAACACCAATAATAAAAGTTCATTTTCACTTTGCCTAGACCACGGACTCCTGGAGGCCGTGACTATGGTCTCATACAATGCCATAATGCAGTGTGCAATCATTTATTTTATTTTTTATTAATTATTATTTATTTATTTATTTGCAAAAATACTGTACAGAGGGGTTACAATTACATGGGCAAGATGATGAGTACATTTCTTATCAAGCATTGTAGCCTCCTCCTTTGTTTCCCCTTCCCATCCCTTTCCATCCTCCCCCCCTCCACCCCCCCAATCCTCCTCCCCCACCCCACCAAAGTTGTAAAGTTCGTTTTTCCACATAAAGACTTGTACATCTCATTGTTGGAATGGATCCACCTGTATCCCTATTTAAACGATTTGTTTTTTCCCTTCCCCTCCACAAATTATACCAATCATTTATTTTAGATACTTACATAGACTAAACTACTTTAGCTTTTGTCCAAGTGCTATGATTGAATATTCTGTCTGATTTTTACTAACAAAACAAAACACCTTGAAACCAAAAGGATGATTTATCTAGGCTGAAAATAAAACCTCCTGCCTACTGAAGTCTGGTGCAGCTGAGTTATCACTATTTTCATCCTGTAATTTGTTTTATAGGGTACTAATTAACAGGGCAAAGTCTGTTGCCAGGAAAGTAAATCACATTTTGCTGTTTTCTTCTTTTCTAACAAGACACAGCCCTTGTTTTTAATTAAAGGGCAAGTTCCAAGGGCACTATAAGCTTCTGAAATCAAGAAACACTGAGCGGAGACGCAATAGCTGCTATGTAGGGCTCAAGAAATATACTACGAGTGAGAATTGCACTGACAACCTTGGAAAGAAGAAATTCCATTTCTCAAATGCCCTGGCTATCCTTTCTATTCATTTTTCCTCTAATCTCCCACTGCATATATCTCCTGTTTCCACTCAACTGACACAAGCACTATAAAAGTTTTTGTGTGTATGTGAGCTGGCAGTGGGGCTTGAACTCAGTGCCTAAGCGCTGCCCCTTGAGCTGTATTTGCTTAAGGTTGGCGCTCTACCATTTGAATCACACCTTCACGTCTGGCTTTTGGGTGGTTAATTGGAAATAAGAGTCTCGTTTACTTTTCTTCCCTGGGCTGGCTTCCAACGCAATCCCCAGATCTCAGCCCGGAGTGGCTAGGATTTTAAGTATGAGCCACCAGAGCCCAGCTTATAAATAGTCTTTTAAAAAGTCAATGTCTTCCTCCAACTCATTTTTGTCCCTCACGGGGAACTCTTTTCTTCCACGAGGTAGCTACTGTCCAGTCAGATGCCCCCACCGCAGCCTCCCCTTCTCTGAAGCTGCCTTTTGCACCTGGCCGCTTTTGGTGAGTGTCCTAAGCGCTTCCTCTCTCACCCTCGGGGCGGGGGAAGGTCTTCTTCAGCCTTTCTCCTCCTTCATTCTGCCCTCCACCCCATTCCTGGAGGCTCCGGACTGGAGATGCCCGCGCTGGCTTCTCCTTGGGAGTGCTCGAGCCACCTGAGAAGTCTAGGCGAGGGTTGGGGGACGCGCGAGCGAGCAGGCTGGGCGGGTGTGCAGTCAGCGGCTCGCACCCCGGAGCCTGACGTCACCTGTCAATCTCCCGCGGGCGCCGAGCTCGGAGCCGCCTTTCCTGCCACTCACTCGTGTCACTTGCCGCGGCGGCGCGGGCACAGCGACAGGCGTCCCGCGCTGGCCTCCTCGCCGGCCCCGGCCGCCTCCTGCAAGGCAGCTGCTCGGTGGGAGCGCAGCCCCGCGCCCCTCCGCGGAGCGCATGCCCAGCGTCTCCCCGAAGCCCTGACTCCCCAGGTGAGTGGCCCCGCTCCCCGGGATAACTTGGATGAGTGTGGGAAAGGGAAGGGTAAAGAACCGCTGGGTATTTGGGACTCTCCCGCGATCAGAGAACTGGAGCAAATCGGAGCCACCCTGTCACCCCAGCCAGTCCATCCTTCCCCCCTGTACCCCATTTCCGAGGGGGTGCCATAGGCTCCAGACTACTCCAGACAACCGCGATCACAAAGTTCGCTTTCAGCACCGCGGACAGCGACCCCGCCGCCCGGCTCCCGCAGGGGCTGGGCTGGCGCGTGCGGATTTTCCTCTGAATGCTGCCTTCCTACTTTGATGTATTTGGGTGCGTGTGCAAGGGCAAGTGTACCTCTGGGGCTCGTCTGTGTGCCTATGAGTGCGTTTATCTGTGCGTGTGTTTGTGCAGACCTCCAGAAGTCCGTGCGGGCACTCCTTAGCTCAACAGGTGTCGATTTATTTCGGGTTCGCTGGTTAATACTCCTGCTTCCCCACTCTGCTCTGGGGTCCCCGGGGATCTGGGATGCACGCTTGAAGTGGGATCATTCGAGCCGGGTCCCCGGTGGTTCCCCGAGCCCCACACCTGACCCGGCCTCTGTCTGTCTGTCTGTCTCTGCAGGGTGCAGCACCTGGCCGGGATGAACGCGAGCGCCGCGTCGCTCAACGAATCTCAGGTGGTGGCAGCGGCGGCCGAGGGAGCGGCAGCGGCGGCCACAGCAGCGGGGGCGCCGGACCCCGGCGAATGGGGCCCCCGCGCGGCGGCGGCGCTGGGGGGCGGCGGCGCGGCTAATGGGTCTCTGGAGCTGTCGTCCCAGCTGCCCGCCGGGCCGCCAGGACTGCTGCTGTCCGCGGTGAATCCGTGGGACGTGCTGCTGTGCGTGTCCGGGACGGTGATCGCCGGTGAGAACGCTCTGGTGGTGGCGCTCATCGCGTCCACCCCGGCGCTGCGCACGCCGATGTTTGTGCTCGTGGGGAGTCTGGCCACCGCCGACCTCCTGGCGGGCTGCGGCCTCATCCTTCACTTCGTGTTCCAGTACGTGGTGCCCTCCGAGACTGTGAGTCTGCTCACGGTGGGCTTCCTCGTGGCCTCCTTCGCCGCCTCGGTCAGCAGCCTGCTAGCCATCACGGTGGACCGTTACCTGTCCCTCTACAACGCGCTCACCTATTACTCGCGCCGGACCCTGTTGGGCGTGCACCTCCTGCTGGCCGCCACCTGGACGGTGTCCCTGGGCCTGGGGTTGCTGCCGGTGCTCGGCTGGAACTGCCTGGGCGCGCCCGCCTCCTGCAGCGTGGTGCGCCCGCTCACGCGCAGCCACGTGGCGCTGCTCTCCGCGGCCTTCTTCGTGGTCTTCGGCGTCATGCTGCACCTGTACGTCCGCATCTGCCAGGTGGTGTGGCGCCACGCGCACCAGATCGCGCTGCAGCAGCACTGCCTGGCGCCGCCCCACCTCGCCGCCACTAGAAAAGGCGTGGGAACTCTGGCAGTGGTGCTGGGCACTTTCGGGGTCAGCTGGCTGCCCTTTGCCATCTACTGCGTGGTAGGTAGCCAGGAGGACCCAGCCATCTACACCTATGCCACTCTGCTGCCTGCTACCTACAACTCCATGATCAACCCCATCATCTATGCCTTCCGCAATCAGGAGATCCAGCGCGCCTTGTGGCTCCTGTTCTGTGGCTGTTTCCAGTCCAAAGTGCCCTTCCGCTCCAGGTCCCCCAGTGAGGTCTGAAGGGCTCCTTCTGTGTCCTCTCACCAACACCACATCTCCAACAAGCCAGCCTTTGGTGAGCTTCTCGGTGCCTGCTGATGAACTCAGGTCCCAGTGGTGTGAATCTGAACCGGGGCGGGGGGCGGGGGGGGGGGGGGTTGGAAGAAGAAGGACTAAATATAAACGCAACAAACGCACAAGGACCAAGAGGCCTGTTGGCATTTTACATATACAGTGTATACATGTGTACATATATATACAAATATTTGTATCTTCTGGGGATGTTCAGGATGTGGAGCTTCCTGTTCTGTGAAAAACTAACAAAAAAAGATGTGGTTGTATATTCAAATCTTACATCACATTTGTGAAGACATTCCAATACTGCTTAATAATAGCACTTTATTTTTAGCTGCTGAACTGCCAAAACAGTGTTGCCATTGTCAAGGGCAGGGTAAAGGAGTAAAAGGTGTATTTTTTGTTGTTTGTGATAGAATATTTTGCTGTAATGCATCAAGTTGAAACATATTTTGTACACAAATAAATACATTATAAAAAATAAAGTTTTTGGTATGTGATTGATGATAGAATTACTATGTAAGAGCTGAGTTGTGAGTACATTTTACTTTGAAAGTTGATTACATATCATCTTCCGCTTAGGAAATCTCTTAAAAAATATACATTTACATATTATTCATAAATTTTTCCTGAAATATTAAATCTGGATCATGGTCAGAGATAGGAAAGAAATGATCTATTCACATAAAGGTATTCACAGAACTTTACTAAAGGGTAGACGTTATTGACACAGTTAATTCACTCCTTTGGTTACTGGGTTTGGAAGGCAAGTTTCAGAGGATGAAACTATTTCTTCATATTATCAAACGTGCACCATGAACCTAGAAGCCCACAACTTTTGGTTGTAGTCTTTCATGTATGGTAAGATGCTTAAATGTTGACTACTTACATGGACATAATATATTGTTACTCATCAGTCCTTAGAGTAAAATGAGCAGACGTATAAAATGAACAAATTCCTCTAAGACAAGACCTCAAGATATATGCCTCATACTTCCATGAGGTTAATGCTATGTATCCAGCATCCCTTCTTGAGATATTTGTCTGCTACATATAGGCATTATGATCTTCAAGAGCAAAGCACTTCTATTCTACCAACAAGAGCCAGCCTTGATCCTCCCACACACACATGATCTGAGCCCCTATGAAGAAATATGCTTGTAGTACATATTCTTGGGCCTTCAGAAAATATATATAAGCAGCTCCATGTGTAGATTTCACATTAATTGAGTGTTAACTGTATGTTAGACACAACCCTAGAGCTGGACATATGGAAATAAAGTAAACAGGAAAGTCTCTGTCCTCATGGTTTTTACATTCTAGTAGAATGGCAGGCCCACAAGCAAATATATATATATATATATATATATATATATATATAATACTCACTTATATATGTACATATATCTATATATATACATATACAAAATGTGTATATATGTAATATTGTGTTAGAAAAATATCAAGAAGGAAAGCTAAGGAGGATGGGAGGTGGCAAAGAACAGAGGGTGCCCTATTGGTAGGCGTACTGGAGAAGTCTCTCTGCAGAGCTCAAATTTAGAAGTAAGCTCAGCAAAGAGGGTATAGGACATATTAGGGCCTGGGAGAACTTTCCAGGCAGAGGGAGCAGCAAGTCCAAAGTCTTCAGAGGGGAGCATGCCTCACAAGTCCAAGGACTTTCTCTTGAGCAAAAATGGTGACTGCAGTGACTTGTCATGAACTGGGGCGAGGGGCAGTTTATATTAGGAAGTGTGATGATTAACTTTCTGGTCAACTTGATCCCGGCCTAGGGTATCCAGATACTTGGTCAAATATTCTAAATGCTTCCTGAAGGTAATTTGGATGAGATTAACATTTAAATGAGTGGAATTTAAGTAGATTGACCCTCATAATGTGGAGGTGTCCCATGCACTTATTTCCGGCTTTAAAAGAACAGAAACATTGCATCTGCAGCTCTAGCTCATTTTGGTTCTACAGCTGATGCTGTGGAACTAAAAACACGACATTGACTCCGTTAGGTCTCCAGCCTGCTGGCCTATCTCACAGATCCTGGATTTTCTGGCCTCTGGAATTAGACAAGCCACTTTTCCATAAGAAATTTCTGTATACACACACACACACACACACACACACACACACACACACACACACACACACACACACACACACACACACACACACACACACACACACACACACACAGAATCTGTAGTTAGTTTTCCTCTCATAAATGGAAAGCTCACGTGGGCACTTCATATGTGTATTTACTTCATAAACACTGCTATGCAGTTTGCCATTGCTTTAAGCACTTAACAAATTCAAACTCATTTAATCACCACAACAATCCGTGAATGAGGAGAGTTTAATAATTACAAAAGTGTGAGCTTTATTAATGGAATCTGAAAGGAGATAGTAAAAACCCTTTCCCTGGTCTACAGTTACACCAGAAGCGGAAAGTCCTGGAACCAGGGGAGAAGGCTGCAAGTACTGGCTCTCCAACAGGAGCTGGGGATCTTGGGAAAGAAAAGCAGCATTGCCAACAAGTGGCCTGATACAGAGAGAGCTGGAAGAATAAACTAGTGGACTAGCACTTCCTACTTCTAGCCTACCTCCTGATGGTGACTTTCATTAATTAAATTCAACCAGAAGCAAGAGAGCAAGTAAACTCTTTGTAAATTATATTTTATTATACTTAACTGGTTGTACAAAGGAGTTACCATAAAATAAGTAAGTTTATTAGTACAATGGATCTTGATCCGTGCCACCCAGTTCATTGAGCAAGACAACTCTTAAATATTTGTGTGTGTGTGTGTATTATTGTACAGGTGATATACAGCAGGTTACAGTTACACAAGCCAGATAATCAGTACATTTCCTTTTTGACAGTGTCACCCCTTCCCTGTCTGTCTCCCAGTTTTTCCCTCCTATCCCCACCCACAAGTTGTATAGTACATTTTCAACATAGTGACTAGTGAGTACCACTGTTGTATTTGTTCACTCCCTGTCCCACCCTTTCTGTGCCTTCTTTTACCCTCCTCCAAACAGACAAACTTACAAACTAGACAAAAGGTATAGAAAACAAAAACAGAAACAAAGAAAAAACCTTGTTTCCATTTCTTAGAGTGCATTTCGACAAATAGTATTTTATATGATCATATGCACATTGCTATTGAGCTTATGTGACCCTCTCCTAAGAATATTCTCCTTTGGTCTCACTGTGCGAATAGCAAGGCAACTAACTCTAGATGAAGAGCATACACATCACTTTCCCTGAGCACCAAACAGATGTAAAATGGTAAAAAGCAGATCTACTAACCCAAACAGAGAACATTTGAAATGGATGCCATGACTGATGTTATAGAAGAGAAAACGGAGGCACAGAGAGATTAGCTTTATGTATCGGGAGTTCAGGAGAAAGGAACCTAAGCTAACAGATAAACTTGGGATTTACTAACATAGAGATGGTATTCAAAACAGAATATAGGTGGGGGTCATCTTAGGAGTACCTGCGGACACAGAAGAAGGTCAAGGATTAATTTTACTGTTCAGAACTCAAAAAGACAAGGAGAAAGAAAAATGGTTGGAGAAAAGGGGGAAAAAAAGAAAAGAAAAAAGGGAGGAAACCAAGAGAGCACAGTGACCCAAAGGAAAGAAGAAACAAATGTTTGGAGAAGAAGTAGTTATCTGGTCACATATTGTGGGGAAAATAAGTAAAATGAGGACTTAAAAATAGAGATTTCATAATGTCAATGTCACTGGCAAGAGCAAGAGATGTTCCAGAAAAGGGAGAGGGAAAATGCACCTGACTGTAGAAGGTACAAGAGAAAATGCTTGAGCAACCTCGTCCCCAGCAGTTCCCAGAAGAAATGTGACCTTTTCAACATTGTAAAACCCAGTACACTTTATAGATGTAGAGTTTTACAGTGTCTATAAATTCAGAGCTGGGAATATCATCAAGTGAAAAGTTTCTAGCCGGGCGTTGGTGGCTCACACCTATAATCCTAGCTACTCAGGAGGCTGAGATCTGAGGATCGCGGTTCAAAGCCAGCCCTGGTAGGAAAGTCCAAGGTACTCTTATCTGTAATAAACCACTCCGAAAACTGGAAGTGGTGCTGTGGCTCAAGTGGTAGAGTGCTCTCCTTGAGCTGAAGAGCTGAGGGACAGTGCCCACACCCAGAGTTCAAGCCCCACGACCCACCAGAAACAAACAAAAAAAACCTTTCTAGAAAACTAACCTTTATGAACTCTTCAGCACCATTAGAGGTTGTTTGAAGTCCTATTTGTATGTAGGATGCAATCAGGCATACAGAAGCTCAGGACATCAACTTTCCAAATACAATGGGGAAAACTATTTCAGAGGTGAACAAAAGTCTATATGATACACTTTGTAATTATAAAGAAAAATTTACTGGGCCAGTCAACTAAAACAAGAACTACCAATCAGCTTGTTCATAACTCTTAGTTACAATATTAGACAATGTGTGTAATGCTGATAGGCTTAATATTGACTAATCTGTGATGTGATCTTGAAATATTTCTATAGAGAAATGTCACATATTCATTTAAACATATATGAATTAAGAAACTCCTATTGTGAAAACCTATGTGAGTTGCTGGAAACATAGTCTTTGGGAAAGATAAACTTCATGCAGATATCTAACTATGATACCTATTCTGTTGTCTAGTAAGCATCCTACATTTAATAAATTTAAAATTGAGTCACTGATTTTTCACCTCTAACACTATTATTTATTCCTTATTTCCTATTTAACAATGTCAATGTGATCTTTTTTGTTGTTTTTTTTTAATTTTTTTTTATTGTAAAGATACTATACAGAGGGTTACAGTTACATGAGTAAGGTAATGAGTACACTTCCTATTGAGCATTGTTACCCCCTCCAGTCAATGTGATCTTTCCAGTTATGCAAGCCAGAACGCTTTGAATCACACTTAACCCTTTTCTCTCGTATGGTGTCAGGAAAGCCCATTGTCTTTATCTTCAAAAATATACCTAGACCCCAGCCACTTTTTCCCCTAGGTACCATCACTATCTTCACTCTGCTAGAATTACTGCAGTAGTACTGGAGTACCGATTCAGCTCACGAGTCTTCAGTCTGTCTACACACAGCTTAGAGCTGGGCATGACCTACCGGAACTGCACTATAGGCCATAGAATAGTCCTTGATAAGAATTTCTTAACAGAGAATCACTAAAGTCTTTTCTAGAGGACCTGGTACCTGGTCTAGAAGTGAGGAATATGGAGCAAGACATGAGGCCCTACTTGTCCTAGTGTATTAGATTCTTATTGCTGCTATAACAAATTATAACAAACTTAGTAATGTGCTTAAAATAAAAATAAATGTGTGCATTGCTTTTTCCCTTCCTCCCCCACCCACATATTGAATAGTTCATTTTCAACAAAGTATCTAGTGAGTACCACTGCTGCATTTGTCCACCCTTTGTCTCACTATTTCTGTGTTCCCTGGCATCCTCCTCAAAACAGATAAACTTACATAAAAGATAAAAGATATGGAAATCAAAAACAGCAATAAAGGAGAAAACAAACAAACACAACCTAAAAGCAAAGTAACAAAAAACCTCGTTTCCATTTCTTGGATTACAATGATGATAAATCATTTTAAATGATCATATGTACATAACTACTGAGCATTTGTGATCCTCCCCTAAGAATATCCTCCTTTGGTCTATTGTGTGAATGTTTATGGTCCTGTGTAATTTATAATGTCTAAGTGTCAATTTTTTTCAGTGTGTTTACTTGTAGTTTTATAGACACATTCTATTAAGCACAAATGAGGGAAACCACGCAACCCATGTTTCTTTAGTTCTGACTTCTTCACTTAATATAATTTTTCATGTCTTTTCATTTCCTTACAAATGTTGCAATATCATTCTTTCAAATGGAAGCATAGAAATTCCATTGTGTATATATGTCACATTTTCTTTATCCATTCATACAGTGAGAGGCATCTGGGTTTATTACATATCTTGGCTATGGTAGACAATGCTTCAATGAACTATGGAATAATGAAAGACCCCAAATAGCAAAAACAATCCTTAGCACGAAGAACAATATTGGAAGAATATCAATACCAAACTTCCAACTCTATTACAAAGTCATAGTAATAAAACAGCTTGGTACTGGCACAAGAGTAGACCTAAGGACTAATGGAATATAATAGAAGACCCATAAATGAACCTGCAGGCCTATTACCACATAATATTTGATAAGGGTGCCAAAAACATAGGATGGAAGAAAGACAAGTTCTTCAATAAATGGTGCTGGCAGAATTGTCTATAAACATACAGAAAACTGAAGCTAGAACCTTATATATCACCCTGCACCAGAATCAATTCCAAATGGATCAAAGACCTCAATGTAAAGCCAGATACTATGAAAATATGACAGGAAGGGGTAGGGGAAACCCTGGGACTCCCAGGCACAGGTGGAAACTTCCTAAGTAAAGATCCAGAATTATAACAAATCAAAGAAAGACTGGATAAATGTAATTGCACCAAATTGACTTTTTTTTGAGACAGAGTATCTCTACATAGCTGAGGCTGACCTGGGACTTACTATATAGCCCAGGCTGGCCTAGAAGTTGTGATCCTTCTGCCTGAGTCTTCCAAGCGTGGTCATTACAGGCATGTACAACCACATCTTGGCTTTGCTTTATCTTTTAAAGGCAACCAAGGACTAAATACATTGTTAGAATAAGGAAAGAGTACAGATCATTGGAAAGTCTGAAGCTAAGAGAGAGGAAAAGATAGCTGAGGCTTTCCAGGAGGAGGTTGGGCTCCAGGATACCATGTCAGGAGTAGGTGGGGACACAGCTCCTCTGCTCTGACAGGAGGCAAGGTGGGAATAATTGGTATGGATATATCTAAGTTTATAGTGGTGGGAGGAAGTTCATAGAGTTCCTACTTGACAACTTCAATTTATCTGAAGGAGGAATGCCAGTTAAGAGACAATTATAAGAAGCATCAAGAACTGAGTCGACATAACAACTTATACATCTCATTGTTGCAATGGGTCCACCTGTATCCCTATTTAAACGATTTGTTTTTCCCTTCCTCTCCACAAATTATACCAACATCAAATACAGTGAAAGCAGGGGTTATACTGTGGGGGGAGAGACATACAAAGCAACAAAGAAATCATCTTATAAATATGTTAGAAACAATCGCATGAAAGAAAACACATTTGAATGCTTATCTTCAGGTTAATTTCACCTAACATCAACTTATCTGACCTTTTCTGCTTGACTCAGACATATACTAGTTATTTCAAATAAGGAAACCATAGAACCTATGTTTCTTAGGGCCTTGCTTACTTAGGGGAGAGGGGGAAGATGGGAGGGAATGAGAAGGGAAAACAAAGGAGGAGGCAACAATGCTTGATAAGAAATGTACTCATTATCTTGCCCATGTAATTGTAACCCCTCTATATGGTATTTTCACAATAAAAAAGCAAAAAATAATAAAATGCATTAATATTTTAATATAGTTTTAAAAAGAACTGAGTCCATGATATTGGGAACAAAGCTGTTATAGTTTGTGGTGTTAACATCCTTTAATCAAAATTCAAAGTCAGACCATACCAAACATTGCAAGGATGTCAAGCAGGAGAATTCTTACAGACAGATGGTCAGAATGCAAAATGATATAAACACATTGGAAAATATACTAGTGATTTCTTTAAAAACTAAAAATGTTCCCACCATAAACCCAATCATTCTATTTCTAAGTATTTCACCAAGGAAAATGATAGAATGTGTCCATCAAAAGACTCTCACAGGACTGGTTATAGCTTTATTTGTAATAGTCAAAAGCTGTGTATGGCACAATATCCACCAACAGATGAATAAATAAACAGATTGTGGCAAATCTATATGACAGAATGCTACTCAGAAATTAAAAGGAATGAGCTATTCATATGCACAGTAACCTGGATGAATTCCAAGTAATGATGCTGTGTGGACGGAGCTAGGGGGGAAAAAAAGAAAACATAATGTAAATTTTATTTGTATAAAATTCTTGAAGATGTATACTAACCAAAAGCAGATTGATGGTTGGAATTAGGGGTACAGGAATGAGAAAGAGGAGAAGGGATAAAGGGCATAAGACAAACGAAATGCAAATCAAGACACCACTGGGATTCCATCTCACCTCAGTAAGAATGGCCATCATAAAGAATACCAACAGCAAAAAAGGCTGGTGGGGATGCGGGGGCAAGGGAGGGGGGAAGGAAACCCTACTACACAGTTGGGTGGAAATGTAAATTAGTGCAACTACTATGGAAGACAGTTCAGAGATTCCTTAAAAAACTAAACATAGACCTACCCTATAATCTAGGTATATCATTCTTGAGAGCATTTATCTAAAAGACTACAACCAGGTTATGGATGCAGATGCCCTACAATGCCCTGTGTGAATTTTACTTATGTATCAGGAAGAATACTATTGTGTCATTTGCAGAGAAATGGATGAACTTGAAAAAAAATATGTTAAATGAAGTAAGTCAGGCTCAGAGCCAGAAGACGCATATTTTCTCTCATATGTGGAAGTTGCATCTAAATTATAAACATCTATGAAAATGTATACAGGGTCATATACATATATGTAGAAACAAATTGACTACAGTATGGCATGTGCAGAGGGAGATTCCAAAAGGGCAACTCCTTGGAACAATTAACTTACAGTTACCAGAAAGCTGGAATATGTGTTGTCGGGAGGAGGTAGGTGAAGAAAGATGAAAGGAGAGGGAAATGGTGACTAAAAGAGATAGAGGACAATGATGGAAGGGGTGATACTGTTCTTGATACATTTCACTTAGAAAGCAATATGTTGAATTAAAACCCCTATATATGATTACTTCAAGATAACAAAGAACTTAAAAGAAAAAAGGAAAAAGATAGAAGGGAAATGTCAAAATGATGGGTGTGGTCATTATCTTAATTGTAATGATTGTTTCATTGATGTATACAAATTGTATACTTTAAATATATATTGTTTGTTTTATATTAATTGTACCACAATAAATTTGTAATAAACTAAAGGTCAGAAAGAACCATAGTACAATGACAGATAACTTGATAATATTAAATGAAAATGTAAAGTTAATATGACCTGGTTTATTAGTCATATAATGTGGTCAAATACTCTCAAATTCATCCATCTGTTGTCCACGTAAAGATGGAGTGAGTAGAATGATGGAGAGAGACAGATAACAGCACCTTAGAGTGTAGGAAGGTTTTTGTTAAGATTAAGTTCAGTTATGCTTTATAACAAACAACCTCTAAAGATTTCTCATTTATATAGTATTTGCGGCGATACTTGGCAGTTTCCCAAAACAACTCTTCTCTATGCTGAGGCTTTTTCTATAATTTGAGGGAAAGTAGAAGAGAGCATTGATGGGCTTTAGGCCACAAATTTAATACTTTTTTCACTTACAGCTCAGCAGGCAGAACCAGTGACCTGGCCTTGCCTGATTACAAAGTTAAATTTCAGAAAGTGAATGGGTTTGAGATGTGTCCACAACGTGTTTGCAACCCAAAATAAACATCAAGTCACAGACAGAGAAGAGATTCTGAAGATCCAAACTCAACATTTCAAATATTATTGAAGACTAAACAGACAGTTATGATCCTTTAATAAAATGTATGTAATGGGGTGTTCAATAAGTTAGTCGAATATAGTATGTAATGTCAAGAATTAAAGTAATCATGTAATTGTAACCCCTCTGTACAGCATTTTCACAATAAAAAATTTCTTAAAAAGAATTAAAGTAAGTACACAGAAAGTGCTATTCAAGAGTCATACTTAGTCTCTGATCATCTAGGAGGTAGGAATTATCAAACTTTAGCACAAATCCTTGTCTAAATCAGTATCGTTGGACATGTTGGTGAGATTTGGGGGATGCGTAGATTGAAGGAGATGATGCAAGTGGGTGGTGGTGGTCAGAAGATCCACAAATGTCTTAATTCCATCAGGCATATTAAGTCCTTTAGAGAATAGTAATGGGCAGTATCAACATTAGTAATTGTTGAAGGTGGAGAGGGAAGAAAGATGTTTGTTCTGTTGGTAATCTGTGGCTTTAGAGATATAACCCAAATGCCGAGCATTTTTTGGAAACGGAGCCAGGCCACTTAATAGTCTTTTTTTTTTCTTTTTGCAAAGAATGTCTAAAGACCTTCAGTCCCAAAGTCAACTTGCTTGGCTCATTTTAAGCCCTCAATATTTAGCCTCAAATCTTATCATCATGCTTTCAAGATAAGCCATACCAACTTTCAACTTGCTAATGTGAAAAGAGAAAAAAATAAAAATAATGAGAGGGGGTGTGGTAGGCAAAAAGGGATACAGATAGACAGATAGAACAGACAGGCTTACAGGCTAGTGAATTCAAACCTAACTTCTCCCAGAGGAGAAAAGTCAAGAGAAATTGATGCTGTCTCAGTGGACCAGAGCTTTCCTCTCCACTCCAGCCAGGAGGAAGGTAGGAAGCAGTTAGAAACTTCCCAGGTGCATCTCAGATCTCCTGCCATTTAAGGATGGAGTAAACAGGAAGCTGAGTAAACAGTGTGCTGAGGTTGTTGTAAGAATTATATAAGTTAATAAAGTTGGATTCATGCCTGGCACCTAGTAGCCATTGCCTTAACTGCAATTATGATTGCTACTAATCACATTGATGAATGCTAAATTTCACAAGCTAGATTTTTATATTCTGGTGTATTTTGCTTTTCACATTTCTAATGTACTTATAAAATATTTTATCATACATTCACTTGGACCACTTGTTGAAGACTGTTACTTTCAGTAACCTGCAAATCTCAAAAATTGCCACTCCAGTAGGTTTAGCTGCTACTCCAAAAGTAACAATCTTTGACTGCTAAGATGTATCTTCAAAACAGCAATCCAAATCAATACTATGAGAATTGTTCCAATGAATCGAGATGGAGGTTTATGTATTTTCAATAATATACTTGTTTTTGTTTTTCAAATCAAATGTTTATATTTAGAAATGTCTGGAGAGAATCAGTAATTATATCATTTCTAATTCCTCATAATCATACTCTTTTACAGAGAAACAAACAAAAACTACCAGCAAACATACACACTTTCTCTCTTTCTGCATCTTTTCCCCTTACACACACACACACACACACACACACACACACACACACACACACACACACACACACACACACACACACACACACACACAGTGTATCTGGCCCACTCACTGGGAGGATACAGTACAGACCCATTGGTGATTTGTGTTCAAGGATCCTTTGCAAAACTCTCCCCTGGGAAAGTGAAGCAGCAGGAAAGGCAGTTGTGGAGTAAACATGCTCCAGAGGGATACATAATCAGCAAGGTCGACTTGCCTAGCCCAGGTATTGGCTGGATGAACACATTTGAATATTGATGTGCATAATGGAAGAAAGGGAAGTGAAGGACTTACAGACGCTAAGAAAATACTCTGAGTTCAATCACTTCCCAGACTCTGAATGTTTCTTGTGCAAGTCAGAGCTGTGCCCTGAAAGTCTCCCTGGTGTGTCACCTTAACAGTGATTAAAATCACATGTGGTGGGGTGCTACTGTAATATTGAAGTAAGATTTGTGTTAAAATAAAAGAATTCCTCTTGGGTTTTTCAATTTCTGTTATTAATAGGAACACACAGTAAATAAAGCATGAAAGAGCATTCTTTCTCTTACTGAAAGGGTGTTAATTTCCTGTTTTTGTAAATCTTGTACACAAAGGTAATTATGAAAATGATGGCAGAGGGTACTGACAGCTAAATAATTTGTTTTTTGTACATATTGATAAACCTCATTCCCACCACTGTGGATGAGAGTCTATTTTATTACTGAAACAGCTGACTGCTGATTACTTTATCTTCTGTTGCTGAGGTATTTAATCCATGTGTGACAGATGTTACTGGAGAGACTGGGACTGAAGCAGCAGAACTTTCCATATCATGTAGCGTGCACGTGAAAGCCACCCCACCTGGGACTGGAGATGACACAGAACTCCGAGGAGCCTGTGGCTATTTGTGGTCATCCTTGTGCAGCTTCATCTCCTGGGAGTTTGGGCTGTGGCAGCAGAAAGGGTGAGAGTTGGGGAACATTTTAGAGGACGTCTCAGGCAACTCCCCTGGGTTTCAGTGCCTGGACCTCAGAGAAAGTGGGTCACTTGTTGAAGACTGTACTGCTTGTAAATGAGGAAGACAGACCTAGAACTCAGTTTAGTTCCTGGCTTGTCATCCCCATCACCCCATCACAAGAGATGCCTAGCATGCTGCCAGCCATACAGGCTCAAGAATACCCTGATCTCTATTCAGAGCCTCTCTCTGCCTTCACTCTGCTCTCACACAGGTCCCTTCCTTCTATTCCAGGAAAGTACCTGAACCAGGACTCCACCACTGGCCCTGAGACCTGATTGAGTGAGCTCTCTAAGTGTTATTGAACATAGACACCCAAGCCTAATGTGGAGCAGGGAGGGTACTGCTAGCACTGTTTGTTTAGTCTGGCATTCTCTCTTTAGGATTACAAGCCCAAAGCTTTGAGTGCAGAGTGGAATACCTTGGCTTTCCGGGGTGCTGGCTCTTAAGTATGCTGAGAGGATAGAAGGGCAATCCCTGGCTACTTATGATTCTCTCCTAGCTCAAAATTTGGATGCCTTCTTTCTACAAGAGGCTCCACGACAGAACACCACCACCGAGGAATCAGTCTGGTGGTAGCTTCCAGCTTCACAAAAGGCTGACAGTCTTTGACTAAGTATTCAGGAAGCTGGTAGGTAAATCAAGTCACACTATAGCCAAACACTTTGAACCAGAAGTTCAGCCCAGGTCTCAGACTGTGTTCTTTCAATAATTGGAACAGTATCTTCAACAACAAAATTGTGCATTTAGCTATCTTAGGGACTTTAGATAGAGATTTTAACCCATAAGTCAAACAGTTCTCTACTTTCTTCAATTGAGTTAAATGAAGATTTAATGAGTTTAAAGTAAAAACTCATTCTATTTAAAATATTATTAGAAAATACAAATATTTATCAAGATCTTTCTAAGCTTCAAAGAAAAAAGCAAAATGACAGTTACATAAGAAATTAAATTATATGTGCCAAAACAAATCCTACTCTAGCAAAATTTGAAGACAAAGAACATATTAGGGAAACATTTTAAATATTAGTTGAAATTACTTTTCTTTTTCTTTTTGTAAGTCATGGGGCTTGAACTCTGGGCCTGGATGCTGTCCCTGAGCTCTTCAGCTCAAGACAAGCACTCTACCCCTTGAGCCACAGGGCTACTTCCTGTTTTCTGGTAGTTAATTGATAAGAGTCTCATGGATTTTCCTGTCTGGGCTGGCTTTGAACCATGATCCTCTGATTTCAGCCTCCTGAGTAGCTAGGATTACAGGTATGAGCCACCAGTGTCTGGCTGAGGTTACTACTCAGTTACCTAAAGCTCCAGATAGCAAGAAATCTTTTCCCCTGAGATTTCTAGAAGTGCACAAAACCCAGTATGACTAACTTGGGAAACTCTGGATTCCTAGAGAACAAAGAATAGCCAAGAGGCTAGCAGGTCAGCCTGACCATTATCGCATATTCTACTACCTCAATCAGCATTTATTAACAAAATACTCATTAAGCACAGCTTTCACAAAGGAACCCAGAATACCCATGTTCCATACAGTTTTTAGAGACAGCTACTGCAGCTGCAGAAAAATTACTTTTGCTGGCAGAATAAATAGAAGACTTCACATTTGTATAATATGATACACTATGATATAGGATTTGCTATGTTTTGCCTAAGACAAAACAAGGCTATCTCTATTAAAATAATTGTGGCTTAAAATATTCCTTTGACTAACAAACATCCCACGCCATCTAGGAAAGTCATCCCATTCCATTCTGCCTCTAACAGCAACTGAACTGACTTTGGTGAGCAATGAAATGCTGCCAGGTATTTCTGGCCATCCCTGATCTGGGCACATTGTGTGTGTGTGTGTGTGTGTGTGTGTGTGTGTGTGTGTGTGTGTGTGTGTGTGTGTGTGTGTGTGTGTACATATGATATGTGTGTATATGTGTGTACAGCTTCTCCTTATGACCACTTGAATTACACAGTGTACTGTCTACCTTTGTCAGAAGTTAGACCTAGGATCCACATTTATCTAACCAGACTTCATCAACATCCATATCTTGAGTGCAGTGTCTCCAGGATGCAAACAGATTGGATCCACTCCAGGGATAGAGCTCAGGAAAAAAAAGTTGGGTAGTTTCTACTGCTTCAGTGCTCACAGCTGCCCTATTTCCTGTTCTTGGCCTTCTCTTTCTTTGTTCTCTGTCATCTTGTCCATTATAGAACTCCTCAGTCTTCCTTCAGTATACAAGGTGGCCAAATTTGATTTCTGCTGCTTACAACCAAAAAGAATCATGGCTCAGATTTTTACATGAAGATTTATTTCAAGGTTATAACACAGTATAAAGTCCAAAAAGAAAGATGCAAAACCACCATTAGGTTGATAGCATTTGAGTTAGAGCAAAACAGCTGTTTGTGAGGAGGAAAGATGGCAAGAAAATTAACCAAATGCAGAGAGTGGGAAAGATAGGTCTATATTCGACTTCTCTGTGTTTTCTCTGTATTACAGATGATTAATAATATGGCACATAAATAATAAAAACAATAATTTATATAAAGACAGTATAAAGTATAAAGGGAGGGAAAACTCAGTATTAAAGACAATGCAGCATTGTGACCTACTTACAAATAGTTACAAATGCAATCTCAGGCTCTTGTTCCAAATTTCTAGTTCAATTTCCTGCCAGGATACTCAATGCACAGTAGCAGGGTCAACTCTTAATCAACTCTTAATCATCGTAGCAAGGAGCGGGGATGGTGTGGGCTTAGAGCAATCATCTCTCCGTGAGAACACTCAGCAACATATTTCAGAACGAAGGATGAGTCACTCAAAAACACACTTGGCCAGTGGAGTTTTACACAAAGTCCTACCAGTAAATAGTGGAAGCTGTGTCCACAGGAGCCCACTAGAGTGGAAGGTTGGCTTTTATCCAGAGGTTTAAAAAGGCTTAAGAAGAACATTTCCTTCTTTTAGCTCAATTCATTCCAATTAAGAATTGATTTTGAAATTGCAAAAGACAAGAAAGCTCACGTCTACTATTGTGTTCAAAAATAAATAGGATTGAGGTAGGCCAGAACTGAGTTGACTAATTTTTTGTGTTTAATTCATATCTAATTATCTGTAAGCAGAAGGCTTCTGGTGCCTTTATTTCATATACATAAACACCATCCACACACACACACACACACACACACACACACACACACACGCACACACACACATATTACAATCTTGTATGGTGGTACATGTATCTACTAGCTACTGTGAGTTTGAGACCAGTGTTTGTAAAACAAAATGAAGGAAAGGGTGGCATTGTCCAAGGGTGGGGGGAAGTACTCATTACTTGACTTATAAAATGGTAGCCCCTCCATATAACACCTTAATAATAACTATATAATTATTTTTAAAAATAAAATGAAAAGAGGGCAGTAGATTGGATATAGCTCAAGTGGTAGAATACCTGCCTAGCATGTGCAAGGCTCTTACTTTAACTCCTAGTACTAGTACCATACAAATAAACAGAGAAATCAAAATATCTCACCAATTTATTCTCCTAGTAGAGAAGTCCACAATCAGCCCCATTGTACTAGTCAGTGGCTTGCTCCATTTTCTAGGGACTGCCCTTGATCCCTTGTCTCTTGGTCCTGAGGCTCCAAATCCTATCACTTTTTCTTCCCTGCTCCGGGCACTGCATGGCTTTGTCTTGTCTCACTCTGACATTCCTGCCTCCCTGTTTTACGGACCCTTGTGGTTACATTGGACTCAGACACATAATCCAGGATGAGCTTCCCAGTTTAAGATCCTTAACATAATCACATCTGCAAAGTTACTTTTGCCATAAGAAAATAATAGTTAGAGGTTCCAGTCATATAGACATGTCACCTTGGATGAAAAGTTCCCTATGGATGGCAAAATTCTCTATGTGGCTAAAATTAACATAGAGTCTTGAAAATATCGAGTTAGGAAAAACATGTTAACATCTGTTAAATGCAATGAGTATACTGTAATGCGTCCTCACATGGTGCCAAATTAGAAAGGGCTCCATTCATTTCTCTGACAAAAACAAAAGTTTGAAGTTAAAATCACCACAGATATGAAGCTAGTGATTTTTAATGATAAAAATGTTCATTTTTAACTGAAAATATTCATTAAATATTGTCTCTTTGACTTGATTAGTATTGCATTTCTTTTCTTCGAGGACTCAATTTCTAACCCCACTCCATAACCCTCCATACATTCTCTTCCACTGTGTGATAAATGAACAGTCTAATCAGCATCCTTTTTGAATGTCTGAAGGAACTGCCAGGTGTCAGATCTATGAACACTTCGCCAGTTCTGAGCTCTGATGCCTCAGTCCTTACCTTCCTGGGGCCTAGGTAAGATGTAGGAAGTGAGCAGGGACAACTTCTGCATCTCCGAATCTGAGGATTAAAGCCTCCCACTTAGCATCCTACCCCACATCCCCTAATAGACACATCAGGCTTGGCAGAGAGCGGCATTGTTTTTACTTTAAGAAGCCAGATTATCCGATTTCCCAAGGGAATAGAAATCTCTAAGTTAGAAGCCAAGGCTTGTGGCATGAATTAGTTTGTTTTAGATGGATACAATGACCATAGTTAAGGGATTTGCAGGAATATGTGTGCATGTACATATATATGTACATATATATGCATACAAATGTGCACACACATGGACTTTCTGAGTCTTGATTCCAGGAAGTTTTGTTTGTTTGTTTTAAAAAATCCTTCATGCCATTTCCTATAAACAAATCCTTTAAACAGGTGAAATAATATTTAGAATTTTTTCTTTGAATCTCCTAAAAATTACACAGGATGCTTGGTCAATTCTATTTCTAAAACAACAGGAAAATGTTTAGGTTATTTTAGGAAAAATATACATTAAAATTAAGAAGCAATGGGCTGGGAAGGTGGCTCAGTGGTAGAGCGTTTGCCTTGCATGCATGAGGCCCTGAGTTCGATTCCTCAGCACCACATAAGCAAAAAGAAAAAAGCCGGAAGTGGTGCTGTGGCTCAAGCGGTAGAGTGCTAGCTTTGAGCTGAAGAGCTGAGGGACAGCGCCCAGGCCCAGAGTTCAGGCCCCACGACCGGACCCAAGAAAAAAATAATTAAGAAGCAAAAACTCCTTCAGTGCTTGAAAAAAAAAAAATCTTAAACTACCTGCAGACAAGTTAGCTCCCTAAATGGCTTATTCCCAGATAGGCATGGTATTTTTAAAATACAATTTTCATTAATTTGCATTACTTTTCTGTCCAAGCTAGAGTAAGACTTTTCTTGTGAGTAAACTAAAATAAAAGGCCTTATTAAGGAAACTGTTAGTATAAATAAGACTTCAGAGAGATAGATGTCATTTGTCTATTAAAATAAATAAAATCATTTGAACTGCCTCTATGCAGAAAGAAGCTACAAGACATATGTTTTTGTTCATTACTCTTCTTATGGAAATATTTCAGTATCAGTTTTAGTTTGTATAACTGGAATAGTAAAAGGACAAAAAGAAAAAAAAGAAAAGCTTTCCTTTTGAATGCATTTAAAAATTCAGACTGACTACGTCAGGTTTGCCAAGTTAATGAAAATTAATTCTCTTTTCCCTGGTGTATTATATTTTAATTAACTCACTAGAAATGACTAAACAGTTCTAAAATTATCTAAGTAACATAAAAAGATTTTAAAAGGCACAATCATCACTATAACCACACTTCAAGATATAAATGATATTTAAAAAGCCTTGCTTGGTTAAATTGAAAAGGTGAAACACCATTTCAACTCAGAAGCATAGTCTAATATATTCAACATCCAGAAAAACTGCACAAAGCCTTCACAAATGTTTTCCAATTATTCTAATGTTTCTTCTACAATATCAGCTCAAAAATTGACATAACAATGTCTACATTGTATAAATCAAATCATAACCAGTGGATGAAAATTTTTAGGCACACAAGTTTGAATGAGATCAGAGAGACCTGGAGTTATTGGGAAGACACTTAGTGGGAGATGCACTTGGAAGGTTAAGCTTCATCTTTAACATTTCCTCATTTAAAGCTGGGTGAGCATCATGCTATTTGATGTTCAGAAAAGTCGATGAACAGCAATTCTTTCTGATTGCACAAACTGCTTAAAAATTAAAATCAGCCAAATAATTAATTTTGATTCCTCTGATAACTGATTTGGATCAATCCAACCATTTATAATTAGATAGCACTTTAGCTAATACTTTTGATGTATAGATGATTGATTATTTCAGTGCTGGTTTCAGAAAAAAAGCTTTGATGAAATATCACTGTATCTGGGCTTGCTTGAAATGCATCTAAAAGTGGAAATGGTTACAAGGACCCAGAGGTTCCTTAATCTTCTATCATTGGTATTTTGACACCTCCTATAATAAAAGGGGAAAAGGAAGAAAAGTTGCTATGTTGGAGACAGTTGAAAGAAAGCAAGAACAATTGTTAGCTTACCTGGGCAGGCTCAGCCCACCAGGCATTTTGATGTGATTAGGTATAAGGCGTTCCTGCGTAAACAACCAGGAGATTTCCATATAATAGTTTTGTGGATATTTTTTCAAACCATAGAGCCCCTCACTGGGTGAGAAGTCATTGTGATTTAATCTCTGATTCGCAGTGAAACTGGGCATGTACATGCAAAGATACCTACACCTGCACCTTTCAAAATGAATCATTACACCCCTCCCTTGTTCCCCAAAGGAATTTGTGCACATGTGAAATAGAACTTAAATAGTTTTGCCATTTAAAATTCTTCTCTCTAAAATAAAGCTCCATGAATATTTATTGCACATTTGCATTAAAAAGACAAACACCTTGTCATAAGACCCTTTTGTTCCGTTGGTTCCCATCACTCAAGCTTCTGATGAGTGAGTCTCCTACTTATATACAGAATGTGAGATTTGCTTTTGACTGAACTGTGATTAAGACTTTTAAAACTGTTACCTGTTTTTTTTTTTTAAAAAAATTGCTTTTCTCCAGAGGCAGCTGCTTCAGATTCTCATGCCATGAAACCAGATTGCTTCTGGTCATGGACCTGGGTGTTCTACCTTGAATGCTCGCACAGGGCAGCGCAAGTGTTCCTGGGCCTCATCCCCCGAGAGTCCAGTTGTCTTGGAGGCTAGACTGAATTTCCCTGGAGGCTAGACTGAATTTCCCTCTGTCATTTCAGAAGCAAATGGGAAGAAGCCATTTTCTTGTTAAACTAGAGCAGAAGAGCCTAATCAGTAAAGATAACTGGATCATTTTAAAAGAGGAAGAATAAATGTTCCATCATTCCCATTACACCCACTTACAATCAATCTGTAGACTGAATCCCCACATAGCTGACTTGTCTCACTAGTCTGCCAGAAATGACCTTAACTTCAGGAGTCACACAGCAAGGTAGATCAGGGCACACTCCAAACCTAAGGGCTCGTCTCTCCAGTTGAGAGACTTAGGGACCGAGAATATAGTAGGAATTCATTTCAAACCCAGGTTGCCTGAAACATACAATTACAGCCAGTTATTTTTAATTCAACATGACCAAATAGCTATCAGTGAGCTGCACTAATTATGGGATTGAGAATTGAAGGATGCCTAAATCTTGGTCCCCACCTTGTCAATGTCTCTGAGACTTACTGTTAAGACCAATTCTCAGTACTACACTTGGGAATATTTAATAGATCAACCAATGGAGAATGAAAACCTGGTAAATGTGGTCACTGCCCAACCAAGATCCTTCAAAGTCATTTGAAACAGCCCGGTAAGTTGAAAATGTAGACTAGAGATAATTCTCCAAATTACTTATAAAGGTTGTAAGGGATTAAACATTATATGTGCCTCAACCCTCCCCTACCCCACCCCCGCCCAGCCCCCCCACCCCCCATCCCAAGCTGTTGTGATGGTCCTCTTAATTGGTCTGGCCCTAGTCAGTTACTTTCTATCACTCACCCTCACCTAGAGATTTGTTAAAGCTCCTGGTATCCGATTTGAACCCCAGAACCCCTTGCAGACCCTAGAGATGGAGTTCAGACATTGGTATTGTTTTTGAGCTCCCCATGATTCATTTCAATATTCACCCAAGTTTAAAAACCAGTGGTTCTGACACATAAATCTCATTTAATCTTTAAAAGAACCCTGAGAAATGGAGATTTTTTTTCCTTTTTCTTCCTGTTGTCAAACAGGAAGAAATAGTCTCAGGGGAGGTTTGGAAATTTACAAGTATAGATTCTGACCTACATTTGTCTGATTCCAAAGGTAAGGTTTGAACAAAGGGCTTTCATTTCATGATCTAAGGAAAGCAGTTACTAAAATGTTGGTCCTGATGTACAAAAAAACTCAATGATACACCAGCAGGGTGCTTTACCTCTACAGAAGTCCATAGCAGAGTGGCTAGTGAATGGAGCAGGTTGGAGTGCTCTGAACTCTGGGTTACAATGACACTGTAAAACCTTAGTCTCACGCCTTGAAGTCTGTCTCCTGCCTGAATGTTAGGTTGATTGCCTTATACTGAAATATTATCCGGTTAGGGCTGGAAGGATGATGCTATTTCCCTTGAAGGAGAAGCAATTGCCATTGCCAACAAACAAAATGTCAATGGAACACTTTTTTGAAGGAATTTTTTTCCCTTGACTTGAGAGTACTAAGAGTTCGAAGGTCTTTTAAGTATGGCTATGTGATGGAGGAAAACCTGCTTGTGTCTTAGCAAGGCAGGCTAGAGGCTAAGAAGAAAGGTATTTTATGGCCTTAGTTTTTGCTTTGTTTCAAATGTGTGTGTGTGTGTGTGTGTGTGTGTGTGTGTGTGTGTGTGTGTGTGTGTGTGTTCCTAAACAATAATCCTTATTCTAGGCAAGTGTTCTACCACTGAGATATATCCCCAGTCCTAGCACATTATGACTTTAAACGTGGCTTCATTTCCTAATACATGACTCTGTGTGTGTGTGTGTGTGTGTGTGTGTGTGTGTGTGTGTGTGTGTGTCTGTGTCTGTGTCTGTGTGTCTGTGTCTGTGTGTCTGTGTGTACACATGTATACCAGTACTGGGAATATGAACTCAAGGCTAGGGCCTCAAGCTCTCATTTGGCTTTTCTGCTCAAGGCTGACACTACCATATGAGCCACAACTCCATTTCTGGCTTTTTGCTGATTAGTTTGAGATTCAAGTCACATGGACTTTTCTGCCATGACTGGCTTCTAACCTTGATTCTCAGATCTCAGCCCCTGGAGGAAATACATTAACAGGCATGAGCCACAAAGGTCCAATGGCAAGAACTTTTTAAATAAATAAATTTCCAGGCCTCACCCAAGTTCTATGGCCTAATCCCTGAGTATGGCATGGCTATATGCCTTTGGATAAAGCTCTTGTGGGGGGGAAAGCAGTTAGACAGAAAGAAGGCCATAGTGAAGATATGCCAGTTAAATGCTGTAAGGCTAAATAACAAAGGATTGTTTCTTCCTCTCTGTGTTCATTACTCACGACTATCCCATATTTCTGTTCCTTTGTTTTGTTCTGAGATAAGATTTCACTATATGTCACAGGATGACTTCACACTCATAAACTCAACGAATCTGTAGGCCTCAGCTTTTCAAGTAGCTAGGACCACGGCCAGGTATGTATGTGCCTTGGTGTCCAGCCCAGACAAAGGATATTTACAATCAATTGCACAATCCAGGTAGTTTAAGGACACAGGGCCCATGAATTAGACATTTACAAAAAATTAACTTGCATTTGAATAATAGAGGATTCATTACTCACATTTTATAGTAGATCTATGCTATAGAAAACAATTCAAGATTAGTTTTCTTTAATACTCCAGCCTCTGTTGTATGTAAAATAATCTACAGTAAGCTTTCATTTACATAAGAAAACCATGTCCTGGTTTATATAAGATCTTATATTTATGTTTTTGAAAGAGAAACTTCCAAATGGGAATAGAACCAAGGGCAAAGGTGAATTATCAGTGAAGAACTCTATCAGTACTCACTATCCAAGTCTTTTCCTCAATTCCCCCATTACTGTAGACCCAAACCACCAAGGTGCTCATTATATTCAGCAACTCTTCATCATATTGTCCATGTTCATGGCATTGTGATGGTGATGGATAGGCCAGTTTGGGGATGAGAGCAAAAAGACTTAGCATATTCTTTGAGCTAAGTAGCCTAATTACACACTATGCCTACTGCTTCCCCATGCACCTGCTCTGCTGTTCTCTGGCCTCATCTCCTCCTACTATCCCCTAGCTCATTCTGCCCCTTAGTCACAGTTTTCTCAAAGTGCAGCTTCTCTACCACGTGGGCCCTTTTACCTGTTGACTCTCCCACCCCATGAGCACAAGCGCTCTATTACTTGATGAAAGAGATCTGAACAGGAATGCCACCACCCCTGCAGAATCCTTTCCTGACCAGCAGTCCAGATTAGCACCCCCTTTTCTCTTTTCCCAGCACTTCTCTTTTCTCCTGCTGGATTCCTGCCTCATAGGATACCTTTTACCACTTCTCATTTTATTTATCTGTCTATTCACTAGAATTTCATTCGTCTGTTTCCTATGAATCCAAATCCCATTGCTGTCTTCATGCTTAGACAACATTGTTGGTATCTGACAAATATGTTTAAATGAGTGAATATGAAGCAAGTCATATAGCACAGCAAAAGAAAAGGTATGGAAACTAAAGAGATTATGGATATTCTAGAAACTAAAGTTCAAAGGAGGAAGAGACAGCCCCTTGTGCTCAGCAAAGACAGTTGGGGTCCCTTTTATGAGTAGGCAAAGGTAGCAGTCTCACTACACTTATAGGAATTAGTGTTGGTGCATCCCTAGTGGTCTCATGGTGGAAATGCAATGGTACAAATCATCCTAGAAGCCACTGGGTATTTGAGAGTGGCTCAATTAGATTCAAGAAAACAGCATAGGAACTGGTTGCCTGTGGCTCCTTACTATAATCTTAGCTACTCAGGAGGCCTAGATGTAAAGGATCAAGGTTTGAAGCCAGCCTCCACAGAAAAGTCCACAAGACTCTATGTCCAATTAACCAACAAAATGCAAGCTTGGAGGCATGGCTCAAGTGGAAGAGCACCAGCTTCAAGTAAGCAAGGCAAGCAAAAATGTGAGGCCCTGAATTCCAGCCCCAGTACAAAAAAAAGAAGCAAGCATTTCAAGTTTACATGAGCCCTACTTTATAAACAATGAGCTTGGGTTTGACAAACACGGGTACAGTAGCTGTGAAATGCCATCCCTTAGTACCCACAGCATTCTTACTATGAGCAATAATAATAGCTCACATTTATTGAGCACTTGTTTATGTTCTAGTCATTATCATTATCACTTAATGCCCACAGCAGTGGAATTATTCAGGAAATGGAGACCAAAAGTAGTTTGGTGACTTCTCAAAGTCACCCAAACTAGGACTTGATAATGCCAAGGTTCAAAGTAGGCATTCGCCTCCAGAGTTTGTTTTCTGCCAGCCAGCAGGCTGCTTCTCCCCAAGCTGTTCCTACATCCTGGCAGTTGCTTTTTTTCTCCCAACCACTCTAGCCCAAATGGAGTTTGCTAAATATTGAAAAGCAGTTCTTTAGTTTGCCAACCTATTTTGGGGGGAAACACTATTAAACTTCTCTTTTGAGACTTTGGGAGCTCAATCAATTTACCTTCGACAGTGGTGTGGTTTCTACATACACTTGGGTGTGTTAATGGTCTAAGGGTTGGCTCTGTTCCCAGGATTGGAGCAGATTCTTCCTGACCTTCCCAGGTTTGGGGCTTCATGGTTAATGTGTTGATTTGTTGGAAGTCTTCAACTGTGTCCTTTTACTTCCCCCACCCCCTGCCTCCTCCTCCTCCTTCTCTCTTTCAACATGTTGCTGCCTTTGGGTTACTTTTCCACCTTGGCTGGTGTACAATCTCAAATTAAAATGCCAGCTGGAAGACTGGCACGTTCAGTCATGTGCCAAAAGCTCACATGGAAGGGGCAGGTGCTGCTATGACTGAGAGACCGCTGGTGTCACTCATGGCATAAATCCTGTTTCTAGTCTCTTTGTTCCAAAATGTTGTAGTAACAAAAATGTGTAACTTCTCCCCTTTCAAAACAAAGCAAACAGTTGTGACTGCCCATACAAACTTTGGCAGGGGGTGGGGGGTTGGCTATTGGACATCTGGACCTGCTAGGAAAGAATAAGACCCTCCCTTTGTTGTATTTTCCCTATGTGGGAGACAGCTCTCATAGGATCAGATATACCCAGAACTGATTCTCATCTCCAAATCCTTTATTCTGATCTTATATATAAAAAAGGGCCCAGTGTACTATTCCACACAATGTTATAGAACATGCACTGCCAGAAATCTGGACTTTTTTCTATGCTATATGTTGTGATTCAAAACTCTTTTTTTTCTTTATCAGCCTATAAAAATATATATATCTGTTTATGGTGAAGTTCTAAGAAACCACTGAAAAACATTTTCAATCCCAGGTGAAGCACTAAATTATTACCTATTTTCTTTTCTAGTTGCTTATTGTGACCAAATCATTCCCACAGAGACATCTCTAAAAGACTCGATCAAAACCAGGCACACATACCTTGAGATCTGCTGTCAGAAGTCTCTTGGAGGTAGAATGCCTCCTGGGATGGCATGACAGTTAATGTAAGGCATCTGATCCTGAATAGCATCACCCCACTGGTGATTGTTATAGTTTCTCTGGTGGATGTTTTTGTGTGATCTGCTGAAGTCCATCTCTGCATCTTATACCTTAACCATTCTCATGTGCACAACACCAGAATTTTTCCAAGGTAGAACCCAGGCATTTGTGGGCTTCAGATAATGCAGATGTGCAAAAGTTGTTCCTGGCAGCACTATTTGTAATTGTGAAAAAGTAGAGACAAGGAGAGTGTTGATCAAAAGTAGAATAAACTGAGAGCCAGTCATGCAAAAGAACTCTATATAGCAGTGAAAATGACAAATGACCACTACCCAGAACAACAGGGATTAGTCTCACACTCGTGGTGTTGAAGGAAAGAAACCAAACACAAAGAAGCCCAACAAAGTCTAAAGCTTTAACCAAGGGTGGATATATTGATGTTTACTTCACCCTCATTACCTGGGTTATATAATTGTGTTGGGTGAACTTTTCCATAGGTTAGCTATATTTGGCCATAAAATGCCTTTTTCAAAACATAAATGAATAGGGAAGAACTAAAGGGAATGTACAGTCTCAGATACCATTTTTTTCTGGAGGAAATGAACCTGGCTTCTTCTTTATCCTTTATCCTATTCCAACCTGAGGTGTGAGGTCAGAAGTCAAAGCAAGCAGGTCTTTCCTGGAGTCTTAATGATTGTTCCAAGTTGTGAGGATTACCTAGTCTTGAACTTCGGAGTTCCAAATTCTAAATTCCATTCCTGCTTCCTAAAGGTTTTTTACTTGACGAAAAAATTACATGTCAAGAAAGCGTCAAAATCCTATCAAGTTCAATTATGCAATTCTGTCTATAAATGACATACCTTCTGTACTGGGTGAGCCCCACCCATGCACTAATAGGATGTGACAGCTGCGTTGCCAACAGAGCCTCCTCCGCCTTCATTTTCAAAGGTGAGTGCCTGATGCTTGGAAAGGGCATGCAGGGAGGACTCCTATCAGAGACAATGTGACTGCTCAGGCTTACCTAAGGACTGTCCTATCCGAGTGGGTCATCCAGGTGATGGGAGGGGCTAAGAGGAAGGCTGGAACTCATTACATGTTACCTTTCAAACCGAAGTGCAGTTCTGTTGGAGGCTATGGAATTCTTCCCACATGGTTGTATATTATAATAGAGTTAAAAGCATCTTTGTAGCCAAGGTCATATATGTATAGTTTACTCCCTTGTCCAGAAAAACAAAAGGTCTCTCCATGAGCTCCTTCCGTTGAGGATTTCCAGCATTATCTCAGATTGTCACCACCTCTAAGGCAAAAGGGGGAAATCAGTCCTGAAGTTGTTCTTTTCTTTTTAACACATGGTTTAAACACATGGTTAACAGAAAAAAATCACAGTTTCTGAGTCTTGATATAAATTAAAGTTCTTCCAATATAAATGCATCCTTTTCCTCTGGCTCCAATAACATTTTTATTTTATTTCATTTATTTAAAAATTATTATCTTTAAGTAGTTATACAAAGGAGTTGCCATCCAACAAAGCAGTTTATGAACCCAATGTGTCATGATCAATGTCACCCAATCAACATTCTCACTCAGCCCAACTACCACTTCCTTCACTTTTCTTAATGTTGTAAGATATACATAGAATTTTTTTTTACTTCATTTTCCAAATGCCTTTTCTCTTCATTCTTTTATCCCCTCCCCTTGACCTCTCCACCCCTTTAAGGTATCTGGTTTTTATTTCAAGTATCCTGGTGTTTATTTTATTGAACTTTGAGTTAGCCTTTGTAAGGAATTACAGTTTTGAGTTCTACTGTATTTCAGTTAATATATTTGTGTATACTTGCGTACCACCCAGAGTACTTACTTATATATTTATAAGCTAACTCTAGCTTCTACATATGAAAGAAAACAGGGAATCTTTGTCTCTTTGGTCCTGACAAATACATTCTTATCTAATATATTTGAGTTGGAAAATGGAAACATCTAGCAAACCGGAAATAAAACTTCCCTAAACTACTCCCTCTAATACCCCACTCAATTCCTGCCTGCTTTTAGTAGAAGGAAGAGGCCAAAAGAAACTAGTAGAGATTTGTCAGCCTATGAAGCCCTCGATAAAGTAATAGGGTTCGGATGCTTAGTTTATTTTAAACTGTTATGCAAATAACCCTAATATATACAAAGCTACAAATTGTAGTCATGACCACAACATTATGTCATTGGTGCTATTTCTACTAAAGACACTTAGATAACAATTCTACTGAAATTGCTTTTGTGGGCAATGAAATATTTTTGAATGTAAGTAGTGGAGAAAGTGTGGATAACTTCCTAGAGCTAGCTTAAAGAAAGGAGTATGCTCTTTTCTTTCTTCCTCTAATGCATTTTTAGTTAGCAAGATAAATGCTTTCAAAGCAAAAGTAAGGCCATGAGTTCAATCCAGACACAAGGAATAAAGGAAAGAAGGAAAGAAGGGTGACAATGGGGAAGAGAAGGAGGGAGGAAAAATGGAGGGAGGGAATGAAGGGAAGAAAGGAAGGAAAGAAATGAAGGGAGGAAGGGATGGAGGGAGGAAGGAAAAAAGGAAGGAAGGAAAATGAAAGGTTAGGAGAAGGGAAGAGAGGAAGGAAAGAAGGAAGAAAGGAAGGCAAAGGAAAGGTTAAGAGAAGGGAAGAGAAGGAAAGAGAAGGGTTAAAGGAAGGGAAGGGACATGGGATAATAAAGAAAAACCCAGGGGTAGAAAAATCCTCGAAGGCAATATTCTCCAAGTGTGGTCTCTGACCAGAAAGCCCTAGCTTTGCCTGGACTTTTTATAAAATGCAAATTCTAACTTCATCCGAAACCAATTGAATTCAGGTTTATAAATGCACCCAAGATTTTAAAAATCTGATTCCATTTACACTTTTCTGTGCATGTTGTTCCTGTAAAAATAGCTACCAACACCTTTGACTTTCTTGCTAGCCATCATTTGTAGTACTGTGAACGGATTCCGTCCCCTTCCTTGGAAAGTGTGTGCTTTCGCATGAATACGAAGCAGCGCCCTTCTGACTTCCTGTGTGTCATTAGGCGGCTCAGTGTGAACTGGGTCACTCCAGCGGCTCACTGATCTGGTTCCTCATGGCTTGTAAGAGCAAAAGGGAAAATTACCCAATGCAATTTCCCCTCAAGAAGAAGCTTGTTTTTCATCTTTAATTAATGATTCTTTTCTTCTAGACACTCTAGTATTATGAATTGAATCCAGATTGGCAGAGCGTTTGTGAAACCAAGGGAGCTATTTCCCTCCTCCCCGAATGTCTGAGATCTCCAGATGCTGGGGGAAGGAAGGATGCTTGAGAAGGCTGAGTGGAAAAGAGAGGATAGGGGTCAGGATGTGCACAGAGGTGATGGCAGTGTCTTGAGGTCCTGAGCAGGGCAGGGAGGGGAGTTGACTCTTGGGGCAAACAGATCTGGAAGCCACAGGAGAACAGACTGCTCACAGTGCACATTGTCTTCAAAAAGCCACTTGGAACTCTTCTTTTAAATACATTCAAATAAGAGTAGGCTGCAAGACAGGCAGCCTCGGCCAACCAGTAATTGCATTTTTCCCAGCATCTCGTCTGCAGAGGAAGCATCATTTCTACAGAAGTGTCTGGGGGCATTCTCCGCAGAGGAGCAGAAGGAAATGGAAGATAAAGTGGCTTGTCCAGAGAAAGCTGAAGAAGCAAAATTCAAAGCAAGATATCCTCACCTGGGACAAAAGCCTGGAGGTTCCGGCAGCAAGAGCAAAAATATTTTGATTCTGGAGAGTATGGCTAAAGCAAAGATGAAGAAGCAGCAACTGCCCACTGCAGCTCCTGGACAAGACAGGGGTCCCTGGGGACCACATTCCTACTCCACAGGACCTCCTCAGTGGAAACCATCCCTCACCATCAGCAAGCTGACTGGCTGATTAAAAAAACCGAACTGCATGAACCTTCTAATTCCCATTATTCCTCTTTAATATGTTACTTATCCACTTCTGTGTCCTTTTGTTCACTAAGTCTTTGAGACTGACAGCTTTGCAGGTAGTGGTAGTGTGTGCTGCTATTGTAAGGGACCATTCTTGTGTAGAGGTTTTGATTCTCTTGGCAGTGCACTGATGAGAAGGACAAGTTAGAGCAACATAAGTAATCTACCTGAAAATAATGGTATATATTTCTTAACTTCTAATGTAGGACTGGCTCCAACAAGTAACAAGAGAGTTGTACCATTTTAATGTTCTGGCTTTCTTTCTCCTTCATCTTAATTATTGCGTCACATGCTAACTCCTGTTTAATATGACCTCTGTTGTGTTGATTTTCTTTGTATTTTCCTTCTGGATTTTGTAAAACAGAAGACCGCAAGTTGGAAGAAAAGCCACATAACTCAAACACAAGTTGATGAGGCTCCAAAAGATTAGAACAACCAACCTCTCTAGCCATAAAAAAATGCAAATCATAACAACATTGAGATTCCACCTTACCCCAGTTAGAATGGCTATAATCAAGAACTCTAATAACAACAGATGCTGGAGGGGATGTGGCCAGAAGGGGAGTGTAAATTTGTTCAACCACTTTGGAAAGTAATATGGAGGCTCCTCAAAACACTCTACATAGAGCTCCCAGTAATCCCACTCTTGGGCATTTACCTAAATGATCACAAACAAGACCATACTAAAGCTACCAGCACAACTATGTTTATTGCAGCATTATTTACCATAGCTAAGATATGGAACCAACCCAGATACCCCTCAGTAGATGAATGGATCAAGAAAATGTGGTATATATACACAATGGAATTCTATGCTTCCATCAGAAAGAATGACATTTCCCCATTTCTTAGGAAATGGAAAGACTTGGAAAAAATTATATTAAGTGAAGTAAGCCAGGCCCCAAGAAACATAGGCCCCATGGTTTCCTTTATTTGCGATAACTAGTATATGTCTGGGACAAATAGAAAAGGTCAAAAGCTATATACATATGACCAGATAAGATGAAGTTAAGCGAAATGAACCCCAAGATAGGGACACAAGTGGTTTCTTCTTTCTTGCTATTGTTTCTAACGTATTTATAAGGTACCACGTGATTTTTTTTGTTGCTTTGTATGACCCTTCCCCATGGTATAACCCCCGTTTTCACTGTATTTGATGTTGGTATAATTTGGGGAGGGGAAGGGAAAAAACAAAATGTTTAAATAGGGATACAGATTGACCCATTGCAACAATGAGATGTAGAAGACACTATGTTGAAAAACGAACTTTACAATTTAGGCAGCTGTGGGGGAAGGGGTGTAGTTGTGGAGGTGGGAGGGAAGGGATGGTAGGGGAAAAACAAAGGAGGAGGCAACAATCCTTGATAAGAAATGTACTCATCACCTTGCTCGTGTAACTGTAACTCCTCTGTACAGTATTTTCACAATAAAAAACTTATTTAAAATAATAAAAAAAGATTAGAATAACTGTGATTAAACTTGAATGGCCTTAAACCTATTTCAGCTTTCAAAATACTTGTCCATTCCAGGGTAAGTTGTGTGGCTTCAGTGCTTAGCAGCTGTTGGTGAAGTTCATCGCCGGTTTTGTGACATTACAACCCTTTCATTGTGGAAGTTGTGAATGAAACATGCATGTGTAGAGACGGTTGCAGTCACCTTTTCCCATTTTGTAAATACAATAGTTTTGCACAAGCTTTCACAAATGTCCGTGTTAATTTCACATGTTGTGCCAGCCAGCAGCGCAAGAGTTCCTTAAAAAATTGTATGTCCTTACAGCTTTTATATAATAAAGATAGTTTACAATTTGGGGCTTATCGAATATCAGATTGAAATCTTGGCTTGTTATGCCATAGAATGAAGCTTTTTCATTTGTTATTATTGTCCATGAGTTTCAGCAGCCTTGTGCAAATACAGTATGTTGCTTAGGCATATCATTTGTCCTGGTGAGGATACATAATTTTGACCTTCATGAAAATTACAATTCAGATAATATATATAAATTTTCTAAATGAAGGCTATTACTTCCACATTCAACTTTGGGGACACTAAAGGGCTTGCATTACACCACCTCACATCCCATTTCCCTCCCCTCCCCCTGTTTCCTTTACTCTTGGTATTGGGCTGTCTGGTTTATATTGAAAGCAATAGTGGACACCGTACTTTTACAGCAAAAATGTTCACTTTTCAGTGAACCACTCTTAATCCCACATTGCTAACACTTGACAGTTGTTTAAATAAAAGGAATTTCGAGGGTTTTTGTTTTATTTTTTTGCAATGCTGGGGGTCAAGCTCAATACCTTGCACATGCTAGGCAAGCATTCTGCTATTGAGGTACAGCCTCAGTTTTACAAGAACTTTACAGTGAAGAATGGTTGCGAAGATACACAGGAAATCATCAGCATTCTAAAAGAACCAGGCCTTTGAAAATTAGAGGAACTTACATGGTAGATGAAACTCATTCCTATTAAAGCATTTTGATCATTGCTTCTGTCAATATCATTTTAATAAAATACCAGTTGACTTTTATTTGTGGCTTCTCTAGTAAGAACTGTACCAGACTCTGTTGGGACAAATTCTCTCAGGTTTGGTGCTTTAGCTTAGTAAGGGTCAGCAGAATGGTAGTGTTTTTCTCTTCATTTTGACCGGTACAAAACCACCCCTATTTGAGATCCAGGCATCTTTCTTAGGTCTTCTTCCATTTATATACCTACTTTCCCATAATCCCACATAACAGTAGATAGTACATTGAACTAAGCACCTGCGCTTAGAGTCTGGTTGTCCTGCCCTAGTCAACTCCAAACAGTACTGTGATTACAGTACTGTTTAAAACATAATTTTATGTGTTAATTATATATAAATATATTTGTAATAAAAGAAAAAGTATATCATTCTGTCATATAGTGTATACTCACTATAGGATCAATTTAAGAATATAAAAAAAATCTTCCAGAGTAGAATTGCTATCATCTCTAGTCTTTCTTTTCCCCCCTGTGACTATTTGCATTAAACAGCAGACAAGATTTATCTGAAAGAATGGATGAAGATTATGTTGTTTCTGGGGCTGGGAAGGTAGCTCAGCAGTAGAATGCATGCCTTGCAAGCATGAGGCTCTGGGTTCGATTCCTCAGCACCATATAAACAGAAAAAGCCAGAAGTGGTGCTGTGGCTCCAGTGGTAGAGTGCTAGCCTGAGCTGAAGAGCTGAGGGACAGAGCCCAGGCCCAGAGTTCAGGCCCCATGACCAGCAAAAAAAAAATTATGTTGTTTCTGACCAGAAGAGGACTCCCATAGTTTATGATAAATGACTTGACATCTGCTTGAGTTTTAATTTGTAAAATGCAGTGCTAATATTTAATCTACCTCAAAACTGGATGAGAGTCTGTGAAAGAGTAAGTATTCCAAATCAAAGACTGTTGGTTGTCTCTAGTAAAAGTAAATTTCTTCATTAAGCCAATCTGCCTTCTATAAAGTCACAGTGTTTAGAAAAATCTCAGGATTTTCCATTAGGAAAGACCTATTAAGGACTTTAACGTGTAATTGCTTAGCCTCCATTATTGGAGTTGGACGTAGAGTTTTCAATTTGGCTTTTTTGTGTTTCAATGCTGAGTTTATTGAGGACATTCTTAGGAGTTCTTGGAGCATCATTTTAGTGGAGATTTCGATGGGATGAACATCATCCATTTCTCTTGGAGCTGTGGTTTGAGAAAAGGCTCATGATTAGAATCATCATCTTGTTCATCATAAACTGATGTTAGAGAACACTGAAGTAACAAATGCTTTGTGAAATCTGGCTTAAGTCTGAAATTACTTGTCTTATGTCCAGTACCTTCTACTTTTGACAATATGGATTTGAACGAACAGGTACAGTTCTTGCAAAGTTGGAATAGAATCATTTTTGATGAATTGGAAGGAACATGTTTGTAGTCTACAAAATATCCAGTTAGCTTGTGCTGATGACCTAAATATATGTCTTAGAACTATTCCAGGCACTTCTGGTTAAGGCCTCTGTGAGTTACTTCAACAGTTCCAATTAGTTGTTGTTTTTATTTGCTGTACCACAAATATATCTCTAAATATTTATTGATAGTTTTCACTCACTCACTTTTTTCACTCATTTGTATTCTTGAAAACAGTTCACACTTACTTGTGTTCTTGAAAACACGTATCAAAACTGAACTGTATTATCTCTTCAAATTGTGCCTGGAAAGTGGTGTCTGGTGATAGTAGTCTACAGAAAGAACTTTTCCAAGTGATTATCAGAGCAGCTTCCAACAACATTCACACAAATTTCTTCCCCTCTTCCTTTTTTTCTCTTGTCTCATCTTCTTGTAAACAATCCCTGTATATTTCCATAAATACTATTGGCACTCAGTAAATGGCTAGTGAAGTTATTGGTCCTTAATACCTTTTCCCATATGTCACAGTTTGGGACATTGTAAAATGTCCAAAACATCTTCCTGATCCAGATAAGAACTGATGGGAGCTGTCCCAGCTCAAACTCAGCACACACTGCCAGCCCTCCCTGTCTCTTTCCTATGCCCTCTACACCTTAGAATATTAGGATCAAGTCTACAGGTAACACCATGTTTGGATACTGTCTGACTGCTTTCAGCCTTCAGAGTTATGTTTATAGATAGTTGTAAACCATGACTGCTGTTAGCGTGTGTCTGTGCTCTGTTATTTGACAACTGAACAGCAGTTGCAAGAAAATATCTTAATTCCTTTAATATTACACCCTCAAATCTGCCCTCCCATTGACCATTAATTTGGCCATTGGATACTTGGCCTATATTAAAGGCCAAGAGTAAAAGCCTTTATTTGTAAAATGTGTACAGAGTTGGCAGTTGATGTTGAAATTTGTTAAATATCTCTTCCAAAATGATATGTGTGAAATATCCAAAAAATAAATTGATCTACTTAATTTTTATTGATTTTTAAAAATTCAAATAAATGAAGAAACATTACATGAGAACAGATGACCTCTCTCTGTGTCTCTGTCTCTGTCTCTGTCTCTGTCTCTGTCTCTCTCTCTCTCTCTCTTAGTATAGCATCTGTATTCATTCTATTTCACCAAAAAATTAATAGGTACTGGAATATGTGATTTCAATATGGAAGATTACAATGTAAAATAAAAAGGAATATAGGTAACAAATTATAATTTTCCTGTCATTTCTGTTAGCTATAAGAAGGAGGGAAGCTGGGATTGTGGCTCATGGCTGTAGTCCCAGCAACTCAGGAGATTGGAAGGATCACAGTTCAAAGCCAGTCCTGGGAAAAAACTTGTGAAGCCCTATAATAAAAGAATGAATGCAGCTTTTGATAATGGTATGCACATAATCATTCCAGATATGTGGGAAGGGTAAATAGTAGAACTTTGATCCAGTCTAGCAAGACTCTATTTGAAATATAATGAAACTAAAAAGACTGAAAGTGTGCGTAACCAGTAGAATGTCTTCCTGGCAAGCCCAGGTGCTGAATTTCAGCCTCAGTACCACACAAAAATAGAGGGGAAACCCACAACTTTTATAAAACCAAGAACCACTTGAAGAATACCCAGATAATTCTTCTGATTTCCCTAGGACAGGCATAGGACAGGCACGTCCAGAAAGTCAGGCTGCTCAGAGTTTGTTCCCAGCTCTGTCAGGGAATAATGGGGAAAACTTGGACTCAAGTTTTGAGGGTGCAGAGCCCTAGCTCCCTAGCCTCCAAAGAAAGGACTGGGATTCCTAGCTGCAAAGGCTCAATTACATCTTCTAAAAACCCAATAGTTAATAGGTTATAGATGGGTGAAGGAAATGTCCAGATGAATGAATGAATAAACAAAATATAGTATACCTACCCAATAGAATATTGCATAGCCATAAAAAGAAATGAAATAGGCAGGCATCAGTGACTCACACCTATAATCCTAGCAACTCAGAAAACTAAGATCTGAGAATTGTGGTTCAAAGCCAACCTAGCAGGAAAGTTTGTGAGACTCTAATCTCCAATTAACCACCAAAAAGCTGGAAATGGATTTTGACTCAAATGGTGGAGCACTATCCTTGAGCAAAAAAGCTCAGGTACAGTGCCCAGGCCCTGAGTTCCAGCCCCAGGATCAGCACAAAAAAAGAAAGGCAAAGCAAGAGAAGGGAAGGAAAGGGGAAAGAAAGAAAAGGAAGGAAGGAAGGAAGGAAGAAAGAAAGGAAGAGAGAGAAACAAGGAAGGGAAAGGAAATATTGATATGTGATACAATATGGCTGAATATTGAAAATGATATGCTAAGCAAAAGAAGCCAGTCACAAATATGTATAATGATTCCATTCCCACAACAGGGGGATCTGTATACAAAGAAAGTAGATTAGTGGTTATCTAAGATTGCGGTTGTAGGAAACTAGGGGATAAGGAGATGATGTGTAAGGTTTCTTTTTGAAGTAATAAAAATATTTTAAAATTGTTTGGGAGGGGACATGTTGGTGCATACCTATAATAGAGGCAGAGATAGGAGGATCTGGGTCTAAGGCTAGCCCGGGAAAAAGTTAAGCAGACTATATCTCAAAAATAACTCAGGCATAGTGGTTCATACCTATAATCCCATCTACATGGGAGGGAGAGGAAAGACAATCACAGTTCAAAGCTAACTTGTATAAAATTGTGAGAACCTCTATGAAAAACAAACAAAAAAGTAAAGAAGGACTGGGGGCATGGCATAAATGGCAGAGTACTTGCCTAGCAAGTAGAAGGTCTTAGTCACACACACACACACACACACACACACACACACACACACACACACACACACACACACACACACACACACACACACACAGAGTCCTGCAACTCTGTGAGTACACTAACACCATTGTATTGTGTACTTCCTTGGTGATATGTGGCAAGTGAATCATATCTCCGTAAAGCTATTGTAAGAAGAACCCATCAAAACCAAGCTTTCCTAAGTTGCTTTCTGACAGGAAACCCATGAAAGTAGACCAAAGCTGAGATGAGTAAGATTTACGAAATTTACTCTTTAGAAGATGGGTAAGGTTATTTCATATAGAGCAAGTATCACAGAGTGTATCACATCACACTCATAAAGTCAAATCTTGAGAAAACGGAGCCCCAAGACATAGAAAAAAATAGTACAAATGAATCCGACAAGTAGAGTGATTAGACGAGGAAAAGTCACCTGGGAGCCAGTCGAAGGGCTGACTCTGGGTTCAGGAAAGTCTACGATGTGCCTGAATGAGGAGAGCAGGTGCTCAGTGACCCTCAAGAGGGGAGAACCCCCAGGGTCGGAAGAGCAAGCAAATAGCCAGTAAGGACAGGACAGTGAGAAACGCAAGCACTGGTGGGTAACTTGGCAACGTGTGTGGGGAAAAGCCCTGCAGTTTGGGGGTGGGGACAGGAAGCAGTGACTGAAGCCATGACTCATTCACACAGCTGTCACCATGCACCAGCACATCTGCTGGATGAAGCGCTTTTCAGGTAGTAGGACTACAGCTGGCTCTCAGCAAAATGCCGAGGTGAGGCATGAAAAGTGACCAAATTAAGAAGCATCACTGGAGTCAGACTATTCAAGGAGAAGTGCATGTATCCTTTGAGGAAAAGTATGTAATATGGGGAGGGGAGGACATGATGTGCAGCACAAGACCCTCTCTCTGCCCCCCTCACTTAAGACCCAATCCATTGACACTCGCAGAAACATCAGTCCCTGTAATTTTCAAGGAAGGGCCTACAGACACTTGCCAGGCCAATGGATAACTTTGGTGGCTAGGCACAGAAGTGAGGCTACCCAAAGATGCCCCCATCTGGTTAGAATCGGTATCACCCACAGAGCTTGTTAGAAATGCAAATTATTGCTGAATTATAAAATCTGGGAATGGGCTGAGTGATCTGAGTTCTGCCCGAATACACTGAAGTTGAGAAACCACTGGCTAATTTGCTTCCTCCTTCAATGACTCAAATATTGAGTGCCTGCCTCCTTTCTGAGAACTGGTGAGTTGGAGGGTTAGCAGGAATTGTCTGGTGAGGAGAAATGTATAAGCAACATGCAGCAAGAACAGAACCCTATGAAGCCTTGCTGGTGCCCTGCTCAGCCTGGCAGGACCTGCTAGTGAGTCACCATTTTAAGCAGGATATGAGGAATGAGTGAGCTATATTCTCTCACTAGAGCCAGATGCTCTTGGCTCACAGTTGGAATCCTAACTCCTGGAGAGGTTGAGATGAGGAGGACTACAGTGTGAGGCCAGCCTGCAAAGATAGGGGATTTTTTTTCCAGCTTCTATCTCAGAGAAAGAAGATGGACATGGTGGCATACATCTGTCATCCCAACTACCACAAAAAGTATAACATAGGTGGATCATGGTCTTAGTGTGGATCCAGGCAAAAAAAAAAAAAAATCTCAAAATCATCTGTGAATTAGCTGGATCCCAATTTTGCCTCGCCCCCTGTGTTCCTTAGTGCAGCACAAGTGGATCATTTCCCACTTGTTAGATATTCATAATAACATCGTTCCAGCCCGGCCATGATGACACTAAAATGGAGACATGTAGGAAAAACTCAATTGCCCTGGGCTTTGGGTAATAGGGACCAGAGCTGGGGAAGCACAGCTCAGGCAGGACTATAAGACAGATTCTGGAGGGTGGAAGGGAAGAGTAGAATGTGAAACCATCAATATGAGGCCAAACCCTGAAGAGCATCTCAGAGTTCATTTGCTATCCTCAACCTGAAAAATTCCTCCTCCTCACCTCATTAGACACATCCAATTGAGCACAACTTGGAAAGAACTAGATTTGACATAACACATACTGAGATATTTCAAAGAAAAAGAAAACCTGAGACGGTAAACATCCAAGGTACCATTTTCAAACATTCAGCAAAGGCACAGAGGAAAACTTGGTGAAACAGATACAAATCCTCAGGGGGTAACTTTTGGGGACATTTTTTTCTCTTCATAATATTATTGGAAAACAAAGAGAGAAAAACAGATGTGAGATGAGTGCTCTATCATAATTATGATGGGAGGGAACACTCCGCAACTCTCTTACAAGGTTCTTAAGGATAACTTTCAGTTTAACACTCCCAACTTCCTTAGAAACTCTGAAAACGACCAACCCCCCTGTCTATTGGGGTTTGAACTCAGGACTTTGAGTTTCCTAGGCAAGACATTGTATTGCTTGAGCCCTGCTGCTAGCTCAAAATAGTACTTCAGGCAAAGATGTCACAAGGCAGCATGGTAGAGAGAACTAAGGCAATTAGGAAAGGGCGACAGGAAACAAAACAGAAGATCAAAATGATGTTCATGCAATACTGATCGCAATGATTTGAAAAGATAAGAGATTATAACCATAACAGTCCCAAATAATGCATAGGGTTTGGATATGTCTAGTCCCCCTGAAAGAATCATGTATTGGTCCCCATTGGGTAGCTCTGTTTGGGGAAGGTCTAGAAATTTTAGGAGGTGGGACTTACATGGAAGAAATAGGTCATGGGGGAGGATCTTTGAGGATATCCTGGCCCTGGCCCCTCCCTAGCTCACTTTGCTTCCTGTCTACCATGAGGTACTCCCAACACTGTGATGTTCTATCCACGTGCCAAGCGACCAAAGACTGAGATATCAAAAACTGTGAGCCCAAATACATCCTTCCCTATTGGATGTCCATGGCTCCCATCTGTAATCCCAGATTACTTAGGAGACTGAGATCTGATGATCAAGTTGAAAGCCAGCTCGGGCAGGAAAGTCTGTGAGACTCTTCTCTCCAATTACCCACCTAAATAGCTGGCAGTGGAGCTATAGATCAAGTAGTAGAGCTCTAGCACTGAGCAAGTAAAGTTCAGAGGCAGTGCGTAGGCTCAGAGTTCAAGCCTCAGGACTGGCAAAACAAAACAAAAAAAAACACCTTTCCATCTTTGTTTTTCTCAGATATTTGGCCACAGTAACATATGCTTACCCTGCATTGAGCAAGCCACCCATGAACTCCCTCTTTGAGAGTTGGGTAAAGACTTTTTCTGAGCCAGAAGCACCAAGCCTAAATGCATTTATCATCATAAAAGCCTGAGATTACATTCTATTTCTCCTAAATTAGTCACCGAATGAGATTGGCTCCAGGTAAAAATCAAGTGTGTCCTCCTGCTATCTTTAGCTCTTGTTAAGAATCTTTCTTATGCTTTTCAAAACAATCTTAGCCCCCGACCCCCCAAGCTGCCCACAGAATGACATGCAGCTTCTCTCTGGCACTTTCTAAAATTTGGCATTTGAGTTAGCACATCAACAAAGAGTAAAAGAGCTGGCTGGGCACGAGCCCAGAGCACATCAGCAGAAACCCACATTTCTGCCTGTGTCCCACAGAGATAACTATTCTCAAGGCCAGGACTGAGTGTGACTTTCTTGGTGAAGTTCTTTCCAATCCACAGAGCAAGCAACTGAGGACAAAAACACCAAGAAAATATTAACAGTGTGACCCTCAGTCCCTTTTCTGTTCTTCTATAGGCAACACGTGTCAAAATGTACCTAGGACTTGTTTTTATCAGATGGGGTAAGGTATGCAGACCTGGAAGCCCCATGACGTAGGAATCCATTTACACCCCTAGGTCCTCAGAAACAAAAGGCATGACATGCTACACAGACCCATTGGGAAGATTTCCAGGGTAGACAGGAGGCAGAAAAATGGGATAGGAAGTTTTCACAGTAAGCACAGCAGGCCAACAGCTCAGGATTGGCTGGTTTGAAGCAATCTCAGCAGGCTCCAGGCTGTGGAGGTGGCCCCTAAGATACCTTGTGTGGCCTTGCAGTGGCTCTAAGTTATCCATTAGTTTGCATGCAAAGGCATGGTTGCAAGTGAGTTGTTAGCTTGATGAATTAGCCAGGCTGGGAAGAGCAATCTCTCCAGGACGCCCTGGTGTTGTAAGGAGGGAAACTGGAGAAGCCACATTTTGAGAGGTCGAATCTTGGAGTCTTTATTAAAAGGCTAGTAACTGCATGGTGGACACCTGTCTCAAACACCAGCAGCCAGTAAATACACTTAGCATTGTTAGGAAACTGAGCCAAGAAGGCCAGAGAGGAAAGAAAGAAAAAAACAAATACCAACAAACCAATTCAGCTCCAATGGAAAGCTGAAGTGGGATGCCATAGTGACCTTAAAAGAGCCAGGAGACAGGAGAAAGTATACCAACACAGAGACATGTGGCGTGGTGTAATGGCACCTGAGCTGGTCTGGGCCTAAATAGGGTCAGGTCAGGGGGAAGGTCACAGGAAACTCCAGTCCCAGGCACTGGTCTGGTAAGTTTAGTAACCCATCTGTCACGTGCCTAGCCCTACCTCCAGAGATTCAGGCAGCCCATCACCTGGGCGGTGGGGGCCTCACCTTCCCCCACCATGAAGACAAGAGATCAGACCCTACCATCCACCATGTGGCCAACATGGCGCTGGCCAGACCTGAACTCCCTATTTCACTGGTATGTCAAAACATCAAAAAATAAAGGAAGGCTGAGATGTAAGGAAAGACCATGAGACTCCAATAACTACCAAATAACTTGAAGTGAAGTTATTGCTCAAATAGTAGAGCACCACCAGCCTTGAGCAGAAAAAACAAGGGGACAGCACCCAGGTCCTGAATACTGCCACAAGGAAAACTGGGGAGACATCTTAGTTGCCCAGTACCATCCCCACATCTGTACAGAATCTCTTCCCACAGCAGAGTTGTCCTATTGCTGAAGTATTGTGGCTGCAGACCACAGTGGAGATGCTTGTAGATCAACATCATGTGAAGAACCTGGTGCATCTGTAAGAATGTTTCTGAATGAGAGTAACTTTTGAATGGGTAAACTGAGGAACACACATTGTTCTCCCTGATGGAAAGCAATCTAGGTGCTTCAGGGCTGCAGTTCTAATCTGGGGGATGGCTCCACCAGCTTCTGCCCCTGTTGGTCCATGAGGTCTCTCTGCTTTGGCCCACACAGCTGTCCTTGCATGGGGCTGTCAAGGTCAGACCTACACATTGGTATGCATATTTATGTTGGGCTTCTCTAGCTCAATACAGCTGTGTATTAAATCATAAAATTAGGTGGGGTAACACCTCCAAATTTGTTCTTCTAATCAACAGTTTAATCAAAATCAATGTTTAAATCAAAATAGTTTCGACTATTCTAAATTCTTTGCATTCCCTTAAGACTTTTGGAAACAGCTTGCGAATTTCTGCAAAACTCCTTCTGGGATTTTGATGGGAAAGATATTGATTAATTTGAATGACTGTTTAGACTAATTAGCATTAACATTTTTCATAACACTGAACCTTTAATTCCTGTGATTCCTTTAGAAGATGCCAGCTTTATTTATTTCTCATCTGTATGCTTTTACAAATTTTAATATTTTACTCTCCTCTAATATAGATCTAGATCTAGATCTATATTATCGATCTAGATCTAGATCTATATTATCTCTATCTCTCTATATATATCTATATATATAGAAAGAGCTATATAGATAGATAGATAGATAGATATAGATATGGATATCTCTCTCTATATAGATATCTCTCCATATATAGAGAGAGACAGTGTGTGTGGATACTCTGTATATAGGTGAGAATAGTTCCCTCAATTCCTAGTTCATTGAGAGATGTTTTGTTGCTCTGTGAACCGGTGTTAAATATGATCTAATGCTTTTTGTGAGTCTATTGAGACAATCATACTGTTTTTCATATATAAAGTTGGTGCATGTCTGTGTATGTGTACAAACAAATACTCTGGTACTGGGGCTTGAACTCAGGACCTCATGTTCTCACTTGACTTTCTTGCTGAAGGCTAGCACTCTTATCACTTCGGCCACTGCTGCATTCTAGCTTTTTGGTGGTTAATTGGAAGTAGGAGTCTCGGGGACTCTTGGGTTAATTGGGTTGATGGGCTCATGGGTTAATGTTCAGGGCAGCTATGAGGACAGATAAAAGGAAACCCCTAGAAGGGGGCCTTCGAGGGAGAGGGAGGCCAGAAGATAACCATTACCCACTTTGCTTCAGGGCTCCCTCCTGCCTCCAGCCCTGCTTCACAGGAGTCCACTGTGCCCTGCTGAGGGCCCTGCTCCTCCCTTCCCCACCCCCACCTTTCCCTTCCCCTCCCCCACCTTTCCCTTCCCCTCCCCCACCTTTCCCTTCCCCTCCCCCACCTTTCCCTTCCCCTCCCCCACCTTTCCCTTCCCCTCCCCCACCTTTCCCTTCCCCTCCCCTCCTCTCCTCTTTCCTCCCTCTCCTTCTCCCCCTTCCCCTTGCCCTCTCCCCTCCCCCAACTTCACTTCTCCCCTCCTCTCCCTTCTCCTGCTCTTCCCTTCTCCTCCCCTCCCTTCTTTTCTCTTCCCCTCCTTTCCTTCTCTTCCTCAATCCCCTTCATCCTCCATTCTCCTCCCCTCTGTTCTCTCGCTTTCTCCGTCTCCCTAAGCCTCATTCTTCAAGGCTGGTGTTTCAGGACCCAGCCCCAGCCCTCACTTTCCTGCATGCTGAGGTGTATTCACATTCTCCCTCCTCTGGGACCTCGTTCTCCCTCCCTCTCCCCCTCCCCCCCCAGGTGCCCCACCCCCAAATCACTGGATCATGTCTGTGCTATAAGCAACTGCTCACTGCCTCATTGAGGGCAGGGGCCACCTGGCTCCTGGCTGGGCAGGTGAGTCAGCACACCAGGCAGAGCTGTGGAAGCTGACATGTGCCCTCAGACCCACGCACCTGAAGTCTCCCCCAACCCCCTCCTCCTGGCTCTGTAACACCTTTGTTCATTTGCTGAAAACACAAGGCAGGGCCCTGTTAGCCTGTGGTAGCCCATAGGCCACGAAGCAGACGCTCTGGCAGGTTCTGCTGCGCTCAGATCAGCATCTCATCACGTTTCCATCACAACCCGGTGAGCAATGTGTCGCTGCCCCTTAGCAACGGTCGCTCAAGAAAGCTTCTCCTATAGAGAGCTCATTAAGTTAGCCGAACCCACGTGCCACACAAGCTAAAAACAGCCCCGTGCTGCCTGGAGCCACGTGTGACACGTGGCAGATGCTGGAAAGGGCAAGGACACAGAGGGTTTGCGGGGCGTGCAGCGGAAGGGGACTCGGTCAGTGGAAAGAAGACCAAGCTGGACGCCCGCACCCCTAACCCCGTGCCCAGCAGCTCCCCCGTCCCCACTTTGGGGAGCTCTCGGCTCTGTGTGTCATTTGGAAGCCAGGAAAGGGCCCCACCTAGAATTGGTTGTGAAGAGCGTTTGAAATAGTAAAGAAAGCGTTCAGGTGTTTTCATTTGTTTCAATCCAGAAAACTCAGGCACCTACCATGGTGTAAGTATGTCCTGGAGGCCATAAGTGTCACCCATAAGAAGTCATCAGGGACACAGAGAGGATGGAATAAATGCCCAGAGATCAGCGGGTGCACAGCGGGGAGGAGGCAGAGGGGAAAATGCTGATGGAAAAGCAGGGAAGGCAGTGTGGAAAAAGTGCCGGAGGCCAGCTCCTGGTCCCTGCACGCTGTCTTGTTCAATGTTCAATCAGATCTGAAAAGAGCTGGTTAGAGGGAATGAAGAAGGCTATGGCCTGTTCCCTCATCACTAAGGGTAGCCTCCAAATACTGTGACATCATTGATTATTGGGGAGCCAAGTGGAGGATAGCTACAGGGATAAAAGCCTCAGAGTACAGACCACCTGCAACATGTAATCTCTGCCAGCTTTCTCTCTTTCTTAGGAAGATCTTGCAGGGAAGATGGGCTCCTTGGCTCACTTTGGTCTAAAAGTAGGTGGGCAGACTAGGGCACCCCGCAGTGGTGAGCTTTCCTCTGTGTGTGTGTGCATGTGTGCATGTGTGCATCTGTGCATTGATGCTGCACACCAATACTAAAGACTTGAACTCAGGGCCTGGGCCTGTTTTGAGTCTCCACTTGAGGATTCATTGCAGATAAGAATCTCACAGGGACTTTCCTGCCCAGGCTGGCTTCAAACTGTGATTCTCAGATCTCAGCCCCCTGAGTGTGAGGATTTACAGGCGTGAGCCACCCAGTGCCCTGTTGGAATGATACATTTGGCCTACTCTGTGCTAGGCAAAGAAAGGACCAGAATGAAGATGTGGAAGATGCTCTTGAGAAAAAATCAGTCTGATCGAAGGTTGTAAAGGTATCAATTATGCCAAACATGAAAGTAGGTCTGGATGGAAGCAGACTGGAGGGGGCTTCCCCTGGGGAGGGGTACAGATGGAGTATAACTAGCCACTACTTAGTAGTAGAACTACAGATGGAGTATAAGTAAATTCTTCTGCAAGGAGAAACTCAACTGCATGTCTATCTCTGTGCTTTTAAAATATGACCTCCCACAGGAGTGGGCTTTTTACAGGTCAGCCAAGGAAAATGGCTTTGAGTTGTGATTTCTGGATATACAACTATCTCAATTAGTCAGACATCTTGCCCAGGTTTCCCCCTCTGGTTTAAGAACAAACACCCGGGCATCAACAACATTCGGTCACTTCCTGTTTCCCCCAAGCCTCTGGGTATGGAGCTGCTCAGACTCATTTTCATTCCATTCTCAACTTCCTGCTGACCTAAATCCCTCTCTGTGTTCCAGGAACTTAAACTACAGGCCTCACAACAGCCATGTGTGCTGGCTGCTCTTCACCAGGTCACCTGGGCCTTCCTGACCTGCTGTCCTGCTCCTTCAAAGACCACAGCATTCCTCCCCTCCCCTTCCCCCCTCCACTTGGCCTTCCTGGGGAGGCTGGAAGGAAAGGTTAGACCCCCTAAGAGAGCCCTGGCCTCCTGACTCACAGCAGCCACTGCCCCTTAGAGAGAGGAGAGAAGGCTTCCTGAGTGTCCTCTGAAACATTTTAGACATAAGCAAAACCACTTAAACATGAATGACCGAATGCATTGTTCATCAGAATGTCAAAGGTTTCAGAATTAGCATCAGCCAAAATACTCCAGGAATGCAGTTCTCAGCCCCATTCTAGACCCCATTCTAGACTCAAAAAGAGTGTAAGTGTCCATTCTCCCCTCCCCCAGACATTAATTCTACAGGGAGGCTACCATTTTGAGAATGTAAGAGAAGAATTATACTTATTTGCAAGGACACAAGTACCAGAATCAAGAGACAACACACAGAATGGGAGAAAAATCCTCACTGCCTATTAACAGATAAACCATTAATATCCGGAACACACAAAGAGCTAAAAAAAAAAAAAAAAAAAAAAAGAACAAATAATCCAATTATGGAAAAAAGAATTGGACAGGCTGTTCTCAGAAGTTGGCATGGCTAACAAATATAAGAAGAAATATTCAGCATCCCGACCCTTCACCTCCAATGGTGAATTTATAGCCCCACACAAATATAAAAACACCAAGTCCCCAAATAGAATGTCTCCTTGTTGCTGCCTGAGCCCAACTGACCTAGAAATCAGGTTGTGCTGACCCACATCTATGACATGGCAGAGACCAACACAGAAATTCTCCTCTGTCTCCCTGCGTTCTCACTACCTCCAACTTTGCAGGCAGAGACTTATTATCACCTCTAATTTGGAAGGAACGAATTTCCTGCTTCCTAAGAAGCCAATAAAACTGAGCTGGGCCAGCCAACTGGAGGAGTGCTCTTCCACCATTCAACACAGGAGACATTAGGCCATCCCCCACCCACCCCTCCCCCTCCTCCCACACACCCTCTTTTGGACCTAGGAAGGGGAAATGAGTTTGTCTTGCCTTTCCTTAAGCTAGATATCACAAGACTGCAGGGACAGCCCTAGCAATGTGTTCTAGGAAGGAACTCTAGCCATGGGATCATTGCTATGCTTCTGTAAATTACAAAGACTGATTTTTTAAAAAAAATTTCTTTAATTTGTGCTGGGGTTTGAACATAGGGCCTCGTGCATACTAGGCAAATGCTCTTCCATTGAGCTACGTCCCTGCCTGACTGAAGCTATTTTAACCCCTAGTTCAATGGCTCCCCCTGGCTTTCTTATAGTTCCTTTACTAACCAGGATTAAACATCCTTATAAAAGAAAAAAGTGACAGATATATGTGTCTTTTATTTTCTACAATGAGGTATGAACTCAGGACCTTGCACCTGCTAGATAGGTCTCTACAGCTAAGTCAGGACCCATGTCCGTTTTTTTCCCTACTGGTTATTTTTTTCTTTTTCTAATACTTTTACTTTATTATAGCATGGAATCCCTTTCCCCCTTTCAAAGGAAAATACATCATAGAATAGATCAACTGGAAAAGAATCTCAAAAATCTACTCACATGTCTAATCACAAAGCAAGCATGTGGGTTGCTTTACTGAGAGAGAAAGTTTTGCACTTTAATAACCATGCTGATTTCAACATAGTCATTGGTGATTTCACCAATGGTTATTTTTGAGATAGTGTCTTGACTTTTACCTGAGCTTTTCCCTGGACTACAACCCTCCTATTTTACACTTCCTGCCGTAGCTGGGATGACAGGTACGCAACACCACACACAGCTTCTTTTTTTTTTTTTTTTTTTTTTGTCGGTCATGGGGTTTGAACTCTGGGCCTGGGCGCTGTCCCTCTGCTCTTCAGCTCAAGGCGAGCGCTCTACCACTTGAGCTACAGCGCCACTTCCAGTTTTCTGGTGGTTTATTGGAGATAGGAGTCTCACGGTCTCTCCTGCCCGGGCTGGCTTTGAACCGCGATCCTCAGATCTCAGCCTCCTGAGTAGCTAGGATTACAGGCGAGAGCCACCAGCGCCCGGCCACACAGCTTCTTTTATGGAGATGGAATCCCTTATCATTGAGATGGAATCTCATAGACTTTCCTGCACTCTTGGTGTCTCATGTAGCTGACATGACAGGCATTCACTACGACACCCAGCTATTGGTTGAGAATCGAGTCTAGCAAACATTTTGCCCAGACCGGCCTCAAATTATGATCCTCCTTACCTCAGCTTCCCAAGTAGCTAGGATTACAGGTATGAGCCACTATGCCTGGCTTATTTAGGCCTTTAAAGTCTCTGCCTTCTCTGCAGGCCCATTCCAGACAGTGGCAAAGGATAACACACAGTAGCTGGTACACCTGTGATTCTCCCCTCCTGCAAAACCATCTGGGGACTTAGTGAAAGTCCAGAGTTCTAGGTGCTGCTCAAGAACCAGTTTCTTCTGAACCAGTCTCTGGAGTGAGGCTCTGGAATTGCATATTTTGGTAGTTCTGCAGTATGAGTTCAGGGTTTTCAGCTTACTAGTCTGCCATTTAAGACATACTCAGCCCTATGTGCTTGCATTATTTTTCAGATGGAGTCACAAGTTGTTTTGTTTTGTTTTTTCCAGTCTAGGCTTGGACTGAGATCTTCCTACCTCTGCTTTCCAAATAGTTGGAATTACAGGCAGGAGCTACCATGCTCAGTTAATTCAGAAGTCTTCATTTCAAGGAGCCTTTGAGGGACAGACAGTGGGGCGGCTGCCCTGAGGTCCCCCCTGGAGGATCACAGCATTGGCAGCCGTTCCTCCCCTGGACAGGTGCTCACCAAACTGCAAAGCAGTCCAGGAACTTCATTGCCATCCTTCTCTTTTCTTTCTGAGCCAGTGGGGCCGACCGCCATGCTGCCTGTCATGGAGCATTTCCGAATGGGGGCCAGGAGAAGAGGCCTGGGCCAGGGCTCAGCCAAAGTCTGGTCTGGAACTGGAGCAACTATGCACAGTTCCTAGGAGATCCTCACCTTGACTGTGGCCACCATCTTGGCTGGAAAACTTCAACAAAGGAAGATCCGGAGTGGCAGTCTTGTTGAAAGGTGGGCAGACAACTTGCCTTAAAGTCCTGCTTGTGTAGCTTTTTGTTGTTGTTGTTTGATGCCAGTGCTGGGGCTTGAACTCAGGGTCTTGCATTCTTCTGTGGCTTTTTCACTCAAGGCTCTACCATTGAGCCACACCTCCACACACTTTTTGCTATTAAATTGGAGGTAAGAGTGTCACAGACTCTTCTGCCTGGGTTGGCTTCACACTTTTGTTCTTCAAATATCAGCCTCCTGAGTAGCTAGGATTAGAGACATGAGCCCCCAGTGTGGCATAGCTCTTTACAGAAGATTGAGAAACAAATGTCAGTCACCTTGTCCAGCACTGGCAGCCGGCAGAGACTCTGGGTCCACCACTAGCTAGACGAGGCCGGCAGGACGCTGCTGCTACCCACCAGGCCCAGCACTGGGTCCTCTCATGGAAGCCTAGGACGGGTCAGCTAAGGCCTGGCCTGTGAGTGGAGCGTCAAAGCTGCTGTTCTCTCCACTGAATAAGCAGGGCACCAGACAGCATAGGAGCTGCCTTGGATTCCTGAAGCCCCACCTCAACTATTCATGTTACCCTGCACCTCCTGCATTCCAGCTGTGCCAGAGGGTCTCACGGCTTGAGGCCTGCACTCTAACATTCTGCCCTGCACCCAGACTCCAGCCTGTGCACTGCTACATCCGTCATTGGCTCTTGTCACTCAGACCTTTGGACTCCGGGTTCCGAACAAGGATGCCACAAGCATCTGCCAGTGGCAGACAGCAGATCTTAGGACTTCACAGCCTTAATAATTATGTAAGGTGATTATTCGTGATGTTTCTCCAACTCAAGACAGCATGGAGCCCCTGCTTGTAAGCAGGGCTTGGGTGTTAGACAGTTCTGGATTCAAATCCAGGAGGATAGTTCATGCATTGCTTGATAGTTAATATTCATCATTCTTTCCTGTCTCTTCTCTTCCTCTCTTCCTTCCTCCTTGCCTCCCTCTCTTCCTTCCTTCCTGTCTTCCTTCCTTCCTTCCTTCCTTCCTTCCTTCCTTCCTTCCTTCCTTCCTTCCTTCCTTCCTTTCTTATGATACTGGAGTTTGAACTCAGTGCCTCACACTTGGTAGGCAGGCACTCTACCACTTGAACCACATCCCCTAGCTCTTTGTGCTCTATTTATTTTTCAGATAGGATCTTGAACTTTTTTGCCTAAATGGGCCTCAGACTGTGATCCTCCTATTTCCCAAATAGCTGGAATTGTAGGCATGAGCCACTGTGCTTGGCTGATATTTATCTTCTTTCAGCCCCTTTCTAAACCTTCTTAAAGGTCTCTCTCTATATATACTGTGAATGTATAATATACTGTGAATGTACAATAATTCACAATGATTGAGCCCAAGGAGGCAGATGTTTAGACTTAAATCTATATATTCCAACTGTGTACCCATGGGTATAGTTACTTAACCACTCTGTGCCTCAATATTTCCATATGTAAATGAAAATATTAAATATCACCTCCACATCAGGTTAGATGAAATTAAGAGATATCAGGAGCATCATGATGAATCCAGAGCAGCTTCTAGGACATAAAGATCTCCTGCCTAGAGCTGGGAAGGTGGCTCAGTGGTAGAGCGCTTGCCTTGTATGCATGAGGCTCTGGGTTCGATTCCTCCACACCACATAAGCAAAAAGAAAAAAGCAGAAGTGGCGCTGTGGCTCAAGTGGTAGAGTGCTAGCCTTGAGCTGAAGAGCTGAGGGACAGCGCCCAGGCCCAGAGTTCAGGCCTAAAATAAAATAAAAAGATCTCCTGCCTAGGACCCAATACAGTATTCAACAAATTTTAGATGATTCTATTGATTATTGGTATTACCTGATGAGCACATGGGTATTAGAAAATGTTTTCAAGAAGGATTGAATTAAGAAGGCCTAAGACAGATTCTCAGAGAAACATAACTCAAATGCCCAGGTAAATTGTTTTCTGCCCCAGATTGATCCACATGAGAAGTCACTACCTATCAGTGTCCACCAGAGGGTGCTGCTGCTCCACTGTACACCTTCACGAGGCAAATGGGACATGGAGGTGGTGGTAGTGGTAGTGGTGATGCTGGTTGTGGTTATGGCCAAGGTGGTAAATCAAATCCTTGGCTTTGATTCCTCACTGACCTCCCCAGGTCTGGTGAGCATTCCACCCATTCCTTCGACTGTCCACAAGACCAATACAGATTGTCCAGGTTGCTTTCACTCAGTACTGGAGAAAACCACAGAATCTGAGATGATCGTCCACAAATTAGGTACTGCTAAGTGATTATTTCAAACCACTGGTGAAGCTCTGAGTAACTCCATGCATTCCAGATGTTCACTATAAGCCGTCCCAGGAGAAGGCAGCCCTGTGGCAGCCAGTCTGTCACATAGAGGCCCAGCTCCACACTGAGCTCCTGCTTATCCACAGTACATGGCGTTCTCTAGAGAAATAGGACTGACTCCCAGAGCTAGCACACCTAACTGTGGGTGGGAGGGCTGGGCTCAACTAGAAATCAGAAACTTTGGTGTAAACTTCATGTTCTGGCTTCATGACTAATTACAACATCAAGTTTCTCTCTCTGAAATTCCGCTCTTTCATCTCTCAAATGGCTAGCTTGACAATATCCATCTCACAAGTGGAGGTTCGGGGAGCCCACCCAGGACATGGTGATCCTAAGAATGTCTCTCCAGGGCTGGGAAGGTGGCTCAGTGATAGAGCACTTGCCTTGCATGCTCAAGGCCCTGGGTTCGATTCCTCAGCACCACATAAGAAAAAAAAAGCCGGAAGTGGCGCTGTGGCTCAAGTGGTAGAGTGCTAGCCTTAAGCTGAAGAGCTGAGGGACAGTGCCCAGGCCCAGAGTTCAGGCTCCACGACCGGACCCAAAAAAAAAAAAAATTAAAAAAAAAAATAAACCATTTAAAAATTAAAAAAAAAAAGAATGTCTCTCCAATCCTCTTCGGACCGCTAGAGAGCCCCTCTGTAAATTCAAAGCAGGCAAGAAAGAAATGTTTCAAAATATTTTCTAGAGACAGGTATGGTGACTTCTGCCTGTCATCTAACTACTTGGGAAGCAGAAGTGGGAGGATTATGATTTCAAGTCAGCTGGGGCAAAAAAATTACTGAGACATCATCTCAAGAAACAAGCCAGGGGTGGAGGGAAGGAAAGTGGCAGAAAAAAAGAGAGGGGGTAACAATGTCCAACAATAAATGTACTTATTACCTTATTATGTAATTGTAACCCCTCTGTACATCATCTTTCCAACAAAATAAAATTAAGAAAACAAAGAAACAAGCCAGATGTGGTGGCACAAACCCATTATCCCAGTTATAATAGAAACCTAGATAACCCAAGGTCAGCCAGCCCGGGCAAAATGTAACACTCTATCTGAAAATTGACCATAGCAAAAAGGGCTGAGAGCATGGCTCAAATGGTAGAGCACTTACCTAGTAAGTGCAGGGCCATGAGTTCAAGTTCTGATGCCACCAAAAATAAAAATAAGATAAAATCATTTCTCTAAAAATTAAGCTTGAAAGAACTATCTGGTGAAGTGCAGCCTGGCCAACACTGCTTTCTGTGTTCTCCTTAACCCTTTCACCTCAGAAATGATTGCAGACCCTTGTGGAAGCGAGTAAATCCCCTGGTGGGTGCTAGTGGTCGGAGACACCAGCATTACACACCCTGACAGTTTCTAAACAGGTTCTGGGGTTGGTGAGTAATCCAGACTGGCATGGGAAGACTCCTCCCTAGGGCACTGGCAGGATCACCTCATGCAGGGCAACACTGCCACCTATTGGTCATTCAGAATGCCTGCTGGTTGCCAAGCAAAATTCCATGCACTCATATCTCAGAAATTAATCTAGGCTGGCTCATGTCTGTAATCCTAGCTACTCTGAATGCCAAGATCTGAGGACCATGGTTTGAACAGAACAAGGATAGGAAAGTCTATGAGACTCTTATCTCCAATTAATCACCAAAGAGCTGGAAGTGAGGCTGTGGTTGAAGTGGTAGAATACCAGCCTTGAGGGGAAAAGCTAAGGGACAGTGCCCTAGCCCTCAGTTCAAGCTCCAGTACTGATTAGTGTATGTACATACTCACACACACACACACACACACACACACACACCACACACACACACACATACACACACAAGCAATCAATCAATCAAGATTCTAGCACAGTGGTACACTCTTGTAATCCTAGTACTCAAGAGGCTTCAGCAATAACAATTCAAAAAGCCATCTAGCTTTTTATGAATTGAATGCTTAAAAATCCAATATCCTACATTTTTGTAAAATGTTTCCAATTTTATATAAATACAGAGTGAAAAGATGTTTGTTTGTTTTTTACATAGTGAATCGAATTGCTTTATTTTATTTATTTATTTTGGTCGGTTGTGGGGCTTGAACTCTGGGCCTGGGCGCTGTCCCTCAGCTCTTCAGCTCAAGACGAGCGCTCTACCACTTGAGCCACAGCGCCACTTCCGATGTTGACATTTTGATTGCCAGCTCAATTTCCTCCACGTCATTTTCAAGCGTAGGTGAATGTTTCACTCACAGGTGGAAGTCTCTTATCCAAAATGCTTGCAACTAAACGTGCTTCAGACTTTTTCCAGATTTTGGCCTATTTGCATAAACCTAATGAGATGGGTTGGGGCGAAGACCCACGTCCAATATTCATTTATGTTTCGTGCCTTCTTCTTGTAAGCTTAAAGTAATTTTATACTATGTTTTTAATAGTTTACACATAAAACAAAAGTTTGGATCTGGGATCTTCCACTGCTATGGCATTATGTAGGTGCTCCAAAACTTGTGGGATCGAGAGCATTTCAGGTTTTACATTTTCTGATTGGGGATTATCAATGTGTGTGTGTGTGTGTGTGTGTGTGTGTGTAAAGTTTATATAGGGTCAAAGACATAATGCACCTTGAAGCTCAAGTCTACAGTTCTGTCTGTCTTGCAGAACTGCTGGGCAGTGGTGGGCCAGGCACTGTCTGCTTTAGAAGGTGGGGGGGCGGGTTGGGGGCTGAGACTTCCTGCCCCAATCCTACATGCTTCTGACCACACGCAAGACATCAGGAACATGTTTTACAAATTAGTGCAGCTTTTAAAAATATATTAAGCTGCCAGTTGCTGGTGGTTTGTACCTGTAATCCTAGCTACTCATGATATAAAATATAGCATATAATATATATATAACACATAAAATATATACTCTGTAATATATATTACATACTGAATATTATGTATTAATGTAAACACTTATTTAGAAGATTTTTTAGGGCGAGGTGCCAGTGGTTCATGCCTATAATCCTAGCTAGTCAGAGGGTTGAGATCTGAGGATCATGGTTGAAAGCCAGCCAGGGCTGGAAAGTGGGTGAGACTTTTATCTCCAACTAACCACCACAAAGCTGGAAGTAGAGCTGTGGCTCAAGTGGTAGAGTGCTAGCATTGTGCAAAAAAAAGCTCAAGGACAAGTCCTAGGCCCTGAGTTCAAGCCCCAAGGCATGCACGCGCGCGCGCGCACACACACACACACACACACACACTCCAGAATACCCCGGGGAGAGTCTCTACTGTCCCCACTGACAGCAAACAGCAGCCTGCAGACTTGATCCTCGAAATCGGGAAGGTGAGGCAGGAGGGAGGCATGGGAAGGTCAGGTGCAGATGCAGGGGCGGGGGGGGGGGGTCTGGAACTGCACATCTCCAGCTGGAATCTCATCACCCTCCATCCCTAGCTGCGGCCCTGGGCACCCACCAAGCGCACACGAAGCCAAGCTGTCCACGCTGAAGAAGGGGCCCAGGGAAGCCAGGAGAAGCTGCAGATCAGTATCATCCTGCCATGCTAGGCGCCGCCACCGCTGCCCCGCTGCCCGCCTGGGCCCAGCCGCTGGCCGCCTTCCAAACTAATGCGCACATGCCTGCGGCTAGGCCGAGCCGATTCCACGGAGAGTTCCCTGCAAAAAGCCATTTGCATTTTGTTAATGGATTCGTAGAAACAGGAAGGCCTTCCAGAAATCAGACGTCCCAGCAGGCATCTGGGGAGGGGGGAGGAAATGGACGGGGGGGGGGGGGTAGTGGGAGACGGGGGCCTGGTGATGGTTTCAAGCATCGCCCAGAGCAGCCCAGGCTGGGGTGCAGCGCACACACTGGGGCTCACAGAAGGAGGGCCCGACCTTCCTTCTCTGCAGGACCAGACAGACCCGGGAACAGAGCTTGCATCTCAGCACAAAAGATGTAATAATCGAGGAGGAAAAACAAAACAAAACAGAGGACAGTAGCTATTTAATGGATTCTATACTGCAGAGGGCTGTGCTGTTGCTTGCGGACAGCCTCTCCATTGCGCGTCCTTTCTCCTCTTAGATGCTATGCTTTTTCACTTGGTTTTTAACTAAATTGATGGACACATCCTGAGACATCACAAAACTACCATTGTTGCTTTACATCTTGGCACGATGCAGATTCATCAGCATTTCCATGAGGAAGCAGAAACTTCTCCAGCAATGCAGCTATTCAAATGCCCTCAGATGGATGCTGGCATCTCACTCCTGTAATCCTAGCTACTCAAGAGGCTGAGATCTGAGAATCATGGGTCAAAGCCGGCCAGGGCAAAAAAAAAAGTCTGTGAGACTCCAATTAAACACCAAGATGCCAGAAGTGGAGTTGTGGTTCAAATAGTAGATTGTTAGCCTTGAGGGAAAAAGCTAAAGATCAGAACTTAGGCCTTGAGTTCAAGCCCCTGTACTCCACCTCCCCCTGCCCCCCCAAAATAACACCACACCTCAATCTGTTGATGAGTTCCACATATTTTTTTAAATGTATTCTTTTTTTCCTTCTGTTTGGATGTGGAGCTTGAACTCAGGGCCTGGACACTTGCCCTGAGCTCCTTTTGCTCAAGGCTGGCACTCTACCCCTTTGAGCCACAGAGTCACTTCTGGTTTTCTGGTGGTTAATTGCAGATAAAAAAATCTCATGGACTTTCCTGTCTGGGCTGGTTTTGAACCATGATCCTCAGATGTCAGCCTCCTGGGTAGCTAGGATTGCAGGTGTGAGTCACCAACACCCAGCAAAATGTATTCCTTTATCTTCATATTCTCTTCCATTCCAGTCTTTTCCTTGTACAGATGCTCTTGGCTTAATATGTCTTGATGTGATATTTCTACTTGGATTCAGTAGAAATTATACTTTGAACCTGTCTTTCCTGGGCTAGGGCCAGGAGTCTACAGTCCAACCCTCTCCATTGATGTTAGGTAAGAGTTACCTTGTCTAACAGGTCCCAGACAGCCCCTGGATCACAAGGGTAAATGACAGATCCACCACCTTGTGCTGGGTGCTACCTACACAGCTTAGGTGCATGACATGCGTTTTCCACTTGTGGTACCTGCAAATTCTCATGGGTTTATTGGGACATAATCTATCATAAATTCAGGACTACCTGGATGTATGTTTGCTTATCTGGGTCATGTGCTGTCTGTGGGTGGGGTGTGTTTTACAGCACTCTTGTATCTGTCCCACGGAGCACAGCACTTTCAAGCTCACTGCTAGCTCTGACTGCAACTGACCCAGGCTGGGCTCCACCTCATCTTACCTGTCTACTCCCCTGCATGGGTACCAGGTTCATTTCCAACTCCTAGAAACAAGCAGCTTCTTCTGGAGCTCTTGGAGCTTCCCCAGGATAAACTCCTATGTGAGAATGGATGGATCTCACACTCCCTAATTCCTCAAGAGACCCAACTATTACCTCCAGAAAGATGAGGCTCCTCCCTTCCTCTTTCCTCCTTCCTCCTTCCCATATCTCATGAACCCCTGCCACCATCCAAATTGGTATATTTTTTGGACAAGTTAATTGCTATAAACTTGTATCATGTTTTAATTTGCATTATTTGGTTACTAATTACTTTAAACATGTCTTTATATGTCTAACGTGGTATGATGTAATTTGTTGGCTGGGGTAATTGTCTTCAGACATTTTTCCATTGGAGATTTTTTTCCCAGGAAATGCTTTATTAATATTATTTTTACTATATTTTTATTGTAAAGATACTGTACAAAGGGGTTACAGCTACATGAATAAGGTAATGTGTACATTTCCTATTGAGCATTGTTACCTCCTCCTTTGTTTTTCCCCTATCATTCCTTCCCTCCCTACCTCCCTAACTCCTCCCCTCCCCACCACAAGCTGTAAAGTTCATTTTCAACATAGTGTCTTGTACATCTCGTTGTTACAATGGGTCAACCTGTATCCTTTTTTCAGCATTTTGTTATTTCCCTCCCCAAATTAGAAAAATGTATGCACAAGATGCAGGGCACCAACATCAAATACAGTGAAAACAGGGTTATACCATGGGGGAAGAATATACAAAAGAAGCAAAAATATCACACAGTACATTAAAACAACAGCAACAAAGATAAAATCTTCTGTGTCCTTATCTTGGGGTTCATTTCACTTATCATCATCTTATATGGTCATATGTACATAGCTTTTGACCTTTTCTGCTTGTCCTAGACATATACTAATTATTGCAGATAAGGGAAACCATGGGACCTATGCTTCTTTGGGTCTGGCTTAGTTCACTTAATATAATTTTTTCCAAGTCTTTCCATTTCCTAACAAATGGGGCAATGTCATTCTTTCTGTTGGAGGCATAGAATTCCATTGTGTATATACCACATTTTCTTGATCCATTCATCTACTGAGGGGCATCTGGGTTGGTTCCATATCTTAGCTATGGTAAATAATGCTGCAATAAACATAGTTATGCTAGTAGCTTTAGTATGGTCTTGTTTGTGATCATTTGGGTAAATGCCCAAAAGTGGGATTGCTGGGTCATAGGGGAGCTCTATGTGGAGTCTTTTGAGGAACCTCCATACTGCTTTCCAAAGTAGTTGAACAAATTTACACTCCCACCAACAATGCAGTAGGGTTCCCTTTTGGCCATATCCCCTCCAGCATCTGTTGTTATTAGATTTCTTGATTCTAGCCATTCCAACTGGGGTGAGGTGGAATCTCAATGTTGTTTTGATTTGCATTTCTTTTATGGCTAGAGAGGTTGAGCATTTCTCCCTGTGTCTATTGACCATTCTTATTTCCTCTTCAGAGGAGTCTCTCTTTAAGTCTTTCACCCACTTATTTATTGGGCAGTTGTTTCTTTGAGGATTTGTTATTGGGGGATTTAATTTTTTGAGTTCTAAGTATATTTTAGATATGAGACCCTTGTCTGTTGCATGGCTAGTGAAGATCTTCTCCCAATCTGTGGGCTTTCTACTGATCTTGCTAGCTATGTCCTTTGCCATGCAGAAGCTCTGCAGCTTCATGCAATCCCATTTGTCCAACCTTTCTTCGATTTGTTGTGTTTCTGGGTCTTTATTAAGAAAACTTTGGCCTGTGCCAAAAAGCCCTAGAGTTTCTCCTATTCCTGTAATGTTTTCAGAGTGTCTGCTTTGACTTCAAGGTCTTTGATCCATTTGGAGTTGATTCTGGTGCAGGGTGATATATAAGGATCTAGCTTTAGTTTTCTGCAGATGTTTAACCAATTTTGCCAGCACCATTTACTGAAGAGGCTGTCTTTCTTCCGTTCTATTTTTTTTAGCTCCACTGGAGATTTTTGCCTTCATTTAAAGAGAGGATTAGTTCACCTTTTTCCCTCTTTTCTTCTTTGTCCTTTTCCGATATGATTTGTACCTTGGAAGTTCTGTTTAAAATATTTTACCCTGCTTCTGAGTTGCAAAAAGATAACTTGGATGATTTTCTTGGATTAATTGCATGCTTTTATCTGTTATTTAGGAGGTGGGGAACAGAGATGGTGGTTTAAGGCTGTTCAAGCACAAATGCATGGGACTCCTCTCTTAACTCAGTGCTGGTATGTGCTTGATGTCCCAGCCATGGGCCGAGCACAATGGTTGAGTGCAGGCCTGTCTTCCCAGAGATAGGGAAGCATTTGTGGGGAATCCTGGGATGTTCATAGGCAGAAATGTCCTGGGACTGTTGAGGTCACTGGACAGAGGCCAAAGGTTGGCCTGTGGCACTTGCAACCCAGGCCTTGCTGCTCAAGTACCACAGCTTGAAGATGCAGCCTCTTTCGTTGGCCTTGAGATGAGTACTCCATTCACCCTGCTTGCTATTACTCGCTAAATGTTGCCTTAAAATATTGGAAGAGACCTGAGTATAGTAGCATATGTCTATGGTACCAGCAATTAGGAGTCTGAGACAGAAGAATCATGAGTTTAAGATTCTGTCCCACAAAACACAAAACAAATAAAACAAAATTTAGAATAACAGGCTTGTCATCTATTTAAAGCTATTTAAGAGGTTATGATCCATATAATTACAATTTGAGGCCAGCCAGGGCAGAAAAGTCCATGAAACTCCATCTCTAAAATAACTAGACTATCTCCAAAATAACCAGTAGAAAGTAAATCTAGATATGTAGTTCAGGTCCTAGATCACCAACTGAACAAGCAAGCTGAGCAAGCTTGAAGCCATGAGTTCAAACTTCAGTATCAGCAAAAAACAAAACACACCATTGAATAAACCCAGAAGAACAAGAAAATCAAGTTGATCACTTTAACAGCCCAAGAGAGTTCTAGCATTCTGGCAGCCGAGGAGACCCGACAAGGTCAGAAGCACAAGAGCAGGTTGTCTTCCAGCTTCCAAAGATGGTGGCCGCTAGGGCTCCTGCATGCTGCTCCCCAGCCTGCTCAGTGTCCCCTGGACAGCACTCTGTAGCACCCCTCCCAGTGGAGCCCACAGCTCTTTCACTGTTCATGGACACCCATGGCCCATCTGTGAGCTTAGCAGGGCCCACCAGCTCCTAGCCAAGAGCCAAGCTCTGCATTAGGGCTGGAAACACAGCTGAGGGGAAAATAAACTAAAAAGCCATCATGGACTTTAGCAAAGTTAGGAGGAAGATCAACATTCATCATCAGAGTAGAGTAAGAGTAAGATTGCAACTACCAGGTGCAAAGAAGAGACAATACAGGTACCTGGAGAGCACATGATAGGGATCAAAACTCATGCTTCCTTAAGAAGTAGTGGCTTTCAAAGCTTTGTACCTGTAGCTCACTCCTATAATCCTAGCTACTTAAGATGCTGAGATCTGCGAATCAATGTTCAATTTGTCGGCCTGTGCCAACAAATCTGAGAGACTCTTATCTCCAATGAACCAGCAAAAAGCTGCAAGTGGATGAGTTTCTCAAAAGTAGAGCACCATTCTTGACTGAAAAAGCTAAAGGAAAGCACCAGACCCTGAATTCAAGCCCTAGTATGTGTGTGTGTGTGTGTTTGTGTACATACACATATATACAGATAGATATGATATGATATCTAGGTAGATAGATAGATAGATAGATAGATACATAGATAGATAGATAGATAGATAGATAGATAGATAGATAGATAGATAGATAGATAGATAGATAGATAGATAGATAGATTTGATAATTAGGTGAGGGAGAAGCTAGCCTTAATGACAATACATGGAGGTAGGCTTCACAACTGGTCACATGGTAAGAACAGGATCAAATGCGAGGAAAGATGAGCACACTCAGTTGCTTAGAGTCATTCTTGTGCTGTTAGAGACAATATCAGTGACAGGAAAGCCAGCCTAGAAACCTCATTTGTGACAGAAGTTACCACAGCCCTGTGCATGGCTGGGGTCACCCTGGGAGCAGATAGGAGAGAAGAAGAGGTAGAGGAACCCTACAGTTCACAACCAGAGAAGGAGCTGACAGAGAAAACCAAGCAGAGCTCCCAGGGAGCCAGAGACACAGCAGGAGAACTTCAGGGCAGGGAAGTTACTAGAAAAAGAAGTGCTTATAAACAGGAGACCACAGTCACCTTCCTGCCTTAAGTACATACTAAAACAGACAAGGAATATGACAGCACAGGTTTTCACATACCAGAAAGCAGGCCACATAGCACAGTGATGCTGAGAGAAGAGAAATATATGGGGTGAGGCCTACTGCTGACACAGCCAGCTGCCTGGAGCATTTCCAGAAGCTTCCAGGATCCAGGAGGCAGAAAATGAGGGATCAGGAGAACATTATATTCTCCCCTGCCCTCTTCTTCCGAAGAGCTTTTGTGCTTTGAAATCTGTGGAGAAACTTGCCCAAGGTTTAGTACCACACCTGTTAGTTAACTCCATAGAAACACTTGGCAGGAGTGTACCCATGTAGGCACAGTAGCCTGCCTTATGGAAGACAGATTGAGGGCTGCCATTTTGTCCAACTTCACTCTCCCCCGACCCCCAAGCCACTTGAGTCTTCTCTGAGTTATGAAGTCCCCAAGCTTGCTCCTGCTCTCTGGGCAGCTGCCCTCTGAGTCGTTTCTGAGAGATGGTGACATCCTCTGGGACCACCAGCTTCAGCAGGGAGGAAGGGATCTCCAAACCAACCTGCCCCCGTGCTGCCACCTGCAATCCAACTGCAGCACTGCAGGCTGGAGGGAAATGCAGAGCAGACTCTACATCCACGAAATGGGCTAGGGTTCCTCATTCCCAGCAATACCCTGAACAAGGCCAGGTGATGTAGCTGGGGAAGGATACAGGAAGATGGAGGTTAGGGACCAATGGGAAGAGAAATCCTGGATGACACTAAGCTCTTCCAGATATTGATCGGGCTACTGTTCTGGCTTGTGACCTGTCTATGTTTCTGTGAGAGCAGGGTGAGAATAAAGGCCATACAGCATTCAAAGAACAAACAACACCTCCACATTAGAACATTTGTGCCTGTTAGAAAAGACAGGAGCTCAATTAGACTCCAAATGTCACCATTTCACATAATTACAGTCATACATCAACAATAGGTAATGCTCAGTAATGGGTCTGTTGGAAACATTAACTTTCAAAACTACTTGTAAATGAATCTCCTCATTGACAACTCCTATGTACTTTATTTTCTCATAGATATAGAAAAGATAAATTATGGAAGAAATAACTGGGGGAAATTTTCCACACATCTAATTTATGTCCAGAGACAGAAACAAACATTCTACAAAATGATTCCATGTACATTCTGCTACCATGGCAAGAAGTTTGGCTTGAGAAGACAGCTGTGATTTCTAGCATGTCAAACTTGAAAAAATGTATGGCTAGCAATGTGGGCGTTTGCATATGCTCCCCATAATAAAGTGTCTATGACCCTCACTCTGTGTAACCCACACAGAAGTAGGCAAGAAGCAATGAAGTCACAAAACTTCAAGCTGCTCTGCCCAGGGAGAATGTCTCATAGAGCAACAGAGGAGGTAGCGTGGAGTCAATGGCTGCTGTTCAGTGGGGAGGCTTGGTAACCATAGCAACTTGCTTTAGAAGTTGTTCTTGCCCTGCCAAAGTAAAAAAGCAGGTAGACCCTGTAAAGCCCTCCTGCTGTCACATAGCAGGGAGAGAAAAGCCATTCCAGAAAGGCAGCAGGAAAGGAAGCCTCCTGAAGCTTCCATACCATGCAGGTCTGCAAAGGAACAAGCTAGAAATAAGGAAGAGGACAACAGAAGAAAGCTGAACAGAGAGTCGACTTCAAACTCTTGCAGACAGAATGAGATTTTTTTTGGGAAAGAATATACCAGTTCAGTTGTAGCTACTCTAATACAAATTACTCTGGGACCTGGGAAAAGATCAATGTACAATCAAGACCATGACAACGAATAGAAGCTAGCTCAGAATGGAATGTTTCCGTCCGCTTCTGGTTCTTTACACCTTAGGGAGGAAGGATTGGATTTAACACTAGAACCTCAGCATGCAGAGATAAATTTTTGTAGTTGCAGCAGTTTAAACAATAGTTCGATAGTAAGGTATAGAGTGAATCTCTGTCAACTCAAGGTGAGCTTATTTCTTCATATCAAATTGTATATGTGTGTATGTGTGTGTGTCATGGGGCTTGAACTCAGGGCCTTAGCACTGTCCCTGAGCTTTTTTGCTCAAGGCTAGCACTCTTTTTGAGCTACAACTCTATCCCTGGTCTCTGGTTAATTGGAGATAAGAGTCTCACAGCCTTTCCTGCCCAAGCTGACTTCAACCAGCAATCCTCATATCTCAGCTTCCTGAGTAGTTAGGATTACAGATGTGAGCCACCAGCACCTGCTATATTGTTATTACAAGACAAACAGAGCTCCTCAAATATGGATAGATGGAGGAGTAAGTAAATCTGTGATCTTCAGTGATCTGGTCTCAGGCAAGCATGTGGCACACTGGGCAGGGTGTGGTATCTTGTAAACCGTACCAACGCTGGCTCAACTCTGATCTCGGCGAAGCATCTGGCACTATTATGTCTGCCTTGACTTAATGCAATCCTTGGTTGCAAGATTCTCTCCTGTTCTCTCTTGCTCAGGACCCTCTCTCTGCCCAGATTTAGGTAACTGAAGTCTTGAAGTCATCCCCTGCCCATCCATCCCCAACTGTCTTCTCTTAGTAGACCCATGATTCCACAATCATAGATCTTTACCACACTCTTTACCACCAGCCTGTCTCTGCCACAGCCATCTCTTTTGCCCTGCTCCAGTGATCTCCTGAGATGTAGCCTTTGTTCATTCTTGTACTCCATTTGCCACACAGAAGCCAGAACCTTTTAACACATGAATCAGATTCTTGAAATCTTCCAGTGTTTTCCTGCCACAGTAAGAATAAAAAGCCAGAGTTCTTATTCTTCTAGTATCTCCACCTGCCTTTTCCCCTTCCCTCCCCCTCACTCACTCTGCTCCTGGCACCCGAGTTTTCTAGTTGCTATAAAGATGGCATTGTGGCTTCACACTTGTTTTCCTTCTCCTGGAATTTCTCATTTCCTCTATCCAAGTTTCTGTTCTTACCCTAGAGAACCTCTTTGCCTATGGAAATCCCTGCCCTGTTTCATTCTATTCCTTTGTCCTGAATTATTTTTCTTTCCCACACTGATCATTGATGGTTTTTAACATGGGGACTTGTTTCCTTTGGGTCAGTGTGAAGTCCATAAAAACAGGGAATATTTTTCTTTTCCAGTGATTTTTTTCCCCTCCATGGAATCAGAACATGGTAATAGCTGGCACATGGCGGGTGATCAGCTAGTACTTGTAAGTGAATGGACATATTCAGAAAGGTTTCTGTGAAACATGCCAAGTGTTGGTTCAATGGTTTTTAAATTTCTTTTAATTTTGTCACTAAATTATCTGCTTCTGTAACAAATCTGATGCAAAATAAGAAAATTTAAAACATTTGAAGTGAAGTGTGGTATTATCTTAGCTCTATAAGAGATGTTATAAATCAGCTAACAGATAAATCTGAATACGATTAGAACAATGGAACTGGAGATCATCATGCTAAATAAAACAAGAACTAGGACAATAGAATTTTGAAGCTAACAGACACTTCTCCTTCTACCTTCCTCTCACAGAGCAGTAATATCAACTACTTCTTGTGTTCCATGTCCTGTGGCTCATCTGCCTCAGGCTCACCCATTTCCCAACAAGGGATTCTTTTCAGAACAGTTCTCTGGTGCTAAAATAAGTGAATAATTGAAAGTGATGCATAGCTTTAATTTCAGTCAATCAGGAGATGGAGGCAGGAAGATCTTGAGTATAAGGCCAGACTGGGGAAGTCAGCTAGACATTCTATCTCAAAAGCAAAATACAAACAAAAGGGCTAAGGTATGGATCAAATGGTAATGAGTTTAAGCTTAAGGCCTTGGGTTCAATCTCCAGTACTACGAAAAATAAATTAATATATAAACCTGGCTGCTTTATGTTTTCCCACCCAGGGTGTGCTGTCCAGATGGAGTCTTTGTAGCTGAGTAGCACTGCCAGGACATCCCTAATTTATGTTGCAAGACCCAATATACAAGGCATGAATGAAACCATCACTTAACACCCCCCCTCCACACACACCCAGGCCACAGTTTAGCACAAGGGAATGGGAGATGGGGGTGGGCTTGATAGTCTCTATGTTGTTCTATGGCCCATTGTGATTCTTTCCATAGAATCACCACACTCATAAGTAGCACTTTATTTAACTGAGGAACTATTCTGTTTTGTGTGCATTTCTCATCAGCTCCTCATAGCATGACCATCAGAACGGGTACTAGTAGTAGAAATGAAGGAACTAAAGCTTAGAGAGGCTAAACTTGCCCATGTCACTCACATGGCATGGTAGTAGCAGAGCTGGATGCACAGCCTGGCAGTGCTCTCATTTGTGAGCTGTTAACCACCACGCAGGAAGGAACTGTCTTCTTCACACAGCAGGGGGAGCAGAGGCACCCACAGAGCACGTCCCTCACAGCGCAGGTAGAGAAACTAGAGCCATGAGAGTATGTGTAACTCCTGCAAAGTCACACAGCCAGAGAGCAGAGACGACACAGATTCTCATCAAGGTTATTTCCCGTGGCCATTGCATCAGATGGAGTCTGGAGAACGAACCTCTCTTACACCAGCAAGTTTTCTCATTTGCTTCTATGCCTGGTTAACTCAGCTTTTGCTAGGAACATACTAATATAGGTTTTCAGAAATTGTATACTTCCTTTGTGCATTGGAGTTCTGTGAGTCTTTTGTTTCCTTTTTAAAATGATCGTTAAGTAGTTGTACAAAGGCGTTTCAATTCAACATGCCAGTTTGTGAGCACAATGCATATTAAGCCATGTCAACCCTTTCATCAGCCTTCTCCATGTGTCTTGCTGTTTAACTGATATTTTATTTGGAGTTTGTATTCGTAACCCAATCTGGGTTCACAAGGATCTCTGGTTGTCAGTGTGAAATTCTATAGGATCTTTTTGTTTGTTTGTTTTTGCCAGTCCTGGGGCTTGAACTCAGGGCCTGGGCACTGTCTCTGAGTTTCTTTTGCTCAAGGCTGACACTCTACCACTTGAGCCACTTCTGGCTTTTTCTGGTACTGAGAAATCAAACCCAAGGCTTCATGCATGCTAGGTAAGCACTCTACCACGAAAACACATTCCCAGCTTTCTGGTATGAGCCACCAATGCTCAGCCACTCCACAGAAATTTCCCCTAGAAGTTCATGGCAAGGCAGGTCTGAACTTGAGGTGACTGCATCTTTTCACATAATAAGCCATAAGCAGTGTTCTCCATCATCACAGACTTGATTTTAGTGGCTACTGTTAGATCAGGGCAGGATTCTCAATCTGGCTGCCCACTGGGATCACCTGAGGGTCTCTTTAAAGGTAATAGTACAGGGCCCACAGATCATTCCTGGAATGGTGTAACAGGAATGGGGTGAGTTAGGCACACCGGTCAGGTTGCTGTACCATGACTGATGGGAGATGTCAGCAGTAGGTTTTGAAACCAGCCAGGTATTCCCTGCCCAGACTGCAGGTCCCCACACACCATCCCCAGGGAGCTTGTCTGACTTAAATTTCTCACATGTATCTCTGTTTTATTCTCTCCCTGTTTTATTATTAAATTCAAAATCTATTTACAGGCCATCATATTCAAAAGGAGCACATATCCTTCCCAAAGCTAAAAGGCCCCAAATGGGCAAAGAGCTAAGGAGAGACTTCTCAGAAGAAGAGGTAAGAATGGCAGAGAATAAATGAAGAAATGCTCATCATCCTTGGCCATAAAGGAAATGCAAATCAAATTCTGAGATTACATCTCACACCAGTTAGACTGGCTAACATTGTGAATTTGAACAACAAATGTTGGTGGGGATGTGAGGGGAAAAAAATGAACCCTACTGTGCTGTTGGTGGAAATGTAAACTAGTACAACTACTCTGGATAGCAGTCTGGAGGTTCCTCAAAAAACTAAACATAGATCTTCCTTATGACCCAGTCATAGCACTCCTGGGCATCTACCCTGAGTATCACGAGCTAGAATATGATAATGACACCTGCACACCCAGGTTCATTGATGCACTATTCACACTAGCCAAGATATGGAAACAGCCCAGATGCCCCACAATAGATGAGTGGATCAAAAAGAAGATGTGGTGCTTACACACAATGGAATTTTACATAGCTATTAGAATACCCTTATGTCATTTGCAGGGAAATGGATGGAACAAATCATGTTAAGTGGGGTAAGCCAAGCTCAGAGAGACAAACAGCACATGATTTCTCTAATATGTGGAAACTAGATTTAAAATACATTGTGACATGATAAATTATGCAAGACTCTAGGCATTCACACACAGTGAGACCAAAGGAGGAGAAGAACACAAAGGCTTGATGCCTATCTACCTCTAAACATATAAAATGATATTTATTAAAATAAACTTCAGGAAATGGAAACAATAGGATTTTCTTTTCTTTTTATCGTGTTTATTTAGTTATCTGTATTTGGGAGGGTAAGGGAAGCACAGAAATGGAGGGACAAAGGGTGAACAAATGCAGCAGTGGTACTCACCAACACTGTGTTGAAAATGAATTATACAACTTGTGAGTGAGCACAGAAGGGAAAAACTAGGAGAGAGCAAGGGAAGGGGTGACATTGTCCAAAAAGAAATGTACTCTTTACCTGACTTATAAAAGGGTAACCCTTTGTAAAAAAAAAAAATTCACAAAAAAAGGCACACATAATGGAGCAAACAAGACTCTTGTCTTCCTCATCTCTCAGCTTTCCTTTCTGGAGATGCCTGTTTGCAGATGCTTCATGCACATAGAAGTAAATGGTGCCCACATGCATTCACCTGGGTGGTAATGTTTTGGACACTGGCTGGTAACTTGATCTTCTGTCCCCTCCTTTATCCCCCTAACTGCATAGATCCCTCTTGAACTGATTTTAAGGAGAATGAAGAAGGCAATGACAAGGTCTAGGCAGAGGTTCTAGAACCTTCAATGATCCCCTGGTCCTGTGTTTGAGGGCCGTGTGCAGTAGTAGGGAGGAGCATCTGCTCTCTTCCTTCCTCTTCTGTATCCCAGTGGAGTTCCTCAAATATTACTGCTCCTCCCTCCCTCATTTTAGCCTTTTCTGACCTTTCTTCAGGACAATGTCTCTCTAGAAAATGGCTCTGCATTTACAGGGAGGGTGGAAAGGATGCTCAGGAGAGCAGGCCTCCCAGGGATTTCCTCTTGTGAAATTACAGTTCAGAGGAATGGTCACCCATGGTGAGTAATTTAGGCAAAGAGGCAAAAGTCCGAGCCATGATGTTAGAAGTTGGAGGCCAAAGGAAGAGGTACACAGAAGGAACAATGCAAAGAGAAATGTGATGTTGCTGGATAATGAACTAGGTTCAAGCAATGGGAAGAAGGGAGTGAAAAACTCTCTTAGATTTAAGATATTCAGCTCAAGCAGCTAGAAGAATAGTGGGATCGTTGTCAAACAAGACATTCTTTGTGAAGAGATTTCAAAAGCTGTGTTTTTTTTTTCTAGGTTGAATACTGTCCTCATCAAATTTCGAAGGCAGCCAAGCATGGGAAAGTCTGTGAGGTAATAGAGTTTGGCTCCAATCTTTCTCTGCACCTTTTCTGTATCACCCCTCTGCCAGACTTCAGGAGCCATTCTTCCACAGTGCTGCTGTCATCTAACCCAGGCTGGAATGATGAGCAGTATCAGTTGTGGGCTGATAAAGGCAAAAGCTATGCCCTCTGCCAGGGGCACTTAATTTGAAGAGAAGACTCAAGAAGAAACAGTCTTTTAAAAAATGATCAACCAGAGTGAAATTAATGAGAGCTCAGATTAATTTTTTTGAGACAAGCTGTTAGTCCCCAGATCACATAGTATTTTGGTTAGTCACAGGTTAATTCTGCTATTGTGATCATTGACTATTGACTATGGATGGGCTGGTGGGCTACAATTGTGTGAAGCCAATCATTCAGTTCTTTTAAAAGGTAACAGTAGTGGTTCAATGTGTTTCTTCCATATTTCCTCATTGTCTGTTGGAACTGTCTGTGGAGATAGTATAAAACATTTAAAACATAGCATAGGAAATACATTCCAGATCTATGGAATGTGAAATAGTCATTAAAGTGTGTATGCCAAAGTAAGATTTGAGGAGCAACGAGGTAACAGTAGTTTCTTTAGCTAAAGGAGATACAAAGCTCATCTCATTTCAATGAAAAGCTGGGACATCTCTGAGTCTGGAGGAAGCTCACAGCTCTGGGGACTTAGATGACATCTGAGAAACTCAATAGAGATTTTTTTTCATTATACTGTTTTTATTATTGTACCACTGGGCACAGCAAATATTTGTTGAATATTTATGCTAGCTGCTTTCTCTTTATGAAATGCCTGTCACATAAATGTTAATTAGTGTTTTTTTACTTGCTAAGTGTATCGGCAGCATTTGAATTGGAGCTGAGAATATTTTATTTAAAGGAGCCATCTTTGATACCTCTGCATTCAGGCATTTCACTAAAGCAGTTCTAAAATGTCATAACAGAAAAAAAATCTATTCCATCTGGTTTTGAACGATTTGTGCAGTTCAGCGGGATTCCAGTGAAGAACTGTAGTGAGTTCGTTTTTGGTTTTTTTGTTTTCTGTTTTTTTGAGTTCGGTATTTTTATCTTTCAGCTTAGCCCACAAATATAATTAAAGCCCCAAGGCATGTTAAAACACTTGGTACCGCTATTGATTTTAAAAGTCCACTATGATACTTTTATTTTTACGTATTAAAAATGGAGCATTTTGGAAGAATTAGAGATTAGAATTAGAATTAGGTTAGAATTAGATTTAAAGATTGCACATTTTATTTGAGAAGATAAATCATTCTCTGCCAGAAAAAAAGGGGAGGGGGACTGAATCATGAACTGATGTTAGAGGTTTAATAAATCTTGTTGATAAATTACAGAAGCACAAAACTATGTCTAAAAGGTTGGTCATGCTAGAAGAATATATTAAATAAATTTACATATCTAATAATATTTAATTTTTTTCTTCAGTCAATTTTCCAAGGAACTGGATGAAATAGTTTAGCCATCTTAGCACTTGGGAGACTGAAGCAGGAGGACCACAAGAGTTTGAGGCCACAATTAGGCTACCCAATTAGACTGTGCTTCAACAACAATACAAGTAGTTTAAGCTGAGTACTCCCTGGTGGCTCACACCTGTAATCCTAACTACTCAGGAGGCTGAGATCTGAGGATCATAGTTCAAATCCAGCCCAAGCAGTAAAGTCCCTGAGGCTCTTATTTTCAATTAACCCGCAGAAAGGAGGGAAATGGACCTGAGACTCAAATGTTATCAGCCTTGAGTGAAAAAGCCTAAGCCAGAGTGCAAGGCTCTGAGTTCAAGTCCTAGTACTGGCACATGTACATAAGAAAAGTAGTTTAAGTTTAACCCAGCCTAAGGATCACTCTGTTTAATACTTTATTCTACATTATCTCATCTCTTACTCTATTTCTAGGACTTTGTTTCTTCTTGGATAATGGGCTACCTGTCAATTTATCCAACGATTTCAAAAGGTCATATCTAGAATAATAGGTTACCAAAGAAAAAACAAGTTTTTTTTAGGGTCTGCTAACATGGGGCTGGAAGAGCACCATTGCTACTACAGCTAGATTGGGCATGATGCTCCTTTCCTCCTCCTCCGCCTCCTCCTCCTCCTCCTTCTTCTTCTTTTTTGGTCAGTCATGGGGCTTGAACTCTGGGCCTGGGTACTGTCCCTGAGCTCTTCAACTCAAGGCAAATGCTCTACTTCTTGAGCCACAGCACCAGATACGGCTTTTTCTGTGTATGTGGTGCTGAGTAATTGAACCCAGGGTCTCATGCATGCAAGGCAAGCACTTTACCACTGAGCCACTTTCCCAGCCCTGATGCTCCTTCCTTTAAAGCTTAATTTTTTTTTGTACAACCCTTATCAGCCAACGCACCTCAAGAATAAAATCCATCCATCATCTCAGCTCTTGGCTATGAGTTAAGAAGCACTCAGAAAACCTTGACTTAAGACTTTCCAAATGCCCCCAAATCACCTATTAACTACCATTGTTTTGGTAAAAAGCTTTTCCAATCTTTTCTCCCATTAAAGATGCTATAGGCAATAAAATAATCAGTAATAAACCTCTTTGGTGATAGTTTGTTACCCTACTGACAGAATGTAACAAAGCCACTGGAGACGAGGAAGTAGATCTGGTGGGTGGGCTTGGTTGCTGAGCTGAGATGAAGCCAGAGATGGGAGGAATGGAGAGATAGGAGATAGGAGGGGTCTGCCTGGCACTGAGGCAACTGGGACGTTCAGTGCAGGCAGGAAGAGGTAGAGAACACCCCGGGAATGAGGTAGGGAGTTTATGTTGGTCAGAGAGACTAGAAACTACCAAAAGTCAAGTCCTCCCTGTTCACCACATACACACATAAGACTGAGCTCTCAGGATAATGGTTTAAAGCCAGTCTCTGTGTTTCTTCCCTTCCCTCCATTCTAGGCCCTTCCAGTCCTGGCTGGACCCAGCATCAGTGGTCTTTCATAGACTTATAAAAACCCTAAAATATGATTTTCAAATGTGATTTTTGAAGTTTTTATGTAGAAAATACATATTGCAGGAAAAGATAATCCTAGCATGTGCCAAGCCCTGCATTTAAATTCTAGTGCCATTGAAAAGACAATCCCACAACCTACAGACATTTTGACACATTTGATAATCCTATGTGTTTATATTTGCATAACTGGGATTATGTTTGTGGTATTTCTAAGAATGTAAATGTTTCCTCAACTCTAGCTCTTTTTTTTTTAAGGTCTGAGACGGGGACTCAAATGTGATACCTGCCACTTTTACTCACTGGCTAACCCTACCAATGAACTACCCCTCCAACCCCTGTTTTCTCAACTTAAAGCATTATTAAGTGCTCTCTTCCTAAGGAATTCCTTAAGTGTTTTATTCTTCCTAGTGATAAAACATCAGAGCTGCTTCCATTGGTACACCCTCCTCTTCCTCCAAACCCATCTCTTTTGTCAAGGTTCAATGGTTTCCTTTTAGCTGCTATTCCTTAGTGCTTCTGCCACCATCACCAGGGAGACTGGTAAGTTCCTTCTACACAGATAGCTCCCTTGGGGCTCTAGGTTTTCTTCAGTGTCTCTTACTTGAACCCTTTCATTCCTCCCTTTCATTCCTGTAATATGGCATGATTGGTGTGTTTGTAATCATTGCTGTAGGAATTATCATTAATAACTCAAGGTTAGCGGGGTGCTGGTGGCTCACACGTGTAATCCTAGCTACTCAGGAGGCTGAGATCTGAGGATCATGGTTCAAAGCCTGCTGGAGCAGCAAAGTCTGTGAGACTCTTATTTTCAACAAACCACCAGAAAACCTGAAGTGGCGCTGTGGCTCAAGTGGTAGAGTGCTTGCCTTGCGCTGAAGAGCTGAGGGACAGCGTCCAGACCCAGAATTCAAGCCCTACAACCGAAAAACAAAACCAAACCAAATGAAAAAAAAAAAAAAACCCTCAAAGTTGACAGATTACACTACCCATCCACACCACCCTGTGCATTAGCTCTTTCCCTAGTTTCCAGCTCTGTGGAGATGGGAGGGGAGAGGTTGAAGGGGCTGTTTGCTAGTTCTGAAGGCTTTTTAACCCCATTGGAGACAGGGTTCTCCCTTTCAGACAGGCTGTCTGGAAAAGAAGGATGTTTTCCTGTCTGAGCCCAAATCTATTGACACCAAATCTATTTTTCTATTTTTCTAGATTGGCTAGGCCTGCCATCTATGGGTTCTGCTAGGAAATCATCCAGCGGACAAGCCTGTCTTCAAGCCCCAACCCACAGCCCTATATCTAAAGTACTCATCAGAGCCAACCAACTCCACTGAGCAGATTCCAGCCTTTACATTTACTCTTTCCTGCCCTACTTGTTAGGCTCTTATAGTAGTGAGCCGAGTGTCCCCAGCCTTGCCACTGGAAATACTTCCCAAAAGTCGATTTCTAGGCCCACATGTTCTCTGAAAAGGGATCTGGTGCTTGTCCTTGGACTATCTAAGTCACTCCAAGGAGGGTGGTCCTTCATGAGAGTCACAGTGCTCAAATATACACAAGCATGTCAGAAAGTTATCATCTTTTCCTGGGAAAACAAATATTTCATATAGTTCAACCTAATAAATGTCATCCATAAGAGAATAAATAAATCAGTTGACATCTCTTCTCATGCTGAAATACTACTCAGACAATGATAATGAATCAACATGATCACATTATCACCATGGATTAAACTAAAAGTCATTGTTGAAAAACTGCAGGCTGCAAGAAAGAAATATACATAGTATACCATGGATAGTGTGAAAGCTATGCACCACAATGCTAGACATTTATTTACACATGTTTTAGTGATATACACACATATAAAATATAACTATGAATACATGTATGCATATTCATATAAATATACATATAATATTAATAAGTGTATGGAAATGATAAACACATAAAACTCAGCTAGAGAAAAGAATTTTGGCAAGAATTTCAACTGTGCTAGTGTATATTTCTTAAGACAATTGGGAGATATGCAGATATTCACCATGAGGTACGATAGTTAGAGTCATATGAAAATCATTAAAAACTCAGATTAAGGAAATTCAAGTACAACCAGGAAGAAAAACTGAGCATCACTAAGAGCAGCAAGAATGAATTGATTGTGCCTATATTTCTTTCATCATCCCCCCTTAGTTTAGATGATACATTAGTTTTTCTGAGAACAGAAGGTAATTGACCAGAAAGGAATGCCCCCAAAGGGCTGTGCCCATTTTCTAATAGTAGACCACTTTAAACCCAACTTGGGAACTTAGAAAAATGATTAAAAGTATTTAAGTGGTCTATCACCTGGGTAGGCAAGGGCTCTGCCTGAAGCTCCCAGCTTGGAAGGTGTAATAAATATACCTGGGAAAAGAACTGCCTTTTGAGCCTCCTGCGTGTCAGGAGGGGGGCAGCACTCTTTCCCTGTCTATTCTTCTTTTTCTTTTTTTCCTCCTTGCTGGTCTTCTATTTTCCGGTTTTCCTTTTTGTGTGTGAACCTCCTTGAAGTGCTTTTTATCCTCAGTTTCAAGGGCCTTGAATGTAGTAGCTAATTGAGGAGCTCAGTCCAAGTCCTATTCTCTCTCTAATTGGAAATTCTCCTTGTCCCTCAAACCCTTCTGAGTGTTGATTATGTGGTTCATAAATTGTGTATTCTACATGACAAATTCAAACAGGCCTTGCTGCCTTTTCTGCAACAAGGTAGTTATTTTATCAAAGTTAGTTGAAATTTTGATAAAATCACTTATTATTTGCCTTCCCACAAAGTAAAATTATGTTTAAGAAGGCATAATAGCTAAGTGCTGGTTTCTCACACCTGTAATATTACTTACAAGGAGGCTGAGATCTGAAAGCCAGGCTGGGCAGGAAAGTCTGTGAGACTCTTATTTCTAAATAACCGCCCCCGCCCCCAACACACACCAAAAAAAAAAAAAAAAAAAAATCCAGAGGTGGAGTTGTGGTATAGTGGTAGCCTTGAGGGAAAAAAAAAGTGGTATAGTGCTAGCCTTGAGGGGAAAAAAAAAGCTCAGGGATAGCCCCTGGGCCCCGAATTCAAGTCTCAGGACTGGCTGTGCACGCTTGCATGTATACACACACACACACACACAAACACACACACACAAGCATGGTGGCATATGTCTCTAGTCCCAGGATTTGGGGAATGGATTGCAATTCTGAGACCAGCCTAAATAACACAGAAAGCCCTTGACTCTAATAAACAAAACAAGAATTATGGAAAGAAGTTTCTGGCTTATAAGAAGATAGCCTCTGCTATTTTTATTTGACATTCATTTAAATACAAATCATAGTAGGAAACTTAACTCCTAATAAAAACAGCTCTTCCTTTTCTTAAAACTAACTGTGGAGGAAGTGGTGCTGTGGCTCAAGTGTTAGAGTGCTCTCCTAGAGCAAAAGAAGCTCAAAGACAGCACCCACACCTAGACTTCAAACTTTAGGACTTTCAGAAAAGAAAAGAAAAAAAAAAGAACAATGGAATTAGTGTAGATATGACACCAAGTTCTTAAACTAGAATCAGGAAAATGGCTAAAATTTCCACTCCTCTCTATTTAGGTTTCAGTGTTCTAAATCATTATTGGAAAATAATAAAATCATATTTTAATAAAGTACAAAGTATCACTAATATTATTATAGAACATTCTACATTTTTTCATTAAAACATTCTGAGAATGCCCTCTGTCTTATTTACCTGGCATCACAATGGTGCACAGAATCCCAGATCATTAGAAAATCAGTCTTTTAGAATTGTTTTCTTTGTACCTTTTCATTTCTATACGTAAGACTTGTACCATATACTTACTAGAAGTCACAATTAATCCCTGGGTAGTGCTTGTATTGGCAAGTGTTTTAAATGTGGAATAATCAGCTAACATTCTTGTCCTGCAGGTTTCTAACACAAACTATGCATCACCAAATAAAGTCCTTGAGAAAATTATCAACACTTCAAATAACTCATTCCAAATAGGAAAAGACATGAAACATTAAATTATATCCACTATTAAAGAAGGAATAAAATAAGACAATTTGGATGGTACCTTTAGCAACGCTAACTTTTGAAGAAAAGAGAAGAAAACTATGAGAAAGAAAGTGCTAGAAGTAAAAAGTCTAGTAACAGAACTACAGAATGCTTCTGATGCTAGTAGAACTGACATGCCAAAGAAAGACTTGTGAACTTCAAAGGGCATCAGAAATGATTCCAAATTGAAACACAAAGAATAAGAGAAGTATGTGTGGTGGCAACAGGGAGCAGGGCAGAAGAGAGCATCTGAGAGGTAAGAGTGAGATGACACCAAATTGTCAGCATGCATGCAAGTGGAATTCCAGAAGATGAGAAAGAAGAGCATAGAAAACTATTTGATGAATATTGTTTGAGAAGTTTCTAAAAATTCCATAGATGACCCTGATGATCAGCCATGTTGGTAACTATTGGGGAAAGTACAAACTATTTCACCTCATTCCAAGAGCTAACAATGCAAGTAAAATAAAAAGTGGAGAGAAGCTAACAAGAGATATCTGCTATGCTCTGTACTGAGAGGTCAATAGAAACAGAATATTAAGAGTCTATGAGGGCTGGGAAGGTGGCTCAGTGGTAGAGCGCTTGCCTTGCATGCATGAGGCCCTGGGTTTGATTCCTCAGCACCACATAAGCAAAAAGAAAAAAGCTGGAAGTGGCGCTGTGGCTCAAGTGGTAGAGCGCTAGCCTTGAGCTGAAGAGCTCAGGGACAGTGCCCAGGCCCAGAGTTCAGGCCCCACGACTGGACCCCCCCCCAAAAAAAAAAAAGAAAAAAAAAGAAGAGTCTATCAATGGCCAGATAATTTTCTATGATAACCTTAGGCACTGGCTTCAATCCTTTGTGAAGCAATGATAACTTCAGATATGAATGTTCCTTCTATTTGTGAATACATAATAGTCTTTTTCTTGGTAATAGTAACTATTGATAAATATTAATAATGAAAAATTAGCACAAAAAGGAGAAGTAACACCTGAGATTTTTCTCAAAAAAAAAAAAAACCAAACTATCCAGCTACAAGTATATGGATTGCAAAATTACCTTTATGCAATTCTGAAGATAATGATTCTTTCATGACTTTAACAGCCATTTGCTGAAGACCTCTTACAAACTATGACCAAAACTGAGGACTGACTGAGGACAAAAATAGGAACAAGATATGTATAGTCCTTAAGATTCTATGGTCTATGCGGCTGGGAAGGTGGCTCAGTGGTAGAATGCTTGCTTTGCATGCATGAGGCTCTGGGTTTGATTCCTCAGCACCACATAAGCAGAAAAAGCCAGAAGTGGTGCTGTGGCTCAACTGGTAAAGCACTAGCCTTAAGCTGAAGAGCTGAGGGACAGCGCCCAGGCCAAGAGTTCAGGCCCCACCATTGACACCCCCCTCCAAAAAAAAAACCTCACAGTCTAGTAGAAAATGGTAATATAAATAACTATAATACATTGTAAGTCCTATAGACTTCATTTTAAAATGAAAATTATATCCATAATATTCTCTTAAAAAGACAAATTTATACTGGCTTTCAAGAATAATAATGATTCTGGATATAAGTTTTGGAGTCAGATAAGGCTGGATTCACATTAAGCCTTTATACCATATAAGCTGTAGGATACAAGCCAAGTCACAACTCTGAATTTCAGCCCCTCTTCTTTGAAATGGAGGTAATACCATTTCCTATTTCATTTTATTTTTAGATGGATTAAATGAGAGAAAACAATATATAAACTACATAGGACAGTGCCTGGTACAAAAATAATAGATGGTTGATGGGGGAATGGTGGTAGTAATGTTAGTAACACTTCTTTTGTAGTGGGTAAAATTTAACTCTTCTTTTAGTTATCCAGAAAGGAAATTCATCCAGAGTGATTTAGTTCTCAAGGATTATAAACAGCTGCTATTTTTAACAAACATGTATTGTACCAAGTGCTAGGAGTAGAAGATAATATTGTCAGTGATACTGTTCAGGATATCATTCATAATCAAAAAAGATTCTATAGTCACTAAAAGGTTAAAATAGCATCTAAGTATTAAAAACACACTTGTTCTCCCTTCAGCAAGAATGCTCCTAAGTGAATTGCCAGTGGGGAATTTTGATTTATGAGGAAGTTTTTGCAAGTTGTACAACTCCGAATAGCATCTGTAAGTCCCTGAGCAGTAAATTGAGAGCTATTTGACGGCTCTGTCACTTACAACATTCATATTCCTCAAAATACTCCAGGGATGCACTGCCTCCACTTACATAAGGCCCTGTATCTGTGCTTTTGAACACTTCCCTTTGTTAGTTAAAAATAACTTGGATTGTTCACAGTTCTTTTTTGCTGCTGTTTTGACATGTCTTTAAGTGCAGCTGCACACAACACAGTTTAATTGTGAGCAGAAAAAAACTCGATTAAAATTTGGAAACTGCATTTTATGTGATATTCAACATGAAAAGAATTTAGCTATTAATTTTTTTGGCTACTATTCCTTTTTATATTTTATAAGCTCCCAAATGGGTTTCACATTGATTTGCTTTTTATTGGCAACTGACAACCAAAAACAATAAAGGTAATGTAAAGAAAACTAAGATAGAGAAGCATGCTTTCTGGCTATCAATCCTAGTTTTAAGGCTATAACAAAACCATGATACTGGTGTAAGAAAACAAAGTCTACAAAGGCTCATGTATTTGTATCTATCTTTCATCAGGATATAGTCCATATTATGCAGTCATATAGCAACATAAACATATGTTTATTTCTTATCTTTGTTCATACATTTTTGAAGAGCATGTGGAGGCCAATCTTTTTAACGAAATGGTGCTGGTTTGATTGGATATTCCTATAAAAATGCTGCATGCAAAAGTAAGCTCCAGGTAGATTATCACTTAAATGAGAAAATCTCTACAAGATCATAATCATAAGAAAATCTTTGTTGAATAGAATACAAAAAGTACTAACCATAAAAGAGACTACAACAGCCAGGTGCTGGTGGCTCACTTCTGTAATCCTAGCTACTCAGGAGGCTGAGATCTGAAGATCCCAGTTCAAAGCCAGCCAGGGCAGGAAAGTCTGTAAAATTTTTATCTCCAATAAACTACTCAGAAAAAGCCAGAAGTGGCACTGTTGCTCAAGTGGTACAGCACTAGCCTTGAGCAAAAGAAGCTCAGGGCCAGCACCCAGATCCTGGTTCAAGCTCCAGGACAGCAAAAACAAAACAAAACAAAAAAAACAACCTCCCCCCACAAAACAAAACAAAACAAAAAAACCCAAACACCAACTATATTAAGAGTCACATGCATTAAAATTAGTAAGTTCTTTTCAAGGAGCACCATTAAAGGGAAAAGATAAGCCACAATAAAGTATGTATCTGATATGCATATACATGATATATATATCTATGATGCTCAATCTCATTAGTAATCAAGGAAAAGAACTGAAACTACAATGAGATATTGCCACACATCCTCAAGAATACATAAAATTAAATAATTCCAGAAGATGCCAAGCAAGTGAAGCAACAGGAAGATCAACTGTACCATTTCTTTAGAAAGTAGTTTGGCATTATCTCCTAAGATCAAAGATACACACATCCTATAATTTAGTTCCTCTGGTAGGTATACAGTTAATAGAAATGCCTGTATATGAACAAGAAATATGTGCAGAAATGTTCACAGCAGGATTATTCAGAACACCAAATCACAAAATCAAATATTCATTAACAGCAGAATAGACAAATTATGACATATTTATGCCAGGGGTGACTATAAAACAAAGAAAAATGTTCACGGACTTTACAACTTGCGGGAGACGGGGGGAGTGTAGTCGTGGAGGTGGGGGGGGCAGGGATGGTAGGGGAAAAACAAAGGAGGAGGCAACAAAGCTTGATAAGAAATGTACTCATTACCTTGCTCATGTAATTGTAACCCCTCTGTATGGTATTTTCACAATAAAAAAAGTTATTAAAGAAAAAAAGAAAAATGTTCATGGATACATGTAAGAATATGGTGGAATCTCACAAACAAAATTTTGAGAAGTCAGACATAATCCCTACATTAAAAAAAACCCTACATTTATATAATGAAAAAAATATTCTGTATAAGTCCAAAATCTGGGCAAAATTAAACAACAGTAGTCAGAGACATATGCTTATGTGTGAGAAGTCTAAGATATAATGATTACTTTTTTGCAACCTGCAGGTTGCAGTTAGGAAAAATGTGGTAACTAGGAGGTAACACTAGAGACTTTTTCAGTGATGACAGTGTTCTTCGTCTAGATCTGGATAGTGGTTACACTGTAATTTCTCTGAGCCTAATATTTGGCTAGGCCTTTCTCTTTATTTTATTAATGATAAGCAGGTCATACTGAATTATCTTTACTCATTTTGCTAATACTCTATACCTAACATTTCTAAAAAGGCTTGCTAGAATAAAAACCAAACCTAAAAATGTAACTCCATATTAATATGCTCTAAAAACTAAAATGAATATAATCAAGCCTAAGTTTTTATCATTTGAGGTGAGGAATATGGCTTCAAAAGAAAATAGATTCCTGACAGCAGAGTAAATTGGAAAATGAGATAACTCAGACATGAAAGAGATAGACAGATAATCAAATCCCAAATGGCCTTCCTTTGCTACTACTTCTTTTGTTTTGAATTATGTAACCTTCATGGCAGAATTATTTTTGACAGGGTATTTAGAAACAAGACTTACAGATTTGAAAGATAATCAAATAAAGAGTATCTGAGGCATGCTAAAATGGGAATAACGCAGGAATTATGCAGGCATAGGAGAAAATGTCTATATAATATGACTAAGTAGAAAGAAAAACATGATGACACATATGGGGGAAGTGGGAAGAAGCCTTACAAAAACAGAAAGATTTATTTGTATGTTCTGACAGACCAAAAGAATCCATGAATGTACTTAATGAAAAATCAAATTAGTACAACAGCAAATTATGCAAGAACTTCAATTTGGAGTTTAAATCATGGCATGAAGATATTAAGGAGATGGAGCGTTTCCTAGATATAGTCCTTGCATCCATGAAAACTCCAACTTGATATACTCGGTTGTCTTTGTCCAGCAATTGTCTTCAGGATTCTATTGGGGAAAATTCACACATTGCTTATTGGAGCTTCTGGGTCTAAATTCATGGTCACCTATCTCTACAATTGTATCAATATTGGCAGACAATTTTGTATGCCCTTAGAAATAAACTCTCCCACCTTTCACAATGACTAATCCAATCCATCTCTATTTTATTTTATTTTTTTGAGATCTGTAACCCAGGTGAATCTTGAAACAATGATCTTCCTGCTTCAGCTTCTCATTACAGGTGTGCACCTCTAGGTCTGCCTGTCTATCTTCTTAACATGTTGACATTCATGTTCCCTCACCCTGAGCAGCACTGTCAGCTACTCCAATGAGAAAGCAGATGCCATCATCTCCATTCTTCTGGCACCAGATCTTCAAATATAATTGTTCACATCTATCCTTTTCTCTCTCTTGTAGTTGTTTCTTCCTTTTGGTTTCACCACACCAGTGATCCTCTCCCTACTTTCAATTCCAGCCTGCCTTCTGCCAAACCTGCTCCTTCTCTAACACTCCTTATGTTAGTAGGCCAGGGCCCTAGAGGTCATCTTTAACTTCTCTAGCGAACAATTCTTGTAGATTCTAAGTATCTCTTGATCTCCTTACCTACTTCTTCTGCCACCACCCCAACTAACCCTATCATCTGTTAGCTATTCTAACAAGCTGATTGGTCTATTGATCTCCAGGTAGATTTCTAATTCATCGACCACTTTGCAACCACCTGCTATCTTCTCCAAATGCTATTCTTATATCACTTCAGCAATTTTATTGCCTGTGGAATAAAATGTAGGTTCCTCTGAAGAGTCTTTCCAAGGATCCTTCCGTGATTACCACCTGCTTACTATTCCACTCTCAGCATGCTTTGCACCAAATGTTTCCTGACATTCACTCACCTAATTCCTTTGCATGGAGACCCCCACCTGAGTGCAATATTTGTCTGTCTAAGTACACTTGCAGCCTACAATATTATCTCCCTTTGGGGGCCGTTCCTGACCTCTTTGCTTAGGTTTGGTGCTAGGATCCATGTTTCAAGCTTTCCTAACACAACCTCCATTGTTCTTTGTTAATTAATCAGTATCCTCAGAAAGTAGGGCTCTGTCTATTCACTGTTGTGGCCTCAATACCCAGCATAGTTTCAATACTCTACAGCCGTCCGGGAAATGTTACTGAATAAATGAAAAGCAGTAAAAATAAACATAAAATAAAAAGAAATAAAAATTAAGATGAGCCATTAATAATAGATGAGCTCCTTTAGTTGGACTAATCTAAACAGTTCCTATATATCTTCATTAGAGGAGTACTGCAATAGTGTTCATAGGTAAAAATGAAACAGACATTAAGTAATATTGGAAGCTGTTACAATTGAATACTCACTGTGATTTAATGGATTTTGTTTCTTTTATATTGTCTCTAGGTCAGAGGTAAATGGGGTATTTTATTACTCTTGTAGACATCTGTGTTGTGTATCGAAAGAGTAGCACTGAAAAGGCTAGCCTAAAGGCTATCAGTCTTTGAGCATCATACATGGTATCCACAAGGATAACTTTCATATGGATACAAATATTTAAAATCATTATATATATATATATATATATATATATATATATATATATGACTTCAATACATGCTCAGTTAGGTTTTTTTTCTCCTAAAGAGAAAAAAAAGAGCAGCTGGCCTTACAATAGTAAGGAAAAGGTACTGATAATTAGCCTTTTCAAGGAAATGTCTGAACTGCTCATTCAAGGCTGGTGTTCATTCTTTATTCAGAGCCTTGGCTGCCAGGCTTGAGAAGCAATAGAGGTAACTGTTGTATTCTACAGCCAAGTCATGGGGAACATAAATAAATTTGTTCTTAATACAGCAATGGATTGAGGAAGAGAAAACTTATTCTTTGTATCACAAGAGCCCACACATTCATCTTGGCTTCAGATTATTCTAATTCATTACAGTTACATGACACAGCTTCAAAATTCCACGACTGATATCCTATTTCATTAGTTCAACACAGAAAACCTATTTTTAAACTCTGATTTTGCATGATGAATATCTATCTTCTCACATTGGCTTATTGGCATTTTTTAATTTAGTGAATATTACAGAAATAATGGATCCTAAAAGGAATTTCTTGAACCATTTAGAAGCTTTGAATAATTTATTTTATACTTTCAATTTACGGAGTCTGTTTCGTAAGAAAAGCTGGTGTTGAGAGAAATGCAGTGGAGAAAACACACAGCATGTTATGCTTACAAAGGGCAATATTCAAAGTTCTGTTTTGAAAGCAATCTGAGATTACCTATTACATTAAAATAGGCTCAAGTCTTCTTTCTACCTTAAGAAATGACTTTTGGTTTCAAGAGTTGTGTATTTTCCATTTACCAAATATATCACTTTGATGACAGGCATTATGACTCGTTTTACCACTGCTACTGAAATTAGTGAATACTTCATTATTTTATCTTTGAATTAGCATACATTTGTAGTATGAAGGAGGTTCCTTGTGATCTTCCCATCTATGCAAACAGTGCACTTTAAACAAATTTACCCTTTCCACCAGACTCCCATTCTTCCTGTCCTCCCTCCTTTTCAAACAGCATCTGGTGGGTTTCATTTTGCTGACTTCCTGTGTGTAGATGAAGAAAGAAATTTTAAACAAGAGCTGTGCCTAAGAAGGAATAATTTTAAGTACCCTAGAGGACAGAAAAAAAAGAGGGTATTATAGGACCTGTGTATAAAGAGATCTTGTGAGCTACTTAATACAACACCCCAGCTGTCTTATGAGTAAGTAACCTACTTGGCAAGCTCACCTAGGTATAACTACAACACAAAATAGTATGACTTATCACTGGAGGAAAGCTATAATAAAAAAATTAAGAGAAATTGAAAAGGAAAAAAACTCTGGGAATCAGAGAAGACTTTATGGTTATTAAGGACGGGGCTTTTGAAAAAATGGAACTAGTAGGAAATATTTCACAACCCAAATAAACATTAGTCTTATTTATGTCTTAATATTTATAATATGAAAGTCCTTTGGATGTCACTTTACCTGAACAGATTCTTTTTTTTTTGGGGGGGGGGGGGGTCGGTCGTGGGGCTTGAACTCTGGGCCTGGGCGCTGTCCCTCAGCTCTTAGCTCAAGGCGAGCGCTCTACCACTTGAGCTACAGCGCCACTTCCAACCTGACCAGATTATTATAGTTACAGATGGCCAAGGCAATCGCTTATGAATATCAGAATATCTTTAATCTAGGAAAAGGTGGAAAAACGCCCTTTCCTTCTCCAAAGACAGAATTTTATTACAAACAGCACTGTGAAGAGGTGACATCTCTCTTTTCCTTGCCTCACCATTCTGAGAAAGAGAAAGAAGAAAGAAGTGTTACAAATGCCAAAGTGGGTCTGAGAGTTTCAAGGAGGCAGAACAAAGAGTAAAAACTAGACTAATTAAAAACTAAAAAGGGTTCACTGGATTTGGGATTGAAAAGGTAAATGAATGACCTCAAACAAAGGCCAACTTTCTGAATGGCCAAAAACTTCTGCATGGCATACAATCTATTCTTTTTTCAACACGATATTGGTGCGTAATCTTGTTGAATAGTAAGATGATTCAGTAATAAGGCAGTCATTACCCAGTAACTTTCATTCAGTTATTATCATAATTTTCATTGATGGTAATAAAACTGACCCTTAAGTGATTTAAAAATTGTCCTCAAATTCTTGAAACAAGCTAAAGCAAATATCTAGACTAAAAGGTTATGCTTGTTTGGCAAGTACTCTGCCAGTTGAGATGCACCCACAGTTCTTTTTGCTTTTTGCTCTTAGCTTAGGCTTCACACCATAATCCTCTTACCTCTGCCTCCTGAGTAGCTAAGATTATAGTCATCACCAAATCCAGGTTGGTTATTTTGATTTTAAAATGAACACTACATATCTGAATTCTATAATCTGCAAACATTTTAAGTTCCAGGAATGTTTTGGAGAACAAAAAGAGGTTCTGTGAAGATGGTGGGCTATCGACTCATACCACTTTTCTGTTTCCATGGTCAGAAATAAAACTGCAGATATGTGGCTTCAAGAAAAGTTGGGCAAGTGGCACTGTGGCTCAAGTGGTAGAGTGTTCACCTTGAGGTGAAGAATTCAGGGACAGTGCCCAGGCCCATAGTTCAAGACCCACGACTGACAAAAAAATCAAAAACAAAAACAGAAACAAAAACATCTTTGCTGGGCACTGGTGGCTCATGCCTGTAATCCTATCTACTAAGAAGGCTGAGATGTGAGGATTGTAGTTCAAAACCAGCCTGGGCACGAAAGTCCATGAGACTTTTATCTCCAAAAAACCGGAAGTGGCATTGTGGCTCAAGTGGTAGAGTGCTCACCTTGATCTGAATTGCTCAGGGAGGGCTCCCAGTCCCAGAATTCAAGCCCCACGACTGACAATAAAATAAAATAAAGAAAAGTTGGGCAACTTAGTGAGCTAGGTAGAACTCTAGACAGAGAGTAGCTAGAGAAAAAGCAAAACAAAACAACATAGATACACACAAAACATGACTTGAAATCTCTGAAAGAAACAGGAAAAATTGTTACTTGGATAGAGTCTGAAATGTCCTTGTGGAAAGGAGAAAGAAGCTCCCACTATGGGCTGGGAGGAGGATAGGGTGGTTGGTTTTCCCTGTTTGTGACAAGAACCTGTATAGACCACAGTATATAACTTCATGGAAATCAGGAAGCTGGGCCCAGGCTACAGGACAGAAACTGACTTGTGCCTGTATTCCTCTGCCTGGGGCAAGACTGACAGGGAAGCTAGTAAATGCAGGCATCGCTTCATCCAGTTGATGAGCAGATGTATGTTCTACTGCTTATGAAGTTTTCTACTTTCCAGCCCATGCCAAAAGGCATGTAGAGACAAAGGCCACGCAGACTTCTCTGTGACTGACCTCATCCTTGAGGTCAGAATAGAGACATGAATTCAACTACCCACAAGAGCCTTTCAGTGAAGAGGGCTACGTAAGAGCCCACTACCTAGCCCAGCCTGCAGGTTGGGTGAAATCATTCCAGGTACATGACTCGTCAGAACAGTGACTGGATGCCATGTGGATAGCAAGGTATGTACTCTAAAAGTGGCACGTTTTCTACCCAACTGAAATATAGATTGCCATATTTGATTTAAAAAGGAGAACACAACAACTTCTTGTGTGTAAGAAACATACCTCACAACCACACACACATAGACAAAAAGTGAAAGAATGGAAAAAGACATATGAAGCAAGCAGAAGTAAAAAACAAGAGAGCTGGGAATATGGCTCAGTGGTAGGGTGCTTACCTTATATGCATGAAGCCCTGGATTCAATTCCTCAGTACCACATAAACAGAAAAAGGTGGAAGTGGAGTTATGGCTCAAGTGGTAGAGTGCTAGCCTTGAGCAAAAAGAAGCTCAAGTACAGTGCCCAGGCCCTGAGTTCAAGCTCCAGGACTGGCAAAACAAACAAACAAAAACAAAAACAACAAAAAACAAATAGGAGCAACTAAACTTAAATCTGACAAAACAAATTTCAAGCAGAAACTAGTCACAAAGATACATAGTACACTACATATTAATGACAATGACAATTCATCAAGAAGATATTACAATTCTAACTATATATATATATATATATATATATATATACCAAATGTACATGTTCATAAAAACAAACATTACCAAACATAAAAGGATAGATCCACATACAATAGTAGTAGGCAACTTCAACAAACGATTCTCATCAATAGAAATGAGACAAAAGAAAGTTTAAAAAGGTACTGAAAAGCAACAACATTGATGAAATGGACTTAACAGAATATTTCACACTGTAACATTACAAATTCTTCTTAGTAGTGCATAGAACTTTCTAGTATTTTAGGCAATGAAGTAACTTTCCACAAATACCTAAAAGCTCAATAGTGTTCTATATCCTAATAGACCACAATGGAAAATTATTAGAAAGCAATAGCAAAGAAAACTATAAAACCATTCAAACATATGGGGATTGAATAATACACTTTTGAATGATGAGCAGGTCACTCAAGAAATTAGGATGAAATTTAAAAATTCCTAGACTCAAATGAAAATGGAGGGAAAAAAGGGCTGAAGCATTTTATATACACAAAAGAAAACAGAACAGTGATATTGCTTTAAAAGGGGGAGGGGAATGAAGAAATCGAGTGAACTTAAACAGGGGACAATATTATGGTGTATGGAAAAATCACAATGAAACTCCCTTGTACAACCAATATATGCTAAAAGAAATGTAAAAATATACTTATCAATATAACCAATTTCCTTTTGTACAACCCTTTACTGCTCCAATGCTAGTAACGATTATATTATCTAGTCATAGTTCAGATTTATAAAAATATATACTTGCTGTTTTTAACCATAAGCACACTTAGATGACAGACTTTAAACTGTCATATTTTCCTGTTAAATTTGATACTCCCTTTTTATAAGGCTGAAAAAGAACCTTAAGTGGATGGTAGGTTTTAAAAAGAGATAGCCGAATAAGAATAGCACAATGCACGTGGTATTCAGGTAAGGGGTAGGTTTATTCAGTAGACCTGCTGGGACCAAGCAAGGTTGGCACTCCACGCGGCTGGCAAAAGACCTGGGAAAGAGGTGGGAAAGAGCTGAGAATGAGCTAGAAAAGAGAAGAGAGAGCTGGGAAAGAAAAGAGAGAACTGGGAAAAAGAGAGAAAAGAGCAAGAAAAGAGAGAAAAGAGCTAGGAAAGAGAGCATCTGGGAAAGGTGGGAAAGAGAGAGCTAGGAAAGAGAAGGGAGCTGGGAAAGAGAAGAGAAGGAAAGAGCTGAGAAAGAGCTAGAAAAGAGCAGAGAGAGCTCTGGGCCTGGGCTAGGCCTTATCTAGGGTATGGGCGGAGTAAGGTGTGGCCACATCAAATTCAGATGTAACCTCAGCGGATGCAGATGTGACCTCTTCCAGGTGTCCCATTGCCTAGGTAACGCAGATACTGGGTGGAGACTTTGCTGCGAGGAGGGTGGAGTCTGCTAGCCATCCAGGAGGGGACCTTACAGTGGGTATCTTAAGTTCTTATTCTAAAGCAAAGCTACCCAAAAGAACAAATCACATTTTTTTATTTCTTAAAACCAGTAGGAAATATTTGATATCCAAATTGAACTGTTATAACTGAACATGGTTCATTATCTATATTCTGCAAAGATCACTGATTATTTGCTTAAATAAATCTCAATCAAGTTACCAAGTGACCTCATGTATCTATTGCCCAAATAATGTTAAATACAATAATTCACCTCAAATCTTAGGTCTAAGGCAATAAGCATTTATTTTTGTTCATGACCTTATGAATCAGTGGCTAGGCTTGCTTGCCTGTCTATGATCAGTCAGCAGCTAAGTGAGGGTTTGGCTGGTTTAAGATAGTCTTTCCTGGAATAATTTCCCTCTACAGGTTTCTGATTCAGAGAGAGCAAAGTGAACTTTACAAGGACTCTTGAGTTGAGGACTAGGTTCAGAATTTGCACATCACTTTTAGTATTCTTGGCCAACTCAAGTCCTACAGACTCCCAGATTCAAGGGAGAGAACAGAACTCTTGATGGGAAGAGTTATAAACTACATTGCAGAAAGGGGTATATACAAGCCAACTGAAGATGGTAGTCACTTGTCTCTTATTTTTATTCTTTAGGCACAGGGTTGCCTCCAGAATACCATAGTCTGACTCAATTTCCTGAGTGTTGGGATTACAAGTGTGTGCCTTGCTCATTAAATCTTCTTAAAAGTCTATATTGATATGTTTCCCCTTTACCCCCAAATCTGACTATGTAAACACAAATGACTGCTTTTATCTTAGTTTAACAATGTTAAACTAAAACAAGACATGCTGAAATTAGATGAGAAGTTGAGGTTAATCACAAGGACTAGAGAAATGTAGATTTTGGAACATTGGAGAAAAAGTAACATACGAGGCAGAATGATTATTAGAACAATGGGAAAACTATGTAGTTGAAGTGTTTCCTAAACTTTCATTACTATTCGGGTATTTGTAGTCTATTTTATAAACTCAAAGAGCAATAGCCATGAACCTTTAAAATGAACCATTTATTAAATCAGACTGTTATTCTTAACAGTTATGTAAGTTACATGTATGTTTAATTCAGAGTTTTACATGGAAAAATTTTAAGCTCCTATAGGCAAGCAAAATTGTACCACACAATATATAAGTGGGAAAGAGGTACTGCTAAACATTCAAATAAGGCAAGTATTTAAAACAATAAAATAGTAACAAAAAAATTTAAGCATTCCTTTAAGAGAATTCAACACTACAAGCTAAATGTACTTTCTGAATGTTTTCCTATAGTCAAGGCAGTGTTTCTTCTTTTAAAACATCAAGAAATTGAATAAGGCTCATTAATAGATACAGCTGCCCTCAAGATATCATCTCAGTTGCTTTCTTTAAATTAAAGTTCACAAAGTGCACAATTAAGATATATAAAAAAAAAACTGAATGTGCTATTCTAACAGCTGTCCATGCTTAATACTTAGTGGTTTATTATTGGATCAAATTAATTTTATTAGGGAAAAAAATAAGCCACTGTAAAATATTTACTTTGAAAAGTAGGCTAATACTTTTCTTAGAAATCAAAAATTATGGAGGAAAGGGTTATTTATTATAAGGAATAAAAAGCAAAACACTAGAATGACCAAACATTTTCAAAGAACAAGCACCACAAAGGACATTTGCATTCAGTTTTGTAATATTTAGCAATGCATTTTTCTTACTCCAACCAGTCTACTTCATCAAATTCTGAATCATCTTCTGAATCACTATATTCCACAGCAATACGGCGAGACAGGATGGTAGCTACGTCATTTTCAATGCGTTCATGCTTAGCTTCCTGTTCACGCTGCTCTTCTACTTTGCGTAGCTGAATACCTAATGTTGTAAATCCAAACCATTTTAAGTCAAAATGCTACATACTTACTAATATTTTCTGTACCAAATCAAATACATATGAAAAATACTAATAGGAAAATAAAAGCAAGCTCTAATAAAAGGAATTTTGAAGAAACAATATTGTGAGTCATTAAATCTTTCATTACATTATCATTTGTGAATTTGTTGGGGAAACTTACTAGATAATCTTAGTAGCTATCTCCAACTTATTTATCTATCATGGTCTATGTATCTACTTAACATCATCTCCCCTGCCCACCCCCTACCCCCAGGCCCAAGGAAGTTAACCAAGTGACATATTTCTTCTGTTACCTCTATGGTCAAATAAATTAAACATTAATGGATGTATTTTCTGGGATTTGTACTTGTAGTACTTTATACTTGAAGGTACTATTATTCATTTTACATCATTGGTACTTGGAATATAGGAGCAGTTTAGGAAAATTTTGATTGAATTAACATGAAAAGTTTTTCTTTTGTTACTAATAAAAACACCAAACACTGCCATTTGTACTAAACATCACTACCTAAGACTTTATAAATAAGGAATACATTACAGTCTATTTCTTAGATGTTTTCTAATGGTACCATGACAGTTCTTTCCATGGCCCTAAGGAACTTACCTTTTCGTATTGCTTCTAGCAGTACACTCCTGGCATCACTGATTACAGGTAGGGTTGATGGATGACGCTTTGGCTCAGAAGCAGGTATAACTTGTGATGGAGGAGATGGAGGCATTAATGGAACATGGGGACCTGGGGCAGTGGATGGAGTTGGATGTAGCCCAGAGGGAGGATGAGCAAGAGCTGCAACTGTGACCGGTGATGATGGGCGGATGCCAGGAGGAGGCAGAGGAGGAGGTGGTGGGGGTGGAGGCAGCCCCTGGACTTCGCCTTGTGGGAGTGGATGCACTGGTACAGTCTCACATACTGGGGCAGCTCTAGCTACTGGAGGAGATGGCTGTACTAGAGGAGGTGCAATTGGTGGAGGAGCTGGATGGAGAACTCCAGGGGCAATCTGAAGAGGAGCTGGAGGAGGAGGTACTGCTGGAGCCTGCAAAGCAGTGGTGGGAGGTGGAGGTGGGGGAGGAACAGGTGGGGGTGGAGTTGAAGTCATTGAGGCTCTTAATGAAGAAGTTGACAAGGCAGATGGAAGAGGTGGTGGAGGAGGTGGGGGCGTGGGGCTCACAAACACAGGTGTTCTGCCTGTAGCTGGTGACTGAGGGCGGTTTTCTATCAAACCTGTAGCAGAACTGAAGTGATAAAAAGATACTAGCAAGTTATTAAAACAGAAACAATGAAAAGAAAACAACTGTAGAAACTATAAGTGACTATCAGTAATTATATCAAACTAGATGCATTAACACCTGTGTGGACAATTTAAATTCAACATTATTTCAAAAAATTAAAACTAAAAGTACAACAAGAAAATGAAAGAGTGGTGGCTTTGCTTTGTAATATACTAAACAGTCTACTTTTCTCATGCAACTTTCATATTCACTCAAATATTTTATGCTTACTTTGATAAATAAATGCTTGATTCTACACTGCAATCGAAGCCTCCGTAATGACTCAGTGCTATCATATTGCAATATGGGTAGCCACACTTGGCTAATAACAACACTGTATTTATATTGCAGCTATTAAGGCTCATCATATGTCATTTCAGTGAAGTCAGTGACAGCTAATTAAAAACCACAAAAGGAAGTTTAAAGCCCTCTTTCTTCCTGAGGCTGGAATATTAAATGAATTAGTGGTAGAGGTTGCTTTTTCTTAACTGAAAGTTGTAAAGCTAGTCTGTACTTCTCTACCAGAAAATTTCTCTGTATTTCTCTTTAAAAACATAAAAGGTGGATAACTGACCACAGTAAAACTCCAAAATAGCATTTACTAAAAGATTATTATAAGTAACTGCTTATTGTCTGAAATTCTTAAAGTATTATTTTCAATATCAAATTAATATTCATAACCATATCTATGGTTCCCACTTCTGACACCCTTCATTCTATAACATTTGTAATATGCTGTACATAGTATACCTGATAACAAAACAATAATCAAAATGGCAACAGCTTCTCATTTACAGTATATCCTATTAGCTAAATTTCTATAGGAAAATGTGTCCCTTAAGTAGTTAAGGGATGGCAAATTACATCTCACAGGCCATATGTGACCAGCTCCATGTTTCTATAAGTAAAGTTTTACAAAAACAAAGACACAAGAGCAGAATTGAGTACTTGTGACACAAAGCATAGGCCCACAAAGTCTAAAAATATGTACTACCAAAGACTTCTGACCCCTATGATTAAACAAAAACATTATGTGCCTGTCCCAACATACCTGATACAGGTGGGTATAGGTTTCGTATCTCCAGCTCCATGCATTGGTGGAGGTGGAGGTGGTTCATGTGGTCTGACTAAGACCCGTTCCTCAGCTCTAGTTAGAAGCTCACTCATCTGACTAAACGGTAATGCAGAAAGTGAGTAAGATCCATCCATATGATCCACATACGTCTGAGGCCTAAAATAAACACAAAGTATTACTACATCTTTCTTAAATTATTGGAGAAATATTTATGAAATATTTACCTTGTCCTTTGAACCTAACTTTTTTTTTTGTCAGTTGTGGGGCTTGAACTCTGGGCTTGGGCACTGTCCCTGTGCTCTTCAGCTCAAGGCGAGTGCTCTACCGCTTGAGCCACAGCATCACTTCTGGTTTTCTAGTGGTTTTTTGGAGATAAGAGTTTCATGGAGTTTCCTGCCTGGACTGGCTTTGAACTGTGATACTCAGATCTCAGCCTCCTGAGTAGCTAGGATTACAGGCATGAGCCACCGGCACCTGGCTGAACCTATTTTAAGTACACTAAAGAGCATGAAACACTTTGTTTTTTTGTTGGTTGTTGGTCTTGAACTTCGGGCCTGGACACTGTCCCTCAGCTCTTCAGCTCAAGGCAAGCACTCTACCACTTGAGCCACAGCGCCACTTCCAGTTTTCTGGTAGTTTATTGGAGATAGGAGTCTCATAGACTTTCTGCCCAGGCTGGCTTTGAAATGTGATCCTTAGATCTCAGCCTCCTGAGTAGCTAGGATTACAGGCATGAGCTACCAGCGCCCGGCCATGAAAAACTTTTTACAGAAACTTATGCATTGATCTTGCTTTAAAATAAACAATATTGCTCATAATATATCCATTACTTGCTAAATTAGATTTGCTATTATCAGCTATTTTTTGTTATTTTATAATAGAATAATTTAATAAGAATTGAACATATTACATTAGTAACATAAACATGAAAACAGTAAACCTTTTAGAAACTCATACTCAAAATCATCTGCCTCTATTTCGTTGTTTTCTTTGCCAGTGACAAGTAGAATATGAAAATTCAATTTACTACCCTTAAACTTAAGACTTCCAAAAAATCTTGCACCAGGGAGAAATACCTCCCTCATTTTAGCCAGACATGGCTATCTTATTCTGATCTGTTTTATATATTCAAAAGTGCAAAAATACTCAAAAAATAGCTGCATAGTATCACAATATGTGACTTTGATTAAACTTTAGCAAAATTTTAGCTTGGGTATGTAAAGGTTTGTATTTTATTGATTGCAGTACATTCTGGGGACAAAGGTGGACATCAGATGTGTCTACTAGTAAATGGGTTACTTAAGTGCCTTATTACTAACGTACAGTCTTATTCATCTACAGTTTATTAATTAAAAAAACTCTCAAATTCTTTCCATTTTGATGGGATCTCTCATCTCTCAGATATGCATTTCTTTTAAAATAGGCCAACATATTTCACATATATGGCCTAACAATTTACTATTTAAAAGAAACCATTATGTTCCATTAAAAACTTTAACATGAAATACCTATCTTCATAGAGCTATGCAGTATGATGCATTTACTATGGTAGCATGTTTTTCAGATGGGCCCCTTGTCACTGAGAAACAAATAGGATCTATTCCATCTATGTTTTAGCAAAAGAGGATAACTAATTTTCAAAATCTCCCAAATATCTGAGACTGGAATATAGCATAGAATCTCTGATATATCTGAGGTTGCAATATACTATAGAAGTAGTCAGATGACAGAAATATGACAAAGTAGAACCCCTTCTCAACTTCAACTTAATATACAGTAAGTCAATAGTATTTCATAGTAAATTGCAGACCCCATTCTATTATAAAGGTTTAAATGACTCTGTAATACTGAGGGGAAGGAGGGCTAAAACTTTGGATGAAAGTTAAATACATGTACTGTACACCACCTATAGTATAGCAACTCTTTTTTAATGTTTTTTTTTATGGTAAAAATAGTGTTCAGAGGGGTTACAGTTACATGAGTAAGGTAATGAGTACACCTCTTTCTTTAGATGACAAAATTCAGTAGACTCAGTGGTCAAAATCAAAACCATCTTTATAGTTAACAACAAGATCTCCAGTTATTTAATAATTCAGGACCCAAGAGTTAGAAGTACAGATACTATATTTTAAAAGCAATGTTTCAACAGTAATTTCTTTAAAAAAAGAAAAGAAACAAAGAAAAGAAACCTTGTTTCAAAATGAGAAGCTGGGCCATTAGCAACTTCAATATGCTTGTGTAAGAGATTAGCATCATCTTCAGCCAGCTCTGGACCCTGGGCCAGCTTCTGCCATTCTCTCCGCCTGTCATGAGGTGCTCTTGGCACTTTTTCTGGTTCATGAGGACGATCTAGATTTTTCTGCTATAACAGATGTATTGAAACAAAGCCAAATGCTGAAGTGCTAATTTTTTAAGAGGTTACAACAATCAAAACAAAATTCAATATTGAAAAAGACAATGTCATCATAACACAGTAAAAGTGACAGAGGCATTTCACTTGTACATCCACAGATAAATCTTACCAGTTTGCTGCAATAGTGGATTCTTGCTATGTTTTTCTTTTTAAGCCCTAATTCTGAACTGCTGCACTAGATACAAAATAGTATGCTTAAGTAATAAAATTTGAAGTCAGAAAGTCCTTTTAGATGAAAAACAACAATTCATCATCCCCTCATCCCACATCTTTCAGTTTGAAATCTCTACCATGACTAGCATTGTCCACCCCTAACCAAAATGCAAACAATTACTAAAGTAGTCTTTTCTGGGAAGTGGGCAAATTAGCTGTCTGGCACATAACAAAATAAAAATTTAATTACCCAATTAACCCAAAATAGCCAACAGAAAACAGTGTTTTTAACAACAGAACAAAAGTGACTAAAATTAAAGAAGAAATCATAAAAAAGTAGAGTATGTATAATAAATATCAAATGTCCAAGTGGGCCAAGCAAATAACATATGAAGCCAATCAGGTGTAAGACAGAGCATGCAGTCAACTAGATAGATACCTGTACATATGGAAGTTCAGTGGAAAAATTATAAAACTTCAGTTTGGCAGATAAAAACCCATCTAGATCAGGCACTGTGTAGCTTACAAACTCAAGCTAGAACACAGGGACACTGTCTAGCACAAGAAGGCATTATGGGTTAGGGAAAGCAGAAGTATCTATAAAGAAATAGAAAACTGGTAAAGTCGTACTCTATCTCCATATTTCTGCCTAACTTGTTTCTCTTCCTTCTATGTTTACTGTTATTCCTAATACGAACTAAGAAAGAGTAAAGTGAACTGTGGCTGAAAGTAGAAAATAAAACATAGCAGATAACAGAAATTTAGTGAAAATATAATAACCTCTCCAAAACATTTCAGAGATGTTCTATGACAAGAAAATATTAGCATACTTTATTTACTGTATATGCTCTTCATAATATTCCTTTGATTCATTGCCTTCTCTTACTTGCTTCACTTAATTCCTGTTCATTCTTTAACCAAGCTGATGCTATTTTGTTCTATACAAACACTCCATCTACACTTCTATATGATACTTATCATATCACAGTATAATAACCTAACTGCTTACATGTTCCCTGTGACACAGATTTGTATAGTTATAAAACCTTCAGTATGTTGATACAATAAAATAAGATTGTCAAAGTAGAGGACTGACAAAGTTTTATACATATAACACACATAGATGATAAAATCCACTTTTTAATCTGTTGTAATACCTTCTGCTTTCTCTTTTCCTTCCTCTTATCCTCTGTATCTTGCAACATTTTTTCTTTCCATAGATCAAAGAAATATGAAGGATTGGTATAAAACTTCAAGCCTTCTTTACCATCATCTCTGAAATAAAACATAGCAATTAAAATATATGTAGTGATACAGAAGTAATCAGAATAGAAATAGTTTTACTTGAATATTTTCCCTTTCATAGAAATAAAATGTAGCATACTAAAATATTGCCAACTGACCATGTTGGTTTAAGCCTGTAATCACAGCATTTAGGAGGCTGAGGCAGGTGATTATTAGGCCACCCGGAGCTACCAAGTGAGATCATGTCTCTAAATAAATAAGTGAATAAATAAATGTCAAAATAGAATACTGTAGTAAAACAAAATTCCTTATTAAAAAAGTATGTTTTCCAGAGTTGGTACTAATAATTTAAAGGATAGCTGTGCATCTTTAATGCCTAACTTCTACTGAATACCAAACTTTCTAAGTCCTTCCAGAGATCTCAATAATTATAGATCTGCCAAAGATAAAAGCCTGAGAACACAGGAAGTGGCGCTGTAGCTCAAGTGGTAGAGCGCTCGCCTTGAGCTAAAGAGCTGAGGGACAGCACCCAGGCCCAGAGTTCAAGCCCCACGACCGACAAAAAAAAAAAAAAAAGCCTGAGAACACAGTCATATCATGTAGAACAGAAAAACTTACAATTTTTTGTCACTCTTCTAATTTATTACTTACTAACTCTCAGTATCTCTTGGTAGTCATTCTAATAATAAAATATATATCCAATGTCCTGCATACTGATTTATAGTTTCAAATGCTATTTGAATGCAATAGCAATAGCTCAGGCTATGTATTATGCATCTAAACTGCCTATTTAACAAATCATGTGAAAGAACCTTAAAGAAGGGCTGAATAATTCTGTATTTCATTTTGAGTAGTATAAAGCATTTTTAAAAGATACTACAAATACAACATATAAAAAATTTAAAAATGATTAATTTTAGCTGAGTAGAATTTTGAGCTCTTTTATTTCCCCTTTGATCTAAAATAAACTGAAAGAATAACAATTCGTTGGCCTTTCATATTAATAGGTTTACAAGTAGCTTTTCTCAGTCCATGTCAAAACAACTTCTGTGAATGGGTCCTGAATCATATGCTAGAACCTTAGAAGCTCACCAAGTGAGTGAAGCAAAGAATATCTGAAGGTAGTGGGTAGGAAGGGCTCTCTGTGTTGACCAGACTCAATGAAATGAAGCATGGGGGGAAGGGACTTTAACCTGCAAATTTGAACTCTGAGATAAATAGCGGGGCTCCTTATTTATTACTTTACTGACCTATATGGAGTGAGTATATTGAGAGGTGGAGGTTGCTCACAGACATCATATGTCTCCTGTAATGGAATTGGCAAAGTCTTGCGGTCGAAAAGCTGCTGATCTTGAATTGTGGAACTTCGGAAAGCTTTCCTCATTGTTATATCTTGTAAAGACACTAAAACAAAAATCAAAAACTCATTTTAGTTTTCTAAGATTATTTAACTTCAAAGATGAAATCATAGTATGCATTTGCTTAAAAGTCAAGATTGCTTAAAAGTTAATTATAAATCAGAAACCATTTTACATATTCTATCATAATATTTTTCCCTATTTTTTGGATACCAATTTTGATTTTAAGACTCGGAAGGCCCTAATGATAATGGAAGCATATCTATTTTTCCCAATAAATATGTACTTTTTTCTTCTTTACCTGCTATTCATGGCTTCTACCAGCTTATGGTTCTCTTCCTATTTTCTTCTGTAATCTTTTGTATATCAACTCCCTGATTCCTTCTTGTTAGCTTGTAATCAGCAATAAATGTTAAGAACAAAGAGAAAAAGCACTGAAGAAAGACTCTTATTAAAATACCTTCTTTGTCAAAAAATTAAGTAGTGGTGCCTGCCAGGCATCCAGTGGTTCATGCCTATAATCCTAGCTACTCAGGAGGCTGAGATCTCAGGATCATGGTTTGAAGCCAGCGTGGCAAAAAAGTCGATGAGACTTTTATCTCCAAGTAACCATCAGAAAACCAAAAGTAGTGCACTTGGTTCAATGTGGTAGAGCACTAGCCTTAAGCAAAAGAGCTCAGGGACAGCACTCAGGTTGAGTTCAAGCCCACAATCAACCAAAAAAAAAAATTAAGTGGTCTACAAAACAAAGAGACTCTAAAAAGCACTGAGAGGATAAGAAAGTCATATTGATGGTAATTATAGATAACTGATTTACTATAGTATATGCATTAAAGAACGTGGGTAAAAATTTGTACAATAAATTCATGCGTGTCTCATTTATCTTAAAATACATATGTGGAATAAAATATACAAATAAACTTACATTCTTCTTCTTTAGGATCAAGCTGTGTAACACTAACAGATAAACGGTCCACGCGTTCTTGTAATGAATTAACTCTGAAGGAAAAACTATGTGCTTCATTGAATAATTCTCCAAATATATCTTCAGCATATTTACCTAAGCAAAAATAAGACATATATCATATAAAATGTAATGTAGTCATGATCATATATAAATATTTATAACACTTTTAACATTTAAAAATGCCATCCTGTTTAATCTGTCATTAATTTGGGACAATCTTAAACTTTAAATTTTACCCTTAAGGTCGGTCATTCAGCTGTGAGAATGAGGGAAGAAAATACAAACTCTGGGAACAGGATTTTGTGCTGATGATTTGTGTTTAAAATGTAATTATTAAACTTGACATCCATATCTCTCTACCTGCTAAGGGTTAGAGAAAATTATGATGGCAAAATACATACAAACAGTGGGGTGCCAGTATCTCATGCCTGTAACCCTAGCTACTCTGGAGGTTGAGATCTGAGGCTCACAGTTGGAAGCCATCCCAGGCAGGAAAGTCCCTGAGACTCTTTATCTCTAATAAACTACTCAGAAAAAAGCCAGAAGTGACCCTATAGCTCAAGTGTTAGAGCATTAGCCTTGAGCACATAGAGACTCAGGGACAGCACTCAGGCTTTGAGGTCAAGCCCTAAGACCAGCAAAAAAAAAAAAAAAAGTACATACAAGCAACACATCTTTTAATCCTAAATCAGGATTGTTTGCATTGATTCTATATTAGAACTGAATTTTAGTCTAGGTGATAGAATATAAGATTCTTCATAGACCAAATAGATGCCTTGTCTCAGATATGCTTAAACGAAGATTCAGAAAACTGAAAAAGAGATATTTGTCTTCTAATTTTTTTCTAAAAAAATCATTAAAAAATTCTAAAACTCTTGAATGTTTCTAGTCATGTAAAACCCTGTAACTCAAAAGACTAAGCCAAACTAGGAGTTTTAAACAAAGAGAAAATAAACACTAAAAAAAAACCATGAAAGCAATTTAATAGACAAAAGTCCAAATCTTTGTTCCATTTACTATGAGAGATTAGTACCATTAACAAATAAGAATTAATTTCCAATTCCCAAAAGAAGTTTTAAGAAGACACAGAGACCCTGTACCTCATCCAGACTAGGAGTTCAAAAATCAAGTGGCTCTTAAGGGTATCAGGTAAGAGCAACAGGACAGAGACAGAAGCACCTACCTTTCAAGCATGACTTAGTACTGACTTTCCCTAGAAGACAAATATCCCAAACAGAAAAAAGGTAGGTTCACTTAGTGAATACATATGGGTACAAAATGCTTGAGCTATAGAGATGGAAGAGACAATATTACCCCTCCAAGTGCTTACTTTAATATAATTTGTGTTACATACCTGAAAATTTAAGTGTATTTGCATTTTTGTTGAAGGTCTATAGCTTTTCAAAAACCTTTCAGAAGTTTATGACAGACACAAGTTAAAACATCAAAGGACATTAGTGTGTAACATCTCATCCATTTCTCTTTTCATATCCATTCTTACTTTTCCAATCTACCTCTCTTCCCTCCCAGAGAAATGAGAATGAAATCTACACTGTGAAACACTGTGTACATATCTGAATGTCAACTATCCTGAAATGTATTGTGCTACTTCTCAAGAACCTACAGTGTTTCCCTTTCCATGAAGCTACATGTAAACCTTCTCACCTAGTAGACTAGGTCCTACACCATCTTTTTTCTCCTCTGTATATATGTCCTCCCGCCCTTATCTTGCACTGAACTTAGGGCCTAGCACTTCCTAGACTTGAGCCATTTCAGTCTATCACTTATTTCTTTAGCCTCTCCCCCTTTTAATATGTATTCATTTATTTTTGCCTCCATTTGGCTAAGTCATACATGTTGAAATATCTTTCTTTCCTATTTTTCCCAATTCAAGTCACATTTCATTCAACAGACTTTCCCTGATGATTTCATCTATGAATATTCCTTAAACCAATTTTTATTATCTAAAATTCATGCTAGAATGTTCATGTTAATATATGAATGACCATAATGTTCAGAATGTTTTCTCTACTTACCACATTTGAGATTCTTTGACTAAATGAGATACATTATTTTGGGACAAAAAACATGTGCCTTAATCATATAATATAGTGTTAAGTCCATTGTCTACTTTTCTATGTGTCTAGTAAAAATTTCCCTATCCATCTTCTTACTCTCTTTGTAGCTTGCTATTTATCTATAATGTTATGGTTTATATAAAGCTTAGTGAAGCTTAGTCTTTGGTGTAGTGTCAATGGTGGTAAGATCTAAACTTAGGGCTAGTACATCATTCTCAGAAGGGATTAATACTGTTCTCACAGAGTGATTAGTTCTCAAGAGAGTGGGTTATGAGAAAGTCAAGCTAACATACTCTTAGCCTTTTATGTACACAAGTGCTTCCATTCCCTTTTTGCTTCCTCATCATGTTGTATCCCAGTCAAGAGTGGCCTCCTCAGAGGCTGGTAAGATAAGGCTAATCAATCTTGGATATCCAGCCTTCAACACTGCAAGTCAAATATGCTTATTTTCTATATAAGTATACAGTTCCAGATATGTTGCTGTAGCAACAGAAAATGGACTAACAAAAATTTCTATGTTCTAAATTATGTTTGTGACTTTTATCAGCTCTTCCCGGCAGTATGGATCAACTATATTCGGTAAGAAAAACAATGAAAGAGAATGTAAAAGATTCTTTAGGAGGGGCTGGGAAGGTGGCTCAGTGGTAGAGTGCTTGCCTTGCATGCCTGAGGCCCTGGGTTCGATTCCTCAGCACCACATACGCAAAAAGAAAAAAGCCAGAAGTGGCGCTGTGGCTCAAGTGGTAGAGCGCTAGCCTTGAGCTGAAGAGCTGAGGGACAGCGCCCAGGCCCAGAGTTCAGGCCCCACAACTGGACCCAAAAAAAAAAAAAAAGATTCTTTAGGACATCAGAGATTCTATATAAAAACTATAAAATGGTAAAGAAATTTAGAAGTATTTCATAGGTTTTTGTTTTTTTTTTACTAATTACCTATTACAAAAATTTTATTCTAGAAGGAAAAAAAATCTAATAAAATATGACTGGGCATATACTTTCCAGAGGAAGCCAGGCGGCTATTAGTTTCTATGTCACATGGAACCCTGTAAACCCAGTTTATTATTACTGTGTTCTCAAGCAGTTTTGGTGCTAGTAATAGAAATAAAGTGAAAACCTCAATTATTGAGAACCATTTTAGATTTTAAAAATTGGGTTTCTAAATAATACAAGGTTATTAAATGTTATCAACTATTATCTTAATTATTCCAGATAAAACAGTAGTGAAATAAATTCTAAAATTTCCTGTCTTCTTAAATAAAATGAATACAAATTCAAATACAATTTAGCCTGTTCTTGAGGATTCATTGCCATGAATTAATTAGGAAAATCAATTTTTTTTGTTTTTTTTTATCCTAGTCTAGAAAACAGCCTTGAAATGTGTAACTATTTGCTCTTACATTAAATAGCCTCATGCTTCTTCAATTTTTCTTTGCTGTAAGCTACCTATTTTCAGTGATGCTTCCTTTTACTTAGTCTCCCTCTTATTTCTCTTTTAAGTTCTCTGAAGCACATTTACAAATCATTTAATCAAATCTATCTGAACCACCAAAGTAAAAGTAAATAGGCCCTGAGTCAGAGATCTATTGGTTATTTTATGCACATGGCTCTTTAGTGTGGGGGATTATTTATTCTAGCTATGAAGAGGCCTTTTAAACTTAATTCCAAGTTCTCAACTATGTCAAGTGGGAAAACTGCCAGAAAAGTTAATCTCAGTGTAATAAACTGTGTCTATATCTTGCTATAATATTCTCTTTGATTCTGAATTTCTATGAACTGTTTAGAAAATATCTATAAAGTCCCTAATTCTGATGTGAAACAACTCAAATCAAATTTAGTCATACTTTTATACTATATTTATATCCAGAATTTGGTAGCTATGTGACTATGTGCTTACTAGACAGATGATGCTTATATGGACTCTATCAGACTCAAGAAATTCTTACATTTTCATCTATGTTACCTAAGAAATGTTGGTATGCAAATTATCATACTTAATCATGTTAATTCTAAATTCTATATTGGGCATGTTTCTAAAACAAGATGGTTATATTAGATTCAAAATTCATTATACATTTAATGAATGTTTTGTCCAAAGTTACTGTTATTTCCATGCTGTTAACATAAGTCTTGGTATAAATATACTGATGCAGTTGTGTATGTATAAAAAAAAGATTTGCTAGGTGCTGCTGGCTCATGCCTAATCTCAGGAGGCTGAGATTTGAGGATGGTGGTTCAAAGCCAGCTTGACCAGGAAAGCCCATGAGACTCATATCTCCAATTAATCAGCAGAAAACTGGAAGTGGTGCTGTAGCTCAAGTGGTAAGAGTAGCAGCCTTGAGCAAAAGAGCTCAGAGACAGTGCCCACGCCTGGGGTTCAAGCCCACAACAGAGAAAAACAAACAATGAAAAAAAACATATTTATAAGAAGTCTTACACTAGGTCAATCAGGTTAAGATGACAAAAAAGTCCAAAAATTTCTTTAAACAATATAGTTAATACATTTTAACGTTTTTTTGACTCGTCTTAAAGAACTTTTTATATTGGCTGTTCTAAGGAAGAAACAAATAAGCAATTCAATATTTTAGTGATTGCCAGGAACTAATCTGAAATAACCACCAGCAGAAATAAGGATAATAATTAAAACAAATGCAGACAATATTTATTTTTACAAGTATTTCATAGGCAGTGCAAAAATTTACTGATCTCACAGGAGCCAGAGACTCCTGAGAGCTGGTGGCATGACTGCAGTGGTAAATATTCTTCAGTTCATGATGATTCAACTTGACAATTTTTCTTAGCTTTACAATTATATAAATGTGACAAGGGTTCAGTAGAAATCATACTGGAAAATTCTGAACATCAGTCTTTCTGGGATAGCAATATATGGTCCAATGGCTCTCCCATAATGCTGGGAAGTAGCAGCAAGCCAAAGCTTTCAGTATGCCATGTGATCCTAAGGGGAAACAACTGATACTCTATAGTGGGTAAGCTATGATGTTTGGTATTAAATGCATTTCAACATGGTAAATTCAACTTATGACAGTTATTTGGATGTAATTCCATGACACGCAGAGGATCATCATCTATGTAACTTCCAATATTGCTCTCTCTCCAGGACAGATGGTCAAATTCTGATACCCAAAACAGACTTATCTATCCTGTGCTGCATAGATTTAGCCCTTACTGATCTTGTATCCATAGGTTTTATATCTACAGATTAAATTTTAGACAGCAATTTAGAAAAAAGTTGCTTGTGTATTGAACATGTGCAGGTCTTCCCCTATTTATTATTCCCTAAATAATAAAGCATAAGAACTACTTAAATAATACCTCTAGTATATTAAGTGTTATAAGCAATCTAAAGTTGATTTAAAGTGCAGTACCTGGCAGGATGTACTTAAGTAATATGCAAATGTTATGCCCTATTATCTAAGGAACTTGAGTATTTGTAGATATTGTATCCCAAAATATTTCTGAAACTAACCCGCCACAAGGAATGACTATACTCACTTACAGAAAGGAAGAACAAGTTAAATAAAAGGAAAAGAAAAACCCAACGACTATTAGAGAACCTATATTGATGAGTATGGCTGACAGGATAGTAGTAGTACCAGTTGGAAAATATTTAGTGTAGGAACACATTGTTTTTACCTTTAAAATGAAATACAGTTGTATGACTAAAAGCTAGCCCCTCAATTTTGAAGACAGATCAGATTTACTGTTTAAAATTTCTTACCTGATTACATTTAGAATGAAAAATAATTTAATTTTTTTTTTTTTGGTCAGTCATGGGGCTTGAACTCTGGGCTTGGGCATTAGCCCTCAGCTCTTCACCTCAAGGAGAGTGCTCTACTTCTTGAGCCACAGACCCACTTCTGGTATTCTAGTGGTTTATTGGAGATAAGAGTCTAACAGACTTTCCTGCCCAGGCTGGCTTTGAACCGTGATCCTCAGCCTCCTGAGTAGCTAGGATTACAGGCCTGAGCCACCAGTCCCCAGCTTAAAAATTATTTAATTCTTTACCAAGGACCTGTGTTCTGTACTCTTATAAAGTCTCCTCTCTGCACTTTCTGATGGCCTTTATCATCTGGCTAATCTGCTTCTTTCTGTCAGCAGTCAAGTCTACATTCTCTTTCCACATTGTACTATATTATTAAGACCCCTAACTCACATTCTCATGTCCATTACGCAAAACTTACTCAACTAGTGTAATGCTCTGACTAGTGATGACCTCACACCTTCCACTTTAAATCTTTGATGACATGAAAATATTTGCCTACACTAATAAAATACATTTTATAAGAGATACTATTGAAGCCTCTATAGACAGTAAAAGAGATTACCAACCAAGCAAAAGTACTATTCTGGTTCTACCTTACATAGATCAAATTATATTTTTAAAACTACCTCAGTAATTCTCAAACATCAGGTGATTCTATTCTTATTTTCTTTGTCCAGAAACAAACAAAAAAAAAAAAACAGCAAAAGAAATCACCCTAAAACTTATTAATATATTTAAAATAAATGTTTTGAGGATATAGTCTTTATAGCAAATTAACCTCCCAAATTAATTATAGATTATGTAATTATATACATTATAGTTTGGGGATTGATATAAAATACTATAGTTTGGGGATTGAGATAAAATACTATAGTTCGGGGATTGATATAAAATACTTACTTAGGCTACTTAGTTGTCTAATTATGTTTGCCAATGAGATATTGGTTACACATTCGAGTTCATTTTTAATGCCCCGAGGCAGTGCTGTGTGGCACAAGTGCCGAGGATCAATGTTTCTTTTCACTAATGGCATCTTGAGACTGATCTCTACTCCAGTTCACCTGTAAAACACAAACAATGTTTCTAATGCATTTATAAGATTATTTCTTTGTTGCTTTGTATGTCCCTCCCCCACAGTGTAACCCCCGCTTTCACTATATTTAATGTCAGTATATCATGTGGAGGAGATGGGGACAAACAAGTCGTTTAAGGATTCAGGTGGACCTGTTGCAACAATGAGAAGTACAAAATGTCATGTCAAAACCAGCTTTACAATGTCGGTGTGGGGGGGGGAGGGGGGTATAATTGGGTGGGGGGAGGGGGGTAAAATTGGGTGGGGGGAGGGGGGAGGCAGGGAAGGGAAGTGAAGGGTAAACAAAGGAGGAGGCTGCAATGCTTGGTAAGAAATGTATGCATTATTCTGCCCATGTAATTGTAGCCCCTCTGTACAATATGTTCTCAAATAAAATAAAATACAATTTAAAAAAAAAAAAAAAAAAAAAAAATTAACCTTATTCATTTTCAAACAGTACATAGTGAGACTCTTAAATTTACCTAACTAATGGAATCAAAAACTGTTTTGTTTTGAATGAATAGAATATCAATATACAGAAAAAAAGGCTTTTTCTTTTCGTTTCTTAGCCCAAATTGGCTTCAAATTCCCATTCTTGATTTGACTTCCTGAGTGTTGGGATTACAGGCAATCAATGGCACATCCAGCAATAACACGTTTTTTTTTTCAAAACATTAAATTTCAAAGTAACATGCCACACAATGAACTAACAGTCACATCACAATCATTCTAATAAAACCATTGCTTACATGAAGAGGCTTTTGTTCTAGAATGTTAATATATCTCCTAAGAGGATTAAAGAATCTAAAATGTATAGATATTCAACAACTCACAGATCAAATAATCAAATTAAATAACTGTTTTGAATCATGAATGATGCTGATTATGTCAAATGTTTCTCCTACATTTATTATGCTGATTATTACTCTTACTCTGTTAATGCAGTAAACTATATAATATTTATTTTATTTAAAATACTCATGATAAACCCAACTGCTATAGGCTTCTTATTGATTCTTTTTTGTTTGCTTGTTTTAGGTATATTAACAATTTTTAAAATCTGACAATGTCTACTTCTTGCAAGATAGACACCCATGCCTTTCTACTATTAGGATAAAGTTCAAGCCTACAAGATTCCTTGAGCCCCTCTGACCTCATTTCTTAGTATCTTCCCACCTTACACTCATCTCTTCTACATTTACACCTTTTCTCATGCTACTCTCTGCCTACTTTTTGCTTTCTCATCTTCCTTTTCTCATGCTACTCTCTGCCTACTTTTTGCTTTCTCATCTTTATAGAGATTTTTTTCACTTGTTAAAGACTAGACTCCCATTGCAACAATGAGATGTACAAGTCGTTATGTCGAAAATGAACTTTACAACTTTGGTGGGGGGAGGAGCAGGGAGGATTGGATGGGGGGGGCAGGGGGAGGATGGGAAGGGATGGGAAGGGGAAACAAAGGAGGAGGCTACATACAATGCTTGATAAGAAATGTACTCATTATCTTGCCCATGTAATTGTAACCCTTCTGTACAGTATTTTTACAATTAAAAAAAAAAAAAAGACTAGACTCAAGTATCACCTATCCTCTAAAGCCTAGCTGAATGCAGCAGGCAAATGGAACCAGCTACACTCAATTACATTATTCTTACTTGCTTACCGATCAATGCTTAAATGATAGACCTGAGAGGGCAAAAAAAATCTTGTCTCCCTTGTATTTCCAAAATACAGACAGATGAACTATACAAAAGTGGGGGGGGGGAAGGTACACAAATGTGAATAAAATTATTTAGGATACTGAGATAAGACACATAAACTTGGAGGAATATTGAACAACATAAACAGTTTAAAGTATTATTCTCATCTAGAAAATTTCTCTCACTGTGATTAAAACAGTCTTACAGATGCAATGCAAAATTAACATTTTTCCTTTACTTCAATTTAATTACCATATTCATTGAAATGTTAATAGTCATTTGTCAAACTCAGCTATCAAAATCTTAGTTGTAAAGAGTTAAATAAAGCTGGGATTGGTGGCTTGTACCTGTAATCCTAGCTAATCAGGAGGCTGGAATCTAATGATCACAATTTGAAGCCAGTCCAGGCAAGAGAGTCCATGACTCTTCTAATTATACACCACACACCCGAAAGTAGAGCTGTAATAGCCCTGAATAAAAAACTCAGAAATGGGTTCAGGGTCTAAGTTCAAACCTCAGAATCAGCACGCACGCACGCAGGCACGCACGCACGCGTGCACACACACACACACACACACACACACACTCTCTCTCTCTCGCTCTCTCTCTCTCTCTCTCTCTAAAGGCTTAAAATGTACTCTGTTAATCTTGAAAACTATTTAATTCCAACTGAGGTTCCAATACCAGCTTTAAAAATGTGGCATCTTTTTTCAGATTCGGAAGAGTGAAAATAAAACTCTCACTCCAGAAAGGTATAAATTAATTAGCAAGCAAATATAAATCAAATTCATTTCAGGTTTAAGTATAAAAAATTGTATTTTCTGTTAAAATTTTGCACAAAATGAACCAATTAAACATAATTTAACAATGTCTAACTTGATTACTGAAAAGAAACTGTTACCTAACAAGAACACCAAATTATATTGTACTAGAATATAAAATAACTAATTTTGGAAATTGTTCACTTGTTCCCTTAAGTCACAGCTAATGACACTACCATAATAACCCCAAAATTTGCGCAACTACCATGCAACCCAAGTGCTTCTAAAAGTGATCAAGTGTACTGAAGATATAAAAAAAACTAAGGCAATTCCCAGGTTTAAAAAATATTTTCCAGTGCTCCTAGTAGTTAAACTGTCAATTACAGAGGAAAAAACTCAAGAGATTGTTAGAGTATACAAACATAAGAATAGCCAGGCACTAGATGCTCACACCTGTAATCTGAGCTATGCAAGAAGCTGAGATCTGAAGATAACAATCCAAAGTTAGTCTGGGCAGGAAAGCACCTGAGATTGTGCTCTAATCAACTGCCAAAAAGCCAGAAGAAGAAATGTGGCTTAAGTGGTAGAGCACTAGCATTGAGCAAAAAAGCTCAGGGACAGCACCCAGGCCCTAAGTTCAAGCCTCAGGACCAGCGGAAGAAAAAAATGATAAAAAAAAAAAATCTGAATCTTGGTGAAGGTTGGGCAAATGAAAAAAACAATCTGCTAAGAACATCCTAATGGCAACAAGGATGGCAGGCCATAATATGCTACAATTACAAAAGGGGTATCTGGTAGAGCTAAATTAGATACCTCTAGGATACCTTGAAGTGGATGATGTCTAGCTAGGATACCCAAAAGTATGAACCTGGTGTTCATATACCAACAGAACTTGCCAACCTCCCAATTTTGCTCACTTCCCAATTTCACCTGTGGTAGAATAACTACAATTGATTCAATCGACAGCTTTTCTTAAATACGAGGGTACTTATTAAATCGCTCCTTCTTTTGAAACCAATATATCATATACTATGAATGAATACTTAAGCACGCTTTTTTTTTTTTTTTTTTGCAGTACTGGAATTTGAATTTAGGGCTTTGTGTGTGGTAGGTGGGTATTCTTACTGTTTAAACCACTCTGCCAGCTCCCTTTTGTATTCATTAGGATAGGATCTCACTTTATGCATGGGCCAAACTACATTATGACCCTCCTATTCATGCTACTTCTTGTGGGGATGACAGGCACATGCCACTGTACTTGGTCATTGTGTTTCCCCATAATCTGAGATGACAGCAACTTACCTAGCCACTGCTTAAGATGGTATCTCACAAATGAACTGTGATACCCCAATCTCTACCTCTCAAATAGCTAGGGTTACAGGCTTGAGCTACTGCACTTGGCTCTAAATTTGCTTCTTATCTGTTACAGAGTCAAATGTAGATTTGGTCATTACTGTTTCCTAGTTTGAAGTGAGGCTGATCTAGAATTAGCTAATCTAGAACTAATACACTAATGAAACTTAAGAAAACTTTTTTAGTATTAGACATGTCCATAAAAAAGTTGATTGCCTCTGGAAAGGAAGCTGTTACAAAAGATGAGAAGCTGACAGCACTATTTCTAAGATACCTTGTTTATAATCTCATATAGGGCCAAAGGTAAATTTTAGGGAATGAATTAAAAAAACTATCAGAGTTTCATTAACCTCAAGCTAAAAATCTATAATGAACTTAGGTTGGTTACTTTACTCCATTAGCTTGACAAATTTCTTAAAATTACATGATTCATGTTGGAGTTAATGGACAAACTGTTCTTTGAACTGCTATTCTACTTAGAAAGGTGTCTCCTTCCTCGTCTTGTAGTTCAAGCCAATGTCCTTAAATAAATCCTTCTCCATGAATACTTTTTCAATATTCCCAGTTCATAATGAGTTATTTACTTCCTTTGAATTACAGCTCACTATTTGAGAACCTTTGAATTAGTTTTATTATTAATAGTAACCAAATAACAACTTAATGCCTCATTACCTTTTTTGAATTTTTTCTAAAAGCATTATTTCAGTTTTCCATGCTCGTGCCTTATTTACCTTGCCTTAATTATATGAGAAACTCCCTGAAGCCTGTGATTGTATCCTAATATTATGTACAGATATATTTCTAGTCAATTTTGCATTAGGGAAGAGGAAACTTTGTGTTGAAGAAAGCGAGGTTCTATACCTAAACTCCATGCAATCCTGTTATATACCCTTTGACAAAGATGCATAATGAAGTTGAGACAACCATGGGCCACTGCCAGATTTTGAGAAAAGTAATGCTATCAGTGAAGTGGAATGACATTACAAGATTCTTTCCACATCTTCAATTTCATCTTTTGGCACTTGATAGGGCTCTTCAAATATCAACTCCCACTGACACCAGATGGAGCCCGGTAGATCCTAGTGTTGGACTATGGCCAACTAACTGAAAGCAGTATTACTTTTAAGGCCACAATCACCAACAAGCAACTTTCTTTAAATGGCTCTAGAACAATTAAAGCTTCAGCAAATTTTCAACTCTTGTTTATGTATTAAAATGAAAATGTTTTGAATTTAAGAATACCATCTTGACAGGTTTTCTTAGAATATTAAGCCTAATTTGAAAACACAATATATATTTCTGTCACATAAAAGCAAGTTATATTTGAAACTAAAAGTTGTACTGGTTACATCACAGAAATAGCAATATACTTCATTCAACATTTAAATGTCTTAATGTTTCTTACAGTTTATATATGTGACTATAACTGACATATTTTCTATCAAATAATATTTCATTTATTAACATTCTTTTTTAAAAAGGCACTAGTTGATGTTTCTGTTAATTAGCAACCAAACTAATCCAGAAATTCCATACCGTTAGACAAACAAATTCAGCAACTTATCTTCTTCTACGCTTTGTTAGGAGTATGTTTATCATAGTCACATAAGCCTCTGCACACCCCCCCCCCGCCCCGTGTCTCCCCTCCCCCGGCCCCTCTAGGTCTGAGACCAGGAGTTGAACCCAGTACCTGATGCTTTTGATCACTGACAAGCACTCTACCAACTGAGCCATACCTCCAACCCCAAAGAGCTGATTTTCTTCTTTCTTTCTTTTTTTCTTTTTCTTCCTTCCTTCCTTCCTTCCTTCCTTCCTTCCTTCCTTCCTTTCTTTCTATCTTTCTTTCTGTCTTTCTTTCTTTCTTCCTTTTCTTTGTTTTGATGTAAGACTCTCAGATAGTAGGGGATTGTTGCTCAAACATACCTTAGTTTACTAGATTAAGCTTTACTTACCCAGATATTTTACATGTTCAAGATATATGAGCTCTTACTTAACTACTGCTTATAGTGAACAGTATATTGTTGCTTATCATACTTCCATTAATTTTTTTTACATTTTGTTAAGAAAAGCTTTTTTCAAAAATAAGTATAAAGTTATTTTTTTGCCATTTACTACCACCCCAGAGATTGTATCTTTTCAATGCATTGCTGTAATGATGCCTGCCTGTTAGAGTTCTCAATCCACTAAACAATGCCAGTTTATTCTCTAAGAACTGGCTCTTTAGCAGGAAAAACTAAGGATGAGCTATATATAGCCTCTTTGAAAGGACATGTGAGTCAAGACCTAGCAGATGAGAAGTCTTCAGTTAATATGGGTAACAAACATAAAAATAAAAAATAACCTAAAGAGAACACACAATGGGAGGGAATTTGTTATCACAACTGGGCTTTAAAAAAAATCTCAAGATTATTTTTAGTAACTCTGAAAGAGCACAAAAATGGTAAAACTAATTATGTCATACTGACATAGTGAGCACTTCAGCGAGTGTATTTTGTGTTCAGAGTGTCTACAGTAAAAGTAATATGAATAAATATTATACTTAAGAATTTTTTTGTGAGGGGATGCAGTGCTAGAACATAAGGAAACAAATTCTGCTTCTTGACTCTTATTTTTCTTTTCTGTCAGTTGTGGGGCTTGTACTCAGGGACTGGGCACTGTCCCTGAGCTTTTTTCCTCAAGGATAGCATTCTACCAGTTTGAGCCACAGCCTCACTTCTGATTTTCTGGTGGTTAATTGAAGGTAAGCATCTCATGAACTTTCATGCTCAGTCTGGCTTTGAACTTGTGATCCTCAGATATCAACCTCCTAAGTAATTAGGATTACAGGTGTGAGTCACCAGTGTCCAGATCCTTCCCTGTTTTTTAAGTCTCTTCTGTGACCAACTCACAATTTAACTTCTTCAGTATTCAGTACTCCCAAAACAAGCAAGATATAAACTAAGATTTGTCATATAAATCACATATTTCTTGTTTCACAAGATATAATAAAACAACTAGTAGACTAATACTAAAACCACACACAACTAAAGAAAACTAAAGACCAATATTAGTAAAATTAGTTAAAAAAATAGCATATAGATCCTTGCAATGTATTAAAAAATATATTCCAGGACCAAATTGTATTCAATCTAAGTATGCAAGGCTAGTTTTATGTTTGAAATTCAATGAGCATAATTAATTCAAGGAATCAACAGGCTAAAAAAAAAAACAATTGTGATTACCTCAAGATGCAGACAAAAAGATAGCATAAAAAAATCTACTAAGAACAGGAACATGTCAAGGAAATCTATCCATATTATACTAAAAATGTTGGCTAATACAGTAAGGAAACAAAAGGTTTACAAATTGGGAAAAGGTATACAAATTGCAGATGACAAGACTATCTGCATAGACAATGTGAAAGAACAACAACAAAATGGAACGAAGCAATTATAACAAGGCTGTAGAATATAAGCTTAATATTCAAATGTTAACTGCTTTCCTACATACCAACAATGAACAAGTAAAATTGGAAATACGTCATTTACAATGTACTCTCAAAATTAACGATATAGATATAAATCTAACAATATATGTACAAGATGTATATAAAAAAGCTATAAACTCATAAGATATCAAGGAAGAACTAAATAAATGAAAATATATTTGAAGTTCATAGATAGTGTCTTATTTAGAACTGCTATAACCAAATACCAAGACTAAATATCTCTTAGCAACAAAAAAAAATGTATTTCTCATAGTTCTGAAGGCCAAAGACCAGGGTGCTACTGTGGCTGGTTTCCTGGGAGGGCCGTGTTTCAGGATACAGACTGTCCAATTCTCCTTTTGTCTTTATACAACAGAAATCTTAGGAGATTTCTCTTTCATCTCTTTTATAAAGATACTAAGGGCTCTACTCATGACCTATATTTCACTTCCAAAGGCCCTGATTCCTAGTCTTATATTATGGGTTAGGATTTCAACATATGTACTGGTGAGATGGGACCCACTCATTCAGCCCATAATAGATTTAAAAAAATAAAAATAAAAGACCTCGATCCTGTCAAGATGTCAGTTCTTCCCAAATTCAACTATAGATTCAGCATAAACCCAATCAACCAGGAGGTTATTTTGTGAATATTAACAAACTTATTTTAGAGTTCATATGATGAGGCAAAGACCCAGAAAAGTCAACACAATATTGAAAAAGAAAACAAAGTAGGAAGAAAAAGTATTCATGAGAAAAAGTGATAAAGTAAGCTAAACAAAATAGGGTATTTATCTCGTATCATATATGAAATAAGAAATAGAAAAGCAGATGAATGCTTATGAAAAAGAAAAGATTAATGGATCAAGAAAACAAATAAGAAAGAAGACTAGGAAGAGGACTTTCTTAATGAGAAAAATGATGTGCTACAGTATTTCTGACCAAAATATTTCTTTTATAGCCTGAACAGTGCTGGAACTATAATGTTTTTTAAAATACCAAAGGTATTTCAAATTCCATTCCAAATTCTAGTTACCCAGCAAAAGTATAATCTGTATAGAAAATATCCAAATTTCTGATGAGAATAGTGTCTTCATCTCATGGAAAGTCAAGTTCAACAAATGATCTTCATGAGATGAAGCCTCTTTTAGTTTTAGTGTCATATGAATATTAAAACAAATTAATATTGCCAATTGTATAGTCTATCAACAGCTGAAAAAAATTAACTTCTTTTTCCCTGTAGCAAAATCACTGCTAATATACTTAATCTGTAAAACTTGAAGGATAGTTCCTTCAGTTGTTAAAAGTACAGAATCTAAACACCAATGGGTTTGAACCCTGGCTCTAAAGTTTATAAACTGTGCAAAAGATCTCAAGCTAATCCTATTTACTTAACCTAATCATTTCTGAGAATTAAATGAAATGCATGGAGTACACAGAAGTAAAACATACTTGCATTCTTGTTTAAAACATTTGAAACTGCCAGGCACTGATGGCTCACGCCTATATAATCCTAGCTACTCAACAGGCTAAGACTGAGGATCACAATTCACAATTTTCCTGCCAGACCAGGCAGGAAAATCTGTGAGACTCTTCAATCAACCACCAAAAAGCCAGAAATGCTGCAGTGGCTCAAAGTCAAGAGTACTAGCCTTGAGCATAAAAGTGCAGTGACAGCCCAGGTGTCAGAAAACAGGAAGGAAGGAAGGAAGGAAGGAAGGAAGGAAGGAAGGAAGGAAGGAAGGAAGGAAGGAAGGAAGGAAGGAAGGAAGGAAGGAAGGAAGGAAGGAAGGAAGGAAGGAAGGAAGGAAGGAAGGAAGGAAGGAAGGAAGGAAGGAAGGAAGGAAGGAAGGAAGGAAGGAAGGAAGGAAGGAAGGAAGGATTTCTTAAAGCAGAATCTTCCATGGTTAGTTATTAGCCTATCTTATAGAATTATATTACTTTTATATTAGAAGATATTTGAACCAAAGCCTAGATTTATGAATTATTATTTTGTATGATCACAAAATCCATTATGTCTATGCCTATAAAAACAATGCTTTGCTGAATTGTTAGATATTCGCCTGGTCTTTTACATAATCAATAACCAAATGTTTTTAGGACTCAGCAGAACAGAAGCAATTATGGAATTGCAATGCAGATATACTTTAGTCATTTATCCTATATTTATATTCCTCACAGTATAAAAGTTTATTGAACTAAATTGAGTTAGAGATTATAAAGTTAAAAGCAATGAAACATTTTCACATTCTTTTCTGTCAGTGGATGAAGATAGAAAAGAGAGGACTTATTTCTCACCATTTTATGAAACTAGTCTTTTGTGAAAGTCTTTCCTTGCCAATAACATTTTTTCTAGACTGTTTAAAATAGATATACATTTATCAATAATAGAGCATTTTAAAATTTCAACTTCTCTATTATTTAGTAAGGTTTATTAAGGACATTCATTGTTTTTCTGGTGGTTTTTGTTTTGCAACAAATCACCCCGCAAATTCATGGTTTAAAATAACAACTGATTCGACAAGTCAGCAATTTAGGCTAAGCACAGCTGGGAAGTTCTACTAATCATGCTTGAACTCACTTGTGTTTGTGGACAGCTTCCAGGTAGCATGGGGACTAGCTAACCCAAGATAGCCTGGCAGATGTGCCTTCGCTGCTCTACATAATCTCTCATCTTTATCTGTAGTCTACATATCTCTCTATGCGGTTGGTTAGCTGAGGCTTAAGATAACTTAATATAAATACCCAAGGTTTATACCCCAAGTTAAGATCTCAACAGCATCACTTTCATTGAAATTACTGAGCAAAGGACAAGGAAGATCAAGACATAAAGGGTGGAGACACAACTTTGAAGGAAAATAAAAATAGCACTAAAAGAAAAAAATACCTGCAAAATCCATACTCATCATCAGAACTTTAAAATTCCTCTCAATAATTGTCAGAAGACAGAAAACCAGTAATTGAATTTACAGAATAGCAGAATACACATTTTTCAAATATAAGTTAACTGCTACCAAAACAGACCATATTCTGTGCCATAATTCAAAATAAGTTTAAAAAGAATTCAAGTCCTGTAAAGTACAATTTTCTAGACACAACTGAATTAAATCAGTCACAGAAAGACAGCTGGAAAATTCTAAAATAACATCTAGGTAACATATTTCTGAATAACCTCTGACTCAAAGAACAATGAAAGGAAGTGCTGGAATACTGTTTGAACTTAGTGAAAATGAAGAAAATCTGAAGGAAATAGCTAAGAGGTACATAGCAGAAAATAGCACTAACATGCTTCTATTAGAAAAGTTCTCAAATAAATGGCCTCAGCAATTTTTAATTCAAGAAATTAGGAAAGTAGAGCACATTAAACTACAACAAGTAAGAGAAAATGCAGATGAGTTCAATGAAAAAAATAATAAACAGAAAGAATGAAAGAAAGAGATTATTGATGAAACTAAGAGATGGTTGCCTGAAGTCATCATTAAAACTGGATAAGGACAAAAAATGTGATAGGTTTGTAGATATCTAGAAAGGGATGAACTTCACTGCAGATATTTTTTTTAATTTAATTTAATTTTATTTGTGAACATACTGTACAGAGGAGTTACAATTACATGGGCAGGATAATGCGTACATTTCTTACCAAGCATTGCACCTCCTCCTTTGTTTACCCTTCACATCCCTTCCCAGCCTCCCCCCAATCCCAATCCTTCTCCTCCCCCCCCCCCCCCCCCGCACCGACGTTGTAAAGCTCGTTTTGGACATGACAACTTGTACTTCTCATTGTTGCAACAGGTCCACCTGTATCCTTAAACAACTGGTTTTTCCCCATCTCCTCCACAAGTTATACTGACATCAAATATAGTGAAAGCAGGGGTTATACTGTGGGGGAGGGATATACAAAGCAACAAAGAGATAATCTTATAAATGCGTTAGAAACACATGCATGAAAGAAAAAAATTAAAATACACATCTAAGGGTTCATTTTCCTGACATCACATTATCTGACCTTTTCCGCTTGACTTCTACATATACTAGATATTACAAATAAGGGAAACCATGGGACCTATGTTTCTTTGGGCCTGGCTTACTTCACTTAATATAATTTTTTCCAAGTTTTTCCATTTCCTAACAAATGGTGCAATGTCATTCTTTCTGATGGAGGCATAGAATTCCATTGTGTATATATACCACATTTTCTTGATCCATTCATCTACTGAGGGGCATCTGGGTTGGTTCCATATCTTAGCTATGGTAAATAATGCTGCAATAAACATAGTCGTGCTGGTAGCTTTAGTGTGGTCTTGTTTGTAAACATTTGGGTAAATGCCCAAAAGTGGGATTGCTGGGTCACAGGGGAGTTCTATGTGAAGTCTTTTGAGGAACCTCCATACTGCTTTCCAAAGTGGTTGAACAAGTTTACATTCCCACCAACAATGAAGTAAGGTTCCTTTCTGTCCACATCCCCTCCAGCATCTGTTGTTGTTAGAGTTCTTGATTTTTGCCGTTCTAACTGGAGTGAGGTGATATCTCAATGTTGTTTTGATTTGCATTTCTTTTATGGCTAGGGATGTTGAACATTTCTTCATGTGTCTATTGGCCATCCTTCTTTCACTGCAGATATTAAAAGAATTAAGGATAAAGAGGAACGCAAGGGTACAATGCCTTTGTGCATCTAGTTGTATAAAATAACATTTTTGAAATGAAATCTGGGAAATGGAAGTGAGAAGCTTTTTTCCTTACTAAAAAATAAAAGAAAGAAAAGGGTAAAATTCGTGGAGATTCTATAGAAGTGGATAATAATAAGGATGAGCTACAGATATAGCTCAAATGATAGAGCAAGAGGCTCTGAGTTCAAACTCAATATTACAAAAAAGGGAAAATATTACAAATATTTTAGTACCAATAGTTTAATACTTTAATACCAATAGTTAACATTTAAATGAAATGAACATGTTCTTTTGAATGATATAAACTATCAAAACTCAAGAAGAAACATTCTGCATAGCCCTTTGAAAGAGGATTTATACTGCCTGTCTCAGTATTACAAATTTTATTCATTAAAGCAATGTGATACTGATATCCAGATGTACAAATAGTATATGGAATAGAAAAATAATTCTAGAAATTATTTCACACGTTATGTATTGACTTTTGACTTACATGCATGAGTAATTCAGTGGAGAAAGTCTATTGTTCTTTTAAAAATGGTACTATAATTCCACATGTGTATTTTAATAAAGTGGAACTCTGATCCTTACTTCACACCAGGTACAAAAATTAACAGAAATGCATCACAAGTCACAAATTTAAATGTAAAACTATAAATCTTCTAAAATAGAACAGAAAATCTATGTGAGTTAAGCAAAGACTTCTTAGATTAAAAATACCATAAATAAAAATCATTATAAGAAAAAACAATTATTAAATGGTTCATCAGTCTGGGCAAGGTGGTACATACCTATAATCCCAGAAACTCAGGAGGCAGAGATCAGAATGACCACAATTCAAGGCTAGCCTGGGCAAAAAGTTACCAAGACCCATCTAAACTGATGAGCTAGGCCCAGTGAAGTGTGCCTGTTGTCCCAGCTATGTAGGAGCAGCGCAGATTGAGGATGCCCCTATGCAAAAACCCAAGACTCTACCTTAAAAAAACTAAAGTAAGAAAGAGCTAGAGACAAGGTAGTACACCTGCCTAGCAAGCATAAGGAGGCCTTAAATTAAAAAATCTCTGCACTGTGGGGGGCATGCAGGGGGGTAAGGGATTGAGAGCACAACAGACTTAACCAAACTTAAAAAGTTTTATTTTTTGGGGGGTTGCTGGTCCTGGGCACGACCTCAGGGCCTGGGCACTGTCCCCAAGTTTTTGTGCTCAAGGTTAGCACTCTACACTTGAGGCACAGCTCTACTTCTGGCTTTCTGATGGTTAATTGATGATAAAGAGTCTCTAGGACTTCCTGCCTAGACTGGTTTCAAACCATGATCCTCAGATCTCAGCCTCCTAAGTAGCTAGAATTACAGGTTTGAGACACTGACGTAACTTTTGCTTTTGAAAAGCAATGTTAAGAATTGAAAAGACAATCTCTACAATAAATAAAATTTTAAAAAAGGAAATGAAAAGACAAAGAGCTTGAGAAAACATCTGCAAATAACCTACTTGTAAAAGTACAGATATCTAGAATAAATAACTACCCAACTCCATAATAAGAAAACAACCCAAAAGATAAATGGGCAAAAATTTGAACAAATACTTCACCAAAGTACATGATGAACATATTAAAAAAGGAGTCAAATCACTTGTCATTAGGGAAATGCACCTAAAAGCCACAAGATACCATTACACTCCAGTTAGAATGCAGAGGGCTAAAGTTAAAATAGAAAGAGTGTGAAACAACCCCATTCACCTTGCCTGTGCAAATGTACAATGGCACAACTGCTTTCTAAAAGCCTGACAGTTCTTTTAAAGTTAAACATACACAACTAGGCATTCTACTTCTAAATATTTACTTAGAGGACTTAAAAGTGTATGTCCAAAAAAAATGAATTGTACAGGAATGGTAAAAGAGCTGTATTTATAAAAGCCAAAACCTGAAAGCAATCCAAACACCCATCAACAAATGCATACCAATGTTATTCATTTAAATAGTAGTTACACAATGAATAACATTCAGCATAAAATGAATAGATATAACAAAGATGAAGCCTAAAAACCATTATAAGCAAAAGAAGCCAAACAAGCTTTTAAGGAATGTGAACTAGCCAGGCATCAATGGCTCATACCTGTAATTCTAGCTACACAAGAGTCTGATATCTGAGGATTGAGGTTTGAAACTAACCAGGGCAGGAAAGTCCATGAGACTATTATCTTCAATTATCCACTAAAAAAGCCCAACATGGAGGTGTGACTCAAGTGACAGAGCACCAGCCTTAATCAAAAAGCCAAGGGAAGGTACAAGTCCCTGAGTTCAAACCTCTGAACCAGCATATACACATAAAATGTTAACATACAGTAGCAGAAAACAGATTAGTTGTTGTTTAGGCAAAGTGTTGAAATAGAAGGAGTAAGGAGAGGTAGGTCATAGCAATTAGCAAAGGTAAATAGGAAACAATTGAGGGTTTCTTATATTAATGTCATGATGTTTTACTAAGTAAATCCATAAGTCAAACTTAACTCATTGTACATAATACATCAGAGGTCTCAAAAATCCATTGAGTCAAACAGAATCAACTATTCCATTTTATAGACAATATTTATGCTATAAAGTTATTTTCTACAACATCACAAAAATAAATGATTTAAGCTTAGTAATGTTAGCTATCAACTTTAAAATGTGTGAGAAAGTACAATATGTAGTTTTTCAAAAGTCTGGAAATGACAAGTAGAAAATCTTGAACGTTAATGGTCTGAAGCAAATTTAGACCAGTTGAGATATCACCAAGAGTTTTGCTATCTTTTGTCAACATGTTTCAATTCCATTCCTGACCTGAAAATAAATATAGTTATCTAGTAGAAAGTAGTGTCTTTAATACCCAGAATATCATCACCATATATAACTTACAATTTTATAAAGTAGCTGAGTTATGTTATTAGACTCTTGTAACTTGTTTTGGTCAAAGAAAAACATCTCTCCTCAGATCCCATTTCACATAATGGCAAAGTTCTAGGCCAGCCTGCAAAGTCCTATTTAAGCCTTAGAGATTAACTATTCTATCTTACTTCTACATCATTTCCTCCTTCACTGTCCTCAGCATAAAATTTCACCCATCTTAGCAAAGCTAACAACAAAACCAAGTACCTCCCTTTCTCCCAATTTCTCTATTCTCCTTTACATCAACATATCTTGAATCTGTTCTCTCATTTTCCTCCTCCACTTCTTACTTTTAAATTTGTCCTATTCATGCTTTCACTCCCAATTGTGCCACACATCTCAGTTACCTGTTACAATCAGTGGTCTCTTCTGTTTATTTAACCTACTTACATCTGCGCTCACTGGGAGATATATTTCTATGTAACTTAGAACCTGTCATCCTCAAATAAAGTCAATTATAAATAATTCTAATATTAATTTGACAAAGTAGTTACAAATAAAAATGAAAAAATATATTTACAAATATAAACACAAAATATAAATAAGTGACTTAATTTTTTTATATATCATTATAATCTTTGAATTTACTTGATTGGTATAGGTAGTCACTTAAAAATTTTAAATAATGGGGCCAGGGCATGGTTCAAGTGGTAGTGTGTCTGCCTGCCTAGTAAGCACAAATTCCAGTATTGTCAAATTCAAAAAATCAGTTTAAATATAATCATTTAAAAATAATTTAAAAATTATTTTAAAAAATTATTTTTTAAATGACAGAACTAAATGATGAAAAACAAAAGAAATACAAAATTATAGTCATGAGCAGTAATTTAAATACCATGTTGGATGTTTCATGTAAACCTTAGGACTACCTACAGTCTTACTCCTTTGGTTTAAAATATACTGACAACAATTACATTACTATGCTTACTTCAAAAGCAATTTTATAATAATTGTTTATCCCCAAAGATTTCATAAAAATAGTGAATACTATTTTACCAAGACTTTAGCCCTAACATAACCTGTTACATAACAGTTCTTTAACGTGTGAATTTGATGAACTTAAAATTAATTGGAAACTAGACTACTCAGTAGGCTGAAGCTAGCATATCAGCAAATGAAACCCAGGAGTACAGAAGTTTAGGGCTAGCCTGGCAACATAGCAAAATTCCATTTCAAAGAAAAAAATTAAAATAGGATTAAAAAGTCAGTTGGAGAACTCACAAATCAGTCCCTACTACTAGAAATAGAATTAAAATTCATGTTCAGCCCATGACAGGTCTTAAAGTGATTTTAATATAAATAACAAAAGGAAATTTACATTTTCTTTTTAATGCTAAGAATGAAACTAAGTTCTTTATATAGGAATCCATTAAAAGACAAGCTCTATTTCATTTCCTCTGTGACAATGAAGTGATGACTTTTATGATATTAACACTAATCTACTGTATAAGGTACAGCGTGGTTGATGGCTTCTACCATAATGAAAGTCTTATTTTTGCAAGCAAAGAAAATACATTTGTAATAGAGCAATCGGTAGTAATTCAAGATCCTTTTCATCCCTCTACGGTTCCCACATCAAATGCTAAGGCTTGTACTACATGCCAACTCCAGTGAAAGCGTTAGAAGCATCGGAACATTGAAAATGTTGGACAAGACCAAGACTTTTAAAAGTGTACCCCATCTGTCCTGAGGGTTCCATTAGGGCTAAGAAGTAATGCCTTGTCCTGTACCACTAAGCACATCAAGTGCTGGTGTACACATCTTAAAACACTTCTGCTCAAAACTGAAGTTTCTAACATTGACAAATGTAATTCTGACCTAAATATCCTTTCTCTCTTCATTTCTTCACTAGAAAACTTGTTAGTTCTCACCAAGTCCTATAATCCTCTCATTCTCCTCTACTTTAAAATCCACTAACATATAATTAGTTTTGCTTTCCTTCCTAATGACTAGCATTCCGGATTTCTCTTCAGATCTACTCAGACCACAGACCTTAGTCCTTGAGAACAGTCCCGAGCCTCAAGAGAATAATCCCATCAGAATGCAACGCATATGTCTCCTCACATCACACCTTCAAATCCTCTTCTATCTTTCCTGTCTTTCCTACTTTGTAAATGTAAGTCAGAAGCAAATAGGCCTGATATATCCCAGCTGTCTACTCTCCCTTGTTTAGAAATTCACCTATTCACAGATCTTGAACTACCACCACTACATTATTTCTATACCCTTAAGTAACATTAAAGCCACAGACAATATTTAGTCCCATGCTATCAGTCTGCCAGACAGCTACAAAGAAACATCACTATCACAAATCCAACATATGTATTCAGAATCAAATTCATTAGCCATGACTCCCTACTCTCGCAAAAAGTAAATTTACTCATTCTTTAAGCTTCAGTTTCTAGTAATAGCTCCAAATCGCTTAAGATTTAAACTAAATTTAAATTAAGTAAGGCAATGTCTTATTGTCACCCAGGATGGCCTGGAACTCATGATCCTCCTGACTCAGCCTCTTTAGTGCTGAGATTACAGGTATGTATCACACATTCAATTTCAGCCAACTCCTGGTTATTTGCAAATACTGGCAAAATAGCTGCATTCTCATCAAAAAGATATATTTGTGTCGTATTCATTCAACTCCTTTAATGGTAGACTAATATAAGCAAATACATATGTTTTGAACACTGAATCCAGTTCACAATAACTATCTCTAAAACTGCTATTGAAAAAGTAAGTCAAAGTAATTCATTTTTTTCTCTTTATCTCAACAAACACTGAATCAGGAGAAAGCATGATGCAGTTAAATAGTGCTTACTGTTGTAAAAACAAATCTCTCCCAATCTCTAATTAAATCTTAATTTTTGCCTTAACTATTAAGAATTAGCCTTATTTACAGGTTGCTGTAAAGATTACATCACAAAAATACGATGCCTAGCACACATATGTGTTTAGAACTTTTCCACTTTTAGTAATTCAAACCAAGTAACAAATCTATAAAGCTCAAAGAATACCAGGGCAGGATAAAAGCCAGAAAATCTAGGTTAGGTACATGATATTCCAACTGCAAACAGACTAGAGGTGTGGCTTAAGTGTCCTGAGTTTAAACCTTAGTAAAAAAGTTGAAAACACCTCATTCAACCTGCAGAAAGACAAAGAGAGAGAGAGAGAGAGAGAGAGAGAGAGAGAGAGAGAGAGAGAGAGAGAGAGAGAGAGAGAGAGAGAAATCCTGAATGGAGCCACAGAACAACCACTTTAACCTATAGATGGGCAAAGTGTAAAGATTACATTGGACTTTTTCATCATTAACCACTGAAACAATAGTGGAATAAAATATTCCAAGTGTTGAAGGAGAATAAAACTTACTTACCATTCTAGAATGCTGTACTCAATTATTCTTCAAAAATGAATAAAGACTTTCTCAGATAAAAGCAAAGGAATTTGTTCTCAGTAAATATGCCTTGGAAAAGTGCAACAAAGCAACTTCTTTGGAAGCAAAGAAAATAATATATACCAGATGTACAAAGTGTCAGAGAATGAATAAATGAATCTAAAATCTTCTTATTTCTTATTAAATAAATAATTATTTATTCAACATAATCAAATAAAGGTATAGGGTATTAAGTGAAATGAATGGCAGCAGTGTTACAATGGATGGGAGAAGGGAAGATTTAACAAATGAAGTAAATACAAAATGGTTGCAAATATGACAGGTATTAACCCAACTATACCAATAACCACTTTAAATGTAAATTGTCCAAATATACAAATTAAAAGACAGAAACTAATATTAGTGAACATAAAGATATACACAGATTAAAAGTAAGGTGATGGAAGATATACCATGTTAGCATAAACCTAAAGGAAGCTTAAAGTAACAAGTCTTAAAATGTAATCTCTAAACAACAGAGCATTAAAATAATCAGACAAAAACTGACAGAACTACAAGAAGAAATGGCTAAATCCGCAATCACAGTTGGAAACATCAGCATTTCTTTATTAATAACTGGTAGACCCAACAGGCAGAAAATTAGTAAGGATCCAGTTGAACTAAATAACACCATCTATCAACTGGATCTAACTGACACACATATCGTACTTCACTCAACAAAAGCAGAATGTGTATCTCCTCTCTCTCTCTCTCTCTCTCTCTCCTTCTCTTTTAGTCATGGGGCCTGAACTCTGGGCCTTGGCACTGTCCCTCAGCTCTTCAGTTCAAGGCTAGCACTCTACCACTAGAGCCATAGCTTCACTTCTGGCTTTTTCTGCTTATGTGGTGCTGAGGAATCAAACCCAGGGCCTCATGCATGCAAGGCAAGCGCTCTACCACTGAGCCACCTGCCCAATCCCACAATGTATATCTTTATCAAATTCAGATGGACTATTCTCCAAGACAGAGCAAATTATGGGGCCATAAAATATTCCTTTAAAAATTTAAAATAGAAATGACACAATATCAGACAACGAAAGAATTAAACTAGACAGCAATAGTAGAAAGACTGAAGGAAACTACCAAACTATTTGGAGATTGAACACTATACTTCTAAATAACATAGTTTTAGTCTCAAGGTAATTTTTAAATATTCTGAGCTAAATGAAAATGTTATCAAAATTTGTGGAATGTATCAGTCCCAGTAATAAGAAGGAATTTATTGCACTGAATGCATGTATTAAAAAGGTTCGAAAATCAATACTCAAAGTTGTCACCTTAGAAAACTGGAGAAAGAGTACTATGAGAAGCCTAAGGCAAGCAAAAGGAAAAAGTAATAGTAAAAATTAGGAAAGAAATCAATGAGACAAGAAATCAATAGAGAAAAAAAAATCAATGAGACCAAATGAGAATTCTTTCAAAATGTCAATAATACCAATAACATCCTAGCCACACAAAATTTGTATTTTACTTTAGTTCTTATCCTCCAGTGAAATACAAAATGTTTCATCTATTCTCTCTCTTTTCTTAACCTTCTCCAACAATTCTCTGGAGTAACCCTTAGTGCATGTAGTTTATAAAAATTTACAAACAAGGGCTGGGAAGGTGGCTCAGTGGTAGAGCACTTGCCTTGCATGCCTGAGGCCCTGGGTTCGATTCCTCAGCACCACATAAGCAAAAAGAAAAAAGCTGGAAGTGGCGCTGTGGCTCAAGTGGTAGAGCACTAGCCTTGAGCTGAAGAGCTGAGGGACAGCGCCCAGGCCCAGAGTTCAGGCCCCATAACCGGACCCCCCCAAAAAAATTTACAAACAAGGGGGGAAGGTGGTATGACAGAGGTGATGAGTTTGACTGGAATAAAAGATATGTGAAGATATAACAATGAAATCCCCCGTCCCAAGAAAACTAATATGTTAGTAAGAAATTGTAAACAACAACAAAAAAGGCATTTAGGTAATGTTTCTATTAAAACACTATAAAATAAAAAAAAGCCGAGCTCAGTGGCTAAAGTCTAATCCTAGCTAACTGGGAAGCAGAAACTGGAGCTGAGGTTCAAGGGCAGCAGGCGTAAAAAATTCCCTGAGATTCCATCTCATAGGCTACTGGCTAGACAAGAGTGCCTGCCTGTTATCAGCTACAAGGGAAGTACAATGGCTGGGAAAAGTGGCATGCATCTGCCATGCCCAGAGATACAGGAAGCACAAGTAGGAGGACTGCAATCCTGGACAGCTTAAGCATAAGAGGAGACTCTGTCTTGAAAATAAGTCAAAGAGGCTGGTGGCATGGCTCCAGTGGTAGAGTGCATGCCTGCCTGCCTTGCAAGCACAACACCCTGAGTTTAATCCCCAGCAAAACCAAAATATGACAAAGCAATTTTGATAGAAGAATCAAACAAATTAATTCATGTATGACACATAAGCTTTTCTCCCTTTAAAATGACTCAGTCAATATAGAACCATTGATCTATTGGAGGAGACCTTGGTAAGTTATTCAAGAATAAAAAATGCCGAGAGGCTATACTACTGTCAAACACACCAAACAGATAAATAACCACAAAACTTTGCTGCCTTCATCATCCAAGAGATATGTGCACACTCAATATCCTCTTGTAGAGAATTTCTTTAGGATCATTACCTTCAGCATAGGGTAATGGGGGATTAAAAAGAAGGGTTTTGAAATTACACACATTCAAACTCCAACCTTCTATTAGCATGTAATCTTTCACAACTATCCAACTGATGATAGGAAACTATTAGTGGAAAAGTACCAGAAATACAATTTCAACTAGCCTGTGCTAAAATCCAATCTTACAAAGATACTAAATGAAGGCTGGGCCGCTGGTGGCTCACGCCTGTAATCCTAGCTACTTAGGAGGCTGAGATCTGAGGATCGAGGTTCAAAGACAGCCTGGGCAGGAAATTCTGAGAGACTCTTATCTCCAATTAACCACCAGAAAACCGGAAGTAGTGCTGTGGCTCAAGTGGTAGAGTGCTAAGACTTGAGCTGAAGAGCTGAGGGATAGTATCCAGGCCCAGAGTTCAAGACCCACCAAAAAAAAAAAAAAAAAAAAAGAAAGTAGTATTTTTGGTTAACTCAATCCCAGAACCACAGATAAATACAAATTATAGTCAAGACTTTGTGTTTACTTCTCTTCTTACTCTTTTGTTCCTTAAGTCCTTGTTACCTAGTTCAAAGAACAAGAAACAGATCATTGTTTCAGAATTTTATATATATATTTTTTGTTTTTGGTCCGTCGTGGGGCTTGAACTCTGGACTTGGGTGCTGTCCCTGCACTCTTCAGCTCAAGGCCAGCACTCTACCACTTGAGCCACAGCACCACTTCTGGTTTTCTAGTGGTTTATTGGAGATAAGAGTCTCACCGACTTTCCTGCCCAGGCTGGCTTTGAACCGTGATCCTCAGATCTCAGCCTCCTAAGTAGCTAGGATTACAGGTGTGAGCCACCAACGCCCAGCTAGAATTTTGTATTTTATAGTTTTGTCAACAGGAGAGAAAAACAAATTTATTGAACACATGGGCATGCAGGGCCCAGGAAAATGCTGAGTGACTTGGACTAGTAAGGTAACAATTGTCTAGACTGGGCTAATAAACTACAGAAACATTTGTAACTGTGATTGACCGCTCTAGTCCCCCCAAAGTCTTTATTAAAAAAAATAAATCTGATCCAGTCATTAGTCCTCAGACTTTACTAACAGACTTTTAAAATCCACAGACCTTGTACAAACAGATTTTATGTGGGTGCTGTGTATCCAAGTTTTTATTTACCTCAAGTCATGATCTTTTACTTTCACCAATTTTTTTTTTGGGGGGGGGGCCAATCCTGGGGCCTGAACTCAGGGCCCAGGCACTGTCCCTGAGCTTCTTTTGCTCAATGCTAGCACTCTACCACTTGAGCCACAGCGCCACTTCTGACTTTTTTCTGTTTATGTGGTACTGAGAAATCAAACCCAGGGCTTCATAAATAAATGCTAGGGAAGCATTCTACCACTAGGCCACATTCCCAGCCCTCACCTAATTTTCACTAATCTTTCCTCCAAGAAGCCTTCTCTGATTCTCAAACTATATTAGGTTCATCATTTTCTTTTATAGCATTCAATACAATGTCTAATTATAAATGTGTGTATTGGTTCATTATCTGTCTCTCTTACTAAGGAGTTAAGAAGATAGAGATCTACCCTTTTAGCATCTAGTTGGTCCTAAAGGTGCTAAGTGAATAATTTATCTAGTATGGTGCAGATTGGTAATGACCACTAGATCAACTAACTGCAAATACAGGGAGGGTAGCAGAGAGACATCACTGTCATTATCAAGTTATAAAAATGAGTGCTCCAACAGTAACTAAATGGTGAAAGGTGAGTGAAAGATGTTCTCAGAACCTGGGCTTCAATTTGCCAGAGAAAATAACTTCTTCAACTCAGTTAACCTCCTTCCCTAAAATCCTTTTGAAAGATAGTATCAATTAAATCAAATAATTGCAATAGTACCCCCATCATTGCAAATATAAGCAAGTATTATTTTCTTTCCTCTTAGGAGATAATGTCATATGTTATCCTTGAAAATCACTAATCTCAAAATAAGTTAACACATACAAAATACTCCAGTCTATTTGTCCAATGTAGCTGTGTCTCATGACTCTTTCTCAGGCACTCTGATCTTCCCACTCTCCTAAAATAATGACTTGCCTGCTACTCTGTCACCACAGAACCCACTTGAAATCCATTTAGCTTAAACTAAAAAACAAGCACTAGAATCAAAATGAAGCAAAGTCAAACCATCAAACAAATAGAACTGGCCCTATCCCTGAAGAATTCATAAGCTCACTTTTTCAGTCTGCCTCCAGCTCTATTACAGCCAAATCAAAGCCCCAAACCATGCCATCTTAATTCCATTTCTTGATTGTGCTGGGAGTTTATATAAGAATTAAAACAAAGAGCCAAATAAAAAAAATAACAACACCGATATATGTAAAGGTAACCCCTTGTATATCACTTTTAGAACAACAATATAAAAAATATAACAAAGAACAAAACATTCTTCCTTCCCAAAATAGGAATGCTTTCCCTCTCTTCAGAGGTAGATTCCAGTAAGGAGAAATTTTTGACAAGAAGTATATAAGCAGTAATGGGGGCGGGGAGTGAAGAGGGGGGAGACTGGCTCATAAGAAAAACAGAGTGGCACATATTTTCCAAGTCCATTAGACTTTGGTCATCAAGAGAAGCCTCAAAAGTCTCTACTTCAATCATCTCATTTTACAACTGATAAAAGTAAAGACCCTGAGAGGTACAAAATCTCAGCTCCTTTCAGCTTCTCTCATCCCCTAACTTCTTACCACACAGTAAACTAAGGAATATCCTCCCCTTCATGGCCAGTGGGTAAAAGAAGGCAAGTTCCTAAAAATGTTGTCAGGCTTACTAAGATAAAAGGATTGTCAGAGTATTGTATGTTAATATAGTATTTGCATTAGTTATTAGTATAATTTGATATTTCTCAAGTGTTACTAGCAATAGTCCTATAATTCAAGCACATCATGAGTTATATAGACATTAGTGGACTCTGAGTTTTAACTACTAGGCTATTTTTTAGAAATGAAGTCCTGAGACCCAAACCATTTTATATGTTTTAAAATACAATAAATCCAAGTTAGGGCTACCAATTCAGAAAGACTTGAAATTCCAAATCAGAAGATGACTGTGACAAACAAACAAAAAACAAGATTCTTATTTCTATAAAAAAAAAGTTCTTCCTTGGGGATCATTTATCTTTTTAAAAATGTTTTACTGTTGTTATAAAGGTGATGTACAGAGGGATTACAGTTACAGAAGTCAGGTAACGAGTACATTTCTTTTTGGAAACTGTCACACCTTCCCTCACTCTTTCCCACTTTTTCCCTTCTGTTCCCACCTACCAGTTGTATAGTTCAGTTTCAACATAGTGTCTAGTGAGTATCACTGCTGCACTCGTTCACCATTTGTTCCTCATTTTTGTGCCCCCCCTTACCCGTTCAAAGATAGATAAATGAACAAGACAAAAAGAAAAGAAAAAACAGCAACAAAGATAAAAACCTCATTCTTCCATTTCCTAAAGGGATCGTTTATTTTTTAAATTATGTACTCAGCACACAATTTAATGTATATACTTCTTTTTATTAAGATGTCACTGGAAAATTTAAAGTCAAAAAGAAAAAATACTTCTATATCTAATTTTGAAAAAGCAAGAAAAGTTAATGAAGTGAGCTATAACGTTAAGGAAAAAATGGTTAATATCATTTCATTTTGGTTACCAATGTATACAATATAACATAGACATTATTCAATGTCTAAGTGCTAATTCACTAATGTAAAAGGATTATAAATGGAGATAAAAAGAAGTTACAGAGAACATCCAAACATATTTTTTCTCTTTTCTCTGGCAATAAAATATGTTCTATTAATTAAAATATTTGATAAATATATTTTCAAATTTTTCATTCAGTACAATAGTTCAAGCAATATTTATTATTCATTTTATTTGTTCAACAACAACCAAAAAGATGGAGCCCTTGCTTTTCGTTAAATGCTATGCTAGAATCTTTGGATTTATAACAATAAGTTCAAGATAGGAACTATTAAGAGCTAAAGAAAACATGAATTAACTGCATTTGCTCAAGTAATGATAGCTGAAATTTAGCTCATTAGTTTAAACATTATGAATTTGTTATCAAATCTAAAAAAAAAACTCCATATAACAAACAGTAAATTTAAACACACTTTAAGAGTCTTATTATCTATATAAAATTCTCACACAAAATAACCCAAAGTACTGGTCTGAAACAAGGTCTATTAACATGATCTTGCAATAGTGGGTTTTGCTAATGCTAGTTGACTGAATCAAGGCTTTCATTAAGGAATCAAATTTACTAACTACTGTTAGAATGATAATCAAGCACTAGGAAAATATATCTTAAATTATTCCTAACAGTAAGAAAAACTATAGTTATAGTATTTCACAATATAAATGTATTGACTCTAAATGTGTAGATACAAGATTGAATACTAAACCACATATATCCATATTATTCCTTATAAAATGATCACAACTATGTATTTTGGATTGTGCCACCTATAATGTTTTTAATAAAAAAAACTTGAACATTTTCTGAATACTTATTTCTCACAAACTTAATATTCCATTTTTTACAAAGTAACAATTTTTATTGGCATTAACTATGGCTATGGTTTAACTATATATACTCTTTATAACATTAAATATGCAATTAAACCTCCTTTATAAATGAGAAATCATACAATTTAGAGCCATATCTCTCCAAAGCAAAAACTATCAAACATCCTAAAGTGCCAAAGAAAATCCTAAAGAAATCTTTTTAATGTATTTTTACATAGGAATTCTTTCTTTACCCGTGAGCCAAAATATTTAAATTTTCTTTAAAGGCACTAGGAAAACATTTTCATTCAATTTGTGAATACTACCTTGTGGAGTAAATGAGTATTATCTTTACTTACACATCAGGAAACCAAGGCACAAAGCTGTCCATTTTGTAAATTGCAAGGTCATTTCCTAACCAAGTTAACTGATTCTACACCATCAACTTCCAAGTGAGACACTTCCAAGTGCCATTAAACACTTACTGTGCATTCAAAGGGCCTCTGCAACGTCTATAGGTGATTCTGGTTTGAGCAAAAGGGTTAATGTAACAAGCTTAACCCAGAAAGGGACAATTACAAAAAGAAAACCTTTACTTTTTAGTTCTTTCTTCTCGATGAGATTTGCAGTCTTTAACATAATCAATAAGCCAACAGTTCCTTATTATGTCTTCACACAAATATTTCTTTTTTCAGGTAGAGAGCAGTCTTGTAGATAAAAGTTAGAAAAGGGATATAAAGACCTCTAACAAGTAATTTAATGTTGCACAAGGAACTGAATAAGAAATTAAATTCCGATAAACTAAGAAGCAATAAGGCAGTGAAGAACCCCATCTTAAATAGTAAATCCTGCCTTTCATTCAACTGAAGATTGTGATTAGCAATCAAGTATTCTGCTACCAAGAAAATAAGAACAAACGTTTTCTTATTCAAAGCTTGAGAAATTTAATATAAAGTTTATTCAAATATTCAAGATACATAATCATATTTCTTTCCAAATAGAAACTTAAGGCATAAAGATTTAAACTAGCTCTCAGAGTTCAAACTGAGATTGCATTTGTAATTATGGTATAGTGCTATCAAATTTTAGAAAGATGAAAGTTTACCATATAAATTGCATGCAAGAACATGAGACGGATTGAGAGATCAACGACATCAAATTCCAAACAGACATAAGACTTGGCGAATACGTGAATGCAACACCAAAAAGAAATTAAAACAGCATCTAAGACACAGCGTATGTTAGAAAAAGGCTAGGGTTAGAATGCGTCGTACTCAAGTACCTAGCCTAACTGGGCATTCATTAATTAATAACCGGTTACAGGACAGGTCGGATGTGCTTTCTTTTCATCATTATTCTCGTTCATCCTCCCCAAGTGCAAGAGAAGGTGTCGAAGTACCGAAGCTAGGGGGCATGCTGTAGCAAGGGGAAAAGAAAAAATGGGAAAGGTGCAATGGATGCTGCATAGTTGAATAATTATCTGGGTGGCACAATGGGCGAGTTCTGTCGACATCAGAGCTGGGAGCGCGGCTCCCGAACTCTGCCCCGGGCACCTCCCCGTTAACAGGCATCCAAGGCGAGGGGTCCGCTTTGCCTCCTCTCCAAAACAAAACAAATAAATAAATAAGATAAAATAAAAAAGGGACGTGGGCGCCCGCTTTACCGTTACGCCTTTACAGACAGACCGTCGCCGCGTCCGCAAGCAGAGACGGCTTTAGCAAGGCACGTAGCGCCAGCAGGGCTTCCCGGGCCACCCCTGGGCTGCAGCCTCCCCCAGAACCTGAAGGCCCGGGGGGCGGGTCGCGGGGGCGGGCGGGCAGCTGAGCGCAGACCCCCCCCACACACACCTCAGGTGGGACCCGCAGTCTCTCCTCCCCGAGCAGCCTCAGGCCGGTCCTGCAACGCAGACCCCGGCGCGCCAGCCTGGGTCTCCCGAGGCGTCCAGCCCGGGCGGCGGGAGCCGGGGAGACGCGGGATGGGGGTGGGGGGCGTCGCGGGGGTGGCGCGCCCATCCATTCCCGCAACCTTGGTAGACCCGAGGTCCACGCGGCTGGCGCTCGGTCTCCGGCGAGGAGGACGTGTTCCTTTCCTAGGCCCCCTCCCCCGAAAGATAAAATCCCGGAGAGACTCGTGCTCACCGTGGAATCGTGAGGGGCTCTGCCTTACCCCTTCTGCATGCTTCGGCGGCGGCCGCCCGTCCCGCTCAGCCCCGGGACCGTCGGGTTCCGAGAGGGAACCGGCTCCAGGAAGCAGCCGAAGCGCCCGAGCCCCTGGGTACGTCGCCCGGGGCGCCCGCCGGCCGCCGGACCCACGGTGTGCGGGATGTGCGGGCGAACAACACCGCGAGCAGCCGCGGCCCTCCTCCCGCCCCCTCCCCGCGCGCGACGCTCCACAACCGGGCGCGGAGATCCTCGCCCGCAGCGGGGGGAGCCGCGGCTCGCTCCCCCTAACGTCTGACCCTTTCTCCCAGGAGCGACTCCTGGCCGAGCCGCAGGTGTTCACGCTGAAGATTCTCACCTAACCTCGCAGCCCCCAGAGCCCAGGTGCGGCCCTGGTGACCAACCCAGCCCCCGCCCACTTATCCATCCGATGAGGTAAAGATGGCTTTCCCCCCTTTCCTGGGGCTCTGTGGTATTACCCAATCCTCACATTTGGGGGGGAGGGGGACAGAGAGAACCCTGCTTGGCTAGGGGTTGAGGGAAGATGATAGCCAATTGAATGAACTATCCATTCGGGGGCGGGGTCGAAGGGAAGCCTGCCCTCGTAGCCCCGCCCCTCGCTTCCAAACTACATTTCCCATCATCCATCTCTCACTTCCCGCCGCGCTGCAGGACGGGAGCCTCCAGGCCGCAAGGTATTTTAGAACTCAGCCTTTAATCTAACCCAACTGGGTCCTGAAAGTTATGATGGTTGGGGATTCTCTCCGCTTCCCTAGATAAAAGTTTGAGAATTCCGTGCTTGAGTGTAGTTCTTGTAAAAAATTACATATTGTTTTAAAGTTTGATAAGTGATTTCTTAGCGAAGGAAGTAAATGATGTCTTCTCTAGTAATCTGCTAGGACCTGGGAGTCACTGCTTCTTCCGCCCGGGCCTGGTGTCTGTAGTGGAGAAACAGTCGCCGTCATGTCGGCTGCCATCGCAGCTTTAGCCGCTTCCTATGGTTCGGGCTCGGGGTCTGAATCGGACTCGGACAGTGAGGGCGGTCGGTGTCCGTTGCCAGCCGCCGACTCCCTCATGCACCTGACTAAATCTCCCTCGGCCAAGCCCTCGCTGGCAGTGGCGGTGGACTCGGCTCCGGAGGTGGCCGTTAAGGTAAGTGTTCTGGCTACTGGTGTGTGGGGGAATTGGCTTCGGTTCCATCCCCGCCGCTTGCCATTAGTTCTCGGGTCACCCCCGAGTGCTGAGAGATCATTGCTAACACTTAGCTCCAGCCCGTTCCCACGCTCGTCCTCCATGGGAGAAGTGCACGTTTGGGACAACCCTCCACGGCTCTGCCCGCGCGTCTGTCCATCAGAAAACAAGTGGTCAAGGAGAGCGTAAAACTTGAATTTGTGGACTACATGACCTGGCTGTTTAGAGCCAGTGTAGTCTCAGGACGTAAATAAAACGATCTGAATTTCCCAAAGTAGCCTGACTTTGTTTTGATTAGGGAGAACTAGTTTCTACTCTGGCTCTACCACTTGTGTGAATTTGAGCGAAGGATACATGCAACTATCCTGTTTTCTCCCGTCTGTAGTAAAGGTAAGCATTTTTCTGTGCCAGAGGAGTATTGTAAAGATTTCAGGCGTATAGCCTGTAGCCAGATATCTAGTGATAGTGTTGTAGAGGTTAACTCTTGGGGTCTCTATGTTAATACAATAGCAAACGTGCATTGGACTTAAGAAACCGCATGCATGATCTCCAAAAAGGAGGATGTTAAAGGGAGACATTGGGTTATATCATTCATTTTGCAATTACTTATTGAGCACGTGTTATTTGCCAAGTACTTTTTTAGGGGTGAAGCCATGGAGACCAACAAGCCAGCCTTCTTTTCCTCAGGATATATACGTTCTAAGGGAAGAGGCAGCCAATAAGCGTGACCAAATAAAGTAGCTCCAGATTGGATTGAATACTATAACATAAACTATATAAGATACCAAAATAAGGAACAAACAAGGAGTATGGTTTTGACAGGTTGGTCAGGCAAGTCCTCTCTGAAAAAGACAGTTCAAAGAATGAGAAGTCAGTCCCACGTAGACTAAGGGAGGAGTTCCCAAGCTTAGGTGACTAGGAAACCTAGGAAGGCAGACAGCTCAGTGTGGTTAAGAATTAAGGAAAATAATGGTATGTCTGTAACTTGCTGAGAGCATCCACCACTTAGCATTAGAGCTCCATATGGGTAATCAGAGAATGTTCCCATCTAGTTTATCACATAAGTCTTTTAACCAGCTTTTAAGGACCTAGTTATGAATTTTGCTCCTTTTTTTTTTTTTAACACTACTAGGGATTTAACTCAGGGTCTCTTGCAAGGCAGGTGTTGTGCCACTTCAGCCACACCCCCAGTCCTGTTTTGCATTGGTTAATTTTCCATGTAGTATTACCCAGCTCAACCTAGGCTTCAGTCTTCCTTCTTGGGCTTCTTTCCTTCTCTGTAGATGACAGTCACAGGCATTGTGCTTCTCCCATTGCTGGGATAACAGGCACACACCATCTTAACCAGCAGTTGATTGAGATGAAGTCTCACAAACTTTTATGCCTGAGCTGGGCTTGAACCTTAACCCACTTTCCTTCTCTGCTTCCCAGGTAGCGAGGATTATAAGCTTGAGCCATAGGGCCCAGCTGAGTTTTACTCTTTATTAGGACACCTGGCATTAAAGAATATTGGAAAATTGGTATTTTTGTTGGTGGTGGTGATCATGAGGCTTGAACTCAGAATCTGGGGGCTATCCCTGAGCTCTTCTGCTCAAGGCTAACACTCTTACCACTTTGAGCCACAGCTCCACTTCCAGTTTTCTGGTGGTTAATTGAAGATAAGACTTTCATGGACTTTCCTGCCCAGGCTAGCTTTAAACTAAGATCCTTAAGTCTCAGCCTCCTAAGTAGCTAGGCTTACAGATGTGACTCACCAGCTGGGAAACCGGTCTTTATAACAAAACAAAACTCTCCTAAGTTAAAGCTTTCAGAAACTTCTTTTTATAGCCCTGCTTTTGGAGCTCGCTTTACTACTTCACCTCCATTTTCTCTACAACCCAATGCATTGTGGTCCTACATGGAAAACTGTTCTTCTAGACGATGTCCCAGACCTTCCAGTTGTCAAGTTCTGCTACCTGACTTGAATCTCCACATGAAGTAACACTGCTAAATTGTTCCTCTTTCTCAAAACATTCTCTAGGACTTCCAAGAGGCAATCCTTAGCCTTCTGGTCTCCTCTTTCTTCTGCCCTTTCCTTCAATAAATTAGTGTTTCTTACCACTCTTTGCACTCCACAAATTCTCCTATATCTTCAAACTCAGCCTGTGCTGCTGATGGCTCACAAGTAACCATTAAGCCTAGGTTTGAGTCAAGATTCTAGGATACATATCCTGCTTAATACTCTGTGCCAGTCTTTTCTCATCTTCAATGCAATGTTCAACACTAGAGCCTATCTCATGGAGTTATAAGAATTCTCATAAACCATGGAAAGCAATTTTAGCAGTAAATAGTGATTAAATGTCAGCTCTCTTTTCTAATCCTAAACACTTCACTAGCTTAAGACCTAGTAAACATCTCTCCCAGATGGCTCTCAGGTACCTCTAGTTCAGTATGCTGGAAAATTAACATTTTCTTTCCCAAAATTAACATTTTCTTTCCCTCAAAACCCACTTTTGTTTTTCCCATTTCGATTAATCATTCCACTTCCATCCCTTAGGGTCCCCTTTTCTTTTTGTCCTCAGCCCCTGAAGCTAGTCATTTAGCTTCCATTTCTGTGTCATCAGTTTTTCTCAATGCAGTATCTTCTCTCTTTTCATTAGCATAACTTTCGTACCTTTCTTAATTTTCCCAGTAACTATTGGTCTTTCTTTTCTCTTTCATACTTTTCTCTGGGGTGGTAGGTCCTGCCCATTGTAATTAGTGACATATAACAACTCACTTTATTGCTGCCATTGTCTAGTTCAAATTTTTTCATCATTTGTCTTTTCCTTCTACTTAGTCCATTTTTGTCCCCAATTTCACGTCCCATTCTCTTCTCCACATGCAGTGTGAAGGTTGTTTCTAAATCCCAATTTGCCTATTAGAGAATTATTAATCCATGTTGCCTATTAGAGAAGTTTTAAGCTTCTTATGTACCACATAAGCCTGCCATTCTCCCACATATTGAACTCTGTAGAGCCCCATAAGTCTAATTTTCCTTTTTCTTGTCATGATTTTGCTCACACTAGTCTTTCTGCTCAAAAATGCCGTGCCTTGTGCCACTATCCCACACCCCAGACTCCACTGTCCTTCAGTTCTCAGAGCCAGATTCCTCAGCTGTGTCTATCTGAGTCCCTCCTTTTTATATCTCAACTGCAGGACTTGCCACATTGCTGGGATTTGTTAACTTTTTACTTTCACCTGGACTGACTCTGGGGCCCAGAGATTGTTGTGTCTATTCCTTTGCATCTCCAAATCCTGGAATACAAGATTAAGGGAAATGTATTTGGAAAGAGAATGGAAAAAGTAAGTGAAAAAGAATACCTTGAAGTATGTACATTGAGAATCTGAAGTTCAAAGCTGAGCTGGCAGTGTCGGAGGTGGGGCACTCTAGAGCTTATTTATTAGTTCAGGCTCTAAGAAATTAATAAGGAAATCCAGGAGGAAAGATTACATAAAGTATGTAAGATAAAGTACCAGAGACCAGAGATGCATCTAAGGATGCAGAGCTGGGCTATCCCTACTCCTCCCCTCCCACCCCCCACACTGAATGGTCCCCATTCTCAGATGGGAAAGCAGTGGTGTATCTATAGATGGTTTGAGAATTAGCACTTGTTTATATGATGTGGACAGGGAAGAAACTATCAAAGAAGGAGAAATGAAGCAGGAAAACATTATTTTAGTACTTAACTAATTGGTATTGTGACTAATAGCAAGTATTTTGGCTCAAAACATAAATTTATGCAGTGAGCACTAGTGAGATTGATTATATTTTCGTATTTGTTATTGGTGATTTTTTTCTCTCAAAAATAATTTCCTTCTTTCCTTCCTTCCTTCCTTCCTTCCTTCCTTCCTTCCTTCCTTCCTTCCTTCCTTCCTTCCTCTTTCTTTCTTTCTTTCTTTCTTTCTTTCTTTCTTTCTTTCTTTCTTTCTTTCTTTCTTTCTTTCTTTCTTTCTTTCTTTCTTTCTTTCTTTCTTTCTTTCTTTCTTTCTTTCTTTCTTTCTTTCTTTCTTTCTTTCTTTCTTTCCCAGTCCTGGGGCTATAACTCAGGGCCTGAGTACTATCCCTAAGTTTCTTTTGTTCAAGGTTAGCACTCTACCTCTTGAGCCACAGCACTACTTCGGGCTTTTTCTGTTTATTTGATGCTGAGGAATCAAACCCAGGGCTTCATGCATGCTAGGTGAACACTCTACCACTGAGCTACCTTCCCAGCCCTGTCTTTTCATTTTTTTCTGTAGGACATGTTTGTATTATGAATGCCTTTGTCAGACATATATATTGCAAACATTCTTTTCTGTTTGTAACTTGGCCCCTAACAGTTTTTTCTGCCTTTTGATGAATAGAATTGTCTACTTAGTCCAGTATTATCAAATTATTCCTTTATGGATCATAGTTCATAATGATAAAAGATTCTATTCACAAAGAGGGATATAACAATGAAAGCGCAAAATATTTAAGCAAAATTTAACAACTATAAGAAAATGATAAGTGCTCAATCACAGTAGGAGATTTTAATGTACATATATGTGTGTATATGTATATATATCAGGAGTTGAGAGGACAAACAAAAAATATCAACTATGGGGCTGGGAAGGTGGTTCAGTGGTAGAGTACTTGCCTTGCAGGCTTGAGGCACTGGGTTTGATTCCTCAGCACCACATAAGCAGAAAAAGCCAGAAGTTGGTGCTGTGGCTCAAGTAGTAGAGTGCTAGCCTTGAGCTGAATGGCTGACGGACAGTGCCCAGGCCCAGAGTTCAGGCCCCACAACCAACCCAAATAAATAAATAAATATCAACTGTGATACAAGAAATTCGAGCAACAAAATTAAACTGCATGTGAAGTTGCACAACATCACACCACACAATGTGGAATATTGATTTCAAGAGATGAGATGTCAGATGGGAGGGGTTTCTGACAAAAATTAAGTTTATTTTTCTTTCTTCTTAAGAAAAGATATAGTCAATCATACTACTACAAGAAAGAAGACAGCAGGGAGAAACACAGGCCAAGAATAAGGAAAGGACTAGCATGCTGGTACATACCTATAATCTCAACACTTGGAAGACTTAAGGCAGAAGGTTGAAGGCCAAAGCCCGCCTAACACATGCCAAACATCTTAAAAGTCCAAAAAGTAATCCTATCTTGTTTTCCTATATTTTTATTTGTACAAATGCTCCTTATAGCTGTCTTTTTATGATTCATCTCAGTACCAAAATCACTCTGGAAGACGTCTTTTTGTACTGTATTGCCAAACCCAGAAACCTTTAGTCAGCCTGATCCTATTTAATGTCTCCATGGATTGCTTTTTCCTTTCAGCTTTTTTTTTTCCTTTCCTTTCAGCTTTTTAATTTAACAAATATTTATATACTGAATGGCTTGAATTCTACTAGGCAGTAAGGATATAACATGTAAGTATAAGTAAAAGTTACACAGAACAAATAATGTCACAAATACTGTGAAAAATGCTTTAGGACTGTGAGCATTCAAGTGTTTTTCCTCGGGCAAGCAGAGGGAACAGATCAGGGAAAATAAGAAGATGATGTTACCAGCTAACAAAGGGAATGCCTTATGACACAAAGTAGTACAGAAAGCTTTGAATTGCTTGTTCTTTTTTTAAAAGCACCTGTTAGTTTAATATGGCAAAAGTGGGGAAATTAGAGTCCTGAACTAGGACAGAAGTAGGTGGAATATGAAGAAGGAAGAATGGAATGGGATTTCTGGAGAAATATACATAATGAGCAAGACTGCCTGAAGATAAAGTATGGGAAGAACAGTATGTTCTGTGGCATAGTGTTTGATATGGTGACATCCACATATAATGAAATTCAGTAGGCAGTTGGATATGAGAATCCAGAGACCAGGAATGGCATCAGGGCTGTGAGACAAAAGGAAAGAGAGAAGGAAGGAAGAATGGGTGGATTGGGGGTGGCAATTGGAAGTTATAAGGAGAAGGTAAGTGGGTAAGGAAATGGACAGTTTTGAACTACAAGGAGTGAAGTTCAAGGAAGACACTTTTTCTGATGAACTCTATCTTTGAGTAGAGAAACTAAACATCCTGTAATATAAGTGTTGTTGCAAACATTTTAAGAGTGGAAGATTTTGGAACAATAACTGTCTATGGTATTTTTCTTATTGGTTTTCTGGTCTTTAATCATTGGCCTGCATAACTATGCAAATTATCATTCATGGCATGCGTTCTTCTCTAGTATAACTGTTAAATTTATAAACTCCACATGTAGGCAAAATTTGCAGCATTAATTTGTATCACCTTGACAAGATATATCCTACCTTCAGCATGACATCAGCATGCCTTAACTAAAGGAAATATATTTATAATGGAATAACAAGTTTTAAATATGTGGATGCTCAAGAGAGGGCAAAAGTGAAAAAGGAAAATGCCCTGTAAAGCTACTTTAGGGAGCCAGGCCTACTTTCCAAGAACTGTAATGGGCTTTGTAGACATATATTATATTTTTAATCTGAGTGGAAGAGCTACTGGGAAGTGAAGGGACTATAGCAAAGTAGTATTATACTCTGACTAGTATTTTGAAAGCATTGCATTGGCTTCTATGTGCAGTGAGGCTGTAGGTGGGCAAGTGTAGAAAGTAGGGAGACCATTACAGTAATCCTGATGCAAGATGCTCATTGAACTGAGCTGATGGAAAAAGGGTATGAAAAGTTGTTGTGAATATATACAGATGTATTAATATAGTGTATGACAGAATAGTCAAGTATAACTTAAGAGATTTTGACCTGAGCAACTGCTTATGAATGTAATTGCCAGTAATGTAGAGGACCCTAGAAGGTCATTAGGAGAAACAAGGCCAAGAATGATTTCAGATATATGTTAGATATTCTAAGAAAAGATCCCAAGGCTAAGCTTAGATATACAAGTCTATAGAGTTCAAGAGACAGGGCCAGACTAAGGATACCATTATAAATTTATTAGTGGAAGAGTTACAAAAGGAACTGCCAGTGATTTTTCCAGAATGTTCATTAAACTGAGGAATGAATTGAAAAAAAGTTGAAGCATTGACATGGATTCTAAGACTTTAGGTTAAAAAGATTCAATCCCTGCCACTTCCTTCTGTTTCCTCTACAGTACCAAACCAAGAACCATCTGTTCACACATTTAATAGGCTTGCTAAATAAAAACAGTGCCTCTTCTGACTGTGGAACAAGAGAACCAAGACTTCTGAGTTAATTAAGACACAAAGAGAATTAGAGTCTTCTAATTAACTTATTTTTAAGAGTTTTTTGTCTTTTATTTTTTGGCCCTACTAGGGTTTAAACTCGAGCCTTACACTTGCTAAGCAATAGCTCTACCATTTGAACCACATCTCTAGCTAAAGTAAATATTTTGAAAAGAGAAGATTTGTTACATATGATACCTCTAAAACTAGCCATACATATACATTCAAATATTATTTTTATTAATCTTTTTATTTTAGAATTACCAATAATATATATCAGTAATATATATCAATAATATAATTATCATAATTGGTGATTTAAATGGCTGGTGTTTAGAAGCTTTGGTATAATTTCTAAAATGAAATAGTTACATGTGAAATTTTTAATGTTCACTTGGCTTTTTTTTAGGAAGATTTGGAGACTGGAGTTCACCTTGACCCTGCTGTGAAAGAAGTTCAATACAATCCTACCTATGAGACCATGTTTGCTCCTGAGGTAAGGAAACATATTCAAGATTCTCCTTTTTGAAATATTTAAATCGCACATAGGTAGATTAAGAGTTACTGAATTTTTTAAAGTTTTCTCACAAAAATTTACTATTTGAACTTTTAGAACATAGATCCTTCTGATATCCAAAAATCTAAATAGTATTTTTTTTGTAAGGATACTTTACCTATAGATAGCTGGTAAACTACGTCCTTTAAAAAAGGAAATATGAAAATATCTGATTCCTTTTTTTTTTTTTTTTTTCCAGTCCTGGGGCTTGAACACAGGGCCTGGGCACTATCCCTGAGCTTCTTTTTGCTCAAAGCTAGCACTCTACCACTTGAGCCACCGTGCCACATATGGCCTTTTCCATTTATGTGGTACTGAGGAATCAAACCCAGGACTTCACGCATTCTAGTCAAGCACTCTACCCTAAGCCACATTCCCAGGCCCATAGATATCTGTTTCTTCCTCTCAGCATTGATAAAGAAGTATTATAATTAACCATAAAGTACACTAATGTGTTATAAAACATTTAGTTACAAATGCCTCTGATATGTCATACTAACACTTCTGGAAAGTAGTCACAGTATTTGATGCACTTAGTAAAGCAAAGAACTACATTGAGTTTGGGAGGTTTTGTCTGTTACTTTCTCCCCCACCTCCACCCCCACCCCAAGCTCTGGTAATAAACACTAACAGAGCATGAAATGAAGAAAGAAAAACCTGGCAGAAACAATTTCCATTGTCCATTTAAGAACATCTTTGATTATTATCTACTTAGGAAAGTTTATATTAAAAAATTACACTCCTAAGCCGGGCGCTGGTGGCTCATGCCTGTAAGCCTAGGTACTCAGGAGGCTGAGATCTGAGGATCACGGCTCAAAGCCAGCCCTGGCAGGAGAGACCGTGAGACTCCTATCTCCAATAAACCACCAGAAAACCGGAAGTGGCGCTGTAGCTCAAGTGGTAGAGTGCTCACCTTAAGCTGAAGAGCTGAGGGACAGCGCCCTCAAGCCCCACAACCAACCAAAAAAAAAAAAAAATTACACTCCTAAACATTAAAATGGAAAAGATGCTTGATTAACAAATAGAGATGCCAAAAAATAGTCATTATAAAACAGAAATTAGGCTTTAGAAGCAGGGTCTTTGGCATGCACCTTAAAGGTTCAGGTGAAGTGCTATTATCTTCTTAGTACTTTTCATTTAATAACATATAGTCCTTGTCTTTTGTCTGTTATTTCAGAGTTCAAGAATGAATTCATGTGTTTGGCCTAGATTTCCATGGTACTTCAAAGGTGGCCATTAAAATGTGTAGCATAGCCAACAATGGCAGTGCTTATATTTAGATAGTGCTCTGGCTACTCTCTAGAGGCAGTGAATACAGTCTTATTCTCATGCTCTTGAGCCTCTAGGACATCTTAGCTTTTATTTTATTATTTAAGGCTCTCTAGACTAGTGAACGATATAGACTTTCTCATTCCCTTGGCACCATTTCAGCTGCCTCACTGAAGAGAGGTTGTATATTACATATATGTTTCATGATTTTTAAATGAACTGTCCTTGAGTAAAATAGAGCTCCTAAATTAAGAAAATGAGAAAATTTGGAAGTAATGTGGTATATGACACTGTGATATCAACGTATTTCTATGTCTGTTTTTCTTCAGTTTGTTAGTCTTATATAGAACCGAATATTGCTTTATAAAATTATAATTTTCAGAACTTTCAAGAAAAAATTTAAAGAGCAGGTAAAATTTTTGTGATAATATTGTGAAGGAAATAGGCCTTGACTTGATTTTATTAAAAATCAAACCGCATTAAGAATTTTTAAATTATACTTCAACAGGACGTAAAATATGGAACTATGTCATAATTTATGAGTATGTATCTATTTAGATTCTACTAATTTTAAAGTTTTATTAGGAGATTTAGTCTACAAAATTAAATAGGTGAAAGTTTTTCCTTTATCTTATGTGATACCTGCATTTTTCATCAGCAATATTCCATCAGCATGTATGCTTTGTATTGTTTAAAAACAGTACCTTGTGCCTGTAAGTAACCTATATAAGTGGATTGAGAGGCTGATAACAATAAAAGATCCTCTGTTCTTATGTATACATCCCAGTCTGGGAAGGTATCTAAAATTCCATGTGGTATTTAGATTATTATGTCTCCAGGAGGCTCTTTTAATGTAAATAACTGGAATGGATCATGTAAAAGTTATTAAATGTTTTGTATGGTATCATTACCACAGAAGTTGCTAATTTTTATATGAATGGTTATTATAGATTTTTCACTCAGAAAGCAGATATCTAAATTAAAAGACCTAAAAAAACCCATAAAACCCTAGAATGGTACTTTGTAAAATACTGTTCAGGGTTTAGGGAGCCAAGAGAAAGTTGGTCTTGATGAATAGCTGATAGATTTCTGAGGGTTTTGATTGATTGTTTGTTTTGGTAGTTCGAGGGTTTGAACTCAAGGCCTTCTGCTTACAATGGAGGCCTGAGCCATAGGTATGTCCCTGATTTCTGAGGCTCTTACATAGAGAGATCACATCATCAAAACTGAATTTTTAGGGAGACTTATTTGTTAAGGGTTTGCATAATACAGAACTACTTTACTACTGAGGGATTAATAAAACTTTGCTCATTTTGTTCTGCTTATGTCCCTATGAAGTAAATAGTCTATCATTATTTCATAGCAGGGAAACCAGGTCACTGATTATATTGCCAGCAAGTGACATTTTTTGAAGATTCAGGTCCTGATCTCTCATTCTCTCTCTATAACTGAAAGATCAGTTGAAAGGCCATGATGGAGTTTGCTGGGTACATTGCTATATCTTTGACTTTGCTAGTTCTGAAAATTAACCAAATTCTTATTTTGTAAAACAGTGTTCCTTCCAACTAAGGAGTTTTTCTTGGTTTATCTATTTGTCTAGATAAGTTTTCTTAAATTGTAGGCTGTATAAAATTCATAATAGCCTAATTATTCCCATCTAGTAATTTTTTTTATTTCATTCAATTCTTTTTTAGTATCTTAGGGGAAAATGTATTTATTAACTTATTTAAACTTACAGATCTCAGGAAGAATTTTAGACTCCTTTAAATAATAGTACTTTCAATAAAAAAATATAAAAGCTAAGGAAAAAGAAAAATACCAGTTACTGTTAAAAGTGGCTATAAGGGCTGCTATAAATGTTAATACCAAAATGAACTTAGAAATCATGTGGCTTACCTCTTATTTTATAAGAAACTGGGCTCCAAGGTCATAAGAACTAGCATTAAGAAATTTTCTTATACAAATAATGTTTAAACTTTGCTTTAAGTATCCTGCAATAAAATTGAATTGTGGTTATCTTTTTCTAATTTATAGAAATAATGCAGTTAATAGGCACATCCCACCTTTAAATATGTTTGTAAATTTTTAAACATTAATGACTGCTATAAATATTCCTAGCTACTCAGGAGGCTGAGATCTGAGGATTGTGGTTCACAGCCAGCCCAGGCAGAATAGTCTGTGAGACTCTTATCTCCAATAAACTACCAGAAAACCAGAAGTGGTGCTGTGGCTCAAGTGGTAGAGTGCTAGCCTTGAGCTGAAGAGCTAGGAAACAGCACCCAGGCCCAGAGTTCAAGCCCCATGACTGACAAAAAAAAAAAAAAAAAAAAAAAAAAATATATATATATATATATATATTAAAATTTTAACAAAAATCTGTATATAATACTAATTCACATATTTGGGGTTTTTCCCTGTGTGAACTTACAGTTATGATTTTGTGTATTTAGTTTTTTAGTATAAATTTTCTTAATGTCTACTATGTAATAATGAGATATTTCTAAGATAGTGGCTCTTAAGAACTCTTCTTTCAAAGACTTTTGAAAATTACTACCTCATAATACTAAATCTCTGAGTTATCTACTAGCATCTTCTCACATTAAAAATGTGTTTCGTAAGTAAAGTTCTTTCACTTCTACCATTTGAGAGATGATTTACCTGTCTTCGAAGAATACCATTCCAAAATAGCACAATAGTTTCCCTGAGCTTACTCCTCCTCTGTAATGAAATCTTACATTCTTTGGTCAACATTATCCATAAGCCTTATACCCCACTGCTCTTGGTAACCACCACTCTACTCTTTGCTTGTGTTTTCAACTTTGTGTAATTCTAATTAACCCTCAGAAATCAATGGCTTTTCTGTATGCCAACAATGAAAAGAGCACGGCTGAAATCAGGAAAGCAAATCCTTTTGTAATAGCCCCTCAAAAAATAAAATACCTAGGAATTAGCTAAAGAAGTGAAGGACCTCTATGATGAAAACCTTAAAAACCTGAAAAAGGAAATCAAAGCAGAACTTAGGAAGTGGAAAAACCTCTTATGCTCCTAGATTGGAAGGATCAACGTCATGAAAATGGCAATACTTCCCAAGGGTATCTACAAATTCAATGCAATAGCTATCAATATTCTAACCTCATTCTTCAATGAAATAGAAGAAGCAATCCAAAAATTCATATGGATCAATAAAAGACCCCAAATAGCAAAAACGATCCTTAACAGAAAGGATAGTGCTGGAGGAATATCAATACCAAAGTTCAAAGTCTACAACAAAGCCATAGTAATCAAAACAGCTTGGTACTGGCACTAGAACAGACCTGAGGACCAATAGAATAGAATTGAAAACCCAGAAATGAGCCCACAGTCCTAAAGACACCTAATCTTCCATAAGGGAGCTAAAAACAATAGAATGGAAGAAAGACAGCCTCTTCAGTAAATGGTGCTGGCAAAATTGGTTAATCACCTGTAGAAAACTAAAGCTAGATCCTTATATATAACCCTGCACCAGAATCAACTCCAAATGGATCAAAGACCTCCGAGTCAAAGCAGACAGCCTGAAAACATTATAGGAAGGAATAAGAGAAACCCTAGGTCTTCTTGGCACAGGCCAAAATTTTCTTAATAGAGACCCAGAAACAACAAATCAAAGAAAGGTTGGACAAATGGGATTACATGAAGCTGCAGAGCTTCTGCATGGCAAACAATATAGCTAGCAAGATCAATAGAAAGCCCATGGATTGGGAGAAGATCTTCACTAGCCATACAACAGACAAGAGTCTCATATCTAAAATATACTTGGAACTCAGAAAATTAAATCTCCCCAACAACAAATCCTCAAAGAAACAACTGCCCAATAAATAAGTGGGCTAAAGACTTAAAGAGAAACTTCTCCGAAGAGGAAATAAGAATGGCCAATAGACACATGAAGAAATGCTCAACCTCTCTATCCATAAAAGAATTGCAAATCAAAACAACATTGAGATTCCACCTCAGCCCAGTTAGAATGGCTATAATCAAGAACTCTAATAACAACAGATGCTGGAGGGGATGTGCCAGAAGGGAACCTTACTGCATTGTTTGTGGGAGTGTAAACTTGTTCAACTACTTTGGAAAGCAGTATGGAGGTTCCTCAAAAGACTCCACATAGAGCTCCCTTATGACCCAGCAATCCCCCTTTTGGGCATTTACCCAAATGATCACAAACAAGAACATACTAAAGCTACCAGCACAACTGTTTATTGCAGCATTATTTACCATAGCTAAGATACGGAACCAACCCATCAGAAAGAATGGCATTGCCCCATTTGTTAGGAAATGGAAAAGACTTGGAAAAAATTATATTAAGTGAAGTAAGCCAGGCCCAAAGAAACATAGGTCCCATGGTTTCCCTTATTTTCAATAACTAGTATATGTCTGGGACAAGCAGAAACGGTCAAAAGCTATGTACATATGACCAGATAAGATGATGTTAAGCTAAATGAACCCCAAGATAGGGACACAAATGGTTTTTTTTTCTTTCTTGCTATTGTTTCTAATGTATTTATAATGTACCATGTGATTTTTTTGTTGTTGCTTTGTATGTTCCTCCCCAACGGTATAACCCCTGTTTTCACTGTATTTGATTTCCGTGCCCTTCATCTTGTATATACATTTTTCTAATTTGGGGAGGGAAGGGAAAAAAACAAAATGCTTAAATAGAGATACAGGTTGATCTATTGTAACAATGAGATGCACAAGACACTCTGTTAAAAAACCAACTTTACAGTTTGAGGGGGGACGGGGGTTTGCAATGCTTGATAGGAAATATGCTCATTGCCTTGCTCATGTAACTATAACCCCTCTGTAAGTATTTTTACAATAAAAATGTGTTAAAAATAAGTAATACCCACTGAACATAATAGCATTAAATTATATTAATAGTGCATTAAATCAAAATTAAAACAAGAAAAAAAGATTATCTAGTACTTATTTTTTTGTTCCAAGCTCATTTAACATAGATCCTCAGATTCGTGTGTGTGTGTGTGTGTGTGTGTGTGTGTGTGTGTGTGTGTGTGCGCGTGTGCTCGCGTGTGCGTGCGCGCGTGTGCACAAGCGGGCTTGCGGGTATGTGTGTGTGGCTTTGTTTTACCCATCGTGGGGCTTAAACTCAGGGCCTGGGTGCTGTCCCTGAGCCTCTTTGTACTCAAGACTAGCATCCTACTATTTGAACCATGGCACAACTTCCAGTTTTTTTGAGTAGTTTATCGGAGATAAGAGTCTCATGTGGACTTTTCTGTGATCCTCAGATCTTAGTCTCCTGAGTAGGTAGGATAAGGCGTGAGCCACCAGCACATAACTCAGGTTCATCTGTCTTGAAACAAATAACAGGACTTCCTTCTTTTTTTCTTAGGCTGAATGCTTTTCCATTGTGTGTGTGTGGGGAGGGGTACTGTATTTTCTGTATCAGTTGACACTACTTAGGTTGATTCTGTATCTCACCTATTGTAAATAATCTTGAACTATACATAGGCGTATAGATGTCTGTGACATGTATATAAACCTTACAGATTGCTAGATCATATAGCAGTTCTATTTTTAATTTTCCAGAATGCTCCATACTGTGTTGCCTGTACATTTCCACCAAACAATGTGGATGGATTCTTTTTCTCCTCATCCTTGCCAGCACTAATTATCTTTTGTCTTTTTGATGATAGCATTCTAACAGATATGAGATGATTATTCATGCTGATTTTAATTTTCATTTCTCTGAGATTAGTGATGTGTTTTTTCCCATCTACTTATTCATAAGTCTTCTTTTTATTAGGTTTTCTGTCTCTCCTTTTTTTTTTTTTCAGTACTGGTATTTGAATTTAGAGCCTTAGACTTGCCAGGCAGGTGATTTACGATTTACTTTATACCCCAGCTCTCTTGCTCTTATGTTTCAAAAATAGGGTCTCACTTTTGTCTGAGCTGGCCTCTGCTGCATTCCTCTTATTTATACTTCCTATGTGGTTGAGGTCATAAGCACACACCACCACACACAGCTCTTTATTGGTTAGAATAACATAAATTCAGATTTATCAACATTTACAATGTTGATCTGGAGAAGATAGGGTACTTATTAGAAGAAAATCAGTAATTTACATTTGTGGCTCTAGAAATGTATCACAAAAAAAGATTGTTCCTAATGATGCTGACCCAAGATGTTCTGATGTTAAAATATTCTAGTACAGTCGATTTTCCAGAGTTCAAGTAAGAAAAATTGTTATGCTCATTCTTTCCAAAGTGGAAAGCTCATTTTATTCATTTTAAAACAAAGATTGAACTTGTATTCTGGTACATCTGAATCTACATTTTTACAAGTTAGAGACTATGAGTGTCTATTTGAGAAATGTTATGGTGTGAAAAGATGCTTGAGCTTGTTCAACCTTGGTCTATTAGTTGGTAAAACGTTTTTACCCCTTGGGCAGGTAAAATATATCATATTTGGCTTTTTACTTTGTGTTATAAGAAGCAAAGTATCTAACTTTCTAGGATTTTTGCACAAACCATCTTAAGTAATATTTCAGAGATATTTTTTTTTGGGGGGGGGTCCGGTTGTGGGGCCTGAACTCTGGGCCTGGGCGCTGTCCCTCAGCTCTTCAGCTCAACGCTAGCACTCTACCACTTGAGCCACAGCGCCACTTCCGGCTTTTTTCTTTTTGCTTATGTGGTGCTGAGGAATTGAACCCAGGGCCTCATGCATGCAAGGCAAGTGTTCTACCACTGAGCCACCTTCCCAGACCCTATTTCAGAGATCTTCTGGAAAACCAAAGCACTACATACATATTGGCAATGATGGCACTGTTTGGTTCCATAAGTCACAATGGGACTTTTCAAAGTTTCAAACACTTAATTTTACTGTCTTTTTTGTTATCCTGTGCCCCAACTAGGATTCTGATTAATCTTTTGTTCACTAATGCTTTCTATATGCTGGGCACTATGGTAGACATAGAAGATTCTGTTTCTCTACTTCTGACAAAGTCATAAGTAGTGGAGGAAAAAATGTTTTTTTAAATTATATTTCAGTGCTTTTTTGGTAAAATATCACTAAATATCACCCAAATCATAATATAGAAAAATCCATAGTAATCCTCAATTATCCAGGGCAATACTATCAACTTACTACAGTGATGTCACTTCAGTAGCCAATAAGCACATGTAGCTACAAGCTCTTAAAGTAGTAGTCATGTATAGGCTTGGGTGAGTGGGATGCTTTTATCTCTGGCTAAGGAATAATGTTCATCAGCATTGTCCAGTTGCACTAGACCATAGGAGCCTAGCAAGCTTCCATATAGGCTAATAAGCTCCCAGTGATTTTGAATTGAAAATACATTATACAGTAATTTCAATAATTCTATCTTGCCTACAATGAGAACTTAAGTTTTTTTTTTTTTTCTTTTCTCCTTTGTAACATCATAGTTTGGACCAGAAAATCCCTTTAGGACACAGCAAATGGCTGCCCCTAGAAATATGCTATCTGGATATGCTGAACCAGCTCATATCAATGATTTCATGTTCGAACAGCAAAGAAGAACTTTTGCTACATATGGTAAGATTATGATAAGCATTTGACTTAATTAGAAGTGTGATTTTTTAAGTACAATAATCTATTTTACCTTCCAACTTGGTAAGAAATGTACGCATTATCCTGCCCATGTAATTGTAACCCCTCTGTACAGTATGTTCACAAATAAAATTAAATTTAAAAAAATTAAAAAAAAATTTTTTTAAATAAAACAACAACAAAAAATTTATTAATCCTTCAATAATGGCAAATATATACCTTTTTATATACGTCTATAAATATTTATACAAATGGAAAGGTGAATTAATATTTCCAGCTACTATTTAAAATCCAATTATATTCTGTGTGCTGGAAATATACTCTATAGAGAGAACAGAGTTTTTTCTGTCATTGAACTGCTTAATAAGCACTTGTGATTAGATGTCCCCCGTAAAAGGATAGAATTAAGAGATTACATTTTTTTATCTTATACTCTAGTCAATCTTACTCTGTTTCTCAAATCTTATCTCTGAAATATTTTCCCTTGACCACTAAAGGAACTCAGAAAATAGAATAGCAACAAATTCATGGGTAACATTATCATGTGCTACCAAAGGTGGGATTTAAAAAAAATTAATGTACTTGAAGGCTGGTCACATATTTGATTGAGTACATCTGGAGTGTGTGAATGTCACAGTTAATGCTGTATACTACTAAAAAACGCAGAAGACTTCGTTGACACTTCCATGACACTTCCATTGTTTATGTAAGGATTCTCCTTGTCTAAAATAATGTACAGCATAGAAAAATCAACATAGTTATATTATGAACTTATTTATTCTAGTGGATACTATAACAGACACTCAAGGAATGAGGTTTTTTCTAGACTTTAGAGGAGCATATGTAACTATTGAAGATAAAGTAAATAAAATAAATAAAGTAAATAAAGAAGATAAAATAAAACAAGAGGGAAAAAGTCTAATTATGTTTATTCTGATATCTTAGTTTACAGCAAAAATAAGCATTTACAATTTACAAAAAAAGATACATTTACATTTGGCTTTTAGCCATGAGTTTAGGAATTGGCTTATTTTACCAGGCCCAAAGAAACATAGGTCCCATGGTTTCCCTTATTTTTGCAATAACTAGTATATATCTACGACAAGCAGAATAGGTCAAAAGCTATGTACATATGACCATGTAAGATGATGCTAAGCTAAATGAACCCCAAGATAGGGACAAAAGTAGTTTTATCTTTCTTGCTGTTGTTTTAATGTATTTATAATGTACCATGTGATTTTTTTTTGTTCTTTTTTATGTTCTTCCCCCATGGTTTGGGGAGGGGAAGTGAAATAACAAAATGCTGAAATAAGGATACAAGTTGACCCATTGTAACAATGAGATGTACAAACACTATGTTGAAAACAAACTTTACAACTTGGTGGGGGCAGGAGTTGGGGCAGTAGGGAGGGAAGGGATGGTAGGGGAAAAACAAAGAAGGAGGTAACAGTACTTGATAGGAAATATACTCCTTACCTTACTCATGTAACTATAATCCCTCTGTACAGTATTTTTACAATTAAAAAATATACAAAAAAAATCCCCCCAAAATAAATTGGCTTATTTCAAAATAATAATAAAAAGAAATGCAGTTGTTTTTTGCCTCTCCTAAAAGGAAGTGGTAAGCTCAGACATAGGGTGAACTACTTAGAAGAGTGAATGTGGAACTATACTATATTAAGCAACCTGGAATAAATGGAGAAGCCAGTTGAAAAACCAAGGCAGTCATGGTGTGCCTCCTTTGTAATATTTCTTACAAATGAAGCAGCCTCAGATTTAATGCCTTTTCTATTGTCTGAATAGTATAGCTCTGTTTGATCAGGTTATAACTTTCTATAGAGAATTCTTATTTTGACTTATATTTTAATCTATCTTGTACTAAGGAGATAGCAGGTCAATTCAGTTTTACCAAGTGTCACGTTAATAACTCTTGGATATGGCTATTGGAATATAGATCAATTATTGGTCCTATTTTCCTTATTTTTATCTTTTTTTACCCCACCACCTTGGTACTAGAGATTGAACCTAGGGCCTTGTTCTTCCTATTTTAAGTGTATAATAGTTTCAGTAAATGATTTCTGGAGGATTTTTATACTGTAGTACATTTGGTTTACTATAGAGCCCGCCTTAGAGTCCTTCTCAGTGAAGACAGCGTGATGGCTATGTCACTGGCTTCTGTGTGTGGTGCTTCTCTGTCACCACAGCCCCTCTGTGGTCCATACGTTCTCCCTGGCTGCTACCTTTTCTATGTTTCCTAAGTTCCTGTATGTTCTCTTGCTGGTTTCACTTGGGGCTTAGTGTGTTTTTCCCCCCCTGGTTCTACTTTTAATCAGAATCTTCTCTATACCAGTCTAGAACTAGAAAATAAAATGTCAGATAAATACCTTTAGTCTCACTATAGTCATTATTGATATATTGTAACTTCATTGTTACCAACTGGTCACACTTTAAAATTTTTAAAAAATATGGTATCTCATAAGGAATAATTCTTCCAACTTGTTTTACCACTACTATGTATGTATAAAAGCCTAATTCCTCTTCACCCAAGATCCAACAGGCTGTTTTCTCCTTTATTAGATATCCAAAATATTATTTCCATTTATTTTCATTTGATTTTACTAGGCTACTAATGAGAGTGAAGGTCATTTTATATATTTGCTATCATTCCTTTGCAAATCCTTTATAGTTTATCTTAGAACATTACTATTGATAGTCTTAAGTATAATAAAAAATTATATAATTATAACTATTTAAATATGACTACTAGAAGTAAGACATTAACTCAATTAAAAAGGTAAAAGGGAAAATAAACTTCAGAAAGACAGTATTTCAGAACTATCATGCAGATATATTTATTTATTTGAGATATGGAACAAAACTATTTGGACTGGAATTCTATAGTGTAAGTTAGCTCTTAGGCTATCACTGGCATATTTGGAGTGGTATGTATGGGCTAAATACTTAATTCTCTCTCTGTAAAAGGAAAATGATGGTGTCTACAATCACCTGGTATGGGAGGCAACAGAAGGGATGATGAAAGTGGAAGTAAAAGATTTTCATGCAGAGGATGTAAAACAGGAGAAAGGCATATATTCCTTTCTTATAAGTCAGACTGGCCAGATGAACCAGGGAAGTGGTGCTGATAGACACAAGAAGGACCAGGCACCCATGCCCTTTTTTCTTTTTTTCCCTCAGCTAGCCCTCCAAATATAGCCCACAGTTCCACTTACATAGATCTAAATTTTCTTTCAAAGTTGAATTTACATTTTTGGTAAGTTTATATGATTGGGGGAGGAATTTATAATACAGGGTATGTTGGTCTGCATCTTATGAGCTTTATGAAAGTCTCATCTTTAAAAATTATATACAGAGGGGCTGGGAAGGTAGCTCAGTGGTAGAGCACTTGCCTTGCATGCATGAGGCCCTGGGTTCGATTCCTCAGCACCACATAAGCAAAAAGTAAAAAGCCAGAAGTGATGCTGTGGCTCAAGTGGTAGAGCGCTAGCTTTGAGCTGAAGAGCTGAGGGACAGCGCCCAGGCCCAGAGTTCAGGCCCCACGACCAAACCCCCCCCCAAAAAAATTATATACAAAACACTATTCTGTACATCAAAGAAGTTAAATCTAAAATTAGTTATGGAACTTGGACCTATGATTTCAGAAATTCTACTCCATAGCCCCTTTTCTGCCATCCACCTCTCCCCTTGGGCTAAGAACATATTCTAGGGGTTGGAGGCATGGCTCAGGTGGTAGGGTGCCAGCCAGTGAGCAAAAGTATCAGATACCAAGTTTGAGTTCCCAGATCTCCTCTTCCCAAAAAATAACACATATTTTAATGCTGAAAAAAACATGCAAATGAACTAATAGCCAGCTGGTTGGTTCTATTCTGGGATAGCACAAGGGTGAGCTGAACACCTACATCTTTAACTGGTTTTAAATGTATGTTTCATGACAAATCTTTTGCTGTTCCCACAAAGAAATTCCCTTTAATCTTCATATGAAAAATAAAAATGTCAAAGATACCTATGAGGACGTGCCCTTTTAAAATATGGGCTAAGCTGAGTATACATGGCTGGCATCTGTAATCCTAGCTACCCAGGACTCTGAGATCTGAGAATTGAGGTTCAAATCTCCAGTTAACTACCAAAAAGCCAGAAGTAGAACTGTTGCTCAAGTAGTATAGCATAGCGCTAGCCTTGACTCAGGTACAGCTCCCAGGTTCTGAGTTTAAATCCCAGAACTGGCACAAAGAAAGAAAAATATAAAACAATTTTAAAATATAGGCTAGTGCTTTTATGTGTTTTATGATTGTTCATAGATTGTAGGCCATTGACTAAAAAATGACCTGGTCTCAGTTGTGAACATGCTGGATTAATTTATTGTACTAATATATCCACTTGAGAGAAAAAGAAACTGATTTGAGTTTATTTAGGTATACTTTCTTTCTCTGAGTTCCCATGGACCACTGAAGAACACATTTTTTTTTAATTGTATTTTATTTTATTTGAGAACATACTGTACAGAGGGGCTACAATTACATGGGCAGGATAATGCATACATTTCTTACCAAGCATTGCAGCCTCCTCCTTTGTTTACCCTTCACTTCCCTTCCCCGCCTCCCCCCACCCAATTTTACCCCCCTCCCCCCACCCAATTATACCCCCCTCCCCCCCCCCACACCGACATTGTAAAGCTGGTTTTGACATGACATTTTGTACTTCTCATTGTTGCAACAGGTCCACCTGAATCCTTAAACGACTTGTTTGTCCCCATCTCCTCCACATGTTATACTGACATCAAATATAGTGAAAGCGGGGGTTACACTGTGGGGGAGGGACATACAAAGCAACAAAGAAATAATCTTATAAATGCGTTAGAAACACATGCATGAAAGAAACGAAAACATTAAAATACATATTTAAGGGTTCATTTTCCTAACATCACATTATCTGACCTTTTCCGCTTGACTCATACCTATACTAGATATTGCAAATAAGGGAAACCATGGGACCTATGCTTCTTTGGGCCTGGCTTACTTCACTTAATATAATTTTTTCCAAACCTTTCCATTTCCTAACAAATGGGGAAATGTCATTCTTTCTGATGGAGGCATAGAATTCCATTGTGTATATATACCACATTTTCTTGATCCATTCATCTACTGAGGGGCATCTGGGTTGGTTCCATATCTTAGCTATGGTAAATAATGCTGCAATAAACATAGTCGTGCTGGTAGCTTTAGTGTGGTCTTGTTTGTAAACATTTGGGTAAATGCCCAAAAGTGGGATTGCTGGATCATAGGGGAGATCTATGTGAAGTCTTTTGAGGAACCTCCATACTGCTTTCCAAAGTGGTTGAACAAGTTTACATTCCCACCAACAATGAAGTAAGGTTCCTTTCTGTCCACATCCCCTCCAGCATCTGTTGTTGTTAGAGTTCTTGATTTTTGCTGTTCTAACTGGAGTGAGGTGATATCTCAATGTTGTTTTGATTTGCATTTCTTTTATGGCTAGGGATGTTGAACATTTCTTCATGTGTCTATTGGCCATCCTTCTTTCTTCTTCAGAGAAGCTTCTCTTTAAGTCTTTCGCCCACTTATTTATTGGGCAGTTGTTTCTTTGAGGATTTGTTGTTGGGTGGTTTAATTTGAGTTCCAAGTATATTTTAGATATGAGACCCTTGTCCGTTGTATGGCTAGTAAAGATCTTCTCCCAATCGGTGGGCTTTCTATTGATCTTGCCAGCTATGTCATTTGCCCTGCAGAAGCTCTGCAATCTTATGCAATCCCATTTGTCCAACCTTTCTTTGATTTGTTGTGCTTCCGGGTCTCTATTCAGAAAATTTCGACCTGAGCCAAGGAGACCTAGGGTTTCTCCTATTCCATCCTGTAATGTTTTCAGAGTGTCTGCTTTGAGTTCAAGGTCTTTGATCCATTTGGAGTTGATTCTGGTGCAGGGTGATATATAAGGATCTAGCTTAAGTTTTCTACATGTAGTTAACCAATTTTGCCAGCACCATTTACTGAAGAGGCTGTCTTTCTTCCATTCTATTGTTTTAGCTTCCTTATCGAAGATTAGATGGCTATAGGTCTGTAGGTTCATTTCTGGGTTTTCAATTCTATTCCATTGGTCCTGAGGTCTGTTCTTATGCCAATACCACGCTGTTTTGATTACTATGGCTTTATAGTAGAGTTTGAAATTTGGTATTGATATTCCTCCAGCAGTGTTCTTTCCGTTGAGGAGCGTTTTTGCTATTCGGGGTCTTTTATTGTTCCATATGAATTTTTGGATTGCCTCCTCTATTTCCTTGAAGAATGAGGGTGGAATTTTGATAGGTATCGCGTTGAATTTGTAGATAGCCTTGGGAAGTATTGCCATTTTCACGATGTTAATCTTGCCAATCCAGGAGCATGGGAGGTTTTGCCATTTTTTAAGTTCTGTGTTGATTTCCTTTTTCAAGATTTTAAAGTTTTCATCATAGAGGTCCTTCACTTCTTTGGTTAAGTTAATTCCTAGGTATTTTATTTTTTGTGGGGCTATTACAAATGGAGTTGCTTTCCTAATTTCAGCCACACTTTTCTCATTGTTGGCATATAGAAAAGCCATTGATTTTTGGGGGTTAATTTTATAACCTGCTACTTTGCCAAAGTTTTGAATCAGCTTGAGTAATTTGGGAGTGGAGTCTATGGGATTCTTTAAATACAAGATCATGTCATCTGCAAAGAGGGAGAGTTTTATTTCTTCTTTCCCTATTTGGATCCCCTTTATGTCTGCATCTTGTCTTATTGCTGTAGCTAGGCATTCTAATACTAGATTGAAGAGAAGTGGAGAGAGTGGGCATCCTTGTCTTGTTCCTGAGTTAAGAGGAAATGGCTTTAGTTTTTCACCATTGAGTATAATGCTGGCTGTAGGTTTGTCATATACAGCCTTTATTGTATTGAGGAATGTTCCATGGATTCCTAATTTTTCCAGAACCTTCATCATAAAGGGGTGTTGGATCTTGTCAAATGCTTTTTCTGCATCTATTGAGATAACCATGTGGTTCTTATTCTTGCTCCTGTTGATGTGATGAATAATATTAATTGATTTGCGTATATTGAACCAGCTTTGCATCCCTGAAATGAATCCTGTTTGATCATGGTGTATGATTTTTTGGATGAATTGTTGAAGTCGATTGGCCAAAATTTTGTTGAGAAGTTTTGCATCAATGTTCATCAAAGAAATGGGTCTATAGTTCTCTTTCTTTGATGAGTCCCTGCCTGGTTTTGGGATGAGGGTTATGATGGCTTCATAGAATGTGTTCGGTAGTGAGCTTTCTCTTTCAATTTCATTGAAGAGTTGGAGGAGTATTGGTGTGAGCTCTGCTTTGAAGGCCTTGTAAAATTCCGCTGTAAAACCATCTGGTCCTGGACTTTTCTTAGCTGGGAGGTCTCTTATTGCTGTTTCTATTTCAATGCTTGATATGGGCCTGTTAAGCTGGTTTAACTCATCTTGGTTTAGTTTTGGCATGTCAATATTTGCTAGGAAAAGGCCCATTTCTGTCAAGTTCTCAAACTTATTAGCATAAAGTTTTGAGAAGTATTCCCTTATAATGTTCTGAATCTTGGTTGTTTCCGTGGTGATGTTTCCATTCTCATCTCTGAGTTTATTAATTTGGGTGTGTTGAAGAACACATTTATATATGTAGTAACTTCTGTGAATGACTGGAGGAATACAATAGAATATAGAATGATTTATGAAGTAAAAATGCATTATGTTTAAGACTAGAAGAAAGACTCATCTTGCCAAGAATGACGTTTTCAAAATAATAGTTAAGAGCTAGGAAGGTGGCTCAGTGGTAGAGCGCTTGCCTTGCATGCCTGAGGCCCTGCGTTCAATTCCTCAGCACCACATAAGCAAAAGAAAAAAGCCGGAAGTGGCGCTGTGGCTCAAGTGGTAGAGCGCTAGCCTTGAGCTGAAGAGCTGAGGGACAGCGCCCAGGCCCAGAGTTCAGGCCCCACGACCGGACTCCCCCCCAAAAAATCAAAATAATAGTTAACATTTTATATAATTGACTTCTTACCTTACTTCTTAATTTAATAATTAATAATATCCAAAAATGTAGCACCCATTACCAAAAGGAAAGTTTCTAAGTTTTTGAACAAAATTTTGTCGATATTTGAAATCTGACTTTGTGTCTAGAAAGGCTCTTAATAATGTGTTATATCTACTGTTAAATTCATCCTATAAGATATTTCTTATTTTGCTGAAGTTATCATGATTCATAACTGAAATTTGGGTTAGTTGATATAAGTAGAAATGGAATTTAGAAAAGATGGATTGACCCTCAAAGAGACTTTTTGTAACAAGGAAGGAAAATGTGAAATGTATATATATAGTAATAAAGTGAATTGTAAATGAGAACATGGAGTCAGTCATTTGCACTTTTTCCTCTTCTAGGTTATGCATTAGACCCTTCATTAGATAATCACCAAGTATCTGCTAAATACATTGGCTCTGTAGAAGAGGCTGAAAAAAATCAAGGTAATTATTTGAAATAGTTCATTTTAAATATGTTAATATTTAATATATGTATTATAATTAGTGTCTTAGAGTATCAGTAGAAGAAAATATAGTGTAGTGTTATTATAGTTTAGAGTTTGCTTTTACCACCTAGCTATGCTGTCTTGCAAGGAAGAAGTAATATATATCTCTGGGTTGTTTGAGTACCTAATACTATGTAGGAATCCTTCAGTAAATTACAATTCATATATAAGTGGTTTCAGCAGATGATTTCTCAAGACTAAAAAAAATCAGGCTACATTTAGCACAGCAGAAAATTTTCATTTTGCATGTCTGTCAAGATTGTCTTCAGGAGGGGTACCAGTGGCTCATGCTTGTAATCCTAGTTATTCAGGATTGTGGTTTCCAATCTGAGTAGGAAAGTCCATGACATGAATCTTTTCTTTCTTTTTTCTTTTTTTTTTGGTTGGTTATGGGGCTTGAACTCTTGGCCTGGGTGCTGTCCCTGAGCTCTTCAGCTCAAGGCAAGCGCTCTACCACTTGAGCCACAGTGCCACGTCCAATTTTCTGGTGGTTAATTAGAGATAAGAGTCTCACCTAGTTTCCTGCCTGGGTTGGCTTTGAACCATGATCCTTAGATCTCAGCCTTCTGAGTAGCTAGGATTGCAGGCATTAGCCACCAGCACCTACTTAACCACCAAAAAGCCAGAAAAGGAGCTATGGCTCAAGTCATAGAGGGAAGTATTATCCTTGAGCAAAAAAAAAAAGCTCACGGATAGTGTGCAGGCCCTGAGTTCAAGAAAGATTATTTTTGAAAGGTTGTTTTGATAGCTTAGTCTGAATATTTTTTTCTAAGATGTTCCTGCTTGAATCTTTATTTTTATTTTTATTTTTTGGGTGGGGGTTGGGGTAATCCTAGGACTTGAACTCAGGGGCTCTATCCCTGAGCTTCTTTTTTTTTTTTTTTTTTTTGCCAGTCATGGGGCCTGAACTCTGGGTCTGGGCGCTGTCCCTCAGCTCTTCAGCTCAAGGCTGGCGCACTACCACTGGAGCCACAGCGCCACTTCCAGCTCTTTCTGTTTATGTGGTGCTGAGGAATTGAACCCAGGGCCTCATGCTTGCAAGGCATGCACTCTACCCCTGAGCTACCTTCCCAGCCCCCTGAGCTTTTGCTCAAGGCTAACACTTTACCACTGGAGCCACAGCCCCATTTCTGGCTTTTTTTTAATTTTTTTTTTTTTTTTAATGTATGTGGTACTGAAGAATCGAACCCAGGGCTTCATGCATGCTAGGCAAGCACTCTATCATGAAGCCACATTCCCAGCCCCAATCTGAAGATTTTTTAAGTATATTTTTGCTCATGTTTATTTTGTACTTATTATACAAGAAGACAAAACATAATACTCAGAACTAGCAAAACTCATGAGAACATTAGAATCCTACATATAAAAGCCACTAAACAAAGAACATGCTAGTTGCACAAGGACCACCCTGTGTGATCGAGCTTTCTTCTGTGTATGAGTTTGACTATTGTTGAGGAATTTTAACATGCTTTTGTTCTAACACAACAGCCTAAAGGAAACTGATTTCATTATTTTTTTTCCTTTAAGTTAAACCACACTTAGTTAACTTTTAACCATGATACTTGTAACCCTTTCTTTTTGCAGTCTGAATAACTATCAATAGTGTGCCACTTCTTAGTAATCAAGTCAAAAATCTCAAAATCATCATCTTTCTTCATTTCTTTACACAGTTTACACAAACTTTTCAAAACAGTGTAGTAAAGAAAGATTTCCCTCTCACACCCTCCCACTCTCCCAGCCAGGAGGTTGAATCCCTTTCTGTTTTAGCATGTTGGTATATGTGGCAGATTTCATACATATTTTCTTTGGTTTAGAGTTTGAGCACTTCCACAGTTACCTTTCTTTATATATGTGCTGATATTTATAAAGAAACTACACATTTTTATATTTCCTCTTTGTTATTGATAATATAGGTTTAACTGTCTTTGAAACTGGCCAGAAGAAAACAGAAAAGAGGAAAAAGTTCAAAGAAAATGATGCATCTAATATTGATGGTTTCTTGGGACCATGGGCAAAATATGTGGATGAAAAAGATGTAGCTAAACCTTCAGAAGTAAGCTTTGATGTTTTTCGTTTGCAGTTCAGGTGTACACTGTGTCTCTATGAAGCATATCTATACTAATAAACTTGAGATTTGCTTAGGGAACCAAGTGACTCATCAAAATTTCTCTGTTCTAGTTGACTGAGAAAATACAATAAAATATTGGTTTTCATTGCATTATTTTTATTTGCCCTTTCTGTGCTTTGTTTTCTGTACTTTCAAAAATTAACTTAGAATCTTGAATATTTTAAAATAAAATTTAATAATGCTCTTAAGCTACCATACTAGCTGTTGTTTTAACTTCATTCAGGTGGTAATTACAGAATCAGCTTTTCTGAGTTTACTTATTTTATTCATAAATTTCCAACTTTATGTTTTTTTTTCAAAAAACAACTGTGAAGTTTATAAAGTAAAAGAAGAAGACTTCACCCTTCCTTTCCTCCTGCTCCCTATATAACCACTGCTTCAAGAGTCAGCAATACTCTAGGTCCTGAGTGGACAAGATTAAGAAAAGCCTGTCCTCATGAGATAGATGCATGTGTTCTAACTGCTCCTTATATCTCTAGTACCTAGTTATGTGCACATGCCACTATTTCTTGTTATTATGAATATAGATTTACTACTCCTCCCATTTTCCCTCCCCAGTTCTTCCCAGAAACCTTGGTCATACTCCATGATTGTCATTTATATCTTCATGACTCAGTAAAAGCTGTTTGCTAAAGAACAACATCATGTACTAAAATACAGTTCCTTTTTGGAACCAGCCTTTCTGATTGCCTTGTCTTTTCACTTGCACAACTAACATCACACATGTATGAACTTTATATAAAAATCAATTTAAAATATTATGCAGTATCTTAGGTGTGTAATGGCACTTTGGAATCTATGGGAGAGGTAATCAATCTAGGGCTGGGAGAGCTAAGATTGTTACCTCAAAAGACACACTTGTAGCCCTTGTTTCACAGAAACGTAGACCTCATTATAAAGAATTTATTATCAGCCTTGAACATGAGAGGGTTCTCAGACTTTAATTTTAAAGTTCATACCTCCATTTTCTTAGGAAGAACAAAAGGAATTGGATGAAATTACAGCAAAGAGGCAGAAAAAAGGCAAACAGGAAGATGAGAAACCTGGGGAGGAAAAAACAATCCTACATGGTAAGATTGAAATATTTTTTGTGTTTCTGCACTTTCATGAAAAACATTCATATTTTTCCTTCTCTGATCATAAAATACACTGTCATCTTCCATAAGGATATTAAGAATAATTATGGAGCAAGGGAAGATGTGACACTGTCCCAAAAGAATTGTACTCATTACCTGACTTATGTAACCATAACTCCTCTGTACATCACCTTTATAATAACAAAAAACCAAAAATTTAGAAAAGAATAAGTATGTTTAACACTTCACAGCCCAAACAGCCCAAACACAGCATAGCTGCAGACTCTTCTTTGTACTAATAAAGAGCAAAAAGTAACACAATTAATGATAGCCACAAAAAAAGTTTGTTGTAGAGTTAGTGATTTTTTTTTCCAGTAGTAGGATTTGAACTCAGAGCCTAGAACTTACTAGGCAGGTACTCTACACTTGAGTCATGCCCCAAGCCAGCCTTTCTTCCTATTTATACTTTCCACATAACTAGGATGACAGGCATGTACCACCACACCCAGATTCTCATACTTACTTTGACTTTTGGAACAGGTATATATTCACCAAAATAAATTACAAATGTTCTAGAATGTACCCATTCATTAAGAATTACATTTAGGCTGGGTGCTGATGCCTCATACCTATAAGCTTAGCAATTTGAAGCCAGCCCAGACAGAAAAATGAGCTTCTTACCTCCAATTATTCACCAAAGAACTTGAAATAGAGCTGTGGCTCAAGTGTTAAAGCAGTAGCTTTAACACTTGAACTTTGCTTACTCTAATGTTTTGTCACATCAAAGATATGGCTTCACAAGCTCCAGTTTTATGTCAAGGATGCTTATTATTATTGTTATTATTATTATTATTATTATTATTATTATTATTATGACTGGTGCTTCCATTCATGACAGCAATAATAGCCACATGGCTTGCATACCCACCTTGCCAGACATGCTACTACATGCTGTATTCACACTGCAACCCAAGATACCCATATGACTGACTATAAGGTTTATGGTAAGAATGGAAGAAGACCAATGAAAAGGAACCAGAAGAGCATAAAAGCAGAAAGCCAGAGAAAATAAGATATATTTTGTTATCCTTCTTATTCTGTTCTGCTTCTGATTCTCTACCAGTGACTCACAAGTAATTATACTGCAGTGAATTCTTTATTCTATATCACTAACATGTAATTGTGTGTGAAAATTGTGAGAGAGAGAAATAGAGATCATATTTGAAAATTTAATACTGTCTGGTATTTTGGAATTCAAAATACTACTTGTTAAATGATAGCAAGGATTTGGCCACTAAATTTCAGCTAACTCATGATCTTGACATCGTCAGAGTCACTTGCTCTATGATTGGAAAATTTGTTATCATTTTAAGAATGCAGATTTCCTAACTGTGGCTTACATTTCTTTCTTTACCTTCTTGTTTCAGTTAAAGAAATGTATGACTATCAAGGCAGGTCCTACCTTCACATACCTCAAGATGTTGGTGTTAACCTGAGGTCGTCTGTACCACCTGAAAAGTGTTACCTTCCCAAAAAACAAATTCATGTGTGGTCTGGACACACAAAGGTAAGCAAGTTGGATGTTTCCATTTTCTGTAAGGTTATAATAGTGGAGCCAATGTAATGTTTCAGTATGAGTGTGGTAAAGTTGGTAAAGACAGAAAAGTTAAAATAGAAAAGGAAAGTCATCATATTAAAGATAAACTTAAGTTAGGCTTTGGAGATACCTACCCATAACAGTCACTCATTAGTTAATCAGTTTTGTTTTGGTTTGGTTTTTTTCGAGAAGCAAAAATTTCATTTTATTATAGTACAAGAGCTGTGACTGATGGGGAGGTATAGATGTAGCAGGTACCTATTGCCCTGGTTAGCATCGTATGCCCATTCTGATAGCCATGAATGTGCCAAAAGTGCCGCCACTCTGCATCATGGTTTTCCCAATGCCACCTATCACCTCCCAGTCCCTCATTCCAATCCTGACACAGGAAAAGGTGCCGAAGAACGCTCCGGCCACTATGCCCAAAGTGCAACCCATAACAAAGCCCATATTCACATGATAGAAGCAGCTGGGCAGCAACTGCCCATAGGGACACAGGGCCACTGGCATTTCGCCCTGGGCTTCAGTCACTCGGCGCCTTAATCAGTCTTCAAAAGCCATCTGATTGACCAGAACATAAGCATTCACACTTCCATGTTCTGCCCTTATTGTAGCCTACCCTTTTCCCACAAGTCTCTGCCACAGTGGGGCATCAAGTCAGTGTCAAGTCTCCTCATGAAGCCAAAGGAAGGCTAGAGATTAGATACCTCTTTCCACAATCTGAAGAGATATTTCAAGTAATGCAGAAATAAGACACATGAAAATTTGAAATGTTAATATTCTTTTTCCTCCACACAATTCCAGTTGTTAATTTTCAGCTCTTTACGGAGAGCAAAGAAATTATGGAAAAGAAGGGAGAAATGTGAAGTATTAACAATTTGATCAACTCAGGATTCCTCTGGATGAGGAAGTCAAAATTAAAAGTTAAAAAAAAAAAATCTTCAAAAGCTTAATGTCAATAAAGCCTGCTGTTGGAATACTAATGAAGGCTATTCTGGGACATAATGCTTGGAGTGAAGAAAAATAGCAAATTAGGTTGCTTAAAATTTTCTGTCTTCCTTATTTTCAATTCTAGTCAATATTTTAAATGTTTCTGGGTGATAATTGCACTTTTTTACAGGGAGTCAGTGCAGTCAGATTGTTTCCTCTCTCTGGCCATTTATTGCTGTCTTGTTCCATGGACTGTAAAATTAAGGTGAGTTGGCAGTAACAGAATGGGAGTGCTGTAGCGCTAGTACTTTGGTTAAATCTGTTCAGTTAATTATAAATAAATTTGAGGTTGTTAGGTAATTAGAGGCTAATTATTTTCTCTTAGGCCCTCTGAATACAGCTATTCATGAACAACTTCCAACCTTGTAGATTCAAATGTGGTTGTGTGGTCCATTTGGCTAGACTGTTTTTAAAGCTTAGACAACTGATTAGAATGTAATCCAATCACTTTGGCATTGGGCACATAAATATTTAATCACTAATAATGCATTTTTTATAGAGGTTTTAGATATGTAACTGAGTTCTTCACTGTTTAGAATTGTCTGAGGTAGATAGGACACATGGTAGAGACCCTAGTTTTTAGCACGTAGGTAGTGTAGTTCATCCTTTCTCTTCTGAACACTACAAGCACCAAGCAGTGTGACTGTTCCTGGCCTCTTCCCATTTCAGTAATCAGTGAAGCTATGGTTTTACCTTCTGTTCAGCTGTAGAATATATGGTAGAAAAAATTTAGTTGGCAATCATATCAACTTGAAGCCCTGAAAAAAAAATGCAAATCTGAAATGATAGTTCATATCTTTTTGTGTATTCTCTGCATCTAGATCATTATGATGGTTCAATAAATACCAACCCTATAATGTGCTTGTGGCTTGTAAGTTTTGATCGTTAAAGTCTTAGCCTTTCTAAATAATTGATGAATATTAGCAATATGTAAAGGCAGTTTCTTTTGATGACAACAACCATTTAGACATTTTTCACTAACAGAAACATTTTATCTCAATTAATCTCTAATTGAATCATTTTATAGTAAAATTTCTTATTTTCTTTCACTTGTATTTTATACATATGATGTTAAAATTACAATCTCTCTGACCAACTAAAAAAGTGTAGAGTTCAATTTCATTCACTTCTAGAAGTATTTATTAAGTGCCTACAGTGCACAGGGGCTGAGGATAGAAATTATGAAGTCACTGTCCCAATCTGTTAGATGATCATTTTATTCTGGCATAAGTAGTGATTATACTGACAGGCCCGAGGTACAGGTAGATATTCTGGTTTCAAAGAGGAAGCATGCCTCGGCAGGAAGGCTAAGCAAACAGGGAAGAGTATTGTATGTTTGAGAATAGTGAACATAATGAATCAGCATGATGTATGCTAAAACCTATAACAGTTTTGTGGTTGCCAGAGCATAAAATCGAAGGAACAAAGAATGATTGCAGCCATAGGCAAGGTGCCTGGTCCCAGGAAACCTTGCCTGGCCTGCTATGGGATCCAGGATTTGATCCAGTTGGCAGTAAGGGGCCAGGAATGGTTTCAATTTTAGAACACTAGCAATATTGTCAAGGATTAGATTTGAGAAAATCTAGGAAAAAAAGCTCATTCTGCAGCTTCGCTTAACTATGGGATTATGAGATTATTATTTTAGTAGAAATTATTAATTTCATGTAACTTCTGTTATACTTGTTGCTTCAGAAAAGTATTTTTAAAAAGTCAGTATCAAAATGTTAAATACATGGCAGAACCACCTGAATAAACTTGATCAGTAGTTAAATTCTCTTGATATTTTGATGTAAAGATTTTTTAAACTATAGTATGTGTTCCAAATAATATCACATAAACTGACACTGGTCAGCAATATTTAATAATTAAATCCCATGTATATACACAGATACAAATACATAGCAAGCATACAACTATTGTTATTGATTACTTTAAATTAAATTTAGTATCTCTGGGGCTGGGGGTATAGCTTAGCATGAATAACGCCCCCCCACATAATAGTTACGTGTGATTTTTTTTTTTTTCTCCAGCTATGGGAAGTTTATGGAGACCGGCGCTGTCTGCGAACATTTATTGGTAATTCTTTCCTATCTCTAACTCTATTTAGGGAAGGTTTTTTTCATGTAAGATAAAACCGTCTATCATAATTTTACTTCCCTGATAAGTAAAGTGCTCATAGTCTTAAGCTTAGTCTAAAAGGAGTAAATCTCCCCAGGTAGTGAGAACAGTGGAAGCAAAAGTGGTATGAGAAATCGTGCTGGTTTTGGAGAATCTCTGAGGCAGAACTGCCAGGACACGTATTCCAGGCAAAAGTGGAGAAACAGCAAGAGAGAAGCAAGAGTGTAAAGAACCTTTCGTGCCACTAATAAAGGGTTAGACTCTACCTCATAGCAGTGAGGAGTTATCACACAGCTCTTTCAGGAAAGTAGCATGATGGGAAGCTTACATAGAAAAACCTGGAAGGTGCTTTAATAGAATAAACTTGGAAGAAAATGAATTAATTATTTCATTGGTATAGACTCTTACAAGGTAAGAATCTAAACCAAACCAACAGAGAGAGAGAAGGAAGCATGTGAGTAATGAGAGGCAGGAATCTAGGGTTATCCTCAGGTGGCTTGGCTGGGTGAATGGTAGTGCTATTCACTGAGAAGGCCATGTGGGAAAATGGTGAGGTTTTAGACTCATTGGATCTCAACTGCTATGAGATGATGATGTAAAATTGTTCAGTAAACAATTGCTATTGTTCAGTAAACAATATCGAGCTTTGAGGCAAGGTTGGGAGTTGGCAGCTAACGAAAAAGGGATGAGAGGGAAAATAGCCGTGCAACAAACTAAATTTTTTCTGGTAGAAAAAGGTTTGTTGTGAAGTTACTCATTCCAAATTTAACTATACCACATTGAAACACTGATTATAGTGACTATGTTGAGATTAAAATGGGACTCTGTCCTGCTGTGCTTTACTAACATTTTAGGCTCTTCATGCAAATAAATATAGTCCAAGATGCCATATACTCTATATCAAAGCTATTCGGTGGGGAATGAGGTGTCTGTCAGATGTCATGAGCATGATTCCCACCTGCCTCCCTGTTCCAGCAGATCATTTTCAGTGGAAAATGGAAATTCTCCTAGTTTAGGAGATGATAGTAGCTATGAATGGGACTCCTGCTGGAGAAAAGGATACTTAATGGTCATGGCACATACTTCTGACTGGAGTTCCATGCAGGGTGGGACATAGTTGACAATTTGTTCCATACTCATTTGCATGGTTGTCTCATGTTTGGGCATGGGAGAGATAGTGAGAAATAGCAAAGTTTCTGCTTTTGTTTAGCCATGTGTGTTTGTCCCTAAAACTTTCTAGAGTTGATTGGACAGACAAGATTGATTTCCAAGTAAAGCATAATCAGCACCTTAAAGTTAATTTAGGGTCACAATACTATTGTATAACAAAATAGGATTCAATGTTTTCCAAAATGCTTACTGTCTTAAATATTACCTCAGATTCTGTGAACTTAAGTAATGTGATCACAGAAATAGGCAATTATTGACTTCAGCCTACATTTTCCTGGACCTTAGATCTAGGTTTCTGTTTTCACTTCTAGCCAGGTGCAATCACAATTAACTTTCAAAATGTCAAAATTGGTCTATTATATCTCCACAAAAAGTACTTGCTAGTTAGTCATCAGTTGCCTACACTGCTTTTAAGAGATTGCCATGACAAGGATTTAAAAAAAAAGAAAAAAAAATGTTTTCTTGGTTCTTACCAAAGTGGTATCTATCAAAATCATCCATGGAGCTTCTCAAAGGAAGACAAACAGCCCACATCTATCTAATAACAGACTGTCAATAAATCAGGAGGTGGGGTTTTAGTGATGGTGAGTCATAGCTATCCTTGGAACTACTGTTTAATGTTGTTTCTCTTTTATGGTTTCTATGAAGATGCAATACTTTATCTCACTGCCATTGCTGTTGTCTCTGTCTTTAGGTCACAGCAAAGCTGTTAGAGACATCTGCTTCAACACTGCAGGAACACAGTTTCTTAGTGCAGCCTATGACAGATATCTTAAACTCTGGGACACAGAGACAGGTAAGAGTACACTGCTCTAGTGCATCTCTAATTTCTACATTAGTGTTTATACATGAGACAGGAAAAGTGGTCTTCTGTGACAAAATGGTATCTTCTCACACCACTGACTATCAGCTGGTATCTCTAATATGTGTATGGAGTTGAAACTCAGCTGTATAAGTAGGTCTTATTTCCACCCCCACATAATTTGCAAAGCAAACATTGATGCACAACAAGTTTAAAATATCCTATAGACCATCTTCTGATTGATCTCTTTGTTTCCCTATGTCACTTAGCATGGTCCATTACACTTAATAGAAACAATAAATGTCTGAAGAGCAGGATTAAACTTAATTGCTCAAATTGATAATGTAGGTGTAAACTCACAGGGACCAGTTTTATGTGTGCATACCCATAACTGCATATTAGAAAACATTCCTGCTATCCTAGCACTCAAGAGACTGAGACAGGAAGAACACAAATTTAGAGCAACCTCTAGGCCACATGTCAATATGTGTCTAATATAACTAAACAAAAGAAAAAAATAATATATTTATTAGACATTATGCTAAGCATTTATATGTACTATGTCATTCAAAATTAATATAATTTCTTAAATACATACTAATATTACAATATAGTTATGGAAACTGAGGCTTAAGGTAAGTTCCCAGAGCCACATATTTGGTAAGTGGCTAGGGAAGTTGGGCTTAAACCTAGGGCTCTCTGATGCCAAATCCGTATTCCTCCCTCTTTATCAACAGTTCTCAAGTCTAGCTTATACAGTATAGTCAGCTAAAAACCTTTAAAGTTACCAGTGACTAGATGTAACCTCAGAGGTCCTTATATGATTGGACCAGGCTGTGGACTAGGTGATTCTGCCATGTAGCCATGGCGAAGGCTAACCTTTCTACAGCTCTTTTAAAATTCAAGCTGCAGTGTGGGGTATAGTGGCTCACACCTGTAATCCTACCTACTCAGGAGCCTGAGATCTGAGAATAGTGGTTTGAAGCCAGCCCAGGCAGAAAAGTCCCTGTGAGACTCTTATCTCCAATTAACCACTTAAAAACTGTGGCTCAAGTGGTAGAGTGCTAGCCTTGAGGATAAAGAGGCTCAGGGACAGAGTTCAAGCCCCTCAACCAACCAAAAAAAAAAATCAAGCTACAGTATAAAGTATGTAAAGTTCATACACATTACAGTGATTTTTTTTTTAATGGCAACCATATCTATGAGCTTGCTTTAACTACCACCAAGATCTAAATATGGAACACTTCCAGCACTCACTCAGGCTTTTTATGCCTTTTCTAATTTTCTTTTGCACCCACTCCTGGTAACCACAGTAACTACTCCCTCATCACAGATGCATTTTGCCTGTTCTGAAGCCTCTGATAGATGGAATCATAGCATATTTCCCTTTTTTTGTCTTAAGCTTTTTTCATTCCACATAATATCTAAGATTCACTTGTGTGACTTATACCAATCATTTGTTTTTTTAATTGCTCAAAATATTCCACTGTATGAATGAAACCATAACATATCTATTCAACAATTGATAGTCTAAATTTACTTTTGAAAAAATGATTTTGTGTGTGTGTGTATGCATGCGCTAGGCCCAGAACTGAGTTCCTAAATACTGACACTGAGCTTTGTTGCTCAAAGCTAACGCTATTCCAGTTGAACCGCAGCTTCCGTGTGTGTGAGTGTGTGTTTGGCCAACTTTGAATCACAATCCTCAAATGGTCAGCCTCTTGAGTAGCTAGGTATGAGCCAGAAATGTACTCATTACCTTACTCATGTAACTGTAAACCCTCTGTACATCTTAACAATAAAATAACATTTAAAGGGGCTGGGAAGGTGGCTCAGTGGTAGAGCACTTGCCTTGCATGCTCGAGGCCCTGGGTTCGATTCCTCAGCACCACATAAGCAAAATGAAAAAAGCCGGAAGTGGCACTGTGGCTCAAGTGGTAGAGCGCTAGCCTTGAGCTGAAGAGCTGAGGGACAGTGCCCAGGCCCAGAGTTCAGGCCCCACGACCGGACCCAAAAAAAAAAAAAAAAAAAAACATTTAAAAAAATATTTTAACCATTAAAAATTTGTGGAAAGGAACAGTAAAATACAAGCAAATATATTAAACTTAATGCTACTGTCCTCTTTTCATGGTCTGATTTATTTTCCTTACTTAATTTGAGTCTTTGTTTTTAGGACAATGTATATCAAGGTTTACAAACCGAAAAGTGCCCTATTGTGTCAAATTCAATCCTGATGAAGATAAGCAAAATCTCTTTGTGGCTGGGATGTCTGATAAAAAGATTGTACAAGTAAGTCTTTCTGAATTATTTTTAGTTAAATTCCTGAGCTTTAAGTGTATTGGAAATGTTTGCTACTTTTTATTGATGCTTGGTACTTGGGAGAAAGCAGTTAATGCATAGAAGAAGTATGACTTATTTTTCCCTCTCAACCTGAGAAAATTATGTCATTGTTGATTTGTCACTCCACTTCTGTCTTTAACTTTATTGTTCGTGCTTGTACAGTGGGACATTCGAAGTGGAGAAATTGTCCAGGAATATGATCGGCATTTGGGTGCTGTCAACACCATTGTTTTTGTGGACGAGAATAGGAGATTTGTGAGCACATCTGATGATAAGAGCCTTAGAGTTTGGGAGTGGTAAGTTTTCATCAGTAGAAAATCTGACTTATACACAGCAAGGTATTTAAAATTTGTTAGACAAAGACAAGACCAATAATGTGCAGCCATTTGAATATTTTCACATCTGTGATTCTTACAACAAGGATCCTTCTTCAAATATAACCTGGGCACCAAATTTTATGTAAACTATTTTAGAACATGTGTACAATATATTGTTTAATGTCCTCAGTTTGGAAATTAAAATCTAAGCTTCCTACTCTTCACAGCCTTTGGATCTTCTTTCCAGAGGACATGTATTTTAAATTGCTTTTCTTGTAGTAGTAATAATAGCTATTTATTGTGCAAGTTACTCTCTGTCATCACCCTTGTACAAATATTTGCTTGTTGAATATAATCAGAATATGGTGGTTTATTTTGCTTTCCTAGAGAAGAAAACAATTTTCCTAAAGTCAAGAAATAGCAAAGCTAAAGTGGCGCTGTAGCTCAAGTGGTAGAGCGCTTGCCTTGAGCTGAAGATCTGAGGGACAGCGCCCAGGCCCAGAGTTCAAGCCCCATGGCAGACCAAAAAAAAAAGAAATAGCAAAGCTAGTTTCCTTTAGTATGATAGGTCATGTTTTATGATTTTGTTGCAAACAAATACATGATAAACTTTTTGTTAAAATCAGTGTTTGGATGGAGCTCAACTTGTTTTCATAGTTATGAAGCATAGCTTAAGAAGTGGCTACGACTTTGCAAGGACTAGAAAGTGTCTTCCTTCTCCCAGAAGTTATGCTTCTTTAAGGAGAGTAGGCAGTCTTGAGGATAATTGGCCAGTTCCTCCTAAGACTGAATTCTTTTGCAGTGATTGGGCCCTAACTATTGTCAGGACAATTTGGATAATTAAAGATGTAATATAATTTAACTGAAATTTCTCCCACACTACCACCATTATACCCCTTCTGGTTATATCCAACTAGTTGCCCATGCTGTATATGTAATCTTAACATACAGTGTTATCCTTAAGGTCGGTCCATGGTTTGAGATGCTTTATAGCTAAGATCTTCTTTACTACAGAAATGGTGCTTCTTACCAAGTATCTGATATGAACACCAGGTTTTATATAAACCATCTTAGTTCATGTGCACAGTATTCTTTTGTTTTTGAGGTAATTATAGTTCAATTACATTAAACATTTCAATTCTATTTTAAGATCCATTTTAAATGTAGAATGGTATAAAAGAAATTGGCAAATATTTAAGTGTTATACCAGATACAAGGCTTAATATCTCTCTTCTACTTTAGAACTTTGGACAACAGTGTTTGCTTTGCTTAAATCAATTTGATATAATGTTAGCTTTTTTTTTCACCTCTGATCTTAGGAAATACTCTTATAGAGACATGGTACTGTTTTGTTAGAAATTATGAACCTCCTTTAGATTTTCATTTAACCATTAAGTACGATTCATGTAGTCATTAATGACATAGCATTTATGAAATTTTTTCTATATAGCAGTCCTTATGATGTGCTTTTTTCCCTGAGCTCTTGATTTAATATGCAAAGCAGTCTTACAAGATAGGTATGTTTATCATTTCCATTTTCTATATAAGTTACTAAAATAGGTTAAGTGATTTGCCTAAGGTTATTAAATAGGACTTGTGAATGAGTCAGAATTCAAACTTGGTCATACTGATTCCAAAAACTTGGAGTTGATGATATTATGTCTAGATAGATGCATGAAGGAACTGGCTGGTGAAGAAGAATGTTGAATTTAGTTCAGTTAGTGAGAGAGCAATAAATGTGAAGCTCACTCTTGCTTCAAAAGCAAATAAGATTGTGTGCATGAGAATATGTATTTCTGTATCCTTCCACGAGGAATTATAAAGTAAAAGTATGTGACTTCATTAAAAAAAAAAAGCAAATAAGAAACAAAAACAGCTGGGATCCTCAAAGCTCTCACAGATACCCCTAAGAGTATGACTAGTGGTACCCATCATCTGGCAGCTTGCAGAGATGAATGGAGGCCTTAACCTTCTCAAAGTGAGAGCTTACCTCAGCAGCAAGGAAGGCAGCACTGGAGCCTGTACCCAAACCATCTTTACTAGACCTGTGTGTCCTGTACCTGCTTTGAGCAGCACAATGATACAAGAACACAAGCCAGAGGAAACTGGGCCTTGTTAAGCAATACTACTGTGCCAACAAAAGGCTGCAACTTAGTTCTGAAGGAGAATTGGGAGTTATGTATTCAATAGCTAACTACATGAAATGTCATAGACATGTCTATTCCCAAAGATGTTTATTTGGTAATATATTTTAATAGAAAATTTTAAAGTTTGATAAATATTACATTTTTATTTTAACAATTTCATAGACCCTTGTTCATTTTTTTATGAATTCACTTCCAAACAGATTATTTGAAGATGAATCCCCAGTTTATTATACTGAATTACAGTACAATTAGAAAATAGTGTTGTGGTTATTAAATTTAACTATGACTAGCAGACATTTTTACTAAAAGTAATGAAGTTCATGGTAGTTCAGATTCAGTTCAATTTAAGATTCATTGAAATAATGATCCATTTGATTTTTTTGTTTATGGTTAGGAAAACACTATTATAAACCTAGAAAATGTTCTTGCTTCAATCTGTTTTAAATTGTTAGCAACTAACAATAAATATGAGGACAAAAACATGAATTTCTTTTAGGTCCATGTTTACCATGGCTGAGAGTGGTACAGGGTTGGAGACCTGACAAAAGTTATACCTTCCTTTTTATACCTGAGAGCTTTTTCATCTCCTCCTCCTAGGTAGTATAGTAAATAGATGGAGTATATTCTTACATGGAGCCAAATATTCATTGTTTTTTAATAAAAGTATTGAAACATGAGCCCTACCTTGAAACTGAAATTGCTGCTTGATATCCCAGTCATCAAATTCCATTTTGTACACATTACTGTAAAAACTGTATTTAGTTCATGAGAATCAGCAATATCAACTCCTTTCAGAATTACGTAATTCTTTTTATTGTGGAGAATAGTAAAAATGAAAAGGTGCCTAGAACTTTTGATAGTTCTAAATTTAGATGACCCTTTTTGCATTTTCTTTTTCTTTTCTCATGGGGCTTGAAACCAGGCCCTGGCCACTGTCTCTGACCTCTTTTGCTCAAGACTAGAGCTCTGCCACTTTGAGCCACAACACCACTTTCAGTTTTCTGGTGGTTAATTGGAGATGAGTCTCACGGGGACTTTTCAGCATAGGCTGGCTTCAAACCATGATCCTCCGATCTCAACCTCCTGAGTAGCTAGGATTACAGGCATGAGCCAGTGACCTCTTTTTGCATTTTGTTTTTATTCTTTTTTTGGGGGGGGGGGGTGTCCTGGTTGTGGGGCCTGAATTCTGGGCCTGAGCCCTGTCCCTCAGCTCTTCAGCTCAAAACTAGCACTCTACCACTTGAGCCACAGTACCACTTCCGGCTTTTTACTTTTTGCTTATGTGGTGCTGAGGAATCGAACCCAGGGCCTCATGCATGCAAGGCAAGCGCTCTACCACTGAGCCACCTTCCCAGCCCCTGTTTTTATCCTTTATTTCACTCACTTTTTTTTTTTTTAGTGTTTTTTCCCCCCTGTACCATAAACTTTCTAAATGCTTTACATGTAGAAGTAAATAGTCTAGGTACCAAGCACTTAATCTTCATGGCCCTGGTTATTATTTCTAGAGAGGTTAAACCAGCTCTCAGGTGCCCACAGTGCTGCCTGTCATCCATTTACATTGCCAAGGGCATTAGAACACCGGAAGCTGCAGGCAGGGTGATGAGTTGAGGTTGGCTGGCAGGTGAAGTAACATTCGCTATAGACTTGCTCAGACATCTTGCCTCTGCTACTATGGTACATTTTAAGATGAATTCATTATTAAAGAACATTTAGCAACAAAAATTTTAACCTAAAAGGCCAAAGCGTAAATCTAACTTTTAGAAAATAAAAATCTCTGGCACTCTTACACTTTTCATAGGAAGCCATTTATAAAGCAAAAGCTTTAAAAAGCACTGCAGTGTTATTTTGTGATTTTTCCTTTATCCAAGAAGTTTAATGAAAAGTTTTAGTAAACATGTAATTTCAAGAATTGGCTTTTTCTTAGATGCTGTTCTTTTGTTTTGAAGATAATTCTTCTAAAGTTATTTTTGTAAATTACTTGCCCTGATATACTGTTTTTAATTTTTTAATTTTTTTTTAGGGATATCCCTGTGGATTTCAAATACATAGCAGAACCCAGCATGCATTCCATGCCTGCAGTGACTTTGTCTCCAAATGGTGAGTTGTGCATAGAATGTGCTCCTATTAACTGAGCTTCCACGACACAGTGTATTGCTAAGTGTCATAAGAATGTTGGCCACTACCTCCCAGGGTAACTTTGTCACAGTGCCATATTAGTATCAGGACACCTTTTCAAAATTAGAATTTTTTTTTTATGTGAGTCACCTCACCTCATTTTGAAAAGTGAAAATAAAAGAAACAATGACTTACAACTAATATTTACTGAGCATCTAAGGATTTCTGATAATCCTTCCTTTTTTCTCTAGTAATTCTTCCAATGGGATCAAATTCAATAAATCATTCAGTAAGCTCTTCTCTTTGAAAGGGATAGGAAGTTCAGTCACATTCTCAATGAGAATGCCTGAGCAATTCACTAAAAAAGATTTTCTCAAGCAAAAGCAAAAAAAGATAAATATTTTATACTGTTTTCCATTCAATAGTTCATTGCCTTTTAAGAACAAGATACTTCATGCTGCACACACAATGGCATTATATCCATATTATAGCTTTACATGAGGGTATTGAGCAGAAAACCTGAGATTTAGGGACCATTGTCTTTGAAGCTAACTCACATAACTACTGTAAGTGTAGAACAAGGATTAGGAGGCAAAGAATTTGCTCTTCCGTCTGGACATCTACACAGGCAGATCGGTGTCAGTTTTCAATTGTCCTGTCATTCTTAGGACAAGAGCAGCCTGTCTGGATCCTACTTTGATACTATGAGGCAGCTACATTCCATGTAACTTGTTTTTAAAACCAAACTATTTCACATACTATGCCCATCTTGAATAAGATCATTTGCTCACTCAGGCAGTGTTAGGACCTTCCCAAGAATACAGGATGCAAGTAAATACTGTACTTTAAGGTCTAAAAGCTTTATGATGCTTGGGTACATGAAAGCTATGTACCTTTTAAAAACAGTATAGTTTTGTTAATCAAATGTGTCCTTTGGTTATAATCGTGGATTTTTCTCACCAGAATTAATCTTTCCCTCATAGTTAGCCACAGATAGGGAAGTTGATTTTTTCCTCAAAGTTCTATTTTCTATACATATTATAAATTAATTCTACTCAAATATTTTATTTAGCTCCTTAGAATTACTGTATTTACTATTTTGTAAAAAAGCTTTTATATGAGCAATAGTCAGTAGTAATAGGATTATAGGTACAGGATCTATTACTTCAGATAAAAATATCTTTTGCCTGCCAATAACTTATTTTATAACAATTTACAGCTGGCACAGCTTTATTTTCTATTATTATAAAATAATTAGGAGCAAAAAAATGGCAGTGGACATCTTTAAAATATTACTTAATTTTTTATTCTTCCTCTAAAATATCTCATTTCTTGAATTTTACAGGAAAATGGTTAGCATGCCAATCAATGGACAACCAGATCTTAATTTTTGGAGCACAGAACAGATTCAGGTTAAATAAGAAAAAAATTTTTAAGGGCCATATGGTTGCAGGCTATGCTTGTCAGGTAGACTTTTCACCAGATATGAGGTAAGTTTATACAAACTCTTGTATAAATAACAATACTTTACAAGTCACTTTCACATGTATTTATTTGTTTGAGAAACAGGTAATCTGTCAAAGGCAAGCACAAGTTACAAAATTATATTTTGCTTTTCTTTAGGCCCCTCAGTATATCTCCTCATATTACTTAGGCCTTGTGTGCCTTTTAACCACCCAGTAAATCTCTGGCTAGCTACGTCACCAATGCTTTCTCACCCTCTCTCCCTCCCTTTCTCTCTCTCTCTTTTTGTGCTCTTACTATGGCTTGAACTCAGAGCCTCAAGATCTCACATGGCTTGCTTGCTCACTGCTAGAGCTCTACAACTTGAGCCAAACTCCAGTCCAGCATTTTACTGGTTAATTGGAGATAGAGTCTCTCTAATTTAGGAGGGGGAGGGGGCTTCAGGTAGCTTCCAACCTTGTTCCTTTGATCTTAGCCTTCTCAGTAGCTAATGTTAAAGATGTGAGCCACTGGCAACCAGTTTATTTTTCTTTTTACTCTAAGCAAAGCTATAGACTGAATAACCCCAAAATGATTGATTCTATAACTCAGATGAAAGTAACTTTAGCAAATTTATCAGTGCTGAAAATTGAAATCCAGCTTTTGATATTTCTAGGTCACACTAATTGTGAAGCCTGCAGTCTTACTAAGAGTGAAATTACTCATTCATTTCCCCATTCCTAGCCAAAATAAATAGGTAGAAGAAATTTAGAAATCCCTGTGTGTTTAGTATGATGATTAGTACTTATGCTTACCTTTGATTCAGTTTGGGGTATATTCATAGTACAATGAATTAAAAATATAATTAAGAAGGTAATAAAGTCCATGTAGTACTGTATATCTGATGTGTTCACTGGATGTTTTTGAAACTGGTTGTATGTTATTTCAGACTGTTTACACACTGATTGTGATTCATTATGGCCCTCTACAACTCCTAGTTTGTCTAATTACAAATAATTCTCTAACTCACTCCTATAATCTGGGTTACTCAGAAGGCTGAGATCTGAGAATCTCTGTTTGTGGTCAGCCCAGGCAGACAAATTCTCCAGATTATCTCCAATTAACCACCAAAAAGCTGGAAGTAGAGCTGTTTCTCAATTGATAGAACACCAGCTATCAGCAAAAATGCTGAGGAAGAGAAAGCACAGGTCCTGAGTTCAAGCCTGGTTCCAGAAAAATTAATAAAATTTTCTAGGACCACATATAGTAATTCATGCCTGTAATCTTAGTTACTCCAAGGGCATAGGTAGGAGGAACACAGTTCAAAGACAGCTGAGCCAATAGTACAAAACCTTATTTTCTAACTAAAAACAAAAGAATGGAGCTCAAGTAGCAGAACAAGTACTGCCAAAACAATAATAATAATAATAATAATTTCCTACTCTTAGATTGCTAGCTCAATGGGGTGGTAGTTTGGGTAGAAATTCAAATTATAGCCTATCTTATGATTCTGAGTGTTGTATATTTTCATTAATTGGTTTTAATGAAAGTAAAAAGACACATTTTGGTTATTGACCCCCTTTAGCCCTTTAAAATGTTTGAATAATGTGAATTTATTTTTCTTCTGTTGCAGCTATGTGATTTCAGGAGACGGAAATGGAAAATTAAATATCTGGGACTGGAAAACCACAAAACTGTACAGTCGGTTTAAAGCTCATGATAAGGTGTGCATAGGTGCAGTGTGGCATCCACATGAAACTTCCAAGGTCATCACATGCGGGTGGGATGGTCTCATCAAACTGTGGGATTAATGGGAATAGACCTTCAACTACCTAGGATCGTTTTTTGATCCAAAGTCATATTTAACTATATTTAATTATTAAATGTTAGTTGACAACTTGATTTATAGATAATGTTTTCCTTGTATGCCTTATGAAATTGAACCATTGTTCAAAAAAAGTTTGTAAATTTGCCTCATATAATTTCATTGGTAACTTCATTTTGTTCTTTATAGGTGTTATTTAAACAAAGAATGACCATTGACTTTCTATTTGACAAGCCATTCTTGTTGCTGGGCAGTTTGTATTTATCCCCATATGACATTACTGAAAGGATCTCTTTGGTGTCAAGAAAGAACCCCTTCTTGGGTTTGGGATCCAGAGAAAATAATGTATTGAATGACTAAGAAAGATAACAGATATTTACCAGTTCCACTAAAAGGGTGATAAAGAACAGGGATAGTGTAATTTAATATATACTCAAAGAATAAAATCTCTCCCAATTACTGTTCCCAGTACTTTCAGTGGAACAAGTTCTAATCTTTGGCTTCATGAATTTCACGGGTTTTTTTTACATACATTCTATATTTTTAGTTGTAAATCAGTCTTTGATTGCAACATCCCTGAAATTATTAAACAATGTAAAATTAAAAATCAGATACTTCCTCATCAGTGTGCACAGGAAGCAAAGAATTACATTATTTCTGAAGCTGGAATTCGAGAGAATGAGCCACTGTTCTGGATTGATGTTCACTGTCAGTGTGGATGTGGCCACACCCTCAGAAATCACGGCTGGTGTGTCATACACAAATGTTACTCCTAAAATCTCCTCATAGGAGGCAGAGTAGAAAGACATTTTAGCATTCTCATTTTGCTTGTGGATCCAAAAAAACAGAACTTTTTAGGATTATAAAAAAATGAAACCTCTTTCCAAGTATTTAGGGGGAGAAAAATGACACTACAGGAAGATATCTAGAGTTCCCCAGTCTGAGAAGCAGTGACTGTGCTTAAAAAAAATAGTAATAATAATGACAGTATAGTTAAAAAGTTTTAGATTATGAAATCTCAACAGCCTCTTGAGTATAGTCACTAATAGCACTTTAGTCTGACAAGATATTTCTCCTGCTTTACAAATCTATGTTAGTTGTTTAAATGGCTTGAAATATTTCAGAACGACCGTATGATAAAAATTGGCTGATAGCTGTTCCAAGTGCTGTCTTAGAGAGCAAAATCATGTTGAGTGTTGATAATTTAAGAACATCACCTCTGAGGCGTGTGCTACTATCCTTGCAGCACAGGTTTCTTGCCCTTAGAGAGCTTCTGTTTTTAAATTTAAGAACGCCTGGCAAATAGGACTAGGCTTTTTGTCACATATGAATGAATTTCAAAGAAGAAAATAGGAAAAGAGCATAAAAGTGCATAGGCATATTGAATCATAGGCACACAATCATACTGCCTAGCTGCTGCCATTTCTGTATCTTTTGGGAAGGGTGGAATGTAAGAGGAAGGAATTCAGATAAAACATTTCTTTAGTCCCAAGCACTGGTTTTAATAAATGTGGACTATTGAAATGTGATGGGATTTAAACTGTTGTTCAGCACCAATATTGTATATGTTACAAATCATAATTTCTAAATCTGGATTTATTTTTTTGTGTTTTTGACTTTCTAAGCTAAGTAGCTGTATATAAAAGTTTTCTCTGTTTTTGAAAAGATCCTATTTTTAAATAAAGCATTTTTTATATAAAGTGTTGTTGAAGTGTTCATTGTGAATTATACAAGACATTTTTGTAAATGTAAACACTGGAATGATTAGATCAAGCTAATTTGCATCCATTCGACATACTTTTGTGAGAACATTTAAAATCTACTCTTTTGGCAGTCTTTAAGTCTACAACATATTGCTATTATAACCACTATTCTGAACAACAGCTGATACACAATATGTATCTGTAGCTGATACTTAGCAATGGGGGTCAGTACTGGGCATACTCGGCTTCTCTACTGAAATAATCCAAACTAAAATTCAAACTTGGCCAGAAAAATACTTCATTCCAATTTTATTATACAAATTACAAAAATAAAGTTATTTTGTGTGAAAAGTAGATGAAGTCATCGGCTTTAGAAAACATTTTAATACATTGAGAAGCACCAAGAAAATCAAGCCCACTTGATTTTCTAAAGATCTTAAGTGTAATATTATTTTTAAAGTTTAACAATCTCCAAATTTAGGCAGTTTGGGTTATGATTTCATATAAGATTCAAATACCTCTTTCAGTGTAGATAAAAAGCTATTTGAAAATAAGTGTATTACTGACTTTACAAAGTTCCAGCAATCAGATAGTACAAAAAAAAATTTTACTTACAAAATAAACATAAAAGCGTTAGAGATGTAGGTCAGTAGTAGAAGTTTTATCTAATACACACCAGCCCTTGGGTTCAATCCATTTTTTTTGTTGTTGTTAAAAAGAAAAGAGCCAACAAATGTATAGCCAGCACAAAGAATAATGATTAATTCAGCTTGGAGGTATCATATTGTCAAGTACAGATCATCTGTTTAAGTGAGGCCTTCCTTTTATGCTGAGCTTGGCTTCCTGACTTAATCCACACTTGGCAAAACCCAAACATTTAATACTAAGAAATTCAAATTTTGGACTATTTACTAAAAGCTAACTAGGCAGAAATGCTGACAGATAGTCCAGTAACATATTGAACTGAGCCCTGTAAATTCATGGATTTACTGGTTTTCTACCCTATTGTAAATATTACTAGACTTGCAGTCAGTTCTGATAAAAAGTTCACTTTTCCCTGGCTCTCTTCATGTGAAAGTGTCAAATAACTATAAATATTTACATGACAACCTAATATAATGACATCAAACATAACCACGCTAGAAAAAGAGGCAAGGGAGAATTATTTTATCTTTGACTTTCACCTCAGTGTGTGACATAGTTCGTTCTGAAAGGCAGCTTCCGAATCACATCCTCATGTGTCCATTCACCTGAAGAAGCGCAAGTCTTTTTAATCATTTGATAAGAGCATTATTAAATTTGTATTTTTATGAAACACTACCCTTGTCATGGCTAATTAAGCAGATTTATGTCAAAGATATTCACATCTAACTAATTTATCTTCAGGCTAAAGACATATTTTAAGCAAAGAACAGTCATTTAAAAATGCAAAGTGATTGTGGCCTTTCTAAAGCCCAAGTAAAAAATGCCAAGTGCTGGGACTTGATACTTGCCAGAGCAAGTATCCCTCCCAGGCCCTCCAAGACCTTTTCTGGCAACCCTGGGGTCCTTATGTTTCTTCAATAAGCTACTTTTAATTAAATAGATGGTTTGAGTGAAGCAAACCCATGTACCACAGAATTACCCCTATTCTAACAGACTTACAATCTTAGTTAAATGTATTTGTAACTTTTGCCTTATATTCATAGGGAGATAAAAAAGAGTGTCTTTCTGATAAGAGGTCTTAATTTGGTGATGGCTACCAATGGAGGCTGAGCTGGGGTGGGGACCATGCATGGCCTTTTGGGCATCTGACTGAAGTATAAATTCCTGTTCCTAGTAATCGAGAAACTGTGTAATCTCTCAGCGTTTCTTTACTTAAACATCAGGAATATGACACTTTCTTGTTAAATTGCTGACAGCATTAGGAATAATCCATGCAAAGTGGCTGGCACATGGTGAGTTCAAAGTACTAGTAATTCTTGACTTTGTTTGCTTGCTGTATTTTGTATTGTTTTTGTGGTGAGTTCTTGGTGATGGATGTTTTGTCTTCTCACAAGATCTTGTATTGTTTCCTGTTCTCTGCAAGCAAGCACCAGTGCAGTAGGTTGGTCATAATCTGTCCCCTTTTATGCCAATTTATACCAGTACTTCTCACAGGACTTCATCCCTTAGGAGACACTTGGCACTGTCTACAGACATATCTGTCACAACTTAGAGGGCTATCTAGGGGTCAGAAGCCAAGACTGTTCCTAAGCTTCCCTACATGCCCAGAACATCTCTCACGCCCCTGTCAAAGAATTACCCAACCCCAAATGGTAATAGTGCTAAGTTTAAGAAATCTTAACTTTATTGATTGTGATGAGCATATTTCTAGAGACAGGAAACCATAGCAACCATCAGAACTTTCAAACATTAAGTAGGAATAACCATTGAATAGGCTGCATAGTAGGTGGATACAAGTGGGTGTGTTTAAATTTCTAACAGCACATCCATTCTTGTTTAAGATATATATAGTGTGTGTGATGAAGTCAATGTTCTGCACCACCAGTCTAACATAAATGGTTAACTTGCCTTATACAAAATAACTTTCACTAATCAAATCTTTAATTCTCTGTATACCTGTATATAAAAGTTCATCAGACTGGACATTTAAAAGTCGATACATCTTATAGTTTAGCATAAAATATTTACTATGTATATATTTCAGTGTATAAAATTTTATGAAAAATATCTGCAATATAATATAAACAAAACTAGACTGAAGTTAACTTTTCCATGCAAACTCATAGTGTTTAAAATGCTTAACTGAGATACTTTACTGAGCTACCATTTTTCTTCCTTTTCTTTTTCTTGCTTTTTGGGTTTTGTTATTGTTGCTGCTGCTGCTGCTGATGCTGTTGTTGTTGTTGTTGTTGTTGTTGTGCTGTTACAGGGGCTTGGACTCAGGGCGTGGGTGTTGACCCTTAGCTTTTTTTCACTCAAGATTGATACTCTACTACTTGAACCATAGCTCCACTTCTAACTTTGTGTCTATGTGTCTGTGTGTGTGCACACACACATGTGTATACTATGATAATTGGGAGATAAGAGGCTCATGGACTTTCCTGCCCTAGCTGGCTTTGAAACATGATCCTCACTCAGCTCTCAGCCTCCTAGTAGCTAGGATTACAGGCATGAGCTACCAGTACCCAGCTATCCAACTTGTTTTCAGTTCAACAGCTTTCATTATGCAGTGAGTTCTTAAATCAAACATTTTTAAAACCCCTATCAGAAATGTTGGACTCAAGTTAGTGAAATTACCCTATGTATCCTAGTGTGTGTTCATTTCTCACATGAGAAGTGATCATTGTTAAGCTATACAAAAACAAAAAGGCAACCAAGATCATCTGAGAAAAATGTTTAGGCAAGTGTTTCTACAAAGAAAAATCTGGGAGCAGGGATGAACTGTGGCGAAAATCAGGTTTTGATTTGTTTATTCAAAATAGAGAATTTGAATTTCTGTGAACAGAACTGATAGGAATAATTTGATTCTTGACAACCTACATGTTCTGCTGAGGCTGAAGCAGAGGGAATGCGAAAGTGATGACTCTCAGATCCTGCTTTGTGCTTAGTTTCACTGGAAATGAAAGGGATTTAAAGCTGGGTACAGAAAGAATCTTGAAGCTCTTCATAGTCCCTTTTAAGTCCAGGGCAGAATATGGTATCTGAGTTTCCAGAAACCAGAAGCAATAGTTTTTATGAAGCCACAGTGTGGTCTCAGCAAGGACTGAGAAGGAATGACTGAAATTCACAAGGTTGAAAAGCATATTTCTAAGATGAACCAGCAAAATCTGGAAAGGAGCTAAAGTCAAATGAAAGCCCCAATTTTGAACAGTGAACAGTGAACTTAAGAATCTCATCAAACTAGTAAAAGTGGGTTATTTATATACTTTCAGCATTGATGAATTCACAGACTATAGAGACATAATGGGTTTATAAGGAAAAATTATATACATCCCCCACATTCTATTGAAGGCAACAGAACCCAAGTCTGGATAAATGAGGGTAACCATGTTTGTCCCTTCCACCAGTATTAACTAAACACCTCTCACACATTAAGCACCAGGCTATATGCACTGTAAAGACACCACCACAATCCCTGCTTGAGCAAGGATTAGACAGCTAGCTAGAGGGAGGAGTGAACTTGTGACCAGGAGAATGGAGAGATCCCTCTGCAAACATGCTTCTATTTCCATCTCGTGTTCACCCAGCTTAGAGTGTAACAGCTACTAGCATTGAAAATGTCTTTCTTCAAGAAGAGCTGTGGTTTAGACAAATCTTTATAACTGTGAAAAAGCCTGAAATCCTTCCACTCTAACTCTTTGAAGAGGCTGTACCAGAACCGCACCACACTGCTGTCATTGCCGCTGACCTCAAAGCCAGGCCAGTGGAGGTGGATCTCAAAGATGAGCTGTCCAATCTGATCAAGGACATCTTCCAAAATAAGATTCTCCAAAACTTTCCATTCTGCACTTTCCAGATCTGCCTTGAGAACATCAATCTGTAACAAAGCAATGAAATGAGATTCACAGGTTCAATAAATCGCTTAAATATACCTTTTCCATATCATAAACCTCATAGCTATATCCCAAGGCAGCAGAGGTTTTAGAATTTTAGATTTGGAAGTCCTCTTCTCATAGAATGAACATGAATGATATGTCTAAGTTGTGGATTTCAAACCTCATTTTCAAACCACATGTTAATAATTCAGAAATGATGAGATACCAGGTAGAAATCATAGCAGACATCTTGCTTTCTGCCCTGGGGGACATCTTGCTTTCTACCCGAGAGGCCAGAACACATGTATCAGCCTTTCCCTACAACCTGGGTGCTACTCCAACGAACCCAGCTAAGCCATGACAGAATGAGGGCTACCGCAAGGAAGAAGATAGGAATGGGAAATTAATGTTTTGCAACCAATCAAGCTCTGAGAGTCAGCACCTTTTTGATGGCTTTGCATAAGGAATTATAATCACAAAACTTTCAATCCCAGAAAACAATGAAATCAGTCTCCTTATTTCAAAGGTTACATCCCTGTGAAGTGACCTCAAGACTTTTGCCCTTCGAGAAGCTGCCAAAGTCACTAATATCTTGCCTCATGGAAATGACAATGTCTTTGCTGGTTTAGAGAATGGGTAGCCACCAAGACTAATCCAGCTCAGCCTCTTTTCTTGGTGCATATCTGGTAACATTCTCCTATGAGGCTGAAATGTGAGGCTCAAGGTCACTTGTGTGACCTCAGTAGGATGAAGCAAGTACACAGAATTTGCATGTAATTGATTCAAGAGAATAGGCTTTATATAATCCCCTGAGACAGTGTGGAAGATGCGAGTTTCACCTTCTTGCATTAAATGGTACCTTCTGGTCTGAGAAGAGTGAAGATTGCATTCCCAACCCACTGAGAAATTTTAGAAAAAGCTAGATGTCTGTGAACCGGCTTGTGGGCCGATGGTTACCAAAAATCAAAGAGAAGAGAAAAGGTGAAAGGAAAAACCATTCTCTGAAGGATTGACCCCCCCCCCTATTATCTCAGGTGCATACAGACATCAGGCAAGCCACCAGATATACACAGACTGCTTGACACAGGCAGGGCAATCTATCTAAGCCTGGCTGTAAACATTCCATTGTGGGCCTCCACAGCCCTAGACCTAATGGCTTTTGTTAACCTCTGCCTCCTTGCTCAGACCCCATAAAAGCCCTACTCCAACCCCACCTCCCCTGCACAGCCTCCATACATGCAGGAAGGTCTGTGCCCCTTCCTGCTCTCCAATAAACAGTCCAAGCCTGTTGAGAATCAAGTCCAATCTAGTCCTTTTCCTTTCTCTTCTATTTTCATAACATTCTCTATGAAAATAACAGCAAGGGCATGTTCCCTGGGGATATCTACCTATCTACTATCTATTCGTCCATCTATTTTTCTGTGAGTAGATCCCTACTGCCCAGGAACTTACCTGGCTTTGTTTAATCTTAGTGGTTTTAAGCAGAGTGCTCCTGAATTGAGGGTAATTAAACTGCCAAAAGAAATACTAAAAATTTCCACAAAATGTTCTGATTCACATACACCAGCATTTGTTGAGTTAAGTCATGCAGCCAGGGATTTCTTAGATTCCTTACAGATCAACATCCACCAGTTTTCTGTGGGCTTGCATGTGAGGGTCCTGAGGCAAAATACTAAAGGGGCAGGGTAGAGTTGAGGTAGACATTTACTTAGCAAGTGTGAGGCCTGGAGTTTAATCCCCAGCAACAAAAAGAAAAAGTAAAAAAAAAAAAAAAGATAGCAAGAGGGTAGGAGAGATGAAGGAAAACACAAAGGTAAATTTAGTTAGCTTAAAATTTATTTAAAACTGCACTGGTAAGATGGAGGAGTCATACTCTATTGTTTCCAAATAGACTTTAGGTAAATTATCAATCAAATTATAAACAGAAGAGAACAAAATTATTAAGTTAAATTATAGTAAATATGTTTGGCTTGCTTTAGAAATCTGTTTTGTTTATAGTACTGAGGTTTACAGTCAGACACTCTTCTCTTTCATCTGGGCCATATCTCCTGCCCTTGCTTTAGTTTTGTACTTTTGCCTGAATCAACCTCAGACTACAATCCTCCTATCTCCACTTGCCTAGTATTTGAGATATAGGTATGAACCACCATAGACATAGCTTGTTTTTGAGATAGGCCCTGGAGTTGTATACTCTAAGGTATACCTCTAAGGTATAGAGATCCAGTTTTAATATACATAATTCAAATACAGTCTAAAAGAAAAACTATTTTAAATATTACAACACCTCCATCCTCTTAGATTTGGATGACTGAAAAAAAAAATCTCCTTCTTTGACTAGAATTGTATAGGTTGATCAAAATCATTCATCCTAGGGGTACTATGACACCTAGTTACACTATATTTAATCTCTTCCCTATGTTGTGACCCAAGAACATGGACACCCAGAAAGCTGTGAATAAAACATATTTCCCTCTCCTTTGGTACATTTTCTGTTTCTTGCATTACCATTTACTACTTTGCAAATGTGATTTTCATTATTATTGCATAATGCAGCCAGTATCAGTATTATTAAAAAGTACTAAACAGGGGCTGGGAAGATGGCTCAGTGGTAGAGCGATTGCCTTGCATGCCTGAGGCCCTGGGTTCGATTCCTCAGCACCACATAAGCAAAAAGAAAAAAGCCGGAAGTGGCGCTGTGGCTCAAGTGGTAGAGCGCTAGCCTTGAGCTGAAGAGCTGAGGGACAGCGCCCAGGCCCAGAGTTCAGGCCCCACGACCGGACCCAAAAAAAAAACAAACAAACAAAATAAAAAGTACTAAACATTTCTAAATGAGATGTGCCACTTTTAAGATTCTATTATGATCCTAAAAATCATGCAAATGATTATATTGGAATAAAAAAGTGCCAATCCTAATACAAACAAGTTTCTAGAGGAAATCAAGGAACTGTTAATTTCCTACAAACTTTGGGATAAAAGACAACATATTCATGGGTAATAGAGGCTCAAAGATGGTAGATGAAACAAGCCATTTGGTATGATTTCAAAGGGATCTTCCTCAGGCAGACAAATGGAGACAGAAAGAGAATATAATCACAATATTCAATGTACATTTATGAAAATGGAACCAGGTAAGTTGAGGAGATGGGTAAGGTTGGGGGCAATGGCTAGGAATAACAGAAGGGTGACACTGAATATGATAAATTATATTAGCAAGGTACAGGTGGCTCATACCTATAATCCTAGCTACTCAAGAAGCTGAGATCTGAGGATCTTGGTGTGAAGCCAGCCCAGACAGGAAAGTCTGTGACTCTTATCTCAATTAACCACCAAAAAGTAGAAGTACAGCTGTGGCTCAAGTGGTAGAGCTCAAGAACAGCCTGCGTTCAAGTTCCTGCACTGGCACAAAAACCAAAACAAAACATGTATTGTCTCACAGTTGTGAAGTCTAGAAGCCCATTTCTTCCTGGAGACAGCTTTGGGTGTTTTCTGGTAATCTTTGCCATTTCCTGGCTCCCACATCACCTCCATCTTCATATTCTGTTTTCTGTATGACCATGTTTGTGTCCAACTTTCCCCATTTTATAATGACATCAGTCATATTGGATTAGAATCTGGTGTACTCCATGATGACTTCATTTTCAGTAAGTATATCTATAATGACCATCTTTCCAAATAAAGCTACATTCTGAGTCACTAGAGGTTTGCTCTGAAACATATTCATATTGGGGATAGAGGAAGGACTCAGTTGAATCACTAACAACGTTCAAGGCAACCATCAAAATAGACTTTTGGAAGCCAGTGTGTGTTCAGGAGCCAACTTCGAGAGCCAGTACTTCGGAAGTGTTTTGTTAAAGGAATCCAAGGTCTGAGACTGTCAGAGGCAATTACTAATGTGGCTCTGCTAGCCCCCATATCAGCCAACACTGGCAACTACAACCTTGCTAAGTGCCAGACTCAGAGCAAGTCAACAAGCCCCCTAGGCCAATTGAAACCACCAATGCAAAATCTCTTTACTTCATTCTCAGCCATTCAACCTGGCCCAGCAGGTGCAGCCAGAGTCTGGACTTCTGATCTTTTTCACTCTCTATTTACCTGCTTCCTTTCCCTCTTGAATCCCCTCAGGTACTCCACACCCTTAGCGCTACTGCTAAGCTCTACTCAAAATGTTTCCCTTAGCAGGCTTTCCTACAGTATGGCAGATTTTGCCATTATAAGTTGGCTGGCTTTCAAGGACAGAAGAAATAATCTCCACAGTACCTTTCAAGTAAGAGCAAGTCTAGGCATGATAAAGCATCACTCATTGCATTCTACTGGTGAAAGCAAATCATAGTCAACCTAGATTCCAAAGGAAGCCAAAATAAGTTCTAGCCATTGAGGATGGCATGCACAGAGTTAGTAGGGTGAGGGACTTGTTCATGGCCATCTTTTCAGATAATTGGCCAAATCAATCAGTCTTTTCTGGGTGCAAGCAATGCTCAGGAAGGATGAATAATATTCATCAAAATGTTATCAAAGAAGGGATCACTGCTGGATGTCAATGGCTCACTTGTATAAGACTAGCTACTCAGAAGGCTGAGCTCTGAGGATCAAAGTTCAAAGCTATTCAGGGCAACAATGTCCAGGAGACTCTTATCTCAGAGGTGTGGCTTAAGTGATAGAAAGCTAGCCTTGAGCTCAGAAACTGCACCTAGGCCCTGAGTTCAAGCCCCAGAACTGGAGCATGCGTGCATGCCCACGAGCGCACACGCACACACGCACACACGCACACGCTCACACACACACACACACACACACACTCACACACACACACACACACACACACACACACACCATCCCACACAAAGGAGAGAGGGACCATAATTAAAACATGCATTTGCTAGTAGATTAGTTTTCCTTGGAAACTGACAGAGAACCTGGGATATCTGATGGATTAGGATAACTAATAAGGAAAATACTACATTCAGGCATGATGGTACCTACCCCTGTAATCAGCACACTGGTAACTGAGGCAAGAGAAATGCAATTTTGAAAGCAGTCTGACCTTCATAGAGGATTCCAAGAAAGCCCAAGCACATACAAGACCCTGTTTCAAAGAGAAAGAGGAAGAGGGAGAGGGGAGGGAAAGGGAGAGGACAAGAAAGAGTGAGTGAAAAACCTTGCCAATACCTAGCCACAGACCCTAAGTCAGAACCATCCAACAGAGCCTTCCTAAAACCGGCCCATAGAAACTATGAGAGAACAAATGGCCAATTATTATTCTCTTAAAAGTTAAGGCTAGGGGCTGATTCACTTACACAACAATAGACACCAAAAAGAATAGAAACAAAATGCTATTCATGCAAAACTTCTTTTTAAGGGTTAAGTTAGGGCTATGGTGGCTCAAGCCTGTAATCCTAGCTACTTGGGAGATGGAGTCAGATGACTGAAGCTTTAGGCCAAAAAACTTCACAAGACTCCAACCAATGGCTTTCACCCCAGCAACAAGGAAAGCACAAAGGCTGGACTCAGTGGCACTTGCCCATCATTCCCACTGATTAAAGGAAGCACAGATAGGAGGATTATAGTCCAGGGTAGCCTGAGCATAACTCTAAACCTTATTAAAAAATGTGACCAACTTTTTTTCTCTCTCTCTCTCTCTCTCTCACACACACACACACACACACACACTCACACACACACACACACACACACACACACACACACACACATACACACACACGGATTTAAAACTAGGGGTATGACTACTCAAATGATGAATATTTGCTTGATAAGCATGAGGTCCTGAGTTCAAACCATCGTGGTACCAAGTAAATAAGTTAGAAGTTGTTTGCATTGTGTCAAATACTGTGGAATACAAAACCGCAACATCTAGAAATTAATATATACTTACCAAAGTATATATTGTAAAGTAATAAATGGTCATTATTTTAAAATTAAGCCTATAATAAGCAAAAAGAGAAAGAATTTAAAAACCTATAATCCAGTTTGAAAAGTTTTCTCTTGAGCACCTAAGCACATTTTTCTGTGCAAACATACACATAATACACATCACAACATATATTGACACAATTGACCATATATTTTTATAAACCTGAAATTACAATGTTTCCAAATATTTGTTGTTTATTTGCTGTTTTTCCTGTTCTGGGGATTGAAACCTGGGCTCATATATTAAACATCAAATGCTCTCCCATCGAGCTACACCTCTCATCTTAAATTTACTTTTCAATGTAACAGATCATAATACCTTTCCATGACAATACATGTTTATCTGTCATGTCTTCTAAGCAGAGTCCCCGAAAACTTTCACAGGAATTTGGTAACGGAATAATTGTATCAAGTAGGTAAGGTTCAAATTCTCTACCCAATTCACTTTTATTTCATACCTGTATGAAATGTATATGTGAGCAGACACACTACCACTTGAGCCATGTCCCCATTTCTGGCTTTTTGCTGGCTATTTGGAGATGACAGTCTCTCAGATTTGTCCACCTAGGCTGGATTTGAATGTCAGTCCTCAAATCTCAGCCTCCTAACATCTAAAATGAGAAACATGTGCCATTAGAGCCTGACTTGGTTCTGTTGTTTGTTTTAACATGTTTTAACATGTTTTACATTCTATCACTGAGTTGTAGGCCAAGCCCTACTCTGGAGCATTCTAAACACACCTGTGCCTTTAGTCTGAAAGATCCACTGGGTTATACAAAAACCTGCATGCTCTGTTTAGAAAGAGCAAGCAAAATAGCGTAGGTAAACTACATACATGCTAAGTCATTTTTATATAATTTGTGATTTAAATTATTTTAATAACAAATGCTTCAATTGCTCTATAGTGAATCTTTAAATAAATATAGACTCTTTTTTCCTCTCTGGAAATTATATATTACAACTTGTTAGTGACTATTACCAGCAATTATAAAGATAATTATAAAGATAATTAACCATCACATCAATCAAAATCTGGAGCTAACAGCTGAAGCTATATAAGTAACACCATATAGCACATCAATTACTATCTTAGAATGAGAGATTTTTCCACTTGGGTTCTACTTGAACTGGAAACAACACTGCTCACCTCAATATCAGCTGTCTGCATTGGAGGCCACAACCATACATAAGACTTTTGCAGATGTACTTACATTTGTAAGAGATAAATTCCATTAAAAATCAGCATGTAAAAGTTGAAGATGTGACTCAGTTAGTAGAGCACTAGCCAATAAGTGAAAACAGTGGGTACCAAATTCAGGTCCCAGTCTCAGAATAAAAACAAAAAAAAAAAAGGAAAGAAAGAAAAGGTAGTATGGCTGGGTGCCAGTGGCTCACGCCTGTAATCCTAGCTACTCAGGAGGCTGAGATCTGAGGGTCGTGGGTCAAAGCCAGCCCGGGCAGGAAGGCCATGAGACTTATCTCCAATAAACTACTCAGAAAAATAGAAGTGGCACTGTGACTCAAGTGGTAGAGCGCTCACCTTGAGCTGAAGAGCTGAGGGACTGCACCTAAGCCCAGAGTTCAACCCCAAAATCAACAAAAAAAAAAAAAAGGAAGAAAGAAAAGGTTGTATGTAAATTGAGTTTTGATGTAATTGAACTTATATTTTAAATGTTTATTTGATTCATTAGTGCAGTTCTTTATAAGTACTTTTTAAAAAAATTAATTATCATCAATTACATACCATCCAGCAAATCAAGTCATCATTCTCTATATTTGGCACAGTTTGGGTCAAAATTCAATCATAATTTTAAAACAATTGCTGCTTCTTGCTTTTTGGCTTAATTAAGAAAAGTTATTATTTAATGATAAAGTACATCTAAACTTCCTTATGTCAAATTTATATCTGCACCTACAAACTAAAAGCTAAATATGGTATCAAGGGAGTATCATAGAAAAATAGAATTAATCTACCTCGAATGAACAAGAGGATTAAAAGCCTCTTTGAGAGCCTTAGACACTAAGCACACTAAATCAGGTTCAATTATCACTGTGAACTGGCAGAAATGTAATGTTACAAAACATCTGCTACCACCAGGGAAGGAGATGAGATTTGCCCCACGCATTATGAGAAGCATGGGGGAATCACTCCGAGATAATCTAAAAGCAATCCTGAACTAATAATAAAGGAAAATATTTTTCATGCAGTAATCAGCTCTCAGAAATGACCTCTGCAGGGAACAACATTCTGCAAATGAATTTAAAAGAAAATGAGGAAAACATTTACGGGGACTTTTTTTTCTAACCCAAATAACCAACTTGATCAAAGAATCTGACCTACGGCTGCTAGGCAAGATTCTTCAGAGCTGAGTCAGGTGATGCACTCATGTCAGACCCAGGCTGACAGGTGAAGAAGTCAGCCACTAAGAGGGTCATTGGTAACATGCAACTATAAGGTACCAAGCAACATAAGATCCAGGTTGCAGTGAGGGACCCAACCAAAGACAAAATTGGGTGGAAAGTCAGTGGCAGGACCAAGGACAGCACCAACCAGCTGTTTTGAGGTTTCTATCCCACCTCTGGGATATAAACAGCTGAAAACAAGTCTGCCTCTGACAGATCAGTGTCTTAGAGCTACATCACCTGGTTCATTGGTTTTCTTGTCCTATACTGCTTATGCAAATGTTGTAAAGTATTTCTGGGAAGGAAATGAGACCTAAAACATATACACCTATGGAACAGAATTTAAATGATTTAAAAGGGTATGAGGGAAAACATTTGCAAAGCATTTGGGGGCCAAATATACAGCTTCTCCTAAGAATCCAAATGTACAGGTGTATAAACAAATAATCAAGTGAACATCCAAATCAAATGCATTTCAGAGAAACATCTACTCTCTCCTGGATACTTTTGAACTTTGTATGGTAAGTCTGGATCAATCCTAGAGTGTGCTGGGGCCAGTCATGTGACTTAGCACACGTGTGTGTGTGTGTGTGTGTGTGTGTGTGTGTGTGTGTGTGTGTGTGTGTGCAACATGGCCCAAAAGGAAAGTACTAATTTAGAGGGACATAAAATAAACTAATTTGATCATGGACATTTTTTGTCTTTGTAAAAGCTATTGTGAAATCTAAGTGAGAAGAACAGCTGTCCTTTCGATAAAAAGTGAGGAAAAGATCTCAGTAATAAACAAGATCAAATGTTAGAAACCATAAGTGAGAAAAGATGAAGAAACATGAAGAGGTCTTAGAATGTGAGCACACACATTGTATATGCCACACACATGCACACACACACACACACAAGTGAAGAATGCTTAAGTTAAAAAAAAGTAAGAAATTGTTTTCACCAGCACTACTCAGTATGACCCTAGCAAATCTGCCTCCATGGCTCAAAGCCCTGAATCTTCCTTCCCTCCTGACCATATAAGACATGAATGCTAGGACTATAGTCAATGCCATCTCAACAACTAAGCCAGCATCACCTTGATGCCATCCATTTCTGAACACTGTACAGACTTTTAAAGAATCAGGTAGCTTGGTTCTCACTCTTTTCTCTCATATGAGCTGTAAGCTCCTTTGGGGAAAGAACTCCTACTTCTCCTTTGGGTATCAAATTCCTACCAGAGTTCCTAGCCTGCAATGGATCTGCCCTGTCCATAACCTGCCTAATTATAATAATTAATAATCTGTCTGTATAACCTCTCAGTCTGGCTCTTCCCTCCATCTTTCACTTTGTACTCAGGGGGACCTTACTTCAGACCTCACAGACTGAAAGAAAGGAGATAGAAAGTCAAAGGCTAGAAGTTAGAAGAGAGATCAGTAATGGAACTTACTCTTCCACTAGGCACACATATGCACCAGGGTCTTGGTTTCCAGCACCATTACCCACCTGAGCCTAGCCAAATGTAACTTGCTACTCCTCAAGATGCCATGAATTTTCCTTCTTTTGTGCCATCTTCATTGTGTGCCAAACCAAACAGTCCTGTTGGCCATCTCTCCTCTCCACCAACAAACAGACTCCCACAACTCTCCTTCAAGTACAGGCTGAGTTTTGTTTTTTTTTTTAATTTGAGTTGTTATGTTATTCTAAAGCTCTTTTCCTCTAGATTTAGGGCATGGGCAATTATCTAAGAAAGTACAACTTACAATAATGTGCTCACAGTCCTTGGAAATACATATGAGTTGGTTTTCTGTTATGGAATACTTCATTAACCTGCAAGGCTCTCATCTCAAATATTTTCAGATTAAATGTTATCAATACTGAATAAGGAAATATATGTCATTAATATATAATTCTCCAAATATTCTGGTTTTGCTTCGCTGTGAGCATCTAAGACAGTCAACTCTTTGGATGTGAAGGCCTGGGTGTATGAAGAATATTACTCATCTGTACTTCTTCACATGGTAGCCACTCACCGTGTGCCACTTAAAGTAATGAGATTAAATTACAGTTCGTGCACCGCATTTCAAGTGTTCAGTAGCTACATATGGCCAGTGGCTATCACAGAGGATGGGGTAGAGAAGTCTTGACTTAAAGGTCCACTGGCTAGTGCTGCTCAGAACCATGTGCATCTAAATCACCCAGAGGGCTTCTGAAACAGACGGATGACAGATGATAGATAGATAGATAGATAGATAGATAGATAGATAGATAGATAGATAGATAGAGAGAGAGAGAGAGAGAGAGAGAGAGAGAGAGAGAGAGAGACAGATAGATAGATAGATAGATAGATAGATAGATAGATAGATAGATAGATAGATAGATAGATAGATAGATAGATAGATAGATAGATAGATAGATGATGATTGATCCATGGATAGACAGATAAATCTAGAGTTGCCCTGAGTACTTGTATTTCTAAAGAAGCCTAGTGACTTGGTCCAAGAACCACACCTTGAGAATCCCTGTACTTGGCTCAGGATACTGTGTGTGTCCTGGACACTCAGCTTCAGCTCAGGTTTCATCTCCTCCTTGTCATCAGCAGATGAGATGCAGCCAGTTATCCACATGTTGGTGATCATTGGCCTTGGAGAGTCTATGGTGGTTTTCTAAACAGGCTGATTTTTTTTGCTCTTAATTATGGTCGGTTTCCTAAATACAATGCCAAAATTTCAACAAGAGTCAGATTCCCTGGAAGACAAGTGTATCATTTGTGCATACAAACTTTTTTAAGAACAGTAAGAGGGTTAAAGGCCTTGGGTCAGGGCAAATTATCCCACCAAAGGGTCTAAGGCAGGTTGTCATTCCACTTAGTGATTCAGAGGAAAAGTAACAGAAAGAATATTCACAAAGCACATTGCATCTACATGAAAGAACCTGACACAGACTAAGCTCCATCAGTGTTGGCTCTTATTTTTGCCAGTTCTTTCTCCCTGATGTCTATGATCCAAAAAATATTAAGAGTGTCTGACTTAGGCTGACATCAAAATGTGCTTTATAGACATCATAGCAGCTGTGTTTGGAAGATGGCTCAGAGGCAAAATTAAAATTTGATACAGGTATACAGAGGTACTTCAACACCTATCCTCCTCTCTCTCTCTCTCTCTCTCTCTCTCTCTCTCTCTCTCTCTCTCTCTCTCTCTCTCTCTCTCTCTCTCTCTCTCTCTCTCTCTCTCTCTCCCCTTCCCTCCTACCCTCCCTGTCAAGAATCTCTTTACACCAGAAGCACAAAGAAAAGCACAATCTGGTATTTTCCAAATTTATTTCTGGTCAATACAAGCTTGTACGTTAATAAAATTCCGAACCCATAAAACACACACTAAGACATATTTTATAAAATGGGGAAATAATTTATAATTTTTATTTAAAGGAAATATAGCATAGATGTTGCTTGCCCACATATCCATGTTCTCTCTTTCTCTGTCTCTCTCTCTTTCTCCCTGCCCCTCCTCCCATTCCTGAAGATAAGAGTTGTTGTAATCCTAGAGGATTCCACCCAGATTTCAAAGGCAGAGAGGCTGAGCAATGTATGTCTAGGGTCAAGATCCCTGCAGACAGCCTCTAAAAGGGTGATGTGTGAATCTGTAAGAATGGAGCTGAAACTATAATAAAGACCCATGAAGTTAGAGATGCCAGGAATGAGACATATCTGCTGAGGAAAACCACAAGCAATAAGTAGTCAACTCAGGCAAAGGCCTTTGGGTTACAGCAGGCAAGGTCATCGGGATAGGGCTGCCCACAGCTTTTGGTATCTATATCCCACTACCACATGCTGTGGATGCCAGACATGGAGCTATAGGATTTAATTTCTGCCATGCAGGATTGCATTCTTCCTGTAGTCCAAGTCCTCATCGCTATTTTTCTATTCCTCTCTTCTGGAATGGGAAAGCGTATAGAGTAGCCTACCATTACGAGATTTCTACTCAAGTCTCAGAAGTAGTTTTGAACTTGGACTTTTGAGCAATGCTGAAAATGTGGAGATGAGGGGAACCTTGGAGATGGACTGCATTTTTCTTTTTTTCCCCCTTTCGTACTGATTTTTTTACATAATTTTTTATTGTGAAAATAGTGTTTCATTATAAGTAAAACAATCTTTTTGGAGAATGGTAGAATACTGTAGTTTAAGTATGGCATATTCCCCCATACTTATCATTTGGTGAAAGTCTGGTCTTCAGCTGGTGGTAATTAATTAAACCATTGATGGCTGTGAGATAGTAGTGGAACCTCACACTGGTGGCTCATCCCTGCTACTCAGGAGGCTAAAATCTAAGGATCTCAATTGGAAGTCAAGCAGACAAATCCCAGATACTCTTGTTTCCAACGAACCAGCAAAAAGCCAGAAGTGGAGGTGCGGCTTCCATGGTAGACCACCAGTCTTGAGCAATAAAGCCAAGCAAGTGCACAGCACCCTGAGTTCAAGCATCAGTACTAGAGGGAAAAAAATCCAAGTAAAATTACAAAGTAAAAAAAAAAAAAAACAATTCCAGAGAAACCTGAGATTCAAAGTTGCCAAACAGCTATCCAAGATTGGTCATTCAGTGGCCAAGTCAGGAATTTCACAGGATCCTACATCAAAACTGACATTCTTACACCTTCTCGGTACTAATGGACTCAAACACAAAGTATCACATTACTGAGGATTTCTGATTTCTCAGTTTCTTTTGTCTTTCTAGACAAAAGCAAATGTGAAGTATTTATTAACAAGTCCTGCTAGGGTCCCAACATGCATGGCTCACTCTCTGCCTTCTCTGGGGGTGAAAGGCAGCAATCGGGCCTGGCTGTAGTCAAGACCCACAGTTCATCACACTTGTAGCTTACTTTATCATTGGCGCTATTGCCCCTGACCCCCTTGCTCCTTGTACTTTTTTTTTCCTTTTCCATATTAATTTCATGGTTTCTTAGTGACCAAATGCCATTTTGGAATTTGAAACATTTTCTTTGATACTTTATGTTTTGTAAGGTTCCATGTACATTGATGTGATTACCTAATAGGAAGAAAGTTTCATGGATAGAAGCCCAGATGACTGCCACAAAGCCCCTTTTCCTGCTACAGAAGGTTTCTTTCCACTCATTCATCCTCCTCCACATCCTCTAAAAATGGATTGTGTTGTTCGCTTCAATTCCTAAATTCAGGTTGAGGTCTAACTGGAAGGCACATTAATTTGTCAAAAAGAAAACATTACTTGAGACCTAATTTGCCAAGAAACTCTCAGTGACATCCTAACCCTACTCTGGGACTCTCCATCCTTAGAAAATGACAACAGAGCAAGGGGGCGGTGGGTCATGCCTGCAATCCCAGCTATTTAGGAGGCTGAGATTGTAATTCAAAACTAACCCAGGTAGGAAAGTCTAGGGGACTCTCATCTCCAATTAGACACCAAAGAGCTAAGAAGTAGAGCTGTGGTTCAAGGGGTAGAGCACTAACTTTGAGCACAAAAGCTTAGGGACAGTGCCATGGCCCTGAGTTCAAGACCCAGGCGCAGCACCAAAAAGAAAAGAAAGGGACAATTTGGGAAGCTGTACATTTGTTTCTGTTCCTAAAAATAAGGCAGAGTATTTTTTAAATTAGGAAAATTTTTAAAAAGGCAGAGGGGAGAAGAAATAATTACTTGACATAAGAGGTTTTTGTCGCTATTGTTCTCAATGTACTACGTGATTTCTTTTTCTTTTGAGTTTCCCCTCCCCCTCCCATGGTTTATCCCCTGTTGCCACTGTATTCGATTTTGGTACCCTGGGTATTGTATATATGTTTATCTGAATTAGAGAAGAGGAGGGGAACAACAAAATGGTGAGACAAAGGACAAAGAGGGAACCAATGCAACATTGATACAAGCAATATGTTGAAAATGATCAGTACAACTGGGGCAGGGGGAGGATTGGAGAAAGGGAGGGAAAGAGGAAGAAAAATGAGGGAAAGGGGTAACAAGTTAGATAAGAAATGTAATCATTATCTTTCTTGTGAAACTGTAACCCCTCTGTACATCACCTTAACAATAAATTTTTTTGATTACTTAACCTTCCTCTTCCAAGGAGAAATGACTGCTATTCTTTTTTTATTATCAAGGTGATATACAGAGGGGTTACAGTTACATAAGTCAGGTAAGTACTTTTCTTATCAAACTTGTTACTTCTTGCAATACTTTCTTACTAGAAAATAATTGGGATCATATAGTCTTTATAATTCTGAAGTCAGTCTCTGGTCAGTGTTTTCCTTCTGTTAATGTTTTGCTATCTTTTCTTCTTTTCCTCCTCCTCCTCTTCTTCCTCCTCTTCCTCCTCCTCCTCCTTCTCCTCTTCCTCCTGCTTCTCCTCCTCCTCCTCCTCTTTTTGTCTATTGTGGACTTGAACTCAGAGCCTAGGCACTGTCCCTGTGCTCAAGGCTAGTGCTCTACCACTTGAGCCACAGTGCCACTTCCAGTTTTTAAGTTTTTTAGAAATTATTGTAAAGGTGATATAACGAGGGGTTCCAGTTACATAAATCAAGTTATGAGTACTTTTCCTTTTGAACAGTGTCACCCTTCAGCCTCATTCTCTCGCAGTTTTCCTCCTCCTGACTTCCCTCCCTCCAAGTCATATAATTCATTTCCAAAATAGTGTCTAGGGGATTTCACTGCTGAATTGGTTCACCCTTTGGGGGTCATCTAGTTAATCCTCATGAAGAGTTCCTTTATATTTTAGATACAGATCATTTGAGCCTCTTGACTTGAGCAGTCTGGAAGACATGTGTGGTCAGTCTGAGATTCTCATAAGCGTAATCTAGTAAGCTGTCCCAAGACTTTTCTGTCCTGTAGTGGTGAAGATGTTCCCCCACCATTTAACCCCCGCCACCCTTGTGGCAACATGGGAGCTGGCCTTCCTGAAAAAAATGTGGCTGTTACTGTATTGTCCTGCCAATTTGAATTGAATGAGAATTTTTTATTGTTTCATGTTTCACAATCTCTACTGCTTTATGCCTGGCAATTGTTGAACTGTACAAGCAGAAAAAAAATTGCAAATTGAAAAGCAAGGAGAGATTGTAGCACATGCCGAGGAGCCTCGTTTGTTTGATAAGAGGGAGGTAGAAGAATTGGATGCGAACAAAAAGGAGGAGGAGGGTAAGAATGCTGTATGGGACCTTGAATTTCAATTTCTCCTCTCTGGCTGCCTGAGACCTTTCTCCTTCCTCAGCCCTACAGCAAGGAAAATAGTAGGATAGCTGCTAGCAGAGTCATGAAAGTGAAAAGATGCATGCACTGTTTTGGTTTTGTTTTGTTTTGTTTTGTTTTGTTTCTGTGCCAGTACTGGGGCTTAAACTCAGGGCCTCATACTCTCATTTGGTTTTTCATCAAGACTGGCACTGCACACCTTGAGCCACATCTCTGACTTTTTTGTTGGTTAGCTGGAGATAAGAGTTTAGGGACTTTCCTGCCTGGCTGGCTTGGAATGAGACCCTCAGCTCTCAGACTCCTAAGCAGGTAGGATTAAAGTGCCTAGTACTCATAGCTTTGTTTGGTATGAACTGACATGAGGGGGTTTTGGCAAATAAACCTCCTTTTGAAAATGATCCAAAAATTCACTCTTCTAACTGAATCAAAAAGATCAATATGTATAATGGGCTTTTTTAAAGGATGTGTGTTGGCGCAGAACAGAGAGAGTGGAGGTAATCATCAAAGTTTTATGGGTTTTCAGCCAAGAACATCATCATCTTGCTTTATTTCAGTGGTAGTGGTACTGTAAATTTTTTTAATTGAACTTCCCAGGATTCTCTTCTCTTATCCTCTTATTCATTTTCCTTCTTCAGAAGAATTGCTGATGCCTGGAGGTTTCAAACATGAGGTAATGCAGTATGATTTAGAGCTGGAGGAGTTTTCCAAATGGTATTTTAACAATGGAAGCATAGGGTAGAATGCAGATGCCCCAACATGCAGACACCATTTATGTAGCTCAGCAGTCTGCCGATTGTTAGCTTGTTGCCATGAATACCTCCTCAAAGCAAAATGTACACTCTAGATTCCAAAGAATGAGTGGTTTCAGGCAGACATTATTCAGGCTCCCAGGATAGTTCTAAATAAAATTAGCTTGAATAAAATAAGAATTGTTACAAATCTAATAGCTTTTTTTCCTAGGTATCATAACAGCATTTGAAGTTCCTCTTATTCCTCTTTCTTCTCTAGAAGAATTGCCAAGTTGCTAATGTGACATACACTAGCAATGCAAGTTACTCCAAATTCAAGTTACTAATGATCCTCAAACCAGTGTGACTTTGAGAAGACAAATGTATTCTAATATTCTAATTGCCTTATCCTGCACAAGAGGAGGGAAAACAACATCCTCTTGGATCTTCTAAAGTGCAGTTGCTATAAATTTGGTAACTTAATTTCATGACTTGGATGTTTACTAACTTCAAGTTGAATTCTGCTTCTGATATTCTCAAGAGAATATGTTTTCAATTTGTTGTCTCAAAAAAAATTAAGTGTGTGGACTACCTATATCAATTGTGAGATTATTAATCTATATGCTAGAAATTTTCACCTAGATATACATTTGAACTAGAAAAAAATAGTTCCCAGGGAAGTAGTGACAAAAAATGTACCTATAGTACATATTAAAATCAACAGCCAGGTGCTGGTATCTTATACCTATAATCCTAGCTGATCAAGAGGGTGAGATCTGAGGATTATGGTTTAAAGCCAACCCAGGCAGGAAAATCTGTGAGACTCCTACAACCAATTAACAACCAAAAAAAAAAAAAAAAAAAAAAGAATGGAGCTGTAGCTAAAGTGGTAGAGTGCTAGCCTTGAGCAAAAGAAACACAGAGACAGTGCCCAAACCCTACGTTCAAGACCCAAGATTGGCAAAATAAACAAATAATAAATTAAATAAATAAATAAAATATCTATTAATATTGGACATGGTGGCACATATCTATAATCCCAGCACTCAGAAAGATGAAGCCAACCCCCTCATACATGCAGAGTTCCAGGCCAGCCTGGTTATATAGTAAGATGACCCTGTCTCAAAAACAAACAATAAAACCTCACAATTATTTAACTTACATTCTGAAGAGAAACAAACTCTTAGTTATCTCTTGTGATTTCCAAACCCATATACAAAAGCACTTACATGTACAGAGTTCATGGCTAAATATCAAATATTAATTTGGGGTTTTGTGTAGTTTATATTAATAGGATCCCTGGAGGAAATGGATAGTGCAAAGACAGTTTTCATTATTTCTGAGCAATGTGACATATCTTTGTTTTCTTCATAGATTTAAAACAAACAAACAACACTTAAAATTTGTTCATAGCAATTCTTACAGGAATTTAATTTTTAGGAATAAATATTTCTTTTTGAAATATTACTTGAATTATTAAATAAAGCTTTAAAAAGTTTCAGGCTGTAGCTTTAATTTTATTGCATTGAGATTTGATTTTCTCTTTTTCAAAAATAAACTTATTACTATTAAAATTGGTTATAAAAATAATACTAAGAAATACCATGCTTGCCACATTTGGGGCCTAATGACAGATATGACAGCTTTTACAAAAATGCCAAGCTCAACTTACATCATCTCCTTCAACAGTGACTAGTATGAATCTTTTCACTGTTTGCTTTATCCAATGATTTTTTTTTTTTTTACTAGAGCTTGAACTAAGGGCCTAGCACTGTCCCTGAGCTTCTTTTGCTCAAGGCTAGCATTCAACCACTTGAGCCACAGCACTACTTCCAGCTTCTTCTGTTTATGTGGTACTGGGGAATCAAACCCAGGGCTTCATGCATGGTAGGCAAGCACTCTACCACTAAGCCACATTCCCAGCCCTGCCCAGTGATTTTTTCCCAAAGATTTCTTTATTGAGATTAAGTAATTACATGAATTTCACAGTAGTATGGCATATTTATACTTAGTTAAAGTCACAAACACATTTTAACATTCACAATGATAAGCACTATCATTCCAATCTACAAAGCTAATGAATAAGGAAAAATACAAGACAAGTTTTACATAAGAAAAAAGTTTAGAGGCTGGGAAGTTGGCTCAGTGGTGGAGCACTTGCCTTGCATGCCTGAGGCCCTGGGTTCAATTCCTCAGCACCACATAAGAAAAAAGCTGGAAGTGGCGCTGTGGCTCAAGTGGTAGAGTGCTAGCCTTGAGCTGAAGAGCTGAGGGACAACGCCCAAGCCCAGAGTTCAGGCCCCACGACCGGACCCCCCCCCCAAAAAAAAAAGTTTAACTCTACGAACAGTTACAATAAAACTATTTCTTTCAGGTCAGGTGCTATGTACATTTCTCTCCTTTTGCTTAGTATCAGATGTTCCGTATTTCTCTCTCACTCCTTCCTTCCCATCACTGCCCTTGAGTTGCTTCATTCACTTTCATCACTGTCCAGTGCAGTTGATGCTGCCCAGTGATTTTTAATAAAGTATTACTCTCTCAAGATCTTAGCCTTGAACTGTGCATCTTCTACCATGCTTCCAGAATTTGTCTGAGTTTAAACCTAATTATTTAAGTTCCCTGTTTATGGGCCTCTACTAACTTCCAGAGTGAAACTCTTTTCCTAGGACTCACCAGCTCCCTCTAAACCTAGACCCAACCTCCCTTTCTTGCCCTGTGTCCTGGCTCCCTTCTCAAATCACCCATTGTGACAACCATGCTGAATCTTTTCCCTCTCTCACAATTCAACTTCCTCTTTCTCACTTCTATGCTACTGCTTCTTCCTGCTACCTTTGGTAAACTCCTAACTGGTAAGAGCCATCTCAAATAATAACTCATAACCCCTTTGTGCCCCTGTCCTTCCTGAACTCCATAAGAAAAATGGCTTCTTTGTGAGGTACCAAATACAAAATTTTTGTATAACTGTTCATCTCTCCCTATCATGACTTTAAGGGCAAGAATCTTTAGCACTGACCCCTGTCCTTGGCTGAGTTCATAGTGCACCAGAGATCTTTAAAAAGGGTTTAAAGAATACTAAGTAGTTGTAATATTGCTCAGCAAAGTCACACAATAATGAGGCTTAGTCTCTCTTCTTCCTCTATAGCACACAGTGAAACATATTTGATAGTAGTCAAGCATTTCTGACTTAGGACTAGCTCATGGAGGAAAAATATTCTACTAGGGGAATTTCTGTAGTTCCAACGAAATTGCAAAGAAGATAAATGATTCTACCTGCTACTGTATTTTTTCCCCCAATCTCCTGACTGTGCACACACAGCATTCACCATCAGATGCCCTGCTGGCTGGTCAAAGGTTCTTATTATAGCATATACAATAAGCCACATATAAACATTTCTCTTTGTCCACCTTGGCCAATTTCCATCCCTTTTAGCCAAGTGTCCTAAAACACCTACATAAGACATCTATTAGATGATATGATTTAAAACAAGCAACTGATATTCAGGCAGGAAAAAAGCACATTCTCCAGAGAGGACCTTTTTTTTTTTTCAAATAGTACTAATTAACAAATAATCTAACCAGTAGAATACACTAGAGAGATATGCTTATGGGAGGCCTTCTAAACATCCCTGGGACTTTCTGGGTCAAAGATACCACCAGCCCCAGCATGGCAGAGAGATGGGATCAGTAACCAGAACTCACACAGAAAGGTTGCAGGATTCCTAGGGGGTCAGGGATGGGGAAAATGCTCTGAAGATCAAATTGCTTAGTATATGTGTCACTGAATTCCTGTGGAGGGGGGGGTGGGTAATCACTAAAAGATAAATGGAAACAGAGCGAAGAGAATAGGAGATTTTAAAAAGCTGAGGGAATTGTGTCAGATGAGAAAGGATGGCAATTCTGTGGGAAACCACATAGAAGATTCCACACTCAAATAGATGGCCCTTGGTATTGGCACAGAAAGCCTACTGAAAGAATCAGAAATACACTCATTTTAGCATTTTTTTCTATTAAAATGGCTTTAATCTAAAGCTGAGTGCTCATCTCACACCAGCTGGAAGAAAATGGGAAAAACAATTCAGACAAGATTGCTTCCATCAGAAAACTCCAAGGACTTTTCCTTATGAAATCACAAAAACCCAACAAGCCTGGAAATGCTTTGGCTCTGCCCTCGTTTCTCATGAGTTTCTAGCCTCAATTTGACCTGCTTGCCAGGGTGATTATTTCTCTCATAGCCACACATGCTGAGATCAAAGATGGAGCTACATACAAGACTAATATTATGGGGGGGGAGGGGAGGAGGATTGGGTGGGTGGGGGAAAGGATGGGAAGGGATGTGAAGGGTAAACAAAGGAGGAGGCTGCAATGCTTGATAAGAAATGTATGCATTATCTTGCCCATGTAATTGTAACCCCTCTGTACAGTATGTTCACAAAAAATAAAAATTAAAATTAAAAAAAGACTAATATTATAGGCAGAAGAGTTGGAAAGGGCTCAGGTTTCATTACACAAAAGAATAATTTCAAGAATAAAAACCATTTTTAGAGGAAGCTGAAACCAAAAATAGTAGCAACCTTACACTTTATTTTAGGAGCTTGAGTGATGTTATCCCTTCCATGTGGTTGCCTAGGGAACAGGATCCATTTATCCTTTGCTGTCCAATAATTTCTTGGAAATTGCTATCCTGTATTATATCTATTGCTATTAAATCCACTCTAAGTGGAAAAGCCCTTCCAAAAATGCAGTTTAAGTTATAGTGAGGGAAACTTTGTCAGGAAAATGATACAGAAAGTTAACGCTCTTCTAATATCTTTTTCTGCCTTAATAAATTTGCCTTCTACTTGGACTGGAGGTTTTCTCAGGCATGTTATCTTATCCTTCATTTTAATTCCCGAATGTGGAGTCTTCTTATAAATAAATGAATTGGTCTTGATTAAAAACACTTATCATGTAAAAAAAAAATATATCAATAGGAATGTTCTAGCCTGAATGAAACCATGTAGAATTATTCTGACTTGCCTCCAGACATTCAAGAAAAGAGTATTATCAAAAAGAGCATACAGGGAGCAAAACAAAATGGTATCTAAGTTTTTTGTGTGTGTGAGAATACCGTACAGAGGAGCTACAATTACATGGGCAAGATAACAAGTACATTTCTTATCAAGCATTGTTGCCTCCTTTTTTGTTTCCCCCTCCCATCCCTTCCCATACTCCCCCCAACTCCCCCCACCTGATTCCCCCACACACACACCAAAGTTGTAAAGTTCATTTTTTGACATAACGACTTGTACATCTCATTGTTGCAATGGGTCCACCTGTATCCCTAGTTAAACGATTTGTTTTTGCCCTTCCCCTCCACAAATTATACCAACATCAAATACAGTGAAAGCATGAAAATACTCTTTAACTTTTGATTATGGTAAGCTCAACATGAGAGAGAAGTTTATTTCTTGGAAGTGCTATCAATGATAATTAGCACATGATTGGGGGTTTTGGTTTGTTGTCTAGAAGTCATACTACTGGCCAAATTCCTGTCCTCTCTGTTTCTATCATTCTCTCAGGCCATGTACTCCTTTCCTGGGCATGCTGAGTCATTTGTTTCTGGTCCCCTGTGTTTAGTGAGTGAGGGCATCCCCCTCACCTGGGAGATATACTTCCTGTTTCCATTCCTCAGTGATGGGTTTGGCATTTTTTTTTTAACATCTTATCACTTTCTTCATTCTTCTTTTATGTTTTATTTATTTATTTGTTTATTTTTTGGTCATTTGTGGAGCTTAAACTCAGGACCTGAGGCTATCTCTGAGCTCTTTCTTCAAGGCTAGTGCTCTAGCACTTTGAAACACAGCTCCACTTCTGGTTTTCTGATGGTTAACTGAAGATAAAAGTTTCATGGACTTTCCTGCCCAGACTGGCTTTGAACTGCAATCCTCAGATCTCAGCCTCCTAAGTAGCTAGAGGATTACCAACACCTGGCTTCATCTTATCACTTTCTACAAGGAAGCTGATAGGTGGAAAACTTTAGGTCTATTCTTTCCTTTTGAAAATAGCTTGTATTAAATCTAGACTGAGGAAAGAAACTAAGACCAGAAATTGAAGAAGGAGTACTAGGTGATTTTTTGTTTCTCCAGTCATGGGGCCTGAACTCTGGGCCTGGGCACTGTCCCTCAGCTCTTCAGCCAAGGCTAGCGCTCTACTACTTGAGCCACAGTGCCACTTCTGGCTTTTTCTGCTTATGTGGTGCTGAGGAATCGAACCCAGGGCCTCATGCATGCAAGGCAAGCACTCTACCACTGAGCCACCTTCCCAGCTCCATACTAGGTGATTTGAGTGAGTATAATTTTCTAGGAAGTGTTGAGAGTTTAGCTCTATTATGCCTGAGACTGGAGAGTTTGTGCCTGAGGCCCACAAGTCCTCTGGTAGAAGCTCTTTAAATTTCCATTAACTAGAATTGAATCACAAGAATACAATTCTTACTTATCACAACACTGTGTTGGGCACTGAAGGATTGAACCCTATTGGCCCAGGCACATACAAACACCAGGCAAAACCCCAACTATGCACGGATATGCTTCATGGGCAGGCAGCGCAATCTATCTAAGCCTGGTTGTAAACATTCCACTGTAGGCCCAACAGAAAAGCCACCAACTCCCTAGACCTAATAGCTTTTTCATTAACCTCTGCCTCCTTGCTCAGACCTCATAAAAGCCAGCTCCTGTCGTAGCTCCTTTACAGTCTCCAAGCCCGTGGGAAGGCTGTGTTCCCCGCAGCTCTATCTCAATAAGCAGTCCTTGCGTGTGAAGATCTCCAGATATCCAGTCTGTTTCCTTCCCTTCTCCTCCATTGTCCTAACATACGGTGCTGAAGTCCTAACAATGCCAAAATACTTTTCTGCAAGTCCGTTTCAAGGAAATTTAATTATGAGGACAGATTCACACAATAAACCTCATTTAAAAAAAAATGAGGACAGCGAGGCATAGTGGCACATGCATGTAATTCCAGTTACCTGGGAGGCAGAGACAGGGGAGCCTAAAACTAGCCTAGGCTACATAGTGAGTTGAGGCCAACCTAAGATACATAGAATGACTCTCTGAAGGGAGGAAGAGAGGGAACAGAGAAAGGAGGAAGGTGGGGGGAGGAAGGAAAGGAGAGACAATTTCCAGGGAAGTTCTTGGATGGAGGTACATCCTGTCCTGTGTTGCCCAACTATTACTGCACCATATGAGTAAATTTCAGAATGATTGACCAGATTACCAAACTCTCCACCTACTTTCTCTGTTTTATTCATGTCAGCTCTAACCAATAAGAGCTTTAGGTTCACTGTGATTAAACACACAAGTGGATTAATAATGAAAACAAAGTTACTCTCTGTACAAACTTATCAATGTTAAGTTTTGAATTAGCAATGTGCATCTGTTGTATTTGGGAATATTTCATTCTGTATGAGAAAGCAAATGAGACATGTGACGTTTACAGAATGTGGTAAGTATAGGCAAATGAGTAATACATGAGATGTACTAGGTATAAATAAAATAAGCAGTCCATGAGTGCTGAGTGTAGAAAGGGATAGAAATGTTGATTGAGCACTGAAGTGGTTACTAAGCATTAAATATGCATGAGGAATATAAGTCACTCAATATTCATGAGATTCTCAGTTGCCAACCATCACTAAGATCTATCTTACCCCATGGATACTGTACTAGATAAAAGTCATAGCCATTCCTAGGCACAGGTGACCTGAAGCACCTGTCCCTCCATTGCTCCATTTGAGTCTTCTCGCTCCAAGCCTTAATTCTGATCCTCAAGCTCCACCATAAGCAGAGAGTGCTAGTAAGAGGTAGAAAGAGAAACAAGAAATTAAAGGGGAAGGAAAAGAGAAGGGAGGGAGAGGAAAGGAGTAGGGAAAGGAAAAAGGGAGAGGGAGAATGACCAGCTTATTAAGCTTCAGTGTCACCCTCCACAAACACCTGTCTTTCCTTCCCACTGTGTGTTTTCAATTAATTCAATAAAGCATGTAATTCAAGCATCTATAATCTTGGATATAGATAGCTTACTTAGGCATGTATGTAGAGGTTTCATTGCATCAGGGTAATTTCCCATATGACAAAACTCATCAGTGTTTATTAATTGTCTGTCACCAAAAGCCAATAGAGCAAAACAAACATGTAATAACCAATTATTAAGAAGAAACCTGAAGTAGTCACTATTGCTTAGTTCTGTGGCCTGGTTACATGGCTTCAAGGTTGCATATACCTAGTCATGTTTTCTCCTGGTAAAATTACCCTAGTGAAAACGATTAAGTTACTGCTCTTGGTATTTCAGGATATAATCTAGTGAGTGGCTCATAAAGGTTATGACTTCAGACTGTCCAGTCAGCCAAACAAGTCACTACCATCATTTTAAAAGACGCTCCCTCACAGTGTGGAACTAATTCATTTCAGTGTGCCCAGCATTAATTTACATTTCACACAGGCCAGGCATTATGACATGTTCTGTAGTGGGCACAAGGGGTTGAATATCACAGTCTCCGTCACTGCAATTTTAGAACACCTATATCTCATATCCTATAGACAGACAGATACATAGTTTATCATAGAGATACATTACATACCCAGTGATGTCAGATGGGTATATCTCTCTAATGATATAAGATCCTGGCTAACTTCCACCTCACAGACATGCAAACAAAGTTTATAGCAATTCAAAGAAGTAAGAAACCACACCCATGGAGAGAGGAGCGGTAAATTCAAATGGTGCTCACTTGAAAATAACTTAGCAATGCATATTTTAAAAGGTACAGCTTATGGTGGTCAAACTTGAAATTATATATCCAACAACTGAGAAGTGACTCAAAACTACACAGTATATTCAACTAGGATAAAGGTAGCCATTAAATTACACTGTATATAAATATTTTGTAAGATTTTATGGAAAAAATACAAAACATAAATAGTAAAACAAACAAACAAATGTCCATACCCTTCAGAATCCCCAGTACCTTTCCCTAAAGACCCATGTTTTAAAGCATGTATAATATACAAACTCATAATTGCATGTACATTTCTTTATTTTTATTCAAATTATGGGTGTCATAGTATATTCACCATTTGGGACTTTGAGTCTTTAACAATTTATCTACAATATTTTTCCATGTTAGCAAAACACGGATATATATCATGTGCTTTAATTGTTCCTGAATATTCAAATGTATAGGTTTAATTAAAATTCATTTATTCAGTCCTTAATGAAAGGGTAATTATAGTGTTTCCAGAATTTTGCAATTACAAATAATGCTGCATTATATCTAAAGTACTTAATTATATGTAAAATATTCAAGACTTAGTAATTCATAAAAAGAAATCAGCTTATAAAATAACAATAGAGTATGATCTCAACTTAATTTTTTAAAATATAAGTGCCACTGCAGGTTGGCAGATTGTGACTATAATTGTACAGAGGAGGCTGAGATCTGAGGATCAGAGCTGGCTCAGGCAGACAAGTAAGACTCTTGTCTCTAATTAACCAGCAAAAGGCTAGAATTGCAGTATGGCTCAAGTCGAAGAGCACCAGCTATGAACAAACCATACTGGGGGAGTCTAGAAGGAGAGACTATGTATACAAATAGTGTGTATCTAGTGGTAGACTTATATGAGTTTAACTTTCATCCTTTTATTTTCTATTCATTCAATATTATCTAACTTTTCTACATGTCATCTATGCAAAAAAAAATTTAATGGTTTTAAGCGACGCTTTGTGGAAGAGATGACATTTGGGATAAGACTTGAAAGATGGATGCATTTTTTATTTGTTCAAATATACAGGACCTACTAGAGATAATAGGAGCTCTGACTAAAGCTAGATGGGATAAAAGCATTTGGGCACGTTGGAAGTAAAATCATTCAGTCAGATGAGAGCATAAGATATCTGTAGGCATACAGTGGGAAATTGAGTTCAAACCTTGTGCATCACACATAAGGTATTTATATTTAACACAATAAAATCAATCTGATCCAATTGCTATTTAACACAGTCCCACACAAGGAGCAACTGGCACTGTGCCAGGTTATTTACAGTCCTTTCATTAGGACTAAATAAAGGAGTTTTAGTAAAAACACATACATTTGCATATTTAGTGATAATTAAAATTGCATGACAGAGGAAGTGTCAGTGTGGCTCAAGTGGTTAAAAGTGCTCAAAAAAGCCAAGCAAGATCCCAAGAGCATTGAAGGATGTCTGGAAATCAGACTCATACTCTCTCCCTCCCTCCCTCCCTCCCTCCCTTCCTCCCCCCCTCCCTTCCTCCCCCCCCCTCCTTATTGTCAGCTGTGGGGCTTGAACTCTGGGCCTAGGTGCTGTTCCTGAACTCTTCAGCTCAAGGCGAGCACTCTATCACTTGAGCCACAGCGCCACTTTCAGTTTTCTGGTGGTTAACTGGAGATAAAAGTCTCCTGGACTTTCCTGCCTGTGCTGGCTTTGAACCGCAATCCTCAGATCTCAGTTTCCTGAGTAGCTAGGATTACAGACGAGAGCCACTGGTGCCCAGCTGGATTCACACTCTTGCCATTATAAATACTTCCAAAATCCAATCCAGAAGATCAACTTTTTTTAAAAACACTTTCTGGAGTAAATGATTGGCCTGATAGAACTTTCCCCAGTATTACTAAGCAAATAAAGAATAATAAAATGTACTAAACTATTCAAATCATTGTATTGCATCCCAAGGATAGTTCAAATCAATCTAATTACTCTTTAATATATAGTCTCATGTGGAAAGTAAGTGGCACTGTGTTAGACTATAAACAGTTCTTTTGGGTCGTAATCACCTCCAGAACAGTCCTGCACCAAAGGTATTATTTCTACCTCATAGACCACACGAAATGTGGCTCATAGGGCTGAATTATGTTTCTCTATCCTGGAATAAGATCCCTATTTTCTACAAACAAATTCATAATACTCTAACATTGTAAGCACAGTCAGCAAACTATTCACATTTTTAATAAGATGATAAAAAATAAAATAATTAAATTTATGATTAATACATTAACACATTAATACATAGGCCATATAGAAAAAAACTGGACACCATAAATTCATGAGTGGGGGGTTGAACATAGCGTTCATGTATTTTTGAAAATATTTTATTACCAATATATTTTTCTCCTTTTCTATTTTTATCTTTATAATCATGAAAAACCACTTCAAAATAGCATGGTATAATCAAAAGATGCTCTGTTTTGGTTTGTTTTGTGCAGGTCCTGGGGTTTGAACTCAAAGCCTGGGTACTATTCCTCAGATTTTTTGCTCATGGCTAGTGTTCTACTACTTGAGATACAGCTTCATTTCTGGCTTTCTTGGTGATTAATTGAAGATAAAGGTAGAGTCTCACCAACTTTGCTGCCCTAGCTAGCTTCAAACTAGTATCTTCACATGTCAGCCTCCTGAATAGTTAAGATTACAAGCATGAGCCATCCGTGCCTGGCTCTGATCATCATGGTGACATAAAACCAAAAGTTTATTACTTTATTATTTCAAATCAAATTCTACTGTTTTATTATTTTCAGGCTGTAAATAATTTTTAAAAATCAATACTACTATTATTACTACTAGCAAGGAATCACTACTAAAATACATCACTTAACCACAAAGGAAGACTAAGAGAGGGAGAAAGAAACTATAACAAACTAGAGAACAAGTTATACAATAGTGCTGTGGTATCACTAAGAGCATCTTGAATATTACCTGTGCTGAATTTACCTGTGCTATTTACACAGCTAACAGGCTGGAGAGCTGGTATGATGGTTCTTTGAGATCCAACAGCTGTTCTGCTGGGCACCATGACCCAGTATTTGCTACCAATCCCCAAACCCTAACAGTGTCTATCATCAACCCTGCTCTCCTGTGTCAACACCAAGAGCACAGCAGCTCTGGGAAAACATTAGAACCCATTTCAGACAGAACTCTCTAGTTAATAACAACACAGTAGAAATACTAAACTCAATACGCATTTCTTAAAAAAAGAGCTATGCCAAATATTTTTGTGGCTAGCCTCTTTCTTTGCCTCAATTGTTCACAAAATTAAAAGTAGGACAAAATAGTAGCTGTGCCTTTCATTCATTTTAGTATCAAGTAAACAGATTCCTTTCCATAAAACTAGAAATAGAAATTGAAGTCATTAAATAGGAAGCCTACAAATCTTAAATATCTGAAATGCTCTTGAAACATCTCGAGTGAAATTTCTATTTCAAATAAGTAAAAATAGCATATAACTGAGAAAAATATTACAGGCCAAAAGAAAAAATGAGAAAGAGGCCTTTTTTATATTATTATAGAACAAAATTCTTTAGATAATAGAGACAATATTCAAAGAATAGAAAGAACACTTTCCCCCTGAGAATCCCACCACTTTCCAACATCACTATACGTTCATCAAACATCCACAGACAGTTTCTTCCTTCCACCCCAAAGAAAAGGCAGAGGTCTCTGATGTTAATATCTCAATATCTTTGAATGTTTGATGATATCTAGAATTTAAAAAACACTACTGCATTTTTCCAAAATCTCATTAGATAGTAATAAAAGCAACCAAAAATGGCAGAGATCTATTAACAATTGCTCAGGTTATTCTCCATTGCCATTCTATAGAATGGAGGACAGTTGAAGAATAGGAAGGGAAAAAGAAGGGAATCCTCAAGTTCTGGGTGGCTCATTTACCACTGTCAGACATTGCTCAAGGCCCATTACTGACCAGGAATCAGAAATATAAAACCAACCAGGTGGGGCTGGGAAAGTGGCTCAGTGGTAGAGGGCTTGCTTTGCATGCATGAGGCCCTGGGTTTGATTCCTCAGCACCACATAAGCAGAAAAAGCTGGAAGTGGTGCTGTGGCTCAAGTGGTAGAGTGCTAACCTTGAGCTGAAGAGCTGAGGGACAGTGCCCAGGCCCAGAGTTCAGGCCTCAAAACCAACAATAATAAAACAAAACAAACAAACAAACAAAAAAACCCAACCAGGTACCAGAGGCTCACACTTACAATACTAGCTACCAAAGAGGCTAAGATTTGAGAATCTTGAGTTCAAAGCTTTCTCTGGAAAGACAAATCCAAAACACTCTTAGCTCTAGTTAACCAGCAAAAACAAAACAAGCAAACAAAAACCCACACAAACCAAAAAACAAAAGAAACAGAAGCAGCTCAAGTAGTTGAATACCATCCATAAGAGAAAAAACAAAGTGACAGCCCCATTACCACTGCCAGCCAGAAGAATACAAAAACAGTAACAGATTAGATTGTGTTTCTCTATTAATTATTCCTATAGCACACTGTACTTTGCCTTTGTGGCACTCATCATCACAAGATCACATTTCTGCCTACCGCTTAATCTTAAAATACACACTTATGAGATAAAATGATATTATCCACTATTAGAAACCTTATGGTGGTTCCTCAAAACTATAATCCATGTAATTCTGGAATATCCAAAAATATAGAAAGCAGAGCCTGGAAGAGAGATCTGAACACTCAATTTTGTAGTAATATTTCTCACAATAGACAATTCAAGTATCTGTTGACAGATAAATGGATAAACCAAATATAGTATACACAAACAATGGAATATCATTTGGTCTTAAAAAGGAAGGCCTTTTATCTTGCCCATGTAATTGTAACCCCTCTATACAGTATGTTCACAATAAAAAAAAAATAAAAAACAAAAAATAAAAAAAGGAAGGCCTTTGAAACATATGACCCAACATATGACCCAACATAGGAACCTATGTTAGGCAAACAATATGCTAAATGAAATAAGCCATATACAAATAAGGCAGAAAACATTGTATGATACCACTTATGTGAAATGCCAAGAACAGAAAAAGTAAAAAGTAGCAAGAATCATGGAGATTATTAGGGGCTGAAGGAAGAAGGAAGGAATTACTTAATGGGCACAGGCTTTCTATTTCACAAGATGAAAAAGTATGGAAATCGAATGCACAACAATATAAATATGTTTAGCACTGCTAAACTTAACACTACCAGCAATACTACTTACTGTGGTTAAGGTATTATTTCATTAAATGTATTTTAAAGCAGTTAAAAGCAAAATATTAAAAGAATGCATAACTCAAAAATGGAAGTGGTGCTGTGGCTCAAAGTGGTAGAGTGCTAGCCTTGAGCAAAAGGGCTGAGGGACAATGCCCCAGCCCGGCCCTGAGCTCAAGCCCCACAACTGACAAAAAAAAAACAAAAAAGAAAGAAAAAGTAAAATATATCCATTTATTATATATATATTATATTATTTACTATTTAAGCCTGGGATTTTGCATCAGAATATACTTACTAGATATTTATTGGGTGAATGAAGAGAAAGATGGTGGAGAACTGGATGGGTGGTAATGAAAACCACAGTGAACATATAAACCCACAATTACTATGCCTGACAAACAAAGAACAGGCCCTAGGATTAGGAAGAGGTAAAGTTTTCTGGTTATGATTATCTTGGCCCTAATATTTATCACATTTAGTTACTTTGCATTCTCTATGAATGACATAAAATTTTATATGAATTTTTGTTCTGTCTGTTTAAATAATTCTTGTTTATCTTGTCACATCACTTGTATTGTAGCATAATCTGTCTTTTGACCTAGATGATATTAAAATGAAGAAAACCCCATTTTTTGACATGTTGGCTCTTTTGAGCACCTCTCTTAATCCAACAAGGCAATGTGAATTAAGTGTACACACTTGGGGCTGCCAGGTGTAGCAGGGTCCATTGCTTGTTCTCAGGCTGTTAATCAGCTATCCTCTGGGGCATAATGTTATAAAGCTGTGGTGTGCATTAAACAGCAGGCAGAAAGAATAATCTCCATTTTCTGACTCTCAAGTGCAGGCATGTGCTATAAAATGAAATTGACATCTGCTAGCAGGCTTGTCACATGGTTATTTTTTTTTCTGCCGAATCTGGAATAAATTAAATCTCAAAATAAAATTTGGAACAGAGAGGCTGTTTTACATAATTCCTCCTAATGGTGTGCTGTGAACCCATCACACTGATTTTAAAGAGAAGTTCTTGCAAGAAATGTTTCATCATTTTAATTGCAAAACTCTTGAATGCCACTCTATGCTAGGAAATGTGTGTTTTTGTTTTTTGGTTTTTTGGTTTTTTGGTTTGTTTTTTTTTTACCCCTGCCCCGGAAATGTGTGTTTTTAAAAGAGGTCCTTTTTTTTTTTTTTAACAGTAACAAATGAAACAGTAGCAAAAATTCCCTGGTATGTTCACTGGCTGAAAAGTAAACCAGGTTTTTCATTGAAATGAAACATGGTTTACCTTTTCCCAGATATCTGGAGCCGGGTTCATAGGAAAACTAGCCTGGCTAGGCTCTGAGGCAGAAGCAGCCAACATGGGTGTGAGCTGGAAGAGTTTGCTCAGAGGATTCATTAATATGGCAGTGAGGTCTCTTTCCTTTGAAAGACATTAAGATTTTTTACAAACACATAAAAGAAGCACAGGGGTCTGTGAACCTGCCACTCTGAATGTAAAGAAGACCCCTCTCCTTCAGGAAAAGAAGTCATACAGGCAAGCCAAGAGAGCTTGGTAGGCATCTAGGGTTGTGTTGTGGGTTTTTTTTTTTTTTTTTTTTTAGACCACTACACCCTTAGGATTCACTTGGCTCTCATTTCCCAAATTTTATCAAGATAAACAAGATTGTCAGAAGAGTCCACCCAGTCCTGGTACTTGGGAAAACAACAACAACAACAACAATAACAGATATCAGCTCCCTGGAGGCTATTTCCATTACTTGCCTGGACAAGATTTTCCAAGGATTCATGGCACATACATTACAGTAGAGAAAACAGAGTCACGGAAGATGAAGAGACTTCAAGAGGAGACCGGGAGGATCCTGAAGAAATGGATGCTCAGGCTCCTGACTGACTTGCTTACAGAAGATATGTACAACAAGCATAATTTATAAATGGAAGACAGAGCCACTCACTTCCTTTCTACGCAGTGAGGTTCTTCAGTAGGTGCTGGGTTAGTCTGCTTTCTGATGCTGTGACAGAAATACCCATAGATGATCAACTTAAAATGGAAAAATAATTTATTTGGGCCTTCCGTTTCAATTATTTCAGTTTCTGATGACTTGGCTCTGGTGTTTGGGGCCCTGTGGTGATGTAAGATCATCATGGCAGGGAGCTCATGGTGGAACAACTCTGCTTTACCTCAAGGTGGCTGGAGGGCAGAGTGAAGGTCATACCCCTAATACCTAACTTCCTTCTCCTAAGTCTCACCTCCTCAAGGTTCCACCACCTGCTAATAGTGTCACAGACTAATGATCAAACCTGTACCTTATAAACCTTTAGGGGATATTAAAAATCCAAACCAAGACCAAGTCATGTCACCTAGTTTAGAGAGGGCTGGGACTGGTTAAAAACACAGGTTTCTGGCTCCATGTTGGATGAGTCTCTGAGGTGGGTCCTGGGACTGATATTTCAATCAAGCTCCTTTTGTCACTGGAATTTTCTACTTGTGGTGTCTTGTTGCCATTGTTTTGGTTTATTGTCTAGCATTTCCCATTCTAGCATTAGACTCTGAGAAACACTTCAATATACATGTGGCAAGAGGTCTCCAGGTTCCAGAACACCACAAATTGTCAGTCACAGCTTCTACACGAGGAATACTGAGGGGAAAACACACATAAGAAAGCCCCGGCCACTCCTCCTCACCCCCCACTACCCCCTCCCCCCAGCCAGTGAAATCCACAGATACTTAGTCTTCTTGTCAGATGGCTTTCTAATCTGTTGTAGCTCTGTGCTAGTTAAATATTGAATGGTTTGATAAACAGTAAGAAGAACTAAGAAATTTTGCTCCATGGGAAAAAAATTCTCACCATTATAAATGAGCTAACAAAGGTTAAAATAAAACAAACAACACAAGTCATTTCCTATGTGCCAAGCCAGGAAGGTATAGGCTCACATTCTCAAAATGGCTGTCCTTTGGGTCCACTACAGACTGATGGATGGACAGCTGTCTGCATTTCAAATAGCAATTCAACACTAGGAATGACTCATGCTTATTGCTCAGAAACACAGCACCTCTTGATTAAGTAGTAATTCCACACGACAAAGTGCCTTCACATGACTGAACGATGCATTCCTCTCTTTGAAAAAAAAAAAGGAATGTAAATGAATGTAAATAGAACATTGCACTGGGACTTAAAAGAATCATCCAGACCTCTCCCTTACTGCACTATGTCTGGCTTTCTCTGAGCTTTCCTACTCAAGCATTCATTATTCAGAAACTTCAGTAACCTCAGGGAAGACCTCTGCATGTTTCACGGTTGCCGCTTATCAATTCTGTGCCAGAAGATAAGGGATTCAAGCTGTGTTACCCCTACACATTTGATTTAGGAAGGTACCAGAGAGGAAACCAGGTTGACAAGTTTCTTGTGTATTCTCAGAACATTCTGCTAGGTATTTGGAGTGGGAGTACCTATGAGAAGGAGGCACTATCTCTACCCAGTAGGTCACATACATCTCAAAAGTAAGACTTCTGCTGAAGGGAAAGTCATTCATCACTTGGAACTCAGGCATGCATGGCCTTGAACTTATGTGGCAGGCCAACAGGCACACCTTTTATAAAGGAAATTCCCTCCTGAGGGGAAAAAAAGGTGCCCTAGAATGGTAGCTGGGACAGAAAGCTGGTATAACCGGCTATGGATGGGAAAATGATCCAAAACACATCACAGCCTCTGTCCGTCACACCACACTGGCTGGAGTTTGGGCAGAGGGTGGAAGAAGACATCAACAGAGCACAAAGCAGCACTCAGGCTCTGGAAGGACAGTACCCAAATTTAAGTCTGAGCATTGCTGATTACTATTAGGTACTCTCTGGATCTCTGTTTTGCCGAGTACAATAAAGACTTTGTGTCTCAAAGGATAACTATCAAAATAGCAAGGGCAACATCCCCTCAGAGCTTACTAGAAATCAGGAATCCCAGTTCCACCCCAGACCTCCAAGGTGATACATATATACATACATTAAATCATGATATGGAATATGGCTTGGAGGCAATATAAATGAACATTTCAAAACTATCACTATTTTAATATGCATTAGCATATTATTTCTTCAGATAATGGTGAGAAAGCTGAAACCATTTAAAGTTTATTTAAATGGAAGTATGAAAATAGGATGCAGCTTCACCTCATGAAACACAAAGCAAAAAGGAAGAATTATTTCATGCAAAGAGAGAAAGAGATACAAGATAAAGCAAGGCTAAAAACAAGATAAATATCTCATAGGGCGTAAATAGAGCTACGTGATCCGGATCAAAGGCAGGACATGCCAGGCTTCCATTCTGAAGCAGCTTGCAGGGTGTTGAGGGTACATCTCCTGTAGGGAATAGGAACTCATGAGGCCCCCTGAGAGAATGGCCAGAGCCTCTTCACTGATTAAAACCAGGGGCTGGGGTGGAGTTCTCTTATTCCAAACAGAATCCTGAAATAAATTGCCCAGTAGCCACTGCTGGTTTAAAAACAGCCCATGGAAATGAAAGGAGGGGAGACAAATTAGCCACACTTCAGATGGCTCAGTGATGGAATATTCTGTGTATTACTGAAGGGAACAGGGTCCCCCAGACACTTACATAAACATCAGATCCTGAAGGCTACTGTAAAATCACTAGGCAGAGAAGGGCGAACCAAAATGAAAAGAGAAAATTAGAACCAAACCAAACCAAAACTTTCCACTGAAAGTGAGCCAGCAAACCAAGAAATCAAAGCATTATAGGCATGAGCACTTGGTGGATTTTGAAATATGAATATACTAATGTATTCACCAACACATTCAAAATATAAAATACTTTCACACACACCCAAATGTCCCTGTGATCTTTTAGTAATCTACTCTATTACCTCATTGGCTGCCCCAAGTAACCACACATCTGAATTCTATCACTATAATAATTTTACCTATCTGTCAGCATATGTTGCTTAATATGCATAATATATAGTATTTTATATTTAGCTGCCTTTGCTCAGTATAAAGTATAAAGTGAGATTCATTCGTGTTGCACCTGTCAAAAGCTTATTCCTTTTTATATCTGAGCAATAGTCTATCTTATATGGCTGGTATAATAACATAGTACAATTATTTGATATATTCACAGTATAACTTCTCCATTCACTTGTGGACATTGGAGTTGTTCCCAGTTAAAGTTCTTATGAATATAACTTCTTTGAACTTTCAAGCACATGTTTTCAATTTTTTTAGGCAAATACATTGCTAAGTCTATCTATCTATCTATCTATCTATCTATCTATCTATCTATCTATCTATCTATCTATCTAACTGTATTAGTCAACCTTCCATTACTATAACAAATACCTGAGATAATCAAGCTTTAAAAATGAAAGGTTTATTTTGGTTCAGTTTTGAAGGATTTTGTCTATGGCTGGTTAGCCGTATTGCTTTGAGTTCGTAGCAGTCAGCACTGGGAAGAGCATGCCCAAGATGTGAAGGAAAGGAAGAAGAGAGGACCAGAGTGACAACACAGCTCCCAAGGACAAACCTCCAATGTGCTGAGGACTTTCTACCAGGCTACACCTACTAAAGGTTCCACCACTTTCCAATAACACCATGAACTAAGGTTAACACACATACACACACACACACACACACACACACACACACACACACACACACACACACACACACAGGCCTTTGGTTAGCATTCCAGAACTTACCAATACATTTCTGAAGAAGTGGCATGCCCAGCAGAAGTGTTCTAGTTACTCCATATCTTCACCATCAGTTGGTATTATTCATCTTTTTCTTTAACTTCACTTTTGATGGTTATGAAGTGGTATCTAATTGTAGTTTAGGTTTTATTTAATTATAGCTTTTATTTAATTTTAATTTTATTTCTGTAATGACATCAAGCATCTTTTCATCTGTTTTTGCCATCTGTGTATCTTTTTTGGTGCAGTCTGTTTAAAGTTTATGTTTATTTCTATATTGCGTTTCTGCCTCATTATTTTTTATTACAATGGCTCTTTACATATTCTAAACAAAAGATATTTCTATCATACATTTGTGGTGAATATCTGACTACTATCAGTTAAGTTTAAAAATCAACTACTATAAGTCTTTGTTCTTTTCAATATTTTTTGTCAATTGTATTGCCTTACAAGTTCCTTTCATTAAAGATATGTCTCAGAAATTGTTCTTATCAATCCATAACAATTAAAAATACTAACAAAAATTGAGTTATAGTGAAAAATATATAAAAGAAACATATGAAACATCATTATATTATTCCAACAATTTTTAGTTTGTTTTTGCAAAGTAAAATATTAAAAAGGTAAGACTCCAGATAATTATAATGTGGGAGTTATTTTCATATTTCAGAGAAATATAGGAATGACAAACAATTTAATATGTTGTTTTTAAAGCACAGAACAAATTACATACATTTTATTTTTAAGGATAGGGTTTTGGGCAGTTCACAATTATACAAAGCTTTGGGTTTGATTCACAACACTGAAAAAAAAAGATTGAAAGCAAAAGAAGAAATTAAGGATAGCCATGAAGAATGGAGATACACACTTTGAGCTGGGCACTGGTGGCTCACAGCAATAATCTTAGATATTCAAGAGGCTGAGACCTGGAGGATCATGATTTGAAGCAAAGTCCAAGACTCTGCATCTCTAATAAACCAGAGAAAAAGTAAGGCTAGAGATATAGTTCAACTGGTAGAGCATTAGCCACGTAAGCAAGCCTAGCCAAGCACAAGGCTCTGAATTCAAGTCTCAGTATTTGGAAAGATAGATAGTAAAAAAGAAAAGAAGGAAAGGAGAGGAGAGAGAGCACGTGCACGAGAGAGCAAGAGAGAGAGAGAGAGAGAGAGAGAGAGAGAGAGAGAAAGAGAGAGAGAGCGTGTGCTACATGCTTTAACAGAAGAGAGAAAAAGAAGTTTGAAAAACCAAAAGTCCAAAAGTAAAAATTAAGATAATTGCAAAAGTAGCCACAATAATTATAAATGAACTGAATACACATTTATTAAAAACAAATTAATGGATTAGATGTTAAAACACAATCCAGATTTATATTGAATAGTTGCCTTTATTAGTCACACATAAATTGAAACTCTATCAAAAGGAAGAAAATAAAGAAATCTAAGATGGTATTTCATATAAATCTTTCTTTTGAAATCTTGTATTGCAGAACTAATCGCAGAAAAAACAAACAAACCAGAACTATGACAAAAGACTCTGTGTGTGTGTGTGTGTGTGTGTGTGTGTGTGTGTGTGTGTGTGTGTGTGTGTGTGTGTGTGTGTGTGTATGAACTCTGATTCTGGGTTTTAAACTCAAGGCCTGGACACTGTCCCTGAGCTTTTGCACTCATGGCTAGTACTCTAAACAATTGAGTCACAGCTCCAGTTTGGTTTTTTGAATTCTTATTTGGAAATAATAGTCTCACAGACTATCCTGCCTCAGCTGGCTTTGAACTGTAATACTCAGATCTCAGCCTCTTGAGTAGCTAAGATTACCAGTGTCTAGCTAGCAAAAAAGACTTGTAAGAAGGAAAAGTGACACACATGCACACACATACATACACACATATACATGCATACATACATACATACATATACAGACATGTGGTCAGGTTTCCTTCCTGAAAGACTATATCATTTTCTATTTCCAGTAAAGCCAGAGTATTATTCCCAACAAACATTCCAATATGGAGCAGTTCTAACAACTTGCTTGTATTTGCCAATTTGATAAGCAAAAGGAAAAAGATCATTTTGCAGTTTGATCTCGAAGCACATATTCTCTCAAACACATCAGAAAACTGATGTCAGGGTCCCAGCCCAGAGAGACAGAAACTGTATTCCTATTTGTATCCAAGGAAACACTGGAGCTACAAGGGGTAGTGACTGGGTCAGCAAGGGAAAAGATCTCAAGTTGACAGGCAGGAAGCCCAGCTCCCTGGGGCCATCCAACCAAGAGACCCAGCCCCTAAGGTCTACATCTGCTCATGTGGAACAGATTGCAATTAACTCCCTGCAGCTTATTTAATTTCTACACAGCACAGTATTTACACAATGACCAGCAGACTTGTTCAGTGCCCCAAGGCAGCAAGCAATAAGAATTCTCTTACAACCACATCTGAAGGACCCATTGCCCTTCACTTTCTCACAAAGCTTTCATTAAAAACTCTTCACTAGAATCAGGTGCAGTTAGCAATTGCTAGAGCAATCTCTGATACTGTTTTCCTGAAAAGGAAAAAAGAAAGAAGACCAACAGTTTCTATAAAATTTAGTAAAAGATTATTAAAATTGTTCAGAATAAGCCTCTGAATTTACTGAAAACAGTCCAATGACTTCTCCAGACATGGCTTGCTGCTGTGTTCTCAGATCGAATTCTCAAAACAAGCTACAACTTTGGCAGAATTATTTATCCTCATTGTACTCACAATCAAACTGAGTGCCAGAGGTTAAACGACTTGATGGATGCCAAGGGCTAACAAGTGGACTCATGCTTCAAATCTAGATTAATGAGTTCACAAAGGTAAGCTTTCTGGAAGCCATATTGCTCCTATTATGAGCAATGCTCAAGCAGGGGTTAAGAGTTAAAGTAGCAATAATGAGGTAGACCAGGACAGCTAACCCTTCATAAGCTGTGTAGTTAGAGGTTAAGCACTGTTACTTACTGAAGAAGAATGCTGATTTCATGTTAGAGCTTTGCTGTAAGCACTTCTTAATGGTTGGGTTTGTTTTTTGTTGTTGTTGTTTGTCTGGGTTTTGGTGTTTTTGCTTTTGTTTTTGGTATGTGTGTGGTGTTTGTTTTCTCTTTAAATGCCTGTGGTTCTGTTGTTTGATTGACAGCTATCAGATTCCCCTTCCCTCCTTCCTCCTCCACCTGCAGTGCACCTGTCTAGCATCAGAATCAGGAAACCTTCCCCGATCTTGGAGGCCACATGGAAACTACAACTGTTGTCTCTGTGGTTCTCATGTCCAGTGGGGTTATGAATGGCATCGCTGCCACTTGGAAGGACCCATCAGAGCTGGTAGCAATTGCAACTTCAGCCCTGCCTCTTTCCTGGGAAGCAATAGGAGCTATCAATCCAGCAGCTACTTCTTCCTGATTCTCTTCCATTGTCATCATGACAATGATAGTCATGGCTGCTTTAACCATTTCATGGCTGCTCAGGGAGGATTCTTCCATCCATAGAAACCACCCCTATATGCCATGGCTGCTCCTGTGGCTTTCGGAGACCTCGCTTCAGTCAGGGAATTCCTGGGATCCTGAGTTGACAGTGAGAGACCTACCCATAGCTGCAACTGACATCCTCACTGAAGTCCTCAAGAAGGCTAGGGATGAGTACCTCCACTGCCCCTTACAGCCAGAACAGGCCGTCTCAGTACAGCCTGAACAGACTGTGTAGCAGAAAAAGGGGGACGCTGTGCACATGCACCACTGGCTATATATAGCCACTTATACACAGCCCTTTAATTCTCCTCCAGTCAGCCTAGGACACCATTCTGCCTTGTAATAAGGCCTGCTCCGACTGGCTTCATTGCCTACCTGTAGTCTTTTTCTTGGTGATAGTGGTGGTCCTGGGAACTCGGGGCCTGGTAGCTGTCCTTGAGCTTTTTTGCTCAAAGCAAGTACTCTACCACTTTGAGCCACAGCTTCACTTCCAGGTTTTGGAGATGAGTCTTAGGGACTTTCCTGCCTGGGATGGCTTTGAACCATGATCCTCAGATCTCAGCTTCCTGAGTTGCTAGGGTTAGGGGCATGGGCACCAGTCTCTACTTATAGTCTTTATCATGATTAGAGTGCACTGAATAGGTAATGCAAAAACCAGACAACTTCCAGGGCTGTCAGCCCCAGGCAAGCCTGTACTAGCTAACAGACAGCTGATGAGTTCCAGAGCTGCTGGAAGCAGACTGAGGACGGCTGATATTGTGAAGGCCTGTAGGACTGCTGAGAAGGCCAAAGCCTGCAGAGGCTTGAGACTCCAGACTGCAGAAGGTGAAAGGCTACAGAGAGCAGAGACTGCGGAAAGCAAGAGACCAAGCAGAGCTAAGACTGGACAGAGCTGTAAGTCTTGTTTAAGAGTTCCAGAAAGGTGTAGAGAGTTACTAGCTCTTGCTTCTCAAAGCTACCCAGAACTGTCGCATTAAGAGATAGGTCCCATGGTTTCCCTTATCTGCAATAACTAGTATATGTCTAGGACAATCAGAAAAGGTCAAAAGCTATGTACATATGACAATATAAGGAGATGCTAAGTGAAATGAACCCCAAGATAGAGACACAAGAGATTTTATCTTTCTTGCTGTTCTTTTTAATGTACTTATAATGTACTGTGTGATTTTTTTGTTTGTTTCTTTTGTATGTTCTTCCCCCATGGGATAATCCCTGTTTTTACTGTATTTGATTCCCATGTCCTGCATCTCGTATATACATTTTTCTAATTTGGGGAGGGGAAGGGGAATAACAAAATGCTGAAATAAGGCTACAGCCTAACCCATTGTAACCACAATGAGATGTACAAGACACTATGTTGAAAACTAACTTTACAACTTTGTGGGGGGGAGGGAGGAGTTGGAGAGGTGGGGAGGGAAGGGATGGTAGGGGAAAAAACAAAGGAGGGGGTAACAATGCTTGATAGAAAATGGACTCATTACCTTGCTCATGTAACTGTAACCCCTCTGTACAGTATCTTTACAATAAATGTATATGTGTGTGTGTGTGTGTGTGTGTGTGTATATAATAAAAAAAAAAAAAAAGAGCTCAGACCCATGGCATTCAAAGCTTTGAGCTTTAACAACAGCTGATGAGTGCTAGACTACTGGCACCTAAAGCCCAGAGCTGTAACACTAAAAATGGAGGTGTACATCCTAAACTCAGAAATACTTACACCAAAAGAACTGCCTGCAGTTTCTACCCAAAGAGTGGAAAAGAGGAAAAGACTAATAGTAATAGTAATTATCATAATCTCTCATTAACAGTCCTGAGCATGCAATAAATTCTGAGTATGTAATTCATTTAAGAAATTCTAAGTTTGTAATAAAAAGGCAGATGAGGGCTGGGAAGGTGGCTCAGTGGAAGAGTGCTTGCCTTGCATGCATGAGGCCTTAGGTTCCTCGGCACAACATAAGCAGAAAAAGTCAGAAGTGGCACTGCGGCTCAAGTGGTACAGCGCTAGCCTTGAGCTGAAGAGCTGAGGGACAGCGCCCAGGCCCAGAGTTCAAGTCCCAAGATTGGACCCCCCCCCCAAAAAAAAGAGGTGGATGAGAGGTATGGTTCTATACAATTATCATCCCAGATACTCAGGAGGAGGAGACAAAGATCATAGTTTGAGGCTAAGATAGGCAAAAGCTAGAAAGGCCATGTCTCAAAAACAATTTAGGCACCACAGAACATGCCTGTGTTCCCAGCTGCTCAGGAGGTGGCAGTGAGAAGATCACAGTTCAAGGCCAGCCTTGTGAAAGTTAATGGGAGGTCCTATCTGAAAAACAAACTAAAAATAAAAGGATGGGGATGCAGCCTAAGTGTTAGAGTGCAAGACAGAGGCCCTAATTTTAATCCTTCACAGAAGAAGGGAAGGGAAGGGAAGGGGAGGGAAGGGAAGGGAAGGAGGGAAGGGGGAAAGGAGGAGGGGGAGAGGGGAGGGAGAGGGAAAGGGGAGGAGAGGGGGAGGAGAGGGGGGAGGGGAGGGGAGGAGGGGATAGGAGAGGAGGGAAGAGGAGTGGGAGGTGGGAAAAAGTATACAATATGAGTATGAGTAGAATTATAAGTATTAGTAGAAATTTTATGTGGTCTTCATACATTCTAGAAAAATGTGGTAAGTTAACCGGCAGGACTACACAGAGTAGCACCAGTGCCTAGCTGGCGAAACGATCTGTAGGACTAAAAAGTAATACACCCATGTGATTAGGTTTCCTTCCCAAAGGACTATATCATTTTCTATTTCCAGCAAAGCTGAAGGATTATTCCCAACAAACATTCCAATATCAAGCAGTATTAACAATGTGCTTGTATTCACCAATTTGATAGAGAAAAAGAAGTTTTCAGAGTTTGATCTCAAAGCCCATATTCTCTCAAACTCAGCATAAAACACACAACAAAACCAATGTTTTGGTTTCATGTTAAGTTCCCAGCCCAGAGAGGCAGAAATAATGCTAGATCCAGAAGATATTACTCCCTGTTAGACTGGCTTCTAAACTGCATAGGTTGCTGAAGCAGCTAGTTGCTCATACCTGTGTTCTAGGAAAGTTTTCTGATTTATACCTTGAAGTTAAAATGAGCAAAGAGTTTTTTTTAAGCAGTGCAAAAGTCATATGCATCTTTCTGTCACTGTCTCAGAATATTGCCTTTGATTTAGCTCATAAATTTGTTTGAGTGACTGGAATCCAGGCTTGAGTATAGAGAATAAGGGGGGAAATGTAGCTTAACTGGGAAATGATTGCAAAACTATATGGAATATTTTAAAGTCCTGTAGAGAAAAGAACCTACAGTTTCTATTGTCACTTTCAAAATCAGTAAGTAGAGAAGGCAAGGCAAAGGCACTGGCATTTTGAATGCTCTGATCTCTTTGCCTCCCTGCCATAGCCATCTCGTATCTACCAATGTCTATGCACATGAAGAAAAACTAAGACAGACCAGTCTTGCCACAGGCCTCAGGCAGGATTTGCTTTCATCTGGCACCAGACCACCTCTCCACGCATGTTCTTGATGGATGCAATCAATCACCCATGGGTTTTGGTATATTTTGTTTCGGTTTGAAAGCATTTGCCAAAAAAGTCTCTATGAAAGTGCATTAGTATATCTTTAAATTCTTCAAGCGTGATTTTTGTTTTTAGTAGCAAATATGGACCTGGCAATTGTGAGCCAGATCACTTTTATTGACATTAACACATTTGACTTTTGACAAATAGCCTGAGGAACATAAGCAGTCCTTTCTAGGACTTTCTTAGTCCTTTCTAAGTCCTGTACTGTCTCAAGGGCAGTGCGACAAGGGCTCTCTGCTTTCTCCCCTGAATACAGGCTTGTCACTGAAACTCGCAGGAAGTGAATTGAAAAGAAACAATCCAGGTTTATGACTTGTTATCCAAAAAATATTCTCTGTAGGAAATGGGGTTACATAAATTATACCCATACATGGCTTTTTCAAAGCCTCATTTCAGCCTCACCTTTTAGAAAATCTTTTACTAAAATAGTATCAGAAATTGCAAAATGGCATTGAATTTCCCCTCTTTTCCTACTCAGTTTTTCCTTGGAAGAGTGAGGGTGGAGAGGGCTAGGAAGGAAAAGGCAAGGAGGAGCAGCAAGGCTCCTTACTGAACACAAAGCATAAGTACTAGCTCCACAGTTGGTGTCTTGAAGAATAAGGCATGTAATTTTTAGCTGTAAAAAAAAAATCTATAAAGGTAACAAATGGCAAAAAAAAATCCCACAAAAAAACAATTCTCAAAAAATGCCGTGCTTCTTCCCACACTTACTAAAAAATTAATAGCATATGAAAAGGGGTTTTGTTCTGAATTTTCAGGTTCCTGACTATTAAATGCTAGTTACTCTCATTGGCAAAGCAAAATACCAATCAATAGTCAAGTGTATGATACAAGAACAGTGCATTCTTTGCCTGTCTAATTAAAGCAACTTAAAAATAGAAGAGGGAGAGGAAAAAGAACAATACAGAAGAAAGCCCTGTTACAAAAGATCAAGAAGCCAACTTAAATCAAAAGGTTCCATAAACCCTGCCTCTCAGATGAATGCCCACTCTGATATGTTCTAAATGTCATGTCACCTGTGGCTGGGGACCATACGCCAAGACAGACCAAACTCAAGAAGTGCTGGAGATCAAACCAACCAACCACACTCAGACATTTTTTTATCAGTAACCTATAAAACATAATGAGCTCAGATATTTTATGCTAAAAATTACTTTTTCTGAACATACATCAAAGATGGTATTTCTCTTTTGTCATATATCCACAGTCAAATATTTGCAGAGTTAAATCGATACATATATAATGTTCACTCTATTTCATAAAGTAAATTTTAATCAAAGCTACACATATTCTCTGAACTTCAGAAGCCTACAGGCTCTACATAGTGAGAAAAATGTTATAATAGTGAGAAATATTGTACACGAGTAGTGTCTTACCAAACATAAACCTAAATTGGATTGTTTTGTATTTGTTTCTAACATAAGCAGTGTGCCCTTTCTGTACATTTAAATCAATGAGTAAAATCTTCAAACCAAAGTAAACATCTCTCTCCTCTCTTGCCACAGAGTTGATTCTATAAATAATGTTGGGTGATCAGTAAGAGTAAACTTGTACCTCAACTTTCCAATGTCAATATTGTAACACTTGGTTTCCATTTGTTCAAGTTGATGGGCTTGTTCACTTCGTTTAATTATGAAAGCAAATAAAAAGTCTTACCTTGTGATGCCCAAATTCATCCAAGATGCTTCTCAGTTTTCTGGTGTTGCTATGTGTCTTTTGGGCAGCAACAGCTGGATGGGGATCACGCCAATCAATGGAGAGTCGGTGATGCCAAAGGCGCTGGCTCTCCAGAATGTGAGCTGATTTCACACTAGGATCAAAATGGTGTACTTCACATCCATTATTGGCCATGCTTGCTTCAAAATGAGTATCATCACTTCCCAGCCTGGAGTGAAAGAGAAATGAGACCAGTAACCAAAACTTTAAAATGAAGAAAAGTGTTGAAGTGACAAAACCACAGTTTCAAAAATCAGCCTCTTGAAGAGCTGAGGGAGAGTGCCCAGGCCCAGAGTTCAAGCCCTGTGACCGACCTTCCTCCCTTCCTTCCTTCCTTCCTTCCTTCCTTCCTTCCTTCCCTCCTTTCCTTCCCTCCCTCCCTCCTTCCCTCCCCCCTCCTTCTTTCCTTCTTTCCTTCCTTCCTTCCTTCCTCTTGTGGTACTAGGATTTGAACCTAGGGCTTTTCACTTCTCAGGTGAGTGCTCTACCATTTGAAATTACAGGGCCCTCCAATCCAGACCAATTTTCTTAATCTTACCAAGCTCTCTCTTGTTTTAATACATGTCTAATGTACATATTCAATAAACCTTCAAACAACACAGAAGCATTATAGCTCAAAACTGCTACACAAAAGAGAAATGTAAAAAATATGAGATTTTTTTTAGCAGCACTGGGGATTGAACTCAGGGCCTCAAGTTCTACCACTTGAATAATGCTTTCCAGCTTCTTTTGTGTTGGTTATTTAGGAGATAGGGTCTTAATTTATGCCCAGGCTGGCCTGGCTACCATTCTCCTCCTTGTGCTTCCTCTATATCTGAGAATGACAGGCTCACACGCTAAGCCTCAGTAATCTCTACCTCGAAAGTAATTACAATTAAAAGCTTTGGCCACTGTGCCTGGCTGAGAGTGATTTTTTTGGCGGGGGGGGGGGGGGGGGGGGAAGGGTCAATCTTGGTGCTTGAACTTAGAGCCTGGGCACTGTCCCTGAGGATCTTTGTGTTCAAGACTAGTACTCTACCATTTGAACCACAGTGCCACTTCAGTTTTTGAGTGGCTAATTGGAGACAAGAGTCTCATGGGGACTTTTCTGCCCAGGCTGATTTCAAACCACAATTCTCAGATCTCAGCCTCCTGAGTAGCTAGGATTACAGGCATGAGCCACTGGCACCCTGCTAATTTTTTTAAGGACATAAATTGTAGTAGAAGTAAGACAAATAAAAATATCCACTAGCTAGGCGCTGGTGGCTCATGTCTGTAATCCTAGCTGAGGCTGAGATCTGGGGATCACAGTTCAAAGCCAGCCCCGGGCAGGAAAAGTCCATGAGACTCTTATCTCCAATAAGCCACTCAGAAAACCAGAAGTGGTGCTGTGGCTCAAGTGTTAGAGTACTAGCCTTGAGCTGAAGAGCTGAGGGAACAGCATCGAGGCCCAGAATTCAAGCCCACAACCAACCAAAAAATTAAAATTAAAAAAATATCCACTAGGGCTAGGAAGGTGGCTCAGTGGTAGAGCGCTTGCCTTGCATGCCTGAAGCCCTGGGTTCGATTCCTCAGCACCACATAAGCAAAAAGAAAAAAGCCGGAAGTGGCGCTGTGGCTCAAGTGGTAGAGTGCTAGCCTTGAGCTGAAGAGCTGAGGGACAGTGCCCAGGTCCAGAGTTCAGGCCCCACGACAGGACCCCACCCCCAAAATATCCACTAGTCCTAAGAGATTTTCTTAGAAAATGCCAAAAATGTAAGTTATAGAATTATTTCTGTAAGGAGAGGTACATTCTACCAATGAATTAAATTTGTCTACATTAGAAGGGACACCAGGTTGTGTGTGAAATTTAATTCACAGATCACAGCCATTTTCTTTGTTTTTTTTTTAACAATGTATCACACATTTTACTTGACAAAAATACAAAACACATAGTCTGTTCTTTTGACATTCTTTCTTGCCCTTTCTTATTTCTGTGTATATAGATAGTAATGAAAGCCAGTAGAAAATACTCAATAAATTCTGTTTTATAAAGATGCAATACAAAATTTATTCTGAAAATTGGATTATGATGTTCAGGCAGTTTCTTGATTTTCTTTTTTTCCCCATATATATTTTTATTGTAAAAATTCTGTACAGAGAGGTTACAATTACATGAGTAAGGTAATGGGTATATTTCCTATCTAGCATTGTTACCTCCTCCTGTGTTTTTCCCCTACCATCCCTCCCCTCCCCACCTTCCCAACTCCCCCTCCCCCCAAATTGTAAAGTTCATTTTCAACATAGTGTCTTGTACATCTCATTGTTACAATGGGTCAACCTGTATCCCTATTTAAGCATTTTGTTATATCCCTTTCCCTCCCCAAATTAGAAAAAATGTATATACAAGATGCAGGACACCAGAATCAAATACAATGAAAACAGGGGTTATACTGTGGGGGAAGAACATACAAAAGGAACAAGAGAATAAGTATGTTAGAACAATAGCAAGAAAGAAAAAAACCACTTGTGTCCCTGTCTTGGGGTTCATTTAGCTTAACATCATCTTATATGGTCATATGTACATAGCTTTTGACCTTTTTTGCTTGTCCTAGACATGTACTAGTTATTGCAAGTAAGGGAAATGAAATGGGTATGTTTTAAAATATCATAGTTTTGTCGGGCACCAGTGGCTCACACCTGTAATCCTGGCTACTCAGGAGGCTGGCTACAAAGGAGGCTGGCTACTCAGGAGATCTGAGGATTGTGGTTCAAAGCCAGCCCAGGCATAAAAGTCCATGAGGCTTTTATCTCCGATAAATCACCAGAAAACCAGAAGTGGCATTGTGGCTCAAGTGATAGAGAGCTAGCTTTGAGCACAAAGATGCTCAGGGACAGTTCCCAGGCCCTAAGTTCAAGTCCCACAACCAACAAAATTAAAATGAAATAAAATAAAAATAGTATAATTTCCTTAAAAAGCAAATGCATCTGGTTCCATTGGATCCAGAGAATAAGCAAAAGTGTTCTTTACCTAAATTCACACCAATAAGGGGAAAAAATTATGAATGAATTATTTTCAAGGATCTAGTAGGTATCCTTTGATAATTATGTAAGAATTATCATTTTGATTAAAGTGGTTCAAAGTATGAAAATAATCAAGACAGAAGGCTAGTTCTTGTTTTAAATAGTAATTTTGTTTTCTATCTAAAGGTCTATGGTAGATTGACTCCACATACCAATTCCACAGAATTTCTACAATATGTTGGCAAAACCCAGTATGGAAACATATTATTCTCTTAGACTACTGATTCAGGCCATTACATACTTGAGAAACTTATAAATATAGTCGATAACAATTATTTAGCATATTTCAATTAACTAAAATAAGCCTTTAATATGGAGATACTCATCCAGCCCTTTCTAATAGTCTTCTTTGTCTTCTCTCCGCTCACCCTCCTGTACTGTTTCTTTCCCCACTAGATTTTATATGCTTCCTCCGCTGTAGCTCTTTCACACTATTTGAAAAAGAAAGAAAGAAAGAGAAAGAGAAAAAGAGAAAGAAAGAAAAAAGAAAGAAAGAAAGAAAGAGAGAGAGAGAGAAAGAGAAAAAAGAAAAAGATCCAGCACTCCTCTCAAGCATTCCCCTTTGTTCCATCAAAAAATCCTGTGCCCTATTGAACCCACACCGTTCAGACCACTGAAAATTCTAGCCAATCTCCTTCCAAATTTTCTATCATTTTATTCTGGTATGGAAGATTGACTTGTTGGCACTAATTCTTCACTTTTCCTCAATCCATACTCCTGCCATATGCATTATAAGGGAATGTCATTCTTGCCTCTTGGTTTTGTGGCTTAGCCATGTGACTCCCTTCCTTCTGTGATGGTATGCCAATCCTGATCATAGTCCTACTGTTCACTCTCTTCCACCATCCTTATGAATAGCTTGCTTGTCTCAGCAGTATAGACACTATGAGGAGCAGAGGCAGTCTTCCAGCCTTCTCTCTTTCTAAAAAAAAAAAAAAAAAAAAAAACTACTCACAGCCACCTTATCATGAACAAAAGCCTCCAAGCTGAGAATAGCCTGGATCAGCTGAAATCCAGCAGACCAGCAAGCATTGTGGCAATCATAAATAACAGTGTTTTTAATCCACTGAGTATTAAAGTGATTTGTTACACAGCAAAACTAGCTGATATGTGACATATATATAAATCCAAGAGTTTCAGCTGAAACTACAAAGCATTCTTAGTAGGCAGATTTATTTCTATACAGGTCAGAATGCTGTAGAAGTCATACCAAGGGCCTTTATATTTCCTTAAATTTATTAAAACTTAGAGGAGCAAAGTGTTACCATAGAGTAGTTTTGAAGCTTTGCTAAGAGAAAAAGATGCCAAAAAAGTACTCATTAAATATTACTTGTATGCAACCTTCTAGAGTTTAAAAAAAACGTGTGTACATCTTTCTCTGTGAATTTTCAGGGTTTTTTTTTCAAGAACAATTCTCTACTCTAAAACATATACATTTTAATCAAGACCTGAAATATCCTTAAGAATTAAATTAGTCACAAACTACTCTGTAGTTGTTCTTTTCATGGGAGGTTAGACATGCCATTTTATTACATACTGATTAGTTTCCAACTTAAAATAGGGTTTTTTGGTTTTATTTTGTTATGTTTTTGTGAAGCTGAGGGTCCAAGCCAGGGCCTTGAACATGCACAGCAAAAGCACAGTATCACTGAGGTACATCCAAAACCTTTAAACTAATTTCTTATAATTAAAATAAGTATTATGAATGCACATAGAAAAAAAATCAAATAGTAGGAAATAGTATAGAACGCAAAAAGTGAAAATTTTCTACCTCTGGAAAACTTAGCCACTAATTTCCAGAGATGAACAAAATCAACAGTTCTTTGTATAACCTTACAGAAATTTTCTACATATATACATGTATTATGTATATTACATATACTCACATATGAGTTAATCATTAAATAATAAGCTATCATTTTCTATGATATATTTGATAACATAAAACTATTTGTAATTTGTAAATTTTGTGTGTGTGTGCCTATCCTGGAGCTTGAGCTCAGGATTTGGGCACTGTCCCTGATCGTTTTTTGCTCAAGGCTAGCACTGTACCACTTAAGTCACAGCTTCAAGTCTAGCTTTTTTGATCATTTTGGAGATTAGAGTCTCAGAGTCTTTCCTACCAGGGCAGGCTTCAAACCTCAATCCTCAGATCTCAGCCTCCTAAGTAGGGAGGATTATAGGTATGAGCCATCAGTGCCTAGCACTTGTAAGTTTTTTTAAAATTAACTTATGTTACTTGTACCCAATCTAGTCAATCTTTTTTTCTTTTTCATTAGCATATATGAACCAGACAAAATAAGAGGTTTCATTGTGACATTTTCATACCATTTAATCTTTATATATCAACATATACTATATTGGAAAATGGTAAACTATACTGATTTAATTAGTGTCTACAGCTGTCACTTTTATGTAGTTGAAATCAGACTTCTTTGGGCTTATTGGAAATTAGTTATGTTTATGGTAGATGCAAACAGGATGAGGAATTACAAATGGAATACACAAAGGTACTGTGAAACAAGAAACATGGCCCAAAGCAGTCTAACTGGGGTCACAGCCAATTCTGCTAGTTTCAAAGCATTGACTCTCTTTCTCTACCTCCACCTGGTAGCCCATGAACCATAAGACTTGGAACTATGAGACCTACTTATGCTTTCAGGGGTACAGAAATGTGTCTGTTATTAAGTGGAAAAGCTTCATGAAGGAAGGTCTGTGTTGATCCTACTTAGTCCCAAATTCTCCATGCTGGGAAGATTTGCTGACAGAGATACAGAACACTACTCCATGAAAAACTACTCTTAGAGAAAGTCTGAAATCCTCAAAACCTACCACACAAATCTAAACATAGCAGTAGTGGGCGATATTTCACGGCCTGACTCATGTACCTAAACATATATTTATAGAATACCTTACAAATGCAAGCTACTCTACTGGACATGAGGGACAACAAGATAAATTAAAGACACACTGATGAAAACTTACAATGTAGTAATGAAGGGAGAGTTTCAAATAAATAACTATAATAAAATGATAACTCTTATTTATATGAAAATGTATTTAGCCTTAAAGGAAATCACTTTATGCTTTTATATAACTGGAAAGAGAATTCCTCATAGACAAATTTACATCATAGAAACATTCCAGTGTTTACTCTATGAAGCAAGAAGGATAGGCCACACCAATTCAGATCAAAGTGTAAAATGGTGGCCCAGTTTTCCCTCATCCTACCCTTTTCCAGCTATCAGGAGAGGTAGGAAGGGAAGCAGCAGTCATGTAACTTCCATTCCAGTGGGTCCCCAGCCTAACAGTTGCACACATCACTTATACTCACAAGTAATACTCCCAGCTGGTCAGATAGCCACTTAGAGCTACAGGAAATGCAGCCATCAGTAGGGTGACCATGTGCCCCACTAACCTCAGGTCTGTTACTAAAGTAAGAATAGGAAATAGGTATTGGAGATATATTAGCAGTTCCTACTACAACCCATTGCTGAAACAGTTAAGCAGCTGAGAAGTACATTCAAAGACATCAGCCTTTGAATGAATACTGCAATCTTTCCCTCTCTGGTGAGAGATACAATTATATAACTCATGCTTATTGATCTTAATTAATGTTGGGGTTTGAGATCATGATAAAATTTTCAGCATGGAAGAACCATCAAATCTAAGAACTATTGAAGAAATAGAAAGGTAATAGAGTAACAGAACAACCAAAGTAATAGAGATTTCCAAAGTAACAGGGAAACCATCTTGGCCTTCTTTCTCTAATGCCAAAAGAAAAGGATCTGAAGTCCCCATTTATGGTTGTATAAGTTGTATACTGAACAACTCTAGGGGGTGTGTCATTCACACCATAATGCCCATTGTGATGATTTTGTTGTGGATTCTGGTAAGAGTTCCTGAAGGAGGTTCTTGCTTGCAAGTTATATAAAGGTGTTCTTTGGACGAGCTGAGGGTGGTATTGTCAATCACATGCCCTTTCATGTCACCAAACATAATAAAAGGGACAGGTTGTACCTCTGTGCCAGGTCCTTGGATACTCTTAAAAATATCTGTGAGAGCCAGGTGCTGGTGGCTCAAACCTGTAATCCTAGCTACTCCGGAGGCTGAGATCTGAGAATCATCATTCAAAGCAAGCCTGGACAGGAAAGCCTATGAGACTCTTATCTTTAATAAACTACTCAGAAAAAGCCAGAAGTGGTGCTGTGGTTCAAGTGGTAGAGTACCAGCCTTGAGCACAGAGAGCCTCAGGGACAGATCCCATGCCCTGAGTTCAAGACCCAGGACCAGCAAAAAAAAGTTGAGAATCAGGACTGTAATCCTAGCTACTCAGGAGACTGAGATCTGAGGGTTTCAGTTCAAAGCTAAATTAAGCAGGAAAGTCCAAGAAAGTCTTATGTCTAATAAACTACCCTAAAAAGCTGGAAGTTGTGCTGTGGCTCAAGTGATAGAGCACTAGCCCTAAGCAAGAGAAGCTCAGGGACAAACCCCAGGCCCTGACTGGCGCGCACACACACACACACACACACACACACACACACACACACACACTTGAGAGTATTAAGTTCATATATACATATATATATATATATATATATATATATATATATCACAGTATTAAGGTTAATGGTCTTTATGTTCCTTTGGAAAGAAAATTTTAGAGCATGAGGAGGAAATATTCAAGATATCAAGGATATTCAAAATGAAACCACAATGAGATATCATTTCAAATACATCAGGGTGGCTATAATTGAAGATCAATAATAGTAAACATTGGCAAGGATGTGGAGAAATACCAGAGGTTATTTGTGTGAAACTAAAATATTATATACCCAATATAAATGTAAACATTTGCCTACTTAAAAACTTATATGTGAATATCCCTCTCCGAACATAATAACTGAAAAGTGGAAACAACCCAAATGTCCATCAACTGAAGGACATTGTTCATGTGACTATAGCCACATGAACATTGGAATAGTATTCAGACATAAAAAGGGACAGAGTATTGCTACATGCATGCTACAATGTGGGTAAAACTTGAGAACATGGTAACTAAAGCACACACTCACAAAAGGGTCACATATTATTTCCATTTCATGAACTATCCAGAATAGGTGAATCTATCTATAAAGACAGAACATCAAGGAGTGATTGCTTGAAGATGGGTATTGAGCAAAACTGAGTCAAGGATCTCAGTTCAAAGTCAGCCAAACAAGAAAAGATGTGAGACTCTTATCTCCAATTAACAACCAAATAGCCAGAAGTAGAGCTGTATCTCGAATAGTCAAGTGCCAACCTTGAGCAAGAAAACTAAGGGACAGTGCCCAGGTCCTGAGTTCAAGTTCTAGTGTGTGCACATGTGTGCACGCACACACATGCCTTTTTGTATGTAATAATTTGATGTATTACAGCAGAACCATCTTATCCAACAATTCTTATGTATAAGGGGAAAAAAAGGAATTTAGAATTTTCCAAAAAAGTAACTTTCCAAGTTTTATTTTTATTGTATATAGTTTATATGAATTATTCCAGTGTGTATAATATTAACTAAACTATAAAGACAGCCTAGAGCAACAAAAGTAGGCTAAAGCTGAGATCTCCAATTCACATGTGGTGACATGCAACTATTTTTTACTAGTTTGGACAAGTTTTTCATGTGGCATAAACTCTGTTGTCACTATTTCCGGCTCTTCCTGCAGACTGGAAGTGTAGCTGTGATTCTCAAGGAAAAGAGCTCAATTCTAACCAACAGGCTGAGCAGCTTGGCATCCACCCCAGCCTTCACACTCGAAGCCCAATGTCCTTACATGGACTCCTCTCTTCAGGCCATCATTTACAGAGCAAATATTGAATATCTACTGTATGCCGAGTCTCACTGATAGATGCCGTGTGTGTATAACTCATTTATCCACATAAGAGTGGTTCCCAATGTTTAAACTTTTAGTTGAACCTTTTTGCTTTATTTTCAAGTCATAATGATTGGTAATTCTTGTTGGTTAGAGTTTTATAGTAGTGATGATCCTCTTTGGGCACCTTTGGTGAGGTCTTCATATCAGGTGGCTGCTTAGAAGACTGACTACTGTGGCTATTGTCAGAACATAAAGTGTAGAGGTTGATGGTGAAATGCATAGATGAGGAACAAGCATGTTGCACTTGGTAGGGCCCCGGGTTCTTTGTTCAGTAGTCTAGCCTGAGAACCTACATAGCTTCTATAAGCATCCATAGATCAGGGTGTTCCAAAACAAAATAACTTGCTCCTGCCTTGTCTTGGAACAGATATCATTTGTAAGTTCAGGACTGTTCAATGAAATATTTGGTGAAATAGTCTCTAAGGAGCTTTTTTACAGAAAGCTCCTTAGATCCATTTGTGCATCAAGATCATTTTCAACTTGAATAACTATCAATTTTCACAGGATTTTTTTTTTTTGGTAAAAGTTCCCTTCACTTTCTTTTTAGTCAAATATAAAACTATAGCTGACACTAGTGGCTCACACTTGTAAGCTTAGCTGCTCCAGAGGCTGAGATCTGAGGCTCCTAGTTCAAAGTCAGACTGGGCAGGAAAATCCATGAGACTCTTATTTCCAATTAACCACCAAAAGAAAAACGAAAAGTGGAATTGTGTCATAAGTGGTAGAGCACTAGCTTTGAGCAACAAAGCTCAGGAACAGCACTTAAGTCCTGAGCTCAAGCGCAAAGATCAGCACACACACACACACACACACACACACACACACACACAATTTTTTTTTTTGCAGTACTGGGAATAGAACACAGGGCTAGGCAATAACCCTACCACTGAACCAAATCCCCAATCTTCTGCTTTTTCCTGGATCCAGCTTTGGACCTCAGTCCTTCTCCTTTTGAAAAGCTGGGTATAGACATGAGCCACCACACATGGCTTGTTGGTTACAATAGAATTTTGCTAACTTTTTGCCCAAGTTGGCCTCATATTACAATCCTCCTATCTCTACCTTCCAAATAAGTGGATTTAAAAGCAAGAGCCACTCCTCTTGATAATGATAAATTTATCATTGGTACACAAAATAAACATCAAGGAGTGGCTATCACGAGTCTTAGGTTATTCATAGTTGTATTAAATTTTTTTTCTTTTTTTTCTTTTCTTTCTTTTTTTTGGGGGGGGGGGTGGCCAGTCGTGGAGCCTGAATTCTGGGCCTGGGCACTATCCCTCAGCTCTTCAGCTCAAGGCTAACGCTCTACCACTTGAGCCACAGCACCACTTCCGGCTTTTTTCTTTTTGCTTATGTGGTGCTGAGGAATTGAACCCAGGGCCTCATGCATGCAAGGCAAGCACTCTACCACTGAGCCACCTTCCCAGCCCCTCATAGTTGTATTAAATTTTTTAACATACTTTCTCTTTTTCCTAGCTGTAGGTAATTAGTGTTCTCTCTCTTTATAATGAGGATGCTCTAATTCTACCCAGGAATGATCATTTTCACCAAGAGGATTATTCTTACTTATCTTGAGAAAACTGAAGCTGCCAATTTGTTATCCTCAGAATGGGAGAAAAAGTGACTTCAGACCAGGCAGGTGGATTATGCTTGTCATTATGTCCATTCAGGAGGTGGAGACTGAGAGAACCATAGCTCAAGCTCATATCAAGCAGCAAAAATGTTACCAAGACTCCATTTCAACTAACAAGTCAAGCATGCTGAGGCGTACCTGCCATTTCAGCTACATGGGAGATGTAAATAGGAGTATCACAGTCCCAGCCTGCCTCCACAAAAGCCAAGATCCTATTTGGGGGGAAAAAGTAAAACAAAAAAAAATAGGCTAGGGGGCTCAAGTAGTAGAGTGCTTTCCTACTAAGTGTAAGGCCCTACAATCAAACCTTAGTATTGCTTGAGTTTCTGAATGGCAGCAACAAGCTGAGACGTTGCCTTTTACCACCCCCACCAACTTCCACTGGAAAGGCATCATGTACAAGAAAATAAAGGTTGTTATTTTAATCCTTTGAACTTTGAAAGCCAAACATCCACAAGGACTATACCATCAGCTAGCCTGTCCTGATTGGTATAAGCACCAAAGACGTATGTTGGTCACAACAGAGTCAGGGGTGTGTGTGGCTCAAGTAGTAGAGCCCTAGCCTGGCAAGCACAGTTCCTGAGTTCAAAGAATAGGAAGAGAAAGAAAGAAAGAAAGAAAGAAAGAAAGAAAGAAAGAAAGAAAGAAAGAAAGAAAGAAAGAAAGAAAGAAAGAAAGAAAGAAAGAAAGAAAGAAAGAAAGAAAGAAAATAAATAAGTAAAGGCAGCTCCAGACAAGGCGGCCTCAGAGCTCTGCTTGTGCCTACAGTGGTATAACAAATCAGTCCGTAACAATGGCAGGAGACAAAGTATAGACCTGTAAACACAGCAACCAGTCATAACTTGGTGTACCTGAAGAGGCCAGGGCTGTCTGTAGGAATGTTTGTGTTTTCTTCTGCAGGGATAAAAAATGTACTCACCCTAGAGAATAGAGGCGGCACTGCTTGTTGCGGATTTGATGAGCTAAGCCAAACCTGTCATCAAGACACACCAACCAGGGCTTCTTGGCAAGGCTGGAGTCTGCACCCATGTGATCACATACAATCTGTAAGGATTGCAAATCAATATAAATAATTTAAAATGTTGGATGCTAAATGGCAGGTAGGGGACTAACTGCTTTCCTCAATCCTGAAAACCCTAATAGGAGAGTTATATCCTCCACAGCAAAACCCTTCTCCCCAGGGAACCAACCAGCAGACTGCTGGAAAATGTTCCCAGGAATTTCAGTGATATACTAAATAAGCAGTAACCTCATGGAGACTCGGTGTAGGTTTGAAGGGTAATTAGGAGCTGTTTGTATTATTTGCTCAGAGATCAAATAAATCAAGAGCAGAAATGAGAGAGAAGAAGCATCAGGAGGCTGTTCAGTGGTGTGTTAATCTGGGAGAATGAACCAGAGTTGATCAGGAGGTTTGAGCCTTGACCCAGGGCATCCCAGACATAGAGAACAGAAGGGTTCTTACAAAGCTGCCCCTTAACTCAGGAAAGTGGGAGCGTTGAGACCAGAAAGGTGGCACATGTTATCCACGAAACACAGCTGACTGTGGGTCAAGTGAAATTACTGTGTACTTTCTGTTGACAAGATTATAAGCAACCCTAAAAAGACATCTCCTGTCAAGCACTGGTGGCTTATGTCTGTAATCCTAGCTACTCAGGAGGATCCAAGTTCAAAACCAACCAGGCAGGAAAGTCAATGAGACTCTTATCTCCAATAAATTACCAAAATACCTGGAAGTGGAGCTGAGGCTCAAGTGGTAAAGCAATAGCCTTGAGCAAAAGAAGGTCAAGGACAGCACCCTGGTCCTGAGTTCAAGTCTTAGTAAACACACACACACACAAACATACACACACCTGTGCAAACAACTCTCTTGATCATGATGTACTATGACACAGCTGTAACACAGAACACAACAGAATACTATATGTGCACAGGGTGGTGTGAAGTTTCTTGCTTTAACTCACTAGAAAAACATAACAATAAGTGATATTGTTTTCCTTTAAGGCATTCTAGGCTCACCCAATCCTTTACCATAACTGATTTTCCAAAGTGTAGCCTATTCAACCAGCACTGCCTTATGATTGCTGTAACCTAGGGCTGGCCTGAGCTAGAAAAAGCACTAGTTTTTTTTTTTTTTCTTTCTACTAGTATCTTTCTATTTCTCTATCTCTAACCACTGCCTAAATGGAAAAGAAATAAAAAATGGAACTCTCACTCTCACTCTCTCAAGCAACTAGTACAGAATACATGTATTAGCTGAGTACATCAGTATGGTACCCTTCTATAATTCACCTTCCACTCTCCTCTCAAAGAGACACTGCTAGACCACCTCCTCTTCCCCACGCATCCACCCAAGATAAGGGGAATGGCTAATGTAATTAGTCAGGGCTCTGTGCATATTGGGCTCTGATCTACTGTAGTGAGGCAGATTGCTGTGCCTTGAATGTGGGCTGCATCCTCCTCCATTTGCCTTTTCTGTTCAGACCTGCTGCTAGCAGGAAGCAGGTTAGTCCAGGGAAGTTCTTTTTTTTTTTTTTTTTTTTTTGTCGGTCGTGGGGCTTGAACTCTGGGTCTGGGTGCTGTCCCTCAGCTCTTCAGCTCAAGGCGAGCGCTCTACCACTTGAGCTACAGCGCCACTTCCGGTTTTCTAGTGGTTTATTGGAAATAGAAGTCTCACGGTCTTTCCTGCCCGGGCTGGCTTTGAACCGCAATTCTCAGATCTCAGCCTCCTGAGTAGCTAGGATTACAGGCGTGAGCCACCAGCGCCCGGCTAGTCCAGGGAAGTTCTGAGACCTCCAAGGTGTAACTGGACTTCAGAAGCCTGAGCCAATCGCTGCAGGGCACCTTCCTGTTTATTACTGCACTGGTTGATGCTTCCAGTTGCTACATAATGACAGACATTCATACTTTCCTCCTAGCACCATCAAAATCTAACTTGGTTTCTTCCACAACGCTTCTTAAGGTACAATCCAACTGCAGTAGAATCACTTGGGAAATACTTAACATTCAGGTTCCTGGGTCCCACTCCACATCTGCAAATTCGAATCGTAAACACTGACTCCTGGGAACATGAATTATGCTTCCCCAGGTGATTCTTAGGTGGGCAATCCTGGGGGTTTCCTGGTGGCCTGACCATTTGTAAAGTCACAAGAAAAGGTTCCAAACTGATCTTGACTGTTTCTTAGAAATTTAAGGTTATACATGGGCCAGAGCTTCCAAAGAAACATAGCAGCTCCTCACTCCACTCCCATTCCTAACAAAAGGCCAGAGGGGACTGGTATCCATAGCTAACTACAACCTTCCAAACGTCAGTATTAGAAACCAAGACTCAAGACTTTGAAGTCCAGCTGGTCCTCCTTTGCTAAAGGCATTGACTAGAGTTTGCTGTGCTATAGATAACGGTTGGTCTTGTTTCGCCTTTTTCTTATTATAATATTCTTGTCTTACACAGTTACATTCCTCTTAAAGATACATCATTGCCATCCAGACTCCTTCCTGTCTCAGCTCAAAAATAAAACATGGGAGTTAGCCAATTTGAACCATTTACTAACCATCTCATTGACAGACATTAGCTTTCAAAAACTTCTAGAAGTTCTCCATGAAATTCTCTCCTAAAATTAATCAAATATTGACTTTTCACACTTTCTAGTTAAGATTGATGGCCAGGGCTTCAATAAGGTCTCTTGCAAGCAAAAGAGGCCAGGATAGCAACGTGGGGCTCGCTCTAACTCAAGTAATTATGCTCTCTGTCTGCCTAATTCCCCTTGTAATTTTAGCCATAGAAAAACAAATTAGGCCTGGATAAAGAAAAATAGACTCCAGGGCAAAAAATGTTTTCTATTTTCATTTTTAGTTAGTTAGCTTAAAGGGAACTAATTTATATTCATTTCTTTTTCTTTTTCTTTTTGTAGCCCAAAAGCTTGAGTAGCATTCCTGCCAGCTCATAAGTGAATGTGGCAAAGGCAGTCTTTAAAATTTGGAGACTGTTGGCAAAAATTCCTTAACAATCAACTGTTTATGCAGCCCCATTGTTTTGGAAGGCTCAAGGGCAGAAGGAAACATTTGTTGTTTTTGTTCTGGTATGGGGGGTGGGGTGTGTGGAGTGAAGAGAGAGTAAATGTAAAAATACTATTGTTATATCATGTTGTTAATTTATTGTCTACATCTCAAAAACTTGAGTTCATAGGTTATTCTTACAAATAGGTGGATAGATAGATAGATAGATAGATAGATAGATAGATAGATAGATAGATAGATAGATAGATAGATAGATAGATAGATAGATAGATAGATAGATAGATAGATAGATAGATAGTTAAAAAAAACAGACTTTAAAACATTTTTCTAGTTCAGAATAGCCATCATAGCTTAGATTAATTTTGTACTGCAAGGCTTGCTTCCTGGAGGCATATGGTTTGGGGGTTGACATAAAAAGCTGGATCTGGAGCCTTCTCTCAGAACAGAGCACTATGTTTATGATTTAACCATTTCTTGTTAGCAGCAGATTGTATCATCAACTGCAGAACTCTGCTATGCACTCATAGTCTTTCATAAGAAAGAAATATAAAAAAATATATAAAGGGATTTCTAATGAAACTCAGCTGGTGTTCTGCATGCCATATTCTTCTGATGTTTTGTTAGACGTGCAGGGGTCCAGTGGTGCCGCCAGGGACACTGTGCTGTGAGAGTGCAAGTGTGCCATGCCAGCAGCTGTTATGGTGCCAGTCTGGCCTATGCCCTCTGCCTCTATTCCTCAGCTCCTTTGGCCTATGGTGCCTTCCCCTCCTATCTTCACACCCCGTATTAGTGGCCTTAGATTTCTCTTGAAGATGAGCTGATTGCCAGCATATGGGAGTATTATATTCAGGTTTGACATCCCAGAAGCCAGCACAGTACCAGGCACAGAGCAACTGCTCAGCAAATGCCTGTTGCCACTGATACATGAAAAAAATCAACAATGGATATATCAAATATGGAGTCTTGTACAAGTGTATGGATTTGAGAGACATGATATCTTATTTTAAAAGCTATAATAAGAAGATGGGGATGAAATATGCTTTAGTACTTTCAGGGATGTACAGAGCTCTTCTTTCCTAACCCATTATGACTCACTACTTCTAACTGAAAAGGTTTAGGTAACAGTGACTCCAATATTCTGTCAGTTTTGCAGGCTTTCATTGTTAAGATGAGCTCTAAATCAGGCAGAAGCCACAAAAGCAACCCAAAAGTTCTCCATTACCCAGAGAAGGGGATGGAGCAAGAGTTAGCAAAAGATCCTGATAAGAATCACTTAGTGTCATTGCTGATTGCTCCCACTTGCTGGCCTCTTGTTAACCTGGAAGTGAATCAAAGCACAGTGCTTTGCCTAGATCAAATGGCTCCTGATTGCAAAGCCATTGTCATGTCTGGGAATTTATTTTGTTCTTTCTGGAGGACAAAAATCCCTTTTAATGAGCTTTTCAGGGGTTGAGGATATGCCATCTCCAATAGTCTGAATTGGTGTGTTGATCATTTCAAGCTACAATCACTTGAGAAACTATACCTTCAGAAAGGGCCACGTGGCCTGTCTTGTGTTACATGCAGCAAGTCAGATTCGTGGGAAATTGCCTTGATAACCAAAGAATAGTAATTGAGACCACAATGAAACTGAGTTCAAGACCAGTACTGGCACAGAAATACTTGGTTGATAATATTTTCACCATGCTGTCAACCCCCAGACCATATGCTTCCAGGAAGCAAGTCTTGCAGTTTAAAATTAATCTAACTTACAGTGGCTGCTCTGAACTAGAAAAACTGAAGTGTTTTAAAGTCTGTTTTTTTATCTGATTGTCATCTATATCTCATCTATGTCTCTACCCATACTAAAACTGAATATATGTCGTAGAAGCACCTGTAAAATGTACTGCTCTGCCTGGCACCGTAATCCTAGCTACTGAAGAAGACTGAGATCTGAGGATCACAGTTCTAAGCCAACCCAGGCAGGAAAGTCCATAACATTCTTATCTCCAATTAGCAAGCAAAAAGCAAAATTAGATCTGTGACTCAAGTGGTACAGCACCAACTCTGAGAAAAAAACCTAAGAGACAGCATCCAGGCCCTGAGTTCAAGCCCCAGTACTGGCACAAAAAAAAAGAAAAGAAAAGAAAAATTACTAATTACTGCTCTAGTCTAGAGGTCCATTTGTCCTGTTATTCCTTCATAAGTTTACTGTTCTTCGCCCAAAACATAAAATCATTATACATTGGTCATTTATCTAGATTTCATTCTCTTATGAAGATCTCCATATATATGGAAGCTTAATAAAACTTTTATGTGTTTCTCTTCTTGTGTTCTTGTGTTAATTGATCCTAGATAACGCACATAACAACTCAAAGGCAGAAAGGATCTTTCTCTCCTTTGTAGATTCAACAATCAAACTTCTACTATTGCATTGATCAAGCTGAATAATAATTAAATGTGGACTTATCTATCTTCACAACTCATTCATCAGCTCCTTGAGGGAACAGACTATCTCCAGGGTCTACTTCAGTTCCTGGCATGTTGTAGGTGTTCAAAAATATTTAGTTAAGCCATGTGGCTCGTGCCTGTAATCTTAACTACTCAGGGGGCTGAGATCTGAGGATGGTGGTTCAAAGCCAGCCTGGTCAAGAAAATTTGTGAGACTCATCTCCAATGAATTACAAAAATGCCAGAAATAAAGCTGTGGCTCAAGTGGTAGAATGTTAGCCATAAGCAAAAGAATTTCAAGGACAGTGCCTAGGATCTTGAGTTCAAGCCCAAGGACCAGCACCAAAACAAACAAACAAAAAACAAGAAAGCTTAGTTAAGCATATGCTTACCCTAATATCTGCATACTACAAGGTCACAGAACTGGGGAGACATTAGAAACTGTCTGATCTAATCTCTTTCTCTTCTCTCTCAGGATCAGAACAGTGAGAGCCATAGAAGCAAAGTAAATTGCTCAAAGTTACAACATCAGACTATATTATATCACAGAATGCTTTCACTGATTTTAAGACTTTTTCTCCTCTTAGCCCACAGCTCATGAGAAAATCCAGGAGCCTGAAATTGCATGACCATTGCATGCCTCAAGAACATCTTCTAAGTAAATACACCTGTATAAATTATAGAACATTAACATAAAATACACATAAAATAGAATTTGGACCCTTGCACTCAGTAAATTAATTTTGGAGGATGGGTTCCTAAGTTCCCAAATTCAACTCATAAATTTAACATTTCTCTCTAGGGCCTAGGAAATTTTTTAAAACATAAATAAGAGTTCTAGTTCCCAATCCTTTGTAAAGCCAAACTGTAAAACTAAGATTTCAGTATACTAATTAATCTGCATAAGTCCACCAGACTAACTTGCAGTAGTAAAAGATGAATTTTGTAAAGCATAAGAACCAACTTATCATTCCATCATACACAGTTATTTCCACAAACTTTGAATTCCATGTTTGAATGACAAATATTAAAATTCCTGCTTGACTGACCCTGTCATATAAGAAATGACACTCTCTTTTACCCCTGAACTAGCCTCCTAAAGTTCCTAAAGTAAGCCATGCATGGTTGCACACACCTGCAATCCCAGCACTCAGAAATCTGAAGCAGGAGTTTGAGGCCAGCCTGGGCTTTATAGTATAATCTGTCCCCCCCACACACACCCCTCCAAAAAAAATCTAGAAATATATCCTCTTCCACAAATGAAAAATTAGATTTACTTCCAGTGAGGCTCAGAGAAATGAAGTGCCCAGAGCCAGTGGACTAAAAGAAATCAAAAGAATCTAGGATCCCTGGAGTCACACTTATTCATATACTTCACTCTACCTGGACAGCTTCCCAGATGGGCCTATGCTCAGCACCTAATTCACTGGCACCTCTTAGTTCAGGGCTAAGTATCCCTGGGGCCTAGATCCCCTCTTATAACTGCCACAAGAGCAGTACCTTCTGATTAATGTGTCAAGAGACATAGACTCTCCTTAATAGATGGTCTCTTGCCTGTTTGGTCGACTCAGCCTCAAGCTGGGCAGGAGCTGCCACTGTGTGTTAAGCCACTAATAACGGCTGCTGCTTGGTAATGATGTAAAGTGCTCCAAGAAGAGTGAAAGCCTTTGGATTCATTAAGCAGTGCTCTGTCTCAGAATTTCCTCTGCTCTCTGGCCTAGTGTGTCCCTGGCTGCCAAGCCTCCCCAGCAGAGAAGTGAGAAGGCAAATATCTCCAAATACAAATTGGAGTTTGAGCCTCCAGATGATGGTTTTGTTCTGTGACATGCTCAACTGCTTTCTCATAGGGACAAATCTGTTGCTTCAAATGCTTTTCCAAAGCAATTTTCTAAAGTGGATCTTTAAAACACTCCAGGATGAATCATTAGAATGCTTCAGGTTGATGAGGCTTCTGGAAGGAGGAAGATGCTTCAGCAACTGGAAGCATCTTTATCCTCCTCTGAGGGAGACAATAACTGTGAGCCTTCCAAGAACCACTAGCAACCTCCCACCCCTCAGGGACAAACCCTTCTTTCAAAGGGGCAGTCGGTATCTTTGACATGACTTCCAAACCCAGGTAAGGCTGTAACCCAACCTGCATGGTGTTGATGTATCTCAGGAACCTCGAGGCCTCCTCTTCTAGGGACTGAGCAGGACCTGCCCATGGCTGGAGCTCTATGTGCCACCGGGATCCCTGTGAGAGATAGAACACAGGTACTGTGTGAGCCATGAGGAGCTGGGCGAGTATGGTGAGGATCCAATGGGGCCACAGCTGCTCCACTGTCACCAAAGCTGTGTGCACAGAGCTACTGTCATTAAAGTTATATTGGCCACAGGTAGACAAATGAGACCAGACAGAGCCCATCACCCCAAGTTCTGCAGAAGACTACACTTGCCTTGGGGATTGTCATTCCATGTTTTGGATCAAAGGCAAACTCACTCCATCAGGCTTAACTGCAGCCTTTATTGCACAATCCCTTATTTACTATGATTCCCTAAGGTGAGAGTTTGGTGACTCTGTGCCTCCCTAAAGGACAGTTCTGGTGTTGGTGGCACCATAATGCTGGAATCACACCTTTGTGGGGATGAAATAAATACTCAAGCACACTTCCTTAGCACACTCCTTCGAAATAGGCAATGCCATCTGCTGCTCATGCACACAGGGTAAGAACCCTGGAGCTGTCATCACCAGGCCTGGAAGGGTAGCTTCCTGGCACTGTGGAACAGCCCCTATGCCAGCCTCTGAGAGACGGCTGACATTGTCTCTCCCACAAGCAGGGAGCTAGTAGAGAGCCCTGAGCTTACGCTGCAGCAAGAAGGGGCTGAGGAGGCACTGAGGGAGGCAGTTGTCTGGAGGAAGTAGAACCGGCCAATCAAAAGGAAGCATGCCACATTTTCTTGATCCATTCATCTACTGAGGGGCATCTGGGTTGGTTCCATATCTTAGCTATGGTAAATAATGCTGCAATAAACATAGTTGTGCTGGTAGCTTTAGTATGGTCTTGTTTGTGATCATTTGGGTAAATACCCAAAAGTGGGATTGCTGGGTCATAGGGGAGTTCTATGTGGAGTCTTTTGAGGAACCTCCAAACTACTTTCCAAGTGGTTGAACAAGTTTACATTCCCACCAACAATGCAGTAGGGTTCCCTTCTGTCCACATCCCCTCCAGCATCTGCTGAAAATGTGGTACGTATAACACAATGGAATTCTATGCCTCCATTAGAAAGAATGACATTGCCCCATTTGTTAGGCAATGGAAAGACTTGGAAAAAATTATATTAAGTGAAGTAAGCCAGGCTCAAAGAAACATAGGTCCCATGGTTTCCCTTATTTGCAATAACTAGTATATGTCTGAGACAAGCAGAAATGGTCAGTAAGTTGATGTTAGGCGAAATGAACCCCAAGCTAAAGACTCAAATGTTTTTTCTTGCTATTGTTTCTAACATATTTATAAGATATTTCCTTGTTGCTTTGTATGTCCCTCCCCCACGGTATAACCCCTGTTTTCACTGTATTTGATGTTGGTATAATTTGTGGAGGGGAAGGTGGACCCATTGGAACAATGAGATGTACAAGATGTTATGTCAAAAAACAAACTTTAGAACTTTGGCTGGGGGGGGGGGGAGTAAGGGGGATGGGAGATGGGAAGGGATGGGAAGGGGAAACAAAGGAGGAGGCAACAATGCTTGATAAGAAATGTACTCATTACCTTGCCCACGTAATTGTAGCCCCTCTGTATGGTATTTTCACAATAAAAAAAAAAGAAATGTATTCATTACCTTGCCCACTTAATTGTAACCATTCTGTACAGTATTTTCACAATTAAAAAAAAAAAAAGAAGCATGTCTCAAGAGTCTTGCAAAAAGTCAGAGCTCCACACCCAGCATTGTCACCACCTGGTGACCTCCCAGAAACTCACTGGGATCCCAAGAGAAGGGAAGGCTCAGCCTTCAGGGCAGGAAAGACTTCCAGGGCTCTCTGCACAGTGGTCTCTGTATCCAGTTGTGGTGGTAAGAGAAGCAGGGGAGGATTCTGGGGACAAGATAAGGAATTATTCATGTATAAACACTGGGTAAAGACAATTGTGTAAACCCAGAAAAGAAATAGCTAAACTGGCTGTCCATAAGACATGTTAGCATGAACTGGCTGTCCAGATGACCAGGGGTTAAACCAAAAACAGAGAGGCACAGGCAGAACAAGCAGGAACTGGGAAAAGCAATCTGCTCCTGTGGACTGGTTAGAGATACTGCAGACACTTTGGAGGTGATTCCTTATCCCAGATCAGGCAGTTTCAGCTGTCTAACACTGCAGAGTCCCGGGGCTCAGCATCCCAACAGTCTGAACTGCCTTTGGAGTGGCTCTAGAGAAAAAGGGCCTCCCTGACCTCTTATGAGTGGCCTCTTTCTCACCGATACACAGCCTCCTCAGGCTTAGCGGGCCTTACTCAGTCCTTTACTGACCCTGCCTTCAAATTCTTACTGAGTTTTGAACAAGAAGCTCTGGATTCTCATTTACACAAGTTATGTAGCCAGTCTTCCCTGAGAGACACCTTTACCAGACGGATTGCCTCATCTTATAGCTAGCTGTTCTTAATCTGTGAGGTCAAGCAGGTAGGGGCCCATGAGAGCAGAACTGTCTAACACACCTCTACTCTCTATTTCTCTTTTCTTTCTGTTCTTAAACATTGAATACCATTTGGTGAAACTGTTTATTGAACATTGACAACTCTGTGCCAGACACTGGTAAGGATAGATATAAATGCAAGCTGGATTCTTAAGAGACAGCATGCTCAGGTAGGGGAGTCAGCTTTGTACAGCATAACGTTGATACGGAAATGCAAACACACTTGGGCCAGCCACTCTTTTCAGGAAATATTTCTGAAAGCACGAATGATCAATGCAAATGCCTCATCCTTTTTCTTAGTCACATTCTTTTTTTTTTTGTTGAGTAGATCGAGTGTCTTCCTGGGTCACTATAGCAGTTGCACAGCAACAAGAGCCAGTCTCCACAAGAGCCTGTCAGGCTGGAGTCAAACACCTCCCATTAACTCTCCTGGGGTCACTCACAAGTGCCCCCCAGCATCTGGCCCAGGAGCCTTTGATGAAAATGATGAAGTTCATATGTCTCCTTTCCCACTGAGTCAAGGATCAGTAAACTTTTTCTATCACGGGTCATATGACAAACAGTTTAGACTTTGCAGGCCATAAAGATTCTGTTGCAACCCTTCACCTCCCATCATAGCTCAAAAGCAGACAGAGACAGTAAACAAATGATCCTGGCTGTACTCCAGTAACGCCCCATTTACAGAAACAGGCCGTTTGTGGGTGGGATTTGGCCTGTGAGCTGTAGCTTGCTCACCCCTGCTCCAGTTGATTCTAATTTGGAGGTCAGGTGACCTGGAAGAGAGTATTTAGTTGGAAATAATACAAGGGAGACAGGCTGTGGGAGCTAGATTGAACCAACTTTGTCATCTGTGTGATTTGGGCAAATACTTGTCAGAGGCCCAGCAAAATATCAGGGATCTTCAGATTGTTTGGAGAAGTTCACTAAGGGACCGCTTACAAAGTGTGGGCAGTGCTCATGGCCTACAAGCCCAAGAAAAATGATACGGAGAGGGCCTTTAACAAAGAAACACAAGCCGGGCACTGGTGGCTCATGCTTGTAATCCTAGCTACTCAGGAGGCTGAGATCTGAGGATCACACTTCAAAGCCAGCCCAGGCAGAAAAGTCCCTGTGAGATTCTTTTTTTTTTTGGTCCGGTTGTGGGGCCTGAACTCTGGGCCTGAGCACTGTCCCTCAGCTCTTCAGCTCAAGGCTAGTGCTCTACCACTTGAGCCACAGCGCCACTTCCGGCTTTTTTCTTTTTGCTTATGTGGTGCTGAGGAATCGAACCCAGGGCCTCAGGCATGCAAGGCAAGCGCTCTACCACTGAGCCACCTTCCCAGCCCCCCCCTGTGAGATTCTTATCTCCAATTAACCACCAGAAAACTAGAAGTGGCACTGTGCTCAAGTGGTAGAGCAGTAGCCTTGAGCTGAAGAGCTGAGGAACAGTGCCCAGGCTCAGTGTTCAAGCCCCATGACCGACAAATAATAATAATAATAGTAATGAACATAGCCAATCCTATCAGACTGCACCCTCACTGTCTGCCCTTTCTGAGGATTTCCTGCTTCCTGTTAGCCTAATCCAAATGGAAGGCTAGCAAGCAGTTGGCCTATGCCCTCAGAGACAGAGCAGGTAGAACACAATAGGGCCTGGACTAGGATTGGTAAATGGATTTTGTCTGGACAGCATTCTTTGGCAAGAAGCAGTGATATTTGACTGAGGAATCATTTGGGCATGCCATTGGCATTATTTGTGCCTTACACCAGGCTTGGTTGCAAGTTAATATATGACACAGCTGTGTCACCCAACACATTCAACAAACTGTTTAGGGATTCTGACAGAATCTCTGTAGGTACCGTGGAGATACAAAGAAATGGAACACTTGATCATTAGTCTATAATAAATGCAAAAAAGGCAAATAATGCAGATCATGCATCTTCACTGTTAGAAGTCTCAAAATACCCCAAAGATCTTTCTAAAATCATTAAAGACTTTACATTTCTACTTCTGTAGTTCATTTTGATAAATCTCATTTTATATGATCATATGCACATAGCTATTGAGCCTTTGTGGTCCTCTCCTAAGAATATCCTCCTTTGGTCTCACTGTGTGAATGTCTAGAGACCTGAATAATTTATCATGTTCAAGTGTATTTTTTTTTTACCATTTGTAGATTTGTAGGTACATTTTAGTTACAACTAATGAGGGAAACAATGCAACCTATGTTTATTTGGGCCTGGCTTACTTCACTCAATATTATTTTTTCCAAGTATTTCCATTTCCTTACGAATGGTATGATATTATTCTGTCTGATGAAAGAGTAGAATTCCATTGTATAGATAGATAGATACATAGATACATAGATACATAGATAGATATAGATATAGATATATCACATTTTCTTGATTAATTCATCCATTGAAGGGCCTCTGAGTTGATTCCATGTCTTGGCTATCGTAAACAATGCTGCAAAGAACATGTGTTGGTAGCTTTAGTGGTGGTAGCTTTAAGCCTGGTTTGCGGTTTATTGGATAAATGCCCAAGATGGAATTGCTGGGTCACAGGGAAGCTCTGTGTTTAGTCTTTTGAGGAACCTTTATTTTGCTTTCCAGAGTGGTTGAACAAGTTTACATTCTCACCAACAGTGAAGTAGAGTTCCTTTTTGGCCACATCTCTACCAGTATCTGTTATTGTTACATCTTTTTTTCCCCTTCATTGCTGTTTTTGTTTTTTGTACCATTTGTCTTGTTTGGAAGTTTGTTTGATAGAGAGGAAGGGAGATCACGAGATATTCACATGGTGAGATACTTACTGACACTATGTTGAAAATAAACTATATACAACTTGGGGGGGGGGGGACAGGAGGGGAAAACTGGGAGAAAGTGATGGAAGGGGTGACCTTGTCCAAAAAGAAATGTACTCTTTATGTGACCTATGCAACTGTAATCCCTCTGTACATCACCTTTCAATAACAATAAGAAAGACTACCAGTCACTGGAGCTTGAACTCAGGGCCTCTAACCCTCATTCAGTTTCACTTGCTCAGAGCTGGTGCTCTACCATTTGAGCCATTCCTCCAGTCCAGGTATTTTGCTGGATAATCAGGAATGGAGTCTCACAGACCTTTCTATCCTGTATAGCTTCAAGCCTTGATCCTCTAGGTCTCAGCCCCCTGAGTGGCTAGGAGTGAGCCACCAGAATCTTCAAACACTTCAAACACAATAGTAGCATTTAACCTGGGCTAACATACAAAAGTAACTTCATAGTTCAATAATTATGAATTCATATGATGAGGCAATACAGTAAAATTATAGAATTACCTTAAGATCCCACAAATAGTTACCTTCATTGCCATCTAATAATTCTCATTTTCAATTGAGTGTTGACTACAGAGAAGCTAAACACAGCAGCTGGAATAGTAGCTGTGAACAGACTGAAGAGTCTAAGGAAAGGGTTCAATAGAAACACACTGCAAATAGATACCCTCAGAAGTACTCTGGTTTGGGCCTAGGAAGGTGGCTCAGTGGTAGAGTGCTTGCCTCACATGCTCGAGGCCCTGGGATCAATTCTTCAGCACCATACAAGCAGAAAACGCCAGAAGTGGTGCTGTGGCTCAAGTGGTAGAGCACTCACCTTGAGCTGAAGAGCTGAGGGACAGAGCCCAGGCCCAAAGTTCAAGCCCCACGACCAACAACAAAAAAGTACTCTGGCTTAATGCTTTGGTTGAACTGTTTAAAAACATTTCACATAAAGCGATATTCTTATATGAATCCATCTGATGGCAACTCGTGATTGTTACCCCATGGAAATCACTAGCTTTTATCATCTTTCAATTATCATTTGTCTTAATTCTCTAGTGTATATACATCAACATTTGTCCTTTCCAAATTCCCACCAAGAGAATTCTCTGAGCATCTTCAAATGACAAAGACAGGTTTAATAGAAGAATAGAAGAATCCTATCTTTTTATCCAGAATTATTTGTTTATTATGATTTTTCTCTGAACATCTTCCTCAATACAAGGCTACAGGAAATGCCTGTTAACCATGTGCTTCAAATATCATGACCATAACAAGGTCCCTTGCATGGCTTCTGAGAACACAGGTTCCTGGGAATGTGGATTCACAATCATGTCAGTCCATCAAACTTCTCTGACAGACAGGTGACGCTTAGCAGAAGGTGGCTGGAGACACCATTATTTTGGATTGGTCTGTCGACTGTCCCCAGTGGGCTGTACTGGAATGACAAATGGTAGGTTGTCACACAGAGGGGGCCTTGTTCCTGAGCTCTTGCAGAGACAGAAACTTCTCACAAAAAGGACCTCCTCTATATTAGACAAGCTTCTCAGCCCAAGAAAGCTCCCGGATCTCCAAAGAAAGGAAGCAGCTCCTTTATGCTTGCAAGGGCTTCTCTAGGGCTTCTCTAGGGAATGTGTGTTGAAAAGCTAGCTGGCGTTTCTAAAGCTTTTCTTCCCCCTCTAAAAGCCAGTTTCAGAAAAGCAGGCAAAAGTCTTTGTTACTTTTTTTTTAATTCCAAAAATTAAAAGACAAAGGACAGCAAAAGTGATACAAGTGGCTCCTGTAGTTTGGTGGCTGTCTTGCAAACATCTCGGGTTCTACTTCCCAAAGGTAAGAAGAGTTTCCGTGCATGAGGATAAGGAATCTGAATCAATGAGATTACAATGGGCATAGTCACCAGGCTTTCAGATTTATTTTTTTTTATCATTTTTGATCTCTGCCTTAAACTTTGTTTCTTAAAAGAAAAAAAGAAGAAGAGGAGGAGGAAGAGGAAGAAGAAATTGATTCTCTCAAGCCTCGAAGCTAAATTCTAATATTTCACTCCTAAAAGATCACAGAGAGAGAGACCAAAAAAAAAAAAAAAAGAAAAGACATTAAAAAATTTCTTTTCCTACCAGCTTCCACTTACTAACAGAAGACTATAAGCCCCAAACAAAATGGATGGCTTGAAAAGTAGTTAAGGGAGGGGAAGAAAAGCAGACCCACCCATTGACCTAGCAAAGAGACATCAACTCTGTCTTGGGCAAAAGCTCTTTGTCTGGGAACTTGGAATATCAGCTTTCTTCACAGGCAGTTTCCTCTCCTTCTCCTCAGCACCCCAGTGGCTTCATATAGCCCATGAGAAAACTGTCCAACTACTAACAGTGCCACCCTCAGTTTGGGGAGGAATTTTTACACATTTTTATGTATTTTGGAAGAGATAGACAAATCTCAAGTAATGTACAGTTCTTTGACATATGTAATGATTAGTTTCTTTATTGTGATGGATACTTAATAGATTGGGAAATTTGTCATAAAATCTCAATAGTCCTAAATGCACATTCCTATCATTACCAAGATCCTGAAAGATATTAGAACCAGGATTTTGTGCAGGGGGAACATGGCTCACAATTGACTCTCTACATTATGCTTGTGCTCATAGCCAAATACAAGTTTGTGAGTCCTTAACTCAAACTCAATCAAATGCTGAGTGAATGTTGACATGTTGATGTTGGAGAAGCCAAAGTTTTCTGGGAGAAACAAACCCAAAACATGTTAAAATAGATTTATTTAGCAATTTAGTGATAATTAAGAGCATCTGTTTGTAGGCAGGAAACAGTGAATGAGGCAAATTGTTTATTCCTCTTCAGAAAGAGAAAGGGGATAGTAGGGAGGAGGGGCTATTGGAGAAGGGACAGGCACAAAATTGTGTGTGGACAGAACATGAATCTAGCCACAGCTGAGAGTTCACAGCCATCAGCCACTGGTGTTCCAAGACCTTTCCTTAAATGGAACCTGGGTTCTGAAGTTGGGGAAAATGTGCAGTTCATACTGCTTCCCTCAGCATTCTCAAGCTACTGGCTTAGTGCTGAGGCTCAACCCCACCTGTGAAAAAGCAAGAGTCAGTGATTCATTTTATGGTGATACATAAAATTCAGGTACTTCAACCAGGCCCCAGTGGCTCATGCTTGTAATCGTAACTACTCAAGAGGCTGAAATCTGAGGACTGTGATTCAAAGCTAGCCAGGGTAGGAAAATCCATGAAACTCTTATCATCCACTAACCACCAAAATGCCAGTAGTGGAGCTGTGGATTAAGTGGTAGAGCACTAGCCTTAAGCAAAAAAGCTCAGGAACAGACCTTGAGATCAGGCCCCAGGGCCAGCACTAACAATAATAATAAATTCAAGTACATCATCAAAATTCCACTCAAAAAACTAGAGCCTCAATTTCTATTTCAAGTCAGAAAAGCACATTCCCACCATTGGATTCACCACTGGATGCAGCAATGAAATGCACACAGATAGACTGCAAGAAACAGTGATTTGAGGAATCTGAAAAGTAAACATTTACAGACAGATTGCAAAATAAGACAAGAATGTAAAGTACCATGGAATCAGCAGTGAGTTCCCCATTGGTTTTCCTTTACTATCTTTCCTTCCTGCTCTAAAGGGTGCCAAGACCACGTGACAGGCATTAGAACAGATAGAAGGCCCCAGAGCAACCCTCAAATCCAGACTCACAGAGGGCAGGTGACTCCTGTTTCTCACAAAGAGTGGTAAAGCAACCCCTTATCCTCCTCTCCTCTTTTTTCTCTTTCTCAAGTCTTGTCTCCCAACCCCAAGGTAATACCATGAAGAGTAGACTACAGTGAGTGTCTTTTAATGCTCAAAAATGCACCTAAAACTCTGGGAGAAAGACGGCTCCTTGTCTGATCTGAGACGCAGGAATGAACCCCATTTACTACTTTCTCCTCCCATAGTTGGGCCTTGGACTGAGCAGGAAGTAGGCAGAGAATCATGAGCAAATCAGGGGTATCTAAAGCCCAAAACCTTCTTTCTGTCTAGAGTCAGAAGCTGAGTAAGCTGTATAGTACTATAACAGTTGGAGAGAAGCAGCTGAGGGAAGCAACCCCCAAAGTAGTTTGTGAAGGCCTGAACCCCACTAGAACTCACTGCACCTTCAGGGGTCTGATCATGAGTAGTAACAGACTTTGAAAACTGGATTAATAAGCAGACTGGATGACCTCTAATGAGCATACATACACAGAGCTAAAATACAGGGCAAGGGCTTGGCAAACAGAACTGATATAGAACTTAGAATACAGTGTCGATTTCTTGTCTGTGACAAACCTCTGAGAGAAACAACTTAAAAAGAGGAAAGGGTCATCTGGGCTTTTGAAAGGTTTGCGTTCATGGTTGGCTGATTCCATATTTCCAGTCCCATGGTGAGGCAGAGCATCATGGCAGAAGGGTGTGGCAGGGCAGAGTATCTCACCTCATGGTGGCCAGGAAAGAGAGACAGAAAGAGACCAGGGACAAGACACCTTTCAAAGCACCCCTCCAACAACCCACTTTTTCTCACTGGATCTCCCTTCTTAAGGTTTCTACCATAACACCACTATCTAGGGACCAACCTTCTACCTAGGAGCCTGTGGGGAACACTTTATATTCATACCATGACATCACAGAAAAACTCATTAGAACTTGATGCCCAAACCCAACTGCCTGTTAAAACAAATATGCCAACATTCTACATAATATTAAACAAAACTTGGACAAAATACATAAACTTAAAAGATTAAGGAGCTCAACACTCCCTAAGAGGAACATTGGGAGAATTCAACATCTATGTACATCATAATCAAACTGCCGAAAACTGAAGACAGCATCAACAACAAAGCTAAACTGATAGTAATGTTGTGATAAAGTGGGCACTGGACCAGGGTCAAGAAAGGGCAGAGCCAGCCCATCCTATTTCATATGGGCATCTCATATCCCAGTCAAAACCCAGTCCTAGCTCTCCTCCACCAAGCCCATCTGCTAAATGTTTCTGGCAGCAGACCACAGCATGCTGAAACCCACATCCCAGAGCAGAGTTTTGCATCCTTTCCCCATCAATCTGCCACCCCTGCTTCATTACACAGAGTGTGGGCTGGGAGGCAAGGGAACCAGAAATCAAATCAACTTGGCAAGAAAAAAATGCACTATAATTCAAGCAAGCTCTGATAACTTTTCAGAAGGAGAAACGAAAGGGAGGGGGAGGGACAAGGAGGAATAAACAGTCAGCTCTAGATTAATTCTCTAAGTTGTTCTGGTAAGTTGCAAAGAGAAGCCAAGCAAATTAGAATAGGGCTTTGTTCTTAAACTGACACCTTTAAATTCACCATATTTTCTCTGTGTGTCAAAATGGTTCAATCTGTGCGAAATTGAACACCCCAGGGGGGTGGTGGCTAACAGAAGAAAACCTCATGCATTTTCTGGTGTTATCATAGACAGTCAAAAGAGATGCCAAACACCTGGAATAGATCCAGTGAAAGCCAGAGGTTTTCATTTGTTTTCATGATGCAGACATTATACAGTGTCTGCATACAAAGTAGAAATGCAAATGTCAAGTCAGGGATTTCAGTGAGGAGGCATATCAACTAGAGAAGAAGCGGGGAGCTTCATTTAGATACGCTTGTATAAAAATGTACGCTGGAGAACACATTAGCCATGCTCTTAAAGGTTTCTATCTATCCCTGCTCCTCCACACACACACACACACACACACACACACACACACACACACACACACACACACACACACACCCCTCCACATGCATCCCTAACCTCTTTGAAAATAAGTAAGGTACCTGGATTTTCTTGGACCAAAAGTCCTAAACATCTAGCATCATCTGAATCCACATCAATGAGTTCTGTTCATGCATTTGCTTCCATCAGAAAACCGCTATCAGTTATCCCTCCTCACCCCCATCAGCCATCAGCTCCTTACATCCCAGCCTCCAGGACGGACAGTCTGTATGCAGGCAGGCATGCAATCCTGAGTAGCTACAACACCAAAGGAAAATAGAGGGGCGCAGGAAAGTTACCAGAAGGGAAGGAGAGGAATAGAATAGAGAAAAAGCATAAAAGAGAGCAAAGAGTAGAAAGAAGGGTTTCTACTTGATTCCTGCCCAGAAGTCTCTACCCTCCCAAGTTCATCTGGGAGCCAGCATGGTCTATAAGACTCCCTAGGGCGGGGCTGGGAAGGTGGCTCAGTGGTAGAGCGCTTGCCTTGCATGCCTGAGGCCCTGGGTTCGATTCCCCAGCACCACATAAGCAAAAAGAAAAAAGCCGGAAGTGGCGCTGTGGCTCAAGTGGTAGAGTGCTAGCCTTGAGCTGAAGAGCTGAGGGACAGCGCCCAGGCCCAGAGTTCAGGCCCCATGACCGGACCCAAAAAAAAAAAAAAAAAAAAAGACTCCCTAGGGCTTCTTTGTGTTCTAAGATCTGTTCAAACATCATCTAAGTAAGAAAACTGTTTCAGTTCTACACTCTACATAAGTGATTTTTATTATCAAAAAATAGTAAACATAGCCGAGCACTGGTGGCTTGCACCTGTAATTCTAGTTATTCGGGAGGCTGAGAGCTGGGGGGGGGGGGGGGGGGGGGCGGGTCTCAGTTCTGGAAAGTCCGTGAGACTCTTATCTCCAGTTAACCACCAAAAACGTTGGAAGTAGAGCTATGGCTCAAGTGTAGAGTACTAGTTGAGGGAGAGACAGAGACAGAGAGAGACAGAGAGACAGAGAGAGACAGAGAGAGAGACAAAGCTCAAGGACAGTGCCCAAGCCCTGACTGATTCAAGCCCCAGGACTGGCACAGTAAGAATAAACATGCCCCTTCCCCAGTCACCGAGCGAACAGGAACCACAGAAGAAAGAGACCATCCCTGATGCCACACAGAGGACCTGAACTCGGGGCAGAGGCCTCATGGCAAATGGGATGACAGCCACACGTGGCACAGTACATACCTCAGAAGCAACATTGCCTTGGTAGTTACTACAAACACTGGATGATGCTTGAAAATCTTACCTGGGCAAGCGAGACAGGAGGTGCCCTGCAGTGAGGAGGGCACAGCCCCCCAACCCCCGAAAAGGGTTCAAGGAAATGACGTTAAATGGAGCACAGGACCTCAGCCAAGCCACACCATTCATCACACGACTAAAAGTATCATCCATGTCCCGATGAGGCTGTCATATCCCATGATACAATGTCATTGGTCGCACATAATTCTGCATGTACACATGCATGTATTTCTGAGTTTTAACCATGCCCATGCATATTAACTCTTTTTCATTTTCACATTATGTTTTCCATATTATCACTCTGGCCTTTAGGTAACCACAGTAAATCCTACCTGACAATTAGAGATAAGGCTTTGGTTCTGGAACATTCCCTGCATGAATGTATATTTATAGGACATTTTTCTGCCTGAATGCACTGTAAGTTATAGTGTCTGACAAACTAGAAGCGGCCTCGTGAATGTTTCTTTTTAATCTGTGGGAAGCTGCCAACTTGTGAAACAAGGCAGGCAAAGCTGGCTGGACTCCTCTGGAACGAAAAGCACTTAAGCCTCTGGCCTAAATGGAAGGGAAAAGCTTTATCTTTATCACTAAGTGGCCCTTTTCAGGAACACGAAGAACCACTGAAGGAAGCAGATGTTGTTGGAGGCCAGTTATTATTGGGTTTGCTGCTGAGGGGCTGTCTGGATGGAGGCTCTCACTGAACGATAGTGAGAATCTCCAAGGTCGAAAGTGAGACTTCCCCAGCGGCAATGACCTTGTCCTGTTCCAGACACCATCCCAGCCTGGAAGTAACAAGAGTCAAGGGGAGATATTGTGCAAATAAATAGCTCAAAGATGATGAAGTTCTGAGAGTATTTCTTCATAGTAGGAGAAGGGATGTGTGTTCCTTGTATTAAAGAAAAACATCCTTTCACATGGAAAAAGACTACAAAACAAAACAAAAAAGTTACAGAATCTAGAAGATGCAAGCAAGTCATTTCTAGCTTTAATTTTTACTTATGTAATACTTAGAGAGAAGAATTGTATTGAAAGTGACTTTCTTGCTCATCTACACTGATCCCTTCCTATTATTACTTATGATGAGGCTTACAGAAGTGATATGACAAGCCAAAGTCACAGTAAGAGCTGCACAGGGGTGACACTGGACAGCTAGTCCCATCCTTGCTCTGATTCTCTAAGCTGCCTCCATCCTAGCTCTCCATTTTACTTCCCCACACATACTTTTGCTAATCATAGACACATATAGCATGCCAACATCAACTTCAAAGGGAACTTGCATCAGGGGAAAGGATTTAGACCTTTCTGATGAATGGCAGTGGCTATTGTAAGCTACCTCAGGGATTAACTTGAACCCTTGAATAATAGCAACAAACTAGGACCTGGACTTTACTCATCACACTGAACATGCAGTGTGCCCAAGAAATAAAAGTTGGCGAGGACACAGACAGGATGACCCATTGCAACAATGATACCCACAAGACATTATATTGGAAATGAACTTTACAACGTTGGTGGGGGAGAGTTATGGAAGTGGGGGAGGGAAGGGATAGTGGGAGAACAACAAAGGAGGGGGTAATAATGTTTGACAAGAAATGTACTCATTACCTTAGTCATGTAACTGTAACCCCTCCGTACAGCATCTCTACAATAAAATAAACATTTTATTTAAAATGTTGGTTATTTTAGGGCTGGGAAGGTGGCTCAGTGGTAGAGCGCTTGCCTTGCATGCGTGAGGCCCTGGGTTCGATTCCTCAGCACTACACAAGCAAAAAGAAAAAAGCCAGAAGTGGCTCTGTGGCTTAAGTGGTAGAGCGCTAGCCTTGAGCTGAAGAGCTGAGGGACAGCACCCAGGCCCAGAGTTCAGGCCCCATGACCGGACCCAAAAAACAAACAAACAAACAAATAAAATGTTGGTTATTTTAATCCAGTGAAATTTGAAATTCAAACATCCACATGGAAGTTTGCTACTCTACCATAAACCTAGCCTGTCCTGACTAAAACAAGCATCTAAGAGGCACTCAGTAAAAGATGGTCATCATCATTATTATGACTGCATTCCTTCAAAATCTTGCCAATGACACACCTTCAGAGATGGAATGAAAAAAAACCAAAACAAAACATTACTCTTATGGAGATTCTTGGATAGAAAAAAAGAGGAAGCGTAACTAAAGCAGTGTTGAGACAAAGCTCCAAAATGATAGGAAATATTCCGATTAAAAAAAAATTAAAAGGACATTTTGGTTACAAACCAAACCTTCACCTCTCTTTTCTAAGTATAATAGGCCTCTGTCCAGCCTTGGTCCTCCTATGCAGAATTCCCACCCTTAGTCACTTGTCAGTTCAAATTCGACTCAATTTGCAAGGCCTAGTTTTAGTTCTGCCCTCCAAGGTCCTAATCTCCAAACTTTCCACTCTGTGTCAAATGGACTACACAAGTCTTACTGTGTTTACTTCTTGCTTTAGACTTAATTGAATGGTTGCTATGATCTGATTCAGGGAGTGAATCTAACCAGACTAGAAGCCTTATACCACATGCTTTGCATCTTTCACAATTCTCCACAAAACCGATTCCAAGGGACATTTTTACATTGATTTAAATGCCAGGGAGGAAAGAACGTGATAAACTTCTTGAGATTGAGGACTTTCTTTTAAAAAAATTAGTTTGGGAAAAAAAGCAAGAAAATTCGTTAATTGGGCTTTATGTAGCAACAGCATAATATAGCTAAATGTAAATATTCTGATTTGGGCAGAAATAGATTATTATAAGCTTTCAATATCTTCAATTCTTAAGCCCAGGACATTTGTACTGTTCCTTACGTTTTTTGTTGTTGTTGTTGTTGGTCGTGGGGCTTGAACTCTGGGCCTGGGGCTGTCCCTCAGCTCTTCAGCTCAAGGCTAGCACTCTACCACTTGAGCCACAGCGCCACTTCCGGTTTTCTGGTGATTTATTGGAGATAGGAGTCTCACGGTCTCTCTGCCCAGGCTGGCTTTGAACCGCGATTCTCAGATCTCAGCCTCCTGAGTAGTTAGAATTACAGGCGTGAGCCACCAGTGCCCGGCCTGTTCCTTAAGTTTTTTATTCAAAGCTAACATTCTACCACTTGAGTTATTGCTCCCTTCTGGCTTTTTGGCAGCTAATTGGAGGTAAGGGTCTCATGTATTTTCCTGTCTGGACTGGCCTTGAACCACAATCCTCAGATCTCAGCCTCCTTAATGACTAGGATTACAGATGCAAGCCATTGGCACCCATCTTTAATTCATCTTTGAGTTGAACTAAAAATCAGAGATGAAGAGTGATTTAGCAGAAACCCTGAAAAAAACTGTGAGAAGGCATTTTTGAAAAAACATGAACAAAAATGAGCATTTGTTTTGATAGATTTAAGTTAAATTACTACATCCCAGTTATTACAAACTTTAAGCTAAATCTGTATATAGTCTGTACCATGAAAAAAAGCATAGCTTTATGTTTGGTCCACATATGTTTAAGTTTTTTTTGTTGTTGTTGCAGAATTAAGCTTGAACTCAGGGCCTCAGGCTTGCAACATCGATGCTCTACCATGTCCAAATCTGTTTAAGAACACAGAGCTTTTCTACACTATTGGAAGTTTTCATAATTCCAAAGACTTGACAAGAAACCTTAAAATGATAAATAGCTGTTACTGTAAAAGTTACTTGTTGCTGAGTGCCAGTAGCTCACTCCTGTAATCCTAGCTATTCAAGAGACTGAGAGCTGAGGATTGCAGTTCAAAGTCATCCAGGACAGGAAAGGCCAGGAGACTCTTATCTTCAATAAACTACTTTGAAAAAGCTGAAAATGGCACTGTGGCTCAAGTGGTTAAGGACTAGCCATGAGAAAAAGAGACTCAGGTCCTGAGTTCAAGCTCTAGGACTATGCAAGTGTGTATGTGTGTGTGTATGTGTGTGTGTGTGTGTGTGTGTATGTGTGTGTGTGTGTGTGTGTGTGTGTGTGTGTGCACGTGCACATGCGCAGACACAATGACTTGCTAAAGATAGAGAACATAATTCTTCAGGTAAAAGTAAAACTATAGGAGTTTGACCCCCAAAATGTCACAGAGATAACCTTCTGATCATGACCCGTCTGGTCCAAATCTTCCCCGTAACCCTCTATGACAATGTGCTGATGGTTCTCTTGAGATTCACTGAAGACATTCTTTCTTGTGGGAAACAATTTACAGGTAAATTAAGAAGGTTCACATATTTTAAAATATATTGCACTATCTTTATGTTCTTTAATGTATATTACAGTAGAATTTTTTTTTGGGGGGGGGGTCCAGTCGTGGAGCCTGAACTCTGGGCCTGGGCGCTGTCCCTCAGCTCTTCTGCTCAAGGCTAGTGCTCTATCACTTGAGCCACAGCGCCACTTCTGGCTTTTTTCTTTTTTCTTATGTGGTGCTGAGGAATTGAACCCAGGGCCTCATGCATGCAAGGCAAACGCTCTACCGCTGAGCCACCTTCCCAGCCCCTACAGTAGAAATTTTTAGTGTGACAAACTCTCACCATGTAACCCAAACTCAAAGTCATTATATTCAATGTACATTATGCAAAAATGGAACTACATAACCCAAGGGTAGGGACAGGAGAAGGAAAGTGGAGGAGAATGCTAGAAGGGGTAGCATTGTGCTCACCGTAATTATGGAATTGTAACCTTTTTGTACAACTACTGTAATGCAATTTTTTGCATTTTTATTATTATTGTAAATGTGATACACAGAGGGGTTACAGTTACATAAATCAGGTAAAGAGTGCATTTCTTTTTGAACACTGTCTTCCTTCGCTCTCTACGAGTTTGCCCCTCCTGCCCCCACTTACAAGTTGTACAGTTCATTTTCAGCACAGTGTCTAGTGAGTAAATTTAATTTAAGAAAACTCATGGTCTTCTTGCTTCAGCCTCCCAAGTGCTAGCATTACAGATATGTGTCTTCACACCCAGATACTAGAAGCACTCTTACTCTGTCTCTACAAAACCACCCTAGATGAACTGACACTCCAAGTTTCTCTCCTTGTACACTCCCCATTCTAATGGTTTAGTTCATTTTCACCAGGAGTCATTGGAGTTCCCATATCATTCCTATCAGTTGTGCAAGTTATAGAAATAATATAGCTTATAAATGATTTTAAGCAAATACATGAAATGTGGGCACAGAAGAAAAATGGGTTCTTCTCTTGTTCTATAAAAACCAAGTGAATAAAAGTGAGGTGTTAGGGCTGGGAAGGTGGCTCAGTGGTAGAGCGCATGCCTTGCATGCCAGAGGCCCTGGGTTCGATTCCTCAGCACCACATAAGCAAAAAGAAAAAGCCGGAAGTGGTGCTGTGGCTCAAGTGGTAGAGTGCTAGCCTTGAGATGAAGAGCTGAGGGACAGCGCCCAGGCCCAGAGTTCAGGCCCCATGACCGGACCCAAAAAAAAAAAAAAAAGTGAGGTGTTATTTTTAAATGTTGTTGGACTGGGTATGAGTGAAGTAACTGTAAAAGAGAATAACAAAATCACTAAATCTCAAGGTGTTCTGCACTCTGAATGCTTTGTAAGTGTCAAGTTCTTGCTCCATTTTAAAGAAACCAAAACTGTAAAGGGTAGGTGATGCAATTTAGATGGTTTTTGCAAGAAAAATTGCAAAAAAGAGTTTCAAATGAATAGACACACACATGCTTTCAGTTAAGATAGACTCGCATGCACATGTGCACGCCTCAGTGACTCACTGATTTCTCCACCTTTTATGTAACTGACCCAATTACTGCAAATGAGTGACTTTAGATATGAGGCTTGGACTCTAGTTTTTAATTAAATGGCTGTGAAGATCACAGAGACAATGAGCAGAGACAATGCAAGCTACCAATCAGCTTAGTCAGAGGGTAGATCAATCTTGAAGTGTAATTGGAGGAATAAAAACACAAATCAGAAAGTGGATACAATGGAAGAGATGACCTATAGTTCCCTTATTAATTTCAAGCTATGAATTTTTTTTCCATGTTCAAAATTCATTGAGCATTGATCAATTTTATGCCATAGAAAAGGTACTTGGTTTACAAATGAAATAACACAAACATCAATGGCAACTATTGTGAAAAGAAAACATAGCTCTTCTTCTGAGTATAGCTTAAAGGGACAAAGATGAGCAAACCTGGCTATCCTAGCATGCACCAGGAAAGGTGCTGGCAGATGAGAGTGGGTTCTTCCTCTGTAGCTGATGTCACAGCTCCATGATCCACTCTACTGAAGCTTAGCCCAAGCCACAATAAGGTAATTCCAAGACAGGGCAACACCAAGGCAACTTCTGGCAAAAGGTGGGTCATCTGACCCAAGTTTAGGAACTGGCCATCCCAACTAGACTGGCCTATGTCTTGAACAGATACCACCTTCACAGAAAGTCTAGACAAAGGAAATATCTATATTCTAGAAACTCCTATGAATGATTCTGATCTGCTGTCCCAGTAGAGTTGGGTTTCTAAGAGCCGCAAGTCCCCCCCACTTAAATTACCTGTCTATGAATGTGTATGTGCAGAAGCCCCACATTCTGCAATGCTTCCCAGAGCTTCCATCAAATTGTTTTAATCCTAGCCACTGAGGTCTGAGGATCACAGTGCAAAGCCAGCCTGGGAAGGAAAGTCTGTGAGACTCTTATCTTCAAGTAACCACCAGAAAATCAAAAGTGGTCCTGTGGCTCAAGTGGTAGAGTGCTTATCTTGAGCTGAAGAGCTGAGGAACAGCATCCAGGCCCAGAGTTCAAGCCCCACAATGGAAAAAAAAAACTAGCCAGGCCCATGCAATCCTAACTACTAAGAAGGCTGAGATCTGAGGATTGTGGTTCAGAGCTAGCCAAGACAGGAAAGTCCATAAGACTCTCATTTCTAATTAATTACCAAAGAGCTGAAGTGTGGCTATGGTTCATAGCAGAGTACTAGCAATGAGTGAAAAAGCTCAGAGACCACTCCCAGGCCCCAGAACAGAAAAAAAAGGAAGGAAGGGAGCAGAGAGAGAAAAAGAAGAAAGAAAGAAAGAAAGAAAGAAAGAAAGAAAGAAAGAAAGAAAGAAAGAAAGAAAGAAAGAAAGAAAGAAAGAAAGAAAGAAAGAAAGAAAAGAAAGAAAGAAAAGAAAGAAAGAAAGAAAGAAAGAAAGAAAGAAAGAAAGAAAGAAAGAAAGAAAGAAAGAAAGAAAGAAAGAAGGGAGGGAGGGAGGGAGGGAAGAAGGGAGGGAGGGAAGAAGGGAGGGAGGGAAGAAGGAAGGAGTGGCAGAGTCCTAGCCTTGAGGGGAAATGTGGAAGGACAACACTCAGAACTCAGACCTTGAGTTTAAGCTCCAGCACTGGCACAATTTTTTTTTTAAGAAAAGATCTTAGATGCAATATATACTGCTAGGCTCCTAGATAGCAAGAGTCTAAACCAGCCTTCTAGATTTTCTAGAGACTGGCTTTCTGGAATCTCTCTCTCTCTCTCTCTCTCTCTCTCTCTCTCTCTCTCTCTCTCTCTCTCTCTCTCTCTCTCTCTCTCTCTCTCTCTCTCTCTCTCTCTCTCTCCCTTTGTCTGTCTGTCTCTCTCTCTCTCGGTCTCTCAGTCTCTGTTATTTCTGTGTGTGTGTGTGTGTGTGTGTGTGTGTGTCTGTCTGTCTGTCTGTCTGACTGTCTATCTGTCTGCCTGTCTGTCTGTCTCTCATGGTATCTCCGTCTCTTTGTTATTTCTGTGTGTGTGTGTGTGTGTGTGTGTGTGTGTGTGTGTCTGTCTGTCTGTCTGTCTATCTGTCTGTCTGTCTATTAGGCAAGCTCAGAGCCTTGCACTTGGTAGTCAGGTGCACTTCCACTGAGCCATACTTCCATCAGCCTTCTGAATTCTGGAAGAAACAAATGAAAACCTCTTCAATTTAGATCCTCAGAACTCTCACAGATCAAGCAAAATAAGTTCATAGTCAAAGAGCACCAGACAGCAAAATAAAGCAGAAACAAGGTTATATGCGCATGACTTTGGTACTGGAATTAACAAATGAAAAATGTAAAAAATATAAAATACCTAAAAATATTGGAGATGGAATTGTATTTTTGTAGAAGCAATACTGGGAGTCTATGAAATATATGCAGACAGATTTGAAAAAACCCCAGAAAACTATTTATAAATGAAATAAATTGGTAAAAATTAAAAATTCAATGGTAGCTCGGTGCCAATGGCTCATGCTGGCTAGCTTTGAATCACAGTCCTCAGCTGTCAGCCTCTTGAGTAGTTAGGATTACAAGCATGAGCCACTGGGGCCTGGTTGAAGTACCTGAATTTTATGTATCACCATAAAATGAATCACTGACTCTTGCTTTTTCACAGGTGGGGTTGAGCCTCAGCACTAAGCCAGTAGCTTGAGAATGATGAGGGAAGCAGTATGAACTGCACATTTTCCCCAACTTCAGAACCCAGGTTCCATTTAAGGAAAGGTCTTGGAACACCAGTGGCTGATGGCCGTGAACTCTCAGCTGTGGCTAGATTCATGTTCTGTCCTCATACAATTTTGTGCCTGTCCCTTCTCCAATAGCCCCTCTTCCCCACTATCCCCTTTTTCTTTCTGAAGAAAGAAAGAAGAGGGAGGGAGGGAAGGAGGGAAAGAAAGAATGAAGGAAAGAGAGATAAAGAGAAAGAAAGGAAAGTAAGAGAGAGAGGAAGGAAGGCAGGAAGGCAGGAAGGCAGGAAGGCAGGAAGGAAGGAAGGAAGGAAGGAGAAGAAAAAAAGAGAGAATAGTAAAGAGGGAAGGAGAGAAGATGGTAGACAGAAAGAGGGAAGGCCTGCTGCTCAGAGCTCAGTCTGAGTGTTTATCCTCAGTTATCTGCACACTGAAAGCCTGAAAACCTGAGCCCTGAGCAGAAATGCTCCCTGTACAGTCTCCCTGCTCTATTTCTCTTTATCACTCTACATTTTTCCCTCCAGACTGAAGTATGTTCCTATTTCTTCACATCTATTTTTATATTTAAAGTTTGGGGTTTTAAAATAGCTATAACCTAAGTCTTTGGATAGAAAGGCAGACAATTAAATTCCAACTTTTCTTATCCTATTTTTCCCATTGCTGTATGGTTTTATAATTTGAACACTAGAAGGGAAAAAATCCTGAAGAATAATTTCTGGTTTTCAAATTAAGTTAATGACTTGACCAAACACATAAGCCTTTCTTTCAATTCCCAGCATCTATACTTCTAAAAGAACAAATGATATATATTGATAGTTCATTATTCCTGTTTCTTGTCCTAACATATTACCATAACAAGGAAAGATTTGATGTTATATGTGTTAAACAAACTCCAGTGTGTACTGGTGGTTTCATTTTATAAATAAGAACATTCCTTGTCCAGGAATTAGGTCCAGGCTTTCAGATTTTTCCAAAACAACTCTCTGTATCCAGGGCACCCAAATAAATTCAAGCATTTTGTTTTCAAAACTGATGTGGCTGTCTGCTCCTGATTGAAGCTGCTCTAAGTGCACATTAGTCTAAAAAACTAGTTTTTACTATTTCTGTGCAAATTGAATATTCACCATTCAAAGAGAACATCCCCTATTATAATTATATAATCAGTTCAAATTTGTTTTTCAGCAATGTAAGGCATACTTGAAATTCCAACAGGGCAAAAATAGCTAAAATGAACCTCTAAAACATATTAGTTGATTTGGGAAGATAAGAAGCCTTAATGTCAAACTGAAAACCTATAATATCAGCATGTTTTTTCTGCCAGCTAGATTTCAACATAGAGTTAGGTATGGCATAGAGTAGAAACAACACTAAGTGCTTACCATGTCCAAGGTACTGAGCTGAGTACATTACATAGCTTGACTAGTAGTAGAGAGGAGAGAGAAAACATGATTATTGAAAATAAAGTCTAGCTGCCAATTTTGCCTTCTAAGTGGCACATCTCATCTTTGGACCAGGCCTGCAAGGAGAGGGGAAAACAAAGCAAGCTAAATTGCCTAAGTTTTTTTTTTTTTTAAAGGGACACATGTTAGGATTTGTTTGCTAGGAACCCAAAAAAGTAGGGCCAGGGGTAGAGATTTAAAGACTCAGTAATGGAAGAAAGGGATTGATGTGTATATAAGAAAAGGCAGGAGCTGGGTACGGGTGGCTCACACCTGTAATCCTAGCTACTCAGGAGGCTGAGATCCGAGGATCGTGATTCAAAGCCAACCCTGGGAGAAAAGTCCCTCTGAGACTCTTACCTCCAATTAACTACTCAAAAACCAGAAATGGCGAGCTTTACAACGTCGGTACGGGGGGGGGGGGGGGGGGAGGAAGGTGAGGAAGGAGAAGGATTGGGATTGGGGGGGAGGGGGGAGGCTGGGAAGGGATGTGAAGGGTAAACCAAAGGAGGAGGCTGCAATGCTTGGTAAGAAATGTACGCATTATCCTGCCCATGTAATTGTAACCCCTCTGTACAGTATGTTCACAAATAAAATTAAATTTAAAAAAAAACCAGAAATGGCACTGTGGCTCAAGTGGTAGAACACTAGCCTTGAGCTGAAGAGCTCAGGGACAGTACCCAGGCCCAGAGTTCAAGCAGAAAGAAAGAAAAGAAAGAAAGAAAGAAAGAAAGAAAGAAAGAAAGAAAGAAAGAAAGAAAGAAAGAAAGAAAGAAAGAAAGAAAGAAAGAAAGAAAGAAAGAAAGAAAGAAGAAGAAGAAGAAAGAAAGAAAGAAAGAAAGAAAGAAAGAAAGAAAGAAAGAAAGAAAGAAAGAAAGAAAGAAAGAAAGAAAGAAAAGAAAGAAAGGGAGAGAGAGGGAGAGAGGGAGGAAGGGAGAGAGGGAGGGAGGGAGGGAGGAAGGAAGGAAGGAAGGAAGGAAGGAAGGAAGGAAGGAAGGAAGGAAGGAAGGAAGGCAAAGAAAGAAAAGAAAGAAAAGAAAGAGAGAAAAGATAAGAACAAGGATGCAGGAGCCTTAGAAGGGAAATAGCCAGCAGGAAATCTCAACAGCCAGGAAAACTTCAAGGCATTGATTTTAGATTGGTATGTGTTTTGTTGTTGCTATTGATATCTATTTTGTTATTCCATTGCTATCTCCTTCCATTCTCCTGAGACTTTCAGTAGGGCCTGTGTGGTACCACTCAGGAAGATGAAAGTGGGTCGTCCAAGCCAGAGTAAGACAATGAGTTTGCAACAGGAATTCAGCTAAAAGGGACTGAACATTTTCTGAGTATAGGATAGAAGTAAAGCTATGAAGTTCCACTAGTGTGTGACTCAAGCCATTTTCATGTAAATATTGAGAGAAAAGGAGACTTCAGAAGCCGGAAGTAATGAGATCATCCGCTTTTCAAACTGTAATCTGCAAAATAATCCTACAGTGTGTGATAAGAAGTATAGCAATGTAATAATTTTTTAAAGCCTTGAACTAAAGTAATAGAGTAGCCACTTAGTGAGTAAACAGACTTATAAATATTCCTTTGAGGTAAACTCCTATTTCAAAAAGCTGAAAATCCCAGAGCCTCTTTGTGCTCAAAGCTAGTGCTCTACAACTGAGCCACAGCATCACTTCCAGTTTTTGAGTGGTTAATTAGAGATAACAATGCTGGATAAGAATTGTACTCATTACCTTGCTCATGTAACTGTAACCCCTCTGTACAGTATTTTCACAATACAAAACTTATTTTTTTTAAAAAAAGAGTCTCAGGGACAGCGCCCAGGCCCTAAGTCCAAGGCACACAACCAACAAATACATAAGTAAGTAAACAAATAATATAAGAGCTGGGTATGGTGATTTGTACCTGTAATTCCAGCTACAAAAATGGTGAAGGTTACAGTATCAAGATCTGAGAGACAGAAGAGAGAGAGAGAGGCTGAAGCCCATTTTACAGACAGCCTATATGAACTAAAGTATTTTTTATGACTGTTATAAATGTATATAAACAGATGTCCAAGGATCTCATGCATTACCTTCGCTGACTTTGCCCACGTTCTACTCCCAAAACTGCTGACTGAAGAAGCAGCTTTCTACAGCCTAATCACTCTAAGTCCAATAAGCATGTATTTTGCTAATTAAGATTTCTTAAGTGATTTATTGTGCTCTACTCAAAGTAGATGAAACGCAGACGAAAATTGCTTGATGTCAGATTGTGCAGGGAGCAAATGATATACAACTTGCATATTCCTCTGATTTGGGGCTAGATTTCTGTAAACACATTTGGAATCCTTTCAACTAGCTCCAAGTGCGACTGAGTAAGTAGCCTCCATGAAGATGGCTTTATCCATGGCATTGACTCCTCTCATCCGAAGCCGTCAGCTCATTTACATTCATGGATTTATTTATTCAAATGACTTGCTTCTCCCCACCCCTTTTTCCCAGGAAAAAAAATGTCTGGCAGACTATCTTTGCCGTGTGCAAAGAATCTCACATAAACAATGTCAATACGAATCATTGCATTTAACAAACTGCAGGATGCACCCCAGCACTGTTTGCAAGATGTAAATCAATTCTGTTTTTATTTCACAGTGATGCTTAATTCAGACATCTGCTTCATTTTAGATCTCAGCCCTCTGAAAAGAGCCAACCGTGATTTTATTCAGCATTGTCAAAATGCTCAGATTCGGTGAAGTGTACAAAGCACAAACCTGAAACACGACCCAGACCACATCTAATCATCCATGATGGAAGGGTCACCATGCTGTGTTAGCCACAGTTGGCTGGCCAAACATGTTCGGCTCTGACTTCTGGCACCTCTGGCCTTGAGAGGAAGAGAGAGACTCTGCAATAATGGGCGCTTGGCTGGTGGGTTGTGAACAAGAGTGGTGGCAGGCAAGACCCTGCAGAGCACTAACCCTTCTGGCACAGTGACCAGCGAGTAGACAGATGGCTGCACTGCCAGCCTGGGAAACCAAGGACAACACAGAGCAGCACCCATCCACCAATCCACAGCAAATACATGGCCCCAGAAGATGAACCTACATCAACACGAGCCCTGAGATTGGATGTTGTTTGTGAAAGTGACCGAAACCACATCTTTGTTTCCTGGTACTGGAGGTACACAGCACCATGAAACTGAACTTGATGTCTCTAGAGATGAGCAAGCAGGTTTGTGTAATTCAGAATCTGAAGCTGAATGTCATTACCTTGTTGGGGAGGTTCTTAAGCCATAGTTCACCTGACCTCCTGATCATCATGTTCCAAATCTTGAATTAAATAGACCTAAGCAGAATTGCAAAGGGAAAGCTATAGTGGTAAGTTTCCAAGTGCCTGTTCTAATTTATTGTTCTGTCAAGGTGATTAGATGTAAACAATAGAAACTACTCAGGCTAGTTAAGTAGAGAGGAAATTGATTAAAGATTTATTAGCTTACAGGCCATCAAGGGCAGGAGACACATCTCTGCACAGGCAATGTAGACTACATGGCCTTGGTGCTGTGCATGGCTCACTCGCCACTGCTAGAACCCCAGCCACTGGGCTTCCCTGGCTTTCCCTGGGCCTAGTCCACCTGCCTCTGTACATCTCCAAGGTACAATCTGAACACTCATCAGTTGTCTGAATGCCTAGGCCCATGAAGGCACTCTAGATGCAGGATATGTTATCCCTTTTTTCTTAAAAAGGTAAAGAATTCCTCAAACACAAAAGGATACTTAAAAGTACACTGTCAAAATAATAAATATCCACTGCACTTGTGGTAATGGGTAGTATGGATCACTAAGATCTTTGGGCTTGTTTTGATCCATAATCAAGTTCCAGAACCCTCTTGGCTCCTGCTACTCTTCCATTTCCTCCCAGAACCTTTCTAAGCTTTCCTTCCTTCCATCCTTCCTTCCATCCTTCCTTCCTTCCTTCCTTCCTTCCTTCCTTCTTTCCTTCCTTCCTTCCTTCTTTTCTCTCTTGCTTGATTGTTTTTTGTGCTAGTGGCTTGAACTTGGGGCACTGTCCCTGAGATTTTGTGTTCAAGGCTAGTGCTCTTCTACTTGATGCACAGCTCTACTTCTCACTTTTTGGTGGTTTATTGGAGATAAGAGTGTCACAGATTTCCCTGCCCAGGCTGCCTCAGATCTCAACCACCTGAATAGCTAGAATTACAGGGATGAGCCACTAGCACCTAACCCAGTATATTTCTTTATTTCTTATCTTCTTCTCTTCTTTTTGCTTAAACTGGGACAGAGTCCATTTTCCTTGTTCACAACTAAAATAGCTTTATGTAGATTACATTAACTAAGTATATTTCCTTACAAACTCACCCTCTCCAATATCCAGCTCCAGCCTTGGTTACATCGTTCTTAAAAGGAATTATTCAGAAGCCCTTCTGTTTCTCTAAACCTGTTATATGTCACACTACCAACAAGCCAAGCATCATTCCCCTCACCTGTCACATTTGAGGAAAATAAGTGCTGATTTTGAGAACATCTGGGCTTGGAATATAGCTCAGGATGAGAGTGCTTGCCTAGTATGCATGCATTCAATCCCCAGCCAAGAGAGAGAGATATTTGAAGTCATAGAACAGTATCTGACTCAAACAAAAATTCATAGGCTAGCTAAACCTCCTGAGCTATTAACTAGCAACCCAGTTTGCTAATAGTTTAAATTACAAATGGCCTTAGATTAGAAAGTTCCTAAAATTTGATTTTCTTTCAATCATTTGAGCAAGCTAGAAATGCTTGTCAGACAACACATTTCCCTACCCTCAATTAGGATCTGGGTGAGATATCTAGAGAAAAGATCCAAGCTCTTGTTTCTTTCTATGCATCACAGAACAAAAAGAGCCAAACTCCTTAGAATCACAAGGATTCCAAAGGCATCATGGCACAAATGGAAAAAGTCAGATGTCTAGCATTGTAGATATGTTTCTGGTTAAACTATGAGACCCTGACTCTCTTCACAGACTAAAAGCCAATTCAATTCAAGAAAACTGACAAAACATCCCTTCCTTAGAGAAAACGGACTAGACAAATTACACACAAAAAGCTAAAATTTCTACCACTCGTTGTTGAAAAACAATAAGAGCTTCTATTAGCAGTTCCTTTCCCTGCAAAACACACTCTGAGAAACAAACTGCAGGGTCTATCTAGCTGGAGTACAGAGAGAGACCCAGTCCCCATCAAAGGTACATCAAAGTTGTAATCAAAACCTGCTTTTCTTTATGAAACTAAGCAACTGCTGCTATTTAACACCCACATATTGCTGGAGCTCATTCAATTCCCTCCACAACTGACTTGGTTTAAAAGGAAAAAATGCTTTGCCTCCTGCAGACAGTGGGAGAGGACTGAGTCATGCAGATCTCTAAGGAGAAGTGTAGGTACATATGCAAAAACCCAAAGGGGCTGCACACTACTGCTGGGCCCTATTTCACCAGGAGTCTAAGCCTACTTTCAAGCCTTTTGTAAAGAAAAAAAAAGACTCTTAGGGTACTTGACTATGGGGCGGGGCACGTTATGCCACTTTGCCTTCTTTCTGATGATCACAGAAGGAGAAAACTAAGAAGAGGATGACAAGACATGTAAAAGACCAAACTTTGCCATATGGTTTTTCAGAAGAAGAGGAAACAGCTTTCCCCTCCACCCCCTGACACACTGTTCCAAAGGCTCTGTAACTAACAAGCCATGCCAACACAATGCTAGGTTCTGTAGCGCAGTGACTCAGAAGTCATTTTCGTAGCCAACATGAAATGTCAAGTAACATATCTCTGATAAGACAGAAGACATTTCTCCAGGAAGCATGGCCTCTGAGTGTCTCTCTTATGTAAATTAGCCCTGGAATTTAAAAACTGCTGTCTTTTAGGTGGAATGGCAGCCTATATGACATACAGCATGCACCCAAGAACAGCCTAAGAAAGCAAAGGTCAGGTACACCATGTTCAGTCTTCCATTACCACCCCACCACAAAGAGCATTATTTATGGGAACCAGTGATGTCTATTTTTAAAAAGGAAAAAAAAACTGATAGATACAAATAGAAAATAGAGAATGGAAAGAAAAGGGATCCTAGTAGTTCCTTATGCATGTGTGGCATGCAAAACTTGGAGATTAAGAACTCTGAGGGAAGGCTTTGAGTCTGTATATTCAAGAATATATACGCTCAGGTATAGAGCCAATCAAAATGGGTAGCATTTACCAGTAACTCCCATTGGCCTCATCTCACAACGCTCCAAGACTAGGATTCCTAAAGGGCAAGAGTTCTTAGCATGTATAGCAAGTACCTATGTGGTGAACAAAGGAAATGAGAGAAAAAGAACTACCTGAGGTCTATACCCGACTTCTCTTTTCAATAACAGATTCTTTGCTCCAAGAGCAGCACAAGCTATGATTAAAGTGGCAGTATAATTGCTGAATTTTTTTGTGCTTCTAACACCTGCGAAGGGAACATGGTGACAAGAAATATTCAGCAACCCAATTATTTCATGCAGGTTTTCATCCACCCAGAAAGTGGTCCTCAAAATAGAATGGAACTTGCTCTGCTTTACCAATCTGGTAGGTGCCTAGGGCAAAAGAACCAAGAAAGCTCATAAAATTGTTCATCAGTATTTTCAAGAAGCAAAATTAAAATAAAAAAGTTCATGAAGTTTAACAAATAACTTCCAAAGTTCATGTAATTACTTAATGGTGTGTATAGCATGTATGATACCATGTCTTGTTCTAAGGCTCTGTCTCCAGAGAAATATAAGATATTGAGCACTCTTCCCAGAAATGGAAAGACAGATTAGATAACTGGTCTTTCCAGTTTCAGGAATATTTTAATTCAACTGGGAAAGAATGGGACCAAATTCAAGGTCCTTGCTGTCTAGGAACTTGGGGATAGTTAGATATACATTTTAAACAAGTAACTAGAGAAAAGGAAATTGAGAGAAATTTTTTTTCTATCAGAAGTTAAGAACTTACTACATTTATAATGAACTAAGCCCATTTCTTTCCTCTCTCTCTGTGTGTGTGTATGGGCTTAAGCTCAGGACCTTACACTTGCATGGGTTTCTTTCTTACTGCTGGTGCTCTACCACTTGAATCACACCTCCACCTCTGTTTTGCTGGTCATTTTGAAGATGGTGTCTAGTGGACTTTTCTGCCCAGACTAGCTTCAAACCACCGTCCTTCAGACTCCAAAGTATCTAGTAATACACGCATGAATCACTACTGCTTGGCATTTTCCTATATATTTTAACAAAAGACAGTTGCATAACAAACTAAAGTGGTAAAGATCATTAGAGTTTTACACATTGGTTCCGGTGAAGTAAGCATTTACTAGAGGTCGCTACTGGAAATGCATCATTGACAATGAAAACAACTATAGAGCCAAAACTTTCTATCTGAAGTGGATTTTCAGGTCTCAACATGAACAAAGCAACTCACAACTCACAAAAAAAAAATACTGGCTGTTAATCATCTCAAACCTGGGAAGAGATAGTCTTAGAAGTAGGGTGATAGGATCAATGAACCATGCTGTGACTATTCAAGGATGGAAACATAAGAGGATGTAAGGCAACAGAATGGAAGCCATACAGGGAAGAAATCAACATAAGCCAAAAGAATGGAAATAGGTCATACCAAATTACATTTGAGGGATAGCAAAGGTTCAAAACCCGAGAACATGTAGTGAAAACTAAGGCTACCATTATTCAGTGCCTATAACATGCTAGGGATGTCCAAATGCTGGGATTACAGACATGTACATCTATGCCTATCTCTAATTTAGCACCAATAAGGTAGATCCACAGGACTCAGACTAAGGCCTCCTGTCTATTAGCCATACATAGTCCCTAGTTGGTCTCAGAAAGTCTCATAATTCTAGTGTAACTTGTACATAATGACCCCCAAATCACTACTCAACCTTGACATTACCTCTAAGCCCCAGCTGACATTTTCACTTGAATGTCTGACAGATATCTCAAGCTTAATATATCTTCCTTTGGATTCATCTACTAAAAGTGAAACAAATAGAAACTCACTGCTCCTTCCAAACACTTCTTACCACCTCCACAATTGCCACCCACCCCATCTCCAGCCTGTATCACTGCAGAATCTCCCAGGAAGTGAACTTGTCCTTCAGTGACCCTCTGACTCCATGCATTCCAAATCTTGCCATTTGTAGACTCTAGCTATCAATGCTGTTGCTGAAGTGCAGACAACAACTTAAGAGGAGTTCTTGGACCAGGGATAGCAGAAACGATAGATATTGGCTGTAAATTGTTTAATTCAAGGAAAAGTACAGAGTGGGATGAAGGACATTTGAGCACATCCACAAAGGAACAAAAAAAATAGCAAATCCTTACCTCAATATCCTCTCCTTGTTCCTGACTCTCCTTTCAGTTGTTTAAAGGAATGCATTTAAACTACAGGACTGGTCTCACCATGGGTCACCTCTGCTAAAAGCCTGGACTTGGAACTCATGTTGTACCCCCAGGTACTATGGCCTATCTGAAAAGCTCTGAGCAAGAGTGTCGAATGCTCTTCAGAGTGTCGTGGAAAGCACATGAGCAACATGTGAAGGAGATGACTGCTTTCTTTTAGAAGAGCTAATTAAGACTTTATATAGGAAGAGACAGGAAAAAGAACTGAGTTTCTCGGAGATAACATGGGGTGGCCTGGAAAGAAACAGCAGTGGGTGGGAAGAAGAAAGGCAGGGAAGGGAAGAAGAAGGGGCAGGGGGAGGAAAGGAGTATCGGGAAGAGTGGAGAATATTTGAAAAGTAGGTTAGAAGTTGGGCATCAGAAGTTGGGGGATGGGGGGGGATACCAGACTTCAGATAGAGATTGTTTCAGAGGACGCAGGCGTGATGGTAAGGACTAGGCAGGCTCGTACCTGCAATTGTTCATCTTTCCACTCCTAAGTGCCATATAAATTTAACGAGCTCCAAAAGGGACGATGGGAGGCCAGAGACTTAACAATCAGAGGTTAAAATCGAGCTAGGCAATGAAGGGTAGGGCAAGAAGTTAATGAGGTAGGAAGAAAAACACCGTCCAACGTCCTAAGACAAAAACGCACGTTATGATTCAGTCCTCAGGACCCAATTAAGTTCCCATTAGCAGGGGTGTAGGGGCTTGACTTCTCGCCCTACCACAACCATCCTTCCAACGCCTGGGGAGACATTCCAGAGAAATTCAGCTAGAACGTGGCTCTTCTTTACACCTGCGAGGTAGTGGACAAGCCTTTCATGAGTGGGCTGCCCACTCAGCTTTGTCCAAACCCCACCATGGGGAAATGAGGAAAACTGAGAGACACAAAAGCACAAAAGCAGCAACCACAACTCCTTTCTTTGTTCCTTCCTCTTCCTATCCTGGAAGTGCCTAGAAGGATGCCCAGCAAACAGGGCTTGAGCCTAGCAGGGAGCTGCTCAGCTCAGAACCACTGCGTTCCAGCGGGGTATTGAAGGCTGCGACCAGTGAAGATGCCCAAGAAAGCGCAGATTAGAGATGGCAGCAGCCGCTGCTGGAGGTGGCTGTAGGGGCGACCTGCCAGGCCTGGTTGAGCCTCCCCCCCCCCCCGCCCCCGCCGCCCCCGGAAGCCACCTAGGACGGGCTGAGCAGAGGGCCTCTGCTCCAAGGCCCAGAGCTGCACGGTCTGGAACTGACCTTCGTGCGGGGGCGCCCGCGCGGGGCGCAGCAGCCGGGCGTGGGCGCGGGGGGCACTCGGCGCCCACTGCGCACGTAGGTCACCTGCCTCCTGCTGGCACCCCGCGGCGGGCCCGGCGGGGGCAGCTGGTGCGGCCCCGGAGGCCGGGGATCCGGGCCCGGTGGGGCGCTGCGGGCTGGGGGTCCCGACCCCGCGCGGCGCAGCTCCAGGCAGAGCCGCAGGCCCAGCAGCAGCAGCAGCAGCGCGGCGCCGAGCAGCCACCGGCGCAGGATGCTACGGCCCCGGCCGGGTGGCCTCTCCCTGGCCATGGCGGGGCCCGGGGTCCGAGGGGCGCTCAGCGTCCCGGGCGGACAGCTCCAGATCGATGCCGACCGATGGGTAGCTAGCGGGGATGGGGACCCGAGCTGCCGATGGCGGGGAACTCCCCAGCGGGCTGGGGGCACAGGCTCCGACCCGCCTCCCTGCCTCCCGACCGGCCCCGGCGGAACCTTATCCCGCCCAGCCAGGCGCGCCCGGCCACCGCCGCGACCCAGGGCTGCGGTGAGCCGCCCCACCGGGCACGGGACCCTCAAGAGGCGCCCTCGCCCCGCGCCACCGGCCTGGGGAAGACCGAGGTCCCAGGCCCGCAAGAGCACGTTGCCAAAGGACCCCGGGCCATCATTGCATGTCATGGTGTTAGTTTTACTGGAGCGGCGCCCGAGGAGGGCAGGGGCCCTGCCAGGCTCTCCACACCGAGCAAGTTCGGATCGCCGAGCCGTTTGTGCCATGGAGCACCATATAAAAATAGATCATCCTTGGGCTCCGGTTTACAACTTCTCTCCCTCAAGAAAGAAGCGGGGAGGGAGCGCCGCGCGCGAGAGAGGGGGAGAGAATAGCACTGAAACGCAGAATAATCAAATTAGAGTTCTTCCATTTCTAAATTCTGCCTGAAGCCAAACCCATTGCTTTCCCCCCGTGTTATGAAACGTGTGGGGGTGAAGAAGGAGAGGGCCAGAGCCAGCGAAGGCATCTGACAGCAGGGAGAGGGAACAGAAGTTACCATGGCGTGATGTAAATCAAATTAATTTAGCTCCCAACACACACCTCCCTGCTGTCTTGCAGAGATACAGAGGGACAAATTTATCTTTGGGCAAAACGCTCCCCAGCTGGTATTTCCATCATCACCTTCACCTTAATTAATCAGACGGAACAGTCACAGCCTGGTAGTTCAAGGTTGAATGTTCCAATTTCAATTGTTGATATAATTCTTTCCCATCCTTGGTTTGGGGATGGGTTTGCCTTCTAGGTATAGGCTTAGTTCCTTTACGGTTTTGTTATCGTTTGTTTGTTTGGGGGTTGTATGTTTGTTGTTCTGTATTGTATGGTTGTAGGGGGTGGGGTGCTTTTAAAGTTATGGCCGGTTTTCCCCAACTCTGCATGGTTTATGTTTGCATTTTTCCGTGGTTCAGAATAGGACTGCCCCTGTTGACTTTCCACTCCCTTTCCCTCAGTATAGACAACAGAGACTTACTATGGAGCCCCAGTGCTCTCCCGGATTCATTTCCCATAGGAGGCTTTCTTCTCTAAAACCTTCTTCCTTTCCTGTCTTTAGAAAAGCTCAGCTTAGAGGTGACATTGATCAAGATGCATTGTAGCTATGAACTGATATGTTGAATCAAATTCCCTTCATACAACTACCTAAAGATAATAAAGATTTATCACTGAACAAAGCATTTACACTATTTCTCTCTGTGTAACAAACTTCCCAGCCCAGTCTAGTCCATTCTTAGACCACAGCAGGCTTCTGAAGGTTTTGTTTTGATTGACTTTGATTTTTTCTTTTTTAGATGCAGCCTTCCTACCCCCAGGGAAATTGCAGATGGTCTCTGTATTAAAGGATCTCCACAAGTACATTTCTTTTCTTCACACAAACTGGAGGAGACAGTCTCATATCCTGTAACTATACCTGACCTGTGCTTTCATCAGGACCCTGTCATTCAGCCATGGGAGACTTTTAGGCAATGCACTTAACCTCTTGGCTTCAATTTTCCTGTGGGGAAACATATTTGTAAATATGGTAGGAGTATGAATGTTGCATAACTATTGTATGAATACCTAAGTAATATCTGGCCCACAGAAAATACTCAATTAGATCCGGGCACCCGTGGTCCATGCCTGTAATCCTAGCTACTCTGAATGCTGAGATCTGAGTATCACAGCTCAAAAGCCAGCCCAAGAAGGAAAGTCCATGAGACTCTTATTTCCAATTAAGCACCAGAAAACCAGAAGTGGCGCTGTGGCTCAAATAGTAAGAGTACTTACCTTGAGCCGAAGAGCTCAGGGATAGCACCCAAGCCCAGACTTTAAGCCCCATGACCTACAAAAAAATAAAAATAAAAAAGAGAATACTCAATTGACAGTGATTTTTATATTATTGATCATTAAAGAAAATTCCAAATGTGATGAAAACAAAAAATAAGCTTCCCCCCCCCAAGATAATCAGGTATAAGAAAACAAGGAGAGAGTGGGCACCAGTGGCTCACGCCTGTAATCCTAGCTACTCAGGAGGCTGAGATCTGAGGATCACTGTTCAAAGCCAGCCTGGGCAGGAAAGTCCGTGAGACTCTTATCTCCAATAAACCACTAGAAGTGGCTCTGTGGCTCAAGTGGTAGAGTGCTCGCCTTGAGCTGAAGAGCACAGAGGCAGTGCCCAAGCCCAGAGTTCAAGCCCCACGACCAACCAAAAAAAAAAAAAAGAAAAAGAAAACATAAGGAAATTAATACTTACCTCACAGTGTTCTCTGCAATTGGGAATACCAAATAATTCCAAGGAAATAATCATTAAAATTCAAAATCCCACAAATACACCCTATGAAGTTGTGTAGTTATGTGATACTACTGAAGACATGATTTGTTTATGGAACTGGAGGCATGGTTCAAGTGGTAGAACACCAGTCATGTATGAAGAAAAGCAAGAGCTCAAGTCTCTTGGTTTCCAGCCAAAGCACAGCCACAAAAGAAGAAAAAAAGAAAAGAAAAGAAAGGTCAGATGCCAGTGACCCACACCTGTAATCCTACCTACTCAGGAGGCTGAGATATGAGGATCATGGTTCATAGCCAGCCTGGACAGGAAAGTCTGAGAGATTCTTATCTCCAATAAACTATTCAAAAAAGCTGGTAGTGGTGCTGTGGCTCAAGTGGTAGAATGCTTGCCTGGAACAAAAGAAGCTCAGGGATAGCACCCAGGCCCAAAGCCCTAACTAAGACCAGTAAAAAAAGAAAAACTTAGAATTAAAAGACATAATTTATACAGTGTTTGATAAATCTGGATCAGCAGTGTCTGACTTTGCCCCAAGTTTTATTTTCTATGCAATCTGTACAGTGTCACTAATCCTCTGAATGTATGGTACAACTGATGAATTCCTTCTGCTCATCTATTAAGTTCTTTTTGATAGATAGATTATTAAAATAAAGACATTAAATAAGACTCAACAGGGGGTGGAGCAGAGGGTGGGTGGGTGGGTGCATACAGAACAGTGTAGCCCTTGAAGAAAATGGACGAGATGACCTCATATTTTCCTTTATCTCATTTCTATGGTTGGTTAATAAAATGTTTCCATTATGAAAAATAACTAAATTAAATGCAATATTTAAATGCCCTTTTGATTCTCTTGTGCAGCTATATCTATGAGTTTATTATTAACCCAAGAGACCTGTTTATATGTATGTAGAATAATTAATTTTCAAGGAAGAAATCTCTCATTTTTAACTCCACACAACATGTCCCTGTGTCCTGGATGATCATGAATAGTGAAATGGGCTGTTAGTATGCCAGAGAGGCAAATCTGACTGATCACTGTGCTAGCTGACACTCCGTCTTTCATTCACGACCTTTGCTTTTCTCATAGGGTTGAACTCATTTTGGTCCTTTCTGGATGTGTTTCAGAAATGCAGATCACCATTAACCACTGTGTCACAGGTTAGCTAATTAAACGTGCAGTTCAGCAAACCACAATAGCAGCTTTTATCCGATCACAAATTATCTCCCTTATGAGGGGTATAATTTAGCCAGCAAAATGAGTGAAACAAAACATCACTACTGCAAATCTAGACTTTGTTCACTTCAACTCGCACACCTGCTAGAATTCCGTGGTTCTTAACCGTAGCTAACTTTGCCTCCCCAGGGAACATTTGGCACGGTCTGAAAACATTTTTGGTTGTTATAGCTGATAGGAGTAAGGGAGAAGATGCTATCAAACATCCTCCAATGGCAAAGATAGAGTTCCACAATCAAGCATGATCCAGCCCAACATGTCAGTGGAGCCAAAGCTGAGAGACCATGCTGTAACAAAAGATGCAGGGTTTACTTTCCAGATTGTCCAAGGAGAACAGCAGAGGCTGATTCTACACCTCTGTGAAATGATATTTCTGTTTCACCCATTGAAGTACCCAGCCTGAATTAAAGAAATCAGATGTATAAGAGGAATAAAACTTGAATGTCCACATCAACACTTCCTGGACCCACCCTCACTGTCCTTCCTGTCTGCAATGCATGGTCAAGTTCATGCAGACAAAAGAAAATATCAACAATGATTTTTAAACTCATGACTCAGAGATAACTAGACTGTCAGACATTTTCCTATATGCATGTAGTCCACCAAATTGAAATCATGGTGTGATCTTTTAAATCTGCTTTTATAATAGTTTTCATATGAACTAATACAATATCTTGAGATATACTTAAAGATAATACTACAAGGAGGCAAGAGATAAGCAGGGTTATAAATAAACAAAAATGGCTTGGAGTTGATGGCTATTATAGCCAGCTCTCTATCTTTGAGCAGATTTGAAATTATCATAATAAAAATGTCCTTAAACTGTTCCCTATCAGCCACAACATCATTTAATAAAAAACAAATTTTACTATGTACATGGGCAGTTTACAACATGACATTATGAGACAGAGCAGGTGAAATGTAGATTCTGTAGTGAAGTGCATTAACATCTCTATAATCTCATATATGTCCTAGAGTAGGAGAGAAGTGTCCAAAATTTATGCAGTCCCTTCCCTCAATAGGGATAGATTACAAGACCCCCATGGATATTTGGAGCTATGAAGAGCATTGAACTTAATTTACAAGCACCACAATAGCACAACAATCAATCTGATCCTGAGACATCCACTAAGTGACTGTTGGGCAAGAAGAATACACACACTGGTCAGAAGGGATGGTTCATTCCATCATGCCACCAATACAGTACTCCATTTAAAACTTATTTCTGGAATAATAACTGGAAGTTTCATTTTAATACTTTTGTACCATAATTGAACTGAAATAACTGCAACCTCAGAAAAGTCAAGGGAGAGGGAGATATTGTACCTATTTAACAAGAATGTCTAATACAGCGACTAGAGTCTTCATGCTAGATTTTGGGTCTTTGAATTTGTTTATGTCATGTGTCTGATAATCTTCATCTTTCCACATACATCTCCCATTTCCTTTCCTGCTCTTCCTTCTCCAGCAGCAACCAGCATTTAATTTTCTGCATATTTGAGCTCTTTTTTAAGTGAAATTATCACATAATATTTTTGGCTGTGTTGGGTTTATTTCACTTAACATAATGTCCTCCAGGTCCATCTGTGCTGTAAGAATTGGCAGAATCTCCTCCTTTTGTTCTTATTGTATAAATATGCCACATTTTCTTTATCCAGTTATCTGTTGGTAGATATTTCCATTTCTTTGCTATTGTGAACAATGCAACAGTGAACATGTGATTGCAAATATCTTTACAAAGTGTTCATTTCTTCTCCTTTATTGGGTCATATCATATGGCAGTTCTAGTTTTGATTTTTTTTTTCTTTTTTGTTGGTCATGAGGCTTGAGCTCTGGGCCTGGGTGCTGTCCCTCAGCTTTTCATCTCAAGGCCAGCACTCTACCACTTGAGCCACAGTGTCGCTTCCGGTTTTCTGGTGGTTTATTGGGAAGGTGGCTCAGTGGTAGAGTGCTTGCCTAGCATGCATGAGACCCTGGGTTCAATTCCTCAGCATCACATAAGCAGAGAAAAGCCAGAAGTGGCGCTGTGGCTCAAGTGGTAGAGCATTAGCCTTGAGCTGAAGAGCTGAGGGACATCACCTAGGACCAGAGTTCAGGACCCATGACCAACAACAACAAAAAGTGTCCCATGGACTTTCCTGCTTGAGCTGGCTTTGAACTGCGATCCTCAGATCTCAACCTCCTGAGTAACTAGGATTACAGATGTGAGCCACCAATGCTTGGCTTAGTTTTGATTTCTTTAGAATGCTCAATCCTATTTTCCATAGTGGATGTCCCCAAATACTAGCAGTGTACTCAGGTTCCCATGCCCTACCAATAGCTAGTATCAATACTTGTCACCTCTGGTCTTTGTGATAATAACCATCTCACAGATAAGACATGATTGGGATTTTAATTTGTCCTTTGGTGATTACTGATTACAACATTATTTTTTGTGTGTGTGTGCCATTCTGGAGATTGGACTCAGTGCTTGGGTCCTGTCCCTGAGCTTTCTTGCTCAAGGCTATTGCTCTACCACTTGAGCCATAGCTCCACTTATGGCTTTTTAATGTTTAATTGGGTATAAGAGTCATGGACTCTTAGAACATCTAAGCCCCTTTATTGTCATACAACCTAAGAATGTCTCCTTGTGGAAATAAACATTCCTAACAATACCTAAGATGTGTATTTAGAACATACATCTAGGGAAAAGACAGAGACAGAGAGAGTTGCTTTTTTTGTCAAAATAATTTTCTGTGAGAGCTCAAAGCCTAGGCTTTCTCAGACTTGAACCCTGATCTTCAGATCTCAGCCTCCTGAGTAGCTAGTATTAAACATGAGCCACCAGTGCCCAGCTTTGCAACATTACTTTTAATGACTGGGTAAACTGTTGTTTGTTCTTTTTCTCCTTTTGTTCTTTTGTGCCAATCTTGGGCTTGAAAACAGAGTGTGGGCACTACCCTTATCTTCTTTTTTTTCTTAAGGCTAGCACCTTACCATCTAAGACACAACGCTGCTTCTGGCTTTTTGGGAGGAGTAGTTTATTGGAGATAAGAGTCTTACAGACTTTCCTGTCCAAGCTGCCTTCAGACCACAATTTTCAAATCTCAGCCTCCCTCGTAGCTAGGATTATAGGCATGAGCCACCAGCATCCAGCTTCATAGTTTAACCATTCTTCCATTATTGAACACTTAGGTTACTTCCACCTTTTAGTTTTATAAACAACACTACCTTGAACATCCTTGCAACTAACTCTGATGATCAGATTGGAATATGACAGAAAGAAAAACGTTGAGAATGATTCCAAGGTTTTTCCTACATAATTAGAAGAATGAAATTGCCAATAACCGAGAAGGGAAAGACTCCAGTATGAGTGACTGAAGGAAGAAAGACTTTGATTTTGGTGGTTATGTTATGTTAGGAGGGCTACTAGACATCCACGTGGAAATCCAGAATAGGCAGTTAGATTTAAAAGACTGAAATTCATGAAGTAGTGAGGACTGGACAAATAAATCCAGATGATCAACATGTAGATATTGAGGAAAATAAGAAGTAGTCTAGGTTTCACTCTGGCAGTCACCAATTTAAAGTCAGGAATGTAAGACGGATCCAGCAAAGAATGCAGAGCTAGATAAACACTGAGGTATGAAAATGTGGTATCCCAAACACCAAGTCAAGAGAGTATTTCTAGAAGATATAAACTGAGAAGTTCAATATGCTTTGGACTCAAAACTGCCCATGAGAACTATAACATGATGCCTTTAGTATGTTTTCTCCTACTAGAATATAAGCTATGTGAGGTCACAGTCTTTGTTGACTTCAATTTTTACTATAATCCTGATGTCTAGAACAATAGCTGTCACGTAGTATATGTTCCATAAATAATCATTGGTGTGAACAGTGAATCAAATGTGCGCATTTATAATTACTTTGTCACATTAAATTCCTAAGAGTAGAGTGCTAAGTTAAGGCATGATTGTAAGACATGACTGATGGGAAGTGTTTTTTATTTTAATGTTCACCCAAAAAAAAAGCTGTTTATCCTATTTAAAGATAACCAAATACTATTATGTTTTCATTATATAACACCAAAAGACAGCTTTAAGTCAGCTCCTAACAGGAAGATAGCCTAAGCACAATTTTATATGTATTCTTGCTACTTCCTAGCCACATACCAGATGAGACTTGTGTGTGTTCACTGGATTATCGATTCCTTTCCTTCACCTCACCCTGAAATGTAGCTAAATATTAAGATATCAGCACATGATTTATGGTCTCAGGAGAAGTATCCACATTCACGGAAGAACTCAACAAGATGAAAACCCTCAAGACCCAGAAGAACAAAGTTACAATAGAAAGATGGACTCTGAACCTGCTATTTGAGACTGGGAGTCCTGCCTAAAATCACACCACAGCTGACTCCACAGCCTAATAAAACTGCTCTGGGCTAGTCTTATGGAAAATACCTGGACGGAATGTCTGAGTGCCCTGGCCTGCTTGGGAGAGAGGAGGGGAGGGGAAAGGGGGAGGAGGGAGACAAGGGAGAAAGGAGGGGGGGGAGAGGAAAAAGAGGGGGAAAGAGGAGGGAGAAGGGAGGAGGAAAGGAGAAAAATAGAGGGAAGAGGGAGGGGGAGAGAAAGGGGAGAGGATAAAGGGGGGAAAGGAGAAGGGGAAAGGAGGGAGGGGAAAGGAAAAGGGGAGGGGGAAGGAATAGAGAGAGGGAGGGAGACAAACAGAGACAGAGAGAAAGAGAGAAAGAGAGAGAAAGAAGAGACTGATTGTATTTTTAGCACCTCTTCACACTGCATTCCCCTACTCTTGGTGTTGTTCTAACCTCTGTGGACTTGCTTCGTTCTTGCTCTACCTAAGATAGAAGTCTTCCTCACCTTGTACCTCCCCCAATGCCTTGCATGGAGTGGGCCTCAATCTTGTCTCAAGAACTGTTGATAAGCCTCAAACAATGCACCTGCTGAAGTTGGACACAAGACACTGCATTCCTTCCTTCCAGCAGATCATGTGACTCATCCATCTCAACCAAAAGCAGTCATAATAAAAACCTTACTGCTCACTTTCAGATTGGATCTCCATCCGGGTACTGTTTTGCCCTACAGGAAGAATCAGGGAATGTGTCTCAAAAGCCATTGGAGAGAAAAGGACTAATGTCAAAGCTGCAGTGATGAGGCAAACAGTGCCCGGATAGAGGAGAATCTGAGGAAGCCCTAGGCTCTGAGCTCTCATTTAAAATTATTTTGACAAAAGAAGCAACACACCATAAACACACACACACACACACACACACACACACACACACACACACACACACTTTACTGGCTGTGTTCTAAAAACACATCTCAGGTATTGTTAGGAATGCTTATTTCCACAAATTAGCTGCCACAAGGAGATATTCCTAGGTTTTATGACAACAAAGGGGTTTGGAGGTTCGAAGAATGATCCAAACACTGCCTGTTTGAGGGGACCACCTCAGGAGCTCACCCCCTCCTGTGCTCACCTCATCCGATCATTGTGACACATGCCAGAAATAATCTCCCAGCTACAGATCACTTTGAAGTCAAAAACATTCCTGATTTAAACTTGCTCAAACCCAAGGGCTTAAAAAAAACCTTTTAAGGTCAGAAAAAGATCACCAGGGAACTGACAGGATGAAGCAAGGCACAGCATGCCCAAAGGCGAAAATCTCAGGGCTTTGTCACTTCAACTCAGCTTGTGAATATATTAAAACTCTGGAGGTCAAAAGCCATTTTGCTCTCTCATCACATTACTGTGATGGCCCTGGGGAAAGTATAAGAACTATATTATTTTCAGATCAGAACACTGAGGCTCTCAAACCCAAGTGGGCCTAAGATTCACCCCCTGGGAGCTGTTCCGCCACTGCTTCAAAAGCCCCACCCCCAGACAGCTTCCTGTCTGAGGCCCCAAAGTCATTATTTTAACAAGCTTCAGGTGGTCCTCCATCAGACTATAGATGCCTGTGCATAGTGTTTTCTCGCCATGGTGATGGCAGGAGGGGATTGTAGGATGCAGTTATTACCAGGTGTTCTTGTATTCATGTTCTCCTATGTGCTTCTTAGTCCTCTAAGTATAGCTACCAACACATTCTCAGGCGTGAACAAGGAGTCTTTATGTTCAGGAACTCCCACAGATCCTTCTTTTCCCACCACATCTCACAGAGACAAGAAGAAATATTAAAGAAGGCCCTTCCTTCTTTTCTTGCTTGCTTGCTTCCTTCCTTCCTTCTTTCCTTCTTTCCTTCCTTCCACCCTCCCACTTTTCCTTCCTTCCTTCCTTCCTTCCATCCACCCACCCTTCCTTCATTCATTCCTTCTTTCCTTCCCTGTCTCCCTCCCACGTTCCTTCCCTCCTTCCCTCCTTCTCTTCTTCCCTCCCTCTGGAAATTGTCCAAGCTGTGGAATTAAAGGAAGGAATTAAATTGATTGCTGTGAACGAGACGGTAGTGCCCCAAATCTGCACCTCCTGACAGAATGTGATGTCCTGCCCCCCACGTGTTCTTACCTTAGTGCCTCAGTGCCCACATCTGGAAACTGGGCATAGCGGTAGTAACTTCCTCACGGAGCTGTGACAATTCAGTTAGTTAACACAGTTAAAGAACCTACAGGCAGAAGTGGTGTTGTGGCTCAAGTAGTAGAGCACTAGCCTTGAGCACAAAGAGGCTCAGGGACAGTGCCCAGGACCTGAGTTCAAGACCTAGGACTAGCAAAAAAAAGAACTTTTTTTCTGTTTGCTGTACTTATATCACACTTCCCATCGCCTGTATATATCCATCAGTTTCAAGCACTTTGCCACTGAGCCACATCCCAGACCCCATTTTATATGGCATTGTGCCCACCCTCCCAGCCATCACCTGAGTCTCTGTCACCTGCCCTTTAGAATGACCATCAGCCCTGATGACTATGAGTTTGCACCTCAGTATCAGATGAGGACCCAGAGTCACAGAGAACACATCCCCTCCCCAACCCCTACTTCTGAAAATTTCCTTGTGTTAAAGACTGCATAAAGCAACTTCCTCCCAGAGGGAGCAGAAGGCCTGGAGCTCCCCTCCTTCCTCCCCCTCCCCCTCCTTTCCTCAGTGACTTAGAGAAGGAGACAAATGCTGTCTGAAAGAAAGCTGCTGTTGCTAGGAGAGAATGAGGGGGAGAAACTGTTCCCATCACAAAGGGGGACCGGGAGAAAAGCCACCCTAGGCTGGACAACAAAGAGAGGAGAAGAGTATGTCTATCTGTCTGGCTACAAGTATGTGCACAGGAGCTGCGAAATATGAGATCACAGCTAAGTTTTTAATAGCAGCAGATCTTATTTTAATGTCTTTGTGGCTTTTTCATTCTCCCCTAACGTGAAACTGCACGGAAAGATCAGGAAACAAAATTCCGATTCTTTCCATGGTGGTGGCTGGACCAGGCATCAAAGCAGTTAACTGTGTGTCTGCAGCGCCAGCACACCAACCCTGCGCCCACCGCTGATGCAGGGCAGAGGAGGTGGATGGTGAATTATTCATTTCCGCCTCCCTGCTGACAGCCAGGCTTGGCATGGATGAGCGCTCCGTACAGGATTCAACAGAAGATTCTAAGGCCCAGGCTTGGGACACAGACCAATCTTCAGGGGCCCTCAAATCCTAAACCCCACACCATTGTGCTTCTCTGTCAGACCTTTGCTCTGGTCATGCTTCTGGCCTGAAGAGAACACTACAAGCCCTGTTGTGAAGGTGAGACAGTCCTGGATAGATATAGGGGGGAAAATAGGCTGAAAAGTATGGATTTTATTAAATGGGCAATAGAGAGTCATCCATAGTATTTGAGCAGAAAACAGAGCCATGATTTGAAATAGGACATGACTGAGATCTTCCTAGACTCTTTAAGAATGCAAGCTGGGGCTCTCTCAAAGTCTGCATCCTGCAACTGACTTCCAAACAACACCAGAAACAGACCTACATTCAAACCATCAACTTTGTTGACCTGGAAAAGGCTTGATTCAAGATCTGCTGAACATAAAATTCTGAGTTGAATCAAAGATTCCTTTTCTAGGCATTTCTCTGCTTCCACAAAACCTGAAATGGCTCCTTTTCTTTAAAACATTCTCCCAGAAATAATATTAAGGTTTCAGTATACTAACGTCACAAAATAGTGGTCATTGCTCAACTGTGTGTAACAAAATTAATGACATAGCATAATTACTTCAGAATAAATCCAATCACTGTCGCTGTAGTCACCGAAAAGTACCAAGGCTAGTCTCCCAGCATTCATTCCCCAGCACCTTGACGGCATCTCCTGAAACCCTTAAAGATTTAATTCTTGTTTTATTTATGCTTTTTCTGGGGCTCGAATTCAGGGCCGTGGCACTGTCCCTTAGCTTTCCACTCAAGGCTGGCACTCTACCCTGTGGGCCACGGCTCCCCTTCCAGCTTTTTGGTGGTAAATTGGAATTGTCTCATAGACTTTCCTGCCCTAGCTAGCTTTGAACAGTGACACTTGGATCTCAGCATCCTGAGTAGCTAGGATTACAGGTGTGAGCCAGTAACTCCAGCTTCACTGCTGAAATGTTGTATACATACTATACAAAATACTGTATCTTAGATATAGCCTTGCTGAGGCCAGGGGACAATAATGATCATTGTTTATAAGCCACGTTGTCATTTTCCAGCCTTCAATTTCAGTATAAATAGGCTCTGTGACCAGCACTGAGCACTACACATTACCAATTAAATCTTTTACTTGGTCTCATTCTAGTTAGGAAGCAAAAGGGTAATTGAGTTCACAAGAGTCCTCTAGCCCTAAGTTCATTTTAATAAGTAAATATGGAAAGGAGCTATCTTAAGATTCATTGACAAGAAATAAAAATTAAAACTAAATATATAGCCTGCAATAATTTGATCTCTTTAAAATAGAGAAACCTTCTTCAACACCAACGTCTTTATCTTATCATCTTTTAATGAAATACAAGTGTTTCTACATAGTCTGTTTCAAATACCTCCACAGACAAAGGGACAATATTCCATTATCTATCAGGTTTTAACAATCGAGCATAATTGACTGTATTTGTCTATTACTCATTGTCATTGTTAAAAATTAAGCCTTTGTTACTAACAAAGGTAAAACTCAGCTAGGCAGATCAATACAATTATTTCTCTTCTCCATTAATAGGAGGTATGAAGATAATGGCCAACAAGGAATTAAAAATAAATTCTGCCTTTCATTAGCAGTGCATGTTCCAGGAAAGACTTTTTCAGTTACCCGAACAAAAGACCACCCCTATGGTTCCACAGCTGTATGTGTCAGAAAAATTTTCTGCAACTCTGAAACCTTTCTAAATGCCTCATCTAAAAAGTTTACTCTTGCCAGGTGCCAGAGGATCACACCTGTAATCTTAGCTACTCAGGAGACTGAGATCTGAGGATCACAATTCAAAGCCAACCCAAGCAAGAAAGTCCAGGAGACTTCTCTCCAACTGAACACCAGAAAAAAAAAAAAAAAAAAACAGAAGTTGAGCTGTGGCTTGAGTGGCAGAGCACCACCCTTGAGCACAAAAGCCCTGGGACAGTGCCCAGGCCCTTAGTTAAAGTCCCAGGACCTTCACAAAAAGAAAAAAAAAGCATATTTTCTGCATAGCCTAATGTGCCTGTTGTCAAAATCATAGGAAGAAAATGGAGGTGTGACTCAAGTGGTAGATTACCAGACAAGAGCAAAAAAGCAAAACAAGAGTTCTAGGTCCCGAGGACAAGCACCAGTACCAACACACACACACACACACACACACACACACACACACACACACACACACACACACACACACACACACACACACACACACACACACACACACACACAAATAGAGAAGCCTTCAGAATTTATGAGCTTATATCTTACAATTTCATTCTAGGCCAGGGCCCAGGCCTGCATTGCTGAGGGCCATCAGCTGCCAGAAGGTCAGAATGCAAAGGAGAAAGCACACACCCAACACCTTCTTCAGGGACATAATAACAACTTTGCTCTCCAAAGACAGATTCTCTGGTGCCTTCACACGTAGGCCTCACATGCTTTCTTTGGAAAGTGTTTGTCATGAAATTTTATGATCTGCTAAAAAAAAAAAAAAAAAGTGTAAGGATGTTCCTTCTTACCTACCTCACAAGGATGTTGAAAAGAATAAAATTAGAGAGTTGTGAATTGTTTCTAAGTCTCCTAGGAAAGACTGAAGATGGGTTTTGTGGATAAACTTGTTCACTGCAATCTTCAAATAATTGGAGTGATTCTACCTCAGTCATCTCCCATTCTGGTGACCAAATAGCACTTTCCTCAGTCTCCAAAGAACTGCATAAAATCATTCCACCCACAGCCCGAAAGAATTTAATACATGACTGACAAAAAGAAAAAATAATAATAATTGCATCATCATTCCAAACCCTTCCTGGATTCATCAGAGGAGAAATTCTAGCAGCCCTGCTTCAAAGAGAGGAACTCTGTGAGCCTCCCCCTACTGCTTATTCTCTAAACATATTTTCCTTTGTCTCCTTCCAAATATAAAAACGAGCAAATGCATCACCAGCTGTTCATACACCCTCTTCACATCTGTACATGTCAGTGTTTTCTATTCTCCTTGCTGTGTCTGTGTGTGTGTGTGTGTGTGTGTGTGTGTGTGTGTGTGTGTGCGTGCGCGCGCGCACGGGCGCATGCCAGTTCTGAGGCTTGAATTCAGGGTTTCATGCTCTCAATTGGTTATTTTGCTCAAGGCTGGTTCTCTACCACTTGAGCCACACCTCCACCTCTGGATTTTTGCTGACTAACTGGATATAAGAATCTTCAGGATGGGGCTGGGAAGGTGGCTCAGTGGTAGAGCGCTTGCCTTGCATGCCTGAGGCCCTGGGTTCGATTCCTCAGCACCACATAAGCAAAAAGAAAAATCCGGAAGTGGCGCTGTGGCTCAAGTGGTAGAGCTCTATCCTTGAGCTGAAAAGCTGAGGGACAGCGCCCAGGCCCAGAGTTCAGGCCCCACGACCGGACCCAAAAAAAAAAAAAAAGAAAAGAAAAGAATCTTCAGGATTTGTTTCCCTGAGCTTGCTGTGAACCCCAATCCTCAGATCTCAGTTGCCTGAGTTGCTAGGATTACAGGCATGAGCCACCAGCACCCGGCTCTATTCTGTCTTTGAAGCTTTCACTGATGAAGAGCTGGCCCATCCCCAGCTAAACTTACCTCCATACACCTTGGCTCAAAGCACTATTACCTTTGGCAGCAAATGGTTCCAACTCAGCAGAGACCTGGCAGATGAGAATTTACCAAACCAGACTCTCTTGAATGTCCCAGAATTTCCTGACTGTCAGCCAAGATAGGCAACACAGAAAGATTACTGAAGTTATCACTGGCTAGTGTCTGCTCCAGAAGCCACATCCTACCAAGGAGTCTGACTTCATGTGCATCTCCCTCCCACTCTGGCACGTCATTCCAGCCCCTTCTTCATGTACATTCTCCCCTAAAACCTTCCCAGAGAGGCGATTCCTGATAAGTGTTCTATTTATAGTGCCTAGTCCATTCGGGGTGTGTTACACTTAGGAAGTTTGGAGAAAGGAAGACTGAAGGCATTGCTCAGTGGTAAAGTTCCTGTCTAACAAGCAAGAGGCCCCGAGTTCAAAGTACTGAAAGAAGAAAAAAAAAAAACTTTGAGGGAAAGATACAAAGGTCTTAAAGAAATGAACTTTGAAGACCACGTATGGTGGTACATGCCTGTAATCCCAGCTCTTCTGGAGGTAGAGATTGGAAGATCATTGTCCAAGACCTGTCCTGGGCAAAAGCTAGAACCTACCTGAAAAATAAACTGAAAGAAAAAAAGGCTAGGGGCTTGCCTCAAGTAGTAGAGCTAAGGGCAAGGGCAAGGCTCTGAGTTCAAATCTCAGTACCCTAAGGTTGAGGGGATGGGGAGAAAGAGAGAAAGAGAAAGACAGACAGACAGGCAGACAGACAGATGAAAGAAAGAAAGAAAGAAAGAAAGAAAGAAAGAAAGAAAGAAAGAAAGAAAGAAAGAAAGAAAGAAAGAAAGAAAGAAAGGAGGGAAGAAAGAAAGAAAGGAGGGAAGAAAGAAAGAAAGAAAGAAAGAAAGAAAGAAAGAAAGAAAGAAAGAAAGAAAGAAAGAAAGAAAGAAAGAAAGAAAGAAAATGCTTGTTTCTGGAGAAGTTTAAGGGCAATAAAGTCAAGCAGAAAGCACATTCCGAGGCTGTCTGAAGTCGCTGCGCTAGAGCTCCCTTGTTTACCCGCACACTAACCTAACTCTATAAGCTTACAACTACGTATGCTGAGAGCTGAGTAGGCAGGAAGCTGGTGACTTCTCAGGCACCTAGCATAGTTGGAACACCGCACCCTATTACAGACTCTCAACAGCACTTATTATCAAGTATTCTGCAGCTCAGGGCGGAGGTAAGGTGGCTGACTGAGCTAGAGACAGCTCCACCTGCCTGTGACCCTGCTGTGGGAAGCAGCAGAGCTGTGCATGTGCTGTGCCGGCTGCAGTGGATGCTCCCACCCCCCCTTGCCACATATCACTCAGTTCCACAGCCCATCGGGACCTACACCACCAACAAGCCCCAGCCATGCTGGGGTTGGGGAAGGGGTTCTTTAGCTTTCAAGCATCTGCAATACAGAAAGGGTTGTGATGAGGTGGAATGAAGAATGCAGCCATTCATACAACCTGCCACGCTGGCTTTCTAATTAGTGAAGTTTCAGAAAAATGGAAGACTAATCAAAGAATTCAAATGCTCCAACTGCAAAATATTTGTTCAAGTGCTTCCATGCTGCCCAAATTCCATTAAAAAGCAAAGACTAAATGCATTTTTTCCCTCAAGAATCCAAAATCCTAACGAGAGACATCAGTTGTTATTTTTCTGCACTGCAAAACAGTAACCTCCTCAGGAGCAACCAGAATAGCAAGGGGGATTTTCCCGTAACGTGAGTGCCCTCCCAGCGCTGTTGGCTTGCTCTTTTCCCTCAAAGTTTTCTTGGCTCTCTGAAAATTCTTTGACAACTGTAGGTCAGATTTCATTTTAAAACGAGGGGGGGGAGGGAAGAAAAATAGAAAGAAAGAAAGGAAGGAAGGAAGGAAGGAAGGAAGGAAGGAAGGAAGGAAGGAAGGAAGGAAGGAAGGAAGAAAGAAAGGAAGGAAGGAAAAGTATAAGCTGGGTGCCGGTGGCTCACACCTGTAATCCTAGCTACTTAGGAGGCTGAGATCTGAGGATTGTGATTCAAAGCCAGCCTGGCAGGAAAGTCCATGAAACTTTTATCTCCAATGAACCACCAGAAAACTGGAAGTGATACTGTGGCTCAACTGGTAGAGCGCTAGCCTTGAGCTGAAGAGCTCAGGGACAACGCTCAGGACCAGAGTTCAAGCCCCATGACCAAAAAAAAAATAAAAGCCAAGCATAGTGGTTTGTGTCTGTAATCCCAGAGGCAGAAATCAGGAGGATCAAGATTGAAAGTCAGCCCAAAGAAAAAGTTAACAAGATCTTATCCCAACTAATAACTGGGTATAGTGGCACGCACCTATGGTCTCAGCAACACTGAAGCATCGGTAAATATAGGTAAGAGGACCTCGGTCTAAGCTATCCCAATCTTTTTTTTTTTTTTTTTTTGGTTCCGGTCGTGGGGGCCTGAACTCTGGGCCTGGGCACTGTCCATCAGCTCTTCAGCTCAAGGCTAGCACTCTACCACTTGAGCCACAGTGCCACTTCCGGCTCTTTTTTTCTGCTTATGTGGTGCTGAGGAATCGAACCCAGGGCCTCATGCATGCAAGGCAAGCGCTCTACCACTGAGCCACCTTCCCAGCCCCCTAAGCTATCCCAATCGTACACTCAGAAGGCTGAGACCTGAGAATTGCTGTTTGAAGCCAGCCCAGACAGAAAAATCTGTGAGACTCTTACCCCTAATTAACCACATACAAAAAGCCAGAAGTAGAGCTGTGGCTCAAGGGGTAGAACACTGGCCTTGAGTACAAAAGCTCAGTAACAGTGTCCATGCCCTGAATTCAAAACCCAGGACTAGCACGTGTGCACGCGCGCACACACACACACACACGTGCACACACACACACACACACACACACACACATACACACACTTGATCAACCTAAAATTTTTAGTTAATTAAAATAGAAGCTGGGCACTTGTGGCTAATGCCTGTCATCCTAGCTACTCAGGAAGCTGAGATCTGAGAACTGCAATTTGAAACCATAATCCTGGGCAGGAAAGTCTGTGAGACTCTTAGTTCAAATTAACCAGCAAAAAGTCAGAAGTGGAGCTATGCCTGAAATAGTAGTGTCAAAAAACTAAAAGCTAGCACCCAGACACTAAATTCAAGACCCAGGACTAGCACAAAAAATAAATAAATAAATAATTTTTAGAGTAAACGATATGCAATATGCAGATGAAAAGGCACTTTACCATTACTACTTGCAGGAAATTAGAATTAAAGATATTCTGAAGGCTACAATGTTATGACCCATGCCTGTAATCCTAGCAATCAGGAGGCTGACGTAGCCTTCATTACCATTACTGGCCTCTTCACAGAAGCAGCTCACCAACCAAAAGTGCAAAGGAGAGTTGAATCTGCTTCTCAGCCACCCACTTGTACCTCTCCTCTGCCTTGTTGGCACTGAAGATTAACCTCGGGGCCTTATGCTTGCTTGGCAGGTGCTCTACCATTTGAGCCATGCCCCCACTCCAATTCCCCATTTTTTAATAAGCTGACTTGGACAAGAATATTTTTTGTATGTATGTGGAAGGGTTGTTGTTTGGTTTGTTGGTTCTGTTTTGAGGTTTAAATCTGCTTTTGTTTTTGTTTGCGCTGGTACTAAGGTTTGAATTCAGGGCCTGTGCACTATGCCTTTGCTTTTTTGCTAAAAGCTGGCACTCTACCAATTGAGTCACAGTTTCACTTTAGCAACTTGATGGTTAGGTGGAGATAAGAGTCTCATAAACTTTTCTGTTCAGACTGGCTTAGAACCATGATCCTCAGAGATCATTCAACCTCCTGAGTTGCTAGGGTTACAGTCATAAGCCACCAACACCCAGCCTAGACAAGGGTTTTGACTGAAAGGAGAGAACTCACTAAATGGGTTCAAGGAGAAAAGGAATGATGATAAAAATAGTTTTGCATAGATGGGAAATTAAATAGAGACATCACTCTTACAGTGTGAGTTTTGTCCCTACAGTAGCTGAATTCTGCCAAAGAACAAACTCTGCTATGCTAAGGTCACCATTAGTAAAAACTAGATCTAGAGGAGGAAATGGAAACAGTATGACCTCAACAACACAATGACTTTGTTTAGGTAGCTGTGACTTTGTTCATCCTTACAATGAGTGATAAAAATCACAGCAGAAAGAAGACTATGTAAAACAATCCTCTTAGGTAAATAGGAAAAGAAGGGGTAAGATTTTAAAGCCAGAAGTCACCAAATGCTGGATTTACACTGAGATTCGATTATATTCTTCAGTTACAAAGGACGAATTTCCAACAATTTAGTTTAGTTATCTTAATTAGCTTTCTGTGTTCAATTCTGAAATCAGGCAACGTGGAATGAAGTTATTCCATGAAAGTCAATGGCTCAGCAGAGGAGCTTAGTTTTCTAGATAGAATAAAGCAGAAATAAAAGAAGTCAAAAGCATTTTCATGTTTGGAAGTTGCTTTCCTTAGAAGATAGACTAGGCAGACAGAATAGAAAAATCACTAACATCAGCTTTGTAAGATTAGGCAGAGAAAACTTCATTACCATAAGACTGACTTGTTTGGGAAATTGTTGCCTCTTACTCCTGCTTTGTGTGTGTGTGTGTGTGTGTGTGTGTGTGTGTGTGTGTGTGTGTGTGTGTGTGTGTGTGTGTGTGTGTATGTGTGTGTGTGTGTGTGTGTGTGTGTGTGTGTGCGCACTCCTACTGTGGCCTGGATGATGTCACTGAGCTTTTGTGTTTAAGGCTCATGCTCAACCACTTGAGCACAGCTCCACCTCTGGCTTTTTTTTGGGGGGGGACGGGGAGCGTATTTTATTGGAGATAAAAATCTCATGACTGGGTGCTGGTAGCTCACGCCTGTAATCCTACTTACTCATGAAGCTGAAATCTGAGGATCATGGTTCAAAGCCAGTCCAGGCAGGAAAGACTGTGAGACTTTTTTCTTCTCCTTTTTGCCAGTCCTGGGGCTTGAACTCAGGAACTGTGCACTGTCCCTGAGCTTTTTTTGCTCAAGGCTAGCACTCTACCACTTGAGCCACAGCACCACTTCTAGCCTTTTCTGTTTATGTGGTATTGAGGAATCAAATCCAGGGCTTCATGTATGCTAGGCAATCACTCTACCACTAAGCTAGATTCTTATCGCCAATTTAACCACCAGAAAACCAGAAGTGGTTCTGTGCCTCAAAGTGGTAGAGCACAAGCCTTGAGCAGAAAAACTTAGAGACTGCACCCTGACCCTGAGATCAAGCCCCCAGGACCAACAACAAAGAAAAAAAAGCAGTTGTTGGGAGGGGGCATTCTGATGGACTTTTCTGCCCAGGTTAGCTTCAAACTATAATCCTCAGAACTCAGCCTCCTGAGTAGCTCAGATTACATGTGTGAGCCATGGGCACCTGGCCTTTTCTTCTTCTTCTTCTTCTTCATTATCATCTTAACATTAAGTTTCCAAAGCATTTAGAATTGGCTCTCCAGTCAGAGCTCAGAGCTAGGGCAATCTGAGGACCTGCTGGACACCTCCCTGGACATACATGGCTCCATGGTGGTCTTCCATTTCTGCTTCTTCTCCTGCCTGGCTTCCTCTATATAAACCTGTGCCACCTGGTCAGTCAGCTGCCTACCTGTCTCCAGGGCCTACCACCGTCAAGAAACAATTGCAGAAATTCTTCAGTACAAATTCTTAATCTGACCGGCTTGTATCAATTTATAGTTTGAGCCTTTCAACTGACTAGAAGCTGGGATTTTACATTATCACCAAAGCCAGAAGACTTCGTTGCCTCCTTCCTTGTATCTCAATGTAACCCTAAGTTCAAATTCTATGCAATGATATAAAAGCAAAACTGTGGGGCTGGGAAGGTGGCTCAGTGGTAGAGTGCTTGCCTTGCATGCATGAGACCCTGGGTTCGATTCTCCAGCACCACATAAGCAAAAAGAAAAAAGCCGGAAGTGGTGCTGTAACTTAAGTTGTAGGGCGCTAGCCTTGAGCTGAAGAGCTGAGGGACAGCATCCAGGCCCAAAGTTCAGGCCCCACGACCAGACCCAATAAATAAATAAATAAATAAATAAATAAATAAATAAATAAATAAATAAATAAATAAATAAGCAAAACTGTTAATCTACTGGAATTCATTTCTTTTCTTTCTCTCTCTCTCTCTCTCTCTCTCTCTCTTTTTTTTTTTTTTTGGTCAGTCATGAGGCCTGAACTTGGGACCTAGCCACTGTCTCTCAGCTCTTCAGCTCAAGGCAAGCACTCTACCACTTGAGCCACAACGCCACTTCAGTTTTCTGGTGATTAATTGAAGATAAGAGTCTCCTGGACATTTCTTGCCCAGGCTGGCTTTGAGCCTCCTGAGTAGCTAGGATTACAAGCATGAGCCATTGGTGTCTGGCTTGGAATCCATTGCTTTGGGGAATGGACGTGATGATGCGAGTGATGGCTGGAGCTTCTGCTGCTTTCTTGAAGCTTGAGCAAAAGAGCCACACCCTTGAGACAACAGTGTATGAAAAGACACAGCTTGAGTCGGCCGTGGAGTCCCCGCCACAGGCGTAGGCTGCGTACATCCAGGCTTCTTTTATATCACAGAAAATTACATGTCTTTTTAAAAGCAGATATTTAGAGGGTTTCTGTTATTAGCAACCAAATCTAAACCTAAATGCTAGTTGTCTATGACCAAAGAGATGAGGGAAAACTCCCCCTGGAGTAGAACCCCCAAGTCCAAGAAGGTTTCCAGGAAAAAGGCTGGGCACAGCAGACCCTTTGGAGCAGCCTCCGCAGTAGTTGAGTTCATTGCTAGATGACCTTAGTCCGTATAGTCAGGACAAGTCCGGGAGTGGGGAGATACTGCACGACATACACAAGGGTAGCAATGATCATTCAAGGGCAGCAGGCTCTGGGACTTAGAGTTGTAAGAACATGGCTTCAGGCCAGGTCAGCAGTGCCCTGAACAGATGGAAGTCAATTGTCCTGCTAATAATTGAAGAAACATTGGTTATATTTTTAAGGGATCCAGTTAACTCATTCCCTTTGGCTACTTAGTGCTATACTTTATAGGCAGCAAAGTCACTTAGGATAATAAAGCCTCTAGGCCTGGAAGCAAACTGCTGGGATTTTTTCAAGAAAAAAAAAAAAGACACCCTTTAAACATCTCAATTGGCTGTCCTCTAGTGAATGATAGATGCCTTGAAGTAACAGGTTTCAAATGTGTCTCCATCCTTCACTCCTTTAAGAAGAAATATAAAAGGAATCAAGAAAAAAAACCACTAAGTACCACATTCATTTCAAATATTTGACAAGTTAGGAGAGTATGGAACAGGTTCCAGGAACTACATTTCCAGCAGACACAGCCCCACCATCCTTTCCCTCCATCTCCCTAAAAGCTGTTAATTGATTGAGTAAATTGGCTCAAACATCAATTGATTTGAATGCATACAATTCCATCCAAGGAATACGTGTCACTTTTTTTAATAGCTTATCTTCTATACAACTGTTTCCAACTGGGCTCTGGCCTTTCTGTGCATTTTCATTTCTTCCTCAGCAAATAAACCCCAAAAGATTGTACATAGCCTTTGTCTGCAGAAGCACCCCACTGGTAATGGCAGTGCCACAAAGCAACCTCGCTCCCCTGGGTCACAGCACAGCAGGCACACATTCACCACAACAGCCACACACTTGAAAGCAAGCATTTAAGACAGAAATCAGTTGTATTCAGAAAGAAATAACAATAATAAAAGATGTTCTTGGGCTGGGAAGGTGGCTCAGTGGTACAGCATTTGCCTTGCATGCATGAGGCCCTGGGTTCGATCCCTCAGCACCACATAAGCAGGAAAAACAAAATAAAAGATGTTCTGAAAGAGGAAACAGGAGGGTAGAAAATAGTCTATTCTCGGGCAATAGGGCGGATCCCTGAGAAAGATCTCAACTTACATATGCAGGAAATATTTATGGAAATAAAGAAGTTGTGATGGTGAATGTTATGTGCCCACTTGACTGAGCTAAAGGGTGCCCAGATAGTGAGTAGCATGTTATTATTTGTGTGTTTGTGAAGATATCTCTGGAAGATATTAGCATCTGAATCTGGGTTCAGTAGACTGCCTCATCAAAGTGGGAGTTATCAGGCAATTGGAAGGACCTGAATGGAATAGAAAGGTAAAGAAGGGTGAATTTCATGTCTACCTGAACTGAGACATCTGTCTTCTGCTCTAAGATGGTCAGCACTCCAGAATGCCATACTCAGGTTCTCAGGCTTCAAACTCAGTAGGAGCTATACCACCAGCTCTCCTGGACCTCCATCTCAAAGACAGCAGATTATGGAACTTCTCAGGCTCCATAATAAGAACCTGTCCTTTATAATAAATCTCTTTCTCTCTATTCTTATGTTGGGGTTTTTTATGGATTTTTATGTCTCAATGGAAAAAATGGGAAAAATGAAAGACTGTTTCTTTAATGATTGCTGTTAGATATTCATTTGTATTTGGCAGTTATTCAAAGGCAGGCAGAGATGTGAGAAAGCTTTAGTATAGACAAGGGGAAAGGCTCAGAAATGCCCTAGTTGGAAACTTTTAGCATGGGAAAGCCATAGGTGGCTTATCCCGAAGTAAGACATCCTATATGTCCCGTTAGGGGTGCATATTTTGCTTTTTTCAGTTAATCTAACATAGGAAGAAGAAACAAAAATTAGCAAAGCTACTGGTTATTCATCATTTCTTGATCATTTTGTGTCCATGTTAGAGAAGTCACTGTTCAGCCTTCTGGGTGGCCACCAGAGATAGCCATCGATGTCCTGCAAGTCTGACACACAGCAGGCTGCCTTCCTGGGCTGTTCATTGTAGATAAGGGGATTGGTTTCCTGGGCAGGAGGCTGTGGATCAGAGCTCTATTGACATATTTGGTCTGGCTGTTGTCCATTTGTGTATTCTATCTCACATCTTTCAGACAGACATTTGTCTCTCAGCACCTGACCTAGCCAGCCAGGTAATTTCCAACTTTTCTGGAGAGCCAGTTTGAGAGAGTTAATTCAAACATGTTTCCTTATCCTGGGGGCCTAAGGACGCCGCTGTGAGCATATCAGCTCTTTGCTCTGGTGACCCAAGCAGTGATAGAGGAAGGTAAGGAGGGTGGTTAGGGTAGCAAGGAACCCTCAGAGAAGGGGAAGGAAAGTGTTCCATGGTTCCCAACCATGATGTAGAGCCCAGTAGGCAGCTTTGAATGAATACTGGTGCTGCAGTTCCATCCCATCCCCCACCCCAAATTCTGATTTAATAACACAAGACTGCCATCAGAATTTCTTCAAATTTCCCACATGACTTTAAGATACAGTCAGACTGGCAGCTAACAACCAAAATGAATAGCCTTTGAGAGACCCAGGGAACAAATATTTAGTCATTAGTGACAATGACATCAGGGCAGGTAGCCAAGAAGGCCTCTCCAGTCTTCCAGACTTACAAAGTTGAAGTTTAGGAATCGAAAATGCCAAGTGAAGTAACAAATTAGTCAAAAGTTAGCCTGTGAGAATTAGCTACCCAAAAAATGAGAACGCTACAGATTGGAGGAAATGCTATCCATGCTAAGTGTCATCCTTCACTTATTTTGTTTATTTCTTCTTTTTAAGAAGCCAGTTTATCAATACATTATTTGTGACATACTGTGGGTGATGTATATAGTGTGTTTCCAATCTATGTAAACTCATATATTCCTCACATACTTTAAATAAAATGTAGAATGTTGACCATAGTAACTCTCAAAAACTCTCTGTCTCTCTCTGTCTCTCTCTGTCTCTCTCTGTCTCTCTCTGTCTCTCTGTCTCTCTCTCTCTGTCTGTCTGTCTCTGTCTCTGTCTCTGTCTCTGTCTCTGTCTCTGTCTCTGTCTCTGTCTCTGTCTCTGTCTCTCTCTCTCTCTCTCTCTCTCTCTCTCTCTCTCTCTCTCTCTCTCTCAACAGCCTCTTTTTCTTCTTTCTAATCTTTAATTTTTCTAGTGTCTCATTTGAGTTTGATGCACCACCGCCCTCTGGTGGAAGCCTATAGAAAAGACACCACAGCATTTGTGTGTGTGTGCGTGCTGGTACTGGGACTTGAAATCAGGACCAGATGCTCTCCCTTAGCTTTTTTCCACTCAAGGCTAGCACTGTGCCACTTGATCCACAGCTCTACTTCTGGCTTTTTGATGGTTAACTCAATATAAGAGTGTCACACACTTTTCCACCCAGGCTGACTTCAAACTGTGATACTCCTATCTCATCCTTCTGAGTAATTTAAGATTACAGTTGTGAGCCACAGCCCCCAGCTCTGGTTCTCACACTTGATTTAACATGAGCGCTTTAGTGTCTGAAAATTCTGCTTACACTAGTTACTCTAGGCCCTAGCAGGATATTCTCTTTGAGCAAAGTCATAGGCATAAGTTCAACAAACAGAAGTTAAAATGGAGCTCTGCTAGGAGCTTTTTCTTTCTCACATTTTCATGGCCCACCTCACATCTCCCTCAGGATATCCAATGCAGAAATTATTTTTTTAAACATCCAAATATAAGTTATCTTCCCCCAAAATTATTTTCTGCTTCAGGCTTCTTTACCTCCCTGAATAGCACCTCATTTCCCAATCACCCAATCTAAAAAAAAAAAAAAAAAAAAAAAACCTTCCTAAAGAATCACAATATATATGGACATATTAAAGAGTTTAATTAGACTTGAGTCTAGAAATCAGGTTATATTTATTTAACTCAGTAATTCCCAAACACATGAAACCCAATTCCCTTCCCCAATTTTTTTAACATCAGCAAAATACATCTTGGTTATATTGATTATTGATTGACTGATGGTGCCAATCAGCAAATTAGCTCTTTGGCTACATACACTACTCAATCTTCAAAAGTGCTCAGGCAAATTCAACTGTACAATAAACCAGCTCTCAATTCTTTGTGGCAACAAAATACACAAACCTCAGGTAATTGTGATTATCTTTTTTTTTTAACTTTGTGATGGTTAATCTAGTCAACTTGATCAGATTGATAAAAGCCTAGGAGACCAGGAACGCTCACCTCTGGGAGTGGGTGCGGATGGTTGCAGAGATGATTTGATCATGAGGACTCTGGTGAATGGTTTAATCCACAAAAGAAATCTTACCTATTTAACAAGTGTTTTGTTGTTGGATTTGTCTTAACAAAAATGGAGCTTTATCCCCTATGACATTTGTGGCAGATTTCCTAAGTCTACTGGTATATTTTGCATCATTCCCTAACATTGAAAACAAAAAATATCTAATTGAACTTTCACTCAATGCAAAAGTTATTTGAACCTGTTCTGGACTTTCAATTGTGCTTTCAGTAGTGGTTTCTGGGACTATTTGCTGTCAGTTTATGTCATCTACAGCTTTGATGTAGAAGCTGAGGTCCTGAGGGACCGGACACATTCGTTCACCAGCCTGGTGGCTTCCAGAGCAGAGCCCCAGTGCACTGAGATGCCTCCACTCCCATGGCCATAGTTATGAACCACAGGCAGCTTCTTTCCTTCTTGGGCTAGGAGCTCCTTCTGCAGCCACACGCCTGGCCTGTAAGGCCTCAAGCCGACCTTTTCTTTGATGTCATAGGCTCTGTGGAGGGAAGGCTCCAGAGCACAGCATCGTGAAAAAATATCTCTGCTAATATCTGCATCTGGGGACAGATTCCAGTCTTCTTTTTGCCTCGTTCCACCCAGGGTTACATGGGATGTGCCAGGGTAAACATATGTCAGCCCATTCCCATCTCGAATAAAATGCTTCACCCAGGGAGCCTGCACTTGAAGCAACTGGCCCCTTACTGGGGTTATTGTGGAGTCTCCCACAAGTTGTTGGCTTCCCAGGCCTGAACAGTTGACCACTATGTCAAAGGATGGATGGAGCTCCCACAGATCTTCGATTCGCCTGGTGAGTAGCAGGCCTCCGCTTCTCTTTACCCTGGGGAAGAGAGAACATGGGTGAGTCTTAGTAGTTCAGTCACTTCCAAAACTGAAGTACAGGAAGAAAACTGAGGCGATGATGCAGTGAACAAAGGCCTGAGTGCTTCTGGGACCCATAAAAAAAAGATCAAATTCCAGTTATCAGCTGCTTCTCATCCTTGGAAACTGAGGATTCCTAAAGTTGATCCTAGATAAGTAATTATTTTGAAAACCCCAAAGGAAATTATACTTCTTGACCTTTTTATGTTTTGTAGATCTTCTAAATGCAAAATAAATAACAAGTTAATCCAATTGCCTTAAACGCCCAAGTATTTCTTGTTTGTACATTCATTTTACACCGGATTTACCATCTTGGTTATTTTGTTGCATATTGTTAACTCTTGAGTGCTCCTTTGTCTGCTCTCCTTAATTGCATGGTTGGTACAAGTATACACACACACACACACACACACACACACACACACACACACACTCACACACACACATTCTGTCTAGAGAGTTATAGAGACAATACCAAATATTTGCAGATGACGGACTAAGTGACAATTGTTGGGAATTGCTGTTTGGGGGGATGTTTTGGATCAAGCATATCAATAATCAGAAAAAATGCCTCATCCAGAACCTGTAATCGCTTTTTAACTGGGGCTTGAACTTGGGGCCTCATGCTCTCACTTGTTTTTTTTTTTTTTTCTCTCTCAAATTTGGCATGATACCACTAAAGCAACAGCTCTACATTTGACTTCTTTCTGGTTAACTGAAGATAAGAGTCTCATGGACTTTTCTGCTGGGGCTGACTTTGAACAAGGATTCTTAGATCTCAGACTCCTGAGTTGTTATGATTACAAGCCCCAACCACCAGCACTAAGCTCCTGTAATCATAGAACTTAACATTTTGACCATTTTGAAGTGTTTAGTTTAATGGCGTTAAGCTCATTCATCCAATACCACCATCCACTCCAGGATGTTCCTCATCTCACAGGATGGAAACTCTGTAGCCATTAAAAAATAGCCTTCGTAATCTTGTCATCTTAATCTCTTGTAATCCTATAATCTTACTTATAGGTTGAGTGTCGTATATAAAAGATTTACTATAAGACAAGCTCCGCAGTTCTGTTCTGCCCGTGCCGGTTGAATGTCTAGAAGCAAGTCACTGCTATGAGGGGGGAAAATGGGTGACAGTGTAGCCAGCTAGCTGATAGAGTTCTAAACCCACATCTGTATAACTAAATACATGTGCTCTTGTCTCTCTGAGAACCCGAGAGCTACAGAGTGGTCCTGCATTGGCATCTTCTCTCTTAGACTTCTACAACTCTAGAACACTTTAGGGAGAAGGGCTGACACCAGGTTTGGAAACAGCTGGTTGTCCTCCTGCCCCTGAGAGAGCAGAAGCAGTCATGCTAACAGTTTTGAGTACACCCCCTTCAAGGGAAGACAAACAAGTTTCATAAGAGGGAAGATAAGGCAAAAACTTCAGAAGCATAAACAAGGCATAACTAGAAGCTGGTAAATGATAGTAGGATTTGGCCACTGGTTGACTTAGCAAGAGAACTCTTTCTAAAAAATAAAATAAAATAAAAAGACTCCTTCCTCTAATGCTTTGTTCCACCCTCGCTTCTGGATTAGAACATTCAGTTGAGGTGATGGGTTGGGGATTTAGCTCAGTGGAAGAATGCTTGCCTGCCAAGCCCTGACTTAGGTCCTCAGCTTTGCAACAAAAGAAAGACAGAGACAGAGAGACAGAGAGAAAGAAAAGAAAGGAAAGGAAAGGAAAGGAAAGGGAAGGAAGGAAGGAAGGAAGGAAGGAAGGAAGGAAGGAAGGAAGGAAGGAAGGAGGGAGGGAGGGAGGGAGGGAGGGAGGGAGGGAGGGAAAGAACACAGAAAATCTGGCAAGCCTTCACAGGATGGAGTCACAGAGACCCAATAGAGACATGGTGAAACTGACAGTGGTTATAAAGAAGAATTAACCCAGAGCTTTTTCTTTTAAATAGTTAAACAGATTACAGATAAAAGTATTTTTAATATAGCATGTTATGAGCACAAGTTTTCAGCTCTCTCAGTAGAACAAGCAATTTGGAAATTTTGGTTATGTTTGTCAGATGTACAATAAGAGACAAATATTTTTAAGGTTTGCCCCCCACACACACAACACTAGCACAGGAAAAAAAGAGTAAATTGAGATTTTGTGGTGATTCTAACCAACACATGGTTATGTGTCTATTTAGCTTATGCTGAGATTTGAACTTGGGTCCACTTAAGCCCAGCAGTAGTGTGATGTTAATCTTTGCAAAAATGACCACCATATGCGAAATGAACTAAATAACTTGTGGACAGATTGAGAAGGTGAGATTTGGGGAAAGTGGGAGAAGGGTTGACATTGACTTATGAACTGGCAACCCCTCTGTACAATACCTTAATAATAACAATAAAAATTTTAAAGTTTGTATTTTAGTATAAAATATTTTCTTTTCTATTTTCTTTTCTATTTTATATGTATTTATATTTTAATATATTTATATTTTAAAAAGTTACCACTAAGAAAAGACTTTTAGGAAGGGTTTAGCATTCACCATGCTTTCCCATTCACATGACTTTTTCCACCTGCTGAAGCTTCTGTCTATCCTCTAGAACTGGAGATGTTGATGTGACTTCAAAGCTCACTATGAAAAGGAGAGGTAGGGCTTGGAATGTGGCTCAATGGTAGAGTGCTTGCCTACTACGCATGAAGCTCTGGGTTCAATTCCTCAGTACCACATAAGCAGAAAGTGGAAGTGGCACTGTGGCTCAAGGGGTAGAGTGCTAGTCTTGAGCAAAAGAAGCTCAGGGACAGAGCCCAGGCCCTGAGTCCAAGCCCCAAGACTGGCAAAAAAAAAAAAAGAAGAAAGAAAGGAAGGAAGGAAGGAAGGAAGGAAGGAAGGAAGGAAGGAAGGAAGGAAGGAAGGAAGGAAGGAAGGAAGGGAAAGAAAAGAAAAGAAAAGAAAAGAAAAGAAAAGAAAAGGAGAGGAATAGAACATGTCTAACTCAATGCACAGTTTCTCAAGAAAAACATTTTACAAGAAAAATTAAAAGGAGTAGAGGTTTGTTAGACTACTATAAAAAATACAGGCCTGCCCTCCACGCCTGTACCACTACATTTAATTAAGTATGGCATTTGGGTTTGAGAGAAGTTTTAACTGATCGTTATTTGAACATCATCTTGGTTATTTTTTTTCTTGTAAAAGATTGCAGACTCCATGTTCTAATATTTGAACATTATGTTCTATGTGTCAGCCATCCTAAGCAGGACTTGGAATTCTTTTCCACATTCAAGAAAGGAGAAGAACTTATCAGCTTTGGAATTTAAAGCTGAATTTCTTAAATTCACTGAACTTGTTTCTTTAACCATAGCCTAGAAATTAGAGTGCCAGGCTGGGGCTCACAGAGTTGTTATGTAAGAATTCAATAAATGCAAATGTCTTTCTGTTCTATTTCAATGGTTCCCTGCTGGAAACTACAGATGAAAGTCCAACTTGTCAGTGGCGACTTGTCAGATGACTGGTGCAGATGGGCTGCCTAGCTTGCTGTGCTAAGTCCCTGTCAGGCCTTATCCCAGGAGGGAGCTAATTGAGTCTACAAGGAGACCCGTCAACTTTACGTTGCAATGTGGCTGCGCCATGAGGCTGGGTCATTATTGTAAATCCTGTGGCAGATGGATGGCATCTAGACTCTGGATGCTAACTTAGGTGACCAAGTACCTAAAACATTGCTTTTATGCTGGGAATGTGGTTTAGTGGCAGAGTGCTTGCTTAGCATACATGAAGCTCTGGGTTCAATTCCTCAATACCACATAAACAGAAAAGGCTGGTAGTGGAACTATGGCTCAAGTTGTAGAGTGCTAGCCTTAAGAAAAAGAAGCACAAGTACAGGGACAGTGTCCAGGCCCTGAGTTCAAGCCCCAGGATTGGAAAAAGAGAAAGAGAGCGAGAGAGCAAGAGAGAAAGAAAGAAAAGCAAGCAAGGAAGGAAGGAAGAAAGAAAGAAAGAAAGAAAGAAAAAAAGAAAGAAAGAAAGAAAGAAAGAAAGAAAGAAAGAAAGAAAGAAAGAAAGAAAGAAAGAAAGAAAGAAAGAAAGAAAGAAAAAAAGAAAGAAAGAAAGAAAGAAAGAAAGAAAGAAAGAAAGAAAGACAGACAGACAAGGCCGGAAGTGGTGCTGTGACTCAAGTGGTAGAGTGCTAGCCTTGAACCAGCCTTGAAGCTCAGGGACAGTGTCCAGGCCCTGAGTTTAAGCTCCATGACTAGAACACACACACACACACGCGCGCACGTATACACACACACACACAGCATTGCTTTTACCATCATATGATGTAGCTATTCTGAAAGCTTGGGTGACATAAGTTGCGTGAATAAGAAGCGTGATAACTTTCCTCTTGGGGCTTTCTGCAACTTAGCATGGCATCCTAGAGAGAGCAACCACTACTCTCAGCTCCACATGAAAATATGAGCACTACTCACTAAGCAAGGCCATGCAATGACCACTGACTGCATCCTAAAATGCAAGAGCAGCCCTATCTTTACCAACCCTAGCAGACTACTCTCTGTTGCAGCATCTGCCTGACTATGAGCCCAGGAGGTAGGGGTCTTTGGGGCCCTTCCTCCAATTCTATGGGAGCTTCAGGAAGGAGATGAAGCTGACTGTGCCCCTGAGAAGAATCAGGCTCTGTGGAAGTCTCATTCACACCTTCATACACGCATGCATAGACACATAGCTACATATACATAACCCCACCTCTGCTTCCCTCAGTGGTCTTAGGATCATAGCCAATTCCTGTAGCCTACCTCTCATCTTCTTCCCTGAAGCCCTGGTAGGAAAGGACTTGTGGAAGCATTGCACAGGGAAGCAGGAGTTGTGTTGGGGCGATACTATCCAGGCAGCCGTGGGATGCAGTGCAGACTGTAATAAGGAGCAGGGACTTGGGGCCTTCAAAAGGAAAGGCAGGGCAGGAAGGAGGATGCAGCCTGGCAACAAGGCTCCAGCCAAGACACAGAGAGACCACACCCAGCCCTAGAACCCACAGGCCTGCAACCCACATTCTAAACTAAGGACTTAATTGTTTGGGGGACTTAATAAATAGAAGTTAGTGGAGGGACAACAAAATATAGAAATTTAAGTGGCTTTGACCAGGCACCAGTGGCTCATACCTGTAATCCTAGCCACTCACTGGGCGGAGATGCAAGGGTTGCAGTTCAAAGTCAGCTCAGGCAGGAAAGCTCATGAGACTCTTATCGCCAATTAACTACCAAAATAATGCCATAAATGGAGCTGTGACTCAAGTGGTAGAGCACCAGCCTTGAGCACAAAACCTCAGCCAGCACCAATGCCCTGAGTTCAGGACTCAGGACCAGAACAGAAATATTTTTTCAATGGTTTCTAATTTGGCCCAAAGTAGACATCATCACAAACCTTTGAGGCAGATTGTGCCTTATTTGGGGAATATTATCCAAATAGGTCTCTGGGCTGTGCACCTCCCATGAAAAACTCATCGGCTAAGAATCTAAGCACACACTGGGAAGCAAAACACAAAGATTCTGCAAGCTGCTTCTCCACAAACCAGATATTTTGGAAACTGCTCTATGGTTCATCCAGGGAGGGAGACTGACACCATGTCTGTGTCCTTCTTAAAAGGTTAGGCCTGAATTCACTAACCCTCAGCATTGAAGAGACCCTAGCCCCAGCATGGCAGCCTTAGAGATGGATTTCAGAGCTGGGAAGGACTATCTCCCCAGATAGGTATAGAGCCAGCTCTCCTCTGAACCCAGGAAGAACTGCTGCCAATGGGGCCAGCAGGATCTGTAGTCTAAAAGTAATTGAAATGAAGAAACTTCAGCACAGTTGAGTCAGTACGTGAGGACAGGCTGAAGAGGAGAGGTGAAGAGAGCAGGGGGCTTGGAAACCACACTCAAGATACATGGCCAGTACTGGGATCTATGCCCTGGATCAAGGAGAGTAAGGATAGGACAAACTCTACAAGATACTTCACAAAAAGACTTTATTGTATGTGGAAGTCTTGAGGTACATCATGTATATACTGCTGTTAAGTAGTCAATTTTAAAAAATGATTCCTTGATTCCAACCTAAAGAATGACATCTTAGCCAGGTGCTGGTGGCTCACAAGTATAATCCTAGCTACTCAGGAGCCTGAGGATCGCAGTTCAAAGCTAGTCTGGGCAGGAAAATCCATGAGCCTCTTATCTCCAATTAACTACAAAAAGCCAGACATGGAGCTGTGGCTCAAAGTGGTAGAGCACTAACCTTTAGAACAAAAGCTCAAAGACAGTGCCCAGACCCTGAGTTAAAGCCCATGGACCAGCAAACAAGAAAACAAAGAATAATGCTTTAATAATGATAAGAAAGCATCATTTTCAGTCTGCGTTCAAAAACAAGAACAAAGGAAAGAAAACTAATATAGGGCTGGGAAGGTGGCTCAATGGTAGAGTGCTTGCCTCGCATGCATGAGCCATTGGGTTCGATTCCTCAGCACCACATAAGCAGAAAAAGCCAGAAGTGGTGCTGTGGCCCAAGTGGTAGAGCGCTAGCCTTGAGCTGAAGATCTGAGGGACAGCGCCCAGGCCCAGAGTTCAGCCCCAAAACCAACAACAACAAAAAAAAAAGTAAAATTTCAATTGGGAAATACTACATATACAGATTTATGGGGGAAAATACTATTTCTTCATGACAACACTAAATGTGGTCATATTTACAATTGTTAAAATTTTTAAATGGAGGGTAGTAAGACAACCAAATGCAGGTGATGCGCTCTGAGCAGACGAGGTCATTTCATCTGCTGGCCGTGGTCCTCGCTGTTTCCCTTGGATTACATACTCCAAGAAAACGACCTGCATTCAAGTTCTCGCTTCCCACATGCCCAGCGGGCCTTGTGTGCTCAGTGAACTCACATTAGCCATTCCAAGGCCCATGAGGTATGGAGCAGTTTCTTAGCAGAAGGGGGAATGGGTGAAGCCCAGAGGTTATACAGGCACTGGGAGTCGTGGAGAGGAACAGCCATATACCCTCATCCACTGAGCAGGAGGTGGTGCAGGAAGGAAGTTCACCTCTACAGCTGCCTTAGGACTGCCCCAAAGCCTGAATGGAAGCACTCAAGGTTACTGCATCCCACAGTCTCTGTTCCCTCTGAACCATATTGCCATCATCAGTAGCTCCACCTTCTTTGAAGGTGCTCTTTCCCTTCCTCCTAACCCAACCAGGAAGATCCATGATTCCATTCAACTTTGTGCCTGGGGCTTTTTATGTCCTGGTCCTCAGGCAGGAAGGGGGATGTAGAAGAGAAGGAAGCAGAGAGAGGAAATGACCAGGGGCACTGGGGAAGCCAGGTTGTACTGACAGGTCTGGAGCAGGGGGGAAAGGAAGCACAGGAGTTTACTGCACACAGGAAGAGATTTTTTGCAAGTTGGACATGGTTAGTTGACACAATTTATCCCATTGCTGATGTACAGTGCAGGCGCAGGAGTCAGGGCAGGTGGGAGAACATAAACTAGAGAAGAAAAAGATGGGGGACAAAAAAAAGAGAGAGGCCACAGAAAGTAGGTTTGATGATACAGAAGAACCATGGAGGCATGGTAATCAGTGCTGTGGTCAAATGGTCTCTTCAAAGTCACAGGACAAGGCCTGGTCTCCTAGAAAGACTTAAGCTACCAGCACCCAGCATAGAAAAGAGCTACCTAGTTTCTGGAGGTCACCAAAGACAGGACAACTCAGTCCCTCCAAAGAATTTACTTAAGTAAGCTGCCTGGAGGAAAACTTATTACCTCTCTGATTCATTTCCTAGAGGGGGTAAGTTTAAAAGTTGCAGAACAGAGCTGGGCTGTAGCTCAGTGGCAAAATGCTTTCCTAGCATCCTGGGTTTGATCCCTAGTAACAAAAAAGAAAAAAAAAGACAAGAAACATGACTCTACTGTTTGAATATACAAAATATGACCTGCGTGGCTGATTAAAATCTCAGGGATTTTGCTGGTTGGTTGGTTCTCAATGTTACTGGGTATTGAGAAGGAGATTATCTTTCCATTAAAAAAAAAGATCAAATTTGTAATAAAAATGTATCTTTTTCCTGGGAACTGGTGTCATTTCAGAAGATGCTGAGCTAAAGCCATCTCTTTGGCTCACGGAGCAAAATGCTCATTTTTGAGTCAGAACACGGAAGGCTGAGCACTCATATTGTGTGGAAGAGCGTAGGAGGCGCCAGAACAGGCCCTGAGTGAGAAGAACAGGCAGGGATTGTGTGACTGCCCATCTGGGGCTGCCCTAGAAGGAGATGTGTGGCTGTACCCACAGATTGAGCCCCAGGTGTCCCACCCACCCCCTTGCTGCCACGTGCCCTGCCTGAGGAGTTCATCAGGCTGAGCTCCTTGTCCTGTAATGCATGCCTTGAGCTGAGTGCAGTCTCCAAAATTCTCTTGATGTGTATACTAATTTATTACAAAAAAGGAACTCCTGGGAGCCAAGCCAAAAATGCAAGTTCAAGGTATTAAGGGCTGAATTTAGTAAGGAAGCAATTATATAACTTGGATAAACCCTCAATGTTAGTGTTCATATTCATGACAAAAGAAAATAACCAAGCCAGTTTTTACTGCAAATGAGGAAACAAATTAAAAATAAGTTATACTAAGGGTAAGATTTTTCTCATCCAAAGAGCTAAAGTTAATCTTATCATTTTAAAGCAAAGTATCCAACCTCACCATTTTTCAAACAAGGAAATCAAGATCCTGTTTCAATTAATGGGTTTTTTCCTAGAAGAATAGAGGACAGGAGGGCATCCTGGTGCACACGGAAAATAGACTTGAAAGGCTGCCATTGGTGGCTCACACCAGTAATCTTAGCTACTGTGGAAGCTAAGATGTAAGAATCACAGTTCAGAGCCAGCCTGGGCAGAAAAGTCCATGAGACTCTTACCTGCAATTAACCAGCAAAAATCTAGTAGTGGAGGTGTGGCTCAAGTGGTAGAGTGCCAGCCTTGAGCACAAAAAGAGCTAAGCAAACACATGAGGCCCTGAGTTCACACTCCAATATCTTCCTCCCCCCAAAAAGCTGGCTTGCCAAACCACACAAACACTGTATGCAGACTGCTTAGCAAAGCCCTAGCCATTTGGTAAGATATAATGAAAAAGAACCCAGAGGGGCCCCAAAGACTCTGGAATATGTGTTTTATGAAGAGTTATACAGGTTCTACATGAGGACAGACAAAGCAGCAGGAGCCTCAAGACCCATTCCAACCCACCTTTTCTCCAACCATGGGAGATAGGCAGAAGTCTCACACTTGAGAGTTGTAAAAGTCTGACCAAACACGTGTTGAGGAAATCTCTGTAGTTCAGCCTCAGTCATCTTTCGAAATCCCAGAACCACATCAGCCCAAAATGGCACTTCTTCCGCAGGGATGCTCCGAAATATCTGCCAACTCGAACACAGGAAGAGGAGAATTCTTCCAGAAATTTTGTGAAGACATACATTTCTTTTTTTCTAATCTATCTAATACATATCTATTGCAGGGTGAAAAAACAAAAAGGAACATTTGCTTCCTACAAACACAAAGAGAAAAAGATAGAGTCTTTCATTCTCCTGATCAGCTAACTTGAATAGTTAAATTGCAACTGTTAGTGACTGGGAGAATAAGACATTTAAAATGCAATGTGTCAGGTTTATCTCTGAGGTAGGGCCTGTGCTTAGCATGTTCATGAGGTCCTAAGTTCTATCACCAGCATGATAGATGAACGAATTAATGAATATAAATAAAACATGCCATCAAATTGTTTTGCTTCTTCTAAAAAGCTTTTGCCTAGATTTTATGGCAGTGCATTTTAGGGGAAAAGTTTTTTTTCTCTCATTTGGACAACATTTCACATACATTGTAAGTAACACATGAAAAGTTCAAAGGTTAGTCTCCATTTTGAACAAAATAACTGACTTGGAAGAATGCACAAGTGTGCAGAAAACATGGGTACAAACCTAGGGAGGTTGAGGTGGTCAAGCTTAGCTCTAGGACTGGAGAGCAGCTAAGAGTTGGCCAGCAGAGCCAGATCTTGGGTCATAGCATGGTTAAGCAGATGAGCTGGGATACTGGGAATTAACAAGAAGCTACCAATTGTGCTATGCATACGCTTGCATTTGTAAATATTGGATTGTTTCCCTGGGTAAACATGGCCACAGTTGCTCTAAAAGAGCAAGGGACAAATCTGAGTACTACTCACATGGTCATTCACATACCAGTACTTCTATTTTTAAATACTTCATTCAAAGCAGTCCCTGGGAAGGTATAAATGATGCTCACTGCATGGTCTTCTTACCTCATTGAATTCTTAAGAGTAGAGTGCTAAGGAATTTAATGTGACAAGATAAATTATAGCTGGGAAGGTGGCTCAGTGGTAGAGTGCTTGCCTTGCATGCATGAGGCCCTGGGTTCGATTCCTCAGCACCACATAAGCAAAAAGAAAAAAGCGGGAAGTGGCGCTGTGGCTCAAGTGGTAGGGCGCTAACCTTGAACTGAAGAGCTGAGGGACAGCGCCCAGACCCAGAGTTCAGGCCCCACGACTGGACCCCCCCCAAAAAAAAAATTAAAATCACATTTGGCTGGGAAGGTGGCTCAGTGGTAGAGTGCTTGCCTTGCATGCATGAGGCCCTAGGTTTGGTTCCTCAGCACCACATAAGCAGAAAAAGCCAGAAGTGGTGCTGTGGCTCAAGTGGTAGGGTGCTAACCTTGAGCTGAAGAGCTGAGGGACAGCGCCCAGGCCCAGAGTTCAGGCCCCACAACCAGCAAAAAAAAAAAAAAAAGATAAATTATAAATGCATATATACTTGATTCGCTCTTTATTTCAATGACTATTAAGTGAACATATACTATATGATAACTATTGTTTTAAACATCAGGATTGTAGCATAGAATGAAGTTGGGTGCTGGTGGCTCACATCTATAATACTAGCTACCCAGGCAGCTGAGATCTGAGGATAGCAGTTTAACTCTTAGCTATAATTCATCACCAAGAAGCTGGAAATGAAGCTGTGGCTTAAATGGTAAAGCACTATCCTTGAACAGAAAAGCTCAGGGACAGCACCTAGGCCCTGAGTTCAAGCCCTAGGATTGACACAAGAAAAAAAAAGTAATAGAATCAATTTCTGCTTAAAAAGATATACAAATACATTGTTGATTTAAGTGCTAGTTTGTGTTCTAAATGTTAAATTGGATTTATTTTTCAATTCATGTCTCTTAAAATCAGATGCTAACAATTAATACAAGTGTGCTGATCACTTCTGAATTTTTTTCCAAATGGCACTTCAAAAGCCAACTTTAGTGAACCAAAATTTTTACTCTTTGGAACACCTCATTATCCAAATAAGGACCCCAAATAAAGTCAGGTGTCACTGTGCCCTTGGGCTCTGCATCCATTTCAGTTTCATACCTGTCTACTTTCCCATTAGCCACCCCATTTCCCACAGAACCCGCTGCAGGGTTTATCTGTTTTGTGGGGATTTGGGAGTTTTCCTCCATACTTTCAAATCCCTGCATATTTGCTGAGGAAACTAAAAAAATATTTATGATTAAAAACTGCAAGGGTCATGCATTGTTTTAAAAATAGAATCATGTCCTTGTAAATTCTTCCACCTGTAATTCTGCAATCTGCTCACTGCAGATACTCAATAAATATTCTATGTTGCTTTCTCATATCTGTCCATGTTGCTGTAAATACTGTGATTCTTTCTCTTACCCAGACACCAGATGAACACCAGCATCCACAGCTTCTGCTGACCTAGCGATTGCAGACAGGTGAATGAAGGTGTCTCTAAACCACCGCTTCACCATGGGAACAGGTGTGTCTGGAGTGGGGGGCGGGGAGGAGAGAACAAAGTGGGACAGAATAAACCCCATCCTAGAAACCAGGGGGAAATGAGGAGACATGGAGGCACAGTTGGATAAAATACCCCACAGAGGTAAAAGATGCTTCAGAGACTAGAGTTGTGAGTGATAACACCTTCTGACCAAATCAGCTTGTACAGTGATCGACCAGTGGAATGGCACAGGCCAAGCAGGAAAGTCCTGACACCAGAGCCAGCTGGAAGGCAGATTTTGGCACAAGGCACATTCCCAAGGTTCTTGAAGGATCTGTAGCCAGCCTGACCAGAAGTGAGTTTATAGCTAAGGGATCCAGCGGGCCCCATAACTGTGAAAAAAGGAAAAAGAATTGAGGGTCTCTTTCGGGAGGGGGGGCTGAATATAGGTTCGGTAACAGTGAGGGTGGGGTGTCTGTGGGCCCCAGGACAGAAAACAGACTGCAGAACTATGGAAAGCTCATAGGGTCCCCCTCCTGATATAAAGAAACAAGACCTGCAGTAATAAGACAAACTCTGCACCCAGATTTCCTGATGTTACTCCTCCCCCATAATGGAATTGTAGTCCAAGGTCGGCTGGGTATGTGGAGACCACACCATTCCCCAGGCATTCATGCCCAAAAGGCCAAGCTGCTGGGATGGTACCAGGCCTGTTAGAGAGGAAAAAAGAGGCCTGGTTTGAGCCCCAAAATAAGAGTGTCCATTGCAAGCCAAAAGAATCGCAATCCAGTCCAGTCCAAGTGTGAACAAGACATTTGGCCACCTGAGTCTATGAAAGGGTCTGGAGGGCATATCCAGGGCCTGGGAAAGAGTGATCCCAAGGGGCTACTAATGATGGCTAGAGATGACACAAGGGAATAGAGGCAAAAACTGTCCCTGGGACTGTCACCAAACAAGGGGAAATGGAGATATCCCACCCAGAATCTCCAGGTCAATGAGGGCATGTCAGCTGCAGGATTTTAAAATAATTCGCATGGTCTGAGAATGTGGCTTAGTGGTAGAGTGCTTGTCTAGCATGCACAAAGCCCTAGGTTCAATTCCTCAGTACCACATAAACAGATAAAAGCCAGAAATGGTGCTGTGGCTCAAGTGGTACAGCACTAGCTTTGAGCAAAAGAAGCTCAGGAACAGTACCCAGGCCCTGAGTTCAAGCCCCAGGACTGGCAAAAATAAAAATAAAAATAAATAAATAAATAAAATAATTCACTTTTTAGAGAGGACTGGCAAAAATAAAAAATAAAATAATTCACTTTTTAAAGAGCCAATAAATATTTCCTAAATAGTATGATCATCATTAAGTGGGTACCTGTGTGAACGCAACACTGTATTCCAAAATTGTAGCTGGTTTAGCAATAAGAGAGGAAATAAACATCAGCTGCAGAGAGAACTGTGTTAGATGTTCAGTGCATTATCCCCCCACAGCCCTCCCCCAGTGAGGAAGGCCATAGGGAAATGTTCTCACCCCAAACTGAAGAGCAAAATACTGCCTGAGATTCTCATGTAGCAGAAGTCATCCCAAAAAGAATAGACAATTCCAGTTGAGCAGGCCTGGTGACCTAATTCATGTTCAAGTGCAGATCAAACAAACCTGTCACTGGGAGTGGCAAGAAAAACAGCAATTGCTAATGCAGCGTCACTTACACACTGGGCACTGTTCTATGTGCTGCACACATACTAAAGCTCTTAAATACATCCCTATGCAGGAGGGGTGCTTCCATGTGGTACTGGCATTTGTGAGCAGATCTTTATTATCGGTCCGAGTTATATCTGGCAAAAAAGCTCAAGGAGAAGGCCAAGTTGTATCTCAATGTAGCGAAGAGAGAAAGACAGATGCTGGCCTAGAACTTCCAGTCATCTAGCCACAAAGTTGATGAACCCTCAGATAAGCCTCCTTTTGAAGGTGATTCCATGACCCCAGGCCACCTTCAGACCGCTTACTCAGGCTGGTCCAAGCAAAAAGGACTCTGAGAAATGGATCCCAGAACTCTGGCCACAAGAAGGGAAGCCAACGGGAACTAGCATCTGGAAAATGCACAAGACTTCAGGTTTGTCTCCTGCAAAGCCTTTGCCAGCTGTACCGCCATCCCATGCTGACCCAGCCATGTTTCCAGACTGCAGTGCCAAGACCAGAGCCTTCTCCATCCTGGCTGAAAACAAGAGAGGATCAGGAAACAAGGGCCAACTGGATACGAAAACCAAGCCTCTTCCTCCTCTGCCTGGCATTCCTCCTCTAATGCTGGCATCCAGACTTTTGCCCTCCCTAAGCAGAAACATGAAACCTCTTCCCTGGGGAACGTGGCCTGCCCAAGAAGAACTATAAGAACATAATTATCTCAGCGCTCCCTATTAAACAATCCTGCACCGCATTCTAGCCAGGGTCACAGGCAACAAGCTCCAGGCAAGCAATAAGAAATACCAGCTCCTGCTGCTTCTGGTCCCATCCATACAAATCAGAGGACAGGTCAAGATTCCCACCCAGCCAAGGAAGCCTTCTAACATGAAAACTGAGATTAAACCAAAAAAAAAAAAAGAGCTGGGTTCTACCTGCTCCATCTGTAATCTTAGCTACTCAGAAGGCTGAGATCTGAAGATAGCAGTTCAGAGCCAGCTAGGACAGGAAAGTCTATGACACTCTTATCTCCAATTAACCACCAAAAAGCTTGGAATAGAGCACTAGCCCTGAGGGGGAAAAAAGCTATGGGACAGCACCCAGGTTATAAGTTCAAGTCCTAGTAGTGGTTTGAGAACACCAGAAAAAAAAAAATTAAAACTGTTACTAGTAGCCAGGTGCCAGTGGCTCATACCTGTAATCCTAGCTACTCAGGAGGCTGAGATCTGACAATCATGGTTCAAAGCCAGCCTGGGCAGGAAGTCGGTGAGACTCATCTCCAGTTAACCACTAGAAAACCAGAAGTGGCACTGTGGCTCAAGTGGTAGACCATTACTCTTGAGCTGAAGAGCTGAAGGACAGCACCCAGGCTCAGAGTTCAAGCCCCAGGACCAATCAAAAAACAAAAACAAAAACAAAACAAAACTGTTATTAGTAAATGAACGATATATACCTTGTATGCCAGAATGGGAGGGAAACATTGGGAGAGAGTGAAGGAAGTAGGGACATTGTCCAAAAAGAAAGGCACTTATTACCTGATGTCCAAGCTATTTCTTGCATGAGGAGAATTCTAGTTCCATCACAAGTAGTCCTACTGGTCATTACTGCTATCAGTGGCAAGCTTTAGAGTTACCAGTTGTTAGCACTGCTCATTGACATCTCTTGCTCAATTTAACATCTGTCAGAGCTGAACCCCCACTCTCACCTGGATATGCATGAGGAATAAGTATTCCGGCTGCCACGTCACTGGTGGTGTGAGGAGTAAACTTGTCTGCGATGACCGTGACAGAGCATCGAGGCACCAGCTGGGAGATACACTGGGCAGTAGAGAGCCCTATCACGCCTGCTCCCACAACTGCAACTCGGGCCGTGTCCATGGGCCTGTGAGGAGAGAGGTGAGGACTACGCACCTTGTTTTAGGATCATTTCATCCACTCAGAGTTTGTCCTTGACTGTTCATTCTCTCTCACAATAGTACTTCCTGCTGATAGTTCTTGTGTAATAAACCTTTAATTTTAACTCTTTTTATAAGCTGGGAACCAATGGCTCATGTTTATAATCCCCACTACTCAGGAGGCTGAGGTCTGCTTCAAAGCCAGTCTGGGCAGGAAAGTCCTTGATACTCTTAGCTCCAATTAACTACCAAAAAGCCATTAGTGGAGGTGGGGCTGAAATGCTAGAACACCAGCCTTGAGCAAAAAAGCTAAGGGACAGCACCCAGACCCTGAGTACAACAAGCCCTAGTTACCAGCACCAAAATACATAAATCAATCAATAAAGACTCTCTTTGCATTAAACAGCAAGAAATGGACAACAAGACTTCTATCACCATTTCGATATTAGTACAAAATCAGACAACTTATTTGCTTTTAGCACACAACCCCAGAAGGAGGTCTGGATTTTTTTGGGGGGGTGGGATTTCCACTCATTCTACCCTTTCCTGAACCAGGATTCTGTGCACATAGCCTCAGGAGGGTTGGTGAAGTAGGCAAGACCCGGAGGCAGCAGAGCTGTAATGTTTGCTCCCCAAACCCACTGGGAGTTAGCCGTAAGAGGGCAAGATGCTGAGCAACTTAGAACTCAAATCTGGCTCTGTATGCACTTGTTTTGAATAACAATGACATTACAGTTTGACCGAACTCCTTTCCCAACTCTCTGTCACCCACCTCCTCTACCTCTATCACTTTACCTGGGTACTGGCCCCCAGGCCTGAACAGCCACATTGAACAGTATGCTTCCAAAATAAGGAAACAGGTGTTCCAGTCTGCCTCAACTCCCTCATTTGTAAAACAGATCAGATGAGTTCTTTCTCGGCGGAGGGCAGAAAGGGGTACTAGGGATTGAACTCAGAGGCTTGAGTGCTGTCCTTTAGTTTATTTGCTCAAGGCTAGCACTCTACCACTTGAGCCACACCTTCACTTCTGGCTTTTTTGGTGGTTAATTGGAGAAAAGATATCATCTCACAGATATTTCTTTTTTCTTTTTTTGGGGGGTTGTGTCCGGTTGTGGGGCCTGAACTCTAGGCCTGGGCGCTGTTCCCTCAGCTCTTCAGCTCAAGGCTAGCACTCTACCACTTAAGCCACAGCGCCACTTCCGGCTTTTTTCTTATGTGGTACTGAGGAATTGAACCCAAGGCCTCGAGCATGCAAGGCAAGTGTTCTACCACTGAGCCACCTTCCCAGCCCCCACTCACAGATATTTCTTCCCAGTCTGACTTCGAACCTCACTCCTCAGATCTCCATTTACAGAGATGAGCCACCAGCACCTGGCAGAAGAATTTTTTTCGCTTCCCTGTGTGGTCAATAAGAGAAACCCACCAACGCTGTCTCCTAAAGCTCTTTGTGAGGATGCATGTGAAAATTCGAGGTGGAGGGCCTGTGTGGACTTAGAGACTGGCGAAGGCCTCCCACCCCTCTCCCTGGCACGGGAGTCCTCAGTTTGCTGCTTCCTTGCCAGCCTCCATGCCTACGTTGGCTTCCTTGCTCATCTTACCATATCTGCACCTGCACTGTGTCTGGCTCAAGCTTAGATCCAGAGGAAGAAAATACAATTGCTCTGGTTGCTCACTGCTATTTTACTGAGCAAAGTTCTAGTATCGGGCCATTTGATTAAGCTAAGTCTGCCTATAAATCTGCCTTTGGCACACTCACCCTTCTCAATACAAAGAGCAACAGTGAAGGCATTGGGTCACGTGGTACCAGCCAAGGCCACCACACACTGAGAATCACCTTTGCCCAGGAGAAGCTGTGGGCAGCACAAACATCCTGGGGCTTGGCTGTCAGAGGGCACTGCCTCCTTTTCTGGCTCTAAAGGTCTCTCACACTTGCAGGCTTGGAAGTCCTCTAGTGTAACTTAATGTGTAGCACTCCCATTCCTTGAGCATTACAGCATTTCCAAACTCAGCAGCTAGCTAATCTGATGGACCGGCAAGTTAAGAAGGACTTGGACTGCTGCTGGTACAGAGGGAATAGAAGGAAGGGACCAGAGCATGGGGTGGTCCAGTGACAAAAACCTGAAGGTCACAGTCCTGTCTGTATTGCCTGGATATAAGAGACAACTGCTGAACCTTCCTCACTTCAAGATTTTATATCAACCTCCCCTGCCCAGCAACTTTCTCAAAGTAGCTCCAGTCAATTAAGTTGAGATGGGAGGTAATCTGTGGCTAAGAATAACCAGCTGCTGAGAGGGCAAGGAGTATACAAGCAAGACAGTGTGGCCTGGCACTGTGACCTGTCTATCTGTGTCTTAGATCCCACTTAGACACTCACCAAGTCTGGACAGAACAACCCCTAAGCCAAAGGCAAGAGGATTCAAGTACCTGACTGAGAAGGCAGCCTCAGATCCCGCCGCAGGCCCTGGCACCAACCCTTGTTTTCCACTGACTGGCTGGTCTGGTGCCCTGGAGACAGAAGGAAAGCAAAACTGCTTCTCATTGGGGAATTTATTAAGGACATTCCCTCTAACCGAACTCACCATTGGCCCATGCAACTGTGTGTGCCACTGATTCCCCAGAGAAAAGGAACAAGTGACCTCATCTCTGCCAAGCCCACAGAGACTGGTTCATCCTCCTCTGTCTGTCCCACAAGACCCTCCCAGTCTCAATACCAGTCAAGGATTTCTTCCACTGATTTATTTGTGCAGTAAATAGTGAGTAGCCTGTCCCAACTCCCAACAAGTTCTGGCTGGAGGCAAGCACCCATTATCTTATTGTACTGCCCAGAATTGGCTGCCATTTCCCAGGGGGTGCCTGGCTCCACTGGTCAGCTGTGGAGGATGGGAAAGCAGGGGGCCAAGGGCCATGTATTTCACAAAGATGGCGACTTGTCCTGATTCTAACTGGAAACTTATTTAGGAGCTAGCCTAGGCAAGAACTCAAATATTTCAAGAAGGGACCCAGTGTCTGCTGAGTATAAATTGTGTGTTAGGCATAGGGTACCTTATGGTATTTTGGATTTTTAGGAGCATAAATTAATTATATTTCCATACATGCATGTAATATACTTAATCAAATTCACCCCTTCTCTTACTCTTTCTTAACCCCCTTTCCCTTTTTAACTGGTTTTAGTGGATTTTATTATGCTATTTTATACATATGTATAATATACTTAAATCATATTCACCCAAGCACTGGCATTTTAAAAATCAGTTGTTTCGCCAGGCACCCGTGGCTCACACTGATAATCCTAGCTTTTCAGGAGTCTAAGATCTGAGGATCATGGTTCAAAGCTGGCCCTGTCAGGAAAGGCCATGAAACTCTTATCTCCAATAAACCACCAGAAAATCAGAAGTGGCACTGTGGCTCAAGTTATAGAGCACTAGCCTTGAGCTGAAGAGCTGAAGGACAGCACTCAGGCCCAGAGTTCAAGCCCCATAACCAACAACAACAAAAAAAATCAGTTGTTTCTAGGGAAACAATTTGAGGTATCCATATAGTGATAATAGTATTCTAAGAAGTATCAAATATTTAGCAATAACTATGAGCAGGAGACCATATAACACAACCACCCTGTGTGGTATGCACACATTTTCTAGATGAGTACATTGATGCTCCAAAGCAATAAAAAGGGCCCAAGATTTTCTTGTCTAGGGGCGGGGGGAGCATGTGAGGTTGTAGCTCATGGGCTGAATTCAGGGCCTAGGCACTGTCTCAGAGCTCTCTTGCTCAAGGTTAGTGTTCTATCACTTTGAGCCATAACACCACTTCCAGTTTTCTGGTGGTTTATAGGAGATAACAGTCTCATGGAGTTTCCTGCTTGGGTTAGCTTCAAACAATGATCCTCAGATCTCATCCTCCTTAATAGCTAGGAATACAGGGTAAGTCACCTGCACCAGGCCCCAGGGTTTCTTATCAGTAAAGTTCATCTTGCGTAGCAGACTCCAAAGTTCTAATTCTTAACCAGTGCACCCACTTTGGCATCTATGTATCTCTTATCAGTCAGTGTCCAGTTAAAAAAAACTACCTGGGATATGGGTTGGGACGGTAGCTCAGTGGTAGAGTGCCTGCTTTGCATGCATGAGTTTCTGGGTTCGATTCCTCAGGACCACATAAGCAGAAAAAGCCAGAAGTGGCACTGTGGCTCAAGTGGTAGGGTGCTAGCCTTGAGCTGAAGAGCTGAGAGACAGCGCCCATGCTCAGAGTTCAGGCCCCACGACCGATAACAACAATAACAACAACAAAAAACTACCTGGGATATTTCAGACATAGATGCTTTCTATAGCCTGAATATTTATATCCCCTCAAACTAACCCCCAGCTGACACTGGTAGCTCATGCATAGAATCCTAGCTACTCAGGAGGCTGAGATCTGAGGATCACAGTTGGAAGCCAGTCCAGGAAGGAAAGTCTGTGAGACTCTTTTTTTTTTTTTTTTTTTGGTGGGCCATGGGGCCTGAACTCTGGGCCTGGGCACTGTCCTTCAGCTCTTCAGCTCAAGGCTAGCACTTTACCACTTGAGCCACAACACCACTTCCACCTTTTTCTGCTTATGTGGTGCTGAGGAATCGAACCCAGGGCCTCATGCATGCAAGGCAAGTACTCTACCACAGAGCCACCTTCCCAGCCCCCTGTGAGATTCTTATCTCCAATTAACCACAAAAAAAAGAAAGAAAGAAAAAGAAAAAAACTAGAAGTGGAACTATGGCTCAGTGGTAAGCACCAGCCTTGAGCACAAAAACTCAGGGACAGAGCCTAGGCCCTGAGTTCAAGTCCCAGGACCAAAAAAAAAAAAAAAAGCCCCAATGCAGACTAAATCTTTGGGAGCCAATTACGGTTAGATGGGGTCATAAGGGTGGAGCTTTCGGGCTGGGAAGGTGGCTCAGTGGTAGAGAGCTTGCCTTGCAATGCATGAGGCCCTGGGTTTGATTCCTCAGCACCACATAAGCAGAAAAAGCCGGAAGTGGCCCTGTGACTCAAGTGGTAGAGCGCTTGCCTTGAGCTGAAGAGCTGAGGGACAGTGCCCAGGCCCAGAGTTCAGGCCCCATGATCGGGCCCAAAAAAAAAGAGAAATGTTTTCCTTTTTGTTTTTGTTTTTTAATTTTTTGTCTGCTACGGGGCTTGAACTCTGGGCCTGGATGCTATCCCTCAGTTCTTCAGCTCAAGTCTAGCACTCTACCACTTGAACCACAGGACCACTTCCGGTTTTCTGATGCACGGGCTTTCCTGCCTAGGCTGGCTTTGAACTACGATTCTGATCTCAACCTCCTGAGCCACCAGTGCCGATTTGGTTTGGTTTGGTTTTTGTAAATGGAAATAGTAAGTGAAGAATGGAGCAATTGCCCCAGGAACTAAATGAAAATGAAAAGAGTGTAAATGAATGGAGACAAGACAATACATATGTGAAAATGGAAGCATGTCACTTGAGGAGATGGGTAAGGTTGGGTATCTATAAGGGGAGAACGATAGAGGGGTGTCAATGATCAAGACACATGGTATGATGAAAAAATAGTAAAGAAAAACCCATGGCCTCTTAGTTATAAACACAAAATATAGCCAGGTGCCAGTGGCTCACACCTGTAATCCTAGCTACTCAGGAGACTGAGATCTGAGGATCGTGGTTCAAAGCTAGCCTGGGCAGGAAAGTCTGTGAGACTCTTATTTCCAATAAACCACTTTGAAAACTGGAAGTAGCACTGTGGCTCAAGTGGTAGAGCGCTCACCTTGAACTGAAGAGCTGAAGGTCAGCACTCAGGCCCAGAGTTCAAGCCCTACGACCAAAAAAAAAAAAGTACAGTCTTATAACAGATCAGATTATCACATTTACAGCTGAAATGTCTAGGACCATAAACTATTTTTAGAAAATTATGGTTTTACGTAAAGTTAAGGAAAAATTCATTATTATAAAGAGTAAAATCTAGCTGGGTGTTGATGTCTCACACCTGTAAGCCTAGCTACTCATGAGGCTGAGATCTGAGAATCACGGTTTAAAGCCAAGCAGAAAAGTCTATGAAACAAACTCATCTTAAATTAACCACCAGAAAGCTGGAAATGGAGCTGTGGCTCAAGAAGTAGAGCACTAGCCTTGAGTGATAAAGCTCAGGGACAGTGCCCAGGCTCTGAGTTCAAGCCCCAGGACAGCACAAAAAATTAATTAATTAATTACAGAGTAAACTCTTTATGCAACTTACCTTCAAAAGGCAAAACTACTCACAAAATTCATTTCAGCGAGGTGCCGGTGGCTCAGATCTGTGAGCTACTAAGAGGATGAGATCTAAGGATTGTAGTTCAAAGCCAGCCCAGGCAGGAAAGTCCATGAAACTCTTACCTCCAATAAACCACCAGAAAACGGGAAGTGGCACTGTGGTAGAGCGCTGGCCTTGAGCTGAAGAGCTCAGGGAAAGTGCCCAGGCCCAGAGTTCAAGCCCCACAACCAACAAAAAACAAAATTATTTCATTGGTAACAGATTCAAATGGAACTTAAAATCAGTTTTCTTGATGATCTGCTAACCGACAAAGCTTACAGTGCCCTAAAATGCCATGACTTCTCTGTACTGTGAGACTTTGTTTATTTACTTTTTATTTATGCATGCCACTACTAGGACGAACTCAGGACCTGAACATTGTCTCTTAGCTTTTTTGCTCAAGGAGAATGCTCTACCACTTGTGCCACACCTCCATTTTGGCTTTGTGCTGGTTAGTTGGAGATAATAGTCTTGCAAATTTTTCTGCCCTGGCTAGCTGTGAACTATGATCTCAGCCTCCTGGATAGCTAGGATTACAACCATGAGCCATGAGCACCTGGCTGGTGAAGATTTACAGAAAAAAATCAGTAAACTTAGAAGAAATAAAGTACCAGATTAAAATGCTCCTGGCACTCTGGCAGGAGCTCCTTCACTGCACCAGACATGAGCACACTGGTCTGTGCTTTCAAAGCCTTTGTAGCCCAGCATGTTAGAAAGCAAGCCACCTTTTTTGTAATTCTACTCAGACAGGGCTTTTCTGAAAAAAGACCTGTTCGTAGAGCTATAACGGTCTCAAATGGGGAGAGGAGAATATCAGAAATAGAATTTTCAAGCGTTTTGTCAAAAGAAACACTCTCATGTGCCATCTTCCCAGCTCAGGTAGCAGGAGGGCAGATGGTATCCTTCAGGCCTAGAAGGGTGGGGAAGGACATCTATAACTTAGATGGAGTGAATAGGGAAAAACAGTTTGCAGAAATAAGAAAGCAGTTTCTGAAAAAGGAGAAATTTCATCTTGGTTTTTATTATGTTTACTTTTATTAAACAGTGACTTAAGACTTTCTTACAAGTTTTCATTTTTTAGAAAGACACATAAACAACATGTAAGAGATGAAAAGAATATTCCTCTGATACACGGGACTTAATGTAAACAACATGGCAAATACAGCTCAGCACAGAGAGCACAGAATCCTCCAGGCCGATCACTTCCAGGCTCTCCAACCCAATATGACTGGCTGTGAGAAATAACATGCTCAAGCTGTGCTTCTGTCCTTAAAGCTGCCAGCAGCTTCCACACCATTTCTGGAAGGTTCAGTGTCAGCAGTCCACTCAGAAAAGTGCATAACCCCAACAAAGGACTGAAAGAAATATTAAACAACAACAACAACAATAATAATAATAATAAGTGACACATCAGAAAAAAGAAATGTGCCCCCTCAGAGAATAACTTCTAAATGTTTTTCAGAGGGCAATGGAGGTGAGTTTGACTTAAACATTGCCTTTATTCCTTGGTGAGATCTTGGATTACTTGTGCTAGGCTGGAGTTCTTTAGTTTATCAACTAGACTTAATTTACACACTAATTAATGTATTTATTCATGACCTACTATGGAGGATCTAGCTAGTAAATACCAGCTCCTGCATTACTCTTTTTTTTTTTTTTTACTTCAGTCTTGGGCCTTTTTTTTTTCCCTCAAAAGTGGTGTTCTACCCTTTGAGCCATAATTCCACTTCTGAATTTTTGCTGGCTACTTGGAGATTAGAGTCTCATATTTGTCTGCCTGAATGTTCCGAACCATTATCCTCAGATTTCAGCCTCCTAAGTAGCTAGAATTCTAAGTGTGAGGCAGCAGCACCCAGGCTGCTAATGCAGCTATTTCCAACTCTGGCTTGGGAACTGTGGTCACAGAGAAAAAAGACTGTGCCGTCTTTCTGAACCTCAGAATCTGCAAGTAACTGAGCTCTGATTTAACACTCAGAAATTTGTCTTAAATCCATCCTGTCCCTGTTACAATGATTGAGTCGCTACCAACATCCAGTAAATAATGAGGAATGAATGAACAAGCAAATAAGTAAATGCTTTGATGAACCAGAACCTACAAAACTTAAAGGGAAACAAAAACAATAGAAATTAATTGTTATTTGATAGAAGGATCATCTAATTTCTTATAAAATGTCAATATGATTTTTTTTGGTCGGTCATGGGGCTTGAACTCTGGGCCTGGGTGCTGTCCCTCAGCTCTTCAGCTCAAGGCAAGCACTCTACCACTTGAGCCACAGCACCACTTCTATGATTTCTTTACCTTAGGATTTTGATGTGTAAAAGGGAATCTTTCAGTATAGCAGCAAGCTGCTCACTTTTAAAATGCAAACCAAATTAAAACTTAAAGTCTGCATGACTATTCTCTGTTAATCATTATGGAGATGGTGAGTAACTTTTCAGAACTAAATCTTTACATAGTCTGTACAAAGGAAGCCTTCCTTGTATAATTCAAACTCTTTTAGCAAAACAAAAAACAAAAACCACCCCAAACTGCAAACCAAGCATCAGTGGTTCATGCCTGTAATGCTAGCTACTCAAAGGCTGAGATCTAAGGATTTTGGTTCCAAGCAGCCTGGACAGAAAAGTCCATGAAATTCTTATCTTCAATTAATCAGCAAAAAAAGCCAAAAGTGGAGCTGTGACTCAAGTGGAAGAGTGCCAGCCTTGAGTTATAAGGCTCAAGGGCAGCACCCAAGCCCTGAGTTCAAGCCCCAGCACCTGCAAACACACACACACACACACACACACACACACACACACAAATAAAAACTGAAACATGTTTTTTATGAGAAGCCTGCATAACATAATACTTTTACAATTCTAGGAACAAGCACACCTCCATAAAATGATAAGAGAGCTCATCCACAGAAGCACACCTCCATAAAATGATAAGAGAGCTCATCCACAGCAATGAGACCTGGAAAGGCAGTTTCTTATTTTGTCTTGCAGAATGCTGTGCCCTAATCGCAAAAACCAATGCAAAAGCCCCACCTAGAAGCAAACAGCAGGGTTTAAAATGGCATCTCAAGAGATTTTTAAAGGCGTTTTCTGTTTCTCAAAACATATCAGGTGTATCTGTAGATCTAGCAATCCCAGAAGAGCCATATGACAGGGGCTGAAAAACACTGAGGAAATCTAAGTGAAAAATAGAATCCAAGGCAAGGTCTAAGATGGAACCAAATTTTCTTCTTAGCTTAGTAGTAAGACTAGGAAGTAAAGGAGCGCATAACTTCCCTACTCCTTCATACTCCTGCTCCCTTGTCTTGACTCTTTCCACTCGACAAAACCCAAACCAAACCCCAACTAGCTTCCACCTCCCCAACTCTGCATCTATCTGGCCAAGCTGATTCCTTCACTAGCCAACCCCATCATCCCTCGCCTCCTCCTCCAAGGTCCCCTTCCTCCACCAGCCCTCCCTGCTCCTCACATATTCTTGGCCTTTTCTTTTTCTATGTCTGCTTCCCCTGAGAAAAACCAAACTTTCCAAACTCTTATAGTCTCTTTACCCACTTTTTTGCCTGGGTTCTAGCCACTTGCTATCTTTATGACATGACTTTAGGCAAGATATTAATGTTTTAGATCCTTAGTTTCCATAGCTGTAAAATGGAAAAAGAGAATGGTACCTAAAATGATTACTGAGAGGATGCAATTAAGAATTTAACCTAAGGCCAGGACATTGACTCATGCCTATTATCCTAGCTGCTCAGAAGGCTGAGATATGGGACTCACCGTTGGAAGTCAGCCTGAGCAGACAAATCCTCCAGATACTTATCTCTAACCAGCAAAAAAGCCAGATATGGAGGCATAGCTCAAGTGGCAGAGCACCAGCCTTGAGTGAAAAAGCTGAGCAAGAGCATGAGGCCATTGGGCTGGGAAGGTGGCTCAGTGGTAGAGTGCTTGCCTTGCATGCATGAGGCCCTGAGTTCAATTCTTTAGCACCACATAAGCAGATAAAGCCGGAAGTGGCACTGGGGCTCAAGTGATAGAGGTCTAGGGACAGTGCTCAGGCCCAGAGTTCAGGCCCACAACCGACAAAAAAAAAAAAAAAAAGAAGAGCATGAGACCAGTATACAACAAGAGAAAGAAAGAGAAAAAAGAAAAGAAAGAAAGAAGAAAGAGGAAGGAAAGAAAGAAGGAAGGAAGGAAGGAAGGAAGGCAGATATGAAGGAAGAAAGGAGGAGGGAGGGAGGGAGAAAGAAGAAAGGAATGAAGGAAAAGAGGGAGGGAGGGACATAAAAAGGGATGAAGAGAAAAATGAAGGGAAAAAGAAAAAGAATTTAAGGCCTAGAATAGTACCTAGCCCATAAATGCTAACTATTATTATTGCTGTGCTCTCTTATTATCAAGGTGCTTTTAATGTCCCATTGCTAGTGCTGTTATAGCCTTTAAAATAGGATGAGTGCTCAAGCTTTCTTTCCTTCCCTGTCCCCAACATTCTTCCTTATGCTATTTTCTCCTCTTTGAGGTCTGCTCTTTGCAGCCTGACACCCTCTCACTTAAAGAGGAGCTGCTCACCTCAGACACAAACCCACAGCTGCCCCAGTCAGAGCTCAGTCCTGCTCTTTTCTGGATCCTGCTATCCTCAGCTTCTCTCTCCTCATCTTCTCACAAAAAAACTGGACATCTCAAGGCAGAGGCCGTTTCTTTTATTTCTGTTCCCTAGCATTAAGCAGAGTGAGTAGTTCAAAATCAGCACTCAAAAAAAAAGAGTAGTTCTATCCTCTCTACTTCCTGTCTGCCATGAGAAAAGAAATTCTTCCACCACAAGTTCCTGCTGGACTGATGTTCTTCATGGGGCCAAACAACTATGGCTTAAACCTGACACCATGAGACAAAATAAAATTTTCCTCCCTTAAAAATAAATCAGCTGGGCTGCCAATTTTTCATGCCTGTAATCCTCCCTACTAAAGAGGCTGACATCTGAGGATCCAGTTCAAAGCCAACCTGAGCAGGAAAGTCCATGAGACTCCCTATTTCCAAATAAACTCACTCTCTCTCTCTTTCTCTCTCTCTCTCTCTCTCTCTCTCTCTCTCTCTCTCTCTCTCTCTCTCTCTCTCTCTCTCTCTCTCTCTCTCTCACACACACACACACACACACACACACACACACGTAAGAAAACTAAAAGTGGAGTTGTGGTTCAAGCGGTACAGTACCAGCCTTGAATGATAAAGTTAAGGGACAGCACCTAGGCCCCAAGTTTAAGTCCAGGCACATACACAAACAAAAACAAACTCTTTGAGCTAGGTACCAGTGGTTGACATCTGTCATCCTAGCTAGTCAGAAACATGAGACCTGGACGATCTCAACTTGAAACCAACCCAAGTAGAAAATTTCTCAAGACTATCTCCAAAATAACCAGCAAAAAGACAGGCAGGAATTGTGACACAAGTAGTAGGATCCCAGCCAAAAAATAAGCCAAGTGAGCACAAAGCCCTAAGTTCAAGCCCTCGTATAAAATCTTTAAGAAAAAAAGTTATTTGGGCTGGGAAGGTGGCTCAGTGGTAGAATGCTTGCCTTGCATGCATGAGGTCCTGGGTTCAATTCCTCAGCACCACATAAGCAGAAAAAGCCAGAAGTGGTACTATGGCTCAAGTGGTAGAGTGCTAGCCTTGAGCTGAAGAGCTGAGAGACAGTGCCAAGGCCCTGAGTTCAGGCCCCAGGTCTGACAAAAAAAAAATTTATTTGCCAAATGAGTCTAGGAATATAGAATAATGAGTTTGTTTTCTACTTTGTTTTAGATTAAGTAATGGTTCATAATAAAACCATCAGAATGACTGATTTGCATAGACATTTTCCCAAAAGGAAAAATATAAACTAGATTACTATTACCATCCCTCAAAATGAAAACACTGGCTCTCTCAGGCAGACTGAAACTCATGAGATAAAAAGGAAAATTAATCATTTAATTTTTTTGATCATTAAAAACAACAAGCAACATTTGTTACATTCCACAGAAGTACATTGACAGACTATTTCTACAAACATATCCAAGACCCTGTGAGGAAAGGCTGTATTGGAACAGTGGCCTGGGCACTCGATCAGGGAGGAGGAGGAAGATCTGATGGTTCTTGGAACTGTGTGCTCATTTCTCTGGGTCACCTTCTATACAAAGAGATGTAGCATTTGAACTGGAGTCCCACTCTCTGTCACCTTTTAAGTTGGGGGACCATAAGCTACTAATTATTTTCAGTTCATCTGTCTCCTCATTAGTAAATGGGGAAAACAAGATACAATCTGCATTATATAAAAACTACTTTTGCAAAACATTTAAAATTGAGCCTATCAGTTAAATAAAAATAAATGATCCCTTCTAATGCCATAGTATTTCATGGACCCATCCAGATATCCTTGTGGTTTTTTTTTTTATTTTATTTTGGTTTAGGGGTTTCAGGTTGAGGTTTTGTTTTGGTAGTGCTGGAATTTGAACTCAGGGCTTTGCACTTAGTAGTCAGGTACTCTACCACTTGAGCCATGCCCCTAGGCCCAGAACCCTTTCTCTTTTTTGGTCAGTTATGGGGCTTGAACTCTAGGCCTAGGAGCTGTCCCTCAGCTCTTCAGCTCAAGGAGAGCGCTCTACCACTAGAGCCACAGTGACACTTTCAGTTTTCTGGTGGTTAACTGGAGATAAGAATCTCATGGACTTTCCTGCTCTGGCTAGCTTTGAACTGCTATCCTCAGATCTCAGCCTGTTTAGTACCTAGGATGACAGGTATGAGCCACCAGCGCCCGGCCTTTCTTTTAAAATTCTATATTTGGTTTTTGTCACTTTATAGCAGTTAGCTTTTATTGACTTATTTATTTCTTTTTGTGAATCTCAGCTTTTTATTTTAAAGAGCATCTTCTATTTTTGTCTTCTTTTTTAAAGTGAGGAACACAAAGTGCTATCATAAACAAAATGCTTCTAGAAAATTCCATGTCCTACAAAAGGTGGTGGGCTTTCCCCAAACACTTTGTATCATCCAGGCAGCATATATTTTCTTTTTTTATAAATAACTTTTTTATTTAATTATTTATAAATTAACTTTTTAATAAATAACTTTCAAAACTTTTTCTTCTTTTTCCCTTTTACCCCAGTCCTAATTACTTTGCACTTTGCTAGGTAAGTGACCACTTTAGCCATACTACCAATCTCTGACAAGTCTTATTAAAGAAGAAAATTTGAAGCCAGGTGCAAATGGCTCATGTCTTCAATCTCAGGAGGCTAAGATTATAGAGAATCTGACAATTGTCATCCAAAGCCAGCCTGTATAATATATTATAAATTATCTTATATAACACAACACACACACACACACACACACACACACACACATACACACACACACACATATATTACAGGCAGTCCCAATGGCTCATGCCTGTAATCCTAGCTACTCAGGAGTCTAAGATCTGAGGATTGTAGCTTGAAGCCAGCCCAAGCAGAAAAGTCCCCATGAAACTTAATCTCCAATTAACCATTCAAAAACCAGAAGTGGTTCTGTTGCTCAAAGTGATAGAGTGCTAGCACTGAGCAAAAGAGCTCAGAGACAGCTCTCAGGCCCTAAGTTCAAGCCCCATGACCAACAAAAATATACGTACTGGGCTGGGAAGGTAACTTAGTGGTAGATTGCTTGCCTAGCATGCATGAAGCTCTGGGTTCAATTCCCCAGTACCACATAAACAGAAAAAAAAAACGGAAGTGTCACTGTGGCTCAAGTGGTAGAGTACTAGCCTTGAGCAAAAGAGTCTTAGGGATAGTAGCCAGACCCTGAGTTCAAGCCCCAGAATTGGGAATACACACACAAACACACACACACACACACACACACACACACACACACACACACACATACACATACACACACCCAGATATATGTATGTGTGTCTATGTGTGTATACCTATATATGTATATAATGTATTATATATACATAATATATATACACCCCATATATATACTCTACATATAAATGTATATATAGTAAATTATAGTGTGAATTGTATCAAGCTAAAAGAAGTACTTTGCCATTCACTTCTAGAGGATGCAAAATGTCCTCTCCTACAAGAGCTCAAGCTCAACAGTCTAACAAGGGACACAAAGACACCTTCAAACAATAAAACTAGGCAACTGCACTGTGGATTATGAAAGACACATGTGCTAAATTCTATGCAGGCATGCATGAGGAAGAGAGAAATTGGGTCATTAGATCTGGGTGGCCTTTCTGAAACTCTTTTTCTTTCTTTGTGCTGGTCCTGGGGAATGAACTCAGGGCCTTGGCATTGTCCCTTAGCTTCTCTGATGCTTAAGGCTAGTGTTCTACCACTTGAGCCCCAGCACCACTTCTGGTTTTTTCTGAGTAGTTTGTTGGAGATAAAAGTTTTACTCCCCTTCCTGCCCAGGCTGGCTCTGAACAGAACCTCCTGATTAGCTCGGATTACAGGTGTGAGCCACCAGTGACTGGCAGGAAAGAGGTGACTTGTGACAGTTTGGGAGGGAGGTGCAGTAGAGGAATTTCTCTTTGGAGAGGCTGTTCATACAAAGGAGTGGAAGGGGAGCAGACTACAGGAGACACAGGAAGGAAGTTAGGCCAGCAGTGGGAAGTGAGTATTTGAAGAAGGGATGCTATGTAGCTGTGTGAGGAAACCCAACAGAAGACCAAGATGGAGTGGTAGTAATTTGGAAAGACCTGAATATCTCCCATGTTGAGTCCCTCAGGTACCAGCTCAGCTGAAGATTACATGTCCTATAACCCCTCCATCAGGTACCACAGCATCTTTTGGGGAACAAGCAGCCTCCAGAATTTTCCTGGAGACAGTGGCCCACAGCAGGAAGGCAGGGCCAGGGGTTGGGTCAGGTGGTCCAAGGCAGAGGCTTGAGGGAGAACAGAGAAGAGAGCTCTCTACTGCTTTTCTGGCCTCAGGCTGATGGTGGAGGGAGCCCTCTTCTGGCAGATAGAGGTCATGCAACAGCTCCTCAGTGCTGGAAGGCATTCAGCAATCAAACAGCCACCATTACCCAACTAACCTGTGAGCTACCCATTGTGTTTCAACAAACCTCCATTATGAAATGCTAACTTGGCTTCCAATAAGTAGAAACACAGAAGACAACCAGGCACAACCAGGTTGTGGTTCGCATCCATAATCCTAGCTACTGAGGATGCTGAGACCTGAGAATTATGGTTCATAAGCCAATCTGACAGGAAAAGCTATGAAACTCTTATTTCCAGTTAACCAACCAAAAGTGGAGGGAGTGGGAGGGGGAGGAGAAGGGGGAGAGGAAGAGGAGGAAGAAGAGAGGTGGCTCAAGTGGTAGGGTTCTAGCCTTGAGCAAAATAGCACAGGGACAGTGCTCAGGATCTGAGTTCAAGCCCCAGTACTGGCACACAACAATACAGAAGGCAATTGGTGACTCTCCCTTTCTGCTATTCCAGTAAGTTTCTATAAAGTAATGAGGATCTGTAGTAGGAAGATCCATATTTTGATGAGCTCACTGGGAAACGGGAGCATGGCTCTTGCCATCTGAGACACCTGCTGCACCATTCGCTCCACATAGCCAGATGGGAGGCCTCAATCAGCAGCAAGAACAAGAGACAGGAAAAGCACCAGTGGCATAAAGCATGACAAATCTACTTCCTGGAGCTCATCTTCTGCCCTCCCAGAGTGAGGATAAATAACAAAACTTTAGCTCAAAAATAATCTAAATTGAGCCGGGCACTGGTGGCTCACGCCTGTAATCCTAGCTACTCAGGAGGCTGAGATCTGAGGATCGCAGTTCAAAGCCAGCCCGGGCAGGAAAGACCGTGAGACTCCTATCTCCAATAAACCACCAGAAAAGCGGAAGTGGCACTGTAGCTCAAGTGGTAGAGTGCTCACCTTGAGCTGAAGAGCTGAGGGACAGTGCCCAGGCCCAGAGTTCAAGCCCCACAACCGACAAAAAAAAAAAATAATAATCTAAATTTTTCAAGAATTACCCATGACTCACCCCTACTTTCTGTGAAATGGCAGTGTGTGTATATGCATACATATATATACACACCTACATAATACTTATATATGCAGACAATTCAAGATGAAAGAGAAAAGCACATTTTTTTTAATCTACACATAGCTGAGGCTTGTATGTATAACTGATCCAGCTTAATACTGAGGCTAGACTAAGTTTTCTAGAACAGGAATTTTTTCAGGTAGGAAATTGGAATTTTAAAGAGCACAACATGTTTGTCTACTTATGAATTATTGTATCTCAAATTTTAAACGTTGAACAGTATTTTAATATACTGTTTTCTAATGGCTAAAGAGAATTTCTAGTATACATTAGGAAATGGCAGAGCACCTGCCTAGCAAATATGAAATCCTGCAATTAAAATCCAGCAGTGACAAATTATCCAGGACTCTAGCCATTTACACACAGAGAGACCAAAGGAGGATAATCTTAGGGGAGGAACCCAAAGGCACAATGCCTATGTGCCTCTCTGATCATATAAAATAAAGTTTAGGGCTGGGAAGGTAGCTCAGTGGTAGAGCGCTTGCCTTGCATGCATGAGGCCCTGGGTTCAATTCCTCAGCACCACATAAGCAAAAAGAAAAAAGCTGGAAGTGGCGCTGTGGCACAAGTGGTAGAGCGCTAGCCTTGAGCTGAAGAGCTGAGGGACAGCGCCCAGGCCCAGAGTTCAGGCCCCACGACCGGACTCAAAAAAAAAAAAAAAATCTCATGGACTTTCCTGCCTGGACTGGGCTCAAACCATGATCTTCAAAACTCAGCCTTGTGAGTAGTTAGAATTATAGGCACCTAGCTTTGTAAGTCATGGTGCTTCATCTTTTCTGGGTCATACACATTTATAAGCACCTCTTGAAAATTGTGGCATTCCCCTAAGAAAGAAGTTACACATTAGCAAATTATTGTACACATGTGCAATATTAGGATGTCAGAAAATCTATAGAATTTAAGGCTCCCATGCATTAAATATTCATACATTAGATTTTTTTTGAGGACATGTAGCTGTAGCTACAGACTAATAACAAAGAGGACTTAATACCATCATATCTGTAGTCACAAGGTACACTGACATTATCTGGATGGGGTAACTTTTTTCATATAATTTACATTCAGTCAGCACACATGTGCTGCATTGGGTGGCCTTTATTCAATCTGTTTGAACTTGGAAAATCTGCAGATTTTTCCCAACTGGGCAGAAATCTGCCTAAAAGTCTAGAAGAGTCCAAGGGCATGGCAAAGTATTTTGTGTCCTGTTTTATATATACAGCATTCTCCTCCCTGTGAAACAATAGCCCAACTTGGCAAATATATAACTTCCTATTCTGTGGTGGTGAACTAGTTGCCTAATTATCACCCTTTAAGTGCTAGAAAGTCATGTGTTCTTCCTGTCCGATACTGGGCTGCCACTGTGGTAGAAAGATCTGAGGGGAATTCAAAAAGCCCTTATGCTAAGTACCTTCTACTCTTCCCCTCAAAAGCTAGATGACCAGTAAAGCTAAACACAGTCTCCCATGAAAATTCTCATGGATTTTTATTGGATGACAGAAAGGATCCAAATATGTCCATCTGGGGTCTAAACTGGTCACTCACTAGCCACGTGTCTTTAGTAAAGAACCTAATCTTTCCTGTATCTCAGCTCTATAATCAGTCAATAGAAGCCATGAGATCAACCTCAACAGAACTGTTTTGAAGATTGAGGAAGTTGTATTTATTATTAGATTCCTTCCTCACCCCCCACAAGTACTCTGGGTATCCTTGAGAGGAAGTAAGTAGAAAAGAAAAATCCACTTTACCCTCAGACAAGTGGGCGAACTGACTATTACATGGGGAACTAGTCTTTTGCTGGTCTACTTCCCTGGTCACACAGTAATCTGATCAATTTGCCTACCTGCTCTGTTTACCTATCCATCCTGCCAGCCAACTGGCCAGCTCAAGTGGTGTATTTACCCATCCCCAATGCCCAGGTGTTCTCTGTCCAGAAAGGTGTGTCTGTGGTCAGTTCCTAGGGAAGGAGTAGTCTCTTGACTAATGGGTATTCCAGATCCTACAGTCCTCTTGCTTGTAAAGACAAGGAGAAACACCTCTGGGCTGTGTTATATGTGCTTATCTCTGCAGAAAGTCTCTTGCCTTCACACTTGTAACACAAAGCAAATAATAGACTCCTAAAAATGGGAACACCACTTGATGAGCAGTTCAATATTCCAAAAATATCCTATACAAAAATCACATGCCTCAGATTCAGAATTAGAATCACCATGGAATTTTTCCATATCTGAGGGCTCACGGTAAGTTTTATAAAGAAAAAAAAAAGCCTCTGGGCACACTGGTAGCTCATATCTGTAATCCTAGCTACTCAGAAGGTAGATCTAAGGATCATAGTTCAAAGTCAGCCCAGGCAGGAAAGTACATGAGATTAACCACCAAAAAGCCAGAAGTGGAGTTGTAGCTCAAATGGTAGCCTTGAATGAAAGCTTAGAGACAGTACCCAGGCCTTGACCTCAAGCCCTAGAATTAGCACAAAATATAGATAGGTAGGTAGATAGATGATAGACAGACAGACAGATGGATCAGCTGGACGTTGGTTGTTCGGCCAGTAATCTTAGCCAGCTCAGGAAAAAAAAAAAAACCCATTGAGACTTTTATCTACAATTAGCCACCAAAAAGGTGGAAGTGGAGATGTGGCTCAAGTGATAGAGCCTCAGTCTTGAGCAGAATAAGCCAAGCAACAGCGCAAGGACCGGAGTTCAAATGGCAATACTAGCATGCGTGCATACATGTGCACGTGCGCATGCACACACACACGATGATGATGATAGTAACAATAACAATAATAATACAGAGCCACACCTTGTTCACAAGCTTCCCATCATGTTTAAAATAAAATTCGTGGTTCTGGATCTTTTGCCTCACATTCTACCACTCTTCCTCCCCATTATACCACTCCATCCTCCAACACAGCTAACACTTCCCAGTCGCAACTTTTCCACTTGCTTTTTCCACTGCCTGAAGTGACTGTCTCCCAAGAGCCTCATTGCTCTTTTCCTTACTTCAGGCACTTCCCTGTCCAAATGTTGCCTCTCCAGAGATTGCTTGTACGTAGTTAGTCTTTGTCACTCTAGTCCCTCACCACAACACCCTGTTTAACCTTTCTTCAACATAATTACATATGCAACACATCCATGTACAATCTGCTAGAGCCGCTGTGGAATATAATAAACTCCCTGAGGGGCTCTACCTGCTGTTGTCTACCCTCTCCAGCTGGAACTTGGGCTCACTGCCCACAGAGGAGCTATGCTTAAGTGCTGGAATGATTTGGAAATTCTCAGGCTATCCTGGTTGCTGAGTACCTGTCTGCTCAGTATTGCTCAACTGTTTTCTGTCTCTCCAAATATGACAGTTCTGTGTTCTGCAGACATCCCTACAGAGAATTAATTGATAACTACCTAATGTTTACAGGAAGAAGATGGCAACAATAGTGGGAAGAAAATAATGGACAACATCTGTTCTGGTGGTTATTTCAGATGTGTTCCCTAATACTCCTGCCCCCACAATGCAACTAAACATGCCAGAGAAGCATTTAGATTGAGATGTGCAATCAAACATAAACACTTGATGTTTTGAGTGTGATTAGCAAGATATGATAAATATCACATATAAGCTAAGTTTGAGACATCCAAGATGATTGTGTTCCATGCAGGTAACACGAATACAAGCCACCCTGAAGACAGGCCAGAGACTGCTCCAGAACTCCACTGGGAGAATTGTTGGAAGAATTCCCTGGGAGAGCTTGGACCACCCTGCAAAGGGGGATGGCAGCTTCTCACCTCAAGTCTAAAGAGGAGCTTCAAGGAACTTCTCCAAAAGGAAGAATGTACCCCCCGAACCAGAACCACGGCAGACAGCCCCCGCCTGAGTGAGTTAAAGGTGGGAGATTCTACAGCTCCTGGCTGAGGACAATAGGGCAGAAAATAGGGCATGTTCTTTCTGTGTTCTGAAATACTTTTTTGGTTTTAATTTGTTTTGCTTGAACTCAGGGCCTCGGTGCTGTCCCTGAATTTCTTTGTGCTCAAGGCTAGTGTTCTACCACTTAAGCCAAGGAGCCACTTCCTGCCTTTTCTGGTAGTTTGTTGAAGGGCTGGGAATGTGGCTTAGCTGTGGAGTGCTTGCTTACCTAGCATGTACAAAGCCCGAGGTTCAATTCCTCAACACTACATAAATAGAAAAAGCCGGAAGTGGCACTGTGGCTCAAGTGGTAGAGTGCTAGCCTTGATCAAAAAAGAAGCTCAAGAACAGTGCTCAGGCCCTGAGTTCAAGCCCCAGGACTAGAAAGAAAAAGAAAGTCTCCTGGACTTTCCTGCCCAGGCCGGCTTCAAATAGCAATCCTCAGATCTTAGCCTCCTGAATAGCTAGGATTACACCACTGGTGTATAGCTTATTTATTTTTATTATAAAGGTAATGTATAGAGGGATTATAGTTACATAAGTCAGATAAAGGGTACATTTCTTTTTTTTTATTTTTTTTTGTCGGTCATGGGGTTTGAACTCTAGGCCTGAGCGCTGTCCCTCAGCTCTTCAGCTCAAGGCTAGCACTCTACCACTTGAGCTACAGAGCCACTTCTGGTTTTCTGGTGGTTTATTGGAGATAACAGTTTTCACGGACTTTCCTGCTCAGCTGGCTTTGAACCAGGATCCTCAGATCTCAGACTCCTGAATGGCTTGGATTACAGGCATGAGCCACCGGCACCCAGCAAAGGTACATTTCTTTTTGGCTAATGTCACTCCTTCCCTAGTTGTCTCCTAGTTTTTCTCTCCCATCCCACCCACAAGTTTTATAGTTCATTTTCACCGTAGTGTCTAGTGAGTACTGTTTGTTGGATTTGTTTACCCTTTGTCCCTCCATTTCTATGTTTCCCCTTGCTGTCTTAAAGACAGATTAATGAACAAATAAGATAAAAACAAATGAAAATAAAGACAGCAACAAAGAAAAAGACCTCTTGTTTCCATTTCTGGGTATCCACTTTGATAAATATTATTGTGCATTATAATACTAGCTATTCAAGAGGTTGAGATCTGAGGATTTCAGTTCAAAACCACCTGGGCAGACAAATTCATGTGACTCTTATCTTCAATTAACCAGTAAAAAGTTAGGGAGAAGTGAACCTGTGTCTCAAGGCATAGAGTACCAGACTTGAACTGAGAAAGCTAAGGGATAGCACAAGGGCCTGAGTTCAAGGCCCAGTACCGACACCCCCCCACACATACACACATATTATTATGAGGCTACATGCCTAATGTTAGTATTATGCTCACCTTTGGTCCTCCACCCAGACCTGGGCCCCTTCCCATTCCTGGAGTTCCCTCCATACAGCTGGCCCCTCCCTCTCTCCATCCAGACCCTGAACTCCCATCTACCTCCCTTTCTATCCCCCAGACCCTCCTGCTACCTGGATAGGGCAGGTGCCATGCGCTCCCTTTTGGGGGAAATATGGCTCCTCTAATAAACCTTATAATAATCTTTCTCCTGTGCCTGCCTGTCTCTGCGTGGTCCGCTGGGATGGATGTGTGGGATCCTTCACTGGTGGCCTGTAGGGGGATCCAACCAGCTAAGCAGAAAGCCTAGAAGGAGACATTGAGATGTCATTTATGTGTGTCCATGTCCATGTGAATTGTCCTTGTGTCAGTTGTCTTTGCCTTCTATTTAATTTTTCAGTTTTCTTTTAACAAAAATCCCAAGGCAATTTAATGGTACTGAAAAAAGTGGATAGCCAAACACTGCAGTGGGGGGTCGGGGAGGGAGGATAAGAAAGAAAGAGGGAATCTGAGCTCCTACCACATACCATCTCTGTAAAAAAAAACTCACTGGAAATGCACCAAAGACATAAGTGCACAAGTTAAATTACGAAAAATCTTTAAAGGTACATGTTCTACCTCTTTATTGGTGAGTAACATTATCACCAACACAACACAGAAGCTTATTCCATACACACACACACACACACACACACACACACACACACACACACACAGGTTTGACCTCAAGATCTTCCACTTGGTGGGCAGGCACTCCACCACTTCAGCCATGTCCCCAGCCATATTTTGCCTTTAGTCAATTCTCACATATTTTTCAGGTCTTTCATTTTTACCTGGGGCTATAGTTAGGCTATGATCTCCTATCTATACCTCCACATTAACTGCATCTAGCTTGTTATTGAGATGGGTTCTAGCTATCTCTTTGCCTAGACTGCCTTCAAATCATGATTCTTCTGATCTCTGCCTGGAGAAAGTAGGTGGGGCTGTAAGCACTAGCCACTGCACCTAGCCAAAATGCATACATTTACTATTTCATGATCTCTATTACATAAGAGTTCAGGTGTGAAGAGTTCGGTTCCCGTGCACTTAGGGTCTTGTGAGGATGCAATCATGACTGTAATCTTATCCAAGGCTCAGCTGGGACCGCTATTCACAAATGTTTATTTCTTGAAGTGGTGGGATGGAGGATTTCACTGCTTTGCTCTCCATACTCAGATGTCACCCATTGTTCCTTGGCACAATAAGATTTCCTAACAAGATGACTAGCTTCCTGGAAGCCAGAGCAAGAAAGCCTCCAGCAGGATGGTGCTATTGTCCTGTGTCACATGGTCATGGAATCACACAGAATCTGGTACCTCTTTTCCACTTGTCAAAACACAAGCCCCACCACCCATCTCCTCCGCCACCCACAGCTGTAGCCTCCACATCCAAGGATTCAGATAGATGCAGACTGATTTCAAAAAGAGAAAAACTTTCTATTAGACACACAGAGATTTCTTTTCTTGTCTTGTCTTTATTCCCTAGCCAATATAGTAGAATGCCTATATGTAAAGCATATAGATCGCTTTATTTATTTATTTATTTATTTATTTATATGTTTGGCTTACTGCAATTTCAAACTCAAGGTGTACACTTGCTGGACAGGCAGCCTCTACCACTTGAGCCATACCTCCACTCCTTTTTGCTTTAACTGGCTGTTTGAGGGGGGGGGTTGCATAAGGTCTCATGTTTTGTCCCAAGTCTTGACTCTCCTATTTATGCTTCCTGCATAGCTGTGGTGATAGGTATATAACACTATTCCTAACATGAGATGGGATATTTGTTTATTCTCCATCTTACAAGAGCATATGGCATTGAGTAGGAAGAAGGGACAGAAAAATTCTCCTGGAAAGAAAACTACTAAGCATGCAGGTTTATTTTATACAAATAAAACAAGAAAAGATCTGTAGAATCACGTATGGGATATAAAATAGTTATCTGTAACTGGGCATGGTGGTGCATGCCTGTAAGTTATTCTTAACTACTAAAGGGTAGATAGAATTCAGGAAGAATGAGATTCACTCCAATAATACTTCTGATCCATTTCTAAATAAAATACAACAGGGCATCTTCTAATTGTAATATTTCTGCCACAAGAGGGCATAATCTGATTATATATTCTATGTGAGAACAAAAGTTCATATCACAGGATCTATTGTATCACAATCACTGTTCTTATTTAACTATTATTTTCCTAGCTGGCTTAGAACTGTGGTCCTCCTGTGCTAGCCTCCTTCCCATAGAACAGACCTTCATTGCTATACCTGCTTTTAATTGTATTTCTTGAGGTCAGAATAATTGAAAGCAGAAAAGCACACTTCTGGAATTTTTCCCCCCTCAGGCTATAACTGATTGACTTAGCATCATTATTTTCTGTTTAAAATACTATGATTCATCTGTTTTCTGGGAGTCTTTCCTGTAGTGCCTAAACAGGCCTTGTAGCTCCAAATTATTCTACATTCCTAGTTCATGTTATGTTTCCTGTAGGCCATCAAGTTTGTGGGTTTTATTATAGCTTTGCAAATTAGTAGAAAAAAAGTTACTAGCCTATAAACATTTTATCAGCTTCATCTTGCTCCTGGGGGCAGATTGGTAATGAAATGCTGAAAGCAATATTATTCATAACTCACTCAGCTATAAAACTAATGATTGTTATGCAACCCGTTGCTGGCTTTCCCTGCTCTCTGTTGAAGAATGTGCACGCTCACGGAAGCACGCTGGTGAATGCGGTCAAATCATCCTGTTGCTCAACATCCTGTGCAGCCTGTGGTGTGCAGGGTCCAGTGGTCCTTGCACCATCTGCTGCCAGCGGCAACTAGAAGTCACCCTCTGCTGTGGTCTCGGTGTTTGTGTCCCTAGAAGTTGGTAGACTGAACTGATAGTGTTAGAAGGTGGGGGCTTGGAGAGGTGATTCGATTATAAGAGTTGAAGCACTTTAGTGTTCTTCTGAAAGAGGTCCCAGAGAAACAAACCATAGGCCTCTTCTGCTGTGGAGTTTATAGTCTGAAGCTTGCTGTCGGTGATGAAATGGAGCTGAACACATGCTGAGCTGTCAGTACCTTGATCTTGGATTTCCTAACTTCCAAAACCATGAGGAATACTTTTCTGTTGTTGTTGTTCAGAAGTCATCAGTTTATGGTATTTTGTTTTGCTTCCTCACTAAGATATTGCTTTGAGCAGTCCTGTGGGCAGCAATATCAGCTCCTACTCAAAAGAATCTCTGTGCCTAGTATGGTCCCTCATGCCTGGAATGTACTCTTAGCTGGATGCTGGTGGCTCATGCCTGTAATCCTAGCTACTCAGGAGGCTGAGATCTGAGAATCAATGTTCAAAGCCATCCTTGACAGACAAATCCATGAGATTTTTATCTCTAATTAATCAGGAAAAAAGCTAGAAGTGGAGGTATTGGCTTCAGTGATAGAGTGCCAACTGGCAACAACAACAACAAAAAGCCCAGCAGAGTACAAGGCCTAGAGCTCAAGCCCTAGCACCAGTATTAAACAGGCCTTCCTCAGACCTCACTCGCCCTGCTACACACGTGTTTCCCTTGCAGAATCACATGCTTTTTCTTTCTGGTTGTCACATTCATTTCAGTTTAGACTTCTCATGCAGTCTTAGCCGACACCTTGCCCTCATATTTAAGGCATGTCTACTCCCTTCTGGAAAACCAGCTGTGGTCAGCATCCTGCTCACCCAAGCATGGCCCTGCTCATTCCAGCTAGTAGAACAGGGTAGCAAAGGAACTACACGGTTTATAACAGAAGCAGGCTTAGCACAGAGAAACAGCCTCCTGCAGGCCAGAGGGGCATCCATGGAGAAGAGGTAAGTTGCTTTCTCCGCCTCAGACCTTCAAGGCTCTGGGGAAGTGAATGGGGGCTGACTGGCACTATTCCTGGGCAATGGCTTTAGGTGACAGCTATAATCACAGGGAAGGGACCAATAGAGAAATAGCAGCATCAGGATGGGACAGCTGCATCCAGATTCCCCAGTGGTTCCCAGGCCTGTGCAGCCAGGAAAAATGTGCCACAGGATATTACCAATCTGAACTGTAAGACAGATTTCAGAGTAGTCATTCTCAGTGGTTGTATGAGAGAGATAAATAGGTACCCTGTGAAAATTCTATCCTTTCTTTCCAAAAGACTACTTGGAGCCCTTAATAGGCCAAATTTCTTATCTCTCAAAGTGAGAGATTATTTTACTATAAATCTGTTTTTGAAATAGTGTCATACAAGCCTACTGTTTTGGGTTACACACATGAGAACTATTTTTCTAATGATCTCATTTAGGTCAAGTGTTCCAAAGGAAAAAATCATAATGTGTTGTTCTCTTATTAAATAAGAATAAAATTAGTTTAATCATACGTGACAAAAGAATAAGACTAAGAAGTACCACTGGGAGTTAATTATTAGGGGACTGGAAATGCCATTACTGATACGATGTATCCTTATCAAGGAATATTAGAAATAGTGTAGGGTCCCAGGGAAAAGTACTAGGTCGTCTTTCATCCAAGTGCATATTTCAACAAGCTTGGGTGCTTCTCAGATGCCACTGTGTAATGATTCTCATGTTCTAGAGATTCGTTGAGAGGTGGCTTCACACAGGGTGTGATGCATGAATAAGTAATAGGGTGCGTTATTCATGAAGTGGGCTCAGAATGTCTGGTATCTCAAGAAGCTGTCCAAAGTCATGGTCTAGACTATTTCCCCACACATAAAGGAATCAATACACATTGATGATTTGGGCTGGGGTAGAGCATTTGCCTCAAAGGCATGAGGCCCTGGGTTTGATCTGCAGCACCATTAAGAAACAATACCAGTGACACCAGTGGCTCACACCTATAACCCTAACCTCTCAGGAGATTTGAGAGCTGGTCCAAAGTCAGCCCAGGTAGAAAAGTCCATGAGATTCTTATCTCCAATTAACCAGCAAAATGCTACAAGTGGAGGTGTAGCTCAAGTGATAGAGTGTCAGCCTCGACATGATAAAGCTAAAAGAGAGTGCCCTGGCTCTGAGTTCAAGCCTCAAGACCAGCACCAAAAACAAATAAACCAGTAAGTAAACAACCGAACAACGGAACAAGTCAGTGTCCCAAAAGAAGGTAACTGATTACGAGGAGGCAGATGGGGGCCACCAGGAGCCCCCAGAGGCCAGAAATACCGCAGCCTTTGTTGTGGCTTCCTTTGTCTCCTGTAGAGAGCACTGCTCTGGCAACACATGGTATGGGGAGCTGGAAGCTGCTTGGACCGTTCAGCGGCAGGTGAGGGAGGGCTTTTCACTCATCTGGACGACTTCAAGACTGCTCTTGCCACAAAATAAAATGTTTGTTTTTTTCCCTAGCATCTATTGTGTAGTTTCCACTAGCTTAGTCTGACTAATGTATTAGTCAGAGGTTACGTGAGAGAATGAAAGAAAGGTAGTCATCACCTCTGGGCTATGAAAGCACTGAGTGCTCCCTGCAAGTATCCTCCATGGAGGTGGAGATTCACAAGAATTGTCTCCAGAATGCCAAACTGAAGAAAGCAAGCCATTGATATTCAGGGCTCAACAAGAGACAGCAATGACTAAATCCATGTCTAATCCTGTTCATGTAATCTAGCCCAACTTCAAAAACCTATAAACTACTGTGCCCATAAAAACCTTCCAGCTAGGTGCTAGTAACTCATACCTATAATCCTAGCTACTCTGGAGTCTGATATCTGAGAATTGAAGTTCAAAGACAGCCCCAGGCAGGAGAGTCTGTGAGACTCTTATCTCCAACTAATCACCAAAAAGCCAGAAGTAGAGGTATGGCTCAAATAGTATAGTGCCGGCCTTGAGTGAAAAAGAGAAAGGAAGGGGAGGGGAGGGAGATATGGTATCTGTGTGAACACCTATGTTGAATTGACCAGTGGGTTGAGAGTGACTACCAGGGTTCTGACTTAGGACCAAACTCAGCTATCTAATCTGAGAAACCAAGTTCTGACTTAAAAACAGAAAGAAAGAAAGAAAGAAAGAAAGAAAGAAAGAAAGAAAGAAAGAAAGAAAGAAAGAAAGAAAGAAAGAAAGAAAGAAAGAAAGAAAGAAAGGAAGAAAGGAAGAAAGAAAGAAAGAAAGAAAGAAAGAAAGAAAGGAAGAAAGAAAGAAAGAAAGGAAGAAAGAAAGAAAGAAAGGAAGGAAGAAAGAAAGAAAGAAAGAAAGAAAGGAAGGAAGGAAGGAAAGAAAGAAAGAGAAAGAGAGAGAGAGATAGGGAGGGAGGGAGGGAGGGAGGGAAGGAAGGAAGGGAGGGAGGGAAGGAAGGAAGGAAGGAAGAAAGGAAGGAAGGAAGGAAGAAAAGAAAAAAAATAGAACGAGAGAGCCAGGCACTGGTGGCTCATGTCTGTAATCCTAGCTACTCAGGAGGCTGAGATCTGAGGATTGTGGTTCAAAGCCAGCCCAGGCAGGAAAGCCCATGAGACTCTTATCTCCAATAAATATCAGAAAACCAGAAGTGGTACTGTGGCTCAAGGGGTAGAGCACTAGCTTGTGGTGAAGAGGCTCAGGGACAGTGCTCAGACCCAGAGTTCAAGCCACACAACTAACCAAAAAAAGAAAAAGAAAAAAAAAGGAAGCAAGCAAGCAAGAAAGGAAAAAAGGAAAGGGAAAAAAAGAAAGAAAAGCACAAAACCTTTATCTCCTCCAGAAACCCACAGGACAGGGCATTTAAATGGCCCAAGGAAAAATGTGCCATTCTAAGTGGAGAAGAAAACAGCTATTGTCTAACACTTACATATAAAAATACTGTATAAACAGCTAACAGCTGTTTTTTGGTCTTTGCTTTTAGAGAAAGCCAATAAAAGGAAAGGCAGTCTTTTAAATGTGGTTTTTGTACAGAGCCCAGATTTTCTACAACTAATGTCTAACCCAGAACTAGGCCCTGTTTCAGACAGCTCTATTTTGAAAACTAGAGAAAATGATAGAGCTGAGGACTGCCCAGATCGGGAGGGAGGCTGGGCCAGGCAGACGTCACTGTGCAGAGAGCAGGCTGTATGCTCCTGCAGCCGTTTAGTATTGAACACAAAGCAGTACTCCCAAGGCACCAGTGGGTATTTAAAGCATTACCTTGCAAAAATAGGAAACAAAGTACAGCTTTTTGAGATCCTGTTGCTCCTTTTCAGCTCCTTAACTCTCAAAAACTAAAAATAAAAAGAGTAACAAGCCAAGTGTCACTGGCTCACACTTATAATCCCAGCTACTCCAGAGGCTGAAATCTGAAGATGATGGTTTGAAGCCAGCCCAGGCAAGAAAGTCCATGAGACTCTAATCTCCAATTAAGCATCAAAAATCTAGAAATGGAGCTGTGGCTCAAGTGGTAGAGCACTATCCTTGAGCAAAAAAACTCAGGGACAGCAGCCAGCCTCTGAGTTCAAGCCTCAGGACCAGCACAAAAAAAAGCAAAACAAAACAAGGAGTAACAGACCAGGCTTTGACCATGCAATCAAACCTACCTAGTAAGAAGAAGATTTTAATAAGCACTCCTCTTATAAAGAAGGAGATTATAGAGGCTTCTCAAAGGGATATTTATATGAAACAGTACTAGTGAAGTCCTGTAATTATGAAGCCAGAGGGGTAAATTAGCAATGAGGAGAGTCTTTTTATTTCAACAAACAGAGACTTTAGGCTGAGCCCTTGCTTCTTCCCTTTCTGAGCCTTTATTGATGTTGTCTTCTGTCCCCTGAAAACCAGTTTTGTCACTTAAAGGAGTCTGATACTTAAGCTAGCAGCTCTTTATCTAACATTTTTACTATTTTTTATGTGTGTGATTAGGTGTGTGTATATATATATTATACATAGATATAGTAGATATAGACAGAGAGCTTTGAACTGTTTCATTTCCTATATCATTATTCTACTTAAAATTTGAACATAAGACCTGTTCCCCTTCATGCCCATGAATATCTTGCTGTTATGACCGTATGCACTGACCATTTGAACACGTGTCATCATTCCAACAATAACAGCAGAGCTAACCCCCTCAGGACCATTTTGTTATAATGCTTTAAGACCTTAGCTGCAAGTTGGGCACTGTGGCTCATGCTTTAATCCTAGCTACTCAGGAGGCTAAGATGTGAGGATTGTAGTTTGAAGCCAACCTGGACAGAAAAGTCCATGAGATTCTTTTCTCCAATTAACCACCAAAAAGCCAGAACAGAGCTGGGAATATGGCTTAGTGGTAGAGTGCTTGCCTATCATGCACGAGCCCTGTGTTCAATTCCTCAGTACCACATAAACAGAAAAAGCTGGAAGTGGCACTGTGGTAGAGTGAAATGAAGTGGTAGAGTGCTAGCCTTGAGCAAAAGAAGCTCATAGACAGAGCCCAAGCCCTGAGTTCAAGCCCCAGGACTGACCCCCCCCCCAAAAAAAAGCCAGAAATAATAGACTTAAAAAGCAAAAATGAGAGAAAGAGAGGAAGAAAGGAAGAAAGGAAGAGAAAGAAAGAAAGAAAGAAAGAAAGAAAGAAAGAAAGAAAGAAAGAAAGAAAGAAAGAAAGAAAGAAAGAAAGAAAGAAAGAAAGAAAGCAGAAAGGAAGGAAGGAAGGAAAGAAGGAAGGAAGGAAGGAGGGAGGGAGGGAGGGAGGGAGGGAGGGAGGGAGAAAGGGAGGGATGGAGAAAGGGAGGGATGGAGAGAGGCAAGAAGGAAGGAAGGAAGGAAGGAGGGAGAGAGGAAGGGAGGGAGGGAGAGAGGGAGGGAGGGAGGGAGGGAGGCAGGGAGGCAAGAAGGCAGGAAGGCAGGAAGGCAGGAAGGCAGGAAGGCAGGAAGGAAGGAAGGAAGGAAGGAAGGAAGGAGTGGTAGAATCCTAGCCTTGAGGGGAAACGTGAAGGGACAACACTCAGAACTCAGACCTTGAGTTCAAGCTCCAGTACTGGCACAATTTTTTAAAAGATCTTATATGCAATATGATTTTTAATGTACTGCTAGGCTCCTAGATATCAAGAGTCTAAACTAGCCTTCTAGATTTTCTGGAATCTCTCTCTCTCTCTCTCTCTCTCTCTCTCTCTCTCTCTCTCTCTCTCTCTCTCTCTCTCTCTCTCTCTCTCTCTCTCTCTCCCTTTGCCTATGGGTCTGTGTCTGTCTCTCTCTTGGTCTCTCTGTCTCTTTGTTATTTCTGTGTGTGTGTGTGTGTGTGTGTGTGTGTGTGTGTGTGTGTGTGTGCGCGCGCCTCTGTCTGTCTATTAGGCAAGCTCAGAGCCTTGCACTTGGTAGTCAGGTGCACTTCCACTGAGCCATACTTCCATCAGCCTTCTGAATTCTGGAAGAAACAAATGAAAACCTCTTCAATTTAGATCCTCAGAACTCTCACAGATCAAGCAAAATAAGTTCATAGTCAAAGAGCACCAGACAGCAAAATAAAGCAGAAACAAGGTTATATGCGCATGACTTTGGTACTGGAATTAACAAATGAAAAATGTAAAAAATATAAAATACCTAAAAATATTGGAGATGGAATCGTATTTTTGTAGAAGCAATACTGGGAGTCTATGAAATATATGCAGACAGATTTGAAAAAACCCCAGAAAACTATTTATAAATGAAATAAATTGGTAAAAATTAAAAATTCAATGGTAGCTTGGTGCCAATGGCTCATACCTATAATCCTACATACTCCGGAGGCTGAGACCTCAGGATCCTTGTTCAAAGCCAGCCCAGGAAGGAATGTCCATGAAACTCTTATCTCCAATTAACCACCAGAAAACCAGAAATGGCACTGTGGCTCAAGTGGTAGAGCACTCACCTTGAGCTGAAGAACTCAGGGACAGTGCCCTGGCCCAGAGTACAAAACCAACAACCAACAAAAACAACAACAACAAAACTCAGTGGTGAGGTTGAAAACTAAAGGAGACTCTGAAGACTGGTGTAGCTCAGTGGTAGAAATTGTGTGAAGACTTAGGTTTAATCCACATTACCTCAAATTAAAAAAAAAAAGAAAAAAGACACAGTTGTATAGAGATTTAATAGTTTTAATTTTGAAGGAATTATTCAGAATACAACATAGACAGGAAAATAAAAAATATGAGAGGAGGGCTAGGAAGGTAGCTCAGTGGTAGAGTGCTTGCTTTGTATGCATGAGGCCCTGGGTTCAGTTCCTCAGCACCACATAAGCAGAAAAAGCCAGAAGTGGTGCTGTGGCTCAAGTGATAGAGCGCTAACTGGCCATGAGCTGAAGAGCTGAGGGACAGCGCCCAGGCCCAGAGTTCAGGCCCCATGACCTAAAATATAAATTTAATTTAATTTAATTAAAAAATACATATATATGTATATACGAGAAGGGTTTAGGCATTAGAAAAAGCATGAGAAAATTTAATACACTTACACTAGGAGACCCACAAGAGAGAAGAGATGAATGGCAATGAATAAGAATAATTAATTAGGACATCCAGCACTGTTGAGAGCACTGACTCTGCTTTTGTTTTTTTATGTATTTATGTATTTATTTATTTATGTATTTATTTATTTATTGTGGCAGTCCCAGGCTTGAATTCAGGGCCTGTGTGCTGATTCTGAACTTATTTGCTCAAGGCTGGTGCTCAACCACTTGAGCCACAGCTCCACTTTTCTGCTTTGTTGGTGCTACTTGAAAGTCTCACAGCCTGGGCTGAGAAGATGGCTCAGTGGTAGAGCGCTTGCCTTGCATGCCTGAGGCCCTGGGTTCGATTCCTCAGCACCACATAAGCAAAAAGAAAAAAGCCGGAAGTGGCGCTGTGGCTCAAGTGGTAGAGTGCTAGCTTTGAGCTGAAGAGCTGAGGGACAGCGCCCAGGCCCAGAGTTCAGGCCCCACGACCAGACCAAAAAAAAAAAAAAAAGAAAGTCTCACAGCCTTTGCTGTCCTGGCTGACTTTGAACTTCAAACCTCAGATCTCAATCCCCCGAGTAGACAGGGGTACAGGTATGAGCCCATGCCCAGTCTGAGTCTGCTTTTATAGTAAGCACAACCCACATGTGCAAATATAGTCTTATAAATTTACACAGACACTATATAGTAAAATTGTAGAATACTAAATTGCTCACAGCTATGTCCCTAGTTACTCAGGAGGCTGAGATCTGAACATTGAGGTTCAAATTCACAAGATTCTCATCTTCAATTAGCCAGCAAAAAGCCAGAAGTATATGCATGGCTCAAATGGTACAGTGCCAGTTGTGATTTAAAAAGCCAAGAGATAGCCGGGTGCTGGTGGCTCACACCTATAATCCTAGCTACTCAGGAGGCTGAGATCTGAGGATTGTGGTTCAAAGCCAGCCTGGGCAGTTAAGTTCCCCAGAGACTCTATCTCCAATTAACCACTCAAAAACCAGAAGTGGAGCTATGGCTCAAAGTGGTAGAGCACTAGCCTTGAGCAAAAATAATTATGGACAGGCCCACGCCCTGAGTACAAGCCCCATGACTGACAAAAAAAGGTTGAATGATTATGTCTCGAGAAGAAAATGAGCAAAATGAGAGTGTTATACTTAAGCTTCTTTCTGAGTGCATACCAGGAATCTTTTCAAGTGAAAGACAAATTTAATATGAGATTAACACTTGCTGAGCTGAGTGACAAAGAGGGGTGTGTGTATGTGTGTGTGTGTGTGTGTGTGTGTGTGTGTGTGTGTGTGTGTGTGTGTGTGTGTGTGTATGTGTGTGTGTTCCCTGACTCTGAGAATTCAGAAAACAATTGAGTTACTGGTAATTTAAAATGTCAGAGAGGGTAATCACCATGTATTCCCACTCTCAATTGCTTCAAGCAGTGTCTGATTTTGAGGGTAATCTTAAGAACTAAAATGTTTTTCTAGGATATATCATGTTGTTTCCACGTGCTCAGCTTGACTAATGCATTAGTCACAGGTTACAACATGAGAGGTTCAAGAAAAGACAGTCTTAATCCCTGGAACAACCTTGCTTCCCAACTCCCTTCCTCCACTCCCACAGATGACCCTCCCAGCCTCGGCTCTGCTGGTCCTCTTCCTGGCAGGAGATATTTATTGACTAGAGACTTGCTGCTGCTTGAAGCTTCAGCTCTGCTTCTTGGAGAGACATTCTCTGTGGATTTCTCACCTCTTTTCCTATAACTTCATGTCTATCCATAGGAAACAGAGACCAGGGGACATAAGAGGAGAAAAGCAGGTGAAGTGGATGGGCCTAAACAAAGATATTTTTAGCTCTGCTTTTTGTAACATGGGAAAGGGTGAACTGGATTAGCAAACTTGGGCAGATGAAAAAAATAGAACATTGTATTGCCATGGGTGATGGGAAAAATTGGAGGACTATGTGGCTTCTAGAACTAACCAACTCTTGATATGTCAACTGACAAACATAGAGAATAGTCTCAACTATGTGATAATAAGACATATAGAACTAAAAACTGAAAAAGAATATAGAATCTTCTAACTTACTAGTACATGTGTACTGAAAGTTCTTTTTTAAAGTTCTTTTACACTATTTTTGCTGCTTCTGTGATTCTTGTGTTTTTCCACACAAAGGGGGCTATATTTTTATTTAACATAGCAGACTAGGAAAAAAAAATGATGAGCCAGACAGGGCACTGATGTAATCCTAGCTACTATAGGGGCTGAGATCTGAGGATCACAGTTCAAAGCCAGCCCAGGCAGACAAATCTGAAAGTCTCTTTAACCAACAAAAAGTCAGAAGAAGAGGTATACACAGTGATAAAGCACTAGCCTTGAGCAAAAGAACCAAGTGAGAAAGAAAGAGGTCCTAAGTTCAAGCCCCTGTATACACACACACACACACACACACAATATAGTAGGATGAGATTCAAGGGAATCATGTGAAACATTTGCCTATTGTAAGCTACTATCCTTTGGGGGATCCCAACTGTGTTTATTCTGGTCAGATATATCTACAGAGACCTAATAAGGCTTTGGAAAAGGGGGTTGTGATCACATTCATCCATGCTTACCCTGATTCCACACATTGATCTCTGAATGAGAGGGGCCTCATAGCAGGTGCTCAGGTTCCCCTCTGCAGACCTGTAGTTCCAGACACCTACAGGGCCCTGTTTATATTTAGGATTTTCTTCTTCTGTTTTGTTTTATTTGTATTTGTTTTGAGTCAAGATCTTAACTATGTTGGCCAGAGTAGCTTCAAATGCCTAGCCTCAAGTAATCTTCCTGTCTCAGACTCCCCATACCCAGCTTGTGTTTAAATATTTATTTAAAGACTTTTTGTAGTCAAGTCCTATGTTAGGTACTGTACTGTAATATAATAAAACAGGACACACACACATACACACACACACATACACACACACACACACACACACACACACACACACACACACACAGACCATATTTGGGTGATAAAATGAGACAGAAACCACATGGTAATTTCTTTGGGGGGTGGGCAGGCAGCCCTGGGGCTTGAACTCAAGGCCTGGCACTGTGCCTGCGTGGATTTTTTTGGTTGCTTGTTTTGTTTTTTGTTTTTTTTGTTTTGTCGGTCATGGAGCTTGAACTCTGGGCTAGGGTGCTATCCCTGTGCTCTTCAGCTCAAGGCAAGCACTCTACCGCTTGAGCCACAGCACCACTTCTGGTTTTCTAGAGGTTTATTGGAGTCTCCCAGATTTTCCTGCGTAGGCTGTTTTTGAACCGTGATCCTCAGATCTCAGCCTCCTGAGTAGCTAGGATTATAGGCATGAGCCACTGGAGTCCAGCTCTGCATGTCTTTTCCTCTAGGCTAGTACTCTATCTCTTGAGCCACAGCACTACTTCCAGCTTTTTCTGCTTATGTGGTGCTGAGGAATCGAACCCAGGGCTTCATACATACTAGGCAAGCACTCTTCCACTAAGCCACGTTCCTAGCCCCCACATGGTAATTTCTACAAGGAAAATTAGCTATAAAAATTTATTACCACCAGGCACCAGTAGTTCATGCCTGTAATCTTACTCAGGAGGCTGAGATCTGAGGATCACAGTTCAAAACCAGCATGGGCAGAAAATTCCCTGTGAGACTCTTATCTCCAATTAACCATTCAAAAACTAGAAGTGGAGCTGTGGCTCAATTGGTAGAGTGCTAGCCTTGAACAAAAAGAGGCTCAGGGACAGTACCCAGGCCCTGAATACAAGCCCCACAACTGACAAAAAAATTATTACCAGCCAAGCACTGATGACTCATGCCTATAATCTTACCTACTTAGGAAGTTGAGACCTGAGGATCTCGAAGCCAACCCAGGCAGCAAAGTCTGTGAAATTCTTATCTCCAATTAATTACCAAAAAACCAGAAATAGATCTGTGGCTCAAGTGGTAAAGTGCTAGCCTTGAGCAAAAGAAGCTCAGGACAGTGCCCAGGCCCTGAATTCAAGCCCCAGGACTGAGGAAGGAGAAGAAGGAGGAGGAGGAGGAGAAAGGGGGAGGGGGAGGAAGGGGGAAGAGGAGGAAGGGGGGAGGAGGAGGAAGGGGGGAGGAGGAGGAAGGGGGGAGGAGGAGGAAGGGGGAAGGGGGGAGGATGATGAATGGGGAGGAGGGAATTGGGGAGGAGGGGGATTGAGGAGGAGAGGGGAGGGGGAAGAAGGAAGAGTGGGCAGGAGGGAGAGTGGGGAAGAGGAGGAGCAGGGAGGAAGAGGAGAAGGCAAGAAAGCAAGAAAGGAGAGGCGATTTCCAGGGGTTGTTCACCAGAATGCATCAAGAGCAGCCGCTCTCAGGAAGGTACCACATGCGTCTGGCACATTGCACTGCAGAAAAGTTAGGTACCCTGCTGGAGCCTGAGGAAGTCAGCCCACTGGAACAAGGAAGAAAAGCCCTCTACTACCCATGCCTCTCCAGGCCCCTCTACTGCCATTAGTGGCTGGCCACAAAAAAAAAAACAAAAACAAAAAACAAAAAAAACCCTGTTTCAAGGGCTCCATTCTATCACAGGACATGCAGGGTGAAACTGGAGATGAGAAGCACCAGACTGATAAGGGTCACAGTGAAGTAATCTGATGACTGACATTTGGGCCACGCAAAGGTTTCTGTGGAGCCCTGCATTTTCCTATGGGAAAGCCAAGCTCACACAGGAAGCCTGAGCTGATAACCAGGTAGCCAAGTGAGCTAGACTTTGATTGTGTGCAATATTTTTTCTGTTAGTTTTTGCTTTTGATTTGCTTTATTGCAATGTTGGTGACTGAACCCATGTTCTCACACAGACTAGGCAAGCACACTTATCCGAGTTACATCCCAGCCCCTTATGTGCAATACCTTTTATGAAAACTCACCAGCTTTCCATATTAGTTGTAACTCTTATGTACCAGGCCATAGAATATATATTGATTGGGCTGGGGTGTAGCTCAGTGGGAGTACGCTGACTTAACATGCACAAGGTTCATGCACAAGCCGGTGGGGGAGTGGTAGGGAGGGAGGGAGGAAGGGAGAGATAGAGAGTTGAGAAACATATTTCTTTTGGTCTGCCCCCAGGAAACTGGACCAGAGACAATTATGTCTTTAGGGCATATAAGGAAAATAATGAATTAAGAACACTGCAAAAATATTTATCGGTAATTAAATGTCACTTAAAGTTTCTCTCACATACTTTTTTATTCACCTGCCCCTCTCAGGTGGAGAGGGGGCTGGGAAGGTGGCTCAGTGGTAGAGTGCTTGCCTTGCATGAATGAGGCCCTGGGTTCACAATTCCTCAGCACCACATAAGCAGAAAAAGCCAGAAGTGGTGCTGTGGCTCAAGTGCTAAAGCACTAGCCTTGAGCTGAAGAGCTCAGAGACAGTGCCAAGGCCCAGAATTCAGGCCCCACGACCCACAAAAAAAAAAAAAAAAAAAGAAGTAATGGAGAACATAGACTGTGCTGGGCACTGATGGCTCATACTTCTAACTCTAGCTACTCAGGAGGCTGAGATCTGAGGATCAAAGTTCAAAGCTAGCCCAGGAAAGTTCATGAGACTCTTATCTCTAACTAACCATCAAAAAGCTGGAAATAGAGATATGATAGAGATGTGATTCAAAGTCATAGAACATTAGCCTTGAGCACAAAAGTTCAGGGACAGCACCCAGGCCCTGACCAAAAAAAAAAAAAAAATACTCCCCCTTCCTCACCCCCCAAAACTGATCCAAACAACTTGGGGCTTGGCAGTGCCAATGCAAGAGCTTGAAAAAGAAAAACAACTCAAACAACACACAGGCTTGTCTTTGTCATAACTGACCCTGCTCAAAGCCAGGCACGGGAACAGAGCAGCTTTATGAGAAAATGCCTTTCTGTCCACACAGTAATTGAATCCAGTTGTGGATCGAGGCTGTCCATTAATGGGGTTTAAGAAAGGCTCACCCCTCAGATATGTCTACTCCAGCTGAGCAATCTTTTATTTCTGTGAAATTCCAGTTAAGCAGGGTACGAAAGCCTCCCTGGACAATATAATCCTTTGAAGAGCGATTCTGGGAATCCACTAGGCGCTTTAAAACCCAGTCTCCTGGGCAGGCTCCAAGACGACCCCTCAGGATACTGAATTCGGCTTTGTACCAAAGAACATTTGGGGCAGTTTGAGGGCAGCTACATTTCAGAACACTTCAGCTTGACATCAGCATAATTCCTGTTCAAGAGGGCTCCCTTGTCTCATTAACATAGCTCACCCAGAGGTTCCCCCCCCCAAAAAAAAGAAGGGGGAGAGCTGGGCTGTGGTCTGGACAGGCTGTTGTGGAATCAGATTTGTCCCGTGACTCTCTCTGCCTGCTGACCTCGGGCTTCACCGTTAATAAAATGAAGCAGTCCCTGTTCTCATCCCTGCTACCCAGGGCAAAATAGCAGGCTGTGCACCAACCTCCTGGAATCCTGCCTGAAGCCCTCAGGGCCACAGATTCAAAGTCTTCCCAGAAGTTCTTCTATAAAGTAGGCTTTTTAAAAAAGGTTGGTCTTTTTTTTTAATTGCTTTGGTAGTCTTGCAATAATGAAATACTCCCAGATGGGATGGATGTCCAGTGGTTCAATTAAAAGCAGTAAGATGGCTTGGAGAGTCAAACAAAAAGTAAAACACCAAATAGGTTCTCGAGTATCTACTCCATGTCCAAGACTCTGGCTATGGGGAAACTCAAAGTGTGTGATAGTCCCTCAAGGGCCTTGGTGTATTTGGACCCGCTAAGGAAGAAGCCGCAGTCAGGGTGGTGGGAAATAAATATCACGTGTTGATACAAGGCCGAGCTTGGTAACATGACTATGTGCAAAAGTGTGGGCAGAGTATGGGTACACTGCAGGATGCTGGAGTGGTGTGCTGCTAGGGATCGTAGGACACGGTTCCCACCCCAGCCTGAGTGTGCAGAAGGAACAGGTCCTTCCTCCTGAGAAGAAAGTCCCTCCTAACCAGGTCTGTGATGCTGCCACCAGGGCAACCTCACCATAAGGAGCAGGGAAACCCAGGCCTACAACTCCTGAACATCTGCCCAAATGCCAGGTTCCCAAGGAAAAGACCACAGGAACTGAGGGGGGGATGAAACCCGAAGTTGAAGCCACAAGGTTAACCTTTGGGGGCCTAAGGAGGGCAGAAGGTGGACCTGCTATGGCCAATGCCAGGCAGCAAGCCCATACTGATACCTAGAAGTTTCTTGAAGACAGGAGCTGGCACATCATAAGTACACAGTACTTTTTTTCTGAGCAGGTGTAAGAAAGAAGAAATGAGTGCATTTGTTCATATACACATGACAATTTACCAGCAGCAGGTGACAGATAACTGCACCTAACAAGGTAGGGGGTTTTGGGGATCCTCTCAGAGAGGACACTGAGTAGTGGCCCAGAAGTCTGGGATGTACCTGCGAGCGGTGGGCAGGACTAGTACCCAGATGACTGCAGCAGTGGACAGTCCAGGAAGAACAAAGACCAGAGGATTCAGATAAGAATGCCTGGACCAGTGGGCACCAGAAGGAAAGATCCAGGTGTGTGCTGTGAGAGACGAGGACACCACACCTTACTGGCGGGGGAAGACAAGAGAGAAAGGCAGGCCTGTTTCAGTCACTGTCACTGACAGGCCAAGTGTCACACTGGAAAATTACAGTGGTTGGTGCATTGAATCCTTCTGAGTGAGGCCTGTGGCCTGGCTCAAGGCCCATCTGCCCTGAGATCTACCCATGGGGCTAAGCACCACAGGAGGACTGGGCAGCTCCGCCAACCCCCCAAAAAACTGTCCTTAGTGCAGAGGGGAAGGGCAGCCATGTCACCCTTCCTCACTCCAACACCCCCCCACACACCAGCCTCCTTGTGTTACACAAACAGAACCTCAGCCCTGGCTGGCTTCAGGGGTCCTGACTTGAGTCCCCCATCTCCACAGGGCAGGGTGAAAAGATGAGTCTCCAGTGTTGGAGGAACTGAGTATTGAGATCCTTGCTCAGCTCAGCCTCATGACCTCAGAGAGAAATGAGCCTTCTCTGTCACCAGATATGGCAGCTCCTATGCCTAGCAGGTGGGAAGGATCATCCATCTCTAAGATAATGTCCCCTTTGCTACATGCTGCACAGCTTGGTCACAGACCCCCTTGTCACCTGGCCTGTAGTGGATAGGGCTCCCATGTAGTGGGTAAGTGCCCTAGGAAAGCACATTGCTCCATTTCCACTGCTTGAAGGATGAGTGGTAAAGGAGAAAGACAGAAGCTCTATTCTGAAATCACAGTTGATTGCCTAAAATCCAGTGGGAACAAGACACTTAAAATAAGGACGCAAGCTGGGCATCAGTGGCTCACAACTGTAATCCTAGCAACTTAGGAGGCTGAGATCTGATAATAATGGTTCAAAGCCAGCCCAGGCAGTAAAGTCTGTGGGACTATTATCTCCAATTAACCATCAGAAAACCAGAAGTGGCATTATACCTCAAAGTGCTACAAACCTAGCTTTGAGCTAAAGAGCTCAGGGAATGTGCCCAGGCCCTGAGTTCAAGCCAGCAAAATAAATAAGTAAATAAGGATTCAAACTCACTAGACACTATATTGAAAAATAAACTATACAACTTGTAAGTAAAGAAGGGAGGGAAAAACTTAGAGCAAGGGGAAAATAAAGGGGGTGACATTGTCCAACAAGAAATGTGTTCTTTACCTGACAGGTAACTATAACCCCTGTTCACATCATCTTTATAACAACAATAATAAATAAATAAGACATATGCCAGGTGCTGATGGATCACCTCTGTAATCTTAGCTACTTAGGAAGCTGAATGCTTTGAAGCCAGCCAGGGCAGGAAAGTCTGTGATACTCCTATCTCCAATTAACTATCCAAAACACTGGAAGTAGAGCTATGGCTCAAGTGGTAGATTGCTAGTCTTGAGCAAAAGAACTCAAGGACAGTGCCCACGCCTTGAGTTCAAGCCCAGGACTGGCACCAAAAAAAAAAAAATCCACAAAATAAAAACAACAAAAAACTGAGGGGAAAAAAAGGAAAGGGTGACATTGTCAAAAAAAAAAAAAATTGTAGCCAGGCACATGTGGCTCATACTTGTAATCCTAGTTACTCATGAGGCTGAAATCTGAGGATCACCGTTCGACGCCAACCCAGGCAGAAAAGTCCCCATGAGACTCCTGTCTCCAATTAACCACTCAAAAACTACAAGTTTGCTATGGCTCAAGTGGTAGAGTGCTAGCCTTGAGCACAAAGAGGCTCAAGGACGGTGCCCAGGCTCTGAGCTCAAGCCCCACTACCGACTCTCCCCCGCAAAAAAAGTTTGTACTTATTATCTAACTTATGGAATGATAATCCCTCTACATAACACCTTAACAATGACAATAAATTGTATTTTAAAAAATTAGGCTGGGCTCCGGTAATCCTAGCTACTCAGAAGGCTGAGATCTGGGAATTGTGGTTCAAAGCCAGCCCATGAGACTTTTTATTTTATTTTATTTTATTTTTTATTTTTTTGTCAGTTGTGGGGCCTGAACTGTGGGCCTGGGCACTGTCCCTCAGCTCTTCAGCCACAACACCACTTCTGGCCTTTTCTGCTTATGTGGTGCTGAGGAATCAAACCCAGGGCCTCATGCATGCAAGGCAAGCACTCTACCACCAAGCCACCTTCCCAGCCCCCATGAGACTCTTATCTCCAATTAACCACTAGAAAACTGGAAGTGGCGCTGTGGCCCAAGAGCATTTGCCTTGAGCTGAAGAGCCCAGGGACAGCGCCCAAGCCCGGAGTTCAAGCCCCACAGCTGACAACTATTTCTCTGAGCAAGCTGCTGTCTGGATTACTGGAATCTGATATATCTAAAGTCATAGTAAATGGGCACTGGGGCAGGGCGGGTATGGAGGCCTGCGATGGGAGATAACATTCTTGATGCTTTCCAGCCTCCAACTGGGATCTAATACCTCAGGCTGCACATAAGTTCCTAGGATGCTGTAGGGGAAAAAAAATAGAACAGAACAGGACTGGCGGAATAATTTAAGTGGTAGGGTGCTTGCCCGGCATGTGGGAAGGTCTGGGTTTAATCCATGGTATTGCAAAAAAAGGAAGAGAGGAAAGAGGGAGACAATCCACAACAAACACAACTTAAGACAACAGGAAGTTATTATTAATGCGCTGTTCTGGAGGGTAGAAGTTTGGAATCAAACCCCACTGGCACATGTTCCTCCCATGAGCCCCGGCAAGAGTTCTTGTCCTTTCCAGCTTTTGTTCCATTATATTCACCCCCATCTCCTGTGCCCTCTCCTGTCCCATTTCTCTTTTTTCTTTGGGACAGTCCTGGAACTTGAATTCAGGACCTGGGTACTGTTCTTGAGTTTTGCATTCTACCACTTGAGCCATAGCTCCATTTGCAACTTTGTAGTGGCTAATTAGAGATAATGCTCTCATGGACTTTCCTGCCCGGGCTGGCTTAGAACCAAGATCCTCAGATCTCAGCCTTCTGAGTAGCTAGGATTACAGGCATGAGCCACTGGTGCCTGGCCTTCTATCTCTTATAAGTACCCTTAGCATTGGATTCAGGGCCCACCTGGATAATCTTAGATGAGTTCAAGATCTTTAATTAGTAAATTCTACAAAATCCTCTTTCTAAAGAAGGCCATCTTCCCAGTATGATGGACCTGGAATATCTTCCTGGGGCTATCACTCTACCCGCTACTGCCTGCCCCTCATCTTTATTTTTTTCCTTTCTGTTAGTTCACACCTAAGGAGCATGTGCAAGTTGCTTCTTCTACTGTAGGAAACATGGAGCTTGAACTCGGGCATCAGGCCTGCTAGACAAGCATTCTAAGTATTTGAGCCATTTCCCCAAGCCTTATTGTTTTAGTTATTTTTCAAATAAAATCTCATGCTTTTACCTGGGTGTCCATAGACCAATATCCTCCACGTCCCAAGTAGCTGGGATTATAAGAATGTGTCACCATGCTCCATCCTCCCTTAGCTTTTATTGCTTCCATGGAAGGCTCATCTAGTATAACTCAGTGTGATGGCTTCACCTAACTCCTCAGCATAGATTGTCTCACAGTTGACCAGGAAGCCTGCACTTGCCTCTGTCCTAGGCACATATTTCCAGTTGACTTCTGACCTTCTCCATGTAGGTGTCCCATGGAAACTCCAAACATGGAATGTCCAAAAGGAGAAGTAGGATTTCTCCTTTCAAACAGTCCTTCTCAACAAAATGAGAGATGCCAAAGGAAACATTACAACAAACATCAAACAGTCCTTCTGTCACATTCTCCCTAACCTGGATATGGTACCACACCAGCCCCGCGTGGGATCTTGGCACCATCTTAGCCTTCAATATCTCCTATGACACTCTACCTTCATCTGTCCAGTGGCTTCTCCCTCCTGGTGTCTTTTCAACCCTGACACTATCCTGATGCTAACTAATATCTGCTGCCCACCTCAGCCTAGGATACACACCATGGGAGACTTACCACAAGTTGCCTGTCTCTACTCTCTGTTTATTCTACTTCACAGATTAGTGAGATGCTCTGCCTAAAACAGTCTTGATCCACTTGGTAAAAAAGACTTGTAGTAAGTCAGACATGGAAATGAATATTTGTAATCCCAGCATTGGGTTTGCAAAGGAAAGGAAGATCTTGAGTTAAGGCCAGCCTGAGTTACATAGTAAGACCCTGTCTCAAAAAAATAACTACATGGCTTGGGAAATTAAAAAAAAACAAAACAAAAAAAAACTACATGGTGGTGGTGGTGGTGGTGATGGTATTTGTGTTTTGCTCTTGATAGTCTATTTTTTGTCTTTCTAGAGAAAGAGGGAGTAAAAAAGGGGAGGAAGGAAGGGTGAACAAATGCAATCATGGTACTCATTATAAACTATGTGGAAAATGAACTATACAATTTGTAGGCAGGAATGAGAGAGGAAAACTGGAGGAAAGCAAAGAAAGGGGTGACTGTCCAAAAAAAGAAACGTACTCATTACCTGACTTCTAAACTGATAAACTCATTGTACAAAACTGTAATAATAACAATAAAATTATATTTTAAAGGATATCTCCTAGCAACTCAGGAGGCTAAGATCTGAGAATTACGGTTCAAAGCCATCCTAAGGAGAAAAGTCCCCATGAGACTCTTATCTCTAACCACTCAAAAATCAAAATTGGTGCTTGGGGCTCAAAGTGGTAAAACACTAGCCTGGAACAAAAGAACTCAGAGACAGAACCCAGGCTCTCAGTTCAAGTCCCATAACCAACAAAACAACAACAAAAGTGTTCCTTTGGGCTGGGAAGGTGGCTCAGTGGTAGAGCGCTTGCCTTGCATGCCTAAGGCCCTGGGTTCGATTCCTCAGCACCACATAAGCAAAAAGGAAAAAGCCAGAAGTGGCGTTGTGGCTCAAGTGGTAGAGCGCTAGCCTTGAGCTGAAGAGCTGAGGGACAGCGCCCAGGCCCAGAGTTCAGGCCCCACGACCGGACCCAAAAAAAAAAAAAAATGTTCCCTAACTCAACCAGGTTAGGGGAAGTGTCTTACACCTATAATCCTAGCTACTCAGGAGGCTGAGAACTGAAGATTGTAGTTCAAAGCCAGTCCAGGAAGAAAAGCTGAGACTCTTACCTCTAATTAACCAACAAAAAGCTGGAAATGGAGGCATGGCTCAAGTGGTAAAGCCAAGCATGAGCATGAGGCCCTGAGGTTCAAGCTCTAGTACCAGTGCATGCAAGGACATGGACACACACACACACACACACACACACACACACACACACACACACACACACACACACACATCTTTTCCTAATGCCCACTATACATCTTTTCCTAATGCCCACTATTTTGAGAATAAACTTCAGATCTGTCCCTGAGTCTCCAGTGCCCAGACCTACCCTGCTGGGCCCAGACCTCTAACTTTGCTCCAAACAAACAGATCTAAGCAGGATTCACTCCCTCTACCTACCTGTACTTCCTTCCTACTGTCTCCATTCAATATATGGGTTTCATGATCTATTTTTTCTTTTGTCGGTCATGGGCCTGAACTCTGGGCCTGGGCACTGTCCCTCAGCTCTTCAGCTCAAGGCTAGTGCTCTACCACTTGAGCCACAGCACCACTTCTGGCTTTTTCTGTTTATGTGGTGCTGAGGAATCAAACCCAGGGCCTCATGCATGCAAGGCAAGCGTTCTACCACTGAGCCACCTTCAGTTTCATGATCTTCTAAAGAACCTTTATCCCTTCTGATAAAACGTGTGTAAGAAAGCCAGGTGTCGGTGGCTCACACCCATAATCCTAGCTACTCGGGAGGCTGAGATCTGAGGATCGTGGTTCAAAGCCAGCCCAGGGAAGAAGGTCCATGAGACTCTTATCTCCAATTAACCACCAGAAAACCAGAAGTGGCGCTGTGGCTCAGGTGGTAGAGAACTTGCCTTGAGCTGCATTGCTGAGGGACAGCGCCCAGGCCCAGAGTTCAAGCCCCAAGACCAACAAAAAAAAAGCTTAAAAGAAGAGAAACTGAGTAAAGTCTGCCAAATTCCATAAATTATAATCACTTGCCTTTTATTTCCTAACTCAAACAGAAAACACAAGCCCAGATTATTCTTATCTGACAGGGTTACAAACAGAGCTTTGTTTCTGCTCATGGACTTCATCCTGCAGAAAGAATGGAGGCACAAACAGTATAGACTGTAGGTGCTTTGTGGAGGTGCTTGTGTTTTGTTTCACTTTCCAAGTCCTCTGCCTCACCAGGAGATGGCATCAGAATGCTTTAAGGAAAGCATTCACCTCTCCCTTCTGGAACCACACCAAAGGAAGAATTCCTTGGGAAAATCTAGGCGTGGTATCATGTAATCCATCTGAAAGACCTAAGTAGGCTAGCTTTCTGAAGTTTCACACTCATTTTGGTTTCCGATTCCATTTGGTATGTCTAGTCCCTGCAGCCATGGAGATGCACCAAGACAACTCCAGGCATCCAAAATGCCCCCAGATTGCTTGGGAAGCAGCCAGAGGAGCCTGTGAACACTAAATGCACTCTGAAAGGCAGCCCCACATAAGTGTCAGCAGTGTTCTGCTCAGTTCTTAGAGAAAGCCCTCCTGGGAATACCTAGCAACAGTCGGGGTATCAGTAGGGATATCAGTCCAGGACAGTTGTAACATCTCAGCCTCCATTTCCTCATCTGTAAAAACAAGAGTTCTAAGATTACTGTGAACATTAGAGGAAGACAATAGCTCAAGACCTGGTACTGCAAAGGAAATTATAAAGAAATTACGGCTCACACGTGTACTCCTAGAGCCATACAAGAATTTGGGTCTGAGGATCTTGATTTCAAGCCAGCCTGGTCAGGAAAGTCCATGAGACTCTTATCTCCAATTATGCACCAAAAAACTGGAAGTGAAGCTGTGATCAAGTCATGAGTCAAAAAGCTAGGGGCCAGCAGACAAGCCCTGAGTTCACATCCCAATACCAGCACACATAAAAAGTGCAAGGGTGTTCATTGTGCCTTATATAAGCTAAAGGGAACAAATGCTATAGACAACGGCAGTGGACATGATATTAATTATATTTAGTGGGCTGGAAATGTGGCTCAGTGGTAGAGTGCTTGCTTAGAATGCATGAAACCCTGGGTTCAATTCCCCAGTACCACATACACAGAAAAAGCTGGAAGCGGCACTGTGGTTCAAGTGGTAGAGCTCTGGCTTTGAGCATAGAGAGGCTCAGGGACAGAGCCCAGGCCCTGAGTTCAAGGCTCAGGACCAGCAAAAAAAATACATTTAGTATCATATACTCACCCAATCTGAAAAGAAATCTACAAAAATGTTATAAACACTAGTAAAATTACAGAAAGCACACTTATTTGTGTCCTTGTATTCTAGTTTAGTATAGAAAAAACATGTATTACTTACAAAGTAAAAATCAAAATAACTGTCAAGATGTCAATTGAGGCAGAATTCAATTGCTGCTGACTTGTTTTCAAGTTCTGACAGAGGCATTGCCTGTGGCCATACTGTGGGACCAGCGGCTGAAGCTGGCAGAGCCGAGCGATGGCCTCAGGCCAGAGGATGGGTCCAGAAAGTCTCCCCATCACTAGATAGTAAAAATAACAATAACAACAACAATAATAATAGCAAGGCTTTGCTGGTTGGACAAAGCCACTCTGTCCAGTTTTCTTCCAGACAGAAAAGTCCCCTTACCTAAGCACCAGGTGTCTGGAGAGCTTACCAGGAGCAGGTAGGGAAGGTGAATTGGTCTCCTGAGCCTCTCCCTGGCCTCATTATCCCCGATCACAGCTGGGAACAAGAGCCCCAAGGTAGAAAGCATCTCACTAAATGTCATTGGGCCTATGGAGAAAAAAATGGTTTCTGAGTTGTTTATAGACATAAAATCTTGTTGTTTTTATTGAAGGTTCTTCACAAATAAGCCATAGCAAGTCTTCCTTCTCCAATCAGTAGTAGATATTTTTTACAATGACATCTTAGGCTGATGCATAATTTTCCAATCATTTAAAAATATTAAATGGCAGGCTACCTTTAAAACACCAGTTGCAGGGCTGGGAAGGTGGCTCAGTGGTAGAGTGCTTGCCTCACATGCATGAGGCCCTGGGTTTGATTCCTCAGCACCACATAAACAGAAAAGGCCAGAAGTGGTGCTGTGGCTCAAGTGGTAGAGCACTAGCCTTGAGCTGAAGAGCTGAGGGACAGTGCCCAGGCCCAGAGTTCAGGCCCATGAGCAACCAAAACAAACAAACAAACAAACACCAATTGCAGCTAGGTGCTAGTGGTTTATGCCTGTAATCCTAGATCTGAGGATCAAGGTTCAAAACCAGCCCAAGCAGGAAAGTTCATGAGACTCTTTATCTTGAATTAACCACCAAAAAAAGCCAGAAGTGGAGCTGTGGCTCAAAAGAGTGTAAAAGCTCAAGGACAGTTTAAGCCTTAAGACAGAAAAAAAAAAAAACCCTCAAACAAATAACACCAATTGTGTGTGTGTGTGCGTGCCCATCCTGAGGCTTGAACTCAGGGCCTGGGTATTGTCCTTGAACTCCTTTTTGCTTATGGCTACCACTCTACCACTTGAGCCACAGCATCACTTACAGATTTTTCTTTGATTAATTGGAGATAAGAGTCTCACAGACTTTTCTGCCCAGGCTGGCTTCCGACTGTAAACCTCAGATCTTAGCCTTCTGAGTAGCTAGAATTATATAGGCGAGAGCCACCACTACCTGGCTATGATGCTATTTCCATCTCCTCTGATTGCCTTATCTGGACCTCAATCTAGCAAAAGCTGGGACTTGGTCTGGCTGAATGGAAAGAGGTCCATTTCTGGGATACCTCCAACCTCTGTGTTCTTTCTAGAGGGAGGCAAAGATGGAAGCAAAAGGTCCCTCACTCACAGGACATCATTGTAGCCTTCTCCTTGGTGGTGGCCAGCTTGGACAGGCAGTACCAACTTGTGGAGACTGACATGCTGGCTCTCTATGGAGGTTTGTGTGAGCTCCTTAAAAGGATGTACTGGGAAGGCATTTAGTAACTCCAGTCTCAGCCCTTTTCATGTCTTCAGATTCTTTGAGCTCAAGTTTATGGGGAAATAATGGGAAGAGCTTTCACCAGATAGAATAAATCCAGCTACATGGTCTAGAGGGCACAAACGTCCTGGTTTGACAAACTGGATGGATTCAGACTACCTGTGCTACCTTCTTTCTGTCCCCCTCTTATTTTCAAGACTCTTCTCTGCTCCTAATCATGTACTAGTAGGCCCACACGTCATTGCCCACCCAAATGGTCAAGTGGGAAACCTATTCACATCCTGCTCTTTGTAGATGGTTTTCGTAGAATCCCTTCACTAAGGAGAAAGATACAGCTTCCATCTCTATTTTCCATCACCTCCAGAAGGAGATCGCCTCTCACACCCAAGGCATGACCCATGACTCAGACTGACTTCCCTCTCCCCTTCGTAAGCTTGCTGGGTTGAAAGTGGTGCTGCTGGTGATCTGCTCATAGACTTCATCACTCAGGAATCCTTGGTGCTCTGGCCCCTGGGATAGCACCTGGGATGTTGGCTTGGTGACAGAGTTGCTTCACTATCCTTCCCCCAGGGGCAACACGAAAGATCCCACTCCAGACCTTGTGATGTCTTTAACATAGTTGATATTCTGTTCCCAACGCTCATTGTTCCCTTCTGTGGAGCAGAATTTTCATCTGGTGATATTTTCCTTTTGCCTGAAGGACTTTTTTTTATAAATTCTTATCATTCAGGAATGCTGAGGATCCATTTTTCAGCTTTTGGATTTCAAAATTTTGAAAAATGGCTTTTTCTGCACTTTTTAAAAAAGGCATTACTGCTTAGTATAGAATTTAGGTTTAAAGATTACTGTTCTGTTTTCTCACTGTTTTGTTTCTGATAAGACCTGTCTTGACATACTTTCTTCTTTTGTTTTTGTTTTTGTTTTTGTTTTGGGTCCATGACCTGAACTCTGGGCCTGGGTGCTGTCCCTCAGCTCCTCGCTCAAGGCTAGAGCTCTACCACTTGAGCCACAGTGCCACTTCCGGCTTTTTTCTTTTTGCTTATGTGGTGCTGAGGAATCGAACCCAGGGCCTCATGCATATGAGGCAAGCACTCTACCACTGAGCCACCTTCCCAGCCCTGACATGCTTTTTTCTATAGAATACTTTTTTCTCCTGTGACTAATTTCAAGACTACCACTGGTTTTGAGCAACTGGATTATGATATGCCTTGGTATAATTTTATTCATGTTTCTCTTCCTTGAAGAGTCAAGTGCCAGATAGTCTTTAATATACATGTATATGTATGTTATATATTCTTGAATGTTTTTCTGGGACATAGTCGTTACTTCAAAATACTATAATGCTTTTGAGATCTGTGTGTGTGTGTGTGTGTGTGTGTGTGTGTGTGTGTGTGTCTATGTGTATGTGTGTATGTTGTATGTGTGTGCCAATACCAGTTTTTGAACTCAAGTCTCTCTGGTTGATGCCCTACCACTTGAGCCTCAACTCTGGTACTTCAGGGGTCTCTCTGTGGGCAGAGAGACAATATTCTGCACTGTACATTTTAGGTATATTTCCCCTGGGATCCCAGTCCCAGCTTTTCTACTGAGAGATACTGTTTGTTCTCCTTACTTCCTCTTTCCCTGAACAATGGCAAGAGAAGCTGTGGGTTCAAATCATGACCCTCATCATCAGCTATGAAGGTGACTGCATTGGTCTCTCTCACCCATAGAGTCTCTCCAGGCATTAAGCTATAGGTAGTCATAGGACTCCCTTCATTTGTTTGCATTCAATTCAGAAATTACTGCTCTGAGCTGCCAGTAAGTCTCATGTCTGAAAACCATTGCTAAATCATGTGAAGTCAGGTATGGTGGTGGCATCTGTAGTTTCAGCTGCTTTGGAGGGGGATTGCTTCAGCTCACAAGGTCAAAGCCAGCCTGGACAGCAAAACAATTCTCAAAAACAAAAAAGTTAGTCGGGTGCTGGTATTTCTCACCTATAATCCTAGCTACTCAGGAGGTCTTAAGATCACAGTTCAAAGCCAGACTGGGCAGGAAAGTTCATGAGACTCTTACCTCCAATAAACTACTCAGAAAAAGCTGAAAGTGGTGCTGTGGTTCAAGGGATAGAGTGCTAGCCTTAGGAAAAAGAATCTCAGAGACAGCACCCAAACCTTAAATTCAAACCCCAGGCACACACACACACACACACACACACACACACACACACACACACACACACACACACACAATGGTGTTTCATTTGTTTCAAAATGTTAGTCACTTCTTGATTCCCAGAATCATGGATGTTAGCTCTTAGTTAGGCTTTAGAAATTATCTAAGTCCTTACCTTCTGTTTACCACTGAAGAAACTGAGGCAAAACAAGGGTCCTTTCTTTGTTAGGGGAACTGGAGCAAGTCCCTAAGTTCAGATGGAAGGTATTTGGGCCAGCAAAGGAGCTTAAAGGAAATTCAGATCAGGACTCTGGTGCATCAGGGAGTAAGTCTGTTGTCTTTTGTGGCCTGAGACTGGAACTCAAAGTCAGTATCTGACACTTTCACTCATTGACTGGCACTGAGCCATACCTCCAACCCCACGAGGGTTGGTTATTTCACTCTCTCCATCTCCAGCACACCTGCTCCTCACCAACTCACACAGCCTGTTTTACATTCCTGCCATTCATTTCTTCTAGTGTATATTAATTGTACAAAGAGGTGTCCTTGTGGTATTTCACACATGCATATATTGTACTTTAATCAGATTATCCCTCCTATTACTCTCTTTCTATGCCCCGCCACACACACACCCCTTGTGATTCAACAGCTTTCAGTGAATTTCCTTATGCCATCTTTTTTTTTTTGGTACTGGGGCTTGAACTCAGGGCCTGGGCACTGTCCCTGAGCCTCTTTGTGTTCAAGGCTAGTGCTCAACCACTTGAGCCACAGAACCACTTCTGGCTTTTTTGAGTAGTGTATTGAAGATAAGAGTCTCACAGGACTTTTCTGCCTGGGTTGGCTTCAATCCTCAGATCTCAGCCTCCTGAGTAGCTAGGATTACAGACATGAGCCGCCAGCACCTGGCTCCTTATGTCATCTTCATACATAGACACAATACATTTTGGTATCATTCACCCTCCATCATTCTCACCTCCAAAAGTACCACATGTTCTGTGTGTGTGTGTGTGTGTGTGTGTGTGTGTGTGTGTGTGTAATCATATTCTCCCTATATAGATGTATGTATATTATCTATCTACACAGATAGGTATGTATATATACATACATATGTACATAGACATATACAATTCTATATTCATATATATATCTATATATATGTATATCTATATACATGTGTAAGCATATGTATTTATGTGTATATCTTTTAGGTCTAGATCTCACCAGTCAACACTTAATACTTGTATATTTTGTGATTTGTATTTTTAACATGTGATTTGTATTTTCAACTCATCACACTGTTTGCTCCACACCAGCTAGAGCTCTGTCTGAATCAGGAGCATTTCCTTATCTCTTTGTCCATGTAATCTGAGTACTTGGAACAATCTTCTCTGATGGAGTGACAATTCCCAACTTAAGCTCCAGGCCACTATAAGACTTTTTTTTGGGGGGGGGGAGACAAAATATCACAAAAGGAGGAGGAGGAAGAAGAAAGAAACAGCAAAAGCAATAAACCGATTTCTCTGGCATTTTTAAAAGCCTCTATTGGAGACAATGAGGAGATAAGTATCTATTTTTCTTTGCTCTGGATGTTTTTAAAAGAACGGTCCCCCGCCCGGCTTACTCAAACACAATACCAAGTGCGCACTTCTGAGCACGTAGAGTCAGGAGGTTGGGGCTGGCAGCCTTTGCTCTGCCTTGTTGACTGCCCTCACAATTGGGCCTTTCACTGCAGGACCACAGGATTGCTTGCAACGTGACCTGGGAGCTGGCAAACATTCCCAGACAGCACAAAGGAACGGAACTTGTCTTTGTGCTGGGAATGAGTGCACAGACGCATGGACAATGTTTGGGATTGCTCCATTGCTCCTGTGTTCAGAGCTCAGGCAGCCACTCTGTCTCCACACCCCCTTCCTACCTGGCTGCAACTCAACCAGGCTGGGCACCTGGTTAGAAGGAAGTGTGGGAATGGGGATCAGGGATCCACTTGGAGAAAAATGTAATATGCACAGTATAGAACAGCATTTACAGGACTTGCCCCTCTGTGTTGATTTCTATGAATTTGAACATTTTCAGAGTTTATCAGGCAAAGTCTGAAAGAGTAAGGACAAGAAAATCAGGTCATCAGGAGCCAGGCATGGGTGACTCAAGCCTGTAATCCTAGCTGCTCAGGAGGTTGAGATCTAGAGGATTCTGGTTTGAAGCCAGCCAGAGCAGATAAGACTCCAAGGTTCCACCTGTGGCTCAGGTGATAGAGCATCAGCCAAGCAAATATGAGGCCCTGAGTTCAAACACCTGTACCACTGGGGAAAACAAAAGAAAATAAAAAGTGAAAGGCTCCAGCTAGGGTAAGATGGAGGGAGCAGGGTACAGCTGGCTTGGCTGGTGTTCTGTCCATTAATTAGTCTTTCTTTCTTCCTGTGAGTAATCAGATTGGGGTCTTTTTGTGTATGCGAGTGTTGGTACTAGGACTTGAACTCAGGGCCTGGGCATTGTCCCTGAGCTTCTTTTGCTTAAGGCTACCTCTCTACCACTTGAGCCACAGCACCACACCCAGCTTTGAGTAGTAGATTGGAAATAAGAGTCGCATAGACTTGCCTGCCTAGTCTGGTTTCAATCCTAAATTCTCAGATCTCACTCTCCTGAGTATCAGTGGCATGAATCACTGATGCCCAGAAACTCCCAAACACTGGAGGTCCTGAAGTGTTTTCTAAAGCATCATGAATTCCTATTGTCAGCAGTTTGGGAATCAATCAAAAATGGTAGTAGCTGATACTAGCTACTCGGGATGCTGAGATCTGAGGACCATGGTTTGAAGCCACCCTGTTCAGGAAAGTCCATGAGACTCTTGAACTCCAAATAACCATCAGAAAACAGGAAGTAGAGCTGTGGCTCAAAATGGTAGAGTGATAGCTTTGAACAAAAAGAACTCAGAGACGGCACTCAAGCCCTGAGTTCAAGCCCTCAACAACAACAACAACAAAAGGGGAACTGACCACATGGAATTTATTGAACATCTACTATGTCTACTACATGGATTACTATTCTCCCTGATTATCACTCCATTATGCACCCCTACCAAGGACATATAAAACACTGCAAGAATAGATCTTGGTTGTGGAATTCTCATTGTATACTAAGCTTTTCAAAATATGTGGTATCTCATTTAGTGTTGCTAACAATCTCAAGACCATAGCAGTAGTATATTATCCATTTTCCAGAAGAGTGAACAGGCTCAGAGAAGCTATGGACTGGCCCAGGATTTCAACCCAAGTCCAAACCATAGTTCATTCAACAGCAACTGTTGATAAAAGGAGGAAAGGAACAGAAGAGGAAGAGAGGCCAGCAGGTTATATAATGAAGATGTGGGGTTCAGTCAACATCCTCTATGAATCTCCAAAGGCAGGATAGAAACATCCTGTCTACTAAATCAGAAGAAGAAATGGGAGATGCGGGGGTGGGGGGGAGGGGGGAGGGGTGGAATGGAGGGAGGGAGGGAGGGAAAGAGATTCAGAGCAGTGCTGATGGTAAAATACCAGTGAGGCGTTGGGCTGCCTGCTCTCACATTCTTCTCTGGTGGCCGTAGCAAGAGTTACATGATATTAATGTTAGTGTGGGGTGATGCTTTGACAGGCCTGTTCTGCCAGGTAACCTGCCCAATAAACAGAGATGTGCATTAATCTCTGCTCCATTGAGCAAGGGAAACGCCATTACAGTCTGCCTAGTGGAAAAGGACAAAAGGCAGATGGAAAGATGTTTAAATTTCAAGGTTATGTCAGCACAGAGGAATCAAAACAGATGCCTAACACTCTCCAAGACAGACAACAGGAGAGATAAGACACTGGAGAGAGCCGTGATGGAGGCTGCGCGGCTCAGCCTACGGCTGCTGACAAGCTTTTTTAGAGTGTCTGAAAATACCCTGCTCTAAGATCCCTATGTGTTATATTTAAGAGGTTGTTTCCATAGCCTGGAGGTGGGAAAACAAACAACTCTATTACCATGAGCTCATGCTGGAGTCTGTGGAAATTGTTTCTCCTTGTATACAATGTTTCTAATTAGGATTAATATGGGGGATGAGCCTTGTGGCTGTTGAATTGATTCTTTGTGCTAGTTGTCAAGCTGCGACTCCACGCCTGCACGGCCAGGGCTGACTAGCTTCTTGATGCTTGGCTGGGTGGGAGGACGGCCAGCGAGGCAACCTGAATCAGGACTGTGGGAAAACACCTGAGGAATCTGCGCATATGCCAAGCAGCAACTCACCACACCTATAATTAAAAAGAGGATATTTTTAGGATGTAGACATGGCTGGAGTGGTAGAGTTCAAATCCTGTACCATGGGGGGGGGGGCGGGGGAGGAAGAAAGAAAAATAACTGGGAGAGTGAGGGAAGGGATGACATTGTCCCCCTCCAAAAAAAAAATGTACTCATTACCTGATTTATGTAACTGTAACCCCTCTCTAGATGTCACCTTCCACAATAACAATAAAAAGTAAAAACTTAAAATGAAGAGATTACTTTAGCTGGCATAATGTATGCCTACAGTCCTGGATGCTCTAGACTTACTTGTTCTTCCTTTTTTTGGTCGGTCGTGGGGCTTGAACTCTGTGCTTAGGCGCTGTCCCTCAGCTCTTCAGCTCAAGGCGAGCACTCTACCGCTTGAGCCACAGCGCCACTTCCTGATTTACTTGTTCTTAACAATGATTCTTGACTTGTTCATGAAACACTGTCATGCTACTCAGGAGGCTGAGATCTGAGGAGGGCGATTCAAGCCAACCCAGGCAAGAAGGTCTATGAAACTCTTATTTTCAATTAATCACCAAAAAGACAGAAGTGGAGCTGTGGCTCAAGTGGTAGAACACAAGCCTTCTGCAAAAGAAGGTCAGGGACAGAGCCCGGGCTCTGAGTTCAAGCTCTAACACCAGCACCAAAAAAAATCATGAGACCTTAAGAGTAAAGTGATCATCTCATGTTATTTCATTGTTAACTATTTTTACAGTGCATATGCATGCATGTTAGTTAAGTTGTCCTGAGAGTCAGAACCTAGCCAGGTACCAGCGGCTCATACCTGTAATCCTGGCTAATCAGAAGGTTGAGATCTGAGGATTGTGGCTCAAAGCCAGCCCAGGCAGGAAAGTTCTTTGAGACTCTTAGTCCAATTAACCACCAAAAAGCTTGATGTAGGGTTGTGGCTCAAGTGGTAGAGTGCTAGACTTGATCACAAAAGCTCAGGGTCAGATAGAACCCAGGTTCTAAGTTCAAGCCCCAGGACAGGCCAAAAAGAGCTAGAACCTAAAGTCAAATATGTACTTTTTTTTGCTGATAACACATTATTATTATTATTACTATTAAACCTACAATATTAAATTAGTCTTATATACCAGATAATTGTACAAATTATATAAATGACAGCATTTCTGGCACTGGTGGCTCAGCCCTAAGCCTGGTAAATAAGACTAATTAATAAACATGAGAATCATAGAGCATAAGTTTCTAGAAATTAAAGTTACTAACAGTTAAAAGTTCTACTTACTACATGTAATTAGAAATAATAAGGCAAAATCAGTAAACAAAAAAAATAAGCCATAGTCTTGGTAAGGAAAGTAGTAAAATATAAGGATGTGGTGTTTTTCAGGTTTTTTGTTTGTTTTCTCAGGTGTGTGAGTGTGTGGTGGTAATGGTGGAAGTAGTAGTAGTTAGTAGTAGTAGTAGTAGTTAGTAGTAGTAATAGTAGTAGTAGTAGTTAGTAGTAGTAGTAGTAGTTAGTAGTAGTAGTAGTTAGTAGTAGTAGTTAGTAGTAGTAGTTAGTAGTAGTAGTAGTAGTTAGTAGTAGTAGTTAGTAGTAGTAGTAGTAGTTAGTAGTAGTAGTAGTAGTAGTAACAGGGCTTGAACACAGGGCCTCCCACATGCTTGGCAAGTGCTCTCACTTGAGCCCACTTCACTTGAGCCCACTCCCAAAGATGTTTCCCTTATTTCATTTGTTAAAGGAGACTGACTTTTGTCCTAATGTAAAGAGACTGTTTCACGAAGGGAAAGAGGAAAGTATAGGACAAGCTACATGCATATAAGAAAGCAGTAGCTAAAGCCAGATGCCCGTGGCTCATACCTCTAGTCCTAGCTCAGGAGACTGAGATCTGAGGATCAGAGTTCAGGGAAGGAAAGTCCATGACACTCTTACTCCCAATTAACCACCAAAAAGCCAGATGTGAAGTGTGACTCGAGTGAAAGATCACTAGCCTTGAGCACAAAAGCTCAGGGCCACACCCAAGCCCTGAGTTTAAGCTCTAGTACTAACACACACATACACACACACACACACACACAACATGTGCACTAATGTGACAAGAATTTCCACTATAAGTGTAGTGCTACAGCAGAAATCACAATAAATCTAAACTAAAGTTTCTTAGTTCCCCCAGGAGCTGTTTTAGGAAGCAAATGAATACGCAGTGAAAGTAGAGTAGGCAGATAGGCAGGTTAGGGCAGGAATGAGAAATGTCCTGGGGTATTAGACTACAGTCTAACCTCCTCTCTCCCCTCAGCCCACACTCTGGTCTGACAATTAAGTTAATGGGGGCTGGGAAAATAGCTTAGTGGTAGAGTGCTTGCCTAGCATGCATAAAACCCCTGATTCAATTCCTCAGTTCCACACCAACACAAGTGGCACAGTGGATCAAGTGGTAGAGTGAGCAAAAGAAGCTCAGGGATAGTGCCCAGGCCCTGAGTTCAAGCCCCAGGACTGTCAAATTAAAAAAAAAAAAAAGATCAGATAGCAGCATGTGCCTTTCCATATCCCAGCAGCTGCTGCACTTGTCGCCAAACTATTTGTAGAGGACCAAGAGAGGAGCGCCTTCTGTTTCATGCCATCCATTCATCCCACCTATTAGATAAAACCCCAAGTCCCACCAATTTCTACCTCAAGGGCCTACATCACTCTTCAAGATATATTTCTGCTTTTATAATGACTTTTGGGGGGCCTGTCCGGGGACTCAAACTCAGAGCCTGAGCACTGTCCCTGAGCTTCTTTTGTTCAAGGCTAGCACTCTACCACTTGAGCCACTGCGCCATTTCTGGCATTTTCTGTTTATGTGGTACTGAGGAATCAAACCCAGGGCTTCATGGATGCTAGGCAAGCACTCTACCACTAAGCCATATTCCCAGCCCCATATTTCTACTTTTCTAATAAATCATTTTTGTGTATATAGGGTACCATTATTGAACTTAAATTCAGACCAGGACCTCATGATTGGCACTCTAGTACCTGAGCCACACTTCTATTTTTGGACTTTTATTGGTTAATTGGAGATAAGACTCTCTCAGGCCGGAGCTAGTGGCTTATGCCTGTAATCATAGTCTCTCAGAAGGCTGAGATCTGAGGATCACTGTTCAAAGCCAGCCTGGGCGGGAAAGTCCGTGAGACTCTAATCTCCAATTAAGCAGCAGAAAACCAGAAGTGGCGCTGTGGCTCAAGTGGTAGAGTGCTGGCTTTGAGCTGAAGAACTGAGGTACAGTGTCCAGGCCCAGAGTTCAAGCCCCATGACCGAAAAAAAAGAAAAAAAAATCTCTCAGATTTGTATTCCTGGGATGGCTTCACTATTTTCTTACTCTTGGAGAACTTGTACTGCACCTGGGGCCATATTCTAGTATCTCAGGCTTCATTTTTAAGAATTAAGAAACCGGGGCTGGGAAGGTGGCTCAGTGGTAGGGCTTGCCTTGCATGCATGAGGTCCTGGGTTCGATTCCTCAGCACCACATAAGAAAAAAGGAAAAAGCCAGAAGTGGCGCTGTGGCTCAAGTGGTAGAGCGCTAGCCTTGAGCTGATGAGCTGAGGGGATAGCGCCCAGGCCCAGAGTTCAGGCCTCACGACTGGACCCCCCCAAAAAAAAGAAAATAAAAAATTAAGAAACCATAGTGACAAAAGTTTTTAACATTTGAATATTTTGTAATTAAACACCACCAGTAAATGTACTCTTTACCTGACTTATGTAACAGTAACCCCTCTGTATATCACCTATATAATAACAATTTTTAAAAAATTGAGTTCCTGCTTTGGCTTAGTGGCTTAGCTCTTATTGATTATTTTGCTAAGTAAAGAAAAAGTAAGAGGAAATGTTTTGGTATGGAAGGATTTTTGAACTATAAGGTTCTTTTGTCCTATGTTCCAAGATGGAATTAAGGCACATCTCAGATTGTTCAAGAAAATAATAAAGGATGAGTGTGGGTTTTAGGGGGTTTTCTTTGTTTGTTTGTGTTGGTCAGTCGTTGGGCTAGAACTCTGGGCCTGGGCACTGTCCCTCAGCTCTTCAGCTCAAGGCTAGTGCTCTACCACTTCAGCCACAGTGCCACTTCTGCCCTTTTCTGTTTATGTGATGCTGAGGAATCAAACCCAGGGCTTCATGCATGGGAGGCAAGCACTCTACCACTGAGCCACCTTCTCAGCCTCAGAGATGAGTATGTTTTAAGTGTGTACTGTTAATCATATCTCAAAGTCTTTTAATGGTTATTTTATGTAACTACATCTTGCCCTCTTTAAACTAGCCAATCATGAGCAGATTGTGAACCTTAGCTCAGCCAATTAGAGCAAAGGGGCTGGGCCTGCTGGGTTAGGGATAAAAAAGGAGCAGCCTGTCTGCTCTGTGTGCTAGCTTGCCAGGTTTTGTTTCATGGTCTACCCTTCTGCAGAAGTAAATTTTGCTAAGTTCCTTTCAAGATAGCTTCTTTATCCCTATGTGACACCCCAACATCCCAAGCCATTTCTAATACCACCCACCTGCTCTGGCATACTGTCAACCATCGCTAGTTCTCTTTTTGTCGTCTGAGGGTGGATGAAGGCTTCCCTCAGTTTCCCAGTTTTCATGCAAAATTACAGATCCTTAAGGTTCATTCATGTAAAGCATTACAGGGCGTCTCACTAAAAGGAAAGTTTTACCAAGTGAAAATTTTAGCAAAGATTCATTTTGCTGTAACAGGATAAAGTAGGGAGAAGTAGAAAAAGAAAAACATATCCTGCTCCTCACTCCAAATGGAAGTTCCTCATCTTTTATACATTCTCACCTGGCAGAATACAAGTGGTCTTGTCATCTAGTAATTACTAATCCTTATACCAAGGTTTTAGGTGGATAAAATAGGTGAGCTCTACCTCAAATATGGGTGATCTTCAGGACCTCCTTTTCACAACCTAGTCTTTTTTATTCTCTCTGCCATACACCAAGAAGAATAACCTGGTTTTTACCACTTCAAAGGATAATACAGATATAGAAAGTCCCTCCCCTATCTCCTACTCTTGTAAGTTAACACTGAAAAAGAGGCATGGTGAGAAAGGAGCTTGTCTCTTTTTTCAATTTACTTCCCAGTTTTAACTTCTGACTCTGTCCCTTTTGATTTAAAAAAATGTAATTTTCCTGTCTCCTCATCTATGTATCCTATCTTATTATTACAATGTAAATCTATATAGTCATTATGTTATATGGCTTAGGGAGTAACAAAAAAAGAATCAAGTGTTCAGTAAAGACTCAAATTTTCTTTCTGTTTATTTATTTATTTATTTTTATTTTTATTTTTATTTTTATTTTTTGCCAGTCCTGGGGCTTGAACTCAGGGCCTGGGCAATATCCCTGAGCTTCTTTTGCTCAAGGCTAGCACTCTACCACTTAAGCCACAGCGGACGCTTCCAGCTTTTTCTGTTTATGTGGTACTGAGGAATCGACCCAGGGCTTCATGCATGTTAGGCAAGCACTCTACCACAAGGCTACATTCCCAGCCCCCCTGAATATTTTTTTTATCTACAATTAATTCATTCTGTACACAGGGAACTGTGAGTACAGAAGTCTGACTGTATTTGCCTTTGAAATCATTTGTTGTTTATGGCCATACCACCCTGAACACACCCAATGTTGTCTGAAATCATTTTTTACTTTGTATTGTTTCTTAATGCTCTGTTATCTGGTTTTGGGGGAGGAAGTATAGTGAAAATAAGGTTTCTTTGTAATCTAAAAATTCTACTTTTAATATGTAAGAGTCTTTAAGCATCTCTACAAAATATTCAAGATACATATTTGGCTTCAAAATAAGATTTGCAGCTGGATACCAGTGGCTTACACCTGTAATCCTAGCTACTCAGGAAGCTGAGATCTGAGGATCCCCATTCAGAACAAAGTCAGCCCAGGCAGAAAAATCCCTGAGACTCTTATCTCCAAAAAAGCCAGAAGTGGAGGTATAATATAGCTCGGGGCGGAGGGAGAGGTGAGGGGAAGTGCCAGTCTTTTTTTAATTTAATTTTTTATTGAGATTAAGCGATTATATAAATTTCACAAATTTCACAGTATTGTGAGATAGTAATACTTAAAGTCACAAACACAGTTAAATCTTCATAAGGCAAATTGTCATTATCATGGTCTATAATGTTTGTGAATTCTATGAGCTTTGACAATACAGCTATTTCTTCCACATCGGGTGATATGTACATTTCTGACCTTTTGCTTAGTGAAAGCTGTTCCCTCTATCCCTCTCATTCCCTCCCTCCCACTGCTGCCCTTGAGAGCACCAGTCTTGAGCAAAAAAGTTAATAGCTTCAGACTCTGAATTCAAGCCTAGTACCCCCACAAAAATATATATAATAAAGTAAGATTTGAGTTTGTAATAGACCTTACATGATTTCCATCTGCCAGGCACTTAAGAACACAATGTGCCAGTGTAACAACGATCTAATGACTTCTTAACATTCCCAAGGGCTAAAGATCTTCTCCAAATATGGAAAGCAATTAGTCTTTCTACAATGCCAACTAAGAGCTGTCTCCTTCACAGACTATACTATCATCAGTTTTGTACACTTTATAAAGTACTGCCACCAGAAGAAATTCCCTGAAGGTTCTTCTGAGGGGCATGCTGTGATATTTTCTCTCTGCCAGGATAGGAACATCTAGCTACAGATAAGATTGTTAGAGCCAAGAGTTACATGATTGCTACCTCCGCATATTTTATGAGGTCAGACTCATAGCCAGCTCTGTAACAAGATCAATCTCTCCATGCTCTGTCACCACAACTGTATAATTGTGGCCATGCCCATCTAAATTGTACATTTCCCAACAGGTTTTATTCATTATTCAGTGATTTGCCACCGAACTGTACCTTCTAAGGACCTGTTTCTCAGCCAGTGCTTCTTCTCCAAGGCCCTGAGATCCTGTTTAATCAAGTGTTCTAAGTCTTTTGGTATGTTTGACAAACTTCCCTAAGTCAAATTCTAAATTGTCCTCTTTTATTTTATTTATTTTTTTGGTCTTGGGGCCTGAACTCTGGGCCTGGGCGATGTCCCTCAGCTCTTCAGCTCAAGGCTAGTGCTCTACCACTTGAGCCACAGCGCCACTTCCAGCTTTTTTCTGCTTATGTGGTGTTGAGGAATTGAACCCAGGGCTTCATGCATGAAAGGCAAGCACTCTACCACTGAGCCAACTTCTCAGCCCCCCCCCCCCTTTTTTTGTAGGGGAGAACTGGGGCTTGAACTCAAGACCCGGACACTGTATCTAAGCTTTTGGGTTTTTTTGCTCAAAGGCACTCTACCACTTGAGCCACAGCTTCACTTCTAGCTTTTGGGGGTTAATTGGAGATAAGAGTCTCCTGTACATTCCTCCAGGGGCTGGCTTTGAACTGAGATGTTCAGATCTTAGCCTCTAGAATAGCTAAGATTACAGATGTGAGTCAATGGTACCCAACCTTTTTAATTTTTTTTACCTCAAGGGGCTGGGAATGTCATTTAGTGGTAGAGTGCTTGTCTAGCATGCATGAAGCCCTGGGTTGGCTTCCTCAGTACCACATAAACCGAAAAAGCCAGAAGTGGCACTGTGGCTCAAGTGGTAGAGTGCTAACCTTGAGCAAAAAGAAGCTCAAGGACAGTGCTCAGGTACTGAGTTCAAGCCCAGGACTGGCAAAAATAAGTAAATAAATAAATAAATAAAATTTTACCTCAAATTTAAAATATTCTAGAGGCCCTTTGGAAGGTCTCACAAGATCTCACAAAAATTTGTTCTCTCCCCTTATAAAACCAAAATGTTGGGCTGGGAAGGTGGCTCAGTGGTAGAGCGCTGCCTTGCAAGCATGAGGCCCTGGGTTCGATTCCTCAGCACCACATAAGCAAAAAGAAAAAAGCTGGAAGTGGCGCTGTAGCTCAAGTGGTAGAGTGCTAGCCTTGAGCTGAAGAGCTGAGGGACAGTGCCCAGGCCCAGAGTTCAGGCCCCACTACTGGACGCCCCCCAAAATAAAATATGTTGGCCAGACTCTGGTGGCACATGTCTATAATCCTAGATACTCAGGACTCTAAGCTCTCGTGATCTTCATTTGAAGTTAGCCAGGGAGGAGAGTCCATGAGACTTTTTTCAGTTAACCACTAATAAGGAATTAGTGGAGCTATAGCTCAAGTAGCAGAGCACCAGCCTTGAATAGAAAAGGCTAAAGCATACTAAGTAGGTAGGTTTAATTAGGTAGCCAATGAAGAGAACATCACAGTATTCAGTCAGGAAAAGAAGTTTATTTACTGAACTGCTACCCGCCATGCATGGTGGAGAGCACACAGCTGAAGGGCTGATCCACCTCTGGGCCAGGACTTACCTAGGCCAGGGACAGGAAGAGGTGTGGCCAGATGGGGAAAAGGTATAGCCACATTGGATCTGTATGTTACCTCAGGGCCTGGATCTCTCCTATGGTCAGATGGGAGGCATGACCAGGGGTGGTCCAGGATGTGACCTAGCAAGAAGGGGAGGTGACTGCTTCCAGGTGTGCCAGGTAATGCGGGTATTGGGTGGGAAAGTTAGCCAAGAGTCAGGGAGGTATCTTCACTGGGCAGATCGTACACATAACACCCAGACCCTAAGGTGCATGTCTCAGTACTCTCACCAAAACAACAACAACAACAAAGGTCATTACTATGTGGGGTGGGATGGGAGAGTGGGAGGAGTGGGTTCAACATTTAGCACAAGGACCAGGCGCCGGTGGCTCAGGCCTGTAATCCTGGCCACTCAGGAGGCTGAGATCTGAGGATCGCAGTTCAAAGCCAGCCTGGGCAGCAAAGTCAGTGAGACTCTTATCTCCAGTAAACCACCAGAAAGCCGGAAGTGGCTGTAAGGTCCACCCAGGGAAGGCGGAGCGGACTCCTCCAACCTCTTGGTTGTCTCCACCTGCGTCACCTAGGTAACCCGCACACTTGGAGGCAGCCACCTTCCCCCTCTGGTGTGGCCACACCTTCTCCTGCCCATGGATTTGGTAAGTCGTGGCCAGGCTGTGGCTGGACCTTTTTCTATTCCTGCTGCGTGGGCTTCCAACTTGACCACAGTAGGGGCTGCAAATAAACCTTTCCTTGTCTGAATACCACATGCTGCTCTTTTTACTCGGCTGCCAATTTAATTTACCTAACTGTGATGCTGTGGCTCAAGTGATAGAGCACAAGCCTTGAGCTGAAGAGCTCAGAGACAGCACCAGGCCCAGAGTCAGAGACAGCACCAGGCCCAGAGTTCAAGCCCCATGACCAACAAAAAAAAAAAAAACAAAAAAAAAAAAACAAAAAAACAAAAAACCCACCACCAACAACAACAACATGTAGCACAAACTGTTTCTCAACCAGTCCTGTCATTCTCAGACTACAAGGGTAACTGAAGGTGGGAATAGAGAGAGAGTCAGGAGGCAAAAGCAGAGCCAAAGAGGGCCAATGAGGCCAGTAACAGGTGACGTCCTTTAAATCCCCATTGTCATCATTTCATTTCTATGAAGATCTACCTAAAAGCCAAAGGTCACTTTCCTTAGCCACTACTTTTTGCTGCCAGACTCTTGGAATTAAAACTCTTGACAGGATAATTGTTTCCTGTGCCTTATTGGTGTGTGGCTGTGAGTAAGGATGTGTGACATGGATTAGATGTCACTAGTTTTTAGATAGATACTCCTTGATCGACTAACATGTCCACATGCAGCGTGAAGCAGGCCTCTAACCCTAAACTCTAGAAGAAAAGAGGCAGATATAAAATGATTGCAAGGCCCAAGTGAAGAATCAGTACTTTTCAGCAAGAGCAGTTCCTAAGTTCTGCTACAGAAGCTCTGGCTCAGAAGCATACTCCGAGCTTTTTGTATGATCTGGGTCATCATTGCTAGCGTAGTCTCCTTTGCAAAGGTCTGAAAGTGTGTATGCAGCCATCTGCTGGCACCAAATGGTCTTTCTCTGGTTAGAATGACAAAAATTCAACACAAAGCACAAGGGGGACACTCTAACCTAGGAATGACATGTTAGGAATGACATAAAGGTGACAGCGTAGTATTAAATTTTGGTCACATTCTTACCTAGGAGGCAGCTTGACCAAAGTTGGGGGATTTGTATGTGTGTGTCAGAGAGAGGGCGCAGAATATGTCATTACTGGGACTTGAACTCAGAGCTTCATGTTCTTCTTTGGCTTTTCTCGCTCAGAGCTAACACTATACCACTTGAGCCACTTCTGGAATTCTGCTGGCTAATTAGAAACAAAAACCTCAAGAAATTTTTCTCTTCAGACTGGCTTTGAACTCCAGTCTTCAAATCTCAGCCTGCTGAGTAGCTACGAGTACAGGCATGAGCCACTAGTGCCTGACGGGGGACTTGTTCATTGATGGTTATGGGACACTATTGATTTGAACTGAGTTCCTGTGTCCCCCAAGGCAGAAGACCAAAATGAAATCACTGGGTCGAGTTTGCTATTATCTAATCAAATAAATATCTGACCTTCCAAGAAACTGGGAGAAAACATCATTAATAGAATAAACTATAAGGCTTTTCTTCTGCTTTAAAGCTTGTAAGAAAACCTTTGAACTGATAAATCTGCTTTTTGGTCTTGTTTTTGCTTTATTCAGCCTTTTCTTGTCTAAAAATATTTATATCCTTCCTTACAGATTGGGCTTTGTGAATCTCTACTCATTCTAAGTGCTACCTGATTTAGAAATCATTTTTTGACCAATTAAACTTTGTTCCATTTATTTTGTCTAAATCTAAAGAAATCTTAATTGAACCTTAGTTTGAAGACTCCCAGCCTGGGAGCTTTATGTGTGTGGACAGGGGTAGACAGTGAGAGACAGGGAGGAGAAATGAGTATGTTGTTTTCAGTATCTCAGACAGTGCATGGAAATAATACAGTTATTGAACGTAAGAGTGCTTAGCTAAGCACAATGTCTTGGTTTGTTTGGGTTTTTTTTTTTTAGTTTGAACTGGAAGTATTTCAATTCAATATGAAATTCTGATTATCTTATGCTGATCAGAAGTTTCTGTTGGTAATTATAAATAGCCCTGGTTAACAAAAGTGGGAAGGTAGGCCAATTATTACCTAATAAAGCAGCTCATTTTATGCATGGGTGTGGGCCCTAGAAAACCAAGTAACAAAAGGATCCTTGGCAATAAAATACAAGGAAACCTCTGATTTGACTCAAGATTTCCCTGGTACAATGGAGAGAACGTGAACCCACTCAGGTTGACCACATGGTGAGATAATAATAGAACTAAAACTTCTGTCTGCGGGCAGCTCAGCTCATAATCTAAGCCTACAAATTGGCACACAGAGAATACAGCCACTGACTGTCAAGCAAGTCCTGTGATTTAAACAATGCAAAATACATAACTGAATGGCAATATTCAGATCTGTGCTACCCATAATGGCAGTCCCTACCAACATGTGGCTTAGGGGTATTTGAATTATGACGAATGTGATGAGGTTTTTACTAGGTTTTACTAGCTTGAGCCCAAACTCTTGGGCACAAACAATCCTTCTGCCTCAGCTTAAAGCTGTTAGGTAGGAGTTAAGATGGATCAGTCATGAGAACCAAAGCCAGATGAGGCACGCATAAGCACAGTCACAGGATTTGAAATTGGAGAAGAGGCCACGTATTTCTAACTCAGTCCTGGGCTCCAGTAACATCCTGACTATGAGACAAGTCCATGGGCCTTTTAAGCTTGGAGTTAGGATATCTTGTGTTGGTATCCATAGTCCAGTCTCATTGAGTGCTCTCTCCCAAGTTGACCCGTAAGAGGGGGACATGACATCTAGATGGCCTTTTTCTCCTTGGTTTTTTCCTGGGCCAAGCCAAAACCCAGCTTTAGTTAATACTTCTTTCTCATCCTGGAACCCTTTTCTCCTTAGCTGTTCCATAGTACTGGAATTTGGGATTTCTCATGGCAAATTTTTAAAGTCGTTACTGGCAAGCTGGGCACCAGTAGTTTTTACCTAGTGCCAGTGGCTCATGCCTAACTATTCAGGAGGCTGAGATCTGAGGATCAAGGTTCAAAGCTAGCCTGGGGCAGGAAAGTCCAATTAACTACAAAAAAAAAAAAGATGCTACTGGAGCTGTGGCTCAAGTGGTTTTAAAAAAAAAAGCTCAGAAACAGTGCCCAGGCCTTGAGTGCAAGCCTCAAGACTGTCTCACACACACACACACACACACACACACACACACACACACACACACACACACACACACACACACACACACACACCCCACACGTGACTTTTGACCACAGAGATTTGTCACAGAGAATGTGCTGATAGACATTGAAATGTGTTGTCCCATTCAAACCCAGTAAAAGGGATTTATTAGGGAGTCTAAGGAACTGGGAATTCTAGAGACATTGTGACTGGCAGTTGGGATCTTCCATCTGTTCCTTGGCTCCTAGCTATATTATCTAGGGTCAGGATGCTGTGCAACATGAAACAGGCGGAGGATAAAAAGCAGGAAGCTAGCAAGTCTACCTGGAGTTGGGAGGCAGGCAGTTTGGGTCAGGGCTGATGGAGTCAAAGTAGTTGGAGCTTAGAGTTGTATAATCCAATGGGGTGGGGTTCCTAGGTGGTGTGAAATAGAGACCTTTTCCTTACAGTCCATCCCTCCCACCCCCCTGCAAAGGTTTGAGGAAGTACAGTGAGAAGTCCTGTGCCTGCACTTTTGAGAAGTGGGTAGCATCAGTTCATTTCAACCTCTATGGCTTTCCAGGTTGAATGCCAATGGAAGGTCATATAGTAAAGTGCATTCTGACTTTGATGAAGGGAAGGCATTCTATAAAGAGAATGTGGAGTCATTATCCAAAGTATTAGTCTAGGGTGTGGGCCATCTAAAGTTTTGTGATTCTACCTTCAATAATGGGAATGGAAGGCTGGGAAGGTGGCTCAGTGGTAGAGCGTTTGCCTTGCATGCATGAGGCCCTGGGTTCGATTCCTCAGTACCACATGAGCAGAAAAAGCCATAAGTGGTACTGTGGCTCAAGTGGTAGAGCACTAGCCTTGAGCTGAAGAGCTGAGGGACAGTGCCCAGGCCGAGTTTAGGGCCCCATGACTGAACCAAAAAAAAAAAAAATGGTAATGGATGTACTGGGATGGGATATGGCTTAGTGGCAGAGTGCTTGCTTAGCATGCAGGGTTCAATTCCGCAGTACCCCATAAACAGGAGAAAAAAAAGCCAGAAGTGGCACTGTGGCTCAAGTGGTAGAGTGTTAACCTTGAGCAAAAGAAGCTCAGGGACAGTGCCCAGGCCTTGACTTCAAGCCCTAGGACTGGCCAAAAAAGAAAAGAGAAAGAAAAAAAAGAAGAAAAATGGGAATGGAATCTGGTAACGCATGACATTCCTCATTCCTGCTCCAGTCTAACTAGCAGCTTATACGAAATACTAATGTTCTACAGCTCTGAGTATTCTGAGGAAGACAGAAAGCTTGGAAAGAATAGGGGCCAGGTGATCAACAGAGGATAAGAAAAATAATGGATTTTTTTGTCAGTCATGGGGCTTGAACTCAGGGCCTGGGTGCTGTTCCGCAGCTCTTTAGCTCAAGGCTAGCACTCTACCACTTGAGCCATAATGCCACTTCTTGTTTTGTGGTGATTTATTGGAGACAAGAGTCTCACAGACTTTCCTGTCTGGGCTGGCTTTGAACTGGGATCCTCAGATCTCAGCCTCCTGAGTAGCTAGGATTATAGATGTGAGCCATTTGCACCCGGCTAAATAAGAAAAATAATATATAAATTGAATACTCTCTGGTAACCTCTTAGCCTTTGTAAATTTCCAGTGTTTCTGATGCTTGGGGTCAAAGGGGAAAAGTGATCACCATTCAATTCCAGACCGGAATCACGCATAAGCCATTTCCACTGAACTATATCCCACACCCAAAAAGCTCTTTCAACTGCTTTTATGGTGATTTTTCCTTTTAGTTTCACAGATGTGAGACTTAGGTATGAGTCGCCAGTACAGCCCAATGACTCTGCATGGGCCCAGCAGTTACATTCAGCAAAGACATAAAAGCCCCTATAATAAATGTACTCAAATAGTCTAAAAAAATAACTATGATGACAATGATTCAATATATAGAGAATCTCAGAAGAGAAGTAGAAACTAATAAAACAAACAATGGGACATTCAGTTCTAAGATCATGGAAAGGACGTAAACAGTTTTTCCCAGAAAGGCAATTAAAGTCAAAACAAAGCTATTCAAATGGGCCAGGCCCTGGTGGCATAAGCCTGTCATCCTAGCTACTCAAGTGGCTGAGATCTGGGGATCTTAGTTTGGAGCCAGACTGGACAGAAAAATCCAAGAAACTCTCATCTCCAACTAACCAGCAAAACACAAGAAGTGGAGATATGGTTCATGTGGTAGAGCACCAGCCTTGTGCAAAAAAGCTAAGCCAGAGCCTGAAACCCTCAGTTCAAGCTCCAGTACTGGCACAAAAAAACAAAAAACAACAAAACAATTGTCAAGGGAAGAATTGACCCCCACCCTATTATCCCAAGTGCACATGGACTTAAGGCAAAACTGCAGGTATGCACGGATGTGCTTAACACAGCAGGGCAATCTGACCTAAGTCTAGCTGTAAACATTCCACTGTGAGCCTAGCCTGTAGGGAACTCTTGAGGCTGAGCTGTGGGACCAGGATAGGGTTATAAGATTGGAATGCCATCACCTCACTACTCAGAAGGCTGAGATCTGGACCCTGAAAGTCAACATCAAAGCAAAACAGATGTATAAATGTGTTTAAGTTTGAGCTGTTTGGACACTAAAATTTGAGACCTTGGAAATAAGACCACTCTTCTCTGTTCCCTAATAATAAGGGAGTCAATTACCACCATATATACAAACTATTACCTCATGTTAATGGTTATAACCACAAGGTACATTGATACCCTATTTTCTGTCCATACCTATAGTCACCTCCACTGTACTGAGCTAAATAAATAAGCTTGCTAAGGATTCAGAAGCCAGTGAGCGCTGGACCCTCTGGTGCCCCTTTTCTAGCCGCTCAGTTCTTCAGCTCCAGTATCCAGTCGTGCTGTTCCAGGTTGCAGGCAGCAACACTAACCGAAAGTCCCCATCTCCCCCAGCCCTTATAGCCTTTTCAATAACCTCTGTCTCCTTGCTCAGACCCCATAAAAGCCCAACTCCAACCCCACCTCCTTGCACAACCTGTGGGAAGATTGATTGCCCCTTGCTGCTGTGCCTCAATAAACAGTCCTCACCTGTTGAGATTGAGTCTAGGCTGTTCCTTTCTCCTCCAGTTTCCTAACATCAAGCATATGTAGCTCTTAAAAGTGAGGAATCCAGCCCGATGCTGGTGGCTCATGCCTGTAATCCTAGCTACTCAGAAGGCTGAGATCTGAGGATCCTAGTTCAAAGCCAGCCCGGGCAAGAAAGTCCAATTAACCACCAGAAAACCAGAAGTGATGCTGTGGCTCAAGTGGTAGAGCACTAGCCTTGAGCTGAAGAGCTCAAGGGACAGTGCCCAGTCCTAGAGTTCAAGACCCACAATCCATGAAAAAATAATAAAGTGAGGAATCCTTTTGTTCACACGCAGGTAAGTGTGAGAACTCAACAGCTAAGGGAACAAATGGATACACTGGAGCAGGCTGTCCTGCCCTTAGGTTTGACTTGCTGTCTCCTTTAGACTATACCACACCCTGGAGAACCAAGGCAGACTACCATTAAACTGGCATTTGAACTTTCAGAGCCTGCTAAGCTGGAAGACCAAGTCCTAGACTGTCCAGTGATAATACTATCTCATGTAGGCCTTAGTTTTGGTACATATCACTAGAACTAAAAATGTATGGAGACTTCGGGGTTGACTAATAATTGGTGGGTTTTGCTGGCCTATGGTGAGTAAAGGCCAGTGATGTCGGGCGTGTTAAATTATATAAGACTATGCCTCAAAAGGAAGAATTGTCTTGCATACCTTGTAACTTGCCCGTTTGGGGGAGCTCCTGTCAAACTAAGCTGCCTACACAAACTACTAGAACTTTCTTATCCTGGCTGGCTTCAAACATGATGCTCAGCTCTCAGCCTCTTGAGTGGCTGAAAGTTCAGGCATGAGCCATCAGCACCTATATTTTTTTCTTTCATTTTGGAGGGTAATCAGGCCCTCACTATGTAGCCTAAGTGAACCTCAATCATCCTGCTTCAGCCTCCTACACTTTGTGACTTACAAAGTAAATTATTAGGTGAAAAAGCTGCTTACAATTATCTACACCTAGAATTAAACTTTATTGAAACAAAAAGTACTTTGGGCATTGGTTTATAATTTTTCAGCAGTGTTGGGATTTGAACTCAGAACCTTATCTTTGCTAGGTCAGTATTCTACCACTTGAATCATGCCCTCCCTCAATGCATAGTTTTATTAAACACTGAACCTATAGGAACTAGATTGCCACATAAAAGAAAGCCATATTTTGGCTCTTTTGGTTTTTAACTTAACCAAACATTGTACATAGTTTTAGAAAGTTAAAATTGCATAACTAATAGCAAACCTGGCTTATGCCACTAGAGTTGCTCATACAGCAGCTCACATCATTCTGCACTTTCTCACTTAACTGTTAATGGCCTATAAAACAATTATGGCAAGGACCAACTTAATGAAGTATGTATACTTTATTGTAAATCACTCTCATTTGGTGCTCCTGTGTGGTACAGCTTGGATATCAATCTGGTGTATTTGAAATAACCTGTGTAGGTTGGGTATATCACCTTTATTTTTGTTTTTGTTTTGTGTGTGTGTGCTGGTACTGGGGCTTGAACTTAGGGTCCAAGCACTGCCCTTAGCTTTTTTACTCAAGGCTGGCCTCTATCACTTGAGCTACAAAGCTCCACTTGCAGCCATTTGGGGGGGGGGGGGCAATGTTAATTAGAGATAAGAATCTCTCAGACTTTCCTATCTTGGCTGGCTTTGAACCACAATTTCCAGATCTTAACCTTCCAAGTAGCTAAAATTACACTAGTACTTGCTTCATCCATCTTTTTATTTTCTGGCCCTAGGGCTTGAAGTCTGGGCCAAGGTGTTACCCCTGAGCTTCTTTTCCTCAAAGTTAATGCTCTACCACTTGAGCCACAGGGATACTTCAGGCTTTTTTCAGGAGTTTATTGGAGAGAAGAGTCTCACAGACTTTCCTGGATGGGCTGGCTTTGAACTGGGATCCTCATATCTCAGCCTCCTGAGTAGCTAGGATTACAGGCATAAGCCACCAGCGCCGGCTTTACATTTATCATTTTTATGACAGGTATAAGAGGTGTGGGACAGTATTCCTACCACAGACACCTCCTCTTCATATTTTCATTCAATTAGGGGTTAAGGGCTTTGATAAAATATAAACTAGTAAGGGGGAAATGTAGAGTATACATGATTAAGTGCCAGACTACATGGCCAGACTGGTCATCTTGGATTAATTCTTCACAAATGTTAGAGGCTGAGTAATTTGGTAGGCTTTGGTAGGACTTGGAATAGGGCCCAAAGCTTGGAGGAAGAGGATGAGAACCTTTTCTAGAGCCTTGCAGACAGGAAGGACTGGATAAAACTTGGTTGATTGCCAAGGATCTCAGACATTGTGCAGCACACACAGATTCACAGAGAGGCGCAGGGCTGCGGTGCCCGGGTCTGCTTAGAGAGAGGCACTGAGGGACTCGGGAGTCAGTTATGTATTTCATTGTTACAAAGCTCTGATGATTGTTTACCATCATAGCTTGATGCCCCAGCTAAGGCATAAATATTTAATTTTCTAATTTAGAGACACTAAAAATGGTAATATTAGAGTCATTCATTTCAACATAGAGATTGCAGATCTGGCAATAATGGTAAGAGACAAGTTTGTAATCAGCCACTGCTTGCTAACAATACACATTTCTAAACACAAAGCTTTGTGCATTCGATGCCCATGCCAATAGCATTAAATAAGACTCTGGTAAAGGCCCAGTGTGGCATGATTTCAGTGCTAATACCAGTGGAAGAGAGCTTTTTCTCATCTTCCAGAAAATAAACCCAAAGACAAGGCAGTTCCAGGGCTGGTTATCATGCTGATTTGATGTTATTTTTAGAGTTCCAGCTCTGTCTTCCTATTGCTCCTCAGCATGGGGCCTCTGAGACTGCCCCCCAACTATCCACGTACTGGTCCTCATCTGGCTGACACAGGGTCTCACTCATGTACAGATGCCAGAGGTAACAAAGGAAATGTGGGTGTCTTTGTTTTCAAGTTCAAAATAAATCCTTCTACCATCCCTCCCCACCTGCCTGCACCCTCCCCCGCCCCCGAATATTTTGCCTTAGATTGTGTTAGCTAGAATTGCATTACATGCCCAAGCTTAAGCCAGAAATTTGGCAAAGGCAACATAGCAATGTTTTGGGTTCTTCCCAGCAACATTTATGCTAAGCTGAAGAGAGACAGACTCCAGGAAGAACCTGGATACTCTGGGCAGAGTGAACAAATTAGGCTTCTGAGAGTAGAGAGGAAGTGAGGGATGATGATGACAAAAGAGTCTGCCATTGTATGAGATTGCTAAATTGTTTCCACTATTCATTCCTTGGAAGTTCAGGAAAAGGAATTACTCAAAGAAGTTTAGAAAGAGTCTACTTTATCAGCTTCCTGGAAACTCACAATATCGTGAGCATATTAAAGGCTCTGAGAAGGCAGGATGCTGGTGGCTCACTCCTATAATCCTAGGTAGTCAAGGAGGCTAAGATCTGAGGATCATGGTTTAAAGCCAGCTGGGATAGAAAAGTCCACGAGAGTGATCTTCAGTTAACCATCTAAATGGAGCTCTGACTCAAGTGGTGTTTGGCCAAGATTTTTTTTTTCCCTCTCGGTTGTGGGGCTTGAACTCAGGGCCTGCGAGATATCCCTGAGCTTTTCCATCAAGGCTAGTACACTACCACTTCTTTTTTTTGTTTGTTTGTTTGTTTGTTTGTTTGTTTTTGCTTTGGTTTTGCCAGCCCTGGGGCTAAAATTTAGGGTCTGGGCACCGTCCCTGAGCCTCTCTGTGCTCAAGGCTAGCACTTGAGCCACAGAGCCACTTCTGGCTTTTTCTTTCTCAGTACCACTACTGAGGAATCGAACCCAGGGCTTCATGCATGCTAGGCAAGCACTCTACCACTAAGCCACATTCCCAGCCCTGCTCTGGTACTTTGAGCCACAGCACCACATCCAGTTTTCTAGTGGTTAATTGGAGAAGAGTCTCACGATCTTTTCTGCCCATGCTGGCTTTGATTCATGATTCTCAGATCTCAGCCTTCTTAGTAGCTAGGATTATAGGTGTGAGCCACTGACACCTGGCTTCTTCCCCATAATTTTTTTTTTTTTTATTGTTTCTGGTCGTGGGGCCTGAACTCTGGGCCTGGGCACTGTCCCTCAGCTCTTCAGCTCAAGGCTAGTGCTCTACCACTTGAGCCACAGCGCCACTTCCAGCTTTTTTCTTTTTGCTTATGTGGTGCTGAGGAATCGAACCCAGGGCCTCAGGCTTGCAAGGCAAGCGCTCTACCACTGAGCCACCTTCCCAGCCCCTTCCCCATAATTTTTGTTGTTCAAAAAATATGAACTGGGGCCGGGAAAGTAGCTCAGTGGTAGAGCGCTTGCTTTGTATACATGAGGCCCTGGGTTCAATTCCTCAGCACCACATAAGCAGAAAAAGCCAGAAGTGGTGCTGTGGCTCAAGTGGTAGAGCGCTAGCCTTGAGCTGAAGAGCTGAGGGACAGCGCCCAGGCCCAAAGTTCAGGCCCCACAATCGGCAAAATAAAATTAAAAAAAATAAAATTTATGAACCTTGCTGGGAGCCGGTAGTTCACACCTGTAATCCTAACATCTCAGGAGGCTGAGATTTGAGGATCGAGGTTCAAAGCCAGGAAAGGCAGGAAAGTCTGTGAGACTCTTATCTCCAAATAGCCACCAGAAAACCAGAAGTGGCACAGTAGCTCAAGTGGTAGAACGCTGGTCTTGAGCTGAAGAGCTTAGGGACAGCCCAGGCCCAGAGTTCAAGACCCACAAATGACAAAAAAAAAAAAATTAAAAAATATGAACCTTGAGCTAGCTTATAAACTACCTGCACATATGTGCATAATTTATTATGCGTGCATAGGTATGATTCTAATTGAATATTCCTTATCAGTTAAAATGAAACCTTTCTTCAAATCTTGCCTTTATGTTTGTTTCTTTTTTTTTTTTTTTTTTGGGTCCGGTTGTGGGGCTTGAACTCTGGGCCTGGGCACTGTCCCTCAGCTCTTCAGCTCAAGGCTAGCACTCTACCACTTGCGCCACAGCGCCACTTCCGGCTTTTTTCTTATGTGGTGCTGAGGAATCGAACCCAGGGCCTTGAGCATGCAAGGCAAGTGCTCTACCACTGAGCCACCTTCCCAGCCCCTTTATGTTTGTTTCATAGGCTCAGTAAATTGCATAATAATTGTAGTCTTGATGTCCCACAATTAAACATGTCAAGGTCATAACATTCCAAGTCTGTCAAAGAAGGGAACAGTTCTACTTTTGCCTGTTTTATTTTATAATTATTCATAGGTACAGTGTATCACATTAAACTAAAATTATACATTTTATTATAGAAAGGCTGATCTAAAACCTGTTTCTTTGTTAAAAATTAAATTAATAAACAAAATGCTATATCTTCTTTTTTAAAAAAATATGAACTTGGGGCTGGAACTGTGGCTCCATGGCAGAGTGCTTGTCTAGCATGCATGAATCCCTGGGTTCGATTCCTCAATACCACATGCACAGAAAAAGCTGGAAATGGTACTGTGGCTCAAATCGTAGAGTGCTAGCCATGAGCCAAAGAAGCTCAGGACAGTGCCCAGGCCCTGAGTTGGAGACCCGGAATTGGCAAAAACAAAAAAACAAAAAAAACCCACAATTCTGTTTGTAGAAATATATACATTTTTTGGAAGTGGTGCTGAGGCTCAAGCAGTAGAGCACTTGCCTTGAGCTGAAGAGCTGAGAGATAGTGCCCAGGCCCAGAGTTCAAGCCCCATGACCAATAAATAAATAAATAAATGTATACTTTTTTTATATGCACAGTCATATATACAGCTACTACTATGTATTATACTAGTTGTTGGTTTTGCTTTTGCTTCTGGTGGTCCTCAGACTTGAACTCTAGGCCTAGGTGCTATCCCTGAGCTCCTTTTGCTCAAGGCTAGTGCTCTACCACTTGAGCCACAGCACAACTTCCAGCTTTTTCTATGACTTAATTGGAGACAAGAGTCTTAGGGACTGCCCAGTGGCTTCAAACCACAATCCTCAGATATCAGCCTCCTCAGTAGCTAGGATTACAGGCATGAGCCACCAGTGCCCGGCTTACAGTTCATTTCATATCTACATTGTTTTGGTTGCTGTTGCTGTTGGATCTAGCCAACCTTTTCTTTTCTTTTTTTTTTTTGTCGATCATGGGTAGTACTCTACACTTGAGCCACAGTGCCACTTCCAGCTTTTTCTGCTTATGCGGTGCTGAGGAATTGAACCCAGGGCCTCATGCATGTGAGGCAAGCAACCTACCACTGAGCTACCTTCCCAGCCCTGTTCTAGCCAACTTTTAATTTGATTTTATATTTAGATACCAAAATAAAATCTGAGGGGAGAAGATTGTGGTTGTGTGTGTGTATGTGTGTGTTTTGGGTTTTTTCCAGTCCTGGGACTTGAACCGTAGCGTCTAACTTCTTTTGCTAGCACTCTACCACTTGAGCCCTAGTGCCACTTCTGGCTTTTTCTGTTTATGTGGTACTAAAGAACTGAATCCAAGGCTCCATGCCTGCTAGGCAAGCACTCTACTACTAAGCCACATTCCCAGTCCAGCAAAGATGTTGAATGTGGATAAATATGGTCAAATGTGGAAAGAGGAGCGAGGTGGAAAAGCATGATGGGAGTGAGGTTGATTGGGACACATTGTGTAAGTGAATGGAAAGGTCACAATGAAATGCCACTTGTACAACTGTGTGAATTAAAAAAAACCCTCCTCTTGGGGCGGGAGAAACCCTCATTCTGGCAACCTTTCTAGTGACAGCAAAACGAATCCACCCAACAGCTAGTTTCACTGTTGAGGTAATTATGCAGAACCATATAAGCCAATGCAAGGAATTTCACACAGCTCAGTAGGCTTGCAAGTTGGTTGAGATGAAGGCAAAGATCGATCACCTTTCCTGGTAAGAAGCTGGAAGATGGCCTAAATTCTTGAAAACCAGTACAGCTGCCACTATTTATGTGGTTCCTGGCAAGCCCATGAGTGGCAAGTGCTTCTCAGACTGCCCCTTCTCTAGACTGCTTTTCTGTCACAATTATCAGACTGTTGCTATGGGTGTGTCAGCCAATCGATGGACAAGATGGCTGTGGGAGCTGGACAGTTCATCAGATCTGCATAGAAAACATAGAAGGATAAATTCTTCTTATCCCTAACACCTACTAGGATTTTTTGGTTTTATTTATTTATTTTTTGTTGTTCAACCTAGGGCTCAAACTCAGAGGCTAGGTGTTATCTCTGAGCCTTTTTTTTTTCTTTTTTTGCTCAAGATTGGCACTCTACTACTTGAGCCATTGCTCCATTTTTGGCTTTTTTTTGGTAGCTTATCAGAAATAAGAGACTCATGAACATAGTTGCCTGGGCTTATTTTTCTCACTGTAATCCTCAGATCTCAGCCTCCTGGGTAGCTAAGATTAAGGTGGGCGCCTCCGGTGCCCAGGACCCATCAGCTTTAATCAGAGGTAGAATAAGGTTTCAGAGACAGAACAAGCTCTCAGAGCTAGGAGCCAGCATCTTACACCTGCAATCCCAGCTACTGAGAAGGCTGAGATCTAAGGATCACAGTTTAAAACCAGCCCAGGCAGAAAAGTTTGTGAAACTCTTATCTCCAGTTTACTAGCAAAAAACTGTAACTTGAGGTATCGTTCAATAGTACAGTACCAGCCTTGAGTGAAAAATGAGTAAGAGCCCGATTTAAGTACAAGTACCCATGTGCACACGCATGCACGCACACACACACACACACATACACACACACACACCCTTCAAAACTGTTCATCTCAGTTGGCTATTTAAGTTTGATAGTAAAAGACTGATTAATGATAATGTATAGCAAAACATTTGGAAAGGAAAAGTGAATGGTTGCAGGAGGGGAATAAATTCTATAGATTGAGGAAAATGACTGACAAAATTTGAGTTGTCCCCAAATTATCCTGTTGTGTATTTGGTATATATTCACATGTACATTTAATGAGTAGAACCTTTTTGTGGTAGGACAAGTAAGGCCCCCAAACATAACAATATTTTTACCTTAATCCCAGAACCTATGGATATGTTAGGTTCAATGGCAAAGGAAGATTCAGATGGCAGCCTTGAGCCAAAAAGCTAAAGACAGCACCCAGGCTATGAGTCCAAGCCCTGGCACCAGCATAAAAAAAATAATAAAATAACTAAAAATGTTACAGAAGTAATTAAATAAACTAATAAAATAAAATGCTGCCAAACTCATTTATTTCCCCATGGTAGTTCCATGCTAGTTCCATGGACTAGAGACTAACTTGTTTGCTGAAAGAAGATGGGATAAAAAAAAAAAGTCTATGTGGATTCTAGATGCATTGTTTTTGTTCTTTAGTCTGCAAACAAGTTAATTCTGTTGGCTGATTGAGTTACAGATGTGTGGCCTTTCTATTATCTGGTTTTTCCACAGGGACAAGAAAAACCAAAGAAACTGTATTATCCAAAGCCACAAGGTACATAAGCCACCTCAAACTCCACATAATGGACAATGGTTTTCAACAATGATCTTGCTTAGGTCAGTAGCCGGCCATAAATTTTCAACTTAGGAAGTTTTACCATCTATCCAATCTTAATCTCCTATACTTAATTGATAAAACTGAAGATTTATCATTTATACAAAGCCCTGTGGATATTCAAAATAACAAAACCAGAAATATGGTCCTGGTCTTAACAGGGACAATGTTAGTCCAAAGAGCTCCCTTCCCATAGCTTGGTATGCTCCTTTCCCTCTCCATAGCTTAGCATTCTTCCTTCTTAGGCAAAAGCTAAGCCCATGTAGTAAAGGCAGTAAATAATCAACCAGTAAATAATCAGCTGCCAATACCCTTCTCTGGGGCAGCTACCACCATATAAGGACGTCAAACAAGAGCCTCTTAGAGTGACTTTTAGATCTGGGCAGCTGCAGGGCCCCTTATCTACTATTTGGACAGTAGCCATAAATCCTTTTCCACCACAATGAAGGCCCTGGCCCTCATATCCACACCAGGGTCTCTACCTCCTAGCCCCTTCTATCCCTTCCTAGACCTCCTAGGTTATATAGATCACTTCAGATAATAGCCAGCACTTCTCATTTCTCCCTTGTGAGAATGGGTCTTGCCAGCCCCTTTCCCGGCCATAAACCTTTCTTTGTTCTCTGTACCTGGATGTTTGCATTGTTTTCTGGTAAAGTCAATAATCTAACAGACATGATTTAGTATAAATAAACCATTCTTTGTTCTCTGTACCTGGATGTCTGCATTGTTTTCTGGCAACAGACATGATTTAGTATGTGGAGATACAGGGCTAAAAGTTAGATAAGTTAGGAGATAGTAGGAAATGCCTGTAATCTTAGCTACTCAGGAGGCTGAGAGCTGAGGATTGCAGTTCAAAGCCAGCCCAGACAGGAATGTACATGAGACTTCTATCTTCAATTTAGCACCAAAAGCCATAGTAGAGAAGTGGTTCAAACGGTAGAGTTCTAGCTTTAAGCAAAAAAAGCTCAGGGCTAGCACTCTACCACTTGAATCACTGAACTCAAGCATCAGGACTGGCACAAAAAGTGAAAAAAAAAAACAACAACAACAGGAAAGTAAAGACTATCTTTCTGCAACAGGTGCTTAAAGGCTGCTTTTGCTTATAAGCAAGGACTACTTTCTTGGACCCACAAATTTAAAAAAACAAAACAAAACAGAAGAAAAGCTTGTCACTCCAGCTTCCACTTCCTATCTATCTTGGTTCTAAGCTTTTCACTTTGCAGTCACCATGGAATCCAGGAAAGATAGGACTGATAACATCTTTATGACAAAGGACAAAAACTACCCCTAAGGAAAAGTAGTCTTGTAAGACAGGCCACCTCCCAAATGAAGACCATTACCTATAATGATGAGGCTACAGCCTGGAGTAAGAGTAATCATCTATGGAAACCAGACGCTAGCTTCAAGTGATGACAGGGATAGCCAGTTCTCTGGATCCTAGAAGAACTGAGATGTAATCAACCAGGCCACAGCTGTACCTGGGACTGTTTATCTATCATACCTTTTGCCTCCCGTAAGCCTTAGTTCTTTTTAAACCTTAGTTCTAGTTAAACTAGTTCTATTTTAACTTACTTTTATATCTTGAGGAAGGCTGAAGTGCTTATTTTTCCTCTTGGCATAGTTGCCCATACTAAGCAATAGGTATTTCTCTGCCCTTCACCATTATTTTCTCTTTATTTGGCGTATAGGGAAGGGATCAGACCCAACATAGAGAATCCCAGAAGTCTGGACCTAGACTAACCTGCAACTCTTATCTCCAAAGAAGGAAGGAAGTCAACCATCAAGTAAGAATGACTAGTTTTGCTAGATTTAAAATAGACTGGGTTGGTATGGACACCCAGAAATGCATTTTCTCACAGTTCTAGAGGCAGGAACTCCAAGGTAAAGGTCTGGCATGTTGGGTTTCTGATGAAGGTTCTCCTCCCATCTTGCACGTGTCTGTTTTTTTGTCCTCAGAGAGAGAAAGAAAAGGGAGTAAGCTTCCTGGTACTTATAGACCCACTTCTACTGGATGAAGGCCCTGTTCTTATAACTTCATTTACTCTTAATTACTTCTGTAAAGGCCCTGCCTCTAAATATAGTCACATGGTCAGTGAATCTGAGAGAAACATGTTCAGTCTGTAGTAGTATCTCTATGTGAAAAAAAAAATAGCAACACTTTGGGGGAAAGTTCCAGCAGCAGAAGAAAAGTACTCAATAGAAGCACTTTGATGTTTTCAGTCAACATTTTAATGTCTTTTCTCTATGTTTTATTCTCTAGATAAAATGCACAAATTTCCCATAAGGTTTGTATTACTTGGACAAGCCAGTTTTCCCCAGCCTATTACATAAAATGAAACTATACAAGGTTTTAAAATGTCTGCTTCTAGGCAGCCACAAGAAAAATGGCTTCTTGAGAAGATTGACAAACATACTACTGGTGTTTTTTATTCAAACATAATTTGAATTGTTTGTCCCTTTGAAGTGATGCTTTATTATAACTTTGCAGCCAAAAGTATAAAAAATAAGTGCATAAACAAGTGATGTTGGGCTGGGAAGGTGGCTCAGTGGTAGAATGCTTGCCTAGCATGCATGAAGCCCTGGGTTTGATTCCTCAGTACCACAACACAGAAAAAGCCCGGAGTGGCACTGTGGCTCAAGTGTTGAGTGCTAGCCTTGAGCAAAAGAAGCTCAGGGACAGGGCCTACACGCTGAGTTCAAGCCCCAGGAATGGTTGAGATCTGAGAATCACATTTGGAATCCAGCCTAGGAGGAAAGTTAGAGACTTTCTTTCTTTCTTTCTTTTTTTATTGGTTGGTCATTGGGCTTGAACTCTGGGCCTGGGCACTGTCCCTAAACTCTTCAGCTCAAGGCTAGCGCTCTACCACTTGAGCTAGAGCACCACTTCTGGTTTTCTGGTGGTTAATTGGAGTCTCACAGACTTTCCTGCCCGGGCTGGCTTTGAACGATGGTCCTCAGATCTCAGCCTTCTGCGCAGCTAGGATTATAGGCAAGAGCTACTGGCACCCGGCTCCATGAGACTCTTATCTCCAACTAATTACCAAAATGATGTAAATGGAACTGTATGGCTCAGGTGATAGAGTGCCAGCCTTGAGAAAAAAAAAGCCAAGGGACAGTGTCCAAGCTCTGAGTTCAAGCCCCAGTATCAGCACAAGAATGGAGGAAGAAGGGAGGGAGAGAGAAAGGGAGGGAGGGAAGGGAGAGATAGCTTTTTCTAGCGTTTTCATTATTCATTAAAGTATGTTCATCCCGGCTAAGTACTAGTGGCTCACGCCTGTAATACTAGATACTCAGGAGGCTGAGGTCTGAAGATTGTGATTCAAAGCCAGCCTGGGCAGGAAAGACCGTGACTCTTATCTCCAATAAACCACTGAGAAAACCGCAAATAGTACTGTGGCTCAAGTGGTAGAGTGCTAGCCTTGAACTGAAGAGCTCAGGGACAAGCGCCGAGGCCCAGAGTTCAAGTCCCACAACCAACAAAAATAAAAGTATTTTCATCCCTGTCCATATACAAAATACAGCACACTATGTGATCCTGGAACTCTATGCAAGTGTACAAAATTGATGCTAATGATTTGCCATATTCAGCATCTGCTCTGCACTGCATCATGTCAGCTGCTGAAAGTACAGAAAAAAAAAAAAAAAGAACAAAAAAAAACAACCCAGATCCAGTCTTCCAAAGAACTGAGTCTACTACGGGCATACATACTTCCCAGTTGTTTCATGGTAATGGTAAGGGGTTTGTCCACTCATCCACTTTCTCTTACTCAGATGGCTGTTAGAAGGGTAAATGAGGCCAAAGAACAGTTTTCCAAGAGAAGATCTCGCCTACAAATAGCACAGGACTGAATACACAATCCATGCCAAAAGCGAAGCAGACAAGTTGGACATGTGCAGTATCTATTTTAAATACAAGTATAAGTTTTATATTTCTGTTACACACTTCAATTCACTCCATTATGTCTTTGGCTACTGGAGTAAAAGCTCTGTAGAGGTACCACTGAGGCTTTATCAGGTAGAGGGCACAGATGTAGGTCCAACAGCATGCTCTTATGAAAAGAGAATCTCTGAACCCAACCCATCCTCAAAATGTTTGTTCTTTTTATAACATCATTCTAATTTTCATTCATCTAAAAGAGATGCTTCCCTTGGAGGTACTTAGAAAATTGTAATTTTACTTCTGAGTTATTTGCAAGTCTGGCTTGCTTCTTTGGTTTTGTGGCATCATATTATCTGGAACAAAATAACATACTAAAATTCACAGGGAGATTATCTCTGCAAGATCAATGTAACAATAGACACTTCTATGCATGCAGATAAAAATTTAACAATAAAGCTTACTACAAATGGTTGTCTACACTTAACAAAAATCCATACATAAGCAAAGTCAATTAGATTTTATTTCAACAAAGAATATAAAATAAATGCAATGTAATTTATCTTAGCTTTAACAGTCATTTCAAGAAGGATGTTAGGACAACTCAAAAGCAAAAACACTCTGAAGTGACAGCACGACCTGCAGCCCCCCAGAGCGGGACCTGCTGGGGTGCAGGCAGCTCCACGCACACAAATTGCAGCGGAGTGTGGAAAGCTACAGTCATATCTCTAATCATACAAAGAGGGCTGCGTGCAGAAAATGACTGAAAAATAGACAAGAACAGGTACACTTCACAAAGAGGCATTATCAGAAATACAAACTAGGCAGTTTAGAAAGGATAGTCTACGTAACATATATAAAAGTACTTTCCATTGTTGTTAAAAAGGACTATCTCAGTCCAGATTTTGTGTAATACTTTTAGTGTCTACACAGACAAATTTAAAAAAAATTAAATAGTATTAATTTACTAAATATTTAGGAGATAACAGTGCATTAAGTATTTTTTTCATATAATACATACATATCACTTCCCTTGCAGTGATAGAAGAGTAAGTATGGCCTTAAGTACAACACATTTTTTAAAAATCCTAAAACAATGATCTTTGCTCTGATACTTGTGACTATTCTTGAAGATATAGGGACCTAAACCACTATGTTTTGTATAAAATATGACTTGTACGTGACCCCTTCAAGCCTCTGTTCATCTAGTGGCCTTTTTACTGTCTCTATTTATTTCCTAGGAAGACATTACTATGGAGTTTAAGACTTGCAATTTTCATAGAATTATCCCTTCATTGTATAATTTCTGCTACATAAATGTACTTAAAAGCAAATCAAGCTGCAAGTCTTATATCCAAAACTTTTTCTTTCCGTCTACCTTCAGTGGAGAAAACAGCATCATTTTAGAGGCAATTGCTTCAATAGGAATGAGGCAGTGCACACATACATAAATGTCATTCCTTCCCATTCTTGAGAGTAAATTATTTTTGTAAGAGCAAAAAAGTAGTGCAGAAGGCCAAAATTCCACATACTAAAGTTTCAAAACCACAGAGATATAAAAATATACATGGCCTTGGTTTTTGCATCTCACTGCCTGATCTACTTTATTACCAGGATTGCTTCAGCCGCATAGTATCAGCCTTGCTACCAAGCTACCTTAGGCTAGTCTGTCCTGAAATTTAGATCCTTTTTCCCAAACACCCACCTCACCAGAAAGCTAATTCTTAAACTGATCTGTTATGTGAGATTCATTCCTACAATACCTCCTTGTTTTGGGTATTCCGGCAGGCTATGGGAGGTCTTCATACACGCCCAATAGACGTAACAGTAATAAGCTTTCAAACCAGAAATGCAGTGATTTGGGGATCACAAGGACAAATTTTACCATCTGAAAGCTTCACAGGTCTCCTTAAGAGGTCCCATGGTCTAGGGCCCTTGTGTGTGAGAAAGGCTTTGCTCCCTTTATAGACAAAGGAAATTACAAACCAAAATTACATCAAAGGGTGATGGGCACAACTGGGCATCACCAACCCTGAGGCAAGAAGAGGAGAAAGGGGCCAGAACCAGTGCAGTGATAAGAAACCCAGTCGTACACGTAATGGGGATTTCTGGCTATGTCCTAGAAAACACTGTATACCGGAAGCAACTGACAAAAATCCCCTTAAGTCTATGTCAGTTCTACCAGTGAAATATGTATGTACAAGAAAAGCAGGGTAGTCCTGTGAGTGTATAAGCACTATTAAGAACAGTATTTCAAAGTTGCTTATAAATTATTAAGGGGCATGGTATTTTGGGTTATGTCCACATTTGTGGATGTCTTTTTAAAAATTAAATCTAAGCTCCTTTGAGGGCAGGAACAGAGTTTCTGTTTTCATTATAATTTACTACAACTACTTAGTAGAGCAAGTTCTGCCTATGAGGATCACTCAGTTATTGAAGGCTCCTGTGAACATTTCAAATATATATGAATGCCTTTGTGATATTTAATCACTGGCTTTCTCCTAAGGTGGACAGAGAGAAGCCCTTCCATAACACTGTCTATATAAAAGTTGAAAGAGTAATTATCCAAGTATATTTAGAAGTTAAAAAAACCTTCATATTATACAATGGTTTCGCTTATAAGTCTATCACATGGCATAGATATCTCAGGACAGCTTACTGTCACTCAATCGATCACAAGCTCTTAAGGACAGCAAGTTTGCATTGCTCCATATGTTTCTCACCCACTGGAGAACTTGGCATGTGTTAAGTGTGCAGTAAGCAGACGATGAACAGCAGCTCTGGAAAGAGCTTTATATAGGTAGCTACATTATGCAGGAGGCTGTCAACTTCTTGTTTAAAAAAAATGGAAGGGATGAAATACTATGTAGACAAACAATCACAAATTCCTTCCAATGGAGCATGTCAACTGTTTCATCTCAGTCTTGATGAGTGTCACTGTACAGCCTTTATTACTATTTATAAGCATTATTCTGCTGAGATCAGTAAGGTCCTGGCTGGCTACAGTATCACATCAATAGTGCAAAATGTATACTGGCTTCTAAAAATCTTAATTTTACTTGTACATGGACCCAGAGTATCATAACCAGGTAGATAAGTTCACAAAGAATAGCTTAAAAATGCATATAGTTTGCATATACAACAATCAGTTATTTCTTCTAGCTCAAGAAAACATTTAAACAAGGCTGGTGCTGCTAGTAGCATTCAGAAGAACACAATTTTTTTTGCCCCTTATACTAAAATGGGAGCTCTATACATCTTGACATTTCTTTTTGAGTCTGGGGATTCAGGGGCTCTTTAAAATGGCTAAGAAAGAACTCAGTCTGTAATTCATAGATTACACAAATGCAAATATTCACCCTATCTTGTATAGTCTTACACCATAGTTTTCAGGCACAAGTATTAAGTTTTCTCCTAGGGGCAAAAGAAAGCATTCAGTGCAATGAAAAGATTCTTGGTAGAATTAAGATTCAGTAACAACAGCAAAATTATATATACATCATACATACTTTAAACATGAATAAAACCTAAATTTTCAACATGCTTTAAAAATAGTCACTCTTCCTATATCTATTGCCAATACAAATAGAAAACACTGTTCCTTTATTTTAAAAGCAGACGAATTTGCAGGCTTCTACTTGAGTACCCATGATTATGTAAGAAAGTTACTCATGCAGATCCACATGTGAAGAAACAGCTCCTTAAGAGAGCCTTTTCAAGGAGAAGTAACACATCCTTGATCAACATTACTCCTTAAATTTATTAGTGCAGTTAATATTCTCTTCAGCTTTCTGGTGTGGATCACCATAGGACTGTATTCCATCAAAGCTCTTGAAACCCTTTTTAAGGTAGACTTAGCTACATGAAGGTTAAAACTCTATTTTTAATTACTGAATACTACTCAGAAAACAATGATTCTAAGGAACTAAGTTCCATATGAATAATTATATAAAAATCACCACATACTTCAGTTATTTATAGCATAAAGCATAGTAACTGCAAAGATCTAGACTGTTTTTTTTGTTTTTTTTTTTTGGTGTAGGTTCTCTCTGTCCCACCAGTTGTCTTTTTACTAGAACTTCCCTGAAACTAGATAAATAAAAACATAATAGCAAAGTACTTTGGGACAGTAAGTTTCAGTTTAAGACTTCCATGAGCAATATTTGTAGTCTGAGAAAATTGTAGTGCTTTAAAAGGTCCATTTTTACCTGTGTTGCTATATCAGTTCACAAAGTATAAAACTATACACACCACTGGATCCTGTTTCTAAAACATTAAAATCCTTATTAAAAGAGCTTTGAAAAAGTAAATCATAATGATTGCTACAGCATGAGAAAGGTGCACCTGGAAATCCTTCAAAAAATGCCGAGGGTTACAGAAGTGCTGGGATTAGACACTTTATCAGAGAAGTCACACGGAACTCATGCGGGGTAAGGGGTAGGGGAAACTTCACAAGAATCTTCTTTAAGTCAATAAAGAAGAGATAGGAGTTCTGCAAAACACTCAGTGTAGAAAGTTTTTCTCCTGAGTGTGTGAGTTCTGAATGTCATCATAGTTTGCATTTGGGGGTTCTTTGCAATGAAAACCTCCTATTGCTGAAGTCTGTGCTCTGGCCTGGGCCAGGTGGAGGTGGCTGATCAGTACCGGTGGGCCTGGTGTGATGGGTGGTACTGTGCACTCTGTTGAGATGAAGAGGAGTAGCCTAGTGTACTCTGGGACTGAGAGGATCCCTGAACGCTGCTTTGGTAATTCAGGCGAGAACTGGAGTGCTAGAAGGAAACAGGAAAAGGGTATTATTGACAGAAGAGTAAGGCACAAGTTGTCAATCAAAGTAGGATGGAGATATAAACCATTTAGTCATGGGACCAGGTCTCAGCAGCAGCTAACAGTTAACTTAGCTTGTTAATACATATTGCAGATCTGAAATTAACAGCCTAGCCCTACAATAGCTACATATTCTGGCATGCATGAAGTTTGGCTTAATTTCTTTGGGAGATAAGCTATATTGGCAAAGACATGCAGTGTAGAAATTTATGCTATAAACTTATAAATCAGTCAGCATGAAGACCTACTGTTCTTCACAATGACTACTTTTGGGGTGCAGTCTAACTCCTTGCATAACAAATTTCTACACATGCATGTAAGATCCGCCCCTGGATGGTGAGCAGACTCCACCCTCCTTGCAGCAAAGTCTCCACCCAGTACCTGCATTACCTAGGCAACTGGCACACCTGGAAGAGGTCACATCTGAATTTGATGTGGCCACATCTTTCTCCACCCATACACTAGAAAATGCCTAGCCCAGGCCCAGAAGCTCTCTTTCCCAGCTCTCTCTTTTTCCCAGCTCTCTTTCCCAGCTATCTTTCTGTGCTCTTTCCCAGGCTTTTCCCAGCCGCATGGAGTGCCAACATGGCCTGGTGCCAGCCAGAATGATGAATAAACCTACCCCTTACCTGAATACCACATGCGTGGTGCTGTTCTTACTCAGCTACCTCTTTTTAAAAAACCTAACAATATACACAGAAATCTTGTCTCCATAACCTGCCTTCAGCAATAGTCCTATCAAATCAGAAATGCTTCATCCTTGATGTTTCCTTTTAGCAATTTTCCATCCACTGATCTGCTCCTTGGCTAAAAATCTGTGTCATTCTTAGATTTGGGGAAGAATACAATCCGTCTCCTCTATTGCAACACCCTGTTACTGTGTTCTCTGTGCTTGTCATATCTATTGCCCCCTGAAATAAAGTCTGCTTTGCCTTAACGTGTGTGTCTCCTCTCTTCCTCCCTCTCCCCCTCCCCCTCTTCCCCTCCCCCCCAACTCTCTCTCTTTCTCGCTCTCTGGCTTGAACTTAGGGTTTGGAGAACCGTCCCTAAACATTTTTTCTCAAAACTAACACTCTACCAATTGAGTCAGATCTATACTTTCAGCTTTTCTTGGCAGCTAACTGGAGATAAGAGTCTCACGGGCTTTCCTGTGCTGGATGGCTTTGTACTACAATCTTCAGGTCTCAGCCACCTAAGTAGCCAGAATTACAGGCATGAGCCACTGGTAACCAACTTTTTATTTCTTTTTAACACAGGGTAACATAATCTGAGATAAAAAGATGAGATAGTAAGTAAACATTAGAGATAAAGTTAAAGCTTAAGGGAAAGCTCAATTTCTAACAAACTTCCAATTATGTTCAGGAATACTAGTCTAATTACAGCCAGAAGGAAGTATTATATTCTCTTCTTAAAGAGAAGTTTTTAGGGAAACAGTTATATGAAAACATTGCATTCTGAGACACTCAAAGAGGCAACTATTTGTTATGTCTTCCTCATTAATGTGTCTCTTTGTTCCAGTTTCTTATCAGTGAGTTTATGGCTCCCTCATCAGAGCTTTTGTTTCCTATTCTTTTTGTCCTAAATGTTCCCATTCTGTGAATTCCAAGAGACTGGTCCTAAACCTTTTACTGAAAAAGAAATCTTTCACTTAAGTTTTCCCTTCTTCCTTGTTCTTTCCTTGGTTTATTACCACCTTGAAAAACAAACTGTTTTTGCAAGACTTTCTAAAATTATCACATGGTTTTTTTTGTTTGTTTTTTTTTGTTTTGGTGCTGGTCCTGAGACTTGAACTCAGGGCCTGAGTTTCCCAACCCCCCCACCCCCATACCCTGCAAGGCTACCACCACTTGAGCCATGGCTCCATTTCTGACTGGGGAAGGGAGGGACTATGTGCTTAATTCAAGGTAAGAGTCTAATGGACTTTGCTGCTGGGGCTTGCTTCAAACACAATCCTCAACTCTCAGCCTCCTGAGTAGCTAGGATTACAGTCACAAGCCACTGGTGCCTGGCCACAATGATTTTTTTTTTCCAGTCATAGGGCTTAAACTCAGGGCTGGGTGCTGTCCCTTAGCTCTTCTGTTCAAGGCTAATGTTCTACCACTTTGAGCTATAGTGTTACTTCCAGTTTTTGAGTGGTTAATTGGAGGAAAGAATCTCATGGGGACTTTTCTGACCATGCTGGCTTCAAACCTCAGTCCTTAGATCTCTGCCTGCTCAGCAGTTAGGATATAGGAGTCTCACTCTTCATCTTCTCTTCTGCGTACATGTGGCTATTTACCGATAATTTCTGCCTTATAAGAGCAAATCTTTCTGAGGAATTCACTAATTTATTTTCTAAGTAAGCTGCCACTATCTTCCCTTTTCAATTGCCTATTTAGGTATCATTTTCTGACCCAAAGCTATAACTAGCAATATAGGATGAATAGGGAAATTCTTTAAGAAGGGAGCAGCCTACCTTTCTACTTTTTCTCTTAAGATGTTACAATAAACAAGTTAGGATATAAATAATTTAAATTACAGTAAATATGACCCCCAAAAGCCCTTCTTTTTCATGTAATGTCTTAGAAATAGAATTGCCCAGTTTGTACAACAAACAACAAATGTTAAGATTTAAGAACCATTTAAGTCCATTTCCCACTTAATGAAACATATCCACATTAGAAAGGAGAAAATTCGGGGCTGGGAAGGTGGCTCCATGGTAGAGCGCTTGCCTTGCATGCATGAGGCCCTGGGTTCGATTCCTCAGCACCACATAAGCAAAAAAAAAAAAAAAAAAAAAACCGGAAGTGGTGTTGTGGCTCAAGTGGTAGGGCACTAGCCTTGAGCTGAAGAGCTGAGGGACAGCACCCAGGCCTAGAATTCAGGCCCTATGACGGGACTCCCCCCCCCCCCCCCCCCCGCCAAAAAAGGAGAAAAGTCAGGGAGTACCTGATAATCAGATGGCATAACAGGTCCGCCTGAGTTTGTGCCTGAAGGCCCAAGACGTGGCTTCTTGTTTGGGGGCACCTGATTCAGGCTGGAGTCCTGGCTGTGCTGTAGCCCTGCTCCAGCACCAACACCAGCTGTGGTTGCCCCTGTTGTTCCATTGGTTTGGGTGCTGTTCTGCTGTGGTGGAGGTGCCTGTGGAGGGGCTGCTGCCTGCTGTGGAGGAGCTGTGGGCTGCTGATGCTGGTTCTGCTGTTGTTGCTGATTCTTTTATGAAAGGAAAAGAAAAAGTAAGTTTGATATAAAACTAAATTAATGAAAATTTCCTTCATTATTTTATATGCACATGTGACTTCTGATCCACCTGTGATACAAGCTGTATGACTCATTAAGTGACTGGCATGACTGGAGAAAGGGCAGCTGCCAGACTACAGCATCCCCAAGGGTCAATATGCTGAATCCTGAACAGAATGCACTCCCAAAAGTTTATTTCAGTATCCTCAAAATTAGTCATAGCCATAAGCACATAGGGAATTGTGTTGTACTCATTAAAATGGTTATAAGAAGTCATTTCAAATCATGAGTTAGGAAAAACAGAGCAGTATAATGAGGGAGGTCATATAAGCAGTTAAGATAAAAGAACAGGGTGAGATGGAACAGGTATGGTGACACAAGCTTATGATCTCAGCACTGTGGAAGTGAAGGCAGGAGGGTACAGTTTTCATGGCCAACCCAGGCTGTATCGTGAGCTTCAGGTCAGTGTGGACCACAGAGCAAGACCCCCAAAATGGTCAAAACAAAAAACAACCAACAAAATAAAAAACAAGTCAGGCATGGTAGTTGTGTCTATAATTGGGAGGGCAGCCGCCCAATTTTCAGCCTGCACAGAAAACTTCACACCATCCCCTCTCAATCAATAGCTGGGAATAGTGCATGCCTGTAATCTCACTATATAGAAGACTGAAGTTGGGAAGATGACAGTTCCAGGTTAAAAAGTTCCTGAGATTTCATTTCAAGGGAAGAAGCTAGACATTGTGGCAAGCCCCTATTATCCAAGATACTGTGGGAAGCATACAACTAGATTCTACTTCAGGCATGAGTCTTGGCAAAAAGTGAGACCCTATCTCAAAATAACCATGCAAAAAAGGTCTGGAGGTATGGTCCCATAGTAGAGTGCTGCTTGCAAAAGTACCTGCATAGGTGGACCCATTGCAACAATGAGATGTATAAGTCGTTATGTCAAAAAAAAAAACTTTACAACTTTGGCTGGGGGAGGTGTGAAGGAAGGGGAGGCAGGATGTGGGAAGGGATAGGAAGGGGAAACAAAGGAGGAAGCAACAATGCTTGATAAGAAATGTACTCATTATCTTGCCCACGTAATTGTAACTCCTCTTTACAGTATATTTTCATAATAAAATTTTTTTAAAAAAGCATCTGCAAAACATGATGGTAATGATGTTAACAAATAAAACAAAGAAGAATTAGGAATCAGGGAGTGAAATGATCTATTAAACAGACCAGAAAGCTTAATTATCTGTAAATTTTTTTTCAAATACATTTACATTCCCAAACTTTCATGGAAAAGAAATATATAAATAAAAGGGGATAGATATATAGCAATTATCAAATTATCTTTCTGCCTCCCTTACCCTCTGAAAGTCAAAGTGTTATAAAGTTTATACCTTGTCGCCTTTTTCTTCAGGTTCATCTTCATTAAGGAATTCTCTTTTGGGGTATGGAATCTGGCATCCAGCAAACACACTAAAAAGCATTAAAAAAAAAAAACATGTCATGACCTTAAAATCTATACTATCATTACCTTTCTTATTAAAAATTCTACTCTTTAAAAAAAAAATTTCCAGGGCTGGGAAGGTGGCTCAGTGGTAGAGCGCTTGCCTTGCATGCCTGAGACCCTGGGTTCGATTCCTTAGCACCACATAAGCAAAAAGAAAAAAGCCAGAAGTGGCGCTGTGGCTCAAGGGGTAGAGCGCTAGCCTTGAGCTGAAGAGCTGAGGGATAGCGCCCAGGCAAAAAAAAAATTTCCAGTCCTGGGGCTTGAACTCAGGGCCTGGGTACTGTTACTGAGCTTCTTTTGCTCAAGGCTAGCACTCTACCACTTGAGCCACAGTGCCAATTGCAGCTCTTTCAGTTTATGTGGCACTGAGGAATCGAACCCAGGGCTTCATGCTAGGCAAACACTCTACCACTAAGCCACATTCCCAGCCCCATTAATATAATTTTTAAAAAATATAACTTTATTGTTATCAATTAGGTGTTATACAGAAGTTATCATTTCATAAATCAGGTAATGGAATACAATTCTTTTTAGACAATGTCATTCCTTCATTTGCTTTCCCCCAGTTTCTTCCTCCTGTCACTGCCTACAAATTGCATAGTCACTTTTTATTTCTGATCTTACATCCTAGGCTTCACCTGTGGCTGGATGCCTTCCAAAACAATGTAAGCAATAAAAATTCATCACACTTTAAATTTTATGCTGTCATTTTCAAGTTCAAGGTGTAACTGCTGCTAGCTAACATATATGACAGAAGTTTCTTTATACTAATTTCACAGTATCCAAATAAACATGAATTTGTTTCAACAAGAAAAAGAAAATCCCCTCAAGAAAAGATAAATACCTATAATCCTCGCTACTTGGAAGGGTGAGATTACTAGAATCATGGTTATGAGGCAAAAACATGTTTGTGAGACTGTTGTGTTCAATAGTTATCCTAGCTATCAGGACACCTAGAATAGGTGGATTTCACATGCTTCAACAAAAAGTGAGACCTTATCTCAAACCTAACAAAAAAAATGAGGGCTGGAAGCATGGCTCTGCAATAAGAATGCCTGCTTTTCTGCTTAGCAAGGGCAAGGATCTGAATGAAAAACCAACAGCAACAAGAATAAAGTAGACAATCCTCCCCCAACTTCCTCCTTACTGTGGTTCTAGGGCTTGAAGTCAAGGCCTGGGTGCTGTCCCTCAGCTTTTTTTTTTTTTTTTTTTGCCAGTCATGGTGCCTGAACTCTGGGTCTAGACACTGTCCCTCAGCTCTTCAGCTCAAGGCTAGTGCTCTACCACTTGAGCCACAGCACCACTTCCAGCTTTTTCTGCTTATGTGGTGCTGAGGAATCGAACCCAGGGCCTCATGCATGCAAGGCAACCACTCTACCACTAAGCCACCTTCCCAGCCCCATCCCTCAGCTTTTTTGCTCAAGGCTAGCACTCTACCACTCAAGCCACAGCTCTACTTCTGGCTTTTTGTGGTTAGTTGGTGATACGAGTCTCATAGACTTTTCTGCCCAGGCTGGCTTCAAACTGAGATCCTGAGATATCAGCCTCCTGATGTGGCTAGGATTACAGGTCTGAGCCACTGGTACCAGGCAAAATGTACTTCTAATCAATATAAACTCAAAGTACATACATGAGTGAAATAAGGATACAAGAACAGAGAGGTTTTGCAGTGCTGTGGAAATGTTCTGAAACAGTAAATTTTAAGTTTACCATTGCCTACTGGTTTGGTTTAGCCTCTGATTTAGTTGATTGATCTATAAGAGTCTCATCTATTTTTGCTTTAACTTGCATCTGTAAAACTGATTACTGGTCATTCTTTGTTTTTGTTCATAGACTGTCCTATTTCAAAAATTGGGTCCCTTCTCTTTAGCAGTTTGGTTTTTTTTCTATGAGGAAGCTTTATTGAAGAAAGTCAACTACTTTAGTAACAGGTGCTTCCCTTGTTTTCAGCCACCATGAAACATCTTCAACCTAGAGCAAAGTAAATAGAAGAGGGAAGAAGGATACATACTCTAATGTTGGCAAGGGGTCCTCCTGAAAATAGGGGTCCTGCAGAGCCTGCTCTGAAGTAATTCTTTTGGTTGGATCCATAGTAAGAAGTTTCTGAAGCTAGAGTAACACAGAAGAATTTGATAACATATGAGAATGTTGTTTATGAGTCAATGTTCTGACTTTTGTATTAATGTCTAACAGGACTAATATCAAGTACATGTTGAATTGTACACTGCACAATTACTTTATTATGCACATATTTATGTGAAGTTGGGTAGAAATTATCATTATTAAAGCCTTCTAAAATGATTCCTTGGTTGCTAACTCATTGTTAAGCATACATTTTAAGTCAAGGATGATATCTCAACAGAAAAATACTTAATATTGTCCTCACAACCAACCTCTAGAATCTTTTATTTCTTTTTTCTTTTTCTTTTTTCTTTTTTTTGGTTGGTCATGGGGCTTGAACTCTGGGCCTGGGTGCTGTCCCTCAGCTCTTCTGCTCAAGGCCAGCACTCTACCACTTGAGTCACAGTACCACTTCCAGTTTTCTGGGTCCTTTATTGGAGATAATAAGAGTCTCACAAACTTTCCTGCCCTGTCCGGGCTGACTTTGAACCAGGATCCTCATATCTCAGCCTCTTGAATAGGATTACAGGTGTGAGCCACCGGTGCCTGGCCAAGTGTCTTTTATTTCAAAAGAACAACCACTGGACAAATCCATAGAAAACAAAGTGAAGTTAGAGTTGTGCTAAGATCAGACTTCAATCTGTTAGAGAAGTACCTACCAAGAGGAACACTTTGCTGTCAGGCTTGACTTTGTGTTTCTCCATGTACTTTATGAGGCTACTGTTTGCATACCTGCAAAGATATAGATCAACACCAGTCAATGGGAGCATGCATTCAAATGTGCATTTCTTTCTTATTCTGTGTACTGGTCCTGGGGCTTGAACTCAGGACCTGGATGCTGTCCCTAAACTTTTGTGCTCAAGGTTAGTGCTCTACCACTTGAGCCAAATCTCTACTTCCAGCTTTTTGGTGGTTAATTGGAGCTAAAACTCACACTTTCCTGCCTTGGCTGGCTTCCAACATAAACCCTCAGATTTCAGTCTTCTGAGTAACTACAGGTGCCTGGCTTAATTTGCGTTTCTTAATAAATAATTTGTGTTTCTTAATAAATAGCTCCAAAACTAGTTTTCTAAAAAGGTATGTGTAACCCATTGACTTTTTTGATTACAAAGAAGTATCTTACCAAATACTGGCAAGCAAGAAAAGAAACAGGAATTGTTAAACATTACATTTGAGAGTTTATATTGATCCAATCATTTGGGAAAATGATGTGTTAACCACTAGAGTGGAAAATAAATATATTCTACCACCTAGAAATTCCACTCTAGGTACAAACTTGAATCTTAGCTGTTGCACTAAACATAGAACTCCCCTATAACCCAAGCAATACTACTCTTGGTATCTACCCAGAACATCTAGAATATTACAAGTCAGGATATAGTAAAGACACTTGCACATCCATGTTTATTGCTGCACTATTCACGATAGACAAGTTTAGGGAAACATCCCAGAAACCCTACAATAGATGAGTGTTTTATAAAACATGTGGTATGTATAGTATACACATGGAATTTTACTCATCCATTAGAAGGAAAATATAAAGTTCAAAGATATACCAAAGCAAATAGTAACTTCTTTTTTTGTGCCAGTACTAGGAACCTGAAATCATGACCAGAGTGCTCATCCTTAGCTTTTTTCCCCCAAGGCTGGTTTTCTACCACTTGAGTACAGCAACTCTTGCAGTTTTTTGGTAGTTAATTGGAGATAAGTGTCTCAAGGACTTTCCTGCCCAGACTGGCTTTGAACTGCAATCTTCAGATCTCAGTTTCTCAGTAGCTAGGATTACAGGCCTAAGCCATCAGTACTGAGCAAAACAATAACTTTTAGCAATATATGTCTGTTTTTCATCACTATGACAAAATAAACTGAACCCAAAACTTTAAAGGAGTAAAGATTTGTTTTGGCTTATGGTTTCAGTTCATCATGAAGGGGAAGAATGTCATTTAGCAAAGTGAGAGAGAGTAGAGAGAAGTGGGGAGCGGAGGAGAGGAGTTTCCTCCTTTTTTCAAAGGATGGATGGGGGGAGAGGGAAAAGATGAGGGGAAGAGGAGAGGAGGGCAGGGGAAAATAGGGAATGAAGAAAACTATAAGGAAGGAAACTGAAATCCTGCATAATCAAACCACTCTGTGATAATCATTTGAACATTTTGGTTATTTTCCTTTGGCTTTTTAAAAATCCATATATACACAGAATACAAACAGAGGGTTTCTGTTTTGTGTTTATAAACCTGGGATCACAATATTGAAGTTGGCTTTTTGCTATTTAATATTGTTTCATAAACATTTCCTCTTGTCAGAAGCTCTGTAATTACTGAATGGTGGTATGTCCTACTGATATGGAGCTGTTTCATAAAAGCTATGTAATACACATAATTTGTAGGTAAATCTGGTACACTTGGCAAAGAAACAACATTTCATAGCAGATGAGAATCAGAAACCTCCCTCTACTAGGCCCTGACTCAGTCATCTCTCAATTGTGTGGTCTTGGGCAACTTAACTTCTATGAAACATTATGTTCTTCATCTGAAAAGTGAAGGTTATATTTATATCTACTCTATAGATTTGTTTATTATGAGGATCTATGGAAAAACTATCTGGGCACACAGGAAGTACTAGCTACTAGAGGCAGCTCTGATTACATTTGCAGAATAAATGCCTAAAGTTATCAGATCAAAGGGTATGTTCTAGAATCATGCTATAGCAAAGTAGCATTAGAAATGAAGATTCTCAGACCCCCTTCCCAGATTCGAACTCAAAAATCTGCCTTTCCTCCCCTTTCACAGTGCTGGATCAAACCCAGGGTCTCTTATCTGCTAGGCAAGTATTTACCACGGAGCTACATCTCCAACCCTCAGAATATGTTTTTTTTCTTAATTTTGTTTTTTAAGATGAGGGTGTCTCACTACATTGCCCAAGCTTGCCTCAAACTCCTAGGCTTAAAATTCTCTTCTATCAGCTTCCTGAGTAGCTAAAAATATGGATGTGTCCTACCACATCCAGCATAGGATCTACAATTTTAACAAGGTCTCCAGATTTATAGGTACATCAAAGTTTGAAAAGCACACATTCTCATCAGAAAACAAGTGCTGGGCTGGGAATATGGCTTAATGGTACAGTGCTTGCCTAGCATGCATGAAGCCCTGTGATTCCTCAGTACCACATTAACAGAAAAAGCTGGAAGTGGCTTTGTGGCTCAAGTGGTGGAGTGCTACCCTTGAGCAAAAGCAGATTAGGGACAGTGCCCAAACCCTGAGTTAGAGCCCCAGGACTGAAAAAAAAAATACACACACACACACACACACACACACACACACACACACACACACACACACACACACACACACACACACACACACACACACACACACACACACACACACACACACACACACACACACACACACACACACACACACACACACACACACACACACACACACACACACACGGCAAAGAGTTATTTAGCTAGGCATGGTGGTACACACCCTGGGAGGCTGAAGCAGGAGAATCAAAACTTTAAGGCCACAGCCTGGGCTTCATAATAAGACCTCATCAAAAGGAAGAGAGGAGAAGAAGGAAAGAGAGGAGAAGGGAAGAGGAGAGGGAGAGCAAAGGAAAAGGAAAGGGAAAAAGAAGAAAGGGAGAGGGGAAGGGAGGAAGAGGAGAGGAGAGGGAGAGGGAGAGGGAGAGGGAGAGGGAGAGGGAGAGGGAGAGGGAGAGGGAGAGGGAGAGGGAGAGGAGAGGAGAGGAGAGAGGAGGAAAGAATGACAGATAAGGGGGAATTTCCAGGTCTTTGGCTTAAATAATTATGTGAATCATGAAGCCATTTCCTAGGATAGGAAATATAGCATGGAGTGGTTGAAGAAGACAGATGCTGAATTCTATTTTAAATGTTTAAAGTACTTATAGAATATTCAAGTTGGTGTTCCATAAGGCAATTTGCTAAACAGGTTCTAAAACTAGAAAAGAGATTTGAGTAGGATATACAAGTTGTACATCCCTATACAAAAAACAAAATCCAGATGCCTGAAAAAAATTCCCGATCTAAAAACATTTCTAACCCCAAATATTTCATATGAGATACTTAAAGCTATATAAAGTAGGAGTTATCATCTTAACTGCTGATAAATTGTGGCCACTGAAACTAAAGTTTACCTGGGAAAAATGTCTAGAGTAAGCAGAGAGCCCAGTCCAGAAGCATGGTTATCAATGCTATCTTAAGAGAACGAGGCAAAGGACCCTACCAAGGACTGTGCAAACACATCTGGAAATGATTAATGCCATCTACTTCTCTTTATAATGTCCACTTTTGTTCCTGTGATACTGTCCTGAAATTTTTCAGGTAAGTTTCCCTAAGAGAATGTTTCCTATAGGTGTGGGTCAATAACAAAGTCCTTTCATACAATTGCCTTTGCTCTCTCTCATTTCTATTCATACTTGTCTCCACTCCTTTCCTCCTCTTTTTCTCCGCTCCTCTCTCCATTTCCTCTCTTCTCCCTCTCCTTTTCCCCTCTCTTCACTTTCCTTTCTCTCCTCTCTTCCTTTGACAAGGTCTTGTTTTAGTGAGACCCTGCGCCACAGGTTTTTCTTCCCACCATCCCTCATGGTTTCCTACACCACCATTTCCATTTTATCAATTATTATTCAGATAAAGATAAAACCATTCATGTTAGAAGGAAATAGACATTTAAACTGACTACTGATGCTGAAATTCTTAAAAGTTTTAAAATCCTATAGCCTAAATTGGGTAGATACATTATCTGCAATGTATTCTTTAAATCATAGACATAATTAATACACTAAACTCTAAATTTCAATTTTTTACATACAATTTTAAAGGGTAATATTTTTCCCTTGAACATTACTATATACCTATAACTAATAAGCTATGGCTTGAATATATGTGTTCCTCACAAAATTCATGTTGAAACCTAATCCCCAATGTACCAGAATGAAAATGAAGGTGATTAGGTCATGGAGGGTTCTCATAAATGACATTAATGTCTTACAATAGAAGCTTCACAATGAGTTCACCCCTTTTTTTCCTTGACAACATGAGGACCCAGCAACAAGGCACCATCTCGGAAGCAGACACTGAACCTGCTAGTTAGCACCTTAATCTTGGACTTTCCAGCCTCCAGAACTGTAAGAAAATAAATTTCTGTTGTTTATAAGTTACCCAATCTAAAACTTATTTTAAAATTTCAGTACACATGGACTAAGACAATATGGAAAAACTTACGTTGTTCTCCTAAAGTCCTTCTGAAGTGTAGGGTATTCTGGCATCTTTCTGATATCTTCCCAATCTTTATCTTACAAAAAATATTGAATATTGTTATAGAAAATAACATTTATTTATTTATTTATTTATGTATTTATGTATTTATGTATTTATTTATTTATTTATTTATTTATTTATTTATTTATTTATGGTCATGAGGCTTGAACTTAGGGCCTGGATGCTGTCCTTGAGCTCTTTTTTTGCTCAAGGCTAGCACTCTACCACTTTGAGCCACAGCTCAACTTTTGATTTTCTGGTGATTAATTGAGGGTAAGAGTCTGATAGACTTTCCTGGCTGGGCTGGCTTTAAACCCTGATCCTCAGATTTCAGCCTTCTGATTAGCTAGGATGACAGGCATGAGCCACTGGCACTTTAAAAAATTTTTTACTGTTATTATAAAGATGATGTACAGTTTTTTAGTTTTAAAATATAGATCAAATATAATTTAAATTGCTTCTGAACAGGAAAATAAATTACCTGCAGGAAACCCCATGACACTAAATATCCGATCAAGTTGATCATGATGAAAGGGATTGCTTGTTTTTATATCTTCTTGACGACAATGAAAAATAGGTTCTGAAGTCAACAATTCAGCAAATATACAACCTATTGCCCATATGTCTATGAAAAAAAAACAAATTTTTATACAAATGCATTATATTTACTTAAGTATAATTCCAACATGCATATAAGAATACTTTTCAGTAAAACAATTCACAAAATACAGTAAGTATATTATGAAAATGTATAAGCCAGGTGCTGGTGGCTTATGCCTGTAATCCTAGCTACTCAGAAGGCTAAGATCTGAGAATCATGATTCAAAGCCACTTAAGGCAGGAAAGTCTGTGAGACCTTTTGGGGGGGGAGGGGGAAGGAAGGGGGAGAGCAGTCCTGGGCCAGGGCCTGGACACTGTCTCTGAGCTTATTTCTGCTAGCACTCTACCACTTGAGTCACAAAGCTACTTCCAGCCTTTTCTGTTTATGTGGTACTGAGGAATCAAACCCAGGGTTTCATGCATGCTAGGCAAGCACTCTACCACTAAGCCCCACTCCCAGCCCACCAAAAAGCTGTGGTTCAAGTGGGTAGATCACTAGCCTTGAGCACAAAAGCTCAGAGCCAGAGCCCAGGCCCTGAGTTTAAGCTCCAGTACTGGCACAAAAGAGATGGGAAAGGAAAGGAGGGAGGGGAAGGAAGGAAAAGAAGAGAAAATGTACAGAGTGTATAAGTGACATGGAATAGCTATTTCATCATGTAACAGACTGGAAGCCAAATAAGAAACATTTACTTTTAAATTTCCTGATGAAGTTAAACTCAGGAAGAACTCAACTTGGCAAGCAATGATTTTCTTTTTGTTTTGTTTTTTGAAGCCAGACCTTGCAATGTAGTTAAGGCTAGCCTCAAACTCCTAATCTTACTGCCTCAGCCTCCCAACTATTAGACTTACAGCAGTGCACAACTATAACTGGTACAATGAATTCGATTTGGGGAAAAAAATTTGTGTAGCTCATTTAACTGTTGAAGCACTAATTATTAATCTGAAATAGGAGATAAAAGAATGAAATAAGATTATAGTCAGATAAAAAAATTAATTCAGTGTGTGTATGAGAGAGAGAGAAAGAGAGAGAGAGAGAGAGAGAGAGAGAGAGAGAGAGAGAGAAGAGAGAGAGAGAAGAGAGAGAGAGAGAGAGATCTAAGGCTTGAACTCAGGGTTTGGGTGCTGTCCCCAAGCTTTAGGTTAGTATAGTACTCTACCACAGTAGAGCCATAGCTGTACTGGCTTTTTGGTGGTTAACTGGAAATTTGAGTCTCACAGACTTTCCTGCCCAGGTTGGCTTTGAACCACAATCCTCAGACCCTAGATTCCTGAGTAGCTAAAAATAACAGGCATGAGCAACCCAAGTCTGGCTTATAATTATTTTAAAGCAATTAAATGCATAATTATACAACAATGCATATTGAGTCTAGACAGATGTGAAAGAGTTTGGAAAATTCAACTTTTTTTTTTTTTTCCTGGTCGTGGGGCCTAAACTCTGCGCCTGGGCGCTGTCCCTCAGCTCTTCAGCTCAAGGCTAAGTGCTCTACCACTGAGCCACAGCACTGAAACTTCCAGCCTTTTTCTGCTTATGTGGAGCTGAGGAATCGAACCCAGGGCATCATGCATGCAAGGCAAGCATTCTACCACTGAACTACCTGGAAAATTCAACTTCTGTCTGAAAGACTACCAGCCTCTGTTCTTTTAGAAGAAATTATAAGGTATACGCTTATAAATAATACGAGTACACACAGGCTTTACATGAGAGAGTAGAAAATACATTTATCTATTCATTGACTTATAGCCTTTCTGCTAACTCCATTTCCAAGACAAAGTCTAGCATCTTTAAAAGTTTTGTCAGGGTCTACAAATGTAGCTTAGTGGTAGAGTACCTGTTTAGCATTCCCAAAACTCTGTTTTAATCCACAGCACCTCACAATAAAATTATTGTCTATTTAAAGCCACCATAGTAGGGGGAAAACAATGGAGGGGGTAACAATGTTCAAGAGGAGTGTACTCATTACCTCACTCATGTAACTGTAACCCTCTGTATAGTATCTCTACAATAAAAAAAATTAAAAAAAAAAAAAATAAAGCCACCATAGATTATTCTGTTGGGTTTTTTGTTTGTTTATTTTTGGTCAATCTTGGGTCTTGACCTCTGTCCTGGGGGCTGTCTCTGAGCTCTTCAGCTCAAGGCAAGTGCTCTCCACTTGAGCCACAGCGCCACTTCTGGTTTTCTGGTGGTTAATTGGAGATGAGTCTCACAGACTTTTCTGCCCAGGCTGGCTTTGAACTGGGATCCTCAGATCTCAACCTCCTGAGTAGCTAGGATTACAGGTGTGAGCCACCAGCACCCGGCTTTTGGGTTTTATATATGAAAAAACAAACAAAAAAACAAACAAACAACTATAATTTGCCAGGCGTTGGTGGCTCCCACCTATAATCCTAGCTACTCAGGAGGCTGAGATCTGAGGATCATGGTTCAAAGCCAGCCAGGGCAGGAAAGTCCCTGAGACTCTTATCTCCAATTAACTACCAGAAAACCAGAAGTGGTACTGTGGCTCAAATGGTAGAGTGCTAGCCTAGAGCTGAAGAGTTCAGGGTTAGGGCCCCATGATGACAAAAACAAACAAAACAAAACAAAACAAAAACCTATAATTTATCTTCTGGTACTATAATACTCTACCTACAACATTTTATCAAATGTGAATTAATTTTTATGACATGTATATTCATATTTATAAGTTTAAATAAATGCCACTTAGGATTTATTAGAAAGAGAAAAGTTAATAATGCTACAAATACGGTGTATTATAGAAAAGTACAGTATTTACCACAGTGTTACTATATTCTACAGATAAGAGTTTGATTATATTCATTAATTAGAGTAACTTATTCTTTTGCAAAACAAATAATACCAAATGGAAAAAGATCTACATAACAATGCTGAGAGTTTGGTTTTGAGGGTTTTTTTTGTTTGTTTTTGTTTTTGGTGTTAGTCCTGGGGCTTGAACTCAGAGCCTACGTGCTGTACCTGGGTTTGTTGGGGATTTTTGCTCAAGGTTAGCATTCTACTACTTGAGCTACAGCTTCACTTCTGGCTTTTTCGTATATAAGTAGAGATAAAAATCCCCTCCCCAGGCTGGCTTTGAACCATGATCCTCAGATCTCAGCCTCCTGAGCAGATGGCATTACAAGGGTGAGCCAAAGGCGCCCAGCTTAAAAATGACCATAAAGAATAAATAAATAAATAAAAATAACCAATGAATAAGGGGACTGACAAAATGTCTCAAGTGACAGAATAATTGCCTAGTAAGTGTGAGGTCCTGAATTCAAACCCTAGTACTTTTTTTTTTTTTTTTAGTCAGTTGTGGGTTGTGGGGCTTGAATTCTGGGCCTTGGGCTGTTCCTGAGCTCTGGCACCACTTCTGGTTTTCTGGTGGCTAACTGGAGATAAGAGTCTCACAGACTTTCCTGCCTGGGCTGCTTTAAACCGTGATCCTCAGATCTGAGCCTCCTGAGTAGCCACGATTACAGGCATGAGCCACTGATGCCCGGGGCCCAATACCTCTTAAAAAAAAAAAAAAATTTGAAATCGAGAAATATAGAAGTCAATAGAACTCTTACAAAGAGCTATATACTAGGTTTTACCAAGTAGCTTTAGTATTATAAAGCTATAATAAAGTTATACTTACTTACATTTCATAGATACTTGGTATTAATGAATTTGATGTCAAGACGATAAATCATTTTAGATCAACTTACCAATGGCCTTTGTATAATGCCTCGCACCAAGCAAAAGTTCTGGAGCCCGATACCAAAATGTCACAACTACTGGATCCAAATCTGCTAGTGGCTTTAGGGGAGAATTGAACAATCTGGCAAAACCCATATCAGCTAAAAAATAAAATAAATTCATATAAAATTTAGTATCACATTATTAAAACCATTCAGGGTTGACAACAATAGCTACTGGCCTTATAGAACAATGCTTTCCCTCTGAAAAAAATAAAAGCAGAAATCTATATCACACAGTGGGGATTATGTTTAGTACTCCCCCACACCCAAAAAGATACTACTACTGTGCCTGTTTTGTTGATTAAGAGCAAAATAGTTATACTTGTGGGAGTATGCTCAAAAAAAAAAAAAAAAGAGCAAAATAGTTTCCTCTGACTTGGCCAAGACCCCATAAAGTAGGTTCAGAGTCAGAATTAGAATCCAGCTCTGACTGCAGGGACAGTTAAAATATTCTTAAATGTTTTTCAAATCTAAAACAGTCTAAAAATCTAAACAATTACTTATTATTTCTGCATACCTACCTATGTATAGAAGAACTGATTACACCTAGGTTCAGTATGTCCTAAGGCCAACTTCCCTACAAACTCACAAGAGCTGATTTGTATGGAGCTCTTTCATACAGCATATTGGTGACTTGGAACTGGCTATGATAGAAGTATTTATAACATGAAAAACAGAAAATTCCACAAACTGTGGCTTTTGTCCTCCAGAAAATCAGCTGAAGAGTAACCAACATATCACACGTTTCCAAAAATATGACTAGAATACACAAGTTATAACTAGTTATAAAGCAGTATTTAACAAAGGTCTAAACCAAAGTTAATTGATTTAAATTTTAGGGGCTACATAAAACTAATAAAAAGAGTATTCAAAACTACAGTTAAGTCATAGAAACTATTTTTTTAGATTTTGTAAGTTTACAAATGGCACACAAACACACATATAACCTGTATTACCTAATTTAATCTTCATAAAAATAATAGTTTAATAAGCACTCCTGAGATGAAAGATCTAAGGCCAAAGCAGTTGAATGACTTGTCCACATTGATAGCAATAGTAAGTAAAGAGCTCAGTATTTAAAAAATCATGCTACAATTTAGGATCTGACTAATTATACATCCAGTAGATTATATATATGACAATTACAAGTCACAAAGTCGCTGTCACACGAATGATAAACCTCTTAATTTGAAATATGTAATATATGCAGGTAATTTGAATACATAAGGGGCCCCACTATACTATAAAATGCACAAATAGACAAAAGCATTTCAACTATAGAAAATCACTTAATCTAAAACTAATCTGCTATGACATAATATACATTAAAATTTTGATTACTGTGATTTTGTTGCTTTAGAGTTTGAAATTTTTACATTTAAAAAATTTACAAGACTTTTTGAGGATGCTTTGGAGTATCTAGGTCTTAAGAAGCAAAGTAACCCAAGGAAGACTACACTGATGCCTATTCTTTTTAAACTAAATTTCCCTGTAGCAAACAAAAATATTCAACCATTTTACTAATATTATACCTATCATTCTATAATATTGCACAATATTCAAAGCAATGCTTTATACATTTAATAAATGATCATTGTTGTTGATAGCAAAGTATGTCACCAAATAGATAAAAATGGCTGCAAATGATATGGTTAATCAGATTAAACAACCAGATATGGATTACAGTTGATGGCAAAGTATGATGAAATGCCATATAATTCATTAAAAAGCACTTTAAAGCAGAGGCAATAGCTTTTATTTCTCCCCTTACACTTTATCTCTTTAGTTTTAGGTAAGTACATCTATTTAATGACTAGATGAAATCAAGGCCAAAAAGAAGAAAATAGTTTTAAAAATTATTCCTATTATATAAACATTAAAAGCGCTTCAAACCACTTTTCAAATAATTACTAATTTAGACAAAAGTTAACTAGCCAAAACACTACTAGAAGAATTTTTAAATATCAGACTGAGTGGAATTGTTCAATTAAGAAGACTGATGTAGCAGAATTCTGGTGTGGATCCTAATCAGGCAATATCAAATGATAGAAAAGCAGTCACACAAGTTCTACCACACAAAGAACTTATATAACAAAATACAGGGAGTATATAAAAGTAAAAAGCTAATTACATAATGAGAATAAAGTAAGTTGCTGGTTTTTACTAGGTACAAAATCTATGAAGGGATTATGTCTCCTTCAAGGTGTTATCGAGAATAATGTTTAATAGACATTTATGGACTAAATAGTTTAATAGACTAAATAGTTTAATAGACTAAATTGAAAGTAGAACTTGATCCGAATCCTGGAAGACAAGTATTTTTATAGTAAAACATAAAGGCAATAAGTAAGTTATAAGGGATGGAGGGTGTAGCTCAGTGATAGAGTGCCTGACTAGCAAGTGCAAGATCCAGGATCCAGCAACAGACTAGATAGATATTGGGGGGGGGGGGGGGAGAGAGAGGGAGAGGGGGGGGGGACATTTTTATAAGGTCTGGGAACCCAGAACCTAATTCATGCTAGGCAAAAAATCCTACCACTGAGCTAGCTATGTTCTCAGTTCCCCTATGATTGTTATTTTTTTATAACAGTGATGATGAAGTTGGGAATATGTATCTCAGTGGTAGAATACTTAGCTAGTATGTATGAGGTTCTGGGTTCAATCTCCAGCACCATAAAAATATTACTAGTGAAATTAAAAAATAATGTGCTATTAAAACAAGAAGCTCAATCAACTAAATCAATCGTTTCTTCATTAGAACTTTATTATTAATTACTGCTTACTTTTTTTTTAAATGCTAGTCCTCAGTTTGAACTCAGGGCCTGGGCACTGTCCCTGAGCTTTGCTTACTCAAGGCTAACACTCTACCTCTTGAGCCACAGTTAGACTTCCAGCTTTTTTTTAGTAGTTGACTGGACAGAAGAGACTAATGGAGTTTATTGCCATGGTCCTCAAATCTCCTGAGTAGCTAGGATTACAGGCATGAGTCACTGCCCCCCCCCCAGCAGCTACTGTTTACTTAAAATCCTGGTTGATCTTGTATACAATTATAATTCTCTTTTTCTTTTCTTTTGTGCCAATACTGGGGCTTGAACTCAGGCCTGGACATTGTTCCTGAGCTTTTTCTGCTCAAGGCTACCTCTCTACCATTTGGGACACAGCTCTACTTTTGGCTCTTTGGTGGTTAATGGGAGATAAAAGTCTCAAAGACTGGGCTGGGAAGTTGGCTCAGTGGTAGAGCGCTTGCCTTGCATGCCTGAGGCCCTGGGTTCGATCCCTCAGCACCACATAAGCAAAAAAAAAAAAAAAGCCGGAAGTGGCGCTGTGGTTCAAGTGGTAGAGTGCTAGCCTTGAACTGAAGAGCTGAGGGACAGCGCCCAGGCCCAGAGTTCAGGCCCCACGACCGGACCCCCCCAAAAAAAAAGTCTCAAAGACTTTCCAGCCCACTGGCATCTAATCATAATCCTCAAATCTCAGCTTCCAGAATGGCTAAGATTAAAGGTGTGAGCCCCCATCCCCCAGCAGTATAATACTGACATTCTTAACAATAAAGTAACTGCGCTGACCAGATTACAGATTATAGAATTTTATGTTGAAGAATGGTAAGAAGACATTAGATTGGGGGAAAAGGATGTAGTGAAGGGCATAAACAACAGAGAATCTAAAATGATACTGAATTTGCTTTGGGACAATGGAGTATATGTTGTAGGAGGAAACCCAAATAGAGGGGAGAACACCTTTAGTTGGGAAGAACAGAATCTAAAATCTAAAATCTTACAATAAGTGCCAAAGACTCTAAGACTGAGGATATAACTTATCAAATCCCTTAAATATTCTAGAGGGAGATGGAGACCATTCCCCAAACCAGTGTTTACAATGTCTTAAAATAGGTTAATAAAACATAACAGGAAATAGTGAATAAAATGTAGACTAACAGCAAAAGCAGTAGATATAAAAACAGAATTTCATAATTCCATATAAGCCAAAGGAGAAGGTCTCAAGGACAGCTAGTCAGAAGAACAAATGATTTACAGCAGTAAAGGAGAACAGTGACTGATACACTTATTAAGATAGAGGTCACCTTTTAGAGAAAGTTTTGATAGAGGGATACAACTAAGAGGCTTACTTGTAAACAATTAAGTGAAAGCAAAGGGTAAACACCAACAATAGAGGAAAAAGAGTGTCTGAATTTGTGTTTGAAGGGGGGAATATCAGAAATGCTAAATAAAACAATGTGGAGATAAAGATTTATTTTTAAATTGGGAAGAGGACTATAAATGTTGAAAAAGGAGAAACAAGAAGGGCTTAAATGGCAAAGTTATGTTATGGGGAATTTAAGTCAAGTGGGAAGATATTTAAAAGTCAGAAAAAAGACTAAGATAGTACCTTAGAAAGGGAAGATTCACTATTTCCCTAAAGCTAGATCAAAAGCTCAGTTGTTCTAACAAAAATCAGTGACATTATACCAGATAGCTCTGATATCACCAGGTACCCACATTTGTAGCAGAAAAATCTCAGGACAACCTATGACTTCTAAAAGATATCAAAGACAAGAAAGACTGTATTTAGACAAGAAAGACTGACTTTCTTGTCTTTGATATCTTTTAGAAGAGGGTTGTGTAAAACAAATAAGGTAACATATGGAAGCAAGTAGTACACTATAGTAAGTTGTTTATCTGGCTATCTCTCATAAGGAGGGACTATCCTTTATCTCCCTTCCACTTGCATCTGGCAAAAAGCAGGTACACAACAAATGCCTGTAAGAAAGACAGTGCGGGGGCTGGGAAGGTGGCTCAGTGGTAGAGCGCTTGCCTTGCATGCATGAGGCCCTGAGTTCGATTCCTCAGCACCACATAAGCAAAAAGAAAAAAGCCGGAAGTGGCGCTGTGGCTCAAGTGGTAGAGTGCTAGCCTTGAGCTGAAGAGCTGAGGGACAGCGCCCAGGCCCAGAGTTCAGGACCCACGACCGGACCCCCCCCACCACCACCAAAAAAAAGAAAGACAGTGGGTATAAAATAATAGAAACAATAAGGAGTGTTGGAAAGGGAAAAGAGGAAGTGGCTACCAGGTGCTTAATTAACATAAATATTTTTAAAATAAATTTGTATTCAGCAAACTCAGAACAGAGATTTAAAGAAAGGAAAACTAACTTAGAACACCTTCAGGAATTGAGCCATAAGTAGGAAATCAAGCAGTGGGACAGGCTCAGTTGAAGTAGGAAGCCATGAATTTGGAGGAAGTCACGTAAGCACAACTCTAATATAGTATATTCCAACAGAAAAACAAAAACCAAAAACCAGGGGCTGGGAAGGTGACTCGATGGTAGAGTGCTTGCCTTGCACGCACAAGGCCCTGGGTTCGATTCCTCAGCACCACATAAGTAGAAAAAGCTGGAAGTGGCGCTATGGCTCAAGGGATAGAGTGCTAGCCTTGAGCTGAAGAGCTGAGGGACAGCGCCCAGGCCCAGAGTTCAAGACCCAAGACCGACAAAAACAAAAAAACAAAAACCAAGCTGGTGAAACGAATTTTATTTTAAAATCCTTTCTGGCCATGTTTTAATCTAAGACAGGCAAGTGTAAGAAGATGTGTGTATATACCTATGTGTACACATACATACACACATACAAACAAATATATATTCATTTGGAAAAAAAACATGATAGTACCTAGCATGGAACATTACAGGCTGGGGTGGAAGAGTAAGAAGAGATTGTGAGACTGTCTCAGGGCCAGGGAGACTTATTCAAGGAAAGAAAAGTTGGGGAGGGAGGGATCATGGGAGGGAGGGAGAGAGGGAAGGAAGGAAAGAAAGAGAAAAGAGAGAAAGAGAGAAAGGGAGAAAGAAAGAGAGAAAGGAGGGAGGGAGGAGGTGAAGGAAGGAACTAAGATTTAGGAGATTTGCTTCGGATGACTATGCAGAACAATGGTGGTAACATTTAACACAAGACTGGGATATTATATGGATTTAGTGTTTTGTGAGCTTGCTAGTCAATTCCCAGTGATGTCTCAACTTTAGAATTATCTTATTTTGGGAAAAGCCCTAGTATTTTTTCAAAAATATAATTTTATTGTTATTATTAAGATGTTATAGAGAAACAGCCATTTCACAATTCAGGTAATGCATACATTTCTCTTTTTTTTTCTTTTTTTTCTTTTTTTTTTGGGGGGGGGGGGGGTCTGGTCGTGGGGCCTGAACTCTGGGCCTGGGCGCTGTCCCTCAGCTCTTCAGCTCAAGGCTAGCGCTCTACCACTTGAACCACAGCACCACTTCTGGCTTTTTTCATTTTGCTTATGTGGTGCTGAGGAATCGAACCCAGGGCCTCATGCATGCAAGGCAAGTGCTCTATCACTGAGCCACCTTACCAGCCCTACATTTCTTTTTGGACTGTATCATTCCTTCCTTCACTTTTCCCCAGTTTCTCCCTCCCATTTCCCTAAGGGTTTTTATAGATTATCTGCCTATATTTTCCAATGCTTTTGCTAAGAATACTGTAATATTTTTAAATTAACTATTTAAATAAGAGTGTGAAGAAGGGAAACATCTTTATAATCAGTTCTTAATAAATTATTTTAGGATTAATTACCTACCTATTTTGACTCTCCCCCTTTCAGGACCTTCTCCCATTACTAGGATATTTGCTGGTTTCTAGAAATAAAAATAGAGCATTCAAATTACTATGCTTATTCTTTTGACATGCTCTAAATGGAAAACCTTATAATTGAAAATATCATTTCTATATTTTCATCAAAACTAAACTAATCAAATATTAAGTACCCTTTACATAGTTGAAGCACTTGACATACACTTGAAAGTTAGCACTAATTTTATATAAATACATTCGCCATGGAAACATACCTTGTTTTCAAAACTATACCACCCAAATACTTACGAAGTGATTAAACCTATCATTTCTATTCACCATATATAAAAACTAGTAATGATATTTTAAAACCTGCACAAACTATATAAATTGCTTATTGACCCAACAAAGAATTTATGTATTGAGGGAAAGAAAAGTTGGTAGAGCTAAAAATCAAACATAGACAAAATAATTGTGTTCACTTAAATAAGTCAAATGACAAACAAAAACATGTAAATCAAATGGAATATTCCTTGCTAAATATTTTTAAACTACCACTGGAAAACATGATCAACATTCAACAGACACCACTGACATTCATATCAGCAATAATACATGCAAAAGTAAGAAACTCCAAATATAATTTTAAGATGTAGGGAAACAAAAGCAAAATTGATACAGATTTGATAAAGAAAAAGTATATGCTGCAAATCTGTTATCTCTACTTTTTCTCTCCTCTCTTGCTGGTCCTGGGGCTCGAACTCTGGCCGTAGGAGCATCCCTAAGCTTTTTTTGCTTAAGGCTAAAGCTCTACCACTTGAGCCACAGCATCACTTCTGGCATTTTGTGAGTAACTTATTAGTGATAAGAGTCTCAAGAACTTTCCTGCCCTGGCTGGCTTCAAACACTAATCCTCAGATCTCAGCCTCCCGAGTAGGTAGGATTAAAAGGCAAGAGCCACCAACTCTAAGCTTATCTGTCATCTTTTAATTCTTCCCCACCTGCAGATATTTGTAAACAAATGATGACAGGATTAGGTGTATGGGGAAGGAAATAAATCACCTAACCCTCCCGCCTCCCCACCCCTTCCTGGGGCTGAACTCAGGGGCCTGGGCTCCGTCCCTGAGCCTTTCTAAGCAAAAGGCTAGAGTTCTACCACTTAAGCCACAGAACCACTTCAGTTTTTTCTGTTTATGTGATACTAAGGAATTGAACCCAGGGCTTCAAGTATGCTAGGCATGCACTCTACCACTAAGCCACATTCCCAGCCAATAAGTCACCTTTGTAAATACTTTGGAAGGAAAAATCGTGTGTTTTTAATTTATTGGGCTCATCCATTAAATCAGTAAACATGTTTTTAGTATTTCCTAGATATAAGGTTATCAATACAAAGCATTAAAAGAAGGACAAATTGTGGTAAACTAAAGCTTCTAATCTCCAGATACTATTTAGAAGGTTGTATACTATTAGAAGCTAGTTATACAAAGGTCTGAGGTATGCAATTAGAGACTAAATTGGAGTACTTTTACTTTTTTATCTCTGATTTTTTTTAAATTGAAAACAGTAATACTGAGCAGAATCCAGCATAGCTGAGTAGAGGAAGGACCAGGGCATTGCAAAAGTTAACAAGCCAGGTGCTACACAAGCCAGGTGCTACACAAACCAGTAGCTAGGATATAGCCTGCTATTCAGGAGTCTGAGATCTGGTAGGACAAGGTCCAAATTCAGCCCAGGTAAAAAAGTTTGTGAGATTTCATCTCCAAAAATAACCAACAAAAAGTCAGGTTGTAGGTATGACTCAAGGAGTAGGGCATAAACTGACCAAGTAAAGTCAAACAAGTACAAGGCCCAGAGTCCAGACCTCAGTATTCCCCTCTCCACCCCAAAAGATAATGAACAAGTATGCTTAGAATACAATTAAGAAGTCTGACTTGACAGGAAGGAAAAGGTTCACAATGGGGGTGGTAGATACATTCTTTAAATGCTGGATGACATAATCTGACCCTATATTATAGTCAGTGAGATTACTCAAAAGAGGAAGTATGGAAAAATTACATTAAATGAAGTAAGCCAAGCCCAAAGAAACATAGGTCCCATGGTTTCCCTTATTTGCAATAACTAGTATATGTCTGGGACGAGCAGATATGACCAGATAAGATGATGTTAAGCGAAATGAACCACAAGATAGGGACACAAGTGGTTTTTTCTTTCTTGCTATTGTTTCTAATGCATTTATAATGTACCATGTGATTTTTTTTGTTGCTTTGTATCTTCCTCCCTAATGGTATAATCCGTTTTCACTGTATTTGATGTCGGTCTAATTTGTGGAGGGGAAGGGAAAAAACAAATTGTTTAAATAGGGATACAGGTGGACCCATTGCAACAATGAGATGTACAACACACTAGGTTGAAAAATGAACTTTACAATTTAGGCTGGGGGGGGGAGGTGTAGTTGTGGAAGTGGGAGGGAAGGGATGGTAGGGGAAAAACAAAGGAGGAGGCAACAATGCTTGATAGGAAATGTACTCATTACCTTGCTCCTGTAACTGTAACCCCTCTCTACAGCATTTTTACAATTAAAAAAATATTTTAAAAAAGAGGAAGTAAACTGGTAGCAGAACTGAGTATGAGGTGATAAGGGAACTGGAGGATTTGAAGCTAAGAATACTTTAGAATGAAAAATTTACTGTTGTGACTGGTTCCAGTCAAAAGATTAAGAAAATAGAGTGAAAAAGTTTTCATCAAGATCTTGAATTTATGTAACTTGAAGAATAATGCCTTTTATGGAAATAGGAGTTATGAGAGCTACTAAGGAAAACAAGAAGGAGATGACACTGAATAGGAATAGGAGATCTGCATTTGAAAGTTATTGTCACTAAACTATGAAAACTAAAAACACAGGAAAGGACTAGTCTGTCGCAACAGGACAAGTAAAATAGCATCAGACAAAACTGAATTTTCAAAATTCAAGTTTGACAACTACTTATCGAAGATTCATTTAATATAAAATGCTATATGGCAGCCAGTGGCTCATGTCTATAATTCTAGCTACTAAGGAGGCTAAGATCTGAGAATCACAAATTCAGAGCCATAAATCTCATAAATATATGAGATTCTTATCTCCAAATAATCATCAAAAAGTGGAGGTATGGCTCAAGTGGTAGGGTGCCAGTTGTGAGCAAAAAAACAGAACAAGACCAAGAGGACTTGAATTAAAGCCCTAATTCTAGCATGAAACCAAACCAAACAACAACAACCAAAAAAACCACAGAACTGAAGATTTTCAAGAGAAAAATGAAGTCCTTGACTTCAAAAAACTTAAATCTACAATAGATCTAAGTTGTTTTAGAATAGAAGACATTATGAAAAGTACTAAAGTAAAAAAAAAAAACAAGAATTACTAAGAGACTATGATGCTTTTCAGTGAATATGAGGATAGTCTTCAGGAGGATAATTCTGGATAATTTCTTTTTGTCAGTCATGGGGCTTGAACTATGGGCCTGGGCGCTATCTCTTAGCTCTTTGGTTCAAGGGTAGGCTCTACCACTTGAACCACAGTGCCACTTCCGGTTTTCTGGTGGTAATTGAAGATAAGAGTTTCACAGACTTTCCTGCCTGGGCTGGTTTTGAACTGAGATCCTCAGATCTCAGCCTCCTGGGTAGCTATGGTTACAGGTGTGAGTGCATTTCTGGATAATTTTTTTTTTCCTTGTAGGTTGTTGGGGCTGAACTCTGGACTTGGGCACTGTTCCTCAGCTCTTCAGCTCAGGCTAGCCCCTACCACTTGAGCCACAATGCCACTTCCAGATTTTTCTGCTTATGTGGTGCTGAGGAATCGAACCCAGGGCCTCATGCATGCGAGGCAAGCATGCTACCACTGAGCCAACTTCCCAGCCCCCTGGATAATTTTTATAAAGATGACCACCACACTGCATCAAACCCCAAACCTACTCATATGCTATTAACAAGAGACCACCTAAATGTAAGGACCATAACACAAAAGGAAAAGGTATTAACAGATATATAGGTTACCTAAAGGATAAAATTACCAAAGACAAGAATTTGCATTGTTTTATTACCTTTCTCTCTTACCCATTTCTTTTAAATAATTCTATAATAAATAGGTGGAAGGAAGAATGAAGGGAGGAAGGGAGAAGATTTTAATATTCCCCCTACCCAATTTCTTTCTCTCTCTCTCTTTTTTTTTTTTGCCAGTCCTGGGCTTGAACTCAGGGCCTAGGTACTGTCCCTGAGCTTCTTTTGCTCTAGGCTAGCATTCTACCACTTGAGCCACAGGTGCCACTTCTGGCTTCTTCTGTTTATATGATACTGAGGAATCAAACCCAGGGCTTCATGCATACTAGGCAAGTACTTTACCATTAGGCTATATTCCCAGCCCCATACACCCACTCAATTTCTAATGATAGGATTTAAAGACTCATTTCTACAATGTTAAATAGTTACATAAGGTTTAATTTTGCATGTATTAATATTACAATGAAAGAAATGGAATTCTAAAAATATATACGTAATCAGGCATGATATTGGTATGTAATTCAAGCACTCTGGAGGCAGAGCAGGAAGATCTAGAGTTTGATCTACTTTAGGCTACATATTAAGACCCAGTCTGGAGAGAAAAGAAAAGAGGAAAAGACAAAAATCTAGGTAGCACAGGGTTCTAACAGCTAAGGGAAATAAATTTTATAAGTAGCTGTCAGGTAAAATAAAACACCAGGAAGCAAGTACTCAAAAGGGATAGGGGAAAAGGTAGACAGAAGCGGGGGGGGGGGGGGGGGGGGGGGAGGGGGAATGCAGTCAAGAATTCAGTGTATATCCTACAAATTAAAAAGATGAGGGAGGGAGTGGGAACAGGAAGGATGGGTAAATATGTTGAAAGGGATGACATTAATCAAGATATATTGTATCCATAAATTTTTGTTGAATGGCAACTCCTTTGTATAAAAAGGGGAGGGGCTGTCAGAAGATGCAACCAAATGGACAATTGGAAGGTCATTGGTGACTCAATAAATGCACCCCAAATAAGTGGAAAGGAGGCAAAGGCAAATGTGGAGGATAACTCTGAAGGCCTTAGTAAAAATGAGATTTCTAGAAGACACAGTCTAAACTGCCAGCCCAGGCAAGAAAGTCTGTGATACTCTTATCTCCAATTAACCACCAGAAAACCGAAGTGGCACTGTGGCTCAAGTGGTAAGGCGCTAGGCCTTGAGCTGAAGAGCTCAGGGACAGCACCCAGGCCCCACACCAAACCACCCCCCCCAAAAAAAAGAAGTAAGAATTGGGGGGTGGTGAGAGAGAAGGAGAGACAGGGAGAGGGAGGAAGGGAGAGAGAATGGAAGATCTAGTTCTTGGAAGTTGGTGAAGAACACCTTTGAGATAACATACTTGAAGCCTATAGAAACTCTGTAAGTGTGAGGTCTCCATGCAGAGTCTGAGATGAGGATGGGGCAGTGGTATGGTTTACTAGGGTAGTGACACATGAATTTTTTGTTCCATTTGAGAAAAGAATCCAGAGTTTAAACCATATCAAAAAAACTCCTGTACCCAAATTAAAACCTAGATCACATAGAGGAGTTATATATTTATTTAATCTTTTGTTGTTGTTTTTGGCTACAAATGTAAAATATATGGATTCATACTTATTTCTTCAATATATTTCTAAATTATAACACATGCAAATATCTATTTATCCTTTTTTTTTTTTTTTGTGCCAATCCTGGGCCTTGAATTCAGGTCCTGGGCATTGTCCTTGAGCTTTTTGAGGGAAAAGCTAGCACTCTACCACGTGAGCCACAACTTCACTTTCAGCTTTTTGGTAGCTAAAGGTTGGGTGATTAAATCGCCCAATCTTTCTGGCACTAGCTGACTTTGAACCTCAACTCTCAGATCTCAGCCTCCTGAGTAGCTAGGATTACAGGCATGAGCCACTGGCACCAAACCTATTTTTTATCTTTTTGTTTTTTTGGTGGGTCGTGGAGCTTGAACTCTGGGCCTGGATGCTGTCCCTCAGCTCTTCAGCTCAAGGCAAGCACTCTACCACTTGAGCTACAGCGCCACTTCCGGTTTTCTGGGTTTATTGGAGATAAGAGTTTCACGGACTTTCCTGCCCAGGCTGGCTTTGAACCTCGATCCTCAGATCTCAGCCTCCTGAGTAGCTAGGATTACAGGCATGAGCCACCGGTGCCCAGCTTATTTTTTATCTTTAAGTAGTAGTATAAAAGAGTTTCAATTTGACTTGTCAATTTATGAGTACAATATATGCACCTTGATCAATGTCACCATTCTGTCATCTCTACCACCACCTATACTCCCTCTCTCTCTACACACACCCACCACCGTGGTACCACCACCACCACCACCACCACCAAGGACTTAACTTGAGACTTCCCATTCTTGATGGGCTCTTTTCTTATGGTTGTACTCTACCAGTTAAGCCAAGCTTCCCCCAGTTCCAGTTTACTGCAAATAAAAGTCTCAAAGCCTGGACTGGCTCAAAACTACTATCTTCAGATCTCAGCCTTCTAAGTAACTAGGATTAGATGTATGAGTCAACAGTCCCAGCCTATTTCATCTTTTTATTTTTTAAGAAGGAAAAGTACCGAGGTTTGAACTCAGGGCCTCCTACTGCTAGTCAAGTGCTCTATCTCTTGAGCCACACCTCTATCCTTTTTTGTTATAATTTGTTCCTAGGCAGGGTCTTTGCCCAGCTGCTCTTGGACTGCAATACTCCTACTTCTGCCTCCTGAGTAGCTAGATTACTATGTGCCACCTTACTTGGCAAAAAAAAAAAATCTCAAATATTCATCCCTTATTTTAGATTATCTGCCCCCTTCAGAACAAGTAGATAAATGTTAAGACCACAAGACATTTATGTTTAAAAATAGCAATTCCAACAAAATTAATTATCTAGTCACCATTAAAATATGTTTAACTGTTCAAAGAATTTTCACATCAATCATTACATTTCTCTTAATGAACATAATCTAGGTCCTACAAGGCGATAGGGCAAGTCTTAGAACAACTCAATCCCATCCTCAAGATTCTACACTGAAATTTTTTATAAATGTTTAGTTTTCAAAAGGCTAACTTTAGGGGTGATTAATCTCATTGAAAGCATATGTGTTTAAAAAAAAAAAAAGAAATTATAGTGCATACAGACACACTCCTACCCTCACACAAATCTAAAAGGATGATGAAAGGGTACCAAAATTGTTCTGACCTAGTTACATCCCAATTAACACAGACTATGCTTTGCTAAAACTCTTCTTTTTACTGTGAACACACAAAATGCCAGCTGTGAAAGAAAGTGATACTGCTGGGTTTGCACACTTTAGTTACCATAGAAACAGAAGAAATGGCAGGAGTTAAATGCCTAACGGTTATCAGCAATAAAATCAGAGAGACAAATCATTGCTACTAAGTTCATTTTAGTTAAAATAGTATTTTAAAGCCAAAAGTCAGAGGGAAAGTATGATAAATAATATAATTACTCAAAAGCTATTCTTGAACTCCCTATATTTTTATAAAATCTTATTAAATCTTAAATTTATATTCATGACGTTTTTAATCCAGACTTGTTTTTTTTGTTGGTCATGGGGGCTGAACTCTGGGCCTGGGCTCTGTCCCTTCAGCTCTTCAGCTCAAGGCTAGCACCCTAACCACTTAAGCCACAGCGCCACTTCCAGCTTTTTTCTCCATATGTGGTGCTGAGGAATTGAACCCAGGGCCTCGTTCATGTGAGGCAAGCACTCTACCACTGAGCCACCTTCCCAGCCATTGCCTTTTCTTTTTATAGGAACAATTTTTTACAGAGTTAAATTTATTTCCATAATCAACACATCACAAATACAATAGCCTTAGAGATACATAATTATTTGCTTTGTATTCCCCACTCCAGAACATTTGGGATAAAAAATATAAAGCTTATGACTTTTATCAGTACTAATTAAAAAAAAAAAAACAGAAAAAAATACAACATAATTGACCAGAACAAAAACAAAGTATCAATTAGACTAGTTTCTGAAACACAGTCCAGGAGAGATAATAATGGCTATTCCCATACTTTATTTAAATATAGTGGGCACAATTCCCCTTTCATTTGATACAGAAGTATATTCCCAGAAGATCTTCTGTTCATGTTCCTTTCCACACACTGTTTTTTATTGTTCATCCTAAACAAGTCAGATTTTGAATTGTAGCAAATAGGCCAAATAATCACCTAAGAGTAAGAGCTATGTTTTCTTCTCTTTAGCTAGGACAGTGGGTGTTTGCTAATAGTGTTAGTCTAATGTATCTGTTTACCCTTCAAATAACCTCATTAATTCGATAACAGAGAACTGTAAAACAGAGAATCTGATCTTTGTGCTTGTAACTCCCAAAGCACAGATACATAGTTTTGTCACTGTAGCTATTAAAACCTTGCCACTATAAATATTTTTTTGTTTTTTTTATTTATTTATTTTTATTGTGAGAATACCTCACAGAGGAGTTATAATTACATGGGCAAGATAACGAGTACATTTCTTATCAAGCATTGTTGCCTCCTCTTTGTTTCCCCTTCCCATCCTACATAAATATTTAATAGACATTTGTTAAATGAGGGAACAAATAAATGACTAAATTGAAGAATTGACTTGAAATCCATGGGCATCAGTGTCCTGTGACAGGCAACATCCCAGTCTTACAATTGTCAGAAAATATGTCAAGCTCATTTCTGAATATGGGCTTTTTAGAATTCTGATTTTAGTTTGTTCTAGAGTTGAAAAAAAATCAGGTATATGCTAACAACCTCTAGGACTCTAACTTTCATGTATTTTAAGAGATATGTCTGTCAACTACATATGGGCCATCTCCACAATTATCACATACTTAACTTGTCCACCCTAATTTTTTACTTTTCCCTGCCCAAATTGCCAAATAAAAGCAGTTTAAATTCCACTCTGCCCTTCATACCTCAGAGCATATCAATCCTCAGCCCAGTTTGGTTGCTCAGCTGGCATTCTACCAATACCACTTTGACTCACACCTTCAGCCCTGCTTTTTGCTCATTATTTTGGAGATGCAGCCTTGGGGAGATTTTTCTACCAGGTAAGGCTTCAAATTGTGCTCCTGGGGATCTCAGCCTATTAAGTAGCTAGGATTATAGGTGTGAGCCACTATCACCCAGCAAACTTATTTTTTTTTACTTTGTTTTGGTGGTACTGCATGCAGTTTGACATCATGGTCCCCCACTTGTCAGGCTGGTGCTCTACCACTTCAGCTACACTGCTGCTTCTGAGTTTTCAGTGATTAATTGGAGGTAAGAGACTCATGGCCTTTCTTACCTGGGCTGGCTTTGAATCATGATCCTGAGATCTCAGCCTCCTGAGTAACTAGGATTACAAGTGTAAGCCTAAGGTACCCAGCTGCTTATAGTTGCTTACCCTATGTTTTATGTTGTCTCTTCTGCCTGTAATGCTCCCTGACCTATCTTTTTTACCTTATTAATGAATAAATATATCTACTCATCCTTAGTATAGTCCTCTCCAAGAAAGCCTCATACTAATTGATTAGGTATTCTTCTATATATTTAGTAACTTATACTTAGCCAATCCTTAAATAATATCTATCTCTAATCCTTAAGTAATATCTATCTATCTATCTATCTATCTATCTATCTATCTATCTATCTATCTATCTATCTATCTATCTATCTACCTACCTACCTTCCTATCTACCTACATACCTACCTACCTACCTACCTACCTACCTACCTACCTACCTACCTACCTATGCATGCTAGGGATCAAATCTACAGTTTAAGTGTATGCAAGACAAGCATTCCACCACTGAGCTACACCCTTGCCCTGTAATTTATTTCAAAACTTGTTTTATGATTATCTGCTTATGAATCTTCCCCGCAATGTACCACCCATTCAAGGAAGGAATTGTATTTTACTAATCCCTGTATTTCCAGTGTCAAGTATGTTAGGAAGTCAAAATTTGTTTCTGACACAAATATTTTTAAGTCCATAACCCAATACTTCTTCCAAATAAATCCAGTTACAAATAAGTTAATTTAAATAACTGTTACATTTGGTAATACTATTAGTGTCAAAGGGTTAGATAAACCTTTCTATTCACAGAATCTTTTAAAATGTTTAAATGAAAACATTTTCTTAGTCGTAAGTTTCATATTTACAGCCTGATCCAGGCTATCTGTAAATCAGAAGTAGCCTATAATACTAAATGCTGTGATTAATCTCATTTTACCTTAAACTAAGTTGGCAAGATCTGTAATATAACACTTATGTTAGTCAAACTAAACAATAAACATTGCCTGGCAATCCAGTACTGCCAAGAGTTAACAAAGCACTTCTTTGTCTGCCTTTTAGAAGTGGTTTTGGGCCTGAGCAGCAGAGATAAGCTTTTCTTTTCTTTAACAAGAATCAATAAAAAGCAATCATTATAAAAAGCTCAATGTAAGACAAACATATGAATCTAGAAAGCTATTGTACCTAACTTTAAGGTCAGGAAAAGAAAATAATCAACATATATTCCATGTTTTAAAAAGGGAGAAAGGAATCTGTATGGGGGTGGGGAATGATGTTGGTTGGCATACATTGTTTGTATGTATAGAAATACCACAATGAAACTCTTGCACAACTAATTTATGCTAATAAAAAGATATATTCCACATTGATATCAATAGTAGCAGGAATAATACTAAAAAGGCATTTAGAGTCTATGCTCTTCATTAACCACAGCAGTCCATCCTCAGAAGCACCACTTAGAAAAAGTAGTTTTCTATTTACATCTGTGCTATTCATATGCAAATAGAACAATTCACTCTTATTATCATAAAAAATTAAGAATGTTGGAGAAATTCCAAAATGAGCCCCTTGTTTTACTGATGAAGAAATAGTTCCAGAGAAAAGGATCTAGAACCTCAGCCAGTATACTCTCCCTTGGCACACACATTAGATTCCACTTCCCAGTGATACACTCCAGGCCAGAATTGTGAGAGTAAAAGCACATTGGAGAAATGAATAGTACTTAACTGACTTAGGGCCCTCACTTCCAGAAGTCTTCTAGTCAGATATAAACTTAGTTGTCAATACATTCACATAAAATAACCATCATTTCAGGCTGGGAATGAAGCTTCGTGGTAGAGTGCTTGCCTAGCACCCATGAAGCCCTGGGTTCGATTCTTCAGTATCACATGAACAGAAAAAGCCAGAAGTGGTGCTGTGGCTCAAGTAATAGAGTGCTAGCCTTGAGCAAAAGAAGCTCAGGGGACAGTGCCCAGGCCCTGAGTTCAAGCCCCAGGACTGGCCAAAAAGAAACAAACAACAACAACAACAAAAAACATCATTTCTAATCTGGTAAAACAAGTCAATAATCTTTGCCTACAAAATCCCCTCATTCTCAATAAGGAATCTTGTTGCTGGTGAAATAGAACACTTGTGTTAGTGATTACTTGGTTAATCATTTGTTAAAACTTACTGATTTGTACTAAAATAAGTATAGAAACTGGACAAGCACGGGCTCAAGCATGTGATCCTGGCTACTTTGGAGGCTGAGCCTGAGAGGATTGTAGTTTGAAAGCAGGCTAGGAAGAAAAGTTCTCAACAGAGAGCTGGGTGTGGTGGTGTGTATTTGTTACCCCATCTATGTGAGGAAGCCTAAAACAGGAGGATTGTGGCTAGGTATGTGCAAAGCCAGGAAACAAAAACATATTTCAAAAATAACCAATATATAAAAAAGGCTTTGGGCATGACTCAGAAGTGCCTGTCTGGCAAGCACAAGGCCCTGAGTTCAAAGCCCTGTACTACTCCTCCCTAAAAAGTGTATCTTATTATATATAAAATTTACCCACATAGGATTAATAAAATAGTATACTTCAAATTAATTCTTCCAAGAAATAACCACAGCCCACATAGTACTGGGACTTCTCTCTATGGCATTTGGTTCCATAACTGCCATTGCTATAAATTATGAATAAGCCTTGATCATACTCTCTTAGTGCCTGCTATGGTTTGAATATTTCTCCCAAAAAGCATGCATTAGAAACTTAATCCAACAGTGTTAATACGTGGGACCCCTGAGAGGTGATTAAACTATGAATGCATTCATGAATGCATTTCATTATGAAAGGGCATGAGTGTTGGGTGCCAGTGGCTCACACTTTAGATATGAGGACCAAGGTTCAAAGCCAGACTGAGAAGGCAAATCAATGAGACTCTTCATCTATATTTAACCACCAAAAAGCCAAAAGTGGAGCTGACTCAAGTGGTAGAGTGCTAGCCCTGAGCAAACAATCTCAGGGACAGTGCCCAGACCCTGAGTTCAAGCCCCAGGACTGGCTTATGCCTGTGTGTGCACATGCACACAAACACATGAACACACACACACACACACACACACACACACACACACACACACACACACACACACACACACAAATACCTTTTAGTGTGAAAAACTATTATTCAAACCTAAGTGAAGTTTTGGTATAGAACCTTCACACAAGTTTTTGTTTTTAAACAGAGAGCTAGGTTGGGAAGCATTCATTTAAATTCTTCATTCAGTTAAAAAAAAAAACTAGTAATGCTTATCATGTGCAAGATTCTGGAATATAACAGACGAAACTGTTTGATATTTTAGCTTATGTCACTGATCCAGTAGAAATATTTTAGAATTAAGGAATTATTGATCTACTTAATAATACTAACATTCAACAAGCATTTCTGTGCCTTTGCTGAAGAACGAGAAAGTGCCAGATGCTTTCCTGAAATTCTATGGCAACACCAGGACAATACAATCTGTGAGATATGAACTTTACCCTCAAGAAGCTTATAAAAGCCTGGTGCTGGTGGATCACACCTATAATCCTCACTACTCAGAGGGCTGAGATCTGAGAATTGCAGTTCAAAGCCAGCCTGGGTTTAAGAAGTCTCTGAGACTTTTTAACCACAAGAAAACCAGAAGTGGTGCTGTGGTTCAAAGTAGTAGAATGCTAGCCTTGAACATAAGATATTAGGGACAGTGCCCAAACTCTGAGTTCAAGCTCTACAACCAAAAAAAAAAAAAAAAAAAAAACTCCTAATTTTAAAAACAAGATGAATTGTACCTTGGCATTCTTCCAATCTACCAGAAATAGTAATCTCAGGGCTGGGAAGGTGGCTCAGTGGTAGAGCGCTTGCCTTGCATGCAAGAGGCCCTGGGTTGGATTGCTCAGCACCACATAAGCAAAAAGAAAAAAGCCGGAAGTGGCGCTGTGGCTCAGGTGGTAGAGCGCTAGCCTTGAGCTGAAGAACTGAGGGACAGCACCCAAGCCCAGAGTTCAGGCCCCACAACCAAACCCCCCCCCAAAAAAAACAAAACCAGAAATAGTAATCTCATAAAATGAGTCATCGTATATTTCATCTTCTTACTCTTAGCTATACCCTGCTGTAAAATTCAAATACATCTTTTCTACCTTAGTGTTTACAAGGTCCAAATATTTATAGACTTATGTCTCTCCTTCACTCCTAGCCAAGATGAATATATTTAGCTCTTTTTCCTTTTCTTTTAAAGTGATTTCTCAATTTAAGTAATCTTTTTGATAACTGTAAATTCTAGATGTTGTATTAAATTCTAGATCTTAACCTCATAATTAAAATGTCGTTCTAGATATGATATCAATCATAATGAAAATCAACAAATTTTTTGTGGATAAAACCCCAAACACTGTTTTTGTTTGTTTGTGCCAGTGCTGGGGCTTGATCTCAATGCCTAGGTGCTGTCCCTTAGCTTTTTTTGCTCAATGCTAGCACTCTACCATTTGAGCCACAGGTCCACTTCTGTGTGTGTGTGTGTGTGTGTGTGTGTGTGTGTGTGTGTGTGTGTGTGTGTGTGTGTGTGTGTGTGTGTGTGTGTGTGTGTGTGTGTGTGTGTGTGTGTGTGTATGTGTAATCAGAAATAAGAGTCTCACCAATGTGTGTGTGTGTGTGTGTGTGTGTGTGGTGTGTGTAATCAGAAATAAGAGTCTCACCAATTTCCGTTCCAGGCTGACTTCAAACCATGATTATTAGATCTCAGCCTCCTGAGGTAATTAGGATTACGGGCATGAGCACCAGCACTCAGCCCAAACTCTGGTTTTTATTCACTTTTGAAATTTCTTGGTTATGTTATTATATTGTATATTTATATTTAACACTTTACTTGTGTGGCTTTTTCAGGTTTTTCATATCAAATGCTTATTTAGAGATAGTGAACATATTTAAATATCTGTAAAAGATATAGTATGAAAAATTATATTCAGCCAGCCACCAGTGACTGACACCTGTAATCCTAGCTACTCAGAAGGCTGAGATCTAAGAACTATGGTTCAAAGCCAGCCAGGGCAAAAAAGTTCCCCTGAGACTCTTATCTCCAATTAACAACTCAAAATGCATTGGTGGCACTGTGGCTCAATGTGGTAGAGCACTAGTCTTGAGGGAAAGAGCTCAGGGACAAAGCCTACGCCCTGAGTTCAAGCTCCACAACCAACAGTAACAACAACAACCAAAAAAAAACTATATCCAAAGCTGAGCAATGGAAGCTCATGCCTATAATCCTAGCTACTTAGGAGACTGAGATCTGAAGATCATGGCTCAAAGCCAACCCAGGTTAAGAAAGTCCATGAGACTCTTCAATTAACCTTCAGATAACCAGAAGTGGTACCGTGGCTCAAAGTGGTAGAGCACTAGCCTGGAGGAAAAGAGCTCAGGGTCAGCACCCAGGCCTTGAGTTCAAGTCCCATGACCGACAAAAACAAAACAAAACAAAAAAAAACACTATATCCTTTGATTCATTGACTAAAGCAGCAACTTTTACTCATAAGTTCACTAAAAATCATTTTCAATATTTGTATTGTATTTTAATGCTATATTTATCTTTTACACATATTTCTTTATCTGTTACAGAATATATCTGCAAAGCACAGAGTTTATAACTACTGAAAATACTTTGGCAAAGCATGAAAATAGATGCAGCTATCAAAACCCCTGATTAGTGAAAAGAACTAGGTAAGTTATCCCAGAGTTACTTACTTAAACAGCAGACACATTCAATAAATGCACAGGTAAAATATAAACTAGCACTAGGCATGTCAGAAGTACATTCAATACATTTTAATACCAATACTCTATTTATGCCATGGACAAGGAAGTAATAGCTCATATAACTTGTAGTGATTTTTTTTAGTTTGTGGGAATGGGGTCTATGCTGTTGCACATAAATTTTCAATTCATTAAAACAAGCAATCAAACAGACCTTCCAAATTCCCTAGACTAACAGAGTCTGCCTCAGTCAAGCTCCAATCTGTATCTTTTTAGTCTTACCTCACAGTACTCCAATTATCCATAGATGATCCAGGCAAAATTCACATTTTCAGAGATTATCCAAGTACTTTCTTACCTCAGAGTTTTAATATCAATACTCTTTCAAATTTCTTTCATCTCCTAAATCTCTAACATTTTCCTCATTCATTAAAGTCTATCTCAAATGCCACCTGTTCTCTAAAGCATTCCTTTATTAACTCCCACACCCAGAAGCTTTTTTGACTTTGAATAGCATTTATCGTTTATAATCACTTTCTCTCTCACTATCTGATGACATCACTGCTTGTGTCTATGTCATATTCTTCTCTCAGACTATAAGTTCCTTGAAAAAGAATTTTAAGGCAATCATACTTGTACTGTCCACAAAAAAAATAATATCCACTAATAACTGTGTTTAAGTAATTGAAAACATCATCATCATAATGTGTTCTCACTGAGGCCTTCTCACTGAGGAGGTAGTTTCTCACACCCAAGTGTACAGGAGTAATGGTATACAAAAAGTCTAACACCAACCCTGCCTTCCTCAAGAAGTTTACAATATAGGAGATATTCTAGACACCTGTAACAATTACTACAATATTCAGAGATAAATATTATAAACAAATAAAGATTAACTATATCAGGATCCAGTAACAATGGGAGATTATTTCTAAGTAGAGGTGGATATGAGGATAAGTTTTAACATTTGTGCTGGGCTCTGAAAGACAGATAGCATTTGAATATATGGAGGCAAGAACAAAGAAGTTGTAAAATGGTAAATAAAAGCCAATGGAGGGGCCGGGAAGGTGGCTCAGTGGTAGAGTGCTTGTCTTGCATGCATGAGGCCCTGGGTTCAATTCCTCAGCACCACATAAGCAAAAAGAAAAAAGCTGGAAGTGGCGCTGTGGCTCAAGTGGTAGAGTGCTAGCCTTGAGCTGAAGAGCTGAGGGACTATGCCCAGGCCCAGAGTTCAGGCCCCACGACCAGACCCAAAAAAAAAAAAAAAAAAAAAAAAAAAAAGCCACCGGAGGCATGAAATCTCATGAGTATATGGGGAATACTCAATAGTTTGATAGTAGAATGTAGGTGAAAGATGACAGTAATGGAGACAAATTCAGCAGCTGGGGCTATATGTGATAAGACTCTGAAAGCCAAATAAACTAGAGCTTTAGTTTGTCAATGACAACCTATTTCAGGCTTGGTATGGTGGTTCATGTCTATAATCCTAGGTATTCGGAGACAAAGATCAGGAGAATCATGGTTCAAGGACACACAAGGGAAAAACTTAGCAAGACCACATTTCAACCATGATCCCAGGAATCTAGAAGGTATAGGAGGGAGGCAGACAGCATTCTGAAGCTAGCCTGGAGCAAAAAAAAATCAAGACCCTACCTGAAAAATAAAGCAAAAATGGCTGATGAAGTGGCACAAATGGTAGATTCCCTTCTTAGAAGGATAAGACCGAGTTCAGAACAAAGTATCAAATACAGAGATGAAAAAAAAAGACTAAGTAAATAAACAGATAGCAGATCTACTGTGGAATGAAAGAAAAGAGATTATCAGCAAGGAGACAAATTAACAGACTAGTACATAATACAAGAAAAGCAAAAATGGCATAAACTATAAAGAAACAATAGGCATGGAAATAGAGAACATGTTCAGAGAAAATAGTTTAGACATGGCACTGAAAGAATGTGGTAACCTTTGAAGTTGGAGGGCAATGAAGGGTCTGCAAATAGGTAAGAAATTTCTAGGTGAGAGGAAGAGACAATACCAGAACCAAAAGAAAAGACACTAAAGCAGCAGCTAATTCAGATGGGAGAAAACTGAGTCCTGGTCCTACTGAATTTTATCAGTGGACAGTCAGATGACAATTTCACAAACATATTAAAAATATTCTGTTTAGAACAAAATTTACCACTGGGAAATAAGAGCCCTTAATCCTCAACAAAAGATTCTTGTTAATGATTCAAACGTGATTATAACCTTAGAAATATAACTCACATATTGTACAGCAAATTAATATCTAAACACCATCTCTAATATTGATTAAAAATAACCTCAGATTCCTAAAAACAATTTTAAAGCATGTTTAAGAGTAAGGTGGTCGGGCTGGGAAAGTGGCTCAGTGGTAGAGCGCTTGCCTTGCATGCCTGAAGCCCTGGGTTCGATTCCTCAGCACCACATAAGCAAAAAGAAAAAAGCCGGAAGTGGTGCTGTGGCTCAAGTGGTAGAGTACTAGCCTTGAGCTGAAGCGCTGAGTGACAGCGCCCAGGCCCAGAGGTCAGGCCCCACAACTGGACCCAAAAACAAAACAAAACACAAGAGTAAGGTAGTGGGCTGGGAAGGTGGCTCAGTGGTAGTGCTTGCCTTGCATGCATAAGGCCCTGGGTTCAATTCTTCAGCACCACAAAAGCAGAAAAAAGCTGGAAGTGGCACTGTGGCTCAAGTGGTAGAGCGCTAATCTTGAGCTAAAGAGCTGAGGGACAGCGTCCAGGCCCAGAGTTCAAGCCCCATGATCGACAAAAAAAAAGAAGAAAGAAAGGTGGTTAGAAGGTGGTTAGATAAAAGTCTTGAAAACCTTACAGTTAAAAATGATACAGTAAATTGTTTCTGTTAAAATGACAATTGTACTATTTGTGGCCCCTATCATTTGCCCTCAATGTAATGCCACAACTAACCAGATATCTTTATGTATTTAGCTTATCTGTAATAAATAATTCTCTTGAAAGACTAGAATCTACCTAGACTTATACTACCATATCCCAAAATTTCTCAAAAACCTAAACAATACATGATCATGAAATCACTTGTGTGGTAGCAGGATAAAATATCCAACTCACAAAAATAGTCTTGTCTCCTCAAAAAGCTCTCATCAATATCAACTAAAATGACAACAATGTAAAGATGAACACCAAGCATAATATTTGATATTAACAAATTTATTATAGGTTTAATAAATAACAAGTAAAATCAAGCAGAACACCATACCAGTGACTCACTTCTATAATCCTAACTACTCAGGAGGCTGAGATCTGAGGATTGCAGTCCAAAGCCAGCCAGGCAGGAATGATTGTGACTTCTATCTCTAATGAAGCACTAAAAAGATGAAAGTGAAGCTATAGCTCCTTAGAAACAGCCAGGCCCTGACTTTAAGCCAAAGGAAAGGAAAGGGAGAAAGAGGAAACACTGGTGACAACATTCTTTCCACCAGGTATAATGGCATTCTTTCAGCCTAAGTCTTAACAAGAAAAACACAAATACTCAGGTTTTACTTTTATTTTTTCCCTTTTTGTGCCAGTACTGGGGCTTAAACTCAGAGCCTGAGCATGGAACCTTAGTTTTTTCATTAAAGGCTAGAACTCTACCACTTGACTCATACCTCCACTTCTGGCTTCTTGCTTGGTAATTGTAGGTAAGAGCTTCACAGACTTTCCTATCTGGGCAGGTTTTTGAAGCACTATCATCGGATCTCAGCCTCCTTAGAAGCTAGGATTACAAGCATGAGCTACCAGTACCCAGCTATTAAGTTTTAAATTTTTAATATTTTTACTAAAAATGAGAAAGAATAAAAAGAACAAAAATTATATGGACTTGCTTTACATAGCAACTACTCCACTAAAATTATACATTAATCATTTATTAAAAATCATACTGGCCAGGTGCTGGTGGTTCACACTTGTAATCCTAGCTACTCAGGAGCTGAGATCTGAGGACTGCGGTTTAAAACCAATCCAGGCAAGAAAGTCCATGAGATTCTTATCTCCACACAAAAAATCAGAAGTGGCTAGCCTTGAGTCAAAGGAGCTCAGGGATAGTGCCCAGGCCCAGAGTTCAAGCCTCAAGAGCAGAAAAAAAAAATATATATATATATATATATATATATATATATATATGGACATATTACAGCTACGCATAAATATAATCGAGTAATAACAGACCAAATGTTAACTGGCAAATGTTGATTGTATGTCTAAAGGGAATTTTTACCCCTTCTTCTTGCTTGTGTGTATTTTCTTTTTTTTTTTTGGGGGGGGGGGTGGTCTGGCCGTGGGACCTGAACTCTGGGCCTGGCCTGGGCGCTGTCCCTCAGCTCTTCAGCTCAAGGCTAGCGGTCTACCACTTGAGCCACAGCGCCAGGGCCTCAGGCATGCAAGGCAAGCACTCTACCACTGAGCCACCTTCCCAGCCCATCTTGTGTGTATTTTCAAGTTTTCTATTTTTTTCTTAAACAAATGTACCAAGAAAAGACTTTCTTAATAGAACAAATAACACTGATGAATTATAAAGAAACACACTTACCAGGTCTCTGTGAAGCACCCAATTTGCATGGAGGTAATGGATACCATCAAGAATCTGGTAAAGTAAGGATTTAACCATAGATCTCGGCAACTGCATGGGCTTTTTATTTGCTTTTGATGCACGATGAAATTTAATAATATGCTAAAAATTAAAAATAAAGCAAACTATAATAATATAATCTCTGTAAAATGCCAATAGAACAAAATCTAATCTGTAAGTGGTCTATTTTAAAACTATTTTTAAGCTACTTAGAATGTCAAGATCTGAGAATCACAGTTCAAAGCCAGCCCAGGCAGGAAAGTCCAAGAGACTCTTGGACTTTAACCACCAGAAAACCAGATGTGTACCTGTGGCTCAAAGTGATACAGCACTAGCCTTGAGCACAAAAGTTCAGGGACAGTGCCCAAGCCCAGAATATCAAGCCCCATGATGGACAAAAAACAAATAAAAAAAAAAACAAACCACTATTTTTAAAGACCAATAATGACACAAAGAAAATAGCTTGAATAAGTTCAACCAAAATTATCTATTTTGGAGGTGAATGTGACCAATATTAATATAGGGTTATAATAGCCAGAATTATTAAAACAATATTGTTATTAAATAGAAGTAAAACACAAAATGAGTCCAGGTTTAAATGCCTGCCTAAGAATATATTAGTCATGGGCTGGGAAGGTGGCTCAGTGGTAGGTTGCTTGCCTCACATTCATGAGGCCCTGGGTTCGATTCCTCAGCACCTCATAAGCAGAAAAAGCTGGAAGTGGCTCTGTGGCACAAGTGGTAGAGCACTGAAGAGCTGAAGGACAGCGCCCAGGCCCAGAGTTCAGGCCCCACAACCAACAAAAAAAAAAGGAATACATTAGTCATGCTGGTGGTAGCTCATGCCTATAATCCTAGCTACTCAGGAGGCTGAGATCTGAGAATCTCAGTTCAAAGCCAGCCCAAGGAGGAAAGTCTGTGAGACTCTTTTTTTTTTTGGTCTGGTCGTGGGGCCTTAACTCTGAGCCTGGGCGCTGTCCCTCAGCTCTTCAGCTCAAGGCTAGCACTCTACCACTTGAGCCACAGCACCACTTCCGGTTTTTTTCTTTTTTGCTTATGTGGTGCTGAGGAATCGAACCCAGGGCTTCAGGCATGCAAGGCAAGCGCTCTACCACTGAGCCACCTTCCCAGCCCAAGTCTGTGAGACTCTTATCTCCTTTTAAACCACTCAGAAAACCAGAAGTGGCACTGTGACTCAAGTGGTAGAGTACTAGCCTTGAGCTGAGAGACAGAGTCCAGGCCCAGAGTTCAAGCCCCACAACTGAAAAATATAGATTTTTTTAACCTATACAGATATATATAGGTTATAGGTTATAGGGTTTTTTTTAACATATATAGATATATATATAAAAGTCATTTCTGCTACTGACAGAATTTTTTATCGTCAGAATTTTGTTTAACTGTGTTTTCTATAAATAGTATTTAGTGCATTTGGATAACATCACTATTTGGACATTAAAATTATTAAGTTCCATGTTTCTTTGGCACAAAATGAGTTAAGGTTTATTTCTAGGAATCAGTAAATCAAAACAGAAAAATCAAGAAATCAAAACAGAGAAAGGGGCTGGGAAGGTGGCCCAGTGGTAGAGTGCTTGCCTTGCATGCACCACATAAGCAAAAAGAAAAGAGCCAGAAGTGGTGCTGTGGCTCAAGTGGTAGAGCGCTAGCCTTGAGCTGAAGAGCTGAGGGACAGCACCCAAGCCCAGAGTTCAGGCCCCATGACCAGACCCCCCACAAAAAAAAAAAAAAAAAAAAAAAAAAAAAACAGAGAAAAAAGAAGAAGGAAGAAAATAGAGAATTTAATCCCACTGAAATATTTTTTTCCCTCCCCCACAGTATAACTCCCGCTTTCACTGTATTTGATGTCAGTATAATTTGTGGAGGGGAAGGTGAAAAACAAGTCGTTTAAATAAGGATACAGGTGGACCCGTTGCAACAATGAGAAGTACAAGTTATGTCTAAAACGAACTTTACAACTTTGGTGGGGATGGGGGGGGTGGGGAGAATTGGGGTGGGGGGGATGGGAACAGATGGGAAGGAAACAAAGGAGGCTACAATGCTTGATAAGAAATGTACTCATTACCTTGCCCATGTAATTGTAACCCCTCAGTACAGTATTTTCACAATAAAAAAATAAATAAAAATTTTTAAAAAATGAAAAAAAAAAAACGAATTTTTTTTTCCTTTTTGTTGGTCGTGGGGCCTGAACTCTGGGCCTGGGCACTGTCCCTCAGCTCTTCAACTCAAGGCTAGTGCACTACCACTTGAGCCACAGTGCCACTTCTGTTTTTTTTCTGCTTATATGATGCTGAAGAATTGAACCCAGGGCCTCATGCATACAAGCCATGCACTCTACCCTGAGCCACCTTCCCAGCCCTGAAATAAATGTTTTAAAAGACCACATTCAAATTTTTATACCCACTTTCTCTTGTGGCTTACTAAAACATTGCAATAATGAAGTTGGCAAGACACATTGTATACATGCATGAAAAATGTCACAATGAAACCCTTCCTTGTATAACTAATCTACGCTAATTGAAAACAAAACACAAGCTGGATACCTGTGGCTCAGGGTTGTGATTCTAGTTACTCAGGAGGCTGAGATCTGAGGATCATAGTTCAAAGCCAGCCCAGGCAGGAAAGTCCCCAAAACTCTTATCTCCAATTAACTACTCAAAAACCAGAAGTGGAGCTATGGCTCAAAGTAGGAGAGAGCCAGCCTTGAGCAAAAAAAGCTCAGGGACAGTGCCTAAGCACTGAGTTCAAGCCTCACAACCACCAAAAAAAGAAAAAAGAAAGAAAAGAAACACTGTAATAAGCCGGGCACTGTGGCTCACACCTGTAATCCTAGCTACTCAGGAGGCTGAGATCTGATGATCACGGTTCAAAGCCAACCCAGGCAGGAAAGTCCGTGAGACTCTTATCTCCAATAAACCTCAAGAAAACCAGAAGTGGTGCTGTAGTTCAAGTGGTAGAGCACTTGCCTTGAGCTCAAGGACGCAAGGACAGCGCCCAGGCCCAGAGTTCAAGCCCCACGACTGACAAAAAAAAAAAAGAAAAGAAATACTGTAATAAAAGGGAAGAAATGCTACTTGTCACTCAACCTCTATCTTCTCCACCTTCATCCCCAACCACTCCACCCATGGTCCAAAAAATGTCAATATGGACACTGAGGGTCATTAAAAACCCTGTTCAAACCTTTGTCTGAACTGAAAGTTTCTTCAGGTTTTATTAAGTCTGTTAAAGTTATTCCTAAACAAATTTATAATTTATATAAACTCATACCACATTAAATCTAAATTAATTATCTATAATTTGAATTTACTACCAAATTTGTGGGCTTTTTTTTTAACACTCAAAATGGTTTCCTATGCCTGAATCCTAATTTTTGAGGGGAAAGGGGATTGGTTGTGGGGCTTAAACTCTGGGCCTAGGTACTGTCCCTGAGCTACAAGCATTCTACTATTTGAGCCATGGTGCCACTTCCAGTTTTCTGGTAGTTAATTGGAAATAAGAGTCTCATGGACTTTCCTGACTTGGCTGGCTTTGAACTGTGATACTCAGATCTCAGCCCCCTGAGTAGCTAGGATTAAGGTATGAGCCACCAGCACCCAGCCTAAATCCTCATTTTTAAAGTTAGGAATTAGATTTTCTTTCTTCTTATGGTCATATATTCACACAACATCCTAAAAATCTGCAAAATCTAATCAGTGGACATAGTTTTACATGGCAAAATAATGCAAGAAGTTTGTCTTTTTAAATTTTATTATTAAGCAGTTGTTCAAAGAAATTACAATTCCACAAATCAGGTTAGGTGTACAATGCATCTTGATTAGTCACCCTTTTGGATTGTATCTCCCACGTTCCTCCCTCCAATTCCTACTCTGAAGTTACACTGTTGAATTTTTACACATTGTACACTGAAGTACATATATGACAAAAAAATCACAAAAGAACCTATTTTTCACTATATATAATAGTAAACTATCATTACTTGCATAAAATATAATTTCTCATTCATTAAAATTTTCTGAAGTGAAGCTTCTGAACATTACAAGTACTCCCTTCTCAATACATTTCCGATTATTCTTTTACTTTATTTAAAATAAACATTTCCATCTATCACGCTTATTCTGAATTATGATTAACAGAACGCTTGCTTTCTGAATATTAGCAGTATGTATCACTTAAGTATTTGCTTCTCATTTACATAAAATAATCCTTAGTGAGTGATTTTAGACTTACCCACAAGTCATGTTCTGCATAATCAAACAGCAGCCACACCTTCCTGTCACTGTGAGAAAGGAACACCTTCTGCAATGCGATCACATTAGGGTGCTTCAATTCTCTCAAAAGCTGAATGTAAGAGAAACAGATGAATCACCATTCTGTTAGTGAGAAGTGGGGTGGGAGAAATTGTCTTTTTTAAACTTCAAAATAAAATTTTTGAAAATTCAGAAAACACAAGGAAGTAGAAAAAAATACCAGTACTCAGTTCTAAATGATAAAAATAACTTGACTGAAAGACAAACAGCTAGAAAAAAAAGGGGTTCAGATTTAAATAGATCTTCTTGGCTATACTAAATCTGATTTTTCCCACTACATCTAAAATACTTGTCTTCAATTCCCACAATTCATCAGAAAAGACAGACATATTAAGGAAATCAATGAGTCATAGAAAAATTAATTACTTACTCTCCTAACAGTCTTAAATAAGTGAAGCATACTTTGAGTGCCTATACTGTGATATAAAACTCATGTGAACTTGAGTTGTATGTGGTGCGTCATGTCTATCATCTAAGTCATTGGAGAGACTGAGGTGGGAGGACCACTTAAGCCCAAGAGTTCAAAGCAAGCCTTGGTAACATGAGGAAGATGCTGTTTTTTGTTTTTGTTTTTAATTATCTGAATGCCATCTCTGAAATTTTCAAATACATCCTAGATGCCCCCCCAAGAAACCCAACTATTTCCAATGACAGATTTTTCCCAGTTCTCAACTCTCATTTTGGTTTTATTTTGCACGTTAGCTTTTTCTGTTCATCTATGCTCCCAGCAACTTTGCCTGAAAATGACCTACCAGCTATAAGTTCTTCGTGATTATTTATATGTTTGTTTCTTTATTTATTTATTTTGTTGGTCATGGGACTTGAATTCTGGGCCTGGGCACTGTCCCTCAGCTCTTCAGCTCAAGGTGAGCACTCTACTATTTGAACCACAGGACCATTTCTGGTTTTCTAGTGGCTAACTGGAGATAAGAGTCTCTCACAGACTTTCCTACTCAGGCTGGCAGATCTCAGATCTCAGCCTCCTGAGTAGCTAGGATTACAGGCATGAGCCACTGACACCCAGCATGATTATTTTATACCAAGTACTACCACTGTCAAATCCAGTTTTGTATCACCTATCTACAAGTCTGAAGAGCTTGGAAAACAAAAGCTTTCTAGCAACTCATACAGGAAAAAGAATTCTACCTCAATAGAATAAAACACATTGTTAAGAAAAGATCTTTTGGTCACCTAATTCTAATTCTACAGAAGCTAGTTTCTAAAGCTACATCACAGTGATGTGATGATGCAGAATAACACTTATCTATAGGCATATGAATTCTGGGCTGTACAATAGAGTTTCATTAACTTCCTTTCTCCCACCATGGAGGAAGCTAATTTTCCCTCAATTTTCATAGGCATTTGAATACATATAAGATTTGTCCATAAGTTTTGTCTAAGGATTCACCTTTGAATTCAAAGGTTCTAATATCAGGTCGGTTCATTTTTTTTAACCTTTCTCAAAACTTACACTTTAACAGTCACTGTACAGAAATATCTCACTTGGACAGACATGATGCTGTTTCTTTGTTATTTAATGGCTTTTTTCTATATATTAATGTATAAACTCAATAGAGACAAAGCTTTTTGTTGCTTTTATGTCACCAGTGTTTAAATGGTATATAGTACAGGGCTGGGAATGCGGCTTAGTGGTAGAGTGCTTGCCTAGCATTCATGAAGCCCTGGGTTTGATTCCTCGGTACCACATAAACAAAAAACTGGAAGTGGTGCACTGGCTCAAGTGGTAGAGTGCTCAAGTGTCCCTCGAGCAAAAGAAGCTCAGGAACAGTGCCCAGGTCTTGAGTTCAAGTCCCCAAAACATAAAATAAAAATAAAAAATTATAAGCACTCAATAATTACTTGTCAAACGAATTAATTCTACTGATTACTGGCTCTTAACTCACAAAATATACCAAAGATGGACATTGTAAAAATTTACCACTCTTTCACAAATGATCCTTTTTCCAAAGGTGCTATGAATGATTTTGTTATTTTAATTAACACGTACTCTACTAAATAAGAGTGCTGGGTTAATATAATAGGCAGAAATATAGCTCTGAATATCTTAGGATGAAATATTTAACCAGGCACATAACCAGAAAAGCAAAGCAGTGCTATGGATCCTAAAAGGGTTGTGAATAAAATGCTTTTAAATACTAAATAACACATAGGGACAGAGAATAAAGAACATACCTGACAAATTAAAGCAGGTATCAGCCAAATTGTTGGTTGTTTTTTGTTGTTGTTGTTGTTGTTTGGTTGGTCATGGGGCTTGAACTCTGGGTCTAGGCACTGTTCCTGAGCTCTTAAGCTTAAGGATAGTGCTCTACTACTTGAGCTTTTCATTGGAGATAAGAGTCTCACCAATTATCCTGCTCAGGATGGCTTTGAACCAGAATAGCTGGGAAATAGGTATGCACCACCATACCTGATAGGAATATATATATTTAAGTTTTTTTGTTGTTGTTGTTTATGTGGTACTAAGGAATCAAACCCAGGGCCTCATGCATGCTAAGCAAGCACTCTACCACTAAGCCACTTTCCCAACCCAGGAATATATTTTATCAAGGATGTGTTTTCTTATCTATTGTCCAATAATCTCTTTGATCAAGGCAAATTACTAAGTGATGAATCAGAATTAGAAAAATAGTTCAATCAATAAATAAAATGAACAAAATTAAAGACTACAGGGAAATGAAATCAAAAGACTTGTCAAATGTAGCAGTGGTACTCACTAGATACTATGTTGAAAATATAGTATAAATATACAAATATACAACTATATAACTTGTGGGTGGAACTGTAGGGAAAGACTTGGAGAGAGCAAGGGAAGTGGTGACATTGTCCAAAAAGAAATATACTCATAACCTGACTTATGTAACTGTAACCCCTCTTTATATCATCTTTCTAATAATTAAAAAAAAAAACTGTTTAAAAAAGCTTTTGTTAGCCAGGCGCCGGTGGCTCATGCCTGTAATCCTAGCTACTCAGGAGGCTAAGATCTGAGGATCATGGTTCAAAGCCAGCCCGGGCAGGAAACTCAGTGAGACTCTTATCTCCAATAAACCACCAAAAAAAAAAAAAAAAAAAAAAAGGAAGTAGCACTGTAGCTCAAGTGGCAGAGCACTGGCCTTGTGCTGAAGAGCACAAGGACAGTGTCCAAGCCCAGAGTTCAAGACCCATGACCAAAAAAAAAAAAAAAAAAAAAGCTTTTGTTTCTAATAACGTGGCAACCAAATCATACATATTACGCAGTTAAATCATCCATAAGAGGCTTGTCTCTTTTTAACTTTGCTTCCTTTGTTCCTTTCCATTCATTAAGCCCTACATTCATAAAGATCCTTACTCTTCCAAATCCCAGTGTGGATTATCTGTATCAGTTATTTGGAATTTAATAAATAATCTCATATTATGCATAGATAGGTAGATAGATAATATATACTCATATTGACTATTTCAATAACAAATTCTTTCAGTTATCTTTTGTTTTGTTTTGTTTTTTGTTTTCAGTTATCTTTTTAAGTCCTGATACAACTCAGAAGTCAAAAATTGTTCAGGTTGGGCAGTGGTGGCTCACCCTCATAATCCTAGTGCTCTCCTTGAGCAAAAAAGCTCAGGGATAGAGCTCAGGCTCTAAGTTCAAGTTCCAGGACCAGCACTGAAAAAACAAAACAAAACAAAAAAACCACACAGAATGTCTGCTCAGAGAAATATAATGTATATTTTCCAGGAGAAGATATTGTTATGCAAATCAGCCAGAACAGATTTTTTTTTTTCCTTTTTTGGTCAGTCATGGGGCTTGAACTCAGGGCCTGGGCACTGTCCCTGAGCTTCATTTGCTCAAAGCTAGTACTCTACCATTTAAGCCACAGTGCCACTTCTGACTTTTTCTGTTTATGTGGTACTGAGGAATTGAACCAAGGACTTCACGCGTGTAGGCAAGCACTTTACCACTAAGCAGCATTTCCAGCCTAAGAATAGATGATTTTAAGTGTTAAGAGAAATGCCTATTAGATTTGTCAAATTCTATTGGAGATATTCTAGGAAACTTAAAAAGAAGAGTTATTGCCACTATAAGTATCATCTCTATCTTGTTTAGTCTTAAATATGTTTTTTAACTAAACTGAAAGCAGATCAAAGACTACAACAAAATTAGACTACCATTAATGGTTAATGCTGATGGGAAATAAGGGGTCAGAGAAGTGGTTTTATATTATTTCTCTCTGTTGTGACAATAGTCAACGCTTCTGAAACATAGAAACAAAAGAAGCTCTAAGAAGAAAGGACACTGGGCAAGGTGCTCTTACCCTTGTAATCCTACTCAAGAGGATCTAAGATCTGAGGACTAAGCTTTGAAGCCTGAACTCTTATCTCCAATTAACCTCCATAAGGATAGAAATGGAGCTGTGGTTCAAATGGTAGAGTGCTAGCCTTGGGTAATAAAGCTCAGGGACAGTGCCCAGGCCCAGAGTTCAACTCCAGGACCAGCGCATCTGTGCACAAAAGTATGGACATTGAAACTCTTTGACCTAATTCTTCCACATTCTTACTGGCTGGCCTCATGTTTGCTGCCCATTGTCCTCATACTGTTATAAATACGCTCTCCAAGAACCACTGGAGTCACAACAATAAACACTGCACTTCTTACTTCTGTAGTAAGGTGCAACGTCAGCTATAAATCTGACAAGCAAGCAAGCACACAGAGCAGGTAGGCTGCTCTCATCTTTATACCTAACACAGGAGGCCCTACTCTTTTTTTTGTTTGTTTGCATGCATTTTATTAGTGACAAAGGAAGTATCAAATGAATTAGCATTTATAACCATGAATTCTGAAAAATGTACTTTAGAGTATATCCTTTTATGAAGAGCTCAGACTTGACTTTTTCCCCCCCATGGGGCAAATTGCTTTTATCATGGTCTATAAAGTTTATGAGTTATATGAGCTTTGAAAATAGTTATTTCTTCCACATTGGGTGATATATACATGTCTTTCCTTTTGCTTGGTGTCAGCTGTTCGTCTTTCCTGTTCATTCCCTCCCTCCCATCACTGCCATTGAGTTGCTTAGTTCATTTTGATCAATGACCAGCACAGTTAATGAATGGGTCCCGCTGTTATATGTTTCCCTGTTTCCCTGTTTCTGTGTCCTCCTCCTAGTTTCCCTCCAATGTGTACATATATACCATATATGTGGTCAGCAGCATGGGGTCATTTAGTAATGATTCAACCAGATGAGTAAAGGTCCTTTGTTTCTCGAGTCTTGTTTACTTTGTTGTATCTCCTTACGTTTAGTACTTACACCCACTTATCAGGGAGACCATGTGCCGTTTGTCTCTTTGCTCTTGGCTTACCTCACTCAACAAGGTTTTTTTCTAGTTCCATACATATTCCTGTGAATGCCATTATTTTGTCCTTTCTAATGGTTGCATAATATTCCATTGTATATAGGTACCACTATTTTTGGATCCATTCATCAGTAGTGGGACATCTAGGTTGTTTCCATATCCTGGCTATTGTAAACAGTGCTGCAATGAACATGGAGTTGCATGTGTCCTTGTATACTGGTTCCTGCTGTTCAGGATAGATGCCTAAGAGTAGTATGGCTTGGTCATACGGAAGGTCTATATTTAGCTTACTGAGGACCCTCCAGACTGCTTTTCAAGTGGTTGTATTAGTATACATTCCCACCAACACTGCAGTAGTAGGGTTCCTCTTTCTCCGCATCCCCTCCAGCATTTGTCATTGGCTGAATTTAGGATCCAGGCCATTCTGACTGGGGTAAGATGGTATCTCAGGGTTGTCTTTATTTGCATTTCCTTTACAACCAGGGATGATGAACATTTCCTCATGTGTTTCTTTGCCATTTTTATCTCTTCTTCTGAGAAGTCTCTTTAGTTCCATTGCCCATTTACTAATTGGTTTGTTATATTTGGGAGGGATTAGTTTCCTATATATACTGCATATTAGCCCCTTGTCTGATATATTGCTGGTAAATATTTTTTCCAGTTAGTTGGCTGTCTTTCTAGTTTGGTTGCTATGTCTTTAGCTGTGCAGAAACTTTTTATTTAAGGTAGTACCATCTGTCCAGTCTCTCTCCAATTTGTTGGACCCTGGAACTCTGTTCAGGAAGTTCCTGCCTGTGCCTGTAAGTTCAAGTGTCTCTTCTACTCTGTCCTGAGGTAGTTTCAAAGTTTCAGATTTGATGGTAAGGTCTTTAATCTATTTTGAGTTGATGTTAGTGCACGGTGACATACTAGGGTCCACTTTTAGTTTTTTTCATGTGGCCGCCCAGTTTTCCCAGCACCAATAGTTGAAGAGGCTGTGCTTCTTCCACTGTATGTCTTTGGCTCCTTTGTCAAATATCAGCTGACTGTAAGCATGTAGTTGTATCTCTGGATTTTCTAATCTATTCCATTGGTCTTCCGGTTTTTATGCCAGTACCAAACTGTCTTTGTTATTATGGCTCTATAGTAAAGTTTGAAGTCTGGCATCCAGATTCTTCCCGTGTTGTCTTTTTTGCCTAGAATTGTTTTGGCTATTCTAGGTCTTTTGTTGTTCCATATGCATTTTTGGACTGTTTTCTGTATTTCAGTAATGAGCATCATTGGGATTTTAACAGGAACTGCATTGAATTTATATATCAATTCTGGCTGTATGTCCATTTTCACTATATTGTCTGCCTATCCAAGAACATGGAAAGTCTTTCCATTTCCTGGTGTCCTCTATAATTTCTTTAAGTTTTTATAGTTTTCATTATTTTACATCTTTGGTTAGGTTAATTCCTAAATATTTTTTGAGGTTATTGTGAGGAAGCCCTACTCTTCTGCTCAGATTGGTTGAGCTCAGGTTTACAATCTGCTGGAGATTGGCTGGCTTGAATAGGGTAAGATGTGTTTACATAAGGTAACAATTAAAAGACTTTGAAACAAGATTAACAGTACACTAGTAATCTCAAAACATACCCATATCTTCTATTATTTCTAGAACAATATGAGGTATGTCTTCTGAGGTGTGTTTTAATTCCATCTTGGAAAAAATCAGTTTAAGATAAAACCTAGGCCAGGATCCAGTGGCTCAAACCTATAATCCTAGCTACTCAGGAGGTTGAGATCTGAGGATCACGTTCGAAGTCAGCCTGGGCAAGAAAGTCTGTGAAACTCTTATCTCCAACAAACTACTCAGAAAAATCAAGAAGTAGAGCTCTGGCTCAAGTGGTAGTAGCACACTAGACTTGAGCACAAAAAGTCTCACCCACAGTGCCCAGGCCACTAGTTCAAGCCCCAGGCTAGGCAAAAAAATAAATAAATAAAAGATAAAACCTAACATTTCAAAAATCTTTCCTTATTCCAAAGCGGTTCCTCTTTGCCTAGCAGAACTGGTAGATATTGTCCTAGCAGATTAGTCAACAAGAGCCAAGCCTCCAGGAACTTTTCAGCAATCCACTTAAAGAAAAGACCATTTTTTTTCTCACAGTACCACAACTGCTTCCCTCCCAGAAAGGCTTTTACCTCAAACTGCAAGCACCTGCCTTCAAGTCTGCTTAAGCATCTATTCTTCTGTGAAGGCTTTTTCTACTAGCCATTCACCCTTCCTGCCCACTACCTCCCCTCTCTCAAAATATCCTCTTCTCAATAATGAATTGACCATCATTGTCCTCCACTTTCTGCTGTCACGTATTTGTAACGTTTCATAGTTTTCGTTGTTTTGTTGTTTCCTCGACTAGACTACAATGTAAGAGCTGGAACCCTTTTTTCGATTCATCTTATTATTCTCCAGAGCCTGAAATGGAACTTAACACATCAACAGGGACTCAAACCAAAGTGAAATACCAAAGAGTGCTGCCAAGAATTTTAGGAACACAAAACTTGTAACTACCAAAGCATTACTCTAACTAGATGTCTACAGCTTTGCCAATAATTCAAATCACTATCAGAACTCACTATTAAGAGCTACTGAATTTGAGTCACAGAAACAGGCAATCATAAAAGAGAAAGCATTTCCAAATAACAATAAATTCACTGTCTCTGTCCATATTATGAAAATGCAAGTTAAAACATAATTCATAACTCAATACTATGTTGTCTTCTCGGATGTAAATATGATTAAAATATAGTTCTACATGTAGGAATGTATTTCAATTACACTACTATATCTCCATTGGCCTCAATTTTACAGACTTCATACAGCCACAAAAATGGTAGTGCAATTCTAAACAGTGATGAAATTTATATTAGAGGTAATAAATCTCATCTGCTTGCCCTGAGTCATTTTTTTTTGTTTACTTGGTATATCTTATGTTTAATGACTTAAGCACACAGAAAGTCTTAAATATTTTAAATTATAAAAACAATACTCAAATAAAAAAGCAGAATCAGAAACATAGAAAAATACAAAGAAAATAAAAATTATCTGTAATCTAACCAAAGACAACTTGTCAATATTTGATAGCTTTTCATATGCATATTTACATATTACAATCAATATGATCACCAGATAGTATATGTACCATATAAAACACAAGACACTTGTTTTATTTCATCTTCAAAACAATCCAGTAATTTGTGGATTTTGTGGGGATTTTTTGTTTGCTTTTTGCAGCCCGAAGAACTTTTTTTTTAATATTCATTATGCCATGAATTCATAGGGTACAATTTCCACCAACTCACTTTGACTGGTTCTCATAAAATGTGCTTCTTTTAGCAGATCAGGCTGGGTTCAGTTAAACTCAGGTACCTATCTCTTCTTATTCTGGTCATTTTCCTTCATGTGTTTAGCTTTTTTAAAGTGCTTAATATGCTTAAGACAAGTATTAATTCTCTTGGCATGAATCTTATCCTTAAATTATTTATAGTGCCAACAGCATTCTGATTGTGACACAGTAATACTTGTGAGAACAGTATCCACTCCCTTGATGTCTATAGCATCACCTTTCTTGAAGGTTCATTTGTATGTGGCCAAAGGAATTCTTCATTTACTAAGAAAGTATACATTTTCTCTATAGAAGGACATGTAACAATACTAATTATGTTTTCAATCCATGAGGCTCAATAAAATGAATTACGTAATTTTAATTTCTTTGCTGAGCCTGGGGTAGACAAATTATGGAGGAGAAGTTAATTCATTTAAAGAGGTATTTTCTTATTCTGCATCTAACACTTTTTTCACTTTAATTAACAAAGAATAACTGGAAGTGTTTATTAGATACAATGTGATGTTTTACTATGAATTCATTGTAGAATAATAAAATTTTTAAATGAAATAACATCATTCCACATACTTAAACATTTTTTATGTGTGTATGTTTGTCTTGGGGCTTGAATTCAGGGCCTGGGAACTGTCCCTGAGATTTTTTACTCAAGACTAGCAATCTAGCGCTTGAGTCATAGCTTCACTTCTGGCTTTTGGTAATTTATTAGATATAAGTCTCCAGACTTTCCTGCCCAGGCTGGCCTCGAACTGTGATCCTCAGTTCCCAACTTCCTGAATAGCTAGAATTACAGGTTTGAGCCACAAGTGCCCAGTGACATAACTTGCATTATTATTTTAATTACATGAATATATAGGGTATAACATAATTATACACACACACACACACACACACACACACACACACACACACACACACACACACACACACACACACACACACACACACACACACACACACACACACACACACACAGTACCAAAATTTAACTATCAGGAACACACTTCTAAAACTGAAAGGTGCGTAAGTATAAAGAAATCAAGGGCTGGTAAGGTGGCTAAAGTGCTTGCCTAGCTTGCATGAAGCCCTGGGTTCTATTTCTCAGTACCACATAAACAGAAGAAGCCAGAAACAGCACTGTGGCTCAAGGCTAGTCTTGAGCAAAAGAAGCTCAGAGGCAGTGTCCAGGCCCTGAGTTCAAGCTCCAGCACTGGCAAAAAGAAAAGAATAAAAGAAAAAGTGGTAGAGTTGCTTGCCTAGCAACAGGGCCCGGGCACTGTCCCTGAGCTTCTTTTCCTCAAGGCTAACACTCTACTACGTAAGCCACAGCACTACTTCTGGCCTTTTCTGTTTATGTAGTACTGAGGAATTGAACCTAGGGCTTCATGCATGCTAGGCAAGCACTCTACCACTAAGCTACATTTCTAGCACTCTGTGTGTTTTTTTTTTTTTTAGGGGTCCGGTCATGGGGCCTGAACTTAGGAACTGGGTGCTGTCCCTCAGCTCTTCAGCTCAAGGCTAGAGCTCTACCACTTGAGCCACAGCACCACTTCCAGCTTTTTTCTTTTTTGCTTATGTGGTGCTGAGGAATCGAACCCAGGGCCTCATGTATGCAAGGCAAGCACTCTACCACTAAGCCACCTTCCCAGCCCTCTGTGTTATTTTTAAATCCATAAAATTCATATTTTCTATTAAACAAATATTAGCACTAGACACTACTGTTTGGATGTGGTCTGTGTATGCCAGTCACATACCCCAAGTTCATCTGCTGAGACTCGGGTCCTTACTGCAGCAATATTGAAAAATGATATGTAATCTTTCAGAGGTGAGGCCTAGTAGGCAGTTATTAAGTCATTGGAACATGCCCTCAAAAGGATTTAGGCAGTTCTCCTCGGACTCTGAGTTAGTACCTATTAAGAAAAATCTAGCCAGCGCCAGTGGCTCACACCTGTAACCCTAGCTACTCAGGATACTGAGAGCTGAGGATCACGGTTCAAAGCCAGCCCAGGCAGGAAAAGTCCATGAGACTCTTATCTCTAATAAAAAACCACTAGAAAACTGGAAGTGGCGCTGTGGCTCAAGTGGCAGAGTGCTCACCCTGAGCTGAACAGCCAAGGATAGCATCCAAGCCCAGAGTTCAAGCCCCACAATGGACAAAAAAAAAAAAAATCTATTAAGCAAGCCTGATTCCTGAATTTCTCTCTGGTTCCTAACCTGGAAATGTGATCTCATGCTCCCACGTGAGCTCCCACCTTGCTGGCATCTCCTGTTAAGAGCTTCAACATAGGCTAAATATCAGCTACCAGACCCTAGACTTCTAGCCTCTAAAACTAAGAGCAAGTAAATCTCTTTTCTTTATAAAGTTACCAAGTCTTAGATATTTTTTATAGTAATAAAAAATAAGTTAATGCACTGGGCTACCTATGAGTTCAAATATTTTAACAAATTCTAACTTAAAAATCTCGACAAGGTCATGTGCTGGTAGCTTACATGTATAATCCTAGCTTCTCAGGTGGCTGAGATCTGGGGATCAAGGTTCAGTCTATGAATCTCTTATCTCCAATTAATCATCAAAAAGCCAGAAATGGAGCCGTGGCTTAAGAGGTAGAGTGCTAGACTTTAAGCCAAAAAGCTCAGAGACAGTGCCCAGGCCCTGAGTTCAAGCCCCAAGCTCAATACATACATACATCGGGCACAGGTGGCTCAAGCCTATAATCCTAGCTACTCAGGAGGCTGAGATCTGAGGATCACGGTTCAAAGCCAGCCCAATCAGGAAAGTCCGATAGACTCTTATCTCTAATAAACCACTAAGAAAACTGAGAGTGGTGCTGTGGCTCAAGTGGTAGAGCACTAGCCTTGAGCTGAAGATCTGAGAGACAGCATTCAGGCCCGGAGTTCAAGCCCCACAACCCACAACAACAAAAATCAATACACACACACACACACACACACACACACACACACACACACACACACACACACACACACACACACACACACACACACACACACACACACACACACACACACACGAGACAAGATTTTCCATGCTGGAACATGACATTCAGGGTAAACTGAATCTGCTTGCTGGGCTATGGCCCCTCATATTTGGCTCAGAATAAACTATTTTCTTATTTCCTTAAAGCAAAGCTGGCATTTTTACATAGATATAGATATGAGATAAAATTTCTATTGCAACACAAATGAATTTCTTAGGCTATTTCTTAAGATATCTCTAGTGAGACTTCTAGTCTTTAGTATGAAGTATTTCTGATGCTTCTATGTTTGATAATATGCAAGTAATCTGACAAACAAATATGAAAGATGTTACTGATAAAGGAAAACCTACCATTATCAGAACTAGCTCGACCTGGTGAGGAAAAGCCTGCTTTTACCAGAGCTTGTTTGACCTTTAGACCTCAAGTAATTCTAGAGAAACTATAACCATTAGGGTAAACTTAAACTCAAAACATCTGTGCTATACCCAGAACTAAAACCTAGAACTCAAATGCTATAAAAGGATGGTACTCCTATCAGTCAGGGCTCATACTTCAGAGTAGGAATTCTGCTGAGCCTGCCAGTATAATACAACTGAGTTCTCCAACTCTCCCTCTATGAATTATCACACAGATTACAGCCAAGAGCAGAAAAGGGACAAAGGCTTTCCACATATGGCAGGTATTAAAGTAAAATGTGTACTTCATGATAATTCACTGATTGTCATGCTAAAGTCTCTGCTATGGAGTGCTTTGTATCAAAACCCTAATTATGAGTTTTCTATGGTTTAAGAGCTATTCATTTTCAATTACTTTGGCCACTGTAACTATCTACTGTTGTAACATAGTTAGCTACTAACTAGTCAAGTTCCTCCATTCCTCATCTATCTAATGGTGAAAGGTCTCAGTTGCGTACCCTATCTTAGCTTTTATAATCCTTTCTTCATCTCTTTCTTCAAGGCCAAGAACTAGCTCCAAATCCTCACTGGCTGGATAAAACAAGTCCTTATTTCTCACTTCTGATTGTCATTAAACATCTGACATTTTTGCTAATTTTTCCCAGTTTGTATTCTACTTTTGTAGTGCTCATGACTTCAATACCTAAAAGACTTGAAAGAATCTATTGCTATTTCTAAAACTAGGACAATATACATCTTGGCATCATTAGACTTTAATTCTCAATCCATTTCCTCATTGAATATGTAGTTGGGTGGCAGGGCAAATGATGGGCAAAGTCCTAAATTCAATTTCTAACAAACAAACAAGTTTCCCTACAGAAGTCAGTTATAAGCAGTCCTACCATATTATAATATTAGACTAACATAACTGACTTAACAGGTTTTGGTGGGGTAGATTAGTAACCTGACATCATTTATATCTGCTTCCTGAGGAAAGGGTAATTTGTTTTAAAGCTGGTGCCAGTGGCTCAAGCCTGTAATCCTAGCTACTCAGGAGGATCTGAGGATTGCTAATCAAAGCCAGACTAGGCAAGAAAGTACACGTGACTCTTAACTCCAATTAACTGCCAAAAGCCAGAAGCAGAGGTGTAACTCAAGTGGTAGAGTGCTAGCCTTGGGCAAAAAAAAGTTCAGGGGGCTGGGAAGATGGCTCAGTGGTTGAGTGCTTGCTTTGCATGCATGAGGCCCTGGGTTCGATTCCTCAGCACCACATAAGCAGAAAAGGCCAGAAGTGGCGCTGTGGCTCAAGTGGTAGAGCTCTAGCCTTGAGCTGAAGAGCTGAGGGACAGCGCCCTAGCCCAGAGGTCAGGCCCCACAACCAATAAAAAAAAAAAAAAAAAATTAAAACAAGTTCAGGGACAGTGCTCAGACACAGTTCAAGCCCCAGGACCTGTACCAAAGGCAAAAACAACAACAACAACAACAAAAAACTGATTTTAATAGACATACATTTCTGAAATATTTTTCTCTGTATTCCTCTCAGCAACAGCTATAAACTGAAGTAACTGTTGGTGGAGAAGGCTTTGTTGTTTTTTGGAGTTTTGTTTGTTTCTTGGTGATTTTTGGTTGTTTGTTCATTTATCTGTCTTTTGGGAGGGTAATGGGGGGTCACAAAGGGACAAAGGGTGAACAAATGCAGCAGCAGTACACAGTAGATACTATGTTGAAAATGAACTACACAATATGTGGGTGGGACTGGAGGGGGAAACTGGAAGAGAGGGAAAAAGGGATGGACATTGCCCAAAAAGAAATGTACTCATAGCCAGACACTAGTGGCTCATTCCTGAAATCCTAGCTACTCAAGAGGCTGAGATCTAAGAACCACAGTTAGAAGCTAGCCTGGGCAGAAAAGTTCCCATGAGACTCCTAACACTACTTAACCCCTCAAAAACCACAAGTTAAGCTATAGCTCAAAGTGGTAGAGCTCTAGCCTTGAGTAAAAGAGCTCAGGGACAGAGCCCAGGCCCTGAGTTCAAGCCCCATGACTGTAGAGGGGAGGGGGGGAGGAAGGGGAGGGGGGGAGGGGAAGGGATAGGGAAGGAAAGAAAGAAAAGGAAAGAAAGGAAAAGAAGAAAGGAAAAGAACTCATTACCTGGCTTATAAAATGGTAACCCCTGTGTACATTAACTTTATAACAACTAGAAATTTAAAAAAATAGTAACATGTACTTGGCCAGCTATCTACTTAAGAGCCACATATAGGAGGATCAGGTCCAAAGCCAGCACAGACAAAAGTGCACAACCCTATCTAACATAACTAACAGAACTTGGGTTATGCCTCTATTGGTAGAACAATTGCCAAGCAAGTGTAAGCCCTGACTGAGTTTAATTCCCAGTACAGCCAAGGGAAAAAAAGTAGCAAAAATAATATAATATAATAGACTGGTATATTTGAAGAAAGGGGCAAATATATTTTCTGCTATAGTATACTTTAAAAATAGGCTAAGCAGTGGTGGCTCATGCCTGTAATCCTCGCTACACAGAAGGCTGGGATCTAAGGATCCTGTTTCAAAGCCTGCCCAGGAAGATAAATCAGATTTATCTCTAAGTAAGCAGCAAAAGCCTGGAAGTAAACCTGTGGTTCAAGTAATAAGAACACTAGCCGGGGCTGGGAAGATGGCTCAGTGGTAGAGTGCTTGCCTTGCATGCATGAGGCCCTGGGTTCCATTCCTCAGCACCACATAAGCAGAAAAAGAAAAAAGCCGGAAGTGGCTCTGTGGCTCAAGTGGTAGAGCGCTAGCCTTGAGCTGAAGAGCTGAGGGACAACGCCCAGGCCCAGAGTTCAGGCCCCATGACCGGACCCAATAAACAAAACAAAACACTAGCCTTGAGCGGAAAAAAAAAGGTTCAGAGCCGGTGTCCAGGCCCTGAGTTCAAGCCTTAAGACCAATCCTTATGTGTATGTGTAACACTTTTAAATTAAATTTATAATCTTAAAACTTATTTTATCCACAGTGGAAACATTTTTAGCTAAAAGTTATATTTGATTAGAGTTTAAAATAGAAAAAGGTTACCAATAATAATAGTAACAAATATCACCACTTACTGACCATTACTGTTAAACCGTTCACATACTGGTATCAGATTGATTTTCAATCCTTTACAGTGTATTTATATCACTAGTGCAATTTTGCTTCAATATCACTTAAAAGAAAAATAATACTAAAAATACAGTACATCCAGTAATTGCTAGCAGCAAGAACATGAAATTGATCATTTTTATGTTTAGAAGAACTAACTCTACTTATCTCCTTAGTATGAGGTATATTAACATAGAAAGCCCACTCTTCAATAACTTACAAAATGGGCAGGAGTTTGCAGGAGCCACATGTACGTACCCTCAAAGTGCTACTAACAGCCAACTAGCCCACCCTTCTGGTGTGAGGGAAGTGAGGAAATACTCAGCTACAACTAAACTGGGTCACCATCCCATCCCATTTTGTTTACCAGAGAGCATGCATGCAGACACACAAACACAAAACTAGGAACAATGCCAATGACTCTGTTCAAATTGTTCTTTTTTTACTTTCATCACCTTTATACAAAACACCAAAAATCTACAAGGCCTACCTCTTTCCCACTAGGCAAAATGTGTTTAATTCATCTACTGATAACAACAAAATCTAGTTGTTACTCATATAACAGAAAATATAGGTTAACATATGCTACAAAATGTGCACATATGGACATGTACACACACACCAATAAATAACATTCAACAAATTCATGACTTAATCTAGTAAGGCAGAATATCCTACTGGTTTCTTGTATCTTTTTGTTTCTTAGAAAATGAGAAATGCTACTGTGTGATTCATCCCTGTGTACTGATCTTATATCAGCTCTCAAACACAACAAACTTCATCCCAAAATTCTTAAAAGATTCATCAGGAGTCATCAGAATGTTATTTTTCCAAGGAGGCTAAAAAGATTACATATTTGAGAAAACTACTGACAACCATCATATAGGAAAACGAAGATTTTAGTAAGAAAGGATCTATGCTGACTATTTAAACTCAAAAGTAAAAATTTTGTTTATTTTTGAGTCAAACACAAAGAACAAAGAATAGATCTTGCTGAAGAAATATTTCTATGTGAGTGAAGCAGAAATGTGGATATGTGGGTAATGCATGTTAACTGTTAATAAATTAAAGAAAGAAATCTCTAATGGATAGGGATAATAAGAACACTTGCGGGGGGGGGGGGGTTGGGGGGGAGGCTGGGAAGGGATGTGAAGGGTAAACAAAGGAGGAGGCTGCAATGCTTGATAAGAAATGTACGCATTATCCTGCCCATGTAATTGTAACCCCTCTGTACAGTATGTTCACAAAATAAAATAAAATAAAAAAAGTGATCAGATCACCAAAAAAAAAAAAAAAAAAGAACACTTGCTTAGGGCAAGGAATGTGGCTTAGTGGGTGGAGTGCTTGCCTAGCATGCATGAGGCCCTGCCTTGATTCCTTGGTACCATATAAACAAAAAATAAATAATTTTTTTTAAGAGTGCTCTTGGGGCTGGGAATGTGGCTTAGTGGTAGCGTTCTTGCCAAGCATGCATGAAGCCCTAGGTTCAATTCTTCGGTACCACATACACAGAAAAGGCCAGAAGTGGCACTGTGGCTCAAGTGGTAGAGTGCTGCTAGCCTTGAGCCAAAGAAGCCTAGGCCCTGCTTTCAAGCCCCAGGACTGGCACACACATACACATTTTTTAAAAAAATTGTTCTTAAAAACAACAACAAAAAAAGCAATTGCTTAGCAATTATTAAATAACAGGTAACAATTGCCCCTAATCAATGTGACAACACCATGAAGACCTAATTAGCAACCTTGCTTAGAGAACTAAAAATGAAGTAATATTTATGTTTTTCACTGTTTTCTGACCTTCAATGGGGATAACTAAAAGTACTTATTTCCTAAGACTGTTGTGAAAATTAAATGAATACTTGAAAGTACTTTAGTAAGTTTAGTGTCTACAAAACCCACAGTAAAAAGTACTTTTTTTTTTTGGGGGGGGGACCTGGTCCTGGGGCCTAAACACAGGGCCTGAGTGCTGTCCCTGGGCCTCTTTCTGCTCAAAACTAGCGCTCTACCACTTGGGCTACAGTGCCACTTCTGGCTTTTTTTTTTTTTTTTTTTTTCTGTTATGGGGCTTATTAAACTCTGGGCCTCGGCACTGTTCTGAGCTCTCAGCTCAAGGCTAGCTCTACCACTTGAGCCTAAGCACCACTTCCAGTTTTCTGGTGTTTTATTGGAGATAAAGAGTTTCATGGCCTTTCCTGACAGGGTTGGCTTCGAACCACCATCCTCAGATCTCAGACTCCTAAGCAGCTAGGATAACAAGCGTGAGCCACAGGTGCCAGCACTTGCAGCTTTTTCGAGTAGTTTATTGTAGATGATAGTCTCACGGTGTGTGTGTGTGTGTCTTTGTTTAATTTGTAACAAAGCCTTACAGACAGGTGCAAACAGTAAATCCTCTTACATGTGGTACGTGTAAGAAGGAATATGATTCCTACAACAGTTGGCAATGTGAGGGTTTGTTTAAAACTCACAGAGGATGCTCTGAGAATAAAGTTGATGTGAAAGCAAAAAAAGAAAAATGAAAGAAAAGAGTCTCACAGGGAGTTTTCTACATAGGCTGGCTTCGAATCACAATCCTCAGATCTCAGCCTCCTGAGTAGCTAGGATTATAGGCATGAGATACCAGCACACAGCGATGATAGGTACTCTTATTCACAACCATTTAATTACATGTATAGGTCACATTAAGAAAAAGAACAAAGTATGTTTCTTTAAAGGATTATCATATTACAATGGTCTTATTTTTCTGGCAACTAATAAAATCTAGATAGAGATAGATAGACAGAGACAGACAGACAGACAGACAGACAGATGGATGGATGAAAAAATAAATGATTTAATAATATGGTCACTTTCTTTATAAAGAAATACAAGCCAGAAGTAGTAATCCTAGCTGCTCAGGAGAGAAAGGTTCAGAGGACTGTAGTTCAAGACCAGTTTGGGTAAAAGTTCACAAGACTCCATCTCACGCAAGACTCCATCTCAACCAATAATGTGGCATGGTGCTACACATCTGTCATCCCAGCCACATGGGAAACACAAATAGTAAGTCAAGATGGTCTGAGCATAAATGTAAGACTTCAGTAAAAAATTAAAGCAAAAAGGACTGGGAACATTGTTTAAGAGGTAGATTATATGCTTAGCAAGCGTAAGACTCTGAGTTCAAACCCAAGTACTGAAGGGGAAAAAAAAGAAGGGGAAAAAAATCAATCAATCCCAAAATTATAGGAAAACTGATATAAATTATTAATTAAAATAATTATATTACATGACTATTTAATTAAATTATTTAATTCAGTCTTTTTTTTTTTTTTTGGCCAGTAGTGGGGCTTGAACTCAGGGCCTAGGTGCTGTCCCTGAGCTTTTGTGCTCAGGGCTATAGCTCCACCACTGTGAACCACAGCTCCACATCCTTAGTTCACTATTTCTAATATTACAAATCCTAAATACGACTCACATGTAATTGAAAGTCCATGGAAATGTCTCTATCTTATATAAAATTTCTTTAAACCAACTAATGTGTATAAAATAACCATGCATTGTATACATTAATCAAACTTTTCTATTGAAATAAATCACCCCAAATATACATAATAATATGTTACTATTTATGGCCACTTACTGCAATCTCTCTACAAGCCGACATGGATATTCCTGTGCCTTCAATTTGCTTCAGTGCATATTCCTTTTCATCTTTTCTGCACATGAACAAAAAATATGTTTTTTACTTTTCCATTTATTACTTCCAGATTCAAAATTATAAGTACAAAAATAATGGAAATGTATTGAGTCTCTCAGTTGTATGTAAATACTCTCACTATGCCATGTATTGCTTATTATTTTTATAATATTTCTACTACAGAAATATGAAATACCAAAAGAAATTTATGTAACAATAAAAACATCAGACAGAGCCAAAACACAAAATTCAAAATTTAACAGGGTAGTATATTAAACACAGCACTGGTTACAAAAAATAAACAAGCATAAATACAAACTCAAACATATTGCAAAATGATTCCACTCCTGCAGTAATTATGTGATGTCTATGAAAGCATTCTGTTATAAACATATACTACAAAAATAACTGACAGACATAAACTCTTAGGTTCACTTAAAATAATCTCATACCATAAGAAGAAGAAGAAAAAAGAAGTATGGAGAACCCACTGAACACACAGATTTCCTCCTAAGATAGAAGATGCTTATATACTCCCAAATCCCAGCCTAAAGCCACCAATATCATACACCTAGGAAACTCTTCTATGAACCCCAGTAGGGAAAAAACAGGAATCTGGGAAACTCCAGTACTTATAAGAGTGCTTAACTAATAGAAGACATTGTTTCAATAATGGTGAACTACCAGGGAAAAAAATAGTGACTGGCTAGAACACCTATATCCTCAAGAAACTGGCACCAGAACCAGCCATAGGAAGGCATCAGCTCAACGACCTTAACAATGGGTCATCTCATGGGTTGTTCTTACAATGGGGCATAATCTATAACCTCCAAGTTTTGGTCTTCTGATTATATTAATGCCTCAGCAAGAACAATGAGAAGTACAAAATGTCATGTCAAAACCAGCTTTACAATGTCGGGGTGGGGGGGGAGGGGGGTATGATTGGGTGGGGGGGAGGGGGGAGGCTGGGAAGGGAGGTGAAGGGTAAACAAAGGAGGAGGCTGCAATGATTGGTAAGAAATGTATGCATTATCCTGCCCATGTAATTGTAACCCCTCTGTACAGTATGTTCTCAAATAAAATTAAATTAAATTAAAAAAATAAATAAATAAATACTGAGCTTCAACCTTAGGGACAGTGAAAAAAAAAATGCCTCAGCAAGGTTCACAATGTTGTCATGGTTTTGTTAAATGCTGGTATCACAGAGTGTCACATTTTTCTTACTTAGCTATTACCCATTTATCAGCAGAAAAAGCAGTTTAAGAGGTTTTCATAGCTGGAGGTGCAACTTAAGTGGTAGAGCACCTGCTTAGAAAGTAAAAGGCCCAGTACTGCAAAAAAAAATTATTCATAATGTGCCCTTCAAAACATTTTATATGCTTTTGAAGATTTCTTCAATCATCTATGTTTTGGGTAAATAACTGAGTTATGGTCAGTTTTCTCCCATTATCAGTTTGAAAATTACAACAATTTTTCTTCCATTATATGATAAAAAATAAGCAGTATTTTAACAATATACACCAGATGGATTATGATGTAACTATCAGAATATGACTATGAAGATCATTAGAAAAATATCTAATATTAAGAAAACACTCAAATTATATCATATATAAAAATATAACTATATAGCTGGGCACCAGTGGCCCATGCCTGTAATCCAATCTACTCAGGAGGCTGAGATCTGAGGATCATGTTTCAAAGACAGGCCAGGCAGAAAAGTCCGTGAGACTCTTTTTTTTTTTTTTTTTTTTTTGGTCGGTCGTGGGGCTTGAACTCTGGGCCTGGGTGCTGTCCCTCAGCTCTTCAGCTCAAGGCGAGCGCTCTACCACTTGAGCTACAGCGCCACTTCCGGTTTTCTGGTGGTTTATTGGAGATAGGAGTCTCACGGTCTCTCCTGCCCGGGCTGGCTTTGAACCGCGATCCTCAGATCTCAGCCTCCTGAGTAGCTAGGATTACAGGCGTGAGCCACCAGCGCCTGGCTCCGTGAGACTCTTATCTCCAATTAACCACCAGAAAACCTGAAGTGGTACAGTGGCTCTAGTGGTAGAACACTAGCCTTGAGCTAAAGAGCTCAGGGATAGCACCCAGGCCCAGAGTTCAAGCCCCACAACCAACAAAAGAAAACAACAGGGGCTAGGAAGGTGGCTCAGTGGTAGAGTGCTTGTCTTGCATGCCTGAGGCCCTGGGTTCCATTCCTCAGCCTCACATAAGCAAAAAGAAAAAAAGCCAGAAGTGGCGCTGTGGCTCAAGTGGTAGAGCGCTAGCCTTGAGCTGAAGAGCTGAGGGACAGCACCCAGGCCCAGAGTTCAGGCCCCACGACCAGACCCAAAAAAAAAAGAAAAAAAGAAAACGAAAACAACAACAAAAATATATACATATATTGGTCAGTACAAAAAAAAAATGTGCTAACTTTAGTGGTACTATAGTACTGTTTTTAAAATGAGAATGGAGTGACAAAAATAATTTGATACTCTAGAAATACTTAAGTAATCTTTATCATTTTCAAAATAAGAACTTAGTAATCTTTTGAAGAACAAAATCAAAATTTTCTAAAAGTTTGGCCAGGCTCAGTAACACATTCCTTTAATGCCAGCATTCAGGAGTCTGAGGCAAGCATATAGAAAGTTCAAGACCAGCCTAGCCTACATAGTAAGTCTGAGGTCAGTCAGGCTAAATAGTGAGACCCTGTCTCTAAAGGGAGGAGGCAGAAGACAGACTCATACCTGTAATCTCAGCTACTTAGGAGGTAGAGATAGGGAAGACTGAGATTTAAGATCAGCCTATAGCAAAATGTTAGCAAGACTCCATCCCAACCTATAAGCTGGGCACAGAGGAACATGCCTGTATCATCCCAGCTATTCAGAAAGCATCAGGAGGCACAAATGGTCCAGGCTGGCCCAGGAAAATAATGTAAAGATCCTATCCCAGGGCTGGGAAGGTGGCTCGGTGGTAGAGTGCTTGCCTGGTATGCATGAGGCCCTGGATTTAATTCCTCAGCACCACATAAACAGAAAAAGCCGGAAGTGGCGCTGTGGCTCAAGTGATAGAACACTAGCTTTGAGTTGAAGAGCTAAGGGACAGCAGCCAGGCCCAGAGTTCAGGTCACAAGACCGACCAAAAAAAAAAAATAGATCCTATCCCAACAATAATTAAAGCAAAATGGGCTGGTAGGTTAAGTGGAAGAATGCCTGCCCAACAAGCATAAGCTGCCCCCCCCCCAAAAAAGGGGGGGGGAAGCTTAAGCAATCTTTATGCACCTTTTTCTCCATCTTGTTTCCTGTTGTTTTTTGTTTTGTTTTTTTTTGCCAGACCAAGGATCTGAACTCAGAGCCTCAAGCTTGTTTCCTTAGCTAGCACTCATACCACTTACATTCTGGCTTTTACTGGAACTTTCCTACTTGGGGTTGTCTGTGAACCTTGTTCACAGCCTCCTGAGTAGCTAGGATTAAAAGCATAAGTCACAGGCATCTGGCCCATTTCCTGTTTTTATGGACTTCTTAGAAACCACCAAAAAACAGAAGCATTAGGTGAATGTAATTAAAACCAATATCCCCTTTAACTACAATCTATGTACAAAGTATGTTATAGAGCCCACCTGCCTTAGCTGCTCTGAAACAATGCTTACAATGTACATATTACATATTTAATAATTAAATTAACTATCAGGTATCTGTTACTAAATATCTAAGCTTAATAAATTCTTGAAACATTATAAAAGCCTTCTGACAAAATTTTCACATATAATTATAATTGTTTTTCGACAGAAATATTTCAACTCCCAGTTCTCCTAAGTGAAGTACTCCAGAAGCTCATGTAATGCATAGCTTTATTTTTAATACTGTAAAGAATATTACACAATCTGGATAGGTTATCGTTGCTATGGAAACTATGATTTTTTTTTGCAGTTAAGTCAAAAAGTGCAAAATTAACACATCACATTAATGGCTTTTGAATTTCACACCCAGCTGCCAAAGGAATTTGGAAGCTTGAGCAGAATAAACTGAAGCATAGACATAGGACTTTACTATGAATTATATATGGTTATGAACAAGTATCAAACCTAGCAATTATTTAACCTAATAAATTTAAATATAACTTCCATATGGTTCTTTTTTTTTTTTTTTTTTTTGGTCAGCCATCGGGCTTGAACTCTGGGCCTGGGCACTGTCCCTCAGCTCTTCAGCTCAAGGCTAGCACTTTATCACTTGAGCCATAGCACCACTTCCAGTTTTCTACTGGTTAATTGGAGATAAGAGTCTCATGGATGGGCTGGGAAGGTGGCTCAGTGGTAGAGCGCTTGCCTTGCATGCATGAGGCCCTGGGTTCGATTCCCCAGCACCACATAAGCAAAAAGAAAAAAGCCAGAAGTGGTGCTGTGGCTCAAGTGGTAGAGCGCTAGCCTTGAGCTGAAGAGCTGAGAGACAGCGCCCAGGCCCAGAGTTCAGGCCCACGACCAGACCCCCCCCCCCAAAAAAAAAAAGAGTCTCATGGACTTTCCTGCCCAGGCTGGGTTTGAAGTATGATCCTCAGATCTCAGCCTCCCGAGTAGCGTGGATTACAAGAGTGAGCCACCAGCGCCCAACAACTTCCATCTGTTTAATGAAATATTCAAAACTCTGTAATTTTAATATTTTTAGCTTTTAAATGAGAATACAGGAAAGTATATAAATCAATCATTCTTTCTTAGTAGTCTGTCAGATGGTAAATGGTGACTGAGGTACCACTAAGATTTGCCCAATGAAGAAATGGCAAGATCCCAGAAAGCCTATGAGACTCCCTGGCATTAACCTATATCGTCAGTGCAGATATTTAAGCAGAGTATAAAGACTGAAAATGTGTCCTTGACCACATTGTCCAGAAATATTTCAATGACTAGGAACATGGGGCAGAAAACTTTGTGTTTTTTATCCTAAGTGAGTGTTCCTCTCCAGGAGGGCCTGCAAGTGGTCCAACAGCTTGCTTATTTCCAAACCTGTAATATCAAAATATAGAAGCATTTCTGAAGACCATCCTCTTTCATATCCCTTAGAAGACAAAAAGTTCTAATAATTTTAACCTTTAACTTTGCTTTTCCTAACTATATGAGAATTTAACATTTAAGATAGTAGAATGCTAACAATTTTTATAACTAGATGTTACCAATAATACATTCTTCAGTATGAAACCTGAATCTTTCCAATATATTTTTCTCCAAGAATCTGCTAGAAATAATCAGTATGAAGCCTTTTTCTTTATTATGTGATAACTAGTTTTTCAGGTTAGGAAGGTTCTACACCATACCCACACAGAAAGAAAAGATGAAAAAAATAGACAGATAAAGAGAAAGGGAGAAAGAAAGGGAGGAAGGAAGGAAGGAAGGAAGGAAGGAAGGAAGGAAGGAAGGAAGGAAGGAAGGAAGGAAGGAAGGAAGAGAGAGAGAGAAAGAAGAAGAGGGGAGGGGAGGGGAAGGAAGGAAAGGGAAGGGAAGGGAAGGGGCTGGGAAGGTAGCTCAGTGGTAGAGTGCTTGCCTTGCATGTATGAGGCCCTGGGTTCAATTCCTCAGCACCACATACACAGAAAAAGCTGGAAGTGGGTACTATGGCCCAAGTGGTAGAGCACTAGCTTTGAGCTGAAGAGCTCAGAACAGTGCCCCGGCCCACAGTTCAAGCTCCATAAGCAGCAAAAAAAAAAAAAAAAGGAAGGAAGATCTGACATTACAAAAATTAAATTTAGTTATTATATTAGTATCATTCTGAATTATTCAATATATCATGAACCCAGCTTAGCAGTGATAATTCCTTATTTGGAAACATTGCCCCTTATTATGTAAGTGCTATAGATTGAAACAAGAGCTTGCACATGTTAGGTAAGCATTCCACCATTGATTTACATCTCCAGCTCTTGGTATTGGAGATAAGATGTTGCTATGTAGCCTTGGCTGGAGCTGAACTCACAATCCTCCTGCCTTTATCTCTGAGTGGCAGGATTACAGGCATACTTCATCCTGCTCAACTTAAATTTGTACTATGACACAGAAATGGAGGAACAAAGGGTGAACAAATGTAGCAGTGATACTCACTTGACATTAAGTTGAAACTGAACTATACAACTTGTAGGTGGGGATGGGAGGGAAAATGGAGAGAGCAAGAGAAGAAGTGACACTGTCCAAAAGGAAATGTACTCCTTACCTGATTTATGTAACAGTAAGTAACCTCCTCTCTGATATCACCGTTTAGTAACAAAATGTTTTAACTTATCATGAAAATTTCAAAGATCAATATGTGACAGTAATATTGTATGTATCCACACAATTACCAGCACAAATCAAATAGTAGAGCACCAGCCATGAGTAGAAAAACCCTAGCGAGAGCCCGAGTTCAAGCCAGCATATTGACAAAGATAGGAAAGGAAAGGAGAGAAGTAGAGGAGGGCGAGAGGGAGGATTAAAGTTTATTGTGCATATGTAGGAACAGTTTATAAACCAGGAGACCTCAAACTAAGTGGTCATAAACTGCCTATGGCTTAATTTATACAGCATTAAGGAGGAAATTCAACTATTTTTGAAAACTGGCTATGATACATTAGCAATCTTTTGAGTAAGCAAATTGCTGAAGCTAATTTAAACTGCTTAAACTATGTGTGAATAGCTGATTGGTTTAATTTCACCAGGTCATGCTAATGAAGGCATGTTTCATCCACAATTTATGACAGATCACAGAAATCATGTTGACTTAAGCTTTGGCTACTTGGTTATGGGCAGTTAATAGGAAGTGGGGTGTTATTTAACCATGGCCTCTGTTTTTATTTGTCTTGAAGTTTCTAAGTTTGAAATTATGGACACAAATATTTCCCCTTAGTTTTGCCAAGCATAATAAACTAAAAAGTAGAACCACTGTGATCTGTTACTTTATTCATTTGAGAGGCCTGTCCTCCAGGCACCGTGCCCAGTCATGGAGAGCATTCCAAGACAGTGGTAAAGCCTAGGTAGGTTATAGAAGTCTAACGCATTGTCATAGGAAACTCTTGTCCTCCTCCCCTATAGATGAAAAACGCTAAGGCCAAGCAGAGCAAGGGCAAGAGGCCTGAGTTCAAGATCCAGTACCAAAACAAAAAATTTAAATCTTGAATGAACTGTGGTTCCAGTAAAAAAATAGCTATAAAACTTTAATTGTAGGACATCTAGGAAAATTTAAATATGGACTAAATTTTACATGATGATTATGTTATCATAGTTAATGTTATTTTGTGTGCCAGTCCTGGAGCTTGAACTCAATGCCTGGGAGCAATCCCTGAGCTTTATTTGCTCAAGTTGTTTATTTCAGTGGAGTTTAAATAATAGCTCCTATTCATATAATTTTTTGTTAGCTCCTATAGAATATGCAGAAATGAGTAAGATAGTTTTATCTCTTATTTGGGGGGTAGGTTAAAAGGAATCAGCTGTAATTCCATGCAACTGAACCACACAGTTCCACCCAGCATTTTTGGTGGTTAATTAGAGATAAGAGTGTCACAGACTTTCCTGACCCACTGGCTTCAAACTTCAATACTCAGACCTTAGCCTCCTGAATAACTAGGATTACAGGAGTGAACCACCAGCACCTGGTGGGTACTGCTATTTTTATTTTACTGTCTTAAATGTAGTATAATGTCATTATGGTTCAACAGAATAATGTCTTCATTCTTAAGAGATGTAGGTTTAAATATTTGGAGGTGATGTTACGATGTCTGCAACTTATGGTTCAATGACAAAGAAAATTACATGTATTTAGAAAGCTAAAAAGCAAATGTAGGAAGAGTAATAGTGACAGAAACAATGTCTCAGAAACGCCTCAAAACAATGTTTCAGAAACAACTGAGGAAGCCAAGTGACAGTGACTCATGCCTATAATCCTATCTACTCTGGAAGCTGAGACATCAGCCTTGATTCTTTGCTGAGGATCAAGGCAAAGCCAGCCTGCACATGACTCAAAGCCAGCCCCAGCAGAAAAAGTTCATGAGACTCTTAACCTCCAATAAACCAGAAAAGAGCCAGAAGTAGAGGTATGAGGCTCTAGCGCTAGACTTGGGTGGGAAAAGCCAAGCAAGAGAGCAAGTTCCTTAAGTTCAAGCCCCAATACCACATCAAAACAAAAACAAAACCTCTATAAAGGACCTCAGATACTCTGTTTTATTAAAATTGCATGGAATTAAAGCTGATTCCTTTTAACCTACCCCCCAAATAAGAGATAAAACTATCTTACTCATTTCTGCATATTCTATAGGAGCTAACAAAAAATTATATGAATAGGAGCTATTATTTAAACTCCACTGAAATAAACAACTTATCTTGATCAACATAAAAAAATATTTTTACAACAGTAAGAAAATACAACAAGGGGGCTGGGAAGGTGGCTCAGTGGTAGAGTGCTTGCCTTGCATGCATGAGGCCCTGGGTTCGATTCCTCAGCACCACATAAGCAGGAAAAGGTGGAAGTGGTGCTGTGGCTCAAGTGGTAAAGTGCTAGCCTTGAGTTGAAGAGCTGAGGGACAGCACCCAGGCCCAGAGTGCAGGCCCCACGACCAACCAAAAAAAAGAAAACAACAAGTTTCTTTTATTTTTTATTTTTATTTTTTGGTGGTCGTGGGGCTTGAACTCTGGGCTTGGGCGCTGTCCCTCAGCTCTTCAGCTCAAGGCAAGTACTCTACCACTTCAGCCACAGTGCCACTTCCGGTTTTCTAGTGGTTTACTGGAGATAAGAGTTTCATGGATGTTCCTGCCTGGGCTGGCTCTGAACCATGATCCTCAGATCTCAGCCTCCTAAGTAGCTAGGATTACAGGCGTGAGCCATCGGCGCCTGGCTAAGTTTCTTTTACTACTATATACTCCAACAGGGTATGCACTTGTAGTCCCAGATACTTAGAAATCTGACGTGGGAGAATCACATGTATTTATAAGTTTAGTACTAGGCTAAGCAACACAGCAAGAAAAGAAAGAACTCAATGAATGTAGAAGGCCTAGTAAATGTACAAGATTTTGGGTTAATCTCTAGGGCTGAAAAAAAGGGGTGGGGATAAAATACTCCAAAAGTTAGAAATAATATATTCTAAAAAATAAAAGCAAAACAACAGTGATATTCTTACAGCAATATTTTCACTGAAAGGATAATCATATCTTAAAAACTCACCAGAAAGGCAATGACTTCCTTCTGGAGGAAGGACAAAACTATAAATATTTTGTCATTTTTAAGTCTGGACTGACAGTTCAGATAGAGTTTGATCATTTAGATCAGACAAGACTGGATCAACAGCTTACTTACTTGCATTTGGGGGAGATTGTTTCTGGGTTTTATTGCTACTTAATTATGCCCAACTCACTTTTCTCAGCTTTATATTTAGAATTCAATCTCCATAAAATCATCTAATATTTTAAATATCAATAAAAACAAACAAGAAAAGAAAATAGGCAAAAAATCAAAACAAACTTTAAATTTTTTAACATATGCTAATTTTTTAACCATAGAAGGTCCTACCAAACCTAAGCCATTGAGGCACCTTCTGTTGATAAAAAGGTTTTGTATGTTTTTCCTAGCTGATATAAACCATCTAAGTAAGCCCTTATGATCCACAAGTTCTAGAATATATTTGAAAGAAATAAGTGAATTTCTTTATAAAACTTTTCTTAAAACTGTATGTGGCGGGGAGGGGGGGAGAAGGGGGATTGTAGACATGGAGATGGGAGGGCAGGGATGGTAGGGGAAAAACAAAGGAGGAGGCAACAATGCTTGATAAGAAATGTACTCATTACCTTGCTTATGTAATTGTAACCCTTCGGTATGGTATTCTCACAATAAAAAACTTACTTTAAAAAAAACCGTATGTATGCGCACACGCACTCCAGTACTAGGACTTTAACTCAGGGTCTAGGAGCTATCCCTTAGCTTTTTCACTCAAGGCTGACACTCTACCACTTGAGCTACAGCTCTACTTCTAGCTTTTTGCTTGTTAAATGGAGAAGAGAGTTTCAAAGACTCCTGCCTGGGATGGTTTCAAACCCTGATCCTCAAATCTCAGCCTCCTGAGTAGCTAGGATTACAGACATGTACTACCAGTGCCCACCTTATAAAATTCCTAAACGTAAATTACAAAAGCATTTATTGCCGGGCGCTGGTGGCTCATGCCTGTAATCCTAGGTACTCAGGAGGCTGAGATCTGAGGATCGCGGCTCAAAGCCAGCCCAGGCAGGAGAGACCGTGAGACTCCTATCTCCAATAAACCACCAGAAAACCAGAAGTGGCGCTATAGCTCAAGTGGTAGAGCGCTAGCCTTGAGCTGAAGAGCTGAGGGACAGCACCCAGGCCCAGAGTTCAAGCCCCACGACCGACAAAAAAAAAAAAGCATTTATTAACTTCTGTACTATAAAGCTCTTACATGCTGAGCATGATGTGCATAACTGCAATCCCAGTTCTTGAAAAGTATAGACGACTCCAAGTGTAAGGCCAATTTGGTCTATATAGTGAAGTCCAAGCCAGTCTACGCTACCAAGCAAGACCCTGTCTACAAATACCAATTTTACCATCACCATCATCACCCAGTGTTATAATACACTTATAATGAAAGCTATAATGAATCATTTCACTTATATGATATTTACTACATGGCAGGAAAAAAATCTAAGATCCTCAAATATTGACTTTTAATCCCTACTATATGCTAGGAAGCATACATTACCATTGTGTTGTACAGATGAGGATGCTGAAAGCAGAGAAAGTAAGCAACTCACTATAGTAAAGTGGCAGCTAGCTCTAGCATCTATGCTTATTAAATCACTAGAGCAATTATTTTCATTTCTTCATATTCCTCTTCTGAAAAAGAAACAGGATGTGTCAAAGCTCAGACACAGAGGGCATATATATCGCAAGTTCACTAAAAGCTGGTTTCAAATACTGAAAGCAAATAAAAGCTGAAGAAAACAGCAGAGCTAAATAAAGCAATCATGGTAAGGAAACTGAACTTCATGCCAAGAAACAAAGTAAGAATACTAAGCAATCTATGTTTTTGTGAATAGTTTAGAGGTATGAAGATGGCTAAATGGACTAGTGAAGAGATAGAAGTAACCTAAGTTAGTGGTGCCTATGGTCTAAATTAGGATGGTGACACAGGAAATGAGTGGCTGGATTGGAAAGATAATTAGGAAACGGCAGGAACAGAACATCTGATGAAGAAACAATAAAAAGAAACACAAGAATGATTCCCAGTTTCTGGCTTATGCAATGGGTGGCAATGGAACTATTCACTGAGTTTTAGAAAAGTTGAAGTTCAAAAGATTGTGGTGATATCTACATGGAGATGTCCAAGAGGCATTTGGACAAACCTATAGCTTCAAAAGAAGATGTATGTTAGAGGTAAAGATGTGAAACCAATGTCATGATCCAGGCACCAGTGGCTCTCACTGGTAATCCTAAGTACTCAGGAGGCTCAGATCTAAGGATTGCAGTTAGAACACAGCCCAAACAGCAAAGTCCATGAGACTCTTATCTCTAATTAACCAGCAAAAAGCCAAAAGTGGACCTGTGGATTGAGTGGTAGAGCTCCAGATATGAGCAGAAAAAGCTAAGGGACGGTTCCTAGGGTCCTGAGTTCAAGCCACAGTACTGGCACAAAAAAAAAAAAAAGAATAAAGTCATGAAAATAGGAGGCAAAACCAGATCCTGAAGAACATCACTTAATAATCATACCGGGCACCAGTGGCTCATGCCTGTAATCCTAGCTACTCAGAAGGCTGAGATCTGAGGATCACGGTTCAAAGCCAGCCCAGGCAGGAAACTCGGTGAGACTCTTATCTCCAATAAACCACTAGAAAACTGAGAGTGGTGCTGTGGCTCAAGCGGTAGAGTGCTCGCCTTGAGCTGAAGAGCACATGGACAGCGCCCAAGCCCACAGTTCAAGCCCCATAACCGACAAAAAAAAAAAAAAAAAGAAAAAGAATCATAATACCTAAAATATATACTGACTATTGAGGGGTAGGGTGATAGTACTGGAGTTTGAACTCAGATCTTTGTACTTGTTAGACAGGCCCTTACCATTTGAACCATACACCAGACTCATTATTTGGTTATTAACACTGTTAAAGTGATTTCAGATATAGTATGCTCACCTTACTGTATTCACAGATATATTATTTTTGACCAAGCATGGTCAAAAACAAATAAAAAACAAAAAATATTTAATTCCTTCCACACATTACACAGTTGAGTTAATGCAGAGAAGCTCTCAGTCCATTCCACATTATAATCAGTTGTGGTTAAATCCTCTTGTGATCTGCTAAATGTTTGCCAGTCCTTAATTTTGTGAAAAGCTGCCTTCCAAAAAGTAAAGGATATACCAAAAGTAAGGTAAAAGTTAATTGCTGAAAACCTGAGATTGTTTGAGAGGTGACATGGCTTTAGCAGACACTCGGTAGTGTTATGGAAATACAGGACTGAATGCCACGTTTCATGTTCCTCAGCAGCAGTGTCCTAGGAACCACATACCCACAAATACCAAAGGTCTACTGTATCTTCATTAAAAGGAATAATGCTTCCTTTTTGAACTCCATAGTTTTTAGCATATTAGTACTTTCTGGGTGCTTAGCTAAGACATGAAGAAGGGATAAACTAAGCTTTTTTAGAGACAGTAAGGAAGAAGATCATGAATGTATGTCAACTAGAATGCATAGTATAGGCTGCAGGACAGCATTCCTGACAGGTATTATTAGCCCAAAATTAACATCACTTACTTGTATGGTTAAGTTTCCAGAAAGGTGATAACCTAATACCCTGCAGCTAACAATCAAATATTTAGTGTATTCATTAATCGCTTAGATGCCTAATATTACCATTTATTTTTTTCTTGCAAGATGGAGATTTAAAGTAAGCATCTGGAATTTAAGACTTTATTCAATAAATAGATGTGTGCTGCGGTGCATACTAGGCAATACAGTTTGCCATAATGTAATGGGTTCGCCCTACAGAAGTCATAAGATAGCACAGGAGCTAAATAGTGTGCACATTACTAAATATGAGGTATATTTTAAAGTTACCTAAATACCATTATTTAAAATACTTTTACAAGCCGGGCGCCCTTGGCTCACGCCTGTAATCCTAGCTACTCAAGAGGCTGAGATCATGGGCTGGGAAGGTGGCTCAGTGGTAGAGTGCTTGCCTTGCATGCATGAGGCCCTGGGTTCGATTCCTCAGCACCACATAAACAAAAAAAGCCGGAAGTAGCGCTGTGGCTCAAGTGGTAGAGCGCTAACCTTGAGCTGAAGAGCTGAGGGTCAGCGCCCAGGCCCAGAGTTCAGGCGTCACAACCAGACCCACCCCAAAAAAAAATTTTTTTTTAAATAAATAAATAAATTTTAAAAAGAGGCTGAGATCTGAGGATCACGATTCAAAGCCAGCCCAGGCAGAAAAGTCCGTAAGACTCTGATCTCCAATAAACCACTAGAAAACTAGAAGTGGCTCTGTGACTTAAGAGGTGGAGCGCTGGCCTTGAGCTGAAGAGCGCAGGGACAGTGCCTAGGCCCAGAGTTCAAGCCCCACGCCCGACAAAAAAAAAAAAAATTTACAGCTGGGCACTGGTGGCTCACACCTGTAATCCTAGCTACTCAGGAGGATGAGATCTGAGGATCACAGTTCAAAGCTAGCCTGGGCAGGAAAGGCCATGAGACTCTTATCTACAATAAACCACCAGAAAACCAAAAGTGGAGCTGTGGCTCAAGTGGTAGAGCGCTCACCTTGAGCTGAAGAGCTGAGGGACAGTGCCCAGGCCCAGAGTTCAAGCCCCATGATCAACAAAAATAGATAAATAAATAATAAAATAAAATTTACCTGGAACCAGGTAAATTGAAGGGATGGGGCTGGGTTTGGAGAGATGAGGGAGAATGATAAAAGGGATGGCACTGATCAAGATGCATTGTACTAACAAACTGACATATTAAATTAAAACCCCTTTGAACAACTACTTAAAAATAATAAAAATAACATTTAAAAAGTATTTTTAGTTGGGTGCTGGTCGCTCACGGCTATAATCCTAGCTTCTCAGAAGGCTGAGATCTGAAGATCGCAGTTTGAAACCCTAAGGTGTAAGAAATTCCATGAAAGACTCTTATTTCCAATAAACTAACAACAACAACAAAAAAGCCAACCAGAAGTGGAGACTCTTACCTCCAATTAACCAGCAAAAAGCCAGAAGCTGAGTTGTGGTTCAAATGGTAGAGTCCCAGCCTTGAGTTACATACTGGTAAGAAAGAGTGCCCTGTTCCTATCCTAAATTTAAGCCCAGGACCAGGACAAAAAAAAAAATATTACATTAACTGCTATGGATCTTAAAAACAAACCAACAAAAACAACTATCAAGTATCACCAAAAGAACATTCATAAATGGTTGCATAAATTCACAAAAGTAGTTTTAATATCTAGTAAATAAATGGCAAAATGTTTCTTTTTTCATCAAAGAAGCATTACCTAGGAAAGGTATGTCATAACTTCCCATCTCTAATCATGATTTCCTCAAAAAGTAGCTCATTAAAAAAAAAGTTTCTGGGCTGGGAAGGTGGCTCAGTGGTAGAGCGCTTGCTTTGCACACATGATGTCCTGGGTTCGATTCCTCAGCACAACATAAGCAGAAAAAAACAGCCAGAAGTGGGGTTGTGGCTCAAGTGGAAGAGCTCTAGCCTTGAGCTGAAGAGCTGAGGGACAGTGCCGATCAGGCCCCACGACCAGACCCAAAAAAATAAAAATTAAAAATTAAAAAAAAAATTTTAAAGTTTCTATAAAGCATATTTTACGGCCGGGCGCTGGTGGCTCACGCCTGTAATACTAGCTACTCAGGAGACTGAGATCTGAGGATCGTGGTTCAAAGCCAGCCCGGGCAGGAGAGACCGTGAGACTCCTATCTCCAATAAACCACAAGAAAACCAGAAGTGGCGCTGTAGCTCAAGTGGTAGAGCGCTCGCCTTGAGCTGAAGAGCTGAGGGACAGCACCCAGGCCCAGAGTTCAAGCCCCACGACCAACCAAAAAAAAAAAAAAAAAAACATATTTTACAAGTATGTGGGATGTGTTTGCTGCTCTGCTGAAACAAGAACTAACTTGAAAGAAGAGCATATTAACAAGTTCAAGAGTGGTAATTAGCATATTGGAAACCAACATTTTTGGCAACGGAATATTATATAATGCAAGAATGTCTATCCTCCAGTCATGAGTCATGGATTAGGCTGCCTCTTGTTTATTGTAAAGCAATCTTTCAGTAAAAGGAGCAGTAGAGAATAATACAACATATGAATAATGACTTGGACAAGTTCCCAGGAAGAAATCATAGCGCATCTAAGTCTGAGAAAATTATACAGTATATTTTATATATTTTTACTAATGATCTCTTTTCTTAATCACTCCTACTCTGTTAATGGCAGTCTTGATTTCTACTTAATGGTTTCTACATTTTATATACTTTACTAATAAAATTGTGCAGGTATTACTGATTTTTCAATCCAGTGAAAGTCAATCATTTAATGCATAATTATAAATAATTTTGTGGTGAAAATAGCCATATAGCCACCCCAGCACACACACACAATGACACCAGAAGGCAACACTCTGCTTTACCTTCTGCTGAAAAGCTGCTACCTCCAACGCTTGAGGTCCATACACGAAGCACTCCTGGAATCTACGAACACAGCAGAGGCAAAAGGCAGAGAAGTTTATGTAGATTTAAAGTTACACTGCCCAAAACATAAAATGCCAAATGCCTATCATAAATCTATATATCTGCCAAGGAAATTAAGATTTTAGATTTGAAAGTGGGCAAATTAACAATGTACTGCTAAGAGTTCACTGTTATGCCACTGGTTATACAAAAAGATCAAAAGTTAAGCCTTATCTAATGTATATGCTTATCAAAAGAAGTAATACTATAAAAACTGAAAGAACAGTAAAAAATATGATTTCATTTATACTGAAAGTAACAATCATTTTTAATTATGTGAGAACCAATACATATTTACATATGAAAGATTAAAGAAATTCAATGGAAAAATATACTTCAAAAAAGGGAGTGTGAAGAGTTCTATAGAGCAAGGGATTCTCTTCTTATGACCACAAATTACTGACAATATAAGACAACAATTCAAAGCACACCAAGAAAATGACAAATGCAGAGGAAAAAAAAACTGAAAAGTAGACTATAAAGCTATTGCAATGGCAAGATTTAATTTTGAAATTACGGTTGGAAAAAGTAGATTACCATATATGCCGGACAGTAGGAAGCAGAATAAGGACAAAATATGACAGGCTTTTCAGAAAATGTTTCTGTAAAATATTAAGGATTTAATCAGGTAAAATATTTAGATCTCAGATTTTATTCTATTCTTTTCTAGTATAAGTGATGAAAAAATAAAAAGTCCAAAAGAGTTAGACATGATGGTGCATGTCTTTAATCCCTGTAGTCAGGAGGCTGAGCCAGGAGGATCATGAGAAAAGGCCAGCCTGGACTAAAAAACAAAAACAAAAACTCGGGGGGAGGGGGGAGGCGGGGAAGGGAAGTGAAGGGTAAACAAAGGAGGAGGCTGCAATGCTTGGTAAGAAATGTATGCATTATCCTGCCCATGTAATTGTAGCCCCTCTGTACAGTATGTTCTCAAATAAAATAAAATACAATTTAAAAAAAAAAAAAAAAAAACTCAAAAACTATAGATAGCCCGTGAGAATAAGTAGTCATATATGTTTCCTTAACTATTCAATCTAAAATAGCAGGACAGGGGCTGGGAAGGACATAATACGTTTAAGTAGTATTTACAAATCTTTATAAACATATTAGCAAATAATAATTAAAGGAGGAACAAAGACTGTCTTAATATATGATGATTCATGAAGAAAGAAATGCAGTAATAATACTGTTAAAAAAAAAAAACACACACACAGACCCTAAAGTCCAGGTAATTGATCTCTCAGTATAACCAGAGTTGATCAAACTAAGGATTCCTTCCCTATCTCACGTTTATATTGAGAATTAATGAAACATGGTATTGAGATACTATAAACAATGCAGGGCACCTGCCATCCTAGCTACTCAGGAGGCTGAGATCTGAGGATCACAGTTCAAAGCCAGCCCGGGCAGGAAAGGAAAGGCCGTGAGACTCTTATCTCCAATAAACCACTGAACACCAGAAGTGGCGCTGTGACTCAAGTAGTAGAGTGCTAGTCTTGAGCTGAAGAACTGAGGGACAGTGCCCAGACCCAGAGCTCAAGCACCCCTCCCCCAACCAACAAAAAAATGAATGTTGGAGCTGGGAAGGTGGCTTAGTGTAGAGCGCTTGCCTTGCATGCCTGAGGCCCTGAGTTCCATTCCTCAGCACCACATAAGCAAAAAGAAAAAAGCAGGAAGTGGTGCTGTGGCTCAAGTGATAGAGTGCTAGCCTTGAGCTGAAGAGCTGAGGGACAGCGCCCAGGCCCAGAGTTCAGGCCCCACGACCGGAACCAAAAAAAAAAAAAAAAAAAAATTGAATGTTATATTTTTCAAACTTTTAAGTCCATGAATTTGACTTACATTAGCAACTTAATAGGAAGCATGAATGTAGAACCTGAGAGAATATAGTGCCCAATCAGGAGTTTAAGGAACTGTGTGAGGAGGCTCAAAGAAGCAGAACCAGAACATCTAGAACAGTTCATCTAGCCAGAACAGTCTAGAACAGTTCTCAAAGATAAAAGGCAAGAACAGGACACAGACTCTGAGTGATAATTGTGTATTACTAACAGCAATATGACCAACACTGTCTGCATCAGATGTAATCTCTTAATTCCCAAAACAACTTTTTTTCTCTAAAGCTGTGCTTCTGACACTCTGAGCTAAGAGCTTAGAGCATAACTGTGTTTGAAATACGGTAACTATTTGCATATTGCATGTATTTCTCCAAAAGGAGAAAAAAAGCAGCAAAGGCTTATAGAGGATAATATGACAGATATACTTCGAAGAATTCCACAGGTATGAAATCCTAAAATAACATTGAGTGCATATTATATTCTTTCTAGATGAAGAAATGAGATGTAGGGAAGTTAAGAAAGTTGCCCAGGAAGTGACACTGTGGCTCAAGTGGTAGAGCACTCGCCTTGAGCAAAAGAGCTGAGGAACAGTGCCTAGGCCCAGAATTCAAGCCCCACAACCAACAAAAAAATAAATATAAAATAAACTTCATTTCTAAAAAAAAAAAAAAAAAGAAAGTTGCCCAAAAGTAGGTAGCCAGAAATAAGGCTCACACCTGAAATCCTAGTTACTCAGAAAGCTAACATCAAATGGATCACAATTCAAAGCCCATCTGTGCAAAGAAGGTCATGAAACCACCCCATCTTAACCAGTAAAAGCTAAGAAGAGGAAAGGAAAGAAACACCCCCTGTTAGCCTAGCTTTGTCAGAAGTGTAAGTAGGAAGATTATGATCCATGCCAACCCAGGCAAACGTCAAGACCTCATTCCAAATGTGCAGAACAAAGGCACTAGAGAAAGCTGCCATATCCAAAGAAGAGGCCCTGATATCCAGGAACACGCTGCTACTGCTATGAGCACAAACATGGGGGACTGTCCCGCTATACCAACTAGGGGATACTCACTACCAAATGGGGCCCCAATTATTGGGAGTCTCAATCTGTCAACTCCCAATATCCTATGAGGGTTTCCAGGTATCTCTAACAGGGATAGCAGATATTAGCTGTCTTGACTGACCTCCTTGGATTTCTAAATAAAGCAACATTGTTGATAAAACCACAAAAATCAAAATTTCTGCTTTCCTGAATTATAGGTATGACAATTTTCTCTCAAATATTTTTTGTTTCAACAAAATATCCAACTCTTTCTCACAAAGACACTTTGATTACTTTTTAAATAAATAATACCTTTTCTATTCTTTTGGTGACAGTTCTGGAATTTGAATTCAGAGACCTCTCCCTAGGCTTCTTTTTTACTCAGGGTTGGGGGTCTACCATTTGAGCCTGTGGTAGATAAGAGATATAACTGGAGAGAAGAGTTTCATGGACTTTCCTGCCCAGGTTGGCTTCGAACCTTGATACTCAGATCTCATCTTCAGTATTGCTTTTAGAAATTGTTATGCAGGAAGGTTATTTTAGATTGTTTATTTTCTTAACCTTCATTCTAAACTTGTACTAAGAATGTTTGATTTTTATTGGAAGTTTTTTGTAAATTCAAAAATTAAAATTAAAATGGAATGAAACAGAAGGATTTCATACAAGAGACCTTCCTCAAGTAGCAAAGTCACAGGAAGTTATGAGGATTTGTATTTAGGAAAGAAAGTTAAAGGAAAGAAAAACATGCTTTTGAATTTAAAAAAGGATTTTTTAAAGGCAAGCTTTGTCCTAAAGAGTGTTCTAAAATAGAAAAAGCAAGCAAGGACAAAGAAATCAGAAGGCTAAAAGAATACTGTAAAGAGTATGAGGAAGTATAAAAAGATAGAGGTTGGGCTGGGAAGGTGGCTCAGTGGTAGAGTGCTTGCTTTGCATGCCTGAGGCCCTGGGTTCGATTCCTCAGCACCACATAAGCAAAAAGAAAAAAGCCGGAAGTGGCGCTGTGGCTCAATTGGTAGAGTGCTAGCCTTGAGCTGAAGAGCTGAGGGACAGCGCCCAGGCCCAGAGTTAGGCCCCATGACCGGACCCAAAAAAAAAAAAAAAGAAAGATAGAGGTTATGAAAGGTCTATATTCAGAACTAATTTGACTATAATATAAGAATCACCAAAGATTTGTCAAGGTCAAAATTGTATATACCACCTAATTCTAGGTCTTAAAATATTTTGGAGGGAAAAACTGGGATCCTTGTCCAAAAAGACTTGTGTAACCATAATCCCTTTGTATATCACCTTCATAATAAGAGTAAACAATTTTAAATTTAAAAATGTATTTGCTTAGTAACATACGTAAAAAAAATTGAGTTTAGGGAAATATTGTTTCTGCTAATTTTATCAGGTCTCTAAGTACTAATTAAATCAGAGTTCATTTAAGTATCTATTTTATAAAGGCCTTATATTAAGTGATTAAAATTTAACAAACTAGGACTGGGAAGGTGGCTCAGTGGTAGAGTGCTTGCCTTGCACGTATAAGGCCCTGGGTTCAATTCTTCAGCACCACATAAACAAAAAGAAAAAAGCCGGAAGTGGCGCTGTGGCTCAAGTGGTAGAATGCTAGCCTTGAGCTAAAGAGCTAAGGGACAGCACCCAGGCCCAGAGTTCAGGTCCCATAACCAGACCCAAAAAAAAAAATCTCAAAATTTAACAAACTATTAAATATGTGAACTATATATGCCTATACTTATTTAAGTACTATGTAAAAACTTGCAGAATATTTAAGTTTAACAAAGGCAAAATGACTAAAGTACTCTTTTCTTGCACAATATATACTAAGCAAACACTGCATATATGAAATACACTTGTACAAGAGAAAATAAGTCTATTTGAGTTCATTGCCAATATCCCTAAGTTAAAGACTTCAAATCTTTGGTTTTAGCTAAGCTGCTGCACCTCTATTATACCCAGTCAACAATGTTAAGTTTTACTCCAAAGGTAAAATGTGTGACATTTGTGTAACTGTGATGCTAATTGTTACTGGCTCATATACATATTAAATGTAGTTGTGTTCTCCAAATATATACGCCTTCTACAATACCAACCTTAGAAAAACACAGTACCAGGGCTGGGAAGGTAGCCAGTAGTAGAGCGCTTGCCTTGCATGCATGAGGCCTTGGGTTCGATTCTTCAGCACCACATAAGCAAAATTAAAAAAGCTGGAAGCGGCGCTGTAGCTCAAGTGGTAGAGCGCTAGCCTTGAGCTGAAGAGCTGAGGGACAGCGCCCAGGCCCAGAGTTCAGGCCCCACGACCAGACCAAAAAAAGAAAAACACAGTACCAAATTGTTCTTACAATGCATGTGTTTCTAATTATAACTATGAGCTTGATAGTGCTGATATAGGGCTGCCAAGTGGAATTATCCTAAAGTACCATATGTAAAGGAAGTAATGAAACTTCTATAGCCTGATAAGCCTTTTTTCAAAATTTTAACTATGGCTATTCTATGTTTTTATCATCTAGTTTAGGTCCTACCTCATGGAAAACAACTTTAGCAAGTACTTGTTTTTCAACTATTATAATCTTAGTTCTAGCTAGGGGCCTGAGGCTCATGCCTATAATCCTAGCTATTCAGGAGGCTGAGATCTGAGGACTGAAGTTTGAAGCCAGCCTAGCCAGGAAAAGTCTGTGAGATTCTTACCAGTGGAGCTATGGCTCAAATGGCAGAGCACTAGCCTTCAGCAAAAAGAGCTCAAAGACAGGACCAAGGACTTAAATTCAAGCCCTAACTCTGACAATAGATAGATAGATAGATAGATAGATAGATAGATAGATAGATAGATAGATAGATAGATAGATAGACAGACAGACAGACAGATAATTTTTGCAGAAGGTAGGTAACATTAGCTCTGCTAAAAATGGCCAAGGAAACAAATAAAATTCTGTCATATTTAGCTCAATGTAGTATATCAAATCCTACTGTAACTAAAAACACCTTAACAAGGAAATTAAGGTCCTTAAATTTAAACTGTGGAGCCCTGTTCCAAATTCTTCGGTTCTATAGGACACTGGGTCTCCATAAAAGGCACAGACCTCCCAATAAAAGGGAAAATTATTTAGGTCACACTGTAACTCTGAGAATTGATTTTTGACCCTAAAAAGACAAAGGCTTTCTTAATATTAGGACCAGCTCAAAGAAACAGCTCAAAATCTATCTGGAAATGTTTTTGTCCACTAGGATTTAGATGACAACGAAGCTCCTGTGAAGCAACCCAGTCCCAGATTGTAAACACCTGGGAAAATAAAAAGCCCTCTCAGGGTCTAGCATAGATAACTGTTCTATCTCTGAAACTCTAGGCTTAGGTAAACCTTTCATTCTGTATGAGACTATAAGGCAGGTCAGGTCATTAAAAGTTCTCATTCAAAGGTGGGAAAAACTCAGTAGCCTATGGGTTGTTTTTCAAAACTATTGGTGGCTGCTCGAATTGGAGTTTCATTCAAAAAATATCTATTTAAAATCAACTTCCTCCCTCCAGGAGGCACTCATATTAAAGTAAAGAATGGTTCATTAACAGTAACTGATCTAACCATTATATCTAATATAGAAGACAAATTATAAGACAAATAGATGGACATAGGTTGTCATCTTACTAGTTGCTGTTTCTGTGGCTGGCAGTTGAATATGGATTGAACATATTCAATATGTTTAATCTAAATCTGCCTTCTCATTTGAAATGATAAAAATCTGGGAACTCATCATGAATAGGTAGAGATAGAAAGAATGAAAGGCTTGTCTGGCCAAAAGAAAGTCCTACCAGGGTTTGGGGTGCGTGTCACCTATCATATCTACCCCTAAACCATTGTCTAAGTATTAGGAGTCATTAGACTGATATAACAATGTTATTTACCCAGCTCAAAAAGTATAAACACTACATATAAAAGCCATCATTTGAGTCTTTAACTTTCATTTTCTACATAAGGAACTGGAAATGCTTCTCTGTCTTTTCCATTTCTCCCTATTTTAACCCTGTAGTTCCAAAAAAGAAAAATGCTACACTCCAAAACATAAGCAACTTCTTTTTTTTTTTTTTTTTTTTTTTTTTTTCTTTTTTTTTTTTTTTTTTGGGTCCGGTTGTGGGGCCTGAACTCTGGGCCTGGGCACTGTCCCTCAGCTCTTCAGCTCACGGCTAGCGCTCTACCACTTGAGCCACAGCGCCACTTCCAGCTTTTTTTTCTTTTTTGCTTATGTGGTGCTGGGGAATTGAACCCAGGGCCTCACGCATTGCAAGGCAAGCGCTCTACCACTGAGCCACCTTCCCAGCCCCATAAGCAACTTCTTGAAGGCCCTTGCCTTCAACATAATTAAAAAGAGCTAAAAGAGCATGATATAATAGCTCTTCGCTATTAAAACAGAAATGATTTCTTACTTTGACCCTTACCTTCCAAATTAGCATAAAAACACATGAAGAAAAAGCAACAAATGGATAGACTCAGGCCGGGCGCCAGTGGCTCACACCTGTAATCCTTGCTACTCAGGAGGCTGAGATCTGAGGATCACAGTTCAAAACCAGCCCCAGCAGAAAAGTCTGTGAGACTCTTATCTCCAATAAACCACTAGAAAACCGGAAGTGACTCTGTGGCTCAAGAGGTTGAGCACTCACCTTGAGCTGAGGAGTGCAGAGACAGTCCAAGCCCAGAGTTCAAGCCCCACGACCGACATAAAAAAAAAAAAAAAGAGAGAGACTCTCCCAGTAGATGTCTGTTGTTGGTAAAAACTGATATATTTCCCTTTTATACCCAAATAAGCTAGTTTGATCCTCACTTCTAGAAAGAACATTCAAATGTTATTCTGGCCACTGTCTGTCCTTCACTTGACTCATCTAACTGGTCGCTGAATCCTACCTCCTATATATCCCTTGCATTTTCCACCAGTATTGAACCTTGTTTCCTCCACCGTTGCTACTAAGAACAATTCTCATCTTTACTCATCTGGATCTCTCTAGTAGCCTCCAACTTGACTTCCATCACTTTTGTCATCATCACCACCCACACTATTGCAAATAACAAATCTGACTGTGTAATCCCTTTCTAGAAACTATACAGCTACTTTGGACTATGGTTACCTGTTACTAAGTGGGATTACAGAACCTTTCATCACCTTTTTGTTGTTGTTGTTGTTGGCCACGGGGCTTTAACTCTGGGCTTGGGAGCTGTCCCTCAGCTCTTCAGCTCAAGGCTAATGCTCTACCACTTGAGCCACAGTGCCACTTCCAGTTTGCTGGTGGTTTACTGGAGGTAAGAGTCTCAAGGACATTCTTGCCGGGGCTGGCTTTGAACCACAATCCTCAGATCTCAGCCTCCTGAGTAGCTAGGATTACAGGCATGAGCCACTGGCACCCAGCATCATCACTTTTTTAAACAGTTTTGCTTTTGTAATAATATGGATTCCTTTCACAATAAAAAAAAAATTACTATTTGCCTTTCAAGAACTGATGAAAACCACTCTACTTGGAATCTATTACACCCAGTCTCCATCAGGTTAAAGGCCAAATTCTTTGGCGTAGCCCACATGATCATACTCTGCTTTCTCTCCCAATGCATTCCCAACCTCCACCCTGAGTTCTTACTCTAGTCATCCTGAATAACTTTCTGTTCTACTTCTTTCCTTCATAACTGTATGTTTGTTTCCTTTGCATACACTGCAAAGAGGTATGAAGACTCTTGAATATGTTCCTAATAGACTATTTACCATCATTAATCTAAAGAGAATAACGTCTTGTTTGTCCCATTTTGAATGACACTATTCCTAAATACAGCCTACAATCTCACCATTATACCAACAAACCAGTCTTCCATTCTAATCAGGGAAATTGATGTTTTTAACAGAACAAAATGAAATGAGTCTGTGTATCTATAGCCTAGGAGATGATATGAGAGGGGGAGGAGGCACAATACAGAGGGCTAAATTTGGATAGAACAAGGAACAGTAGAAAAAACAAGAACCCACTGAGTTCTGTGACACAACTTTCACAGAGTACAATGGCTTTCTTTATTTGAAACAGTATACTTATCATACCAAGTAAAAGAAAATTTTAACAAAATTGGCCACTTTTTAGAAGTATGTGTTTGGCTTTATCTAACTTGAATAAAAGCAAAATCTAGGTTTTTAATAAATAACAAATACATTTTTTAAAAATATTCCTTTCATGTGGTTGAACATGTACAAAACAAAATCAACACACAGCTTTCCTCAATGTTTGTTTTTTTTGTTTTGTTTTGTTTTTGTCAATTGTAGGGCTTGAACTCAGGGCCTGGACACTGTTCCTAAGCAATTTTGCTCATGGCTAGCACTCTACCACTTTGAGTCACAGCTCTACTTCTGGTTTTCTGGAAGTTAATTGAAGATAAGAATCCCACAGAGTCCGGAGCTGGTGGCTCACGCCTGTAATCCTAGCTACTCAGGAGGCTGAGATCTGAGGATCGCAGTTCAAAGCCAGCCCGGGAAGGAAAGACCAGGAAGGAAAGACGGTGAGACTCCTATCTCCAATAAACCAGTAGAAAACGGGAAGTGGAACTGTAGCTCAAGTGGTAGAGAGCTTGCCTTGAGTTGAAGAGCTGAGGGACAGTGCCCAGGCCAAGTTCAAGCCCCACATCAAACAAACAAAAAAAAAAAGAATCTCAGACTTTCCCGCCTACACTATGTATGAACCATGATCCTCAGATCTCAGCCTTCTGAGAAGCTAGGATTATAGGCATGAGCCACCACAGCACCAGGCTCTCCATTCAGATTTTTATCTAAAGAAGTAAATCAAAAATATAAAAAGACAAAAAGAAATTTTAAAAAACAGAATTAGATAAAGAATTATTAAAGAGCAAATTTAAGGATTTTTCACTTTTGGACTGTGTTATGTAATAGTACAAAATATATTATGTTCTTAGCTGTAATAATGGTATTGTGGTTAAAAAGAATGTGATTATTTTCAGGAAATGAATGCTGAGATATTAAAAGGTATGATTATTTTTAGGTAATACATGCTGAGATATTAAAGGTTGTAACCATGATGATTATAATTTATTTTCCAATGGTTTAAAAAAAATGTGTGTTTATATACAAGTATATTCACAGAGAAAGCAAATGAAGCAATTTGCTATTTAACCTGTATCAGAAAATGGATAACTATAATCCAAGACAAATTCAGCTGTTTGTTTTTACAAATAAAATTTTATTGGAATACTGCTATTCCCATTTTTTTCACGTATTGTCTATGGCTGCTTACTTACAACTACAGAACTTCAGTAATTTTAACAGAGACCATATGGCCTCCAAAACCTAAAATAGTCCCTGACCCTTTGTAGAAAGATTTTTTTTAATGCTTGATATTTTGCAAAGAGAAGAACTTATAGTGGATATACAAGTAATCATGGAACTAAGATTTTAAACTTTTCTCCATACTTGAAATTTTTCTAATAAAAAAATTAGAGCTGCCAGGCGCCAGTGGCCCAACACCTGTAATCCTAGCTACTTAGGAGGCTGAGATCTGAAGATCGTGGTTCAAAGCCAGCCTGGGCAGGAAAGTCCATGAGACTTTTATCTCCAATAAATCACCAGAAAACTGGAAGTGACACTGTGGCTCAAGTGGTAGAGCGCTAGCCTCAAGCTGAAGAGCTCAGGGACAGTGCCCAGGCCTGGAGTTCAAGCCCCATGGCCGACAAAAGATAAAAATAAAAAATAAAAATTAAGAGCAATGTGCGGTGGGGTACTGAATTTCTAGCAGTCAGGAGACTAAGGCAGAAGAAGTCTAAGTTTGGGGCTAGCTTGGGCTACATAACAAGACTATCTCAAAAATTTAAAAATGGTTTTTATTTTAAAGTTAGAAAATATATATTATCTGGGGACTAGGAAGATGGCTCAGTGGTAGAGTGCTTGCCTCACATGCATGAGGCCCTGGGTTTGATTTCTCAGCACCCATATAACAGAAAAGGCCAGAAGTGGCGCTGTGGCTCAAGAGGTAGCTAGTAGCTTTAAGGAAGAGCTCAGGGACAAAACCCAGTCCCCAGAGTTCAATTCAACCCCACAACCAAGAAAGAAAGAAAGAAAGGAAGAGAGAGAGAGAGAGAGAGAGAGAGAGAGAGACACAAAGAAGAAAGACGAAAGAAGAAAGAGAGACAAAGAAAGAGAGATAAAGAGAGAGTGGGGGAAAGGAAGGAAGGAAGGAAGGAAGAAAGGAAGGAAGGAAGGAAGGAGTGAAGAAAGAAAATATGTATTATTTTTACATGAATCCTTTGATTTCTTAAGACACATATATAAATACAGAAACAATGAAACAAAGATATTGTACACAATACTGAATGACACCTGACTTACAATGAGTTATAAAGTTTTTTTGTTTTTTGTTTTTTTTTGGTCCGGTTGTGGGGCCTGAACTCTGGGCCTGAGCACTGTCCCTCAGCTCTTCAGCTCAAGGCTAGTGCCCTACCACTTCAGCCACAGCGCCACTTCTGGCTTTTTTATTTTTGCTTATGTGGTGCTGAGGAATCGAACCCAGGGCCTCAGGCATGCAAGGCAAGCGTTCTACCACTGAGCCAACTTCCCAGCCCGAGTTATAAAGTTTTTTAATGTAAAAAAAACAATGTTTTGGGCTGGGAAGGTGGCTCAGTTTTGGGCTGGGAAGGTGGCTCAGTGGTAGAGCGCTTGCCTTGCATGCCTGAGGCCCTGGGTTCGATTCCTCAGCACCACGTAAGCAAAAAGAAAAAACTGAGCCACCTTCCCAGCCCAAAACATTGTTTCTTTTACATTAAAAAACTTTATAACTGGGGCTGGGAAGTTGGCTCAGTGGTAGAGCGCTTGCCTTGCATGCCTGGGGCCCTGGGTTCAATTCCTCAGCACCACATAAGTAAAAAGAAAAAAGCCAGAAGAGGCGCTGTGGCTCAAGTGGTAGAGTGCTAGCCTTGAGCTGAAGAGCTGAGGGACAGCACCCAGGCCCAGAGTTCAGGCCCCACAACCGGACCCAAAAAAAAAAAAAAGAAATAATGTTTTTTGTTTTGTTGGTTGTGGGGCCTGAACTCTGGGCCTGGGCACTGTCTTTCAGCTCTTCAGCACTCTACCACTTGAGCCACAGCGCAACTTCCAGCTTTTTCTGCTTATGTGGTGCTGAGGAATTGAACCCAGGGCCTCATGCATGCAAGGCAAGCACTCTACCACTGAGCCACTTTCCCATCCTAGAAACAATGTTTTAAGACAGCAATTTGGTGATATCTATTTTTAACCCTCTTTAGGAAGAAAAATACACAAGTATGGAAAAACTAACAATAGTGGTAGTACTTGTTATGTGACAGGCACAGTTACAAGTACTTCATACGTACAACATGCCTCACAATAACACTATAGGCTCTTATTGTCCATTTTACCAATAAGCGAACTAAGACACAATTAATTTGCTCAAGTTACATAGCTAAGAATACAGGTGGGATTGTAAATCCACCTTGAAACCCAAGCTTAACCATCATACTACACCTACTAAAAAAGGCAAAGGAAATGACTATCAAACATCAAAAAAACAATAGTCAATATACAAATGAGAACACTCAATTTCCCCAGGCAATAATAATAAAGGCAAAGATCATCCATCTACCTACTAGTTTAGCTATAAAGTCAAAAGCCAACTTGGACACTGGTTACTTACCCCTGTAATCCTAGCTACTCAGGAAGCTGAGATCTGAGGGGTGTGGTTCAAAGCAGGCCCAAACAGAAAAGTCCCTTAAAACTCTTACAAATAAAGCAACTGAAAGCTGAAAATGAGATATGGCTCAAGTAGTAGAGCACCTGTTTTGAGTGAAAAAACAAATCAAGAGCATGAGGCCCTGAGTTCAAGCCCAGTTAAGAATACAGAATGTTGATTAAAAAATGTACTCATTGTCTTGTCCATGTAATTGTAACTCCTCTGTACGGTATTTTCATAGTAAAAAATCTAAAAAAAAAAAGAATACAGCATGCACACATATGTACACACATACACACACACACACAAAAATGTCATAGCCCATGATCTGGCCATTAAAATTCTAAGAAATTTACTCTGGCTCAATCAAGACTTGAAATCTCTTCAAGACCTCTGAGTTTATGATTGCTTTCACCACCAGATCACACTATATTATTCTTTTTCTTTCTTTCTTTCTTTTTTGGGTACGGTTGTGAGACCTGAACTCTGGGCCTGGGCGCTGTCCCTCAGCTCTTCAGCTCAAGGATAGTGCTCTACCACTTGAACCACAGTGCCAACTTCCAGCTTTTTTCTTTTTGCTTATGTGGTGCTGAGCAATCAAACCCAGGGCCTCATGCATACAAGGCAAGCGCTCTACCACTGAGCCACTTTCCCAGCCCCACACTATATTATTCTTACTAAATTTAAAACCACTTCTCTGTATGACTTAGTCTTAGCCTCCAAAATCTTGATAACAATGACCTCCTCTCCTCTTGGAACCCTTCTTCAGAAGGAAGACCTCCAAGGTCAGTTAAGTGCCATTCCCACTTACCCTCACATTATATAAATGTTAATTTGTTCATATACACATGCATGCATACATATAAATCAAACTATGTCTTTTCCCTCTGTAGCCCTAATTCAGTACTAATTCAGTAATTCAGTAGTGTCAAGTGAGTGAAAGATATTAGTAGATTGAAGTGAGCTCACTTTTCAAATGAAGAAGTATAAATGACTAATAAGTATATGAAAAATGCTAAATATTTTTAGTCATCAAGGAAATGAAAATGAAAATTACACTGAGATGCCATTGGGGGCCAGTCAGAATGTCTATCACTAAGAAAACAAAAAGCAAATTCTGATCAAGATAGAGGAAGAAGCCTTTATACCCTGGGAATGTTAAATAGTCTAGTCATTATGGAAATCAGCATGGAGCCTCCTTAAAAAATTAAAATTAAAATTCCTTTATGATCCAAGTACCACTTCTAAGTATATATCCGAAGGAAGCTAAGTCAGTATATAATAAAGATATTTGTGTTTCAGAATTATCCACAATAGCCAAGTTATATAATCAGCCTAGGTGCACACCAACAGATAATGACTGACTGCATATATATGTAAATATATGTACTTGCATTACATATGAATATGAGTACATTTAGTCATAAAGAAGAATTAAATTCTACCATTTTCAGGAAAATGTGTAGAACTGAAAAACATCATATTAAGCAAAATAAGCCACTCTAGAAAGACAAGTGTCTCATATTTTCTTGCATCTGTGAAATTCGGGGGAGGGAGAAACACAATAGGAAAAGGGGGACTATTAGGAATGTGGGAGGGAGGGGAAAGGATAAGAAATAGCAAGAGGGTGAATATGTTCAAAGTACCTTATATGCATGCCATAATGAAACTCATTACCTGGTGCAATTAATACATGCTAATGTAAAAAATACCTAAATATAAATAGAAACTTCATAAGAAATAAACTGAAAAGTTATTGAATTTGTTCTCTAAAAGCACATAATATACCTCTTATACGATTTAGTCAAGGAAAAAGTAGTTATAGTTATTTTTCACTAAACATATTTAATTTGGGCCAAAGAAATTATACAAACCTGAAAGGTTAGAACTCTGAAGCATGGGCTGGGAAGGTGGCTCAGTGGTAGAGCGCTTGCCTTGCATGCCTGAGGCCCTGGGTTCGATTCCTCAGCACCACATAAGCAAAAAATAAAAAAGCCGGAAGTGGCACTGTGGCTCAACTGGTACAGTGCTAGCCTTGAGCTGAAGAGCTGACGGACAGTGCCCAGGCCCAGAGTTCAGGCCCCACGACCAGACCCAAAAAAAAAAAAGAACTCTGAAGCATAACTGAACTTTAAAAAAGGGAACATACTTGGCTGGGAAGGTGGCTCAGTGGTAGAGCGCTTTCCTTGCATGCATGAGGCCCTGGTTCCATTCCTCAGCACCACATAAGCAGAAAAAAAAAAAGCCAGAAACGGCGCTGTGGCTCAAGTGGTAGAGCACTAGCCTTGAGCTGAAGAGCTGAGGGACAGCGCCCAGGCCCAGAGTTCAGGCCCACGACTGGACCCAAAAAAAAAAAAAGAAAAAAAGAAAAAAAAATAACTTCTATAAAGCCTGGCGCTGGTGGCTCATGCCTGTAATCCTAGCTACTCAGGAGGCTGAGAGCTGAGGATCGTGGTTCAAAGCCAGCCCAGGCATGAAAGTCCGTGAGACTCTGTCTCCAATATACCACTAGAAAACTGGAAGTGGCGCTGTGGTTCAAGTGGTAGAGTGCTTGCCTTGAGCTGAAGAGCGCTGGGACAGTGCCCAGGCCCAGAGTTCAAGCCCCACGACCAACAAAAAAAAAAAAAAGAAAGAAAGAAAGAACTTCTATTACTCAGCAATAAAAAGAATCTACTTTTAAAAAACCGGGGTAGAGGCATGGTTCAAGTGAGAGAACATCTACCTAACAAGTGCAATTCCTGTGTTCAAAACCCCCAAAAAATGAAAAAAATGAAAAAAAAATAGACAAAGAATCTCAGTAGACATCTCTCCAAAGCATATTCAGACACAGCCAATAAGTCAATGAAAAGATGTTCAAGTTAGGCACCAATCAACCTGTATGCTAGCTACTCAGGGCTGAGATCTAAAGTTCACCCATCAAGGTACTTAGCAGTTTTCACGCAAGTTATTTTCCTTTTTCCCTTCCCTATTTGCAGTGTAATAGTTTTTTTTTCTTATTCACCATGCTGAGGATTAATACTTCATGCATGCTAGGCAAGCACCCTTTCTTATTAGACAAGCTACATCACCAACCTTCTATAAAATTATAATTGTATTTTTTAAAGAGGCTTAAATACTGAATAAAACTTATTGCTTTAGGGGCTGGGAAGGTGGTTCAGTGGTAGAGCGCTTGCCTTGCATGCATGAGGCATGAGGCCCTGGGTTCGATTCCTCAGCACCACATAAGCAAAAAGAAAAAAAGCCAGAAGTGGCGCTGTGGCTCAATGCCCAGGCTTAAGAGTTCAGGCCCCACAACCAGACCCAAAAAAAAAAAACAAAAAAAAACTTATTCCTTTACTTTTAGATGACATTTTAAAATAACTTTTTAATTTTTATTTTTAAAATTATCTTTGGGGTTTCAATTCAAGATATTAATTTATGGGTACAGTGCATCTTGATCCAATGTCATCCAAAATTTTACTTTCTTTAGGTAAGTTTTATGCATAGTCACATACTACTTAACGAGATTATGCAACTATCACAAAATGTGCAAAACAAACCTACATAGTGCAGGTCAAAAACTCCACATTGCCTCTCCATATAATCAAGGGAAACCATAAAAATAAATCTGAGGGCTGGGAAGGTGGCTCAGTGGTAGAACGCCTGCTTTGCATGCATTAGGCCCTGGGTTCGATTCCTCAGCACCACATAAGCGAAAAGAAAAAGCCGGAAGTGGCGCTGTGGCTCAAGTGGTAGAGCGCTAGCCTTGAGCTGAAGAGCTGAGGACAGTGCCCATGCCCAGAGTTCAGGCCCCACAACCGGACCCAAAAAAACAAAAATTAAAAAAAAAATAAATTTGAAACTGCTGCTGGTATAATAATGTTTTGTATAAATTTTCTCTTTAACCAGACATTGTATTTGTTTGATCCCCTCCACTACAAAAAAACCTCATATTTGAAATTAACAATACTTTACACAGATACCAATTACTTCAGGACATAAAAGGTTTATTTCTCTTTGATCCATCACTCACTTCTGGATAAGAAGTCAAACCCTCAATAAAAAAACAACTGGCTGTACACTTGTATCCTGAATTACATCCTGTCATCTCTCTTGAGACTCTCCTTTACCCTCAACAGTACAAGCTCAAAACAGCTATTACAGGAAGTGCTGGAGTATCAGCTATTTATAAATGGATAAAAAAATTCTTTAAATAATTTTGACTGCTCTTGACAATTCTAGACCTAAAGCATTGTTTTTTAAAATAGTTATATTATTTAAAATATTAAAATATGCTCTATAAATGTTTCTCCTTTGTTTAGAATACAACGGTAGTACTAACATTATAGACAATATTAAAAGACAACAAACAAGTTAATTTTTATAAAATTAAAATTTATATTCGTTTTTTTGGGGGGTTTTTTTTGGGTCTGGTCGTGGGGTCTGAACTCTGGGCCTGGGCGCTGTCCCTCAACTCTTCAGCTCAAGGCTAGCGCTCTACCACTTGAGCCACAGCGCCACTTCCGACTTTTTTTTCTGCTTATGTGGTGCTGAGGAATCGAACCCAGAGCCTCATGCATGCAAGACAAGCGCTCTACCACTGAGCGAGCTTCCCAGCCCCAAAACATATTAGTTTTTAAAGATCTAAGTATTCTTACTCTGATCATCACCAAGAAAGTTTCAAATTATACTGTTAAACCTTCTATACTGACATCTATACTACTGTACTATTTTTCAAAGTCACAATTTAATATTACATATTAACATTTATACAGCGTATCAAGTTCAAAAGTATATGACACAATGTAAAAACACTTAATTCACCAAGGTGGACATCAACTGTAATAAAAAGCCTTTTCTTCCATAGACCTAAAATTTAAGACATGCTTTTCTGTGCTACTAAAACACTTGCACAGGAAATAACTGTACTTTCTACAAAAAAATGATTTATATGATTGTATATATAATTTATAAATATATATTATATATTATATATATTTTACATATATATGTATTTTTTAATGAGCTTTAGTTTTTTGTTTTTTTTTTCCAGTCCTGAGGCTTTAACTCTTACCTTTCACTGTCCCTTAGCTTTTTCCCTCAAGGTAAATACTCTACCACTTGAATCACTGCTCTGCTTCCATCTTTTTGGATCAGTCTCATGGACTTTCCTGTCCAGACTGGCTTTGAACTGCAATCCTCAGATCTCAGCTACTTTTTTGCTGTTGTTCAGTCGTAGACCTGGGCACTGTCCCTGAGCTCTTCTGTTCAAGGTTAGTACTCTACCACTTTGAGCCACAGCACCACTTCCGTTTTCTGGTGGCTAAAGATAAAAGTGTCACGTCCTTTCCTACCCAGGCTGGCTTTAAACTATGATCCACACATGTCGACCTCCTGAGCAACTAGGATTACAGGTCATGAACCACCAGCACCCAGTGTACTGCTTTTTCCTTCTTTTTTTTTTCTTTTTTACTACAAATCTCTATCAAAAATGTCCTAAATATATTTGAATGCTAACAATAGCTAACATCTCTATAAATAACTATTACAAACATAAGAGATTACTACAGTCTGGCAATCCTAAAATAAAATTAGTCTAAGAGAAAATATGGGTTTTTTTGTTTAATTACTTACTTTCCACCATATTATGTCTTTGGGTTTAGTAGGATGAGAAAGGTAGTACTGGAGTTTAAACTCAGGGCCTTATAGCTAGGCAGCTACTCCACCATGTGAGCCACATACTTAGGCCTTTTTGCTTTCATTATTTTTCAAGTTGGGTCTCAGACACCTTGCCTGGGTAGGCATCCCACAACAATCTTCCTGACTATTCCTTCCGAATAACCTTTTTCTGTGTGTGTGCCAATCCTGGGGTTTGAATTCAAGGCCTGGGCACTGTCTCTGAGCTTTTGCGTTCCAGGCTAATGCTTCACCACTTTAACCCACAGAACCATTTTTGGCTTTTTGGTAGTTCAATGGAGATAGAGTCTCATAAATATTCCTGCCCAAGCTGGCTTTGAACATCAATTCTCAGATCTCAGCCTCCGAGTAACAAGGATTACAGGTGTGAGCCACCAACACCTAGCTATTCCTTGTTTTCTGATATAGGGCCTTGCTTCTTGTCCAGACTGGCAGCAAACTGCAATCTTCCTTACTTCCCAAGTATCTAGGATTACAATTGTGAGCCACAATGTCCAACCTAGTAGGCCCTATAAAAAGCCTCAAAAAAGCAGCATATAATTTTGTTTACGTTTTTTATTGTAAAAATGCTGTACAGAGGGGTTAGTTACATGAGCAAGGTAATGAGTACATTTCCTATTGAGCATTGTTCCCCCTACCATCCCTTCCCTCCCACCTCCCCAACTACCCCCACTACCCCAAGTTGTAAAGATCATTTTCAACATAGTGCTTTGTACATCTCATTGTTACAATCGGTCCACCTGTATTCTTATTTAAGCATTTTGTTTTTTCCCTTCCCCTCCCTGAATTAGAGAAGTGTATATACAAGATGCAGGCACCAACATCAAATACAGTGAAAACAGGGGTTATACTATGGGGAGCATATAATTCCTTAGAAAAAAAAATAACACTAGTGCTATAGAAATTGGTTTGTTTGTTTTCTTTGGTCAGTCATGGGGCTTGAACTCTGGCACTGTCCCTCAGCTCTTCAGCTCAAGGCGAGCGCTCTACCACTTGAGCCACAGTGTCACTTCCAGCTTTTTCTGCTTATGTGGTGTTGAGGAATTGAACCCAGGGCCTCATGTATGCGAGGCAAGCACTCTACCTCTGAGCTACCTTCCCAGCCCAAGGTAGAAATTCTTAAAACTATCTCATGCAATCATTTCAAAATAATTACTGAAGGGGCTGGGAAGGTGGCTCAGTGGTAGAGTGCTTGCCTTGCATGCTTGAGGCCCTAGGTTCGATTCCTCAGCACCACATAAGCAAAAAGAAAAAAGCTGGAAGTGGCGCTGTGGCTCAAGTGGCAGAGCACTAGCCTTAAGCTGAAGAGCTGAGGGACAGCGCCCAAGCCCAGAGTTCAGGCCCCACAAAAATAAAATAAAATAAATAATTGTTGAAGGTATTGCTTTTCAAAGTAAATAAACCTATTTTTTAAGAATGATATTGATCTGCTCCTAAGGTATCCTTACCAATTTAGAGCATGTTTTAAAAAATTCAACACAGCTTTGGGGTTTAGGGTTTTTTTTGTTTATAGGGGCTTAATTTTGTTTTATTGTTTGTTGGTCATGGGGTTTGAACTCTGAGATTGAGTGGTGTCCCTGAGCTCTTCAGCTCAAGGCTAGCACTCTACCACTTGAGCCACAGCACCACTTCCGGTTTTCTAGTGGTTAACTGGAGTCCTTCTTGGACTGGTTTTGAACTGAGATCCTCAGATCTCAGCCTCCTGAGTAGCTAGGATTATAGGTGTGAACCAGCTCCCAGCTTAATTTTGTTTTTGACAGTCTTACTGTGCAGCCAGACTGGCGTTCAACTCATTATTCTCCTCCTTCAGCCTTCTGAATTCTAAGATTACAGATGCAAATCAACATGCCTGGCTCAATATAATTTTTCAATGTGTACTATATGTTCAACCCTGTGCAACACACTAGAGAAAGAATGATGGTGACTATAGTACAAATAGTTGAGAGATACTAATATCACTTATAGTGATATTATCGAAACAAGAGTAAGAAGGAATAGAAACCTAGCTAAGAAGCACACTGAATAAATGACAGAGGGCCTCTGAGAGAAGTTATTTGAGTTGGGTATTGATATGTAATTATATGAATGAACAGAAGTTTACCAGGTGTGGTAATGTTAGTGAAAATGGAAATTGAGAAATGGTATGGAACACCTTCTATTTTGAATGCAGAACAAAGAAAATGAGATACAAAGATTTTGTTAAGTTCTAGAAAATAAGAACATTTCAATGGTACAGAAATGTGTGTACACACACACACACACACACACACACACACACACACACACTTCTGAAACAGAATTGGGCATAAAGTGTAACGGCTACAGACTCAGTATGTGAATGAAAATGCTTTTGATGCCAAACTAAGGAACTGAGATTAGATGTGATCGTCTGGACACTGGTGGCTCATGCTTGTAATCCTAGCTACCCCAAGCCTGAGATTTGTGGTTCAAAGCCAGCCTGAGCAGAAAAGTCCATGAGATTCTTACCTCTAATTAAACACACACACACACACAGAAGTAGAGTTTTGGTTCAATAGAGCACCATCCCTGAGTGAAAAAAACTAAATTGGGGGGGGCCGGCACGCACACACACACACACACACGCACACGCACACGCACACGCACACACACACACACACACACACACACACACACAGAAGTAGAGTTTTGGTTCAATAGAGCACCATCCCTGAGTGAAAAAAACTAAATTGGAGGGGGCCGGGGGGGGGGGGGAGGATGGGAAGGGATGGGAAGGGGAAACAAAGGAGGAAGCTACAATGCTTGATAAGAAATGTACTCATTGGGCTGGGATGGTGGCTCAGTGGTACAGCGCTTGCCTTGCATGCATGAGGCCCTGGGTTCGATTCCTCAGCACCACATAAGTAAAAAGAAAAAAGCCAGAAGTGACGCTGTGGCTCAAGTGGTAGAGTGCTAGCCTTGAGTTGAAGAGCTGAGAGACAGCACCCAGGCCCAGAGTTCAGGCCCCAGGACCAGACCCAAAAAAAGAAAAAAGAAATGTACTCATTATCTTGCCTATGTAATTATAACCCCTCTGTACAGTATTTTCGCAATAAAAATAAAATAAAAATTTAAAAAAAAACTAAATTCAAGCCTAGTATCAGCACACAAAAAAATTAGATGTGGTCATATAAAGCCACAGGAAATGTAGCTTTCCAAAAAAGAGTTGTGACTGGTTTTGTTGTGCATGAAAACAACACCAGAAGTGACTTAAACAATTTGACTACCATCCAAGTCAGATAAGGTCCTATAGTAGGGACAGTTTAAGGATGAAGGAAAGCAAGAAGAACAGCAGCAGCTACACATAGCAGAATCTGAAAAAAACAGGAAACTACTATTGTACCTATAATTTACCCATATGTATTCTATATACGTTCACTACATTTGTGAAGAATTTCATGGCATATAGTCACACAACCAATCATCTGAAACCTTAACATGAAAATGAAACTAAGATATCTGCCAGCCATTTCACTTTCAATTACTGAGTATCTTTCAAAAACATCCCAAAATAAACTTTTTTTATTTATGGTGCTGAGGATGAAACCCAGGGTCATGCATATGCTAGGCAAGCAGTGGATCAGTGAGCTACATTCCCATACTGGACATTCTTTTACTGGACAACAGTTTTCAGACATAATACTATGCTATGAAACCATGTTTCACAAAAATAACAACCACCACCATCTTTTAAAGAATAATCCTTAATCAATGAAAAGTGTTTTTAACTGAAGATATATGGTCCTGAAATTTGTAACCATAAAATATTAAATATTATGTGCAACTTATTACTAATGAGGAAAAACTATTCATTCTTGCTCATACTAGAAAGTTTACAAGTATTCTGAACCTGTTCTCTTCTCTTCAAGAATAACTTTTGGAGCTGTGTTCAGTAGTAGAGTACATGCCTAACACAGTAGGTTAAGTACAGATAGCAATATTGTATATTATTTGGCGGGGGGGAGGGGGGTGCGTACTAGTACTGGGGCTTGAACTCAGGGCATGGGCACTACCCCTTAGCCTTTTCCTCTCAAGGTTGAACCACACCTCCACTTCCAGCTCTTAGTTGGTTAAGAGTCTTATGGATTTGTTTGCCAGGGGCTGGCTTTGAACTGGGATTTTCAGATCTCAGCCTCCTGAGTATCCAATAATACAGGCTTAGTCACCAGAACATGGCAGCAATACTATGCATTTTAAATAAGCTATAAGAAGGGATTTTGGTGGGCTGGGAAGGTGGCTCAGTGGTAGAGTGCTTGCCTTGCATGCCTGGGCCCTAGGTTTGATTCCTTAACACCACATAAGCAAAAAAAAAAAAAGCCAGAAGTGGTGCTGTGGCTCAAGTGGTAGAGTATTCACCTTGAGGTGAAGAGCTGAGGGACAGCGCCCAGGCCCAGAGTTCAGGCCCCATAACCGGACCCAAAAAAAAAAAAAAAAAAAAAAAAGGGTTGAGTATTTTAACCACAAAAAATGATAAATGTTTTTAGGACACATGTTTCCCCTGATTTAAATATTATACAATATATACATCTGTCAAAATGACCCATAAATATGTATAGTTTTCATGCTTCAATTAAAAGGTGAAAAAGTAAAATATATTACATCTCCAATCTATTGTCAATTGATGTAACATAATAAAGCTTGAATTAAAATCTTATTGCAAAGGAAATATCATCCTAGGGTTCTGTAAGCCAGGGTTAAACCATAAACAAAGATGTTTTTGTTTTCTTTTCTTGCTGATACTTCAGTATTTCTACCCAGTGTTTCTTCTAAAGACCTGAAGAATTTGTTGGTTATATACAAAAATACACTAGAATTGTTTAACATCCCCGCAATTTCTCTTACTCCCTAAAATAGCACTATACATTTTTCTTAGCTAACCAAAATAAATTTTGAATTAATCAGTGTATAAAATCTTTTACTAGCTGGGCACTGGTGGCTCACACTTGTAATCCTAGCTACTCAGGAGGCTGAGATCTGAGGATTGCAGTTCAAAGCCAGCCTGGGCAGGAAAATCCTTGAAACTCTTAATTCCAATGAAACACCAGAAAACCAGAAGTGGCGCTGTAGCTCAAGTGGTAGAGTGCTGGCCTGGAGCTGATGAGCCAAGGGACAGTGCCTAGGCCCAGAATTCAAGCCTCACGACTAACAAACAAACAAAAAATCCTGTACTACATAAATTTGTATCACAGCCCAAAATTACTAAAAATCTCTGATCTTCCAAATGACTGATTATCAATGAACATAAAACTAATCTCATTGGGTGTTTACTGAAAGCTACAAATCTCAACCAAATTGAACCAAGAGGAAAAAAAACTTTATTATGGTTTTTCTTACATGTAACATAGTGGTTTGAAATAATCAGATTCTTAAAAATTATAAGGCATTTTACTTTAAAGATGTACAAATTAATCTTGTACTGAAGCTATATAAATTCTAATTAACAAATTCCACTTAAAAAGTATACTCCATGGAAGTGGTGCTGTGGCTCAAGTGGTAGAGCGCTCACCTTGAGCACAGGGACAGCTCTCCAAGACTAGAGTTCAAGTCCCATGACCGACCAAAAAAAAAAAAGTAAAAAGTATACTCCAGTACTCAGGAGGCTGAGATCTAAAGATCAGGGTTCAAAGCCAGCCCAGGCAGCAAAGTCTGTGAGATTCTTATCTCCAATAAACCACCAGAAAACCGGAAGTGGCACTGTGGCTCAAGTGGTAGAGTGCTAGCCTTGAGCTGAAGAGCTGAGGGACAGCTCCCAGGCCCTGAGTTCAAGACCCACCACCAAAAAAAAAAAAAAAAAAAAAGTATGCTCCACTTAAGAGGAGAAATATTCAAAAGTAATAAATAGAAATAGTTAAATTATATCTTTGGTTAAGCCCAATTATTCAAACTGCAATTCAAAAGCAGATTATTTTTTAACTTTAGTAAAAATTTTCCTGCTAAATGAAAGCTACTTTAATAGAAATTAAAATGATGTATTTAAGCTGACAGCAATGGCTCATGCCTGTAATCCTACCTACTCAGGAGGCTGAGCCTGAGGATCAAGGTTGGAAGCCAGGTCAGGCAGAAAAATCCCTGAGAGATTCTTATCTCCAATTAACCACTCCAAACAGGAAGTGGAGCTATGGTTCAGGGATAGAACCTTGAACAAAAAGAGCTTAGGGACAGTGCCTCAGGCCCTGAGGATAAGCCCCATGACTAACCCCCCCCCAAAAAATATACTTTAGATGAAATATGTTAGGAAATTATGATGAGTAGCATGGGAAAATAAACCTAGCTCACAATATTCTATAACAATGTAATATTGAGAACTCTTTTTTTTTTTTTTTGGGTCAATTGTGAGGCTTGAACTTTGGGCCTGGGCACTGTCCCTCAGCTCTTCAGCTCAAGGCAAGCGCTCTACCGCTTGAGCCACAGCGCCACAACAATGTAATATTGAATGTGCTTTCTCCAACTATATCTGATAAGATCCCTACAGGAATACCAGTAAAACAAGGAAAATGGATACTCCAAAAAACAAAGTACAAATCAATTACAGTACCTTACATTCCACAATTCTGTTCAAAGACATGTGACAATTAACTGAAAGAACTACTAGAAATAACGAAATACCATTGGTCTGTACAGTTATTACAAGAAAAAGGTATCTATAATAATAATCCATTAAACTTGTATAGTTGTGATATTCATTAAGCTTTTATTTTAAACATTTTAAATTTGCGTTTTGTTGCTCCTTTTATGAAATTAGCACAGCATATCATCTGTCCACTTTGGTCCTAGAGGTTTTAATCTATCCATATCAAATTACACTTATTAGTGCACAGACAAATACAAATCTTACTATGTCATTGGGGCTTATAATGTGTTTATTCAATAGTGGTCCGTTATAGTCTTAAAACCTCTATTGCCTACTCTGACCATTCTTAGATTCTAAGAGGGAACCCTAGGGGAAGGGAATTCTGCCCAGGCTGGGACAGAAATTGATTAATTAAAATCGACCCTCCGCAGGAAGGGATGTGGTTCCCACCTGTCCTGCTGTATGAACTGCAAGACCAAAAGACGTGCTCAACACCTTATCCACCTTGCGTTTTACTAATACTGGTAAAGGGTTCTTATGGTTCACCCTCAACGCCCAGGGAAACAACGGTTCAGGACCAGCTGTTGTCATTCCATATTCACTCTTTGGTAACTCCAGGTTCCAGATAAACTCTAGCACATAGCCCCTGGATAAAGGATGAAGTGAAGGGCAGATATATAAATACTCATTGAAAATAAAAAAAAAAAAAAAGAACACCCTTGCAGGCCGCTGGTGCCCCACATTTGGAATCCTAGCTACTCAGGAAGTTGAGATTTGAAGAACGCCGTCCAAAGCCATCCTGAGCCGAAAGGTCCACGAGACTCTTATCTCCAATAAATGACCAGCTATGGCTCAAAGGGTAGAGAATTGGCAGCCATGAGTTCACTCCCTAGGACTGGTTGTTTTGTTGTGGTTGTTGTTGTTTTAAGGCACACTCAAGATACCCAGGGCGATGGCTGGAGGAGATAGGTACCAAGCGAACTCTCGAGTTAGCGCTTGCAAAATACGAAGGCGTATGTCTGGAGGTTCTACTTTGGAGAAAAAAAGGTGAAGAATTATGACTGTTCAAGACCGTGAAATCTGGGGCAGAAAAGGAGGGGGCCGAGAAGTGTCCAGGTAAACCCCAGGGACGCGAGGTCCTACCCAGCCAGACCACGGGCTGGCTGGAAAGAAGCCTGTCTCTGGACAGCGGTGCCCTAAGAGCCAGGACCCGAGCGCTCGCCCGCCCGACGGGCTCCCGGGCGAGGTTTCAAACCGCCGCCCGGGGGAGGCGCTCAGCCGATTGGAAGTTTCACAACGCCCGTCACTAGCCCAGGGCCGGAGCCGCAACTCAGCAGCGAACCCCACCCCCCCCCCCGTCCCCCCACCACCACCACCAAGCCCTCATCTTCCCCAGGAAGACAAGACCCTACAAACTCCACCTCCAACCGAGGTCCCAACTGGAGTCCCGCCACCAGCCCGAGGCTCGATCAAAGCCACCCTCCCCCCCCCCCCAGCGCCGCCGCCCTCCGACGGGACCGACGCCCCCGACCGGGGAGCGCCGCGGGAGTTCCAGGGGGCGCGACGGCACCGCGCGGCGGGGGGGTGGGGGAGGACGGGCAGACTCCGTCCTTCCGAGTGGGCCCCTCGACGCGGCCGCACGACCACCTCCGCCTCACCCCGCCGACACGGTCCGGCAGGGCTCCGACCCACCCATCCCGCCCCGTAGAGGAGCGGAGCGAGCCCACTGCCCCCGCCCGTGCTCTTACCCATCTTTCCGCCTCGCCTTGTAGACGTGCCCGTAGGTGCCGCGTCCCACTTTGCACCCTTCGTACTCAAACAAATCCTCCACCCGTTCCCGCTCCGCCGCCAGCTTCGCCTTGAAATCATAATCCATTGTCTGCTTCCCCCATAGAGGCACCGGGACGCGGGGGCCGCCGCCGCTGCTCAGTCCCACCTCCTCCTCCTCCTCCTCCTCCTCCTCCCCCCGCGGCCGCCGCTCCACTTCTCCAACAGCCGCCTCTCAGGCACGCGCGCGCGCCGCCCGCCGCTTCGCGGGCGCCTTCAGCAAGCGACGCCGCGGCAGCCACCGCCTCCTCCTCCACCTCCTCCTCCTCCTCCGCCTCCTACTCGGCGGCGTCGGCGACGGCGGCAGCTCCGGCAGACACCCCCAGTCCCGCCTCCCCCCTTCATTTCCTTGTTTTGGAACCTGGTGGGCCGAGCCGCGGCTTCCTCGAACTCATTAATGAACCAGCCGGTCCGGCCCCCAGTGTCACGGTGGCTTCTGGGATATGTAGTCCCGAGGTCTTCGAGAGCTACGGAAGTGTGGCTAGCACGAAATACAGTTCCCAGGCTGCTGTGGACAGCTTCAGCCCCGCTCCCTCTAGGCACGTACGCCTGCGCATTGGCGCCTCCTGGCTGCCCTCACTCACCCCTCCCAACCCAGGTAGCGTCCGACTGAGTTCCTGTGGAGGCAGAAAACGCACTTAGTGAGTTTTTCTGAGCATGCATGAACGGGAGGGAAGCAGGCAGTTGCTCTGCTAAGAAGGAACTGTTTCTGCCCCATCAGTCACTGGGCTGGGAAGACAGAAAAAAAAAAAAAAAGCACTTATCAAGCACCTGGCCCAGAAGCTTGCTCCTGAGGCTGGAGGACAAGGACTGGGTAGGACAGTTGTATTGCAGATTGCGGTTTGTTTTGTAGGGCTGTTGGTCCGCCTGTTGCCCCGCCCCATCCAGCAGCTCATTGGTGGAGACTGAAGAATGACGTTCTAACTAGTGTGTGGGTATCCCCAGGCTTTGGCTTCTTTCCCGCTCTTGATTAGATATGTTGGGTTCTTCCTGATAGGTTACTCTTTTTTCCTTTACGATGCAAAAACTGTATTTCAAAACCTGAACACTCAGCGGTTTCCTAGCTCTTGCAGAAGGGAACTGTAACTTCTGAGCCACGGCAGCCAATCATCTTATTCTTGGCTCTGTAGTTGGTTTTCTCCTAGCATATGTGATTGCAGTAGCCAAGCTTGAGCCATCTGTCTGAGGACAATTGAAGTGCCTGAAGATGCAGCCTTTTAAGAACAATCATATGGGTTGGACTGTAAAGAGTTTTTACAGCCTATGCATAATGGTGAAGTCCTCCCAGAATGTTTAAGCAATTCTCTTTAATCAGAATGAACATGATCATCATGGGTTAGGGCTCTAGATACACCATGGACAAAAACATGATTTAGAAGACTGTAATGTGCCCCTCTGGCATTTTAATAACTTTGTACTTAAATTAGTAAGCAACACGATGCACACTTTTCAGCTCTCTTCTACTGACTAAATATTAATTTGTAAAGAGAACTTTGCATTTATTTATTTATTTAGCCAGTCTGGGGCTTGAACTGAGCACCTGAGCTCTGTTGCTAAGCTTCTTTTGCTCAAGGTAAGCACTCAACCACTTGAGAGCCACGGCACCACTTCCAGCCTTTTCTGTTTATATACTACTGAGGAATCGAACTCAGGACTTCATGCATCCTAGACAAGCTCTCTACCAAGCCACATCACTATTAAAATTATCTGTATCATCTATTTCTAGATAATTTTTATGATCCAGGAGACTGCATACGGGAGGCAGCTTTTATGTACCTTTCACTTCCTTCCCTCACCTTAATTTGTCTCCACTGCCCGCATTTGGATTCCAAGTCCAATCAAGAGACTACATAAGAACCAGACATCTACTCATGTTCGTAATCTTAGCTACTCAGGATCGTGGTTTGAAGCCAGCCTGGGCAACAAAGTCTATGAGACTTTTATCTCCAATTAACTACCAAAAAGCTGAAAGCAGAGCTGTGGCTCAAGAGGTAGAGCACTAGCCTTGAGCAGGAAAAAAAAAAAAAAGCTGAGTGAGAGAAAACTGCTGTTTTTGTTAGAATAGCTCCTCGAGAAATTTGCTCAAATTTCAAAAGTGTCAGTTTTGGTCTGGGGCCTGACACAAGTAGTAGAGCACCTGCCTAACAAGCAGAGTCCTGAGTTCAAATTCAAGTATACCCTCCAAAAAAAATTAGAGTTAAGAACCTGAACTGCTCTGATTGCCGGGCTCTGTGGTAAATGTTGTAGATAAAAAGTGAAAATTAGTCTTTTTATATTGGGAAACAATCTACCAAATAAGCACACATAGGAAATGGGCTCATTACCTTGCTCATGTAACTGTAACCCCTCTGTACAGTATCTTTACAATTAAATATATATATATATATATATAAAATAACTTTCCAATATTAAGAGAAAAGAGTTGGTAGAGAAAAATAAAAGGTGAATCTTTATAGTATAGTACAGGACTAAAATATGCAACACAAAGAAGACAGGATCCAGATACATGTAGTGTCATGTGGAAGATAGAATTAAGTTCCCAGCAGCTGTGCTAGCAAGTGGGTAGGTTGCCAGGAGACTGAAGAAAGTATCCAGACATGATGTGTGAGACTTAAGGGTTATTGAAACTTGCTAACAGAGCAATTCTGATAGCAGGCACTTAGCCTGTGCACAGCACTCTGCTGAGTAGTCCAGTGGCAGTGGGCTGGAAGAGCAATGTCCTTTCCATGTACCAGTCATCACAAAGAGAGGGGCTTTACAGGTTAGTTTGTATAAGCACTGACATCTTTAGCTTGCTTTGTTCCTTTGACCAGCATTCCAAGGAACATATCTTGTGTGTACATGCAGGAAAGCAGGTTTTCTTCTAGATAACACTAGTTTGCCCAGTTTCTAGTGTCCTTCAGATAACATTATTCCAGTCCTGGCCTTTCAGGCCTGCCACTATTGTCCCTTTGATTACCTAGTGTTTTGGGAATGGAATAGGGCATCTCAGGAATAAGGTATCTGATGTCTTCATTTTCTCAAGGATCATACAAGAGAAAAGTTCTCTGAAAGTGGATAGATTATGTACTTATGAAAGAAGGAATTCTTAGCTGATTGCCCATGGCTCAGGCCTATAATCTTAGCTACTCCAGAGCCTGAGATCTGAGGATTGAGATTCTAAGCCAGCTTGGGCAGGAAAGTCTCTGAAACTCTTATCTCCAATTAACCACCAAAAATGCCAGAAATGGAGTTTTTTCTTAAGTGGTAGAGCACTAGTGCTGAGCAAAAGGACTCAGGGACAAAGCCAGCACTGGTGGCTCATAACTGTAATCATAGCTACTCAGGAGGCTGAGACCTAAGGATCACAGTTTGAAGCCAGTTGGAGCAGAAAAGTCTGTGAGACTCTAATTGCCAATAAACTTCTCAGAAAAAGCTGGAAGTGGCACTAGGGCTCAATGGTACAGTACTAGCCTTGAGCAAAAGAAACTTAGGGATATCGCCCAGGCCCTGAGTTCAAGCCTCAACACAGGAAAAAAAAAAAAAAAAACTTGACCTGCACTAAAAGAGAGAGACAGAGACAGTGACAGACAAACAGGACATTTATTTTTTGCTTTATGTGCAAGGCAGCATATCATAACAGTAGTGTATGGTAAAGTAAAATCTACTCATGCTTTGGCCAGGAAATTGTCTCTCACAATCTCCTTAGAGAGCTTCACCCATGGGGCTGGGAAGGTGGCTCTTGCCTTGCATGCCTGAGGCCCTGGGTTCCATTCCTCAACACCACATAAGCAAAAAGAAAAAAGCCGGAAGTGGCGCTGTGGCTCAAGTGGTAGAGCGCTAGCCTTGAGCTGAAGAGCTGAGGGACAGCGCCCAGGCCCAGAGTTCAGGCCCCACAACTGGAACCAAAAAAACAAAAAAAAAAAAGAGAGAGCTTCACCCATTAGCTTCTCTTAAGGCTTACTATCTAAAGGTTTCATTGTCTCTCAGTAGTGCCATACTAACAACCAAACACATGGCCCTTTAGGGGAGAAAAAGCTACCAAGATTCAATCATGGAAGCTCTACCTAATGACCTTAGCAAATCCTCACTGTCTCACAAAGGCCTTACCTGCAAACACCATAGATTTAGTTTCCATCCTCTTAATACTTCAAGATAAGGATTAAAATTTCAACACCAGATGACTAACCATAGCATTGTCATAAACCCTACTTTGTATATATTAAAATTACTACCTCTAAGCTGGGTGTGGTGGTGCACACCTGTAACCTCAGCTACTCAGGAGACAGAATCAGATTGATCTCAAGTTCAAGGATGACCTTGGCACATTTTATTTCTGCTCCTTTATTTAGTTGCTGTCAGTTATTTCCCCTTCTTGGTATGTGCAAGAGGCACAAGGCTTATAATATACAGAGAATGTGTAGTTGCTACTGTCACTAAGGCACTCATTTTCTTGGTTAATATAAGAAACTGTCCTTGCCTTTGCTACCAGAAATATACTGAGTGGCAAATCAGATTTTGGAGCCACTAACTGCCATGTAAATCTTGCTACTCTTCTGAGAAAGCTATTCCTACTACATAAACATTGATTTAAAGTCTGAGAACAAAGCTGCCTTTAGTATAGATGATTTATGCTTGAAGGCTGTTAGGGAAACAGACACTAGATTTCCTAAGTACAAAGTTGTTGTCAAGGCAGCCGATGAGGAGGAATAGGAAGGAATGGAGTTAAGAATCAAATCTCAGGGCTGGAAAGATGGCTCAGTGGTAGAGTGCTTGTCTCACATGCATGAGGCCCTGGGTTCAATTCCTCAGCACATAAACAGAAAAAGCCAGAAGTGGCACTGTGTCTCAAGTGCTAGAGCACTAGCCTTGAGCTGAAGAGCTGAGGGACAGCACCCAGGCCCAGAGTTCAAGCCCCAAAACCAACAATAAAAAATAAAATAAAATAAAATCTCACCCAGAACGTGCATGGGGAAGGATATCTGATACTGGAGGCTGAGATAGGAAGATTGAAAGGTCAAGACCAGCCATGACCATATATCAAGATCCTATCTCAAAAGAAAAAGGAAAATTAAAGAAAGAAAACAAAAGGAAAGGAAACAAAGAGAAAAAATAATCAAACGATTGTCTATTTGCTGAAGATGCAGACCAAACAAAGGGAGAGCTGCCTGCAAGCTGCTGATAGAAACACCTTGATTGATAGCTATGGCCATTTCCTAGAGCTGCTGTGAAAAATTACCACTGAGTAACTTGAAACAGCAAGAATTGATTGTCTCAGTTCTGGAGGCAGTAATCTAAAAACAAGATGTCTGAAGGGCTAGTTTTTCTGAAGCCTTTGGAGAGAATCCCTGCTTACTACATCTTCCAACTTTGGTTTTCTGCAATCTTTGGCAGTCCTTACTTTCTGCCGAGTTAACACTTAATTTATCTCTGCAATCCTAGCTACTCGGAAGGCTGAGTTCTAAGAATCAAGGTTCAAGGCCAGCCTGAACAGGAAAGAATATAAAACTCTTATCTCCAATTAACCACCAAAAAGCTAAAGGAGAGCTGCGACTCAAGTGGTAAGTAGAAAAATTTAAGCACCCAAGCTCTGGGTTCAAATCCCAATCCCAGTGCAGGCATGCACACATCCAAAGTACAGTGTGAAGCAGGATAGATCAGAGAAAAATGAGTTGGGGATTATAGCTCTCTCCCTCTGGCCTTGTTTGCTTGCTCAAATAGTGTGTTCTGGGAACTGAGCAAAGTTGTCCTAAAGAGAGACATTTACACTGGGGGGAGGGGGGGGAGTTGAAACACTGAAAATGACACCTCTGGACACAAAAAGTGTTTGCAAAGAAAAATATTTATCTGAAGGATAGACATCTGTCTTGAAGGGAGTGTTGTGCTGGCAGAGCACATTCTCTCTGTTTGAAGGAATATCCAAATAATTCACAATGACCCAAAGTTAATGAGCAGACCAACTTTGAAATCTCTAGGTCCAGTTGATAAACGGCATAATAGCAAGAATGACAGAATGTACCAGATGTCAGAACAAGGGGAGTATTTATGATGAATTTGAGCTGAACCTCAACCTGCTTTTTCTGTATACATTGAAGCACTTGTTATCAGATGTGCCCACACCTATGTCTGGGTCATGCATTATCTCTCCATCTTTGCTTTGCTTGGATTTACTAATAAAACTGTCTTGATTCCAAACATAATGAGTCCTCAGATTCTTTTTTAGCAACATCATGAACTTGGTACTTAAAGGTTAGACCAAGGCCTCCACTCTGGCTGGAGTATAACTGGCTTTGGGTCCATTAACAAGTTCACTATGCCTAGGTACAGACCCTTCAATGAAAGAATGAAAAAAAATATGATGTTTCACCAGGTTTTTTTTCACATTTAAAAGGCAAGAAGCATCCAGGTACCAGTGGCTCACACTTGTAACCTTAACTCAGGAGGCTGAGATCTGAGGTTCATGGTTCAAAGTCAGCCTGGGCAGAAAAGTCCAAGAGACTCTTATCTCACCAAAAAGCCTGAAGTAAGACTATGGTTCAAATAGTGCCAGCTTTGACCAAAAGGCCCTGAGTTCAAGCCTCAGTCCTGGCACCAAAAGAAAAAAAGGCAAGGAGAATGTGCCCAGCATATAATGGATTAGTCACCACAACTGAGCTATGATCTTGCAAGTCAGGTTCACTCAGCATGTGATGGAAACAGTAGGCCAAATTATGGCTATTTGTTCATTCTTATGCTCTTAGTCATGACCAGATTATGAATTATAAACAATCAAATTTGAATACGGAGATAAAATTTCTCTTACTCCAGTCTAATGTAGGTCAGCAAAATTTATTCAAGAGCTTTAGCAAGTTGTTTTCCTGCTGTTTTAAGGCTTGACTTGAGGTCATCTTCAGGAAGTCTCTTGACATCCCTAGACTGGGTGGGGTGGCAGTCATTCATGCAAGTATTCTTTATAATTGCCCTATTGAGGGCTGGAAATGTGGCTTAGTGGTGGAGTGCTTGCCTAGCATTCATGAAGCCCAGGGTTCAATTCCTCAGCACCATATAAACAGAAAATGCTAGAACTGGTGCTGTGGCTCAAGTGGTAGAGTTGTAGACTTGAGCAAAAGAAGGTTAGGAATAGTGCTCAGGCCCAGAGTTCAAGCTCCAGGACTAGCCAAAAAAAAAAAAAAAAAAATATATATATATATATATATATATATATATGCGCATATATATATACATATGTGTGTTGTTAAATAATATCATGTTCATATGTTCCTCTGAATATTCATGTTAACAAATATTCATTTGTTAACATGAGCTCTTTTAGGGGGACAGGAAGGGACCAAATTCTATACAATTCCATGTTAACAAATGAATATTCCTCAGAATCCTGAAGACATTACACCATTTTTCAAATACTCAGTGATTCAGATATATTAACAATCTGTTTTATCCTTTTTCAAGCATTCTATTTTTTATAGAACTGTTTAGGCAGTTGGGCTCACACCTATAATCCTAGCTACTCAGGAGGCTGAAATCTGAGGATCACAGTTCAAAGTCAGCCTGGGCAGAAAGTCCCTGTGAGATCCTTATCTCAACTACCCCAAAACCAGAAATGGAGCTGTGCTCAAAGTGGCAGAGTACTAGCCATGTACAAAGAGCTCAGGGATAGTGCCCAGACCCTATGTTCAAGCCCCACAACCAATAATAAAAAAAAGGGAGTGTTGGGGCTGGGAAGGTGGCTCAGTGGTAGAGCGCTTGCCTTGCATGCATGAGCCCCTGGGTTCGATTCCTCAGCACCACATAAGCAAAAAGAAAAAAGCTGGAAGTGGCGCTGTGGCTCAAGTGGTAGAGCACTAGCCTTGAGCTGAAGAGCTGAGGGACAGTGCCCAGGCCCAGAGTTCAGGCCCCATGATCGGACCCAAAAAAAAAAAAAAAGGGAGTGCTTAGGACCAAAATAGCTCAGTGATAAGTACTTGTCTAGTATGCAGGAGGCCAAGGGAAGCAAGAGAATTGGAATATTGTACTAGTTTTAATTATGCAAATACGTATAGAGAAATGAAATGTATAAAATTTTATATACTAAGAAAAAAATGCTTCCTGTAACCTCATTTCAAGAGCCAGTTCAACTAAAAATCAAGCTGGAAGATACTGTTGGTAAAACTGGAGGAAAGTTGCAATGTTCTGAGTAAATATTCTTAGGAATAGTTCAATTTAATATTTCTCTCCTAGGGGCTGGGAAGGTGGCTCCGTGTTAGAGTGCTTGCCTTGCATTCATGAGGCCCTGGGTTCGATTCCTCAGCACCACATAAGCAGAAAAAGCTGGAAGTGGTGCTGTGGCTCAAGTGGTAGAGCACTAGCCTTGAGCTGAAGAGCTGAGGGACAGTGCCCAGGCCCAGAGTTCAGGCACCATGACTGGCAAAAAAAAATAAAAAATAAAAAATAAATTTCTCTCCTAGACTTTATTATTATTGTTTTATAAGTAACACTTTGTACATAAATTTTGTAAAAATTGATTTGATTAACTTGAACTTTGGGCCTTGCATTCTTGCTTGGCCTTTTCACCGACAAAAAAAAAAAAGAATCTGTCTGGTTACTGGTTAGCCTGGCTTTGAACTAAAATTCTCAGATCTCAGCCACTTGAATAGCTAGGATTATAAGCATGAGCTACCAGTCCCAATGTCTAAATCTGTACATATAAGTTTTCAAAATGCTAATTTTTTTTTTTTTTTTTTTGGTGAGTCGTGGGGCTTGAACTCTGGGCCTGGGTGCTGTCCCTCAGCTTTTCAGCTCAAGGCTGACACTACCATTTGAGCCACAACATCACTTCCAGTTTTCTGAGTGGTTTATTCGAGATAAGAGTCTCACGGACTTTCCTGCCCAGGCTGGCTTTGAACCACGATCCTCAGATCTCAGCCTCCTCAGTAGCTAGGATTATAGGCATGAGCCACCGGCGCCCGGCAATACTAATTTTTTTGTACCCAGACCCTGTCTCTTGGGGCTTGAACTCAGTACTTGAGAGCTGTCCCTGAGCTTTTGTGCTCAAAGCTCCTCCCTCTCCTTTCACAAAGAGTTCTGTATTTCCTGGGGCACAGTGTTGAAAGGGGGGAACCAATGCAACAATGATATACACAAGACAATATATTGGAAACATTCTGTACAACTTAGGGGTGGGAGGAAGGAAAGTAGAAAATTGAGAAAAGGAGTAACAAGGTGGACAAGAAATGTACTCCTTACCTTATTTACATAACTGAAACTCCTCTGTACATCACCTTGACAATTAAAAAAAAAAAATTAAGCTAGCTGGTAACCCAATAATGGCCTCTAGGTTTCTGAGGGAAAGGCAGGATCACAGAACTCTCATTTTAAATTAAAAGCTACAAATAATTCAACTTAGTGTGTAAGGCATGTTGGAAGGTGAGCTAGGTGAAAAACTAGCCCACTTTCACTGCTTAGTCAAGTTGTGAATACAAAGGAAATGTTTAATTTTGCTTTGTTTTACTTTGTTTTTGCTGAGGATTGAACCCAAAGGACATGCTTTACTACTGAGCCACCACACTTGCCAGCCTTGGAAAAGTTTTGAAGGAAATTAAAAGTGCTACTCTAATGAGCACATGAAGGATTTATTTTGCTTTTCATTGACTGTTGTACCACATACCTGTACTTTCACCTGTGGGGAAGCTGAAGCAGGGTATCTTAAATTCCTTAAATGATAGGAGAGTTGGATAAGCATCTTTATAACCAAAGAACCAAACTATCCCCAAGCAACAGGAAGCAGGAAAAAACAGACCACCTCCCAAATGAGGTCAATTAGCAGGATGGTGATGCTGCACTCTGGGGCAAGAATTGTCACCTCCTGGGGGCCATATTACATCACACAATGCTTCCAAAACCCCTTACAGAACTAGAACTGAAATAATGATCAAGCAGGCCACTGGCCTGACCAATATCATCTGCTCTGTCATCTGTGCACATCATACCCTCTTTCTATGAAACCTCAAAAATCATGATAGTCCCTTGAACCTCAGAAGAAGGAACGGCCAGCCTTAAATAAATAAAAAGCTAAGGAATATTGTAAGGCCTAGCTCTTGTACTGGCACACAAACAAAAAAATCCTAATTGAGTTTAGATTCTGCAGTTTTAAAATCTGCTTCAGCAAATTTTCATAGGCTTACATGTAAACCTAATTTTTTTTTTAATTGTTTATCATGGGGGTTTGAACTCAGGGCCTGGGCACATCCTGTGATCTTTTTGTTCAAGGCTAGTGCTTTACTTCCAGTTTTCTGGTGGTTAATTGGAGATAAGAGTCTCATAGACATTCCTGGCTGGGCTGGCTTTGAATCAGATCCCAGCTTCCTGAGTAGTTAGGATTACAGGAGTGAGCCACCAGCTCCCAGCTTAAACCTGAATTTTTTTCTCTGTTTTTTCTTTTTTTGCCAGTCATGGAGCTTGAATTCAGGGCCTGGACACTGTCCTGGAGATTTCTTCACTCAAGGCTACCACCTTGAGCCACAGCACCACTTCCAGTTTTCGGTGGTTAGTTGGAGATAGCAGTCTCATGCCCAGACTGGCTTCAAACCACTGCCCTCAGATATAAGGCTTCTAAGTAGTCAGGATTACAGGTATGAGCCACCAGCACCTGGCCTGATTTTTTTTTTTTTTTTTTTTTTTGTCGGTCGTGGGCTTGAACTCTGGGCCTGAGCGCTGTCCCTCAGCTCTTCAGCTCAAGGCGAGCGCTCTGCCACTTGAGCTACAGCGCCACTTCCGGTTTTCTGGTGGTTTATTGGAGATAGGAGTTTCACGGTCTCTCCTGCCCGGGCTGGCTTTGAACCGCTATCCTCAGATCTCAGCCTCCTGAGTAGCTAGGATTACAGGTGTGAGCCACCAGCGCCTGGCTGATTTTTTTTTTTAACAAAGAACAACCTCTTATTTCCTAGAGTTAATTTGATAAATATTATTTCATATGATTAGAGGTACATAAGCATTGTACTTTTGTTAAAACCTAAATTTAAAGATTGTTGAATAAGAAGAAAAAAAAAGATTGCCCATTTGACAAAAAATAAGAATTTTTTAGTCCCTTATGAAAGAAGAAAGGAAGGAAGGCAGAAAAGGAAGGAAGGAAAGAAGGAAGAAATAAACATCTTTGCTAAATTGTTGTAGATTCAACCCATGGTCTAGTACAAGTTGATCACGCATTCTACCACTGAACTGCAGACTAACCCTAAAAACCTTTATTTCATATTAAACTTCAGGTGAAAAATTATTAATGATGAAAACAATTTTAAAATTAATTTTTCCCTAGCACTGCAAAGAAAACACCAAGATTTGAGGCAGAAAAGGGTACAAATTAAATTTTGCAGATTATAGAATTATTAAATGGTTTTTGTTTGTTTGGGTTTTTTTTTTTTTTTGGTGGTTGTGGGGCTTGAACTCTGGGCCTGGATGCTGTCTCTCAGCTTTTCAGCTCAAGGCTAGCGCTCTACCATTGAGCCACAACACCACTTCCAACTTTTTCTGTTTATGTGGTGCTGAGGAATCGAACCCAGGGCCTCATGCATGTAAGGCAAGTGCTCTACCACTGAGCCACCATCCCAGCCCAGGTCTATGTTTTATTGGGACGTTATTACTACCTAATAAACCTCTATTTTAAAATGTCTGTATGAGTCGGGCGCTGGTGGCTCACGCCTGTAATCCTAGCTACTCAGGAGGCTGAGATCTGAGGATCACGGTTCAAAGCCAGCCTGGGGAGGAAAGACTGTGAGACTCTTATCTCCAATAAACCATCAGAAAACCGGAAGTGGCACTGTAGCTCAAGTGGTAGAGCGCTTGCCTTGAGCTGAAGAGCTGAGGGACAGCGCCCAGGCCCAGAGTTCAAGCCCCACGACCGACAAAAAAAAAAAAAAAAAACATAAAATGTCTGTATGGGCATGTAATACCAAGAAAGCATACTGTATTTAGAAACTGTATATTTATTAAGACCACTTTGTATGAGTGTATGAGTTCTATTAGGTAAAAATGGTCAGGTAACCAGAAGAGTAGCTGAATTTACTAACATGCCAACCTTACCCTCTTTCTCTGATCAGATGAATTCATGTGGCTGGTGCCAGAACAAAAATTACTTCCAATTAGTGCCTTGAGCAGATACTGGGGACTGGGATTTCTGTTAATTTTGAACTATCCTCCATTAGAGAACCCTAGCATTTTACTACCCACTATAACAGGTGACTGATAAGTAAGGGTATAAGTTCCTGCCCAGTTACAAAGTAGACAGGTATGGGCTTTAGATAGGCATGCTTAGGAACTATTTTCTGGTGACTTCTTGGCTCTCGTTTTTGGTGGTGGTGGTGTTTTTTGGTTTGGGGGTTTGGAGTATTGTTGTTGTTGTTTTGTCAGTCATAGGACCTAAACTCAGGGCCTGGGCGCTGTCTCTAAGCTCTTTTGCTCAAGGATAGCTCTCTGCCACTTTGAGCCACAGTGCTACTTCCAGGTGTTTTGTTTTTGTTTTGTTTTGTTTTGTTTTGGGGGGGGGGGTCCAGTTGTGAGCCTGGGCGCTGTCCCTCAGCTCTTCAGCTCAGGGCTAGCGCTCTACCAATTGAGCCACAGCGCCACTTCCGGCTTCCCCCCCCCCCCCCCCCGCCTGCTTATGTGGTGCTGAGGAATCGAACCCAGGGCCTCATGTACGCAAGGCAAACGCTCTACCGCTGACCACTTTCCCAGCCTCTACTTCCAGTTTTTGGGTTTTTTTTTTTTTAGACATAATGCAAGTTTTATTGGGGAACATGATTAAAGTGGGGGTGATATAGCTCAGTGGGTGGAGGCCTTCAGGAGTGCAGGGCTCTCCACTTATCCAGAGGACCACGATTCGGGATGTATTTGACTCCACAGCCATCAGGGATGAGGCGCTTCTCAGCTACCATGTCTTCAAACTCATCCGCGTTGAACTTGGTAAAGCCCTACTTCTTGGAGATGTGGATCTTCTGACAACCAGGGAACTTGAACTTGGCCCTGCGTAAGGCCTCAATTACATGTTCTTTATTCCGCAGCTTGGTGCCGATGGACATGATTACCCGGCCAATGTGAACCCTGGCCACAGTGCCCTGGGGTTTCCCAAAGGCACCCCGCATACCTGTCTGGACCCTGTCAGCCCCAGCGCAGGACAACATCTTGTTGATGCGAATGACGTGGAAAGGATGCAGTCGTACTCGAATATGAAAGCCATCTTTGCCACAACTTTTTAGCATATACTTGTTGGCACAAATACGGGCACCCTCCAGGGCTTCAGAGGAGAGCTGCTCATATGCATCTGACACCATGTGCCCACAAAGTGGGAACTCATCCACTTTTGCCTTCTTCTGCCCCAGGTCAAAGATGCGGATCTTGGCATCAGGGACACCTCGACAAAAGCGAGACTTTGGGTACGGCTTGTTCTTACAAATACCGGCAACACCGTGCGGGGCGGCGACCCATGGCGACACCAGAGTCTTCAGTGGCCCTCCGGAGGAAATGAGATCTACTTCCAGTTTTTGAGTGATTAATTGGAGATAAGATTCTCACAGGGACTTTACTGCCTGGGCTAACTTTGAACCACGATTCTTAGATCTCAGCTCCTGAGTAGCCAGGATTATAGGTGTGAGCCATTGGTGCCCAGCTCTGGCTCTAGGTTTGAAAGTGCAAGCACAAAGTGACTCCATTCAGGATCTGACACCATCTCCTCTTAACTGAGCAGATTATTTTTTCATTTGTTGTTGTTGTTGTTGCTGTTGTTGTTTTACCAGTCCTGGGCTTGAACTCAGGGCCTGGGTGCTGTCCCTGAGCTTCTTTTTTGCTTAAGACAAGCACTCTTGGGCTGGGAAGGTGGCTCAGTGGTAAAGCACCTGCCTTGCATGCCTGAGGCCCTGGGTTTGATTTCTCAACACCACATAAGCAAAAAGAAAAAAGCCGGAAGTGGCAATGTGGCTCAAGTGGTAGAGCGCTTGCCTTGACCTGAAGAGCTGAGGGACAGTACCCAGGCCAGGCCCAGAGTTCAGGCCCCACGACTGGATCCCACCCCCCCAAAAAAAAAAAAAAAGACTAGCAATCTTACCACTTGAGCCACAGCACCACTTCTGGCTTTTTTCTGTGTATGTAGAACTAGGAATTGAACCCAGGGCTTCATGCATGCTAGGCAAGCAATCTCCTACTAAGCCACATTCCCAGCCCCTGAGCAGTTGTTGTTTTTTTTCCAGCTGCCTCTGGATGATCCCTTATTTCCAGGATCACTCATCACCAGGACAGACTTTGTCCTGGTGCCTGTCTTCTCCTTACTGGGATAATGTCCCCGATGGCATTTTTGCTCATTGCTGGGATGACATGTCCCAGTTGGCTTAATCCCACATTGGTGATGGTGATGACTAACAGATTGAGTGAGAGTTGGTGCCAATAAACCCTTTTATTTCTAATTGAAGCAACAAGGAGATCAATAGAAATCTTTTTTTTAGTATATATTTTTTATTGTAAAGATACTGTACAGAGGGGTTACAGTTACATGAGAATAGAAATAATTTTTAAACAGGGTTTACCTGGAACTTAAGAATCAAAGTTACTGAAGATCAAACCTGTAAAGGCAAAACTTAACAGGAGTCATAATGAGAGTTTTGAAGCAGAAACTGATTAAACAACTGAGTTAAGCACTTTAGGATACTAATTAAGATTGAAACAATTCTCACTAAGCCTTTGTGTTTACAATGAAAAAATGCAGAAACAAAGGCCTGTTGGGTGTCCTTTTAACTGTTTCCAAAGCAGCTTACATCCTTGGAAAATAGAAATATTAGACAGAAGCCTGGCGCTGGTGGCTCATGCCTGTAATCCTAGCTTCTCAGGAGGCTGAGATCTGAGGATCGCGGTTCAAAGCCAGTCTAGGTAGGAAAGTCCGTGAGACTCTTATTTCCAATAAACCACTTGAAAACTGAAAGTGGTGCTATGGCTCAAACAGCAGAGCGCTCACCTTGAGCTGAAGAGTGCAAGGACAGTGCCCAGGCCCAGAGTTCAAGCCCCATGACCGACAAAAAAAAAAAAAAAAAAAGAAATATTAGATAGAAAAAAAAATTAAGCCGGGCGCTGGTGGCTCACGCCTGTAATCCTAGCTACTCAGGAGGCTGAGATCTGAGGATCTCCGTTCAAAGCCAGCCCGGGGAAGGAGAGATCATGAGACTCCTATCTCCAATAAACCACCAGAAAACCGGAAGTGGCGCTGTAGCTCAAGTGGTAGAGCGCTCACCTTGAGCTGAAGAGCTGAGGAACAGCACCCAGGCCCAGAGTTCAAGCCCCACGACCGACAAAAAAAAAAAAAAGAAAAAAAAAGTAAAGGATGTTTATTTGAAAGACCTTGACGTAAACACTTACGTGAACTTTGGTTTAGTTACTACCTAGTTTTATGTCATTTAGAACACAATCACTTTCATAGATGGACATAAAAAATGAGATACAAGTTTTATATCAGTGTGCCAGTTACCTAGGTAACGCAGGTACTGGATGGAGACTTTGCTGCGAGGAGGGTGGAGTCTGCTCGCCATCCAGGAGCGGACCTTACATTCAGGAGGCTGAGATCTGAGGATCAAGGTTCAAACCTGGCCGGGGCAGAAACATCCGTGAGAGGGGCTGGGAAGGTGGCTCAGTGGTAGAGCGCTTGCCTTGCATGCTCAAGGTCCTGGGTTCGATTCCTCAGCACCACGTAAGCAAAAAGAAAAAGCCGGAAGTGGTGCTGTGGCTCAAGTGGTAGAGCGCTAGCCTTGAGCTGAAGAGCTGAGGGACAGCGCCCAGGCCCAGAGTTCAGGCCCCACAACCGGACCCAAAAAAAAAAAAAAAAAAAAAAAAGAAACATCCATGAGACTTTGATCTCCAATCAACCACCAGAAAACTAGAAGTGGCACTGTGGCTCAAGTGGTAGAATGCTAGCCTTGAGCTGAAGAGCTCAGGGACAGTGCCCAGGCCCAGAGAGTTTAAGCCCCATGACCAACAAAAAAGCAAACAAACAAACAAAAATCCAACTACATTATTTGAGTTAAAAGATTTTATAAGGCTTATTTTAACTTTTTTTTTTTCAGTTGTGGGTCTTAAACTCTGGACCTGGGTGCTGTCCCTGAGCTCTTCAGCTCATGGTGAGCACTCTACCACTTGAGCCACAGTGCCACTTCCAGTTTTCTGGTGGCTTATTGGAGATAAGAGTCTCACAGACAGGCTGGGAAGGTGGCTCAGTGGTAGAGTGCTTGCCTCTCATTCATGAGGCCCTGGGTTCGATTCCTCAGCACCACATAAGCAGAAAAAGGCAGAAATGGCGCTGTGACTCAAGTGGTAAAGTACTAGCCTTGAGCTGAAGAGCTGAGGGACAGCGCCCAGGCCCCAAGTTCAAGTCCCACAACTGACCAAAACAGAAAAAAAACAAACAAACTCACAAATCAGTTATGGGCTGGGAAGGTGGCTCAGTGGTAGAGCGCTTGCCTTGCATGTCTGAGGCCCTGGGTTCGATTCCTCAGCACCACATAAGCAAAAAGAAAAAAAGCCGGAAGTGGCGCTGTGACTCAAGTGGTAGAGCGCTAGCCTTGAGCTAAAGAGCTGAGGGACAGTGCCCAGGCCCAGAGTTCAGACCCCACGACCGGACCCAAAAACAAACAAACAACAACAACAAAAAGAGTCTCACAGACTTTTTTCTCTCTCTCTCAGCCTCCTGAGGTACTAGGGTTACAGGCATGAGCCACGGGCACCCAGCATGTAGTTCATTTTTAATGCAACGTAATATTGAAGCATTTGTTAACATCCAAATGTAATGACCATCTTTGCAGATTGAGTTTAAAACTGCTAATTTTTTTAACTGCACAGTGACTTCCTGGTGTCAGATATTAATAAGTAGGCACAAAATACACACAGGGAAGTTTCCTCAAGGTAATTTCATGCAAAAGGATGCAATACATTTACTCTACCCAGTGCCAGGATGCTGGGGTAAAGCAGTTAGCTAGGTTTATATCTCAATACAAGTTGCCCCTCCTCCCTAACAGGACTGCTGGTCACAAAGAGCACAGAAACTAGTTACAATTGAAGATAAAAAGCAAATAATTCAAGAAATACAAAGAAAAAGTTACAATTGAAGTCAAAAAGCAAATAATTGGGGACGAAGGGGGGGGTAATTATGGAGGTGGGGAGAGAAGGGATGGTAGGGGAAAATCAAAGGAGGAGGCAACAATGCTCAATAGGAAATGTACTCATTACCTTGTTCATAACTGTAATCCCTCTGTGCAGTATTTTTACAATAATAAAATACAAAAAAAAAGCAAATAATTTTCAAGAAATACAAAAAATACCAATTTCAAAAAATACCAAGGGCTGGGAAGGTGGCTCAGTGGTAGAGTGCTTGCCTCTCATTCATGAGGCCCTGGGTTCAATTCCTCAGCACCACATAAACAGAAAAGGCCAGAAGTGGCGCTGTAGCACAAGTGGTAGAGCACTCCATTGAGCTGAAGCGCTGAGGGACAACGCCCAGGCCCAGAGTTCAAGCCCCATCACCTACAAAAATAAATAAAATTTAAAAAATTTAAAAATGCCAAAAACAAAGCACTTTAGCTTGATAGAAAAGACTACTTTTTCTCACAGCACGATGAGTAAGTTTCTTGGAATTCCAGTGATCAGAGAAAAAAAAAATTTTTTTTTTTTTTTTTGTCAGTCGTAGGGCTTGAACTCTGGGCCTGGGTGCTGTCCCTGTGCTCTTCAGCTCAAGGTGAGCGCTCTACCGCTTGAGCTACAGTGTCACTTCCTGTTTTCTAGTGGTTTATTGGCGATAAGAGTCTCACAGACTTTGCTGCCCAGGCTGGCTTTGAACCGGGATTCTCAAATCTCAGCCTCTTGAGTAGCTAAGATTACAGGCGTGAGCCACCGGCGCCCTGCAACCAGAGAAATTTTTGCCCATAGCACTATAGAACCACCTGATCAGCATTAGAAAAACAAAAACTTAATAACAAATAGTTTCACCAACAAACAAACAATCTCTTACTCTTACTGATAACCTAGAACAGAATATGTTTAGACAACTTTTGTAGCACAGCACATTACCATAGGAATTCACCTTTGAGTATTTTCTAGATGGGTGGAGGAGGGATAAGCTTAGTGGAAGAGTGGGGGATGCATAAAGCTGAACCCTTAACCCACCATGTGGTCTTACTCTACATTGGGGGGCAGTGGGTTTACTATAGGAAGAACCATATTTCTACAGACAGAAACAAGTGGCAGTACTTTCAGGCACTGTGTAAGAAGGCAGCAGTAGAAAAGACAAAAGAACAGAGAGAGACAAACAAAAGCTACTTCTGCCATAAAAAGAGAGGAACTACATAGAATGACACAGCTTGACAGACCACATAACAACAAAGGTCTTCCTGAGACCAGATGTCCTTGTCAGGACATCTGACAAGGAACAATCCCAAAAACCAAATTCAAGAAGACCAGATGAATTAACTCACCAAAGCCAAACCAAATCCCTCTGCTGACCTCTCTAGCCTTGAGAGCCTGTGGGGAAGAGAAGGGAGGAGAGAGTATAAGTTGCATATGATCCCAGTCCAGATATACTGATCTCCAGAAAACAAAAATAGAGAAAAAAAGAAACAGAAACTTGCTGAGTGCTGGTGGATCACATCTGTAATCCTAGCTACTCAGGAAGCCTTTTCTGTTTATGTGGTGCTAAGGAATCGAACACAGGGCCTTGTGCATGCAAGGAAAGCACTCTACCACTGAGCCACCTTCCCAGCCCTCCATGAAGCTCTTATTAACCACCAGAAGACCAGAAGTGGCGCTGTGGCTCAAGTGGTAGAGTCCTTGCCTTGAGCCGAAAAGCTCAGGGACAGTGTGCAGAGTTCAAGCCCCACGACCAAAAGAAAAAGAGAAAGAAAGATACAGAGACTGGCTTTCCTCCCAAGGTCTCCTGAGTGACTCCAAAAAGATTTAGTGGCATGCCAGGTATCCATGGTCTGGCTACCACAGGGCCCTGGAATGTCTTAAGAGTTGCCTCCCCTCTGGAGTTCCCATCCTCCAGTAACCCCACAGCCAGTGGCTTCATAGATCCCAAATGTTATAGGGGAATTTGATCAGCAAGATACAAAGAAGGCCTATTTTGAGAGGTTGAAACAGGAGTCTTTATTACAAAGCCAGTGATGACAAGTAGACTTATCCCAAAACTTCACAGCCCTGAATGTAGGTGGCACAATGATTATAAAGGCAAAAACCACATGATTGGGCTAGGTCACTAAACTTAACATAAGCAAAACAAACAATCTAGGGTAACAATCAGAGGCAATCAAGGACAACCAAGGGAACATGTTCTCTGGATTATGCCGGTCTTGAGGCTTGAACTCAGGGCCTGGCCACTGTCCCTGAGCTCTTTTTGCTCAAGGCTAGCAGTATGCCACTTTCAGCCACAGTGCCATTTCTGGTTTTGGTTGCTGGTTTTACTTAGTGATTAATTGGACATAAGACTCTCACAGGAACTTTCTGCCCAGGCTGGCTTCAAACAGCAATTCTTGGATTGGAGCAAAACTTTCCTGGAGCTAAACAATATGACACATCTGCAAAGAATGTCCTAGTTCACCTCTAGAGTTTCTAGAACTGAATGAGAAGTCCTCATCCTTTATTAAGATGCCGAGATGTAGGTGAGGACAAGTTGGTGTTACTTAGACCCAGTATCCATAGTTCAATAATAGATCATACAACTTCATCAAGTATTTTTATGAAGAGTAATATGGCCAGGCATTAGTGGGTCATGCCTGTAATCCTAGCTGCTCAAGAGGCTGAGATCTGAGGATCGTGATTCAAAGCCAGCCTAAGCAGGAAAGTCTATGAAACTCTTATCTTTGATTATTATCTTCAAAACCAGAAGTGGAACTGTGGCTCAAAGTAGTAGAGTGCTAGCCTTGAGGTAAGGATCTCAGGGACAATGTCCAGGCAGATGCTGGTTGGGGCTATTCACTTCAACTCAGAGAAAACAGGAAATCTTGAATCCCCACACTTTCCCCATCCTCCCTGACTGGGGGGAAAAAAAAACTCCTTCACTGTTCAAGAACAGATTTTTATTTTGTAAAGACTGTAAAACTTTTATCAAGACAGCTATTTTTCAAGGAGATAACTATTTTGCTGTGCACCCTCCTCCACCATTCAATACTAACTCCTTTTACCCTGGGGGACAAACTACACAGTGTTCTGAAAAGATAGGGAGGGTTTTTCATACTAACCTAACTGCAAATTTTTTGTTTTGCAAGTTTGTATTAATAGGAACCTGTAAACCTGTGGGAATGGATTCTAAGAGTGTTAAAGCAAGAAAGACAATGAACTGGTAAGAATTTATCAGCATGGGAGACTCTGTCTTAAAGTCCAGAATTAAATATTCAACTCAGAGCAGATAAAGATGTCTCTAGGAGTTTCCTTGTTACGTGTCTGAAATCTAAATTAGTCTGTTCCCCTATCTGACTTGAGCCAAAGCTCCATTTCTAGCTTTTTTCTGGTTAATGGGAGATGAGTCTTACAGACTTTTCTGCCTAGGCTGGCTTTGAACTGCAGTTCTAAGATCTCAACCTCCAGAGTCTTTCGGCAGCTCTTCCGTTTTATCAGGAATTATATGAACAGGCACCAGGTTCAATATCAGGCATCATTGATAGTGATAGACCCACCTTCCAGCTGTAACTTGACACTTAAGAGCATTTTTCACCTTGGCTGTGGTAGCACAGACTAGAAGCCTGTTCAGAGGTGGTGAGTCTTAGCAAGGGTAAAGGAAAATCCAGAGATGGATACTTGGATGTCCAGATATTTTCAAAGACTACAAATGACTTTTGGCTTGGGATGGTGGTTTTTGTTTTACTTTCTTGCTTTTTAAAAAAAGACAGTTTAAATGTATAATAGGAGATGTACAGCAGAAACATGTCAGACCGGAATAGTGTCCTTTTGGCTCTGGTGATACCACACCTTAGTTGCTAAAGACAATGCTTCTGGGAAATAGTGACAACTCCCCATCTCACACTTCAGGTTACAGCCTTTTCAAGTTAAGCAATACATAACTTCACATTGGAGACCTGAATTTACATGAGTTATAATTAATTTTAATATAGGTCAGCAAGGTTCACTCAAAGACAAAAATTCAGAGCTAGAGAAAGAAATCCCTCCTTTCTATAGTGCTCCTTCAATATGATTATCGTGTGTGTGTGTGTGTGTGTGTGTGTGTGTGTGTGTGTGTGTGTGTGTGTGTGTTCCAGTACTGGGCCTGGGAATTGATCCTTAGTTTTTTCTAAGCTTTACTTCATCAGATCGTTTGATGATCTGAAGGATCTACATAACTCAGTTTAACTGAATTCTCTTTTCTTTCTTTCCTTCTTTGCTTTTCCTTCCTTCCTTTTCCTCTTTTGTTTTTGTGCTGGTACCAGGGCTTGAACTCAGGGTCTAGGCATTGCCCCATAGCTTGTGGGGGGTGGTGGTGCTGCTGGGGTTTCAACTCAGAGCCTGGGCACTGTCCCTGAGCTTCTTTTGCTGAAGGCTAGTGCTCTACCACTTGAGCCACAGCACCACTTCAGATAAGAGTCTCACAGACTTTCCATCCAGGGCTGGCTTCAAACCATAAGCCTTAGATCTCAGCTTCCTGAGTAGGTAGGATTACAGGTGTGAGCCACCAGCACCCAGATGTCCCATAGCTTTTTCACTCAAGATTGATGTTGTATTATTTGAGCCACAACTCCACTTCCAACTTTTTGGTAGTTAATTGGAGATGGTCTTCCAGAGTTTCCTGCCTGGGATGGCTTCAAACCACAATCCTCAGATCTCAGCCTTCTGTCTGTTATCCTAGCTAGAATTACAGGTATGAAGCACTCATATCCAGCTATGATTATCATTTGAGTGAGTACAGCTCAATAGTGCAGAGCTTAGGGCCCTCATAAACTTGGGGCCCTGGGTTCAAGAAGAAAACCAAACAAACAAATTTACAGGCTAATTAATGAAAGTAATAACTAGATGAATTGATTTCCTCCATTAATTTTATTTTTTTCAGGGCAAGTTTATATTCTTAAAAAGTCAGATATTCATATAAACTTATACAAAATTATAAAATCTATAAAGGTTTATATTCATGTAAAGTTTATATTCATGGAAGTAATAAATATGAAACAGATTGTGGAAATATCAATACGAATGAAATGTTTTCACGTCTCCATCTGGGTTGAAGCTAAGTAAGCAATATTATGACTTTACTATTCAGAATAGATAAGTCAGAGAAAAACTCATAAAATATTCTAATTTTTAATTACTCAAACAAATAATTTATTTCCTATCATACATAATTATGATTTTCACTTTGGATATACCTTTCTTTCATAAGTACTTAATAATTGTAACCAGTATTACCATCATAAATAGAAGTACAGCTAATATGTAAGAATAAAATTGAAAATTGAGGGCTGGGAAGGTGGTTTAGTGGTAGAGTGCTTGACTTGCATGTATGAGGCCCTGGGTTCGATTCCTCAGCACCGAATAAGCAGAAAAAGCCAGAAGTGGGGCTGACACTCAAGTGGTAGAGTGCTAGCCTTCAGCTGAAGAGCTGAGGGACAGCTCCCAGGCCCAGAGTTCAGGCCCCGCAACCGACCCCCCGAAAAAATTTAAAATTTAAAATTTAAAAAGAAATTTAAAATTTAAAATTTAAAAAGAAGATACTTTTAAATCAGGCATGCTACTGTACACCTGTAATCTCAGCTATGAGGACTCAGATATGAGGAAGAGGAAGAGCCCACTCTGAAACAAGGTAGGTAGAAGTACAAGACCCTTTTTTTGGGGGGGAGGGCAGTCCTGGGGCTTGAACTCAGGGCCTGGGCACTGTCCCTGAGCTGTTTGTTTGTTTGTTTTTGCTCAAAGCTAGCACTCTACCACTTTAGCCACAGTGTCACTCCTGGCTTTTTCTGTTTATGTGGTACTGAGGAATCGAACCCAGGGCTTCATGCATGATCAGTGTGCCCTCTACCACTAAGCCACATTCCCTGCCCTCTTTCATAAATTTTTGAAGGCAGTATATTTTTCAAACTATATCTTACTATAAAGCCTACAAATGTTCCGTGATATGTTTTTACCCTCTTGGTTTTATCCTTAATTTTTTCTCTTTTTGCCAGTCCTCAGGCTTGAACTCAGGGCCTGGGCACTGTCCTGGAGCTTCTTTTGTTCAAGACTAGTAGGTTACTACTTGAGCAACAAACCACTTCCAGCTTTTTCTGTTTATGTGGTACTAAGGAATTGAACCCAGGGCTTCATGCATGCAAACACTCTATCACTGAGCCACCTTCCCAGCCTTTATTCCTATTTTGGAATCATCCTTTAAGATAAAACTTTATTTGGGGGCTGGGAAGGTGGCTCAGTGGTAAGCGCTTGCCTTGCATGCATGAGGCCCTGGGTTCGATTCCTCAGCACCACATAAGCAGGAAAAAAAAGCCGGAAGTGGTTCTGTGGCTCAAGTGGTAGAGCGCTAGCCTTGAGCTGAGGAGCTGAGGGACAGTGCCCAGGCCCAGAGTTCAGGCCCCACAACCGGACCCCCCCCCCAAAAAAAAAAAACACACACATTTTTGGGCTGGGAAGGTGGCTCAGAGGTAGAGCACTTGCCTTGCATGCCTGAGGCCCTGGGTTCAATTCCTCAGCACCACATAAGCAAAAAGAAAAAAGCCGAAAGTGGCGCTGTGGCTCAAGTGGTAGAGTGCTAGCCTTGAGCTGAAGAGCTGAGGGACAGCGCCCAGGCCCAGAGTTCAGGCCCCACAACCGGACCCCCCCAAAAAACAAAACAAAACAAAAAACTTTATTTTGCAGTATGGAAAACCTTTTATCCAGCAAATGTCCTCTTATTTATAACTTTGTTATATCTTTTATGCCCCACACTATACGCCACCAATTGTATGTCTACATACACCATAACACAATCCTTCTGTGACTTGGTTTTAGCCTTCTGCAACTTGGTTTTAGCGTTCTGTTTTGTCATTATCTGCCAGTTTGTTTTTCTTTTTGTTTTTTGTCAGTCATGGGCCTTGAACTCTGGGCCTGGGCGCTGTCCCTGCGCTCTTCAGCGCTCAAGGCAAGCGCTCTACCTCTTGAGCCACAGCGCCACTTCAGTTTTCCAGTAGTTTATTGGAGATGAGTCTCACGGACTTTTCTGCCCAGGCTGGCTTTGAACCTAGATCCTCAGATCTCAGCCTCCTGAGCAGCTAGGATTACAGGCGTGAGCCACTTGAGCCCGGCTTTCTGCCAGTTTCTTTTGGGAACAATCCTTGGCTTCTCAGCACAAACTTGTTCACATATAAAATTCTTTTTTTTTTTAATCTAAAAATGCTTTCCATTTTAATTTTATTTTTTGCTCTCCCTTTTTGATGTAACTTTGTTGTATTTCCTCAATTCTAATGTATTGGCTTTCTTTTTACCTTAGTTTTTAGTTCAATTTTTTATTTTTGAGCAAATGAAATAAAGATCACATGTGCTGCAGATATCATGCACACTTTGCTACTAGGATTTTGATAGGTTAGCTGTACAAATCCCTCATTCCCCCTTTGGTTTTATAGGAACTAAGACTTATAAAACCTTGCATTCGGGGCTGGGAAGGTGGCTCAGTGGTAGAGCGCTTGCCTTGCATGCCTGAGGCTCTGGGTTCGATTCCTCAGCACCACATAAGCAAAAAGAAAAAAAAAAAGCCAGAAGTGGCGCTGTGGCTCAAGTGGTAGAACGCTAGCCTTGAGCTGAAGAGCTGAGGGACAGGGCCCAGGCCCTGAGTTCAGGCCTCACGACCGGACCCAAAAACAAAACAAAACAAAAAAAAAAAAAAAAACCTTGCATTCCAGTTAGGGCTAGGAAAGATAACAAAACTTTGAAATGACCTTGAATAGCAAGATTATCTTGTAGAAAGAGAAGGCAGAGAAAGTACACAAAGAACTCAAAATATTTACATGTTAACACTGTTGCATTTTAGGGTATGAAAGGCATATTAAAACAGGGTGCTGTTAGCTCACATAGCTACTCAACAGGCTGAAATCTGAGGATGTAGGTTTGAAGCCAGCCCAGGCAGGAAAGTCCCATGAGACTTATCAAATTAGCTAATAAAAAGCCAGAATTGACATCACATTATCTGACCTTTTCCGCTTGACTCATACATATACTAGATATTACAAATAAGGGAAACCATGGGACCTATGTTTCTTTGGGCCTGGCTTACTTCACTTAATATAATTTTTTCCAAGTCTTTCCATTTCCTAACAAATGGGGCAATGTCATTCTTTCTGATGGAGGCATAGAATTCCATTGTGTATATATACCACAAAAGGTCAGATAATGTGATGTCAGGAAAATGAACCCTTAGATGTGTATTTTAAGGTTTTTTTCTTTCATGCATGTGTTTCTAACGCATTTATAAGATTATCTCTTTGTTGCTTTGTATGTCCCTCCCCCACAGTATAACCCCTGCTTTCACTATATTTGATGTCAGTATAACTTGTGGAGGAGATGGGGAAAAACCAGTTGTTTAAGGATACAGGTGGACCTTTGCAACAATGAGAAGTACAAGTTGTCATGTCCAAAACAAGCTTTACAACGTCGGGGGGGTGGGGGGAAGGGGGGGAAGGAGAAGGATTGGGATTGGGGGGAGGGGGGAGGCTGGGAAGGGATGTGAAGGGTAAACACAGGAGGAGGCTGCAATGCTTGGTAAGAAATGTACGCATTATCCTGCCCATGTAATTGTAACTCCTCTGTTCACAAATAAAATAAAATTAAATTTAAAAAAAAAAAGCCAGAATTGGAGGTGTGGTACAAGTGGTAGTGCACCACCAGTCTTGAGCTGAAAAAGATAAGGGATAGTACCCAAGCCCTGAGTTCAAGCCCCAGTATCCCCCCCCCACACATAACGTTTTATTTATATTTCTAATTTTTTAATTTTTTATTGTTATTATAAAGGTGATATACAGAGGGGTTACGGTTACATAAGTCAGGTAATGAGTACATTTCCTTTTGTACAGTGTCATCTGTTCCCTCATTCTGTCCCAGTCCCTCCCGTTCGTCTCCACCCATGAGTTGTATAGTTCACTTTCATCAATGTCCAGTGAGTTCCACTGCTGTGCTTTTTCACCCTTTTCCCTCAAGTTTTGTGCGTTCTCTTACACTTTAAAGACATATAAACGAACAAGACAAAGATAAAAGAAAACCAGCCACAAAGAAAAAAATTTGTTTCCTTTTCTTGGAGTTCATTTTTTCTAATTTTTAAAGTTTGTAGTGATTACATGTTTTTATTGTTGCAATAACAATTTGCTCTTGCAAACTTCCCATAAAACATTATGTATTTCATTATATTCAATATACATATGTGAAACTAGAACCATGTAACTTGAGGGGAGAGATGGGACAGAATGATGGAAACGGTGACATTGGTCAAGCTGCATTGTACTTATAAACTGATCTGTTGAATTGATATCCCTTTGTACAATTATCTAAAGATAATATAAAATGTATAGATAAAAATTTTAGGGCTGGGAAGGTGGTTCAGTGGTTGAGCACTTGCCTCGCATGGCTGAGGCCCTGGGTTCGATTCTCAGCACCACATAAGCAAAAAGAAAAAAGCCGGAAGTGGCTCTGTGGCTCAAGTGGTAGAGCGCTAGCCTTGAGCTGAAGAGCTGAGGGACAGCGCCCAGGCCCAGAGTTCAGGCCTCACGACCGGACCCAAAAAAAAAAAAAAAAAAAAAAAAAAATTTAGAGGGCTGGGAAGGTGGCTCAGTGGTAGAGCGCTTGCCTTGCATGCTCGAGGCCCTGGGTTCGATTCCTCAGCACCACATAAGCAAAAAGAAAAAAGCCGGAAGTGGCGCTGTGGCTCAAGTGGTAGAGCGCTAGCCTTGAGCTGAAGAGCTGAGGGACAGCGCCCAGGCCCAGAGTTCAGGCCCCACGACCGGGCCCAAAAAAAAAAAAAAAAAAAAAATTTTAGAAATAGGGCTAGGAAGGTGGCTCAGTGGTAGAGCGCTTGCCTTACATGCATGAGGCCCTGGGTTCTATTCCTTAGCACCACATAAGCAAAAAGAAAAAAGCCAGAAGTGGCACTGTGGCTCAAGCGATAGAGCGCTAGCCTTGAGCTGAAGAGCTGAGGGACAGCGCCCAGGCCCAGAGTTCAGGCCCACGACCGCACCCAAAAAAAAAATTTAAGAAATATTATATACTGAGTTTATCATAGTATCTATCCAGAAACCTTGATGCAACCTGAGACTTGTTATAAAGTCTGAGAGAATCACATAATGGTAGAGCATTTCCTACTGTGTGCCAGGCCCTAGATTTTATCTCAACAGTACAAAAACTAATTTAAAATAACAACAACATTTTACACTATTGTCTTCAACTTTCCATCATTGTTATTGAAAAGTGAAATACGTTCATTCTTTTTTCTTCGCTCGTTATATTTACCTAGTGTTCTGAAATGTCATGTCTTGGTATGGGCTTTTTAGTTGTTTGGGTATTTTAGGTTTTAATTTTGGGTTTTTTAGTTTTATGTGTTTTTTTTTTCCTCATTCACTATGTATGGAAATTATTGAGCCATTTCACTACATAAATTTATGCTCCTTTGTTCTGAAACTTAATATTATTTCTTTGCAAATTTCCTCCTTTGAAGTGATGCTGTGGCTGAAAAGCAGTAGAGCGCTAGCTTTGAGCAAAAGAGCTCAGGAAAGTGTCTGGGCCCTGAGTTCCAACTCCCCAAAAGACAAAACAACAACAACAACAACAAAAAAACAGGGCTGGGAAGGTGGCTCAGTGGTAGACCACTTGCCTTGCATGCCTGAGACCCTGGGTTCAATTCCTCAGCACCACATAAGCAAAAAGAAAAAAGCCGGAAGTCGTGCTGTGTATGGCTCAAGTGGTAGAGAGCTAGCCTTGAGCTGAAGAGCTGAGGGACAGCGCCCAGGCCCAGAGTTCTCCATGACCTGACCCCCCGCCAAAAAAAAAAACCCAAAAAACAAAAACAGGCACTGGTGTGGTTCACACCTGTAATCCTAGCAACTGAGGAGGCTGAGATCTGAGGATCCAGTTCAAAACCAGCCCTGGCAGAAAAGTCCGTGAGACTCTTATCTCCAATGAACCACCAGAAAACTAGAAGTGATGCTGTGGCTCAAGTGGTAGAGAGCACTAGCCTTAAGCTGAAGAGCTGAGGGACAGAGCCAAAGCCCACGTTCAAGACCCACGACCAACCAAAAAGAAAAAAGGAAAAGAAAAAGAAAAAAGAAAATTACCTCCTCTCTCTTTTTGTTCTAGAACTCTTTTTACTTGACATTTTGACTCATTTTCTTATCATTTGTCTCCTATTTTCATCTCTGACTTGGCCTATTTTCACACCCTTCCCCCCCCCCCCAACTTATCTCTAACTTCTTTTTCTCCAAATTAAAAAAAAGTTTTAGCTATGTTACTTTTAATTTCTTTTCTTTCTTTCTTTCTTTCTTTCTTTTTTTTTTTTTTTTTTTTGCCAGTCCGGGGGATTGAACTCAGGGCCTGGGGTACTGTCCCTGAGCTTCTTTTGCTCAAGGCTAGTACTCTACCTCTTGAGCCACAATGCCACTTCCGGCTTTTTCTGTATATGTAGTAGAGAGGAATCGACCCAGGGCTTCATGCATGCTAGGCAAGTACTCTACCACTAAGCCACATTCCCAGCCTCTGACTACTTATTTTCTACAGAGTCAAAACCTCCCAACCATGGGAACTGTAAATCTGATTCTACTTCCGTATGTTAGATATGAAGCTTTGGGGAGGTGAACAGAATAGAGCCAATTTCTCCAAGTAGCTCACAAATTAAATATTCTAGTTGGGTACCAGTAACTCATGCCTATAATTCCAGCTACCCAGGGGGCCAATATCTAGAGAAAAGTAATTCAAAACCAGCCTGGTCAGAAAAGGCTGAGGGACTGTCTCCAATCAACCAACAAAGTGCCAGATTGGTGGGTATGACTGAAGAAGTAAAGCTCCAGCTATGAGTAGAAAAGCTAAAGTACAAGGCCTTGAATTCAGTCAAGTCCAGTATCAACACACACACACACACACACACAAACACACACACACACACAAAGTGGTAGAGCTAGATGTGTTAGCATACACCTGTTATAATATCAGCACTCAAGAGGCTGTGGCAGGAAGATCAAGAGTTCCAAGCCAGCCTAAGCTACATAGTAAAACTCCTCTTAGAAAGGAAATGAGTGAGAGCCAGGTGCTGGTGGCTCACACTTGTAATCCTAGTTACTCGCAAGGCCGAGATCTGAGGATCACGGTTCAAAGCCAGCTCAGGCAGGGAAGTCCATGAAACTTTTTTTTTTTGGGGGGGGGGGTCCGGCCTTGGCGCTGTCCCTCAGCTCTTCAGCTCAAGGCTAGTGCTCTACCACCTGAGCCACAGCGCCACTTCTGGCTTTTTTCTTTTTGTTTATGTGGTGCTGAGGAATCGAACCCAGGGCCTCTGGCATGCAAGGCAAGCACTCTACCACTGAGCCACCTTCCCAGCCCCCATGATACTCTTATCTTCAATCAACCACCAGAACCAGAAGTGGTGCTGTGGCTCAAGTGGTAGAGTGCTCACGTGGAGCCAAAGAGCTGAGGGACAGTACCCAGGCCTAGAGCTCAAGCCCCGTGACAGACAAAAGAAAAAGAAAAAAGGAAATGAAAGAAGGAAAGAAAAGGGAAAAAATAATAATTAAAATACAAAAATAATTAAAAGAAACAGTTGTCGGTGCCGGTGGCGCGCATCTATAATCTTAACTATTCAGGAGGCTGAGATCTGAGGATCCCAGTTCAAAGCCAGCCTGGACAGAACAGTCCATGAGACTCTTATCTCCAATAAACCACTTAGAAAACCGGAAGTGGTGCTGTGGCTTAAGTGGCAGAGTGCTAGCCTTGAGCTAAAGAACTGAGGTACAGCGCCCAGGCCCAGAGTTCAAGCCCCAAGATGGACAAAAAGAAAAAGAAAAGAAAGAATGAAATAGCTGTCGTTTTCCTAGTGTAGTGTGACTTACAGTGTAACATTCAGTGTTGCAAATCACACCAATTAACCCCCAGAGAAACACTTCACGCCTATTACAGTGTGGTTCAAACAAAAAGCAACCTAATACAAACTCAAAAAAACCCACTTATGTATACACTATTGTTGTGGTAAAGGAAAAATCTTATTTCGAAATGTGGGTAGGTTGTTGAATAGCATAATCAAATAAAAGACAAAGTAGATTAACTTGTCAAATTTTCCCTTTCAATCTGAATACAATAGATTTTGGCCTAATGAAGTATCTTTTCCTCAGGTTAAGTATCCATTGTCTTGGTTCTCATAGAACACCAGATACTCATAAATTAGGTTAAAATATGGAATTGTTGAACGCTGGCTGAGATGCATTTTGCAATACTGAACCCTTTAACATTGTCCTCAAATGTATGCTTATATATGTACAGATACACGTGAGAATGGAGTTCCAATTCTCATTACTAGAAAAATGGAACAATAGAATTTTTATTAAAGGGAACTAGGGTTTGAACACAGGGCCTCATGCTTGCTAAGCAGCAGGTACTCTACCACTTGTGTCATGCCTTCCAACCCTTTTTGCTTTAATTATATTTCAAATATAGTGAAGCATTTTTGGACTAGATTAGCCTGGATTGTGATCTTCTTTTTTTTTTTTTTTTTTTGGTCCGGTCATGGGCCTGAACTCTGGGCCTGGGAGCTGTCCCTCAGTTCTTTAGCTCAAGGCTAGTGCTCTACCACTTGAGCCACAGCGCCACTTCCGGCTTTTTTCTTTTTGCTTATGTGGTGCTGAGGCATCAGACCCATGGCCTCAGGCATGCAAGGCAAGCGCTCTAGCACTTGAGCCACAGCACCACTTCCGGTCTTCTGAGTGGTTTACTGCTCCAGCTGACTTTGAACAGCAATCCTTAGATCTTAGCCTTTTGAGTAGCTAGGATTACAGGACTGAGCCACCGTGCCCGCTTGGATTAAAGTCTTTTTTTGGGGGGGGGGGTTGGGGTTCTGGTCGTGGGGCCTGAACTCTGGGCCTGGGCGCTGTCCCTCAGCTAGGCTCAAGGCTAGTGCTTGTAAGCCACAACGCCTCTTCCGGCTTTTTTTTCCTGCTTATGTGATGCTGAGGAATCGAACTCAGGGCCTCATGCATGCAAGGCAAACGCTCTACCACTGAGCCAACTTCCCAGCCCTGGATTAAAGTCTTGAAGTGTATGTTTGGAGCCTCACAAGAACCTTTTGGCCTGTATTAAATCATAAGGCTGTGAAGGAAAAGGTACTTGAATTTTCTGAATTATTTTCCCCACCTCCATGTTGTTTGCCTACCTGAGAATACTGCCAATTTACTTTTGGGGACTACAAAAGGTTTATGTGATCTCTTTACAGGTGGAATCTTGTCCTTTGGAAGTTTCTATAAACTTGAATTTTTGTTACCTTGAGTTTGAGTTCCTGGGGTATAAACTTTTCTGTTGGCTCAGAATAAATCACTCTCTTATTTCAGAATTGTTACTTTTTGTAAGAAATGTACGCATTATCCTGCCCATGTAATTGTAACCTCTCTGTACAGTATGTTCACAAATAAAATTAAATTAAATTAAAAAAAAAGAATTGTTACTTTTTTGTTCTTCAACATATCTCATAGTAAGAACAGATTAGACAAAAAAAAAAAAAAGCCTGGAGCTGGGAGCCCGTGGTGGAAGCTTATAAGCCTAGTTATTTAGAAGGCTGAAATCTGAGAATTGTGGTTGAAAGTTACCATGGCCCGGAAAGTCTGTCAGACTCTTTTTTTTTTTTTTTGGGTCCGGTTGCGGGGCCTGAACTCTGGACCTGGGTGCTGTCCCTCAGCTCTTCAGCTCAAGGCTAGCGCTCTACCACTTGAGCCACAGCCCCACTTCCGGCTTTTTTCTCTTTGCTTATGTGGTGCTGAGGAATCGAACCCAGGGCCTCAGGCATGCAAGGCAAGCGCTCTACCACTGAGCCACCTTCCCAGCCCCTGTCAGACTCTCATTGTCAATGAATCTCACAAGAAAACTGGAAGTTGAGCTGTGGCTCAAAGTAGTAGAGTGCTAGCCTACAGTGAAAATCTCAGGAACAGTACCCCAGGCTCTAAGTTCAAGCCTCTCAACCAATAAAGAAAAAAATTAAAAACCTGGATTGCTGAATGATTTTTTTTCCCTTTGTGTCAGCCCTGGGGCTTAAACTCAGGGCCTGAGGGCTGGGAAGGTGGCTCAGTGGTAGAGCGCTTGCCTTGCATGCCTGAGGCCCTGGGTTTGATTCCTCAGAACCATATAAGCAAAAAGAAAAAAGCCGGAAGTGGCGCTGTGACTCAAGTGGTAGAGTGCTAGCCTTGAGCTGAAGAGCTGAGGGACAGCACCCAGGCCCCATAGTTCAGGCCTCACGACTGGACCCCCCCCCAAAAAAAAAACACAAAAAACTCAGGGCCTGAGCACTGATCCAGAACTCTAATTTTGTTCAAGTCTGTAAAGCTTTTTAGTGATTAATTGAAGATAAGAGTCTCATAGACTTTCCTGCTCAGGCTGGCTTCAAATCAGATCTCAACCTCCTGAGTAGCTAGGGTTACCTAGCTACCCAGCATGAGCCACCAGTGCCTGGTTCTGAATGATTTCTTTATTTTTATTTTTTTTATTGTGAAAATACCATACAGAGGGGTTACAATTACATGGGCAACTGAATGATTTCTTGAATCAGATCTTCCCACTCACTCTCTACTACCTGCCTATCTCTAGATTATCATATGATACATGTAGGGATCACTTTGTGCCCCACTATAAGAAGTGATGTAGGGCTGGGAAGGTGGCTCAGTGGTAGAGCGCTTGCCTTGCATGCATGAGACCCTGGGTTCTGTTCCTCAGCACCACATAAGCAAAAAAAAAGAAAAAAAAGCCGGAAGTAGCGCTGTGGTTCAAGTGGTAGAGCGCTAGCCTTGAGCTGAAGAGCTGAGGGACAGCGCCCAGGCCCAGAGTTCAGGCCCCATGACCGGACCCAAAAAAAAAAAAAAAAGAAGAAGAAGTGATGTATCAAAAAGAAGCAACATGTGTCTGGGAAGGTGGCTCAGTGGTAGAGTGCTTGCCTTGCATGCCTGAAGCCCTGGGTTCGATTCCTCAGCACCACATAAGCAAAAAGAAAAAAGCTGGAAGTGGTGCTGTGGCTCAAGTGGTAGAGCGCTAGCCTTGAGCTGAAGAACTGAGGGACAGAGCCCAGGCCCAGAGTACAGGCCCCACGACCGGACCCAAAAAAAAAAAAAAAAAAAAGAAGCAACATATAAACTAAAAATTAAAAGAACATTTAGCTAAACATTTAAACTACACCTAAATTAAAAGAATGAATATGGCAGGGCTGGGAAAGTGGCTCAGTGGTAGTGTTTACCTTGCATGCATGAGACTCTGGGTTTGATTCCTCAGCACCACGTAAACAAGAAAAGCCAGAAGTGGCATAATGGCTCTAGTGGTACAGCACTAGCCTTGAACTGAAAAGCTCAGGGACAGTGCCCAGGACCAGAGTTCAGGCCCCAATACTGGCAAAAAAAAAAAAAGAGAACATAGCACCATGATGACTTGTAATACCAGAATTTTGGAGATAGAGGAAGAAAGCTCATGGGGTCTAAGCCAGTTTGGGCTACACAGTGAGATTGTGTCTAAAAAATTTTAAAATAACAAAAAATTAACGATGAGTCATCAAAAGAGGAAGAGAAAGAGCATATCATATCAAAGAAAATGACCTAAAGGGATAAGGTCTGAAGCACAAAGTGAATGCTAGAAATGACTGAGGAGGGTAAATCAGGATGGGATCACATAAGGGTCTAATAGGTTTATTGATCTATATTATTATTATTGTGTGTGTGCTGATTCTGGGGGCTTGAACTCAGGGCCTAGGTATTGTTGTCCTTGATTCCTTGACCCTTTTTGCTCAAGTCTAGCTTTTTGGTGGTTAATTGGAGATCAGAGTCTCATGGACTTTCTTTTTTTTTTTTTTTGGTCCGGTCGTGGGCCTGAACTCTGGGTCTGGGCGCTGTCCCTGAGCTCTTCAGCTCAAGGCTAGCACTCTACCACTTGAGCCACAGCGCCTCTTCCGGCTTTTTTCTATTTGCTTATGTGGTGCTGAGGAATCGAACCCAGGGCCTCATGCATGCAAGGCAAGTGCTCTACCACTGAGCCACCTTCCCAGCTCTCTCATGGACTTTCTTGCCCAGTCTGCTTCAAACCACAATCCTCAGATGTCAGTCTCCTAAATAGCTAGGATTACAAACATGAGCCACCTGTTTATGACTAGGTTTTTAACTATAAGTGTGATGGGAAACAACTGGAAATTTTTACTGTGTCACGAGACCTAATTTTAGTGTTCAAAGCAGGGGAGGGGAATAGAAATGTATATAGAGAAAAGAGGATGATAGAGAAATAGTATAGTATAGAAGTTTGGGCAAGTCTAATGATAGATTACATGTGAGAGAATCCAAGAGAGCTCAAGATCAAGATGTTTTGGATTTGTGCAACTGCTATGTGAAGGGTAGATAAGAAAGAGGCAAGAGAAGAAGCAGGGAACTTAAGTTGAGGACAAGTCTATTTCTTTTTGTTTTGTGAGAAGGAGGCAGATCTTGATGTAGGAGGGACATATTCGCTTTTCATCATATTAGCTTCTACATGTTCATTCAGTATTGAAGTAGTCATGTCCTTAAGACCTGGAATGCAAAGGAAATGTCTAAGCCAGAAAATTAATGTTTGGATGTGTGATGGGGTTCCAGAAATTGACGGGCAATAAGACTAGGCAGTCCACGATCAAAAATATAAAGGATTTTATTGGGTGAGAAAACACTGATGCACCAGGAATACACCTGGTCGGGAACCCAGCAAACAGCACTGAACGCGGATCCACTTTGGCTTTTAAGCCTTTTTGGCTCGGGCACGGAGAGGGGGAGGATACAAACATGGGCAGTAAGGCTGTTTGTTCACTTTAGCCAATCGCTGCTCCAAAAGGTCACGCCTTAAGCTTAAACTTTCCGGCCTAGGGGTTTTATCAGAATTGGCGGGAGACTGGAGAGTAGAACAAAGGGCGGTGGTGAGGGCACATTGTTCAGAAAACAGCAGAAGCAGAGTTACAGAGGCTGAAACAGCTGGTTAGCTAACAAGGAAGTCTTAGTCTTATCCATAAAAAGCATGGTTAGTTATATCTTAACATTATTATTTATTTTATATAACTCAAACATTTTATCCTCACTTCCTTCACCACATGAGATGAATCATAATGGGATGGATGGGATGAGACAGGTCATCCAAATGAAAGTGTACTGAGAAAAGAGAGCAAACTAGCGAAGAGTACTTCAGCATGGAAAGGAAATCCAGATGTGGAAGGAAAAACCAAAGAGGAAAGGTGTAAGAGCCTGGAGAAATGTTTCAAGATGGAAGGTGTAAGGACTAGGATGTAATTTAATGGTAGAATGTTTGCCCAGTATATACAAGGCCCTGGGTTCAAGCCCCAAATTAAGTCGGGGAGGGGTGGGGGATGAAGGTATAGACAACTGTATTACAAGTTATTCAAAAATTGAATAAAGTGACAGTTGAGATGATCCATTCAACCACAGAGTAAGGTAAATCAAATATGTTAGGTTTAATTAGGTAGCCAATAGGAGAACACCACAGGATATTCAGGCAGGAAGAGAATTTTATTGTTTACCGAACTGCTGCCCTCGCCGTGCAAGGTGGAGACCACATGGCTAAAAAGGTCAGGCTGAGGGCCAGTCTGGGTTTAAATAGGGAAGGGGCGAGGAGAGGGTGTGGCTAGATGAAGGAAGGTGTGGTCGAATTGGATGCAGATGTGACCCTCCCTCAGTCCCTTGGGAGGCGTGACCACGGGCGGCCCAGGAAGTGACTTCAGAGGAGGTGGGAGGAGACTGCCTCCAGGTGTGCCAGTTACCTAGGTGACACAGGTACTTAGCCAAGAGGAGGGAGGATTCTGCCCGCCTTTCCAGGGCGGACCTTACACACAGGATTAGCAAGACCTGGGCCTTATTGAGCTGAAGAGCTGAGGGAAGGCGCCCAGGCCCAGAGTTCAACCCCCATGACCAACAACAACAAAAAAAAAAAAAAAAAAAAAAGAGCCTTTTTTGCCCAGCACTGGTGCTCATGCCTATAATCCTAGCTATTCAGGAGGCTGAGATCAGAGGATGTCGGTTCAATGCCAGCTCATGCAGGAGAGTCTGTGAAACTGTCTCTAATAAACCATTCAGAAAAACCAGAAGTGGTGCTGTGGCTCAAGTGGTAGAATGCTGAAGAGCTGAGGGACAGTGCAGACCCAGAGTTCAAGCCCCAGATGGGGAAAACAACAACAACAACTGGAGTTAGACATTAAAACTTATGACTATAGGTAGAAAGTTCTTGAAAAGAATCCCAGGGGCATAACAGGTAAGAGACTTGACAAGTGGGACTATATCAAAAGAAAAGATTTCTGCATAGCTAAGGACCTGGTTACTAAACTAGAAAGGCAGCCAACAACAGACTGGGAGATCTTTACCAGCAATATATCACACAAAGGCCTAATATCCAGTATATGCAAGGAGCTCAAGAAACTAACCCCTCCCAACCCTATACAAACCAATCACTAAATGGGCAAGGGAGCTAAGGAGAAACCTCTTCTTAAAGAAGAGTAAAAATGGCAAAGAAACACATGAGGAAATGATCATCATTTCTGGCCATAAAGGAAATGCAATTCAAGACAACTATGAAATTCCATCTTACCACAGTTAGATTGGCCAACATTATGAATTCGAACAACAACAAATATTGGTGGGAATGTGTGGAAAAAGAAACCTCACTGCACAGTTGGTGGGAAGGTAAACTAGTACAACTACTCTGGACAACAGTCTAGAGGTTTCCCAAAAAACTAAACATAGGGGCTGGGAATGTGGCTTAGTGGTAGAGTGCTTGCTTCGCATTCATGAAGCTGGGGTTCGATTCCTCAGTACCACATAAGCAAAAAAAAAGCCAGAAGTGGTGCTGTGGCTCAAGTGGCAGAGTGCTATTCTCAAGCAGAAATAAGCTCAGAGACAGAGCCCAGGGACAGTGTGCAAGCCCTGCCCCAGAACTGGCAAGAAAACAATTTAGAAAAAACAAAACAAAACTAAACTAAAGCCTGGCACTGGTGACTCTTGTCTGTAATCCTAGCTACTCAGGAGGCTGAGATCTGAGGATCCTAGTTCAAAGCCAGCCCAAGCCAGAAACTCTGTGAGACTCTTATCTCCAATAAACCACTCAGAAAACCAGAAGTGGTGCTGTGGCTCAAGTGGTAGAGCACTCACCTTGAGCTGAAGAGCTGAGGGACAGCATCCTGGCCCAGAGTTCAAGCCTCATGATCGACAAAAAAAAAAAAAAAAATCCAAGCAAACAAAAACTTAAACTAAACATAGATCTCCCTTATAATCCAGCCATACCATTCCTAGGCTTCTACCCTGAACATCATGAGTCAGGATATGATAAAGACACTTGCACATCCATGTTGATTGCTGCACTATTCACAATAACCAAGATATGGAAACAGCCCAGATGCCCCACAATAGATGAATGATAAAGACACTTGCACATCCATGTTGATTGCTGCACTATTCACAATAACCAAGATATGGAAACAGCCCAGATGCCCCACTATAGATGAGTGGATCTAAAAAAAAAAAGGTGTTATCTATACACAGCCATTAGAAAAAATAATGTCGGGGCTGGTAAGGTGGCTCAGTGGTAGAGCACTTGCCTTGCATGCCTGAGGCCCTGGGTTCGATTCCTCAGCACCACATAAGCAAAAAGAAAAAAGCTGGAAGTGGCGCTGTGGCTCAAGTGGTAGAGCGCTAGCCTTGAGTTGAAGAGCTGAGGGACAGCGCCCAGGCCCAGAGTTCAGGCCCCACGACCGGACCCAAAAAAAAAAAAAAAAAAATGTCATTTGCAGGGAAATGTTAAGTGAGGTAAGCCAAGCTCAGAGACAAAAGACCCATGTTCTCTCTGATAGGCAGAACTAAAATGCACTAGAATATGACAAATTATACAGGATTCTAGATACTCACACACAGTGAGGCCAAAAAAAGATACCCTTAGGAGAGAAACACAAAGGTTTCAGTGTCTAAGTGTGTCTTCATATTTATATAAAATAATACACTTACTGAAATGAACTAAGATACAGGAACAAGAGACCTCTTTTTTTTTTTTTTAAGTTTTTAGTTTTTTTGTTTTTGTTTTAGTCTTTTGGTCAGTTGTGGGATCTGAACTCTGGGCCTGGGTGCTGTCCCTCAGCTTTTCAGCTCAAGGCTAGCGCTATACCACTTGAGCCACAGAGCCACTTCCAGTTTTTTCTGCTTTTGTGGTGTTGTAGAATCAAACCTAGAGCCTCATGCATGCAAGGCAAACCCTCTACCACTGAGCCACCTTCCCAGCCCCTAGTTTTTAATGTCTTCTTTATGTATATGGTTTTCAAGTGCACATCTTTGGAAGAGTTGGGGGGAGGGTACAGAACTGGAGGGAAAAAGGGTGAAAAGTCAGCAGTGGAACTCACTGCACACCAATGAAAGTAAACTATACAACTTGTGAGTGGAGACTGGAAGAAAGTGAGGGAACGGGAGACACTGTACAAAAGGAAATGTACTTGTTACCTGGCTCGTGTGATTGTAATCCGCTAGTATATCACCTCTATAATAACAATAAACTAAATTAATAATTAAAATTTTGGGGGTTAGATATGAGACTAGGTAGCACTAACTTGAGTGAGGACTTGGTTTCTTTCTTTCTTTTTTTTTTTTTTTTTGGGTCCGGTCGTGGGGTCTGAACTCTGGGCCTGGGTGCTGTCCTTCAGCTCTTCAGCTCAAGGCTAGCACTCTGCCACTTGAGCCACAGCGCCACTTCCGGCTTTTTGCTTATGGGGTGCTGAGGAATTGAACCCAGGGCCTGGAGCATGCAAGACAAGTGCTCTACCACTGAGCCACCTTCCCAGCCCTTTCTTTCTTTTTTTGTTGGGCATGGGGCTTGAACTCTGGGCTTAGGTCCTGTCCCTGCGCTCTTCAGCTCACAGTGAGTGCTCTACCACTTGAGCCACAGAGCCATTTCTGGTTTTCTGAATGGTTTATTAGAGATAAAAGTCTCATGGACTTTCCTGCCCAGGCTGGCTTTGAACAGTGATCCTCAGATCTCAGCCTCCTGAATAGCTAGGATTACAGGTGCCCAGCTCAATTTTCAGTGAACACCTAGCCCCAAATTGGGTAAGAATCCAATGTGAATGACTCCTAAAGAGAATAAGTGAGTTGAACATAGTAGCACACGTCTGTTATTTTATGACTTGGAGATTGAGGTAACACCTGTAACCCTAGCTACTCAGGAGGCTTGAGATCTGAGGATCGTGGTTCAAAGCCAGCCCAGGCAGGAAAGTCCATGAGACTTATCTCTTACTAACCACCAGAAAACTGGAAGTGGCGCTGTGGCTCAAGCGGTAGAGCACTCGCCTTGAGATGAAGAGCTGAGGGATAGCACCCAAGCCCAGAGTTCAAGCCTCATGACCAACCAAAAAGAAAAAGAAAAAAAAATATCAGACTCAACTTTATATGGTGACTGTCTTAAATAAAGAGAGAGAGAGAGAGAGAGAGAGAGAGAGAGAGAGAGAGAGAGAGAGAGAGAGAGAGAGAGAGAGAGAGAGAGAGAGAGAGAGAGAGTGCGTGCAAGCGCTGGGAAGGTGGCTCAGTGGTAGAACGCTTGCCTTGCATGCATGAGGCCCTGGGTTCGATTCCTCAGCACCACATAAGCAAACAGAAAAAAGCCGGATGTGGTTCTGTGACTCAAGTGGTAGAGTGCTAGCCTTGAGCTGAAGAGCTGAGGGACAGTGCCCAGGCCCAGAGTTCAGGCCCCAGGACCTGACTCCCCCCCCAAAAGAGAGAGAGAGAGAGAGAGAGAGAGAGAGAGAGAGAGAGAGAGAGAGAGAGAGAGAGAGAGAAACATACACTGGGCCAAGGGATAAAAGTTTTATATGTGTAAAATACTATGTTCATAAAGAATTTGTGTTTTTTTGGTTGTAGTTTATTTAGTTAATTAAATGATCTTTAACTAATTGTGTGAATACAATGCATCTTGATCAATGACATCTCTTTCATTGTTTTCCTCCATCTCTTCTCCCCACCCCCCATTTTTTCAGTCTGGTAAATAGTAATACATGGCCACTTACACACTGATGAGAAAGAAACTCAGTTGAGAAGTGATGATAAGCACTATTTGGATATATTGAATTCAGTGAAATATTTAAACAAAGACTAAATACAGAAGATGTTGAACTTCATAATGCACAAGGAAAAAAAATGACATATTTTACAAGGAATCAATCCAGTTCACAGACTTTAAGTTATACTATATCAAATTAACAAGGATTTCTCTTGCCAAGATTCTTGGCTTTTTTATAGCAACTTAAATTGCATTGGAAAAAAAGCATAATACTAATTGAAAAGCAACTAATTATAAGCAATTATAAGCCAAATTATGTTTATACCACAATTAGTGTTTGAGGTGGTTTAGGAGGCAGATTTTCATTTCAATAAGCAGTCATCAAATAATTGAATAGCTTGTAAAACAGAAATATGCCTTTTATCTTTATTCCAAGTGTAACAATAACACCCTCCTTTAATTATTATAATAAAATAAGAGTTCATTATCTTTTGTACCAATCCTCCATTTGAGTTGGATGCTTTAAAAAAAACATGGCAAAATTAGTCTATGGACCTACCTCACAGTACAGTTTCTTTTAACAGGTTGTCTAGAAATATGTGAATCCATGTTCTTGTAAGGCAAGAACTACCCTGCAGGGTATCTGCAGTACAAAACTCCAATCAGGTCTTAGATGTATTTTTTTCATACTGATATTATCTTATTTCATTTTAAGGAAAGCTTTTCTCTAAGAATAACAAAGATAGATTATTTTATCTGGTGACAATGGCAGTTTTTCTTATTTTCATTTTTTAAATGTTTTGTTATTATAAAGGTGGTGTACAGAGGGGTTATAGTTACATAAGTCAGGTAAAGCATACATTTCTTTTTGGACAATGTCACCCCTTAACCCTCCCGCAGTTTTTTATTTTCATGTTAATTTTTTTCTCCAGTATTTCCCTAGTCCTTCGTTACTTCTTTTTTTCATCTCCCATTAAATCAACTAAGAGAGGACTACTATTTTATATTTTACATTGATTAGTGGAATGTTAGCATGATAGTTCTTTTTTTTTTTTTTTTTTTTTTTGGTCCGTTGTGGGACTGGGCACTGTCCCTGAGCTCTTCAGCTCAAGGGGAGAGCACTACCACTTGAGCCACAGCACCACTTCCTGTTTCTGATGCTTAATTGAAGAGATTCATGGACTTTCCTGCCCAGGCTGGCTTTGAACCATGATCCTCTGATGTCAGCCTACTGAGTAGCTAGGATTACAGGCGTGAGCCACCAGCGCCCGGCTGCGTGAGATTCTTTTTTTTTTTTGGGGGGGGGGTCTGGTCGTGGGGCCTGAACTCTGGGCCTGGGCGCTGTCCCTCAGCTCTTCAGCTCGAGGCTAGAGCTCTACCACTTGAGCCACAGAGTCACTTCCGGCTTTTTTTTTTCTTTTTGCTTATGTGGTGCTGAGGAATCGAACTTAGGGCCTCATGCATGCAAGGCAAACACTCTACCACTGAGCCACCTTCCCAGCCCTGCGTGATGATTCTTTACATGACTATTTTTAGTAATTTTGGTACTGGGGCTTGAATAAAGGGTTTGGGGGCTCTCAGCTTTTCTGCTCAAGGTTAACACTCTACAATTTGAGCCACAACTCCACTCCACTTGTGTGTTTATGTGTGTGAGTGTGTGTGTGTGTGTCTGTCTGTCTGTCTGTGTCTGTGTCTGTATGTAGCTGTGAATCTAAGAAACCTTTCTGCCTGGGCTAGCTTCGAACTGTAATCCTCAGATCTCAGCCTCTTGCATAGCTAGGCACTGGGTCTGTAAATCCTTATGTTGGAGAGATGATAATGCTATGAATCTGGTGGGGGAGACAGGGATGAGAGGTGGAAGTTGGGGCTGGGGGGGGGGCGTGAGTGGTGTTGGTAAGAACTCCATTCAACTAGTTCCATCAGTTTAAGATATTTCCACGAAAAATATGATCGAGTAGTCTGGGGTTGTATTTAACTAATCTAGTTTTGCAGATGATTGCCTACCCACCAGTTGACCTAAGGGAGCCCAGTTTAGTTCGGTTGCTGGGTGGCCGCAGGGCTCAGCCAGCTCGGACGCCGGGCCAGCCACACGGTGGGAGGTAGATCGGGCAGGAGAGCTCCGAGGCTGGGCGCCACGTTGCTTTTCTCTTTTGAAATAAGGGAGACAACGCTTCTGGCTATTGTGTAAAACGGTGGAGAACTGCATTCACTCGCAAGTCAGATAAGCCCTGAGAAGAATTAAAGCGCCTTCCAGTTCGACCCCAGGCTACCCGAACCTCACGGACAAAAGTGGAGTTTTGTTTCTTTATTCCGGGGTGAAACACACTTCAGATAATGGCCCAAGTGTCTCAGCAGTCCTGGGGTACAACTGCACCGAACCCAAACCATCACGCCACCCCAGCACTGGCCCCAGCCCCCGCTGAGCTCGGCCAACACCTAAGGACGCACCCATGTGCTCTGCTGCTAGCCAGTTCTTTCAAGCAGCGCCCGTGCAGCCTTCCCCTACTCAGTTCCCGCTCTCCCCACCCACCAAGCATTCAGCCCCGGGTTCCCAGTCCCCAGCCCGGCAGCACAGCGCCGTCTCCCGCTCGGGGGACAGCGATAGCTCTCTATCTGCAGAGCAGTGGGGAGTTCCCAGCACTCCCACAGCGGGCCTACCGCCAGCCAGCCGCCGCTCGCCGACCAGAGATGGACGGGTTCTTGAGCCTATGATGCGTGGGGGCGGGACGATTACGTCACTTCCTGGCTTACGAGGAACGAAGCGATATATAAGGTCCGAGCTCACGCAGCACACTCGCTTACACAGTATGGCCGGCGACATTAGCTAGCGCTCGCTCTACTCTCTCTAACGGGGAAGCAGCGGACTACAAGAGACTGAACAGTATCTGCCTCTATTTCCAACGGACTCACGTTCAACTTTCGCTCACACACACACACACACACACACAGAAGCCGGGGAAATTTTATTAATCCTTTTTTTAAAAAAAGTTAATATAAAATTATAGCAAAAAAAAAAAAGGAACCTGAACTTTACTAACAGCTGGAACAATCCGCAGCGGCGGCGGGAGAAGATTTAATTTAGTTGATTTTCTGTGGTTGTTGGTTGTTCGCTAGTCTCACAGTGATGGAAGCTGCACATTTTTTCGAAGGGACCGAGAAGCTGCTGGAGGTTTGGTTCTCCAGGCAGCAGCCCGACGCTAACCAAGGATCTGGGGATCTTCGCACTATCCCAAGGTAGGTGCCGGGGACTCGGGCACACCGACGTGGGCCTGCGGGTCGTCGCCGCTTGCCAGCCACCCGTCTCTGCTGGCTCCTGCTTCCCTCATCCTCCAGGTGGGGCCGCGTTCCCGGGCGGTGAGAGGCGGCGTGTCTCGCGGGCGGGCGGGCGGCGGTGTCCGTGCGGGGCGGGGACCCGCTCCGGCCGTTGCCGGTTCGGCACTGCCCTGGGGGAGGGGAGGAGGCCGGCGCGACCGCGTGCTCAGGTAACGTCCCGGCCGGCGCGGCGGCGGGCGGCGGGCGGCCCGGCTTCGCGGGGCCGGTGCCACCCGACTTTCTTCCCTGGGTAGTTGGTGGTCAGGGCCTTGAAGTGAGGCGCAGGGTTCGGGGACCGCGCGGGTTTCCTGGGGGCAGGTGTGGCTTGGACAGGCACTAATTCGGGCGTGCCCGCCGAAGGGGAGGAGGGAGGAAGCGAGGCGAGCCCGGAGCTGGCCGGCTTGGGGGCGCTGGCCGGCGGGGGGCCCTCCGGGCCCCGGCGGAGGGGCTGGCGAGCAGGCCTCCCGCCGCGGGCTCGGCGGCCGCGTGTGGCGCTCGGGCGGCGGGATTGGGCGGGAGCAGCCCGTGTCGCAGTGACTGGGCCCCACCGCCGCCCTAATGTGCTCTGCACCAAAGCGTTCTCCGAGCGGTAGGGGGACGGCGAGAACCCGGGGTCGGCCGCCGGGGCCCTCGCGAACCGCGGAAGGCTGCACCTCTGTCTCCTGACCTTGGATTGTGTAACCTGTTACCCAGTCGATGGGATCCGGGAGAGCGCACAGGGGGGTGGTGGAGAGGGATGTTTGCCTTTCCTGCCTTGCCTGACCGGGTGGAGGCCTATCTGCCCCAGGACTTAATGCCTTAAGCTTGAGCAAAGGAATCTGGGGCCCCACTCGCCCCGCCGACGGTCACGCGGGAGAGCTTTCCGTGGTCTTGCTGTAGAAAGGAAGGCACAAGATGAAAATACAGGCGGTCCCTGGGATGCCTAGGCCCCGTGCCTGCCGGTGATCGCACCCTGTGGCCGCCTTCTTAGGCCCTGCTCGGGTTTTCGCGCACTTGGTGCGGCGACCATGGTGGTGTGGCGGAGGAACCGCCGCCGCCCGCTTCATTGAGAAGCGGCGACCAATGAGCTCGTGGGCCCCACCGAGAGCCTGGCCGCAGGGTGTGGGCCAATGGGCGTTTGAGGAATGTTGGGCTCGCGCTCGCAGCCGTCCCCTGACAAAAAGCAACTGGAGAACAGAATCCAGGCGGCCACGTGCTGGAGAGACTTCAAGGCATACTAGGAAACTCAGGTCCCATTAGTGTCTTGAACGCTTCCACTGTAGAAAAAAATTACCCAGGCCTCACTTTTCAAGCTTCCTGTGACAACTGAAATATCTCACGTAAGCCCTCCCTAGGTGTCAAGCCCAGTTTTCTTAAACCAGTTCCTACCAGGAACGGTTAGCTTTCTCCTCTAACTGTAGGGAGAGTTAATGTTTCCTCCTTTTTTTTTTTTTTTCATAACTGGGAAAACCGATGTATATCGTTGATATGTTTTTGGAAAAACCATTGCCATGGGTATTGTTACCCATGTATCTTATGAAACCCTGGTTTTAAAAAGCCAACAAAAATTCATGTTGCTGTCACTTTTCAAATATTTGAAACCTTGAATCGTTTTTAACACCTTAATAAAGGGAAGAGAATTTTGTTTTCAGCTTCCCAGGCAAAAAAAATGTTGGAGTTTAGGCATAGACATTTATCTGTTCACTGAAGAAAAATGGGAGAAAAGCTTAAAAGACAGGTGCTTTACTTAAAATGTTTAAGAACCACTTTTCCTTTGCACATAATCTAAAGTATTTACTGCTTTTGGGGTGGCTCTTGATGGCAGAAGTAAATCTATTAAGATCAATCTCTTGTAGACTTCCATGTTTTGGTGCCATGTAGCATAGATAGAGCTGCTTTAAAAGCAAGTTAGTCAACTAATAGCTGAAGTTGCCATACAGTATGAGTTTAAGAAGTCCATTGGTAATCTCCATAGGAACATTTTTCAGTGACCAGTCAAGCAGAGATACACTGGTTAGGTTAGGTACTGAGTTTGTTTTGTGCTGAACTCCTTGAGCTTTTTTGCTCAAGACTGTTGCTCTGCTCCTTAAGCCACAGCTCCATTTCCAACTTTTTGGTGGTTTATTAGAGATAAGAGTCTTAAGGTCTTTCCTGACTGGGCTAGCCTCCTGCAGAGCTAGGATTACAAGCATGAGTCGCTAGTACCCAGCAGTTTCTCAGTTAAAAAAACAACAACTGAGAAACAAGTGCTAGATATAAAATTAGTGGTTTAGCAGGAGAGAATAAGTTGCAGGAATCTGGCCTGTGAGGCACTACATTGGTTTGGGGGATATTTTTTGGCAGTACTAAGAATTAAACCATATAACTCTTAAAGGACAGTGATGCATAATGAAATGGCTGTCGCGGCCTCTGGTGCTGCAAAACTTGAGAATTCAGGGGCTGGGAAGGTGGCTCAGTGGTACAGTGCTTGACTTGCATGCATGAGGCCCTGGGTTCGATTCCTCAGCACTACATAAGCAAAAAGAAAAAAAAAGCTGGAAGTGGCGCTGTGGCCCAAGTCGTAGATCGCTAGCCTTGAGCTGAAGAGCTGAGGGACAGCTCCCAGGCCCCACAACCAGACCCAAAAACCAAAACAGAAAACTTGAGAATTCAAAAGGCGTTGTTGAATAGCAACTTTATGATTCAATTTACTCCATCTCCGAAATGGAAGTAGTAATGATACTACACTGAAGTAATTAGAGGTTAAAATATAATTGACTTTTTTCCTTTGGTTCCTCTCCCGCCCCCGCCCCAGGGTACTGAGGCTGAACTCAGGGCCTGGACACTGTCCTTTAGCCTTTTCTGATCAAGACTGACACTCTACTATATGAGCCACAGCGCCACTTGCAGCTAGCTAGTAGTTGGAGATAGGAGTCTCATGGATTCAGAGGTATGAGCCATCAATCAGTGCCCAACTTGTAAGGGAAAGTCTTGACTGGAGTGGCTTGGATTAGAATATTTAACAGTATGCTGGAGAAGAGCAGCATGCTAAGCATTTCAAGATTAATAAAGGAATGAAAGTATGATGATGGGATGGGAATGTAGCTCAGAAGGGTGCTTGCTCTGGATTCATCCTGGGCAACACACATGGAAGTATGTTGAATAAAGATCTGTAGCCAAGGCTGGGAAGGTAGAGTGCTTGAGGCCCTGGGTTCCATTCCTCAGCACCACACTTAAGCAGAAAAAGCCGGAAGTGGTGTTGTAGCTCAAGTGGTAGAGTGCTAGCTCTTGAGCTGAAGAGCTGAGGGACAGCGCCCAAGCCCAGAGTTCAAGCCCCACGACCGATCAAAAAAAACCAAAAAAACAAAAAACACTAGCCAGTAGAGAAAATAAGAAATTTTGATGAAAATAGATGGCTTAATCTGACCATAAAATGCTTTTGGTCATAAAATTCTTAACAGACCTTGAGCTGTTCTTAGTAATGAAATGGGCTTATCTGGGAAAATCCAGTGGAGATGAAAAAGGATAAATGTTTTAGGAATAATAGAGTGACTTGAGTTTTGTGAAAATAAGAAAATTACTGTAAGCCGGGCGCTGGTGGCTCACGCCTGTAATCCTAGCTACTCAGGAGGCTGAGATCTGAGGATCGCGGTTCAAAGCCAGCCCGGGCAGGAAAGACCGTGAGACTCCTATCTCCAATAAACCACCAGAAAACCGGAAGTGGCGCTGTAGCTCAAGTGGTAGAGCGCTCGCCTTGAGCTGAAGAGCTGAGGGACAGCGTCCAGGCCCAGAGTTCAAGCCCCACGACTGACAAAAAAAAAAAAAAAAAAAAAAAAAAAAAGAAAATTACTGTAATGTAGCTTGCATTGGTGGGATAAATTTATTTTTAAGAGTTGCAAACACTTTTTAATCTTCACAATGATAGTCTTCATTATCTTAATCTACATTGCTTATGAAATCTATGACCTTTAACAAACTATTTTACAAGTCAGTGATTTGTACATTTCTTTCCTTTTGCTTAGTATCAGCTGCTCCCTCTTTTCTCTCATTCCTCCCTCCCATCAGCACCCTGGAGTTACTTAGTTCACTTTCATCAATGTCCAGTGCAGCTGATGAGCCTCTTTTCACCTGCTTTCCACTGATTCTGTGCTCTGCGCCTACCTTCCCTTTGATGTGTATGTGCATACACCATATATGAGGTAAAGAATATGACGTCATCTCAAAATGATAGAACATTTAAATGAAGAGATCCTTTGCTTCCTTATCTTTGGAGTTCTTTTCAGTATTCCTATTAGATATTGTTGTTCTTATTATGCTTTACAAATTTTCTGAATAAAAATACAATTTTTAGTGAAAGATTATAGCAGTTACAAAGATCACACCTCAGTATTAACATTCAACTCTTGCCTTATTTGGCTACATCATTGCAAAATATTGCAGTTACAGTCATTTAAGTGTAGGAATTTACAGTCATTGCCAAAAACCCTTTTAGAATAAATGTTTTGGAGTAGAATGCTTCCAGTTGAAGAAGTAAGCTTCATTGCATTCCTCACTACATTTGAACCAAACCAATCTACCCTTGAGAAACACACATTAAGATTGGAAGTAATTATAATTAGAGACAATAGTAGTGACTATACTGGAAGACTTAGACCAACCTAATTTCTGGACAGTCGAGGCTTTTGCTCAGGAGTAACATGTTTTAGAAATAGCTGCCACCGGGGCTGGGAAGGTGGCTCAGTGGTAGAGCGCTTGCCTTGCATGCTTGAGGCCCTGGGTTCGATTCCTCAGCACCACATAAGCAAAAAGAAAAAAGCCAGAAGTGGGGCTGTGGCTCAAGTGGTAGAGCACTAGCCTTGAGCTGAAGAGCTGAGGGTCAGTGCCCAGGCCCAGAGTTCAGGCACACGACTAGACCCAAAAAGAAAATAAAAGAAAAGAAATAGCTGCCACCTTGGCTAAGATTTGGTGGTGACCTGAGTACAGTAATGAGTCAGAAGCAGACCTCTCAGGCTGTGAGCCAAGATCAGAATTGGGTACTTCCTCCTTTTAACATTGACTGGTCAAGTTGAACTATGGAACCACACTTTGGGAAGTGATGTATAATGTCATCTGAAAAGTTTTTATTTTTTATTTATTTATTTTTTGTTGGTTGTGGGACTTGAACTCGGCCTGGGCGCTGTCCCTCAGCTCTTCAGCTCAAGGCGAGCGCTCTACCACTTGAGCTACAGCGCCACTTCCGGTTTTCTGGTGGTTTATTGGAGATAGGAGTCTCACAGTCTCTCCTGCCCGGGCTGGCTTTGAACCGTGATCCTCAGATCTCAGCCTCCTGAGTAGCTAGGATTACAGGCGTGAGCCACCAGTGCCCGGCATCTGAAAAGTTTTTAAATTCACATTTCCAGGCACCACTCTCAAAAAGTGTGATTCACCTGAATCTAGCAGTAGTAGGATCAATGGGGAATCTACATTTTTATCAACTGCTACATATTGTTGTTTGTTACTTTGTTCTTTAATAGTGCTAATTCTCAGGTCTGCTCAGTGGTAGAGGGCTCAATTCCTCAGCATCACATTAGCAGAAAAAGCTGGAAGCCATGCTGTGGCTCAAGTGGTAGAGCTCTATCCTTGAGATGAAGAAGAGCTGAGGGACAGAGTTCAGGCCCCACAACCGACAAAAAATGCTTATTCTCTTTTTTGGCATTGGGATTGGGCACTGATTGCTCTTGCCTAAAGCAGTACATAATATAATATAATATATATATATATAATATACTGTATGATTTAAGCTTTTAAAAATTATGTTGTGTAATGCATTTTTAAAAATAATTTTATTATTGAAGTGTTGTACTGAGGTGTTAGGTAAGATTCAAGAAAATTCAAAAGGCCAAAAAGATTAAAGAAAACTGGGTAAGTAGATAACTTTGCTGTACATGGGTATAAGATGTAGAAAATTCTGAAGCAGTTAAATTTCAGCGCAAATAGCACATTTTTCTGAGGGGTGAAATAAAGCTACTTACAAATTTTATTGGAACTTATACACATAGTATCCATTGTTAACTGTCTTGAAAAACTGAAAGTTTTAATCTTTTACAAGAAGTTTTCTGACTCCTGTTTTGGAGGAAAGGTTTTACTACCCTGTTCTCTGGTCACAAATATCTGATTAGAATGTCATATCAGTCTACAAAATTATGGTGGAATTATTTTGTCACTTTGAGATCATTTGGCAATGCTTAGAAGCATTTTTGATTGTCACAATTGAGATGCTGCTGTTGCTAGCAACACGTAGCAGTGGATAGAGGCCAAGGATGATGCCACACCTATACAAAGAGCAGAACAGTCACCCCAGTACAAAAAAATTACCTGGATTAGAATGTCAACACTGCTGTCATTCTTGTCTTGGGCGGCCAGCTGCTGATAGTTAACTTCTGTAATCTTAGCTACTTGGGAGGATCAAATCAATTTGAGCCTAGCCCAGGCATTAAAGCTTATGAGACTCCTTCTCAACCCACAACTGTGCAGTGGTGAGCACCTGTCTTCTTACATGATAAGGCTGAAATTGGGAGGATTACAGTTCCAGGCTAGCCTGGACAAGAAAAGTCCATGAGCTCAAAGCTGGAACCTAAGACACAGTGGGACATCTGTCATCAAACAAACTACAGGAAGCCTAAAATAGGCAGATTGCAGTTCAGGCGCACCTACCTGGACAGAAAGCCAGGTGCCAGTGGCTCAAATGTGAAATCATAGTTACCAAAGGGACGAAGATCTGAGATCACAGTTTCAAACCAGCCTGAGCAGAAATGCCCTGATACTCATAACCTCGAATTAAACACCAAAAAGCCAGAAGTGCTGTGGCTCAAATGTCAGAGTACTAGCCCTAAGCAAAATATCTCAGGGACGCTCCTGAATTGAAGCCCTAAAATACACACACATTCTCTCTCTCTCTCTCTCTCTCTCTCTCTCTCTCTCTCTCTCTTCCCCCCCTCCCCCTCCCTCTCTCCCTCTCCCTCTCACACACACACACACCACACACACAACCAGTAGACAGCCTGGAGGTATGGTTCATGTGGTAGAGTGCCAGCTGAACAAGCAAATCAGACAAACACTGGTGGCCCATGTCTTTAATGGGAGGAGTCCTGGGCCTTGAACTTAGGGTCTGGGCACTGTCCCTCAGCTCTTTTGCTTAAGCACTCTACCACTTTGAGCCATAGCTCACTTCTAGTTTTTGAAAGGTATTTGAAGATAAAAGTCTCTTGGACTTTTCTGCCTGGGCTGGCTTTGAATGGGCAATCATCAGGTCTCAGCCTCCTGAGTAGCTAGGATTACATGTAAGGAGCCCACCAGCAAGATATTGGCTCAGGCCCATATCTTCATTACTCAGGAGACTGAGATTCTAAGGATAGTGATTTGAAGCCAGCCTATGTAAAAGGTTTTGTGACTCCATTTCCAAATAAACCACTGAAACTACAGTTAGGGGTGTGGCTTCAAGGTAGAGTGTCTAGCTGGAAAACTTGAGGCCAAGTACTTAAATCCTAGAGTGCTCTCCTTGCACGCATGAAGCCCTGGGTTCAGTCTTCGGTAACACATACACACAAGGCTGGAAGTACCTGCACTGTGGCTCAAGAGACTTAAATGGGAATGACCTGAGTGTCCGAGAGTAATTTGGTACCTTTTTTTTTCCCTGCTGAGGGGATAATAAGATTGGACCATGACAGAGAAAGTTAATTTTGCCAGAACAGTAAATTTGGAGACAAGTACAAGCCTTTAACTGAAGACAGCCAGATTCTTTCTATTATATTCTTAGGAATGATCCTAAGCTCTTTGCAATTATCTTTTTTTTTTCCTTTTTTTCCCTTTTTTTTTTTTTTCCGGTTGGTCATGGGGCTTGAACTCTTGGCTTGAGCACTGTCTCTAAACTCTTCAGCTCAAGGCCAGCACTTCTAGTGGTTTATTGGCAGTAAGAGTCTCACAAACTTTCCTGCCCAGGCTGACTTTGAACAGTGATCCTTGGATCTCAGCCTCCTGAGTCGCTAGGATTACAGGCTACTGACACTGGGCTTTGCAATTATCTTGCAGGCCAGACTCCCCTCCCTCATCCTGGCCTAAAGACCTTGCAAGCTTCTGCCTATGTATGGTGTTACCCTTTCGAAGGAGCACTTCTTCCCAGGCCCAGGTTGGAGTGTGAAGGCTTTGATATTCACCAACTTCACAACCTTTTCTATCCACAAAAATATTGTTTTAATTCCTGGGGGAAAAATATGGGGTCTAAAGGAAATGAATTTTGTAATGCATATGAGGGCCAAATTAGAATTAATAGGAAAGGCATCTGTATCATCTATAGTTACTAAAAATAACCAACTTTTTTTTAATGTAAGTACTCTGCCACTTAGGTAAAATAGGATTTACATGTACCTGTGCATATCCTTCTGTGTACTTTATCTTTTATTATTTTGAGATGTTATCAAGTTGCCTGGGCTGGCCTCCAGCCATGCTCTTGCCATGGTGCACAGTACACTTTGCTTTTTTCTTTTTCTGGTCCGGTCGTGGGGCCTGAACTCTGGGCCTGGGCGCTGTCCCTCAGCTCTTCAGCTCAAGGCTAGCACTCTACCACTTGAGCCACAGCACCACTTCCGGCTTTTTTCTTTTTGCTAATGTGGTGCTGAGGAATTGAACCCAGGGCCTCTGGCATGCAAGGCAAGCGCTCTACCACTGAACCACCTTCTCAGCCCGCTTTTTTCTCTTTTTTTTTTTTTTTTTTGGTAGTCCTGAGGCTTGAACTCTGGGCCTGGGCATTGTTCCTGGACTTCTTTTGCTCAAGGCTAGTGCTCTACCACTTGAGCCACAGTGCCACTTGCGGCCTTTTTTTATAATTGGTGGTGCTGACCACCAATAACAGGTCTTTTGCTCAAAACTAGTGCTTTAGGGGCTGGGATGGTGGCTCAGTGGTAAAGCGCTTGCCTTGCATGCTTGAGGCCCTGGGTTCGATTCCTAAGCACCCATAAGCAAAAAAAAAAGCCGGAAATGGCCCTGTGTCTCAAGTGGTAGAGCGCTAGCCTTGAGCTGAAGAGCTGAGGGGCAGCGCCCAGGTTCAGAGTTCAGGCCCACGACCAGACCCAAAATAAAAACCGAAACAAAAAAACTAGTGCTTTACCCCTTTGAGCCACATTTCCATTTGTTTTTTGAGGGGTTAGTTGGAGGTAATTATAGTTTTATGGATTTTCCTGCCCCGGCTGTCTTTGAACCGTGATCCTCAGATCTCAGCCTTCTTACTGCTAAAAAAAGGAGTGAGTGATGGGGAAGGATTTGTTAGCGTCTCAGTGGGTAGAGAATGTGTGCTACAATGAGAAGTCAGGTGGAATGACATTAACAAAGCATTGTAGATTCCAGTCAAATAAGCTGTAAAGAGAACACTGTTCTCCTTTATTTCTCAGGAGGAGGGTATAGGGATTTTCTGAGGCAGGTTTTAGGTACTCCAGCTATGCTGGCCTTGAATTCAATCCTTGTGTTTTCCTTATGTGTTACTTTTTGCATTAAAGGATAATTTGCTGGGCATTGGTGGCTCATGCCTGTAATCCTAGCTACTCAGGCTAGGATCTGAGGCCTCTTAGCTCCAATTAACCCACCCCAAAAAGCAAGAGAGCTGTGGCTCTCCACTAGAGCTGTGGCTCAAGTGGAAGGACCTTAGCCTTGAATAAAAAAAAGCTAACTGACAGTACCCAGGCCCTGAATTCAAGCCACAATACTAGCACAAAACTAAGCTAAAAATATTTGTGGAATTGGGATCTTCGTATACATGGAGCTTAGTGTTAGAAGCAGAAGTTGGGAGGGGAGGAAAGAAAAACCCAAGACCTAATTAGTCAATACACTGGGCATGGTGGTGTGCCCCATGGTCCCTGCTAAGGGGGAAACTTCAGGTGAGAGGTAAGGAAGATTATTATACTTTGTGTCTCTTAATTGCAACTCCTCCCCTTACCTCCAGGATGGCTTCAGAGGACTGTCAAAATCCATTTGCATCAATCTCCCAAGTAGCTGGGGCTATAGATTGATGCATATGCTTTCATTTTCTTTTTAGTTTTTTTCTCCTAAGAGAATTATTCTTTTGTTTTTAATTTAGGAAAACAAAAGCATGGCACCAGATGGTTACTGGTGAGTCAGCCTTGTGAACCTAGCTACTCGGGAGGCTGAGACCTTGAAATTCAAAGACAGCCAAGGCAGAAAGGTCCATGAGCCATACCTCTAATTAACCAGCAAGAATCTTACGGGTGTTCATTTCAATGGGTTTTATAAAAAAAAAAAATGAGCTTAAGAATCTGGGTTTGGCAAATGTATGTGGTGTAATTTTTGTTTTGTGGTGCTAGGAATCACCCATTTCTTGACAAAATGCTAGTTGAGCATTCTACCAATGAATTACATCCCTAGGCCGTAATTTCTTTAATCAGTAATGGGACTTAATAATTTTCCTTGACTTGTGGACCTTTGAAATGATTTTCCTTGACTTGTGGACCTTTGAATTGTCTCTATAAGTGGCTTGTTCACGTTTTTATTATTTTTTAGTAATTTATAAATGCAAAATATAGTTTCCTTTGTCATAACAATATATCCATTTTCTGTTATGCTAATGCAGGCTTTTGAAACAAACTAAATGTAAACATTCCTAGGAGAAGCTGGAACAATGTGAAGAATGTGATCAGAAAAAACCTAGAAAAATGTCATTTTTGTGAATATAGACAAGGGCTATTATTAATCTTACTTTTTTGTTAATAGATCTGAATGGGATGTACTTTTGAAGGATGTGCAATGTTCAATCATAAGTGTGACAAAAACTGACAAGCAGGAAGCTTATGTACTCAGGTAAGTCCTATAAAGCAAATGTTAGCTGTCCAGTTCTGTCCTAAATCATAACTGTGTAAAATACCAAATCATTCCTCACAATCTTAGTATTGTTACATAAAATAAAATGTTAATAGCTTGGAGGTTTTTATAGGTGTAAAGTTAGTTTATTCAATGAATGCTTTGTTTAGTCTATTGTGACAGGTCTTGCTTTGGATTAAACAACTTAAAGTCTCTACTTTTTATTAAGCTTGTGTTTGGCAAATGTCAGAATGTTTACTTACTATGTGCCATGCTCTGGAGTGGTGAATAAAAACTAGCCCCAGGAATGGTTGAGATCTGAGGATCACATTTGGATCCAGCAGGAAAGAAGTCCATAAGACTCTTGTTGTTGTTGTCAGTCATGGGGCTTGAATGCTGCCTGGGCACTGTCCCTTAACTCTTCAGCTCAAGGTGAGTGAGAACGCTCTATTATTTGAGCCACAGCACCACTTCCAGTTTTCTGATGGTTAACTGGAGATAAGAGTCCCACGGGCTTCCTGCCTGGGCTGGCCTTTGAACCGAGATCCTCAGATCTCAGCCTCCTGAGTAGCTAGGATTACAGGCATGAGCCACCCACACCTGGCCAAAACTAGCATTTCTTAACTACTGAAAGACCTAATGACATTGTGTGAGAGTAGGTGGGAAAAAGTAGGTGCCTACTTTTATGCTACTATCTGATCCAAAAAAGATTTTCCTTGTATTCTCCAATGCTACTATCCCTAGAATTTTGAACAATACAAGAGGAAAGAGGCTATGTAGAAGGACCTAACATACTTTATACCTAATTCAAGTCTTAGAACTTTTAATCCCCCCCCCCCCCCCCCCAATCCTGGGGCTTGAACTCTGAGCTCTTAAGCACAAGGCAAACACTCTACCACTTGAACCACAGCACCACTTCCAGTTTTCTGGTGGTTAACAGACTTTCCTTTCTGGGCTGGCTTTGTTTTTTGGTGATTCTAAGGTGTTTTTTTTTTTTGGGTCCGGTTGTGGGGCCTGAACTCTGGGCCTGGGTGCTGTCCCTCAGCTTTTCAGCTCAAGGCTAGCGCTCTACCACTTGAGCCACAGCGCCACTTCTGGCTTTTTGCTTATGTGGTGCTGAGGAATCGAACCCAGGGCCTCATGCATGCAAGGCAAGCACTCTACCACTGGGCCACCTTCCCAGCCCCTGGTGATTCTAAGGTTTTAAAACCCCAGAGCCAGGCTGGGAAAGTAGCTCAGTGGTAGAGTTGTTCTTGGATACATGAGGCCCTGAGTTTGATTCCTCAGCACTACATAAGCAGAAAAAGCCAGAAATGGCGCTGTGGCTCACATGGTAGAGTGCTAGCCTTGAGCTGAAGAGTGCCCATGCCCAGAGTTCAGGCTCCATGGCCAACAAAAAGAAACAAAACAGGGGCCTCACTGGGCAAATGCTCTACCACTTTCTACACCTGTGCCTAAGAAAATGACATTTAATTGGTAGACAGCGGGGCGCTGGTGGCTCATGCTTGTAATGCTAGCTACTCAGGAGGCTGAGATCTGAAGATCTCGGGTTCAAAGCCAGCCTGGGCAGGAAAGACTGTGAGACTCCTATCTCCAATAAACCACCAGAAAACTGGAAGTGGCATTGTAGTTCAAGTGGTAGAGCACTCGCCTTGAGCTGAAGAGCTGAGGGACAGCGCCCAAGCCCAGAGTTCAAGCCCTATGACCGACAAAAAAAAAAAAAAAGTGGTAGCCAAAACTCATGATGGCATGTGTCTGTTATTCTAGTACAAAGGAAGCTGAAGCAGGATGATTACAAATCCAAACCACCTTAAGCCATACATTGAGGCCTTTCTCCAAAAAATTGTAAATGATCGATTAATAGGTTTTAATTGCATAGCAAGATCCTAATAAATGATCAAACCAGAAATTATAAGTAATAATCCAATCATAGGTTAGTAGTTTCTTCAGTACTACATAAATATTGCAATAATCTGGTGATTTTTCAATTACAGTGAGAGTAGCATGTTTGTCTCCAAGAGACGTTTCATTTTGAAGACATGTGGTACCACCCTCTTGCTGAAAGCACTGGTTCCCCTGTTGAAGCTTGCTAGGGATTACAGTGGGTTCGACTCAATTCAAGTAAGTAATCAAAGACATTAATTTAAGTCTTACTTGAAGGGACAAAACTGGTAGTACTATAAGTTTATAGACTTAGTACTTTGGTTATAATGCATAAAGGGTGGATCAAGCAGTAGAACAGCAGCCCTAAGCAAGAAAGCTGAATGAGAGTTCAAGGTTCTTAGTTTAAGCCCTGGTATTGGCACACGCACACGCAAGTGCACACACTCCCCTCCCCCCAATATGGTCACCACAGGAGAAAGAACAAAGATTCAGTCTGTTAGTGAAGAACAGCAGAAAACATGGAGGGAGTAGAGAATGAAGAAAATGGTCACTATAGTGAAGAAATACAGTTCAAAGCCAGTTCCAGCAAGAAAGTCCATGAGACAGACTCTTATTTCCGATACAAACCCAGGAGAAAACCAGAGGTGGTGCTGTGGCTCAAGCTGTAGAGCATTTGCCTTGAGCTGAAGAACTCAGGGACAGGGCTGGGAAGGTGGCTCAGTGGTAGAGCGCTTGCCTTGCATGCCTGAGGCCCTGAGTTTGATTCCTCAGCACCACATAAGCAAAAAGAAAAAGCCGGAAGTGGTGCTGTGGCTCAAGTGGTAGAGCGCTAGCCTTGAGCTGAAGAGCTGAGGGATAGCGCCCAAGCCCAGAGTTCAGTCCCCACGACCAGACAAAAAAAAGAAAAGAAAAAAAGAACTCAGGGACAGCCCAAGGCCCAGAATTCAAGCCCCACCACCAACTAAAATAAATAAACTGGCTGGGAAGGTGGCTCAGTGGTAGAGCACTTGCCTTGCATGCATGAAGCCCTAGGTTCGATTCCTCAGCACCACATAAGCAAAAAGAAAAAAGCCGGAAGTGCTTCTGTGGCTCAAGTGGTAGAGCGCTAGCCTTGAGCTGAAGAGCTGAGGGACAGCACCCAGGCCCAGTGTTGAGGCTCTATGACCGGACCCCCCCCCAAAAAAAAAAAAAAGAATTAATAAACAAATAGTGAAGAAATGGAGGATGGAGCTATGACTCAATGGTAAATTACTTAACTTAGATGTGCCTCCAGAAAGTCCTGTGTTAAATCATGAGTACCACTTTTCTCTACCTCCTAAGTACAGTAAGTAAGCTGGAGCTGTTGGCTTACGGCTGTAATCCTAGCTACTTAGGAGACTGGTAACTGAAGCTCTCAGACCAAAGCCAGCCCAGGCAAGAAGTCCATAAGACTCTTACCTCCAATTAACCACCAAAAGAAGTAGAACTGTACCTCAAGTTGGTAGAGTACTAGCCTTGAGCAAAAAAACAAAAGTCTTAAGGATAGTACCCAGACCTTATTCAAGCCCTAAATAGACATTAGGAACTAATACAGTTTGCTATTTTATTGTTTCCATTGCTGGTGATTGAACTCAGGTTACTGGGCATGCTGGGATGTATTCCACCACTGAGTTACAACCCCAGCACTATCAATGCAGTTTTTATTTTTACTTTTTAAATTGAGTCAATGACTTTAAAACTAGACATGTGTAAGTGAGTGCCAAATAAGAGCTTCAGGAAAAGTATTAGTAGAGTTTTAATTTTGCTGACTTAATATTTGGAAAATTACTGATTAATTTAGAAACAATTCTTATAATTCTCTTTCTCCCTCCTTCCCCCTTTTAAAGAGCTTCTTTTATTCTCGTAAGAATTTCATGAAGCCGTCTCACCAAGGATACCCACACCGGAATTTCCAGGAAGAAATAGAGTTTCTTAATGCAATTTTCCCAAGTAAGTTTAGAAAGAATTTAAACATAACTTTCTCCCTCTTTAAAGGTCCACCTTCACAAGATTTTAAGATAATGAGATCATCTGTATGTAAATGTAGCATAATATTCTCTCTTCTGTATTTATCAGATTATATTTGCCTGGAGTTTACCATATAATAATTGATCTTTATAATATTTCATAGAATTCAAAATATGCAAGATTTAATGAAAATATTAGATGATTTACTTAAAATGAGCAAATAGTTTGTTACAAATCATGTGTCTGCCCATGGCCCTTGTAAAAATAATGGTGCATCTCATATTAGTACTGTAGAAAATAGACTGAAGGAGAATATCATGAAGGCTGAGACAAGATTTCTTGAGCCTGAGAGTTCAAGGCTGGCACATGCAACATAGCAAGACCTTTGTTCCTAAAAACAGGAAAAGACAAAGTCAGAATTGAATGCCTGCCATTTTTTTGCTTTGTTTTGTTTTTAAAAGTGCCAAGGCATTTATATCTAAGTCAGTGGTTCTTAACAGTATAAAGTCAGTATAAAGAAGGATACATTTCTTCCCAGAAGTATGCCCAGTGGCTTCATAATTAATCTCTGCTATTAAACGCTGGTCCTGGCATTTTTATTATTATTTTGACAGTCCTGGGGCTTAATCAACTCAGGGCCTGGGCAATGTCCCTGAGCTGCTTTTGCCCAAGGCTAGCACTCTACCACTTGAGCCACAATACCACTTCCGGCTTTTTCTCTTTGGTGCTATATTAAATCCAGGGCTTCATGTGTGCTAGGCAAGCACTCTACCACTAAGCCACATTCCTAGCCCCTACTCTATTCTTCCAACAGTATGGGAAGGAAGTTGACATACAATGACTTATTTAAGTGAATAGCCTAAAGTTGAACTTCCAATTCCTGTGGGAGATGGAAGAGAATAGACCTTCATTTATCAACTGTTTAGGCCAGCCTATTAGTGGAAACAAAATCTGTCTCAGTGACAGCCTTCAGAGGAAAAAAACTTTTTAGTCTAAGGTGGTGATCATACCCATCTTAGAATTCAGTTTTCCTTCATTGATATCATAAGTAGCAAGCATATAGTATAATACACTCAAGCTTATTGGGTAGGTGATAGCAAGCCATCTCATTATGAATTTTTTGTATTTATTTTACATTATGTTCACTCAACAGATGGAGCAGCATATTGTATGGGACGGATGAATTCTGACTGTTGGTATGTTTGCTAAAATTTGGTGGATATTTTTGTTGTCCATTTAAGATCTATTTTAAGTTGTCAATTATTACTTATATAAACCTCTTAACTTTTATATAGGTACTTGTATACTTTGGATTTCCCAGAGAGTCGGGTAATCAGTCAGCCAGATCAAACCCTGGAAATTTTGATGAGTGAGCTTGACCCAGCAGTTATGGACCAGTTCTACATGAAAGATGGTGTTACTGCAAAGGATGTCACTCGTGTAAGCCCGTTCAAGAAAATGTTCTATTGTTTTAGAAAAATTGGAGATTAAACCTATGAGATATTTTTGCCTGGCTGGCTTCAAACCTAAATCTTCAGATTTTCAGCTTCCTGAATGGCTAGAATTATATAGTACCCAGCTTAGAACTATATTTTTGTTTCAGTTAGTTTTTTTTTTTTTTTTTTTGGGGTCCGGTTGTGGGGCCTGAACTCTGGGCCTGAGCGCTGTCCCTCAGCTCTTCAGCTCAAGGCTAGCGCTCTACCACTTGAGCCACAGCGCCACTTCCGGCTTTTTTCTTTTTGCTTATGTGGTGCTGAGGAATCGAACCCAGGGCCTTGAGCATGCAAGGCAAGCGCTCTACCACTGAGCCACCTTCCCAGCCCCCAGTTAGTTTTTTTTTTTAAGTTTATGTTTAATTCCATGTTTATTCTCTTTTCCCAGGAGAGTGGAATTCGTGACCTGATACCAGGTTCTGTCATTGATGCCACACTGTTCAATCCTTGTGGGTATTCAATGAATGGAATGAAATCAGATGTAAGTAAAGTAATTATAGCCTCGTTTCAGAGAGAGAGAGAGAGAGAGAGAGAGAGAGAGTGTGTGTGTGTGTGTGTGTGTGTGTTTAATTTCCATTGATAACATAACATTGTTTCTTTAAGGGAACTTATTGGACTATTCACATCACTCCAGAACCAGAATTTTCTTATGTTAGCTTTGAAACGAACTTAAGTCAGACCTCCTATGACGACCTGATCAGGAAAGTTGTGGAAGTCTTCAAGCCAGGAAAATTTGTGACCACCTTGTTTGTTAATCAGGTAATTTAATCCCTCAAAAGCTCATATGTAATTAGGCAGGCAGGTGTCCTGCATTTAAGCTATATTCTTTTTTTTTTTTTTTTTGTCGATCATGGGCCTTGAACTCTGGGCCTGGGCGCTGTCCCTCAGCTCTTCAGCTCAAGGCGAGGGCTCTACCACTTGAGCTACAGCGCCACTTCCACTTTTCTGGTGGTTTATTGGAGATAGGAGTCTCACGGTCTCTCCTGCCTGGACTGGATTTGAACTGCCATCCTCAGATCTCAGCCTCCTGAGTAGCTAGGATTACAGGCGTGAGCCACCAGCGCCCGGCTAAGCTATATTCTTAACCCAGGTCATTTGATTCTTACTGACAGTAAGTAAATCTAAGTGAGGATAGTGAAGCCTATCTAACACAAAATATATGGAAAGATTATACACATGATAGTCCTTCAATCACATTAAAAAGAAGGCTATTCTGTAACTGTTTTGTTTGAAAATACTCTGTAAATTGGAAGCACTAATTTTTTCCCCCATTTTTTTAGAGTTCTAAATGTCGCACAGTGCTTTCTTCGCCTCAGAAGATTGAAGGCTTCAAACGTCTTGATTGCCAGAGTGCTATGTTCAATGATTATAATTTCGTTTTTACCAGTTTTGCTAAGAAGCAGCAACAACAGCAGAGTTGATTAAGAAAAATGAAGAAAAAACGCAAAAAAAGACAACACATAGATGGTGGTGGCTGCTTTCTAGATGTTGATACTGGGGGTCATGCGTTCCATACCCACCACCTTGTAGTTGCAGAAAGCCCTAGATGTAATGATAGTGTAATCATTTTGAAGTGTATGCATTATTATATCAAGGAGTTAGATATCTTGCATGAATGCTCTCTTCTGTGTTTAGGTATTCTATGCCACTCTTGCTGTGAAATTGAAGTGCATGTAGAACATAACTTTTACTATAAGAAACTTTACAACACTTGTGAAAACAATTCAATTTGGTTTATGCACAGTGTAATATTTCTGCAGGTATCATCCAAAATTCCCCACAGACAAGGCTTTCGTCCTCATTAGGTGTTGGCCTCAGCCTAACCATCTGGGACTGTTCTTTAAATTGCTGCCAGAATTTTACATCCAGTTACCTCCACTTTCTAGAACGTATTCTCTACTAATGTTACTGAAACCAGTTTCTACTTCATACAGATGTTTTTTGCAACAGCAGTTAAAATTTTTCTTCCACAAGTTGGATCCTCGTAGAATGATTCTAGTTAACTCTTTTTGTGTGTATTACTATTTTAATCATTGTTCTTGCATTTGTAGTCTTGTAATTGGTGTCTTCCCTCACCATGGTGTCTTCTCCCTCTGCCCCTCAAATAAAGCAATACACTGTTACACTGTGGGTTTATATACGAATCTCATACCCTAGGTGAGGAAGCAGGGAGATGATCCCTGAGTTTAATTTTCTTTCAAGGGTGTCAGAATTTTGCCTCCTTTATTGGCATGGTCTCTTTTAAAAAGTAGCAAAGTTGAATGTATCCAAAATCTTTTGAATCATTTCCAGCAAGAACCCATAGAGAACTACAGATTTTCAGAATACGATGTAAATAATCCAACTATGTTCTACTCTTGAGTAAATTGGATTAGCTTCTAATGGAATATACTAACTTGTCCTAAGTAGTGGTATAAAAGAACTTATCACTGAGTATGTAAGCGGGTACATAGCATAAAGGTTATCTGTTCAGTTTGGATCATTTTACCTTATACTTTGAGCAGCTATTGCCACTAAGTTTCATTAATAATCTGTACTATCCACTTGTTCAGAGCAGAATCAGTGGCTTTTTCATCTTGTGGCTTAAAGTTCTGTGGTTTTGTGATGCACATGAGAGGTTGATTCTTCCTGTTCCTGTATGGTCTTTTTACCATGGCAGTCACAGGACGAATAATGTCCAGAATGAGAACTGTCAAGTTAACTCAGACAACTGCGTGGCAGGATTTTTGAATGGATTAAAAACATAACCAAATTTCACAAATACTCAACAGAAAATGACCAGAAATGTAGGCTTTCAAGAGTTGGCATCTTTTAGCTATATTTGCAAAAACTATGGTAATCAAGCAACTGAGAGAAGAGCAAAATTTAACTAAATTTCATACTTATTGTCCTCACAATATTTTCTTGATAATTTCTGGTTTGATGCAGTGATGTTTTGTTCCTTCTGTATTTATAAATGAAACACCTTTTGTTAGTGTTTCTAAACAATACCTACTTGGTTTGAGATCAAGTGGTTGGAACACTGTTTTGACTTTTATTTTAAGCATGCTGTTGATTGAACATTTAATTGAAGCTTTCAATTAGCTTTATCAGTTTGATTCTTACTGAGCACAGCACCTAATGTTTAGACTTGCTCTGTTGGGAGGATTTTGTTCTTGAACAGTATCCCAGTAGATTTTGATGACGTTTTTGGCTTGAGGTCAGGTTTTTCTTTTCCTAACATAATTAAGAGTTCTAATGTTGAAAACTTGCACAAGTTTATGTGGAACAAAGCCTAGAAAATGAGAACTGTAGATTGAATAGAAATCTATCCTAGCATGGTAGAGGAGGGAAAATTTTGGTGCCATAATTTCTCTCTTCATTGGTGTTGGACTTTAATCAGTTGAAATGTATTTCTGTACCACAATGTAAGCTTCAATAAAAGTTTGCTTAATTAATTGTCTAGACACATTGAGAAAGTTCTGTCTTGTATGTCTAACCAAATACCATAGAGAAATCAAAAGTTTGGAGGAAGATTCTAGCCTCTCAACCTGGCTCTTTATAAAGGGAGGAGAATTGCATTTATGATGGTTTCTATTAAACTAGAACAAACTTGTAAGTATCTTTCACCACGCCTGTACCATACATACCATGATTTGTGGAATGTGAGGTGCTAGAAATTGAAGCCTAGGACCTTGTGTATTTTCCATTTTGCTATACCCCAGGCTTGGTTATTTTCTTGAGTTGGCAAGTTTTCATCCCTCCAAGTAAGCTAAAATATATATTTGGCAAAATTTCATTTAAAAAAGTCTGACAGACTTTCAAGAGTATACCCATGTACCCAGTTACCCGAGGTTGAGGCAAGAAGATTTCTTGAGCCTAGACATTCTAGTCCAGTCTGAGCACTTTTTCTCCTGTACTCCCAACACCAGTGTTTTGTTGCTATTTGTTTTTTGAAATAGTTTCACTGCAGTACATTCTGGTTGTTTTTTTTTTGTTTGTTTGTTTGTTTGGTCCGGTCATGGGGCCTGAATTCTGGGCCTGGGTGCTGTCCCTCAGCTCTTCAGTTCAAGGCTAGCGCTCTACCACTTGAGCCACAGCGCCACTTCCGGCTTTTTTCTTTTTGCTTATGTGGTGCTGAGGAATGGAACCCAGGGCCTCAGGCATGCAAGGCAAGCGCTCTACCACTGAGCCACCTTCCCAGCCCTCAATGCAGTACATTCTGATCTATAGCTGGTGATCCTACCTTGGCCTGCCAAGTAGAAGGATTATGGTCCAGAATGGTTGAGTAAAAATTACAAGACTCAAGGAAATAAAGCATCAGGGAGGAATATAGAGGGAAGCAAATAGGAACTGTTTAATGATGGCTCACACCTGTAATCTTAACCACTCAGGAAGCAGATCCAAGGATTGAGGTCCAGAGTTAGCCCTAACAGGAAGTACAGAAGATTTTTCAGTTAACCAGGAAGAAGCTCTAAGTGGAGCTTGTGGCTCAAGTGGTAGCATGCTATTGAGCTGAGAAAGCCAAGGCATAGTGCCTAGGCTCCGAGTTCAAGCCACAAGTTAAGATTTTTGGGAATGAATTTACAGAAAAGTAAACCTAGGTTGCAACATTAACAAAATGCATGCATCTGCTCTTGAGTACACAATAGAGAACCAATATAACTGGCATTTATAAACAAAATGGAAGTATTTGGGGTTTGGGCTATTAAAGGAAAACTCTGAGGCTATCAAAGTTCTTTTGATAAGTGTTTTTAAAACTTGCCTAAGTTTCATTGCAGATAATAAGCTCAAGGGGTTTTTGCTTTCCCATAGAATTTAACCCAATGGCAACTTGGACTTCAATTTAAATCTGAACTGATGGACTCTGTCCCCAACAACATTGGGTGATGAAATTCAGTCAGTAGAGTGAAGATACCTAGTTAGAAATTTTAGTTCTGCAAAAGATATTTTAACTTTAAGGGTTCTTACACAGCCTCATACATTTATGGGGAGGTGGGAGTACAAAAGGGACAAGGGTTTAAGGGGAGAAAGGCAAAAGAATAGGAAAGTGATTACAAACAGTCTGGGAATGTGGCCTAGGGAAGAGCCTACAAAAGAGCAAGGGGATAAGGACAGGTGCAAACAGGAAGGAGACCCTCCAGTTAGCCACCCAGCTCCCACTATTTAACCCTAACCCAAGACCAAGCTATGGAACAAGGAAGATGAGAGGAGGCATGTAGAAGTTGTGAGATAAACTCATTTTCCACATGGCATGTGTATGTCACATGCACTCTGTTGTATTTATCTTCTAATAAAATAACGTTTTTCAAATCACGTTTACTTGTCTTACCTGAATTATTTTGCTAAACACGGGACTAAAAATTGTGGGGTTGGGGATTTAGCTCAGTGGAAGAACACTTGACTGGCAAGTACAAGGTCCTGAGTTCAATCTTCAGTTCTGGGAGGAGAGAAAATGTCTGGCTGTTCTAAACTGTAGTAACATATTTGGTGCACTGGCCAGGAAGTTTTTCTGACTTGGACTCATCTTGGATGGGCTGTTCTGGGACTTTTTGCTCTGGTCCACTGTTGCTAAATCTAACACAATTCTTGGAATATAGTATTTCATAAATTTTGGGAGGACGAAATAAAAGCTTGGATATTATCCTTATCGCTCTAGTTTCTCTTACCTCCATTTTTGAAATGCATCTAGAAAGTCTTTCATCCTTTTTCAGAGTCTAAGCTCAGAATGTAAACACTGCACACCTTAGGCTACTACCACTTCTTGTTTGACCTGTTGGGAAAATGGAGGGGAGCGAAAAAGGAATAGGCCCGACTGCTTCGCCAACAGGCGAGGACTGTTGGTTGGGGAACAGCCAGAGGCACAGACCTCCCCGCGGGTTTGGAGGTTGTACCCCTCCCTGTTTCCCAGCATGAGGGGAGAGGAAAACCGCCAGGAGTAACTGGGTCCCCTCCACTGTCTCCTGGCCTTTACCTACTCTTGGAGGCCTTTCTCCATCAGGAGCGCAGAGCCCTCCGAGCTTACTTTGGGCTAAACAGCCCCTAAACGACCTCTTGGCCTTTGTCTCGGTAAGCGGCACGTGGCTCGTGGACAGCCACCCCGTGACTTGAGGTGTTTATTATTGGCCCTCTTGGTCAGCCCGGAAAAGGCCTTTTCTCTCCCCACACCTGTCCCTTGACTCTCCATCTCCAGGCAGGACGCCCAGCTGTTTGATCGACTCCACCCACCACCTAAAAGCCTTCAGGATAAGGCAACCAGCCAGTCCATGGAGGAGGCGCCCCGGGACTCCAGGAGTTCCTCCCTTCCCAGAGACTCCAGCAGTCAGTCTCTCTTTGTCACTGTCTGTCTCCCTCTTTCTCCCTTTCTGGCCCCCTGACACCCTTTAATTAGGACCTTTGGGGACGCCCTCTCCTAATTATTGGGATCCATCCGTCCACCTTCCCAAAGCATCAGGGTCGCCTGGAGTAGCGGGAAGGCCCCTTGGTCCTACCAAATTTTCCAAAGTGTCTCCCAGAGACACCCCCATTGCCATGCCTGCGGGCTAATCTTAACACTCTGGGCTGACTGATTTACAGAGAAGAAAAAAAAACCTGACTAAGGGAAAAAAAGGAGGAGGCAACAAAGCTTGATAAGAAATGTACTCATTACCTTGCTCAGTAACTGTAACCCCTCTGTACGGTATTTTCACAGTTTAAAAACATTTTTAAAAAACCAGACTAGTTTGTCTACCAAAATCTGGCCTCAGCCACGGCCACCTTTGGCCTAAATTCAGAACCTTCACCTTTACTGGTTTGAACAATAATCCAACAAAGGGGTCCGCGGTACCCCAAACCTAAGTCCCCTGACCTGTACTCCAGAGGCTCCCTCACTCTCCTGCCTTGCTCATCAAGACTTTCTCTGCTGTAAGCCTCCCATCCATCTCTAGAAGAGTAACTGCTTATCTTGTAGCAGCTCAATCTCTCCTCCCTCCCTTTCTCTTTTTTTGATGACCTCTGGGACCAAAGATCCTTTTATTCTTTGCTCTTCTAAATACACTCTTGCCATCTGTAATTGGTCCAGAATCTGCTAAAACGTTCTGCTCCAAGCAATCTCCTTCTGTTGACTTCTGCCCCTCTGCCTGCCTGCCTACCTGTGTAGAAAACAAGCTAATGGCCCTGCTTAAACCAGCCCCTTCAAACTTACACGTCTCAGCTCCCTTCTATGGCTAACACCTTCCCTCTCTCTTACTGCTCTCTCCCTTTCCCACACAAAAATCCCATAATAAAACCAGTCCTTTTTGTCTTTGGGACTCAGACAATAATCCAATCCTTTTCAATTTCCTGAGTCCACTCACTTCAAAATCTGAAGAGCGAAGGGACAGTGCCCAGGCCCAAATTTCAAGCCCCATGACAGAGAGAGAGAATCCAAAATACAAATTAAAAAAATTAGTTTCCTCTGAATAAAAAAGGTAAAAAGTAAAGATTGTCTTAGCCCAAAAGGTTTGTGTTTGTAGCAGATGGTACAGTTCACTTAAAGTTCACTTAAAGTGTTTATGTGAAGGTTCTTCAAATTAATACCTTTTAACTCCACCTCCCAACTAACCAGCAAAGAGGCAAGCTGGAAGCATGGCTCAAAAATTAACCAGCCAGCCCGGTGCCAGTGGCTCATGCCTGTAATCCTAGCTACTCAGGAGGCTGAGATCTGAGGATCTCGGTTCAAAGCCAGCCCGGGCAGGAAAGTATATGAGGCTCTTTTTTGGGGGGGGGATGGGAGGGAAGGGGAGGGGAGGGGAGGGGGTATATGAGACTCTTATCTCCAATAAACCACTCAGAAAACTGGAAGTGGCGCTGTGGCTCAAGTGGTAGAGTGCTTGCCTTGAGCAGAAGAGCTCAGGACAGCGCCCAGGCCCTGAGTTCAAGCCCCCAAACTGACCCCCGCCCCCCCAAAAAAAATTACTAGTCAACTGCTGGAAATGGCACTGTGACTCAAAGTGGTAGAGTGCTACCCTTGAGCAGAAGTGTTCAGAGACAGTATCCAGGTCTTGAGTTCAAATCCCATCAATACCACTGGGACAAGTTAACCCAACAATGAGCACCCAGATTCCCAGGCTAAGGTGGCGCGGAGTGAGAGGAGACGATGTCACATCAGCCACTTTGTGCCTGCCCTTTCAAAATTAACCAGAGCCAGAAGTCAAAAGAAATGTTACCCAGGCACCAGTGGCTCATGCCTGTAATGCTAGCTACTCAGGAGGCTGAGATCTGAGGATTGCTGTTCAAAGCCCAGGGGCTGGGAAGGTGGCTCAGCGGTAGAGTGCTTGCCTTGCATGCATGAGGCCCTGGGTTCGATTCCTCAGCACCACATAAGCAAAAAGAAAAAAGCCGGAGGTGGCGCTGTGGCTCAATTGGTAGAGTGCTAGCCTTGAGCTGAAGAGCTGAGGGACAGCGCCCAGGCACAGAGTTCTGGCCCCACGACCAGCAAAAAAGAAAAAAAAAAAGCCAGCACAGGCAGGAAAGTCTGTGAGACTGTTATCTCCAATAAACCACTAGAAAACTGGAAGTGGAGCTGTGGCTCACTTGGTAGAGTGCTTGCCTTGAGCTGAAGAGCGCAGGGACAGTGCCCAAGTCCAGAGTTTAAGCTCCACAACTGACAAAAGAAAAGAAAAGAAATAAGTTGAGAAACTTGTACATCTAATGGCCATACCTGTCTACCTTCTAACTGGACAGGAATTTACATTCTTGCCGTTGCTACCTGTTAATTACAGGAAATGATCAAGGACTCTCACCAGGCCCTTAACCACTCCATTCCAGTCCTAGCTTCTGACTGGTTATGGGCTCATACTCCAAATGGAACTCTTCTGGCTTGTGCCAGGATGTGTTTTTCTGTCATTCATACCAACCAGTCCTGCCACCTTGTCAGCCTTTTGCCTGATGTCAGCTTTTTCAAGCTTCTCTTTACAGGATAACAGTCCTCACTTAGGACCTGGGAGCAAGTGAAGGCCATCCTATCACTGCAGACAACCAGAGTCCTTGCTTATACTTCCCTACCCAGCACAGACCTGGACGCTGAAGACTCCAGCTCCAGTGACTCTTCGATGCCCCATGCCATCAGGAAGTAGCCAGAAAAGACCACAACATCCCTCAACTTTTTATACTCCAGGGTTCCAAATAATGGGACTGCTTTGCTCTCATAATCCCATGTTACTCCCTTCTCAGCCCAATTCTTTAAAAAAAAATTTTTTTTATCTTTAAGTGGTTGTACAAAGAAGTTCCCATTCTACAAAGCAGTATATGAATACAAAGTGTCTGATAACATTGTCACCCATCGCTCCTAACCCACCCCTTCTCTCACTTTTCTTTTCTTCTTCTTTTTTTTAATTAGGTGATTACATAAATTTCACATATTTCACAGTATTGTGGGATAGTGATACTTAAAGTCACAAACACATTTTAACCTTTACAAGGCAAATTGTCATTATCATGGTCTATAAAGTATGTGAATTCTATGAGCTTTGACAATACAATTATTTCTTTCACATCAGGTGATATTTACATTTCTTTCCTTTTGCTTAGTGTAAGCTGTTCCCTCTTTCCCTCTCATTCCTCCCCTCCCATCACTGTCTTTGGGCTGCTTAGTTCATTTTCATCAATGTCCAGTGTAGCTGATGGGCCCCTCTGTTGTATGTTTTCCCATTTCCCACTGATTCTATGTCCTCCTCCTAGCTTCCCTCCATTGCATGCATATATATATATATATATATATATATATATATCATATATGTGGTCAATAATATGGAATCATTTAGCAATGATACAACAAAATGGGTGGCAGTCCTTTGTTTCTCGAGTCCTGTTTACTTTGTCACATTTCCTTGCATTTTGGCTTTAGCATTCACATATCAAGGAGACCATGTGCCATTTGTCTCTTTGCTCTTGGCATACCTCACTCAAAATGCTTTGCTCTAGTTCCATCCATTTCCCTGCAAATGCCATTATTTTGTCCTAATGGCTGCAAAATATTCCATTGTATATAGGACCCACTTATCAGTGGACATTTCCTCATGTGTTTCTTTGCCATTTTTATCTCTTCTGAGAAGTCTCTCTTTAGCTCCTTTGCCCATTTTGTGGGACATCTGGGTTGTTCCCACCAACAATGCAGTAGGGTTCCTCTTTCTCCGCATCCCCTCCAGCATTTGTCATTGGCTGAATTTAGGATGTGGGCCATTCTGACTGGGGTAAGATGGTATCTCAGGGTTGTCTTTATTTGCATTTCCTTTACAGCCAAGGATGATGAACATTTCCTCATGTGTTTCTTTGCCATTTTTATCTCTTCTTCTGCGAAGTCTCTCTTTAGCTCCCTTGCCCATTTTGTGATTGGTTTGTTAGATTTGTGAGGGGTTAATTTCTTGAGTTCCCTGTATATAATGAATCTTAGCCCCTTGTTTGATATATTGCTGGTAAATATTTTTTCCTAATTAGTTTCAGCCCAAATCTTTTGGTGTATCCAAAGATCCTATATGAAAGACTTGCCTCTCCCCTCTTGGCCCCATCATTTTATGTATCTAAAGATGGAATATAGGGGCTGGGAAGGTGGCTCAGTGGTAGAGCACTTGCCTTGCATGCATGAGGCCCTGGGTTCGATTCCTCAGCACCACATAAAGCAAAAAGAAAAAAGCCGGAAGTGGCGCTATGGCTCAAGTGGTAGAGCGCTAGCCTTGAGCTGAAGAGCCAAGGGACAGCGCCCAGGTCCAGAGTTCAGACTCCACAACTGGACCAAAAAAAAAAAAAAACCTAAAGATGGAATATGAAGGATTGACTCCACTCTATTCTCCCAGGTCCATACAGATACCAGGCAGAATCCCTGGTATACAAACTTGTTCCATGTGCTGGCAGGGCAATCTGCCTAACCATAGTGTAAACATTTCATTGTGGGCCCAACTGAAAGGCCCCCACCTCCCTTGGCCTAGTGGCTTTTTCATTAACCCCTGCCTCCTTGCTTGGACCTCATATAAAAACCAGCTCCTGCCCAACTCTCTGGCACAACCTCCAAACCCGCAGGAAATTCTGTTCCCCTCACTGTTCCTCAATGAACAGTCCTCGCCTGTTGGCGATCTAGTCTGGCCTATTCCATTTTCCATTCTCCATTTTCCCAACATTACCTATCTCTCATAAGGAGATAGGCTGTATGTACAGAGGCCATATCAAGCATTGCTAAAGAACACCAGACTGTCACTGGAAGATGGATGAAGGCTTCCCTCAGCTTCTCAGTTAACCCACAACATAGCAGATCCTGGAGGTCCATACCCGAAAGTATTTCATAGGATATAGGATAGCTCTCTAAATAAAGAGCATCACAGACTGGTAGCAGTGGCTTACACCAGAAGTGGATCTGTGGCTCAAGGGGTAGAACAGAGGCCTTGAGCAAAAAGGCTTAAGGATAGCACCTAGGCTCTGAGTTCAAGCCCCAGGGCTCACCCACATAGACAAGACACCCAGACGAGTTGGCAGCTTTTTTACTATTCTGTCTCTGGTAGCCATGGAGCTTGAACGCAGGGGTTAGGCACTGTCCCTAAGCTTTTTTGTACTTTGAGCCCCAGCTCCACTTCTGGTTTTCTAGTGGTCAACTGGAAATAAGAGTCTCACAGATTTTCCTGCCCAGGCTGGCTTAAACTTCAATCTCCATATTTCAGCCTCCTGAGTAGCTAGGATTACAGGTATGAGCCACCAGTGCCCTGTCTCTGTCTTCTGATTCTTATGACTTGTATCTAAAAGGAGTTACAGTGGGTAGAAAGCTTAATCGCTTTCTTTAGTTTACTTTCTGAATTAAACTTCTAATCTGGCCCTTTTTATATTTGTTAAAATCATATAATTTCCCTGACTTCTCATCTATCTTGCCTCAAAACAGCTTTAATTTTAATTCATGTTTCAGGCCTACTATTTGAAAGCAATGGGATTTTGGTGTTAACCAAAAAGTTAGCACAATTAGCTCAACTTTGTCCTTGTGCCTAACAGAAGAATTCAGGTGTGAGCCACCAGTGCCTGGCCTACCCTATCCATTTTTAATTTATTTCCATTCATAAATACAGCCATGCTTAATAACTATCAACTAACACTGCTTTTTTTTTTTTTTTGTCGGTCATGGGACTTGAACTCTGGGCTTGGGTGCTGTCCCTGTGCTCTTCAGCTGAAGGTGAGCGCTCTACCACTTGAGCCACAGAGCCACTTCTGGTTTTCTAGTGATTTATTGGAGATAAGAGTCTCACGGAGGTTCCTGCCCAGGCTGGCTTTGAACCGTGATCCTCAGATCTCAGCCTCCTCAGTAGCTAGGGTTATAGGCCTGAGCCACCGGCGCCCGGCTTCTCACACTGCATTTCTACAGCTGGCAAGAAGTAAGGTTAGCTAAAAATTTTCTTTTAAAAATCCATAATTTCTTGACTATCAGCACAATAAAAATGAGGTGTATTTTGTATAATATCACATTATAGATATTTTTCTTTGGCATGAGAAAGCTTTGGCATGAGAAAGATGGCAGTAACCTCACAATAGTAGACATTGCTAAAACAGTAAGTCATGTTTTGTTCATCTGGAAGGAAGCCACTTTCCCACTGAAAAGCACTAAATGATGAGGTGATAGTGGAGGTTTAGGTGTATTCACGAATTCATCCTCTTAAATATGAGAAAGAGGTGTGTTCCAAAGGTTTATGCTTAGAAACAGGAATAAGTTTAATTGCTGCTATTAAATTGCTGCTATAAAACTCTTGCTCATAGCAGCAGGCTTGGCTTTGCAACAAGCACTTTTGCTCTCTAGTTTTATTATGCTGATCTGTATGGTGATGAAAACTAACTTCTTACACAGGGTGTTATGTTCACAAAGTATAGCTCTGGAAATAAGATGTTCTTAATAAATGCCAAGTGAATGCTATTTTCCATCATCTTGCCTCATTTGCTACTCAGAGCTCAGAGCTGTGGCAATTTTAACCTAAGGGCACCTCTGTTAGTTGTTCAACATGCCCTTACTATGATCTCACTAAGCTTATGGTTTTCCATGACAGGGGACTCAGGAATCATATGGAGACTTGGATAGCATGGATTGAAGGTGACAGGTATGGGTGTTATACAGGAACTTGATCTCAAGAAACAAAAACCACATCTTGAGAGGTTGAATTGGGAGTTTTTATTAGAAAGCCAAGGACTGCAGGTAGACTTCTGTCTCAAAGACCTGAAGCCCAGAACATAAAGCTTTTAAAGACAAAAACCATATGTTTGGGGTGGAGACCAAGCTTTAAAGGTATTAAGCCAAGGAAAATACTCAAGGGTTGAGCAAAGCAATCCATTTAGGAAAATAATCAAGGACAAGCATTCTCTATAGCAAAGCATTCCTGGGGTTAAACAGCATAACATCTGCACTTCAAAGAATGGCCTATCTCACCTCTAGGCTTTTCAGAGCTGCATGAAAAGGCCCCTCTACCCAGCAAAGCAACGGGATGGCTGTGAGAATAAGGCAATGTTACTTAGGCCCAGTATCCTTACTTCATGGGGAAAATCATTGATTTTCAGATTAGATGTTAAGAATTGTGAGCATCACTAGAAGAGACAGAGAAATGTCTACTGACTTCAATATCTAATGGCTGCCTCCAATTTCATTCCAGCTTCAACAAAACCAGAAGTAGCTAATAAGGCTAATGGTAATGAGACTGCAGGAGATGAAACTGAATTCTTTGAGAGTTCAGAAGTAGTCAATTATAGATGTCTTAAAAATAAATCATCCTTTGGTCCTTTTTCTTTTAAGTGAATGCACTTTAGTTGACTTCTCTTGCTGACAGAAAATGCCTCAGGCTATGAAGGAAGATAAACTTGAACTCAGCAACCCTTAAATGAACAAACTATGGAGTTATTTTCTTCTTCCATCCCTGGAGCCCCAGTGTATTCTTTAGTAATTATCTATCAGGGTAAGAGATTATAGTAATTTTTCTCACAGCTAGGGTTCTTTTTTTTTTTTTTTCTAGCACTCAGTGTTTGGTTTATTTGCAAGATGTCACACAAGTAGCATTCTCACCTGTTTTCACTGATCTAGTCAGATATCAATAGTATCTTTGATCAAGTTCTCAAAGATCCCATCAGCCAGCTGCATCTTCACACACAGCTCATCCTCATCATAGTTCACCCACTGTGCCTCGTTCTTATGGAGCTCCTGTACCAGGATATGATCCACTCGGTCTCTTTTCTTTCTTCCAAATTTCATCATTTTCTGCCAATCTCACAGCTAGATTTTTATCTACTATTGTTCAAGCCAGAACATGCTACAATTTGAAAATGATGCTATCAGCAATGATTATTATCTGTCTGAGCAGGTGTTGCTGAAAACACCAATACTAGATTATTCAACAGTTACTGGATATAGTATATACATTATTTTTTTGGCTTAAGGAGTAAGGCTTGCCAACAGTCTGAGAGAAGATCTTTACCAGACAAAGACCTAATATCCAAAATATACAAGGAGCTCAAGAAACTAACCCCTCCCAAACCTAATAAATGAATCACTAAGTGGGAAAGGGAACTAACAAGAGACTTCTCAGAAAAAGAAGTAAAAATGGCAAAGAAACACACCAGGAAATGGGTGTCATCCCTGGCCATAAAGGTAATGCAAATCCAAACAATTCTGAGATTCCATCTCACCCCAGTTAGATTGGCCAACATTGTGAATTTGAACAAGAAATGTTTCCTGGGATGTGGGGAAAAGGAACCCTACTGCATTGTTGGTGGAATATAAATTGGTACAAGCACTCTGGAGAGCAGTCTGGAGTTTCCTCAAAAATCTAAACATAGGGGGAGGGGAAGGGGGGGAAAGGAGAAGGATTGGGATTGGGGGGGAGGGGGGAGGCTGGGAAGGGATGTGAAGGGTAAACACAGGAGGAGGCTGCAATGCTTGGTACGCATTATCCTGCCCATGTAATTGTAACTCCTCTGTACAGTAAAATAAAATTAAATTAAAAAAAAAATCTAAACATAGATCTTCCCTATGACCCAGCCGTACCACTCCTGGGCATCTACCCAGAATATCACAAACCAGGATACCACCAAGACTTTGCACATCTATGTTCAGTGCTGCAATATTCACAATAGCTAAGATATTGGAACAGTCAGATATCCTACAGTAAGTGATTGGATCAAAAAATGTGGTACCTATACGCAGAGGAATATTACACAGCCATTAGAAAGAATGAAATATGATTTGCAAGGAAATGGATGGACCTAGAACAAATCATGTGAATGAAGTGAGGTAAGCCAAGCTCAGAGAGATAAACAGCACGTTTCTCTCATATGTGGAAGCTAAACACAGTCCTATTTTAAAAGTAAAAATATTAAATGGATTTATTTCTTGAAAATCAGGGTATTAGAGTCATATAATGCTGTTGCTAAAGGAGTGGGAAGGTAGCTCAATGGTAGAGTGCTTGCCTTGCATGCATGAGGCCCTGGGTTTGATTCCTCAGCACCATGTGGGCAGAAAAAGCCAGAAGAGGCGCTGTGTCTCAAGTGGTAGAGCGCTAGCATTGAGTTGAAGAGCTGAGGGACAGCGCCCAGGCCCAGAGTTTAGGCCCCATGATGGGCAAAAAAAAAAAAAGAAAAAGAAAGAAACATTGTAAAATGCTGTTGCTAAAATAATTGAACAAATACATTTGTTTTTTTGATGCACAATTTTCAAATCATAATCTCATTAAGATCACAAGGTCCTCAGACTTTCAATATGCTTAAGTAATTATCCACAATTGCCTTTTCTTCATAGTCTTCCTAACTCTAATGCTATTTCTTTTTTTATTATTATTATTTTATTTTATTTATTTATTTATTTTTGTCGGTCGTGGGGCTTGAACTCTGGGCCTGGGCATTGTCCCTCAGCTCTTCAGCTCAAGGCGAGCGCTCTACCACTTGAGCTACAGCGCCACTTCCGGTTTTCTGGTGGTTTATTGGAGATAGGAGTCTCACGGTCTCTCCTGCCCGCGCTGGCTTTGAACCGCGATCCTCAGATCTCAGCCTCCTGAGTAGCTAGGATTACAGGCGTGAGCCACCAGCGCCCGGCTTATTATTATTATTTTTTATTTTTTATTTTTGGGTCCAGTCATGGTTTTCTTGTCTTTTCGTTCTGTTTCTTCATTTATATACCTTTGGGAGCGTAAGGGGAAGGCACAGAAATGGAACCAAGGGTGAAAATGTAGCAATGTAGCAATGGACACTATGTTGAAAATTAACTGTACAACTTGTGCGTGAGGGATGGAAAGCAAAACCTGGGTGACATTGTCCAAAAAGAAATGTACTCTTTACCTGACTTATGTAACTGTAGGGCTGGGAAGGTGGCTCAGTGGTTAAAGCTCTTGTAACTGTAGCCCCTTTGTTCATCACCTTTATAAAAACAATTAAAAATTAAAAAATATATTAAGGTTTGCCAGGCACAGGTTGTTCATTCCTTTACTAGATACTTAGGAAGTTGAGAGCTGATGATCTACGTTTGAAGCCAGCCAAGGTGGAAAAGTCTGTGAGACTCTTATCTTTTTTTGTTGTTGTTGTTGGTCATGGGGCTTGAACTCTGGGCCTGGGCACTGTCCCTGAGCTCTTCTGATCAAAGCAAGCACTCTACCACTTGAGCCACAGCGCCACTTTCAGTTTTCTGAGTGCTTTGTTGGAGATAAGAGTCTCACAGAGTTTCCTGCTCTGGCTGGCTTTGAACTGTGATCCTAAGATCTCAGCCTCCTGAGTAGCTGGGGTTACAGGCGTGAGCCACCAACTCCTGGAGACTCTTATCTTTAATTAGTCACAAAAAAGCCAGGGTGGGGCTGTGGTTCAAGTGGTAGAGTAGTAGCCTCGAGTACTCATAGACAGCACTCAGGCCCTGAGTTCAAGTCTCAGGACCCACAATAAAAAAGAAGTGTAATTTGAAAAGTCAGATCATCATATCTTTACCCAGCCTTGATTCACAAGTCATCCTCAGATCTAGCCTCCTGAGCAGATAGGGTTACTAGCATGAGCCATTATCACCTGGCTTGTCTTAGACTTTCTAGGCATATCTGCTCTCCAGGACCCCTCCTGGGAGCCGTCCAAGCTTGCCCTTACACCAAGGATGGAGGTTTGAGAGTTATAAACTCCCTGGCTTGGACTTGGGAATGGTTTTCCATTTATCAGAGGCGAGCAAACCTCTTGGAGACAGGAGCAGGAAGGAAAAAGAGTCCCAGAGTGTATATTATATCCATAGTGACTTGGGACAGAAGATGACTTGGCTGAAGAATTCTTGCTATGATAGGTTTTGTGGTTTGTAATCCTTTGTAGCAACCCACTTTCTGAGTGAGTAAGGAAACATGTTAGACTCATTTGAGTCCCTACCCTTTTTATATAATTTTTAATTATAGGGAAGCAGTAGGAATAACTGAATACTGGTCCTCTTGCTCATCAGCATGTAGTAAAGATCTTAGCTTTCTTTGTGCATCTCTCTGCAATAAAGTAATGCCCTGGTGTGCTGTGTCTGCCTCTCTCTTTTTTTTTTTCCAGTCCTGACTTGAACTCAGGGCCTGGGCACTGTACCCAAGCTCCCTCCTTCCTTCCTTCCTTCCTTCCTTCCTTCCTTCCTTCCTTCCTTCCTTCCTTCCTTTCTTCCTTCCTTCCTTCCTTCCTTCCTTCCTTTCTTTCTTTCTTTCTTTCTTTCTTTCTTCCTTTCTTTTTTTCTTTTTCATGAGGCTTGAACTCTGGGCCTGGGCGCTGTCCCTCAGCTCTTCAACTCAAGACTAGCACTCTATCGTATAAGTCATTACATTGAAAATGACCTTTACAACTTTGGTGGGGGGAGCGGGGAGGATTGGGTGGGGGGGCGGGAGGAGGATGAGAAGGGATAGGAAGGGGAAACAAAGGAGAAGGCTACAATGCTTGAGAAGAAATGTACTCATTAACTTGCCCATGTAATTGTAACCCCTCTGTATACAGTATTTTCACAATAAAAAATAAATAAAAATTAAAAAAAAAAAGACTAGGGGCTGGGAAGGTGGTAGAGCACTTGCCTTGCATGCCTGAGGCCCTGGGTTCGATTCCTCAGTACCACATAAGCAAAAAGAAAAAAGCTGGAAGTGGCACTGTGGCTCAAGAGGTAGAGCGCTAGCCTTCAGCTGAAGAGCTGAGGGACAGCGCCCAGGACCAGAGTTCAGGCCCCACGACCAGACCCCCCCCCCCAAAAAAAAAAAAAGACTAGCGCTTTACCACTTGAGCCACAGCACCACTTCCGGTTTTCTGGTGGTTTATTGGAGATAAGAGTCTCACAGACTTTCCTGACCTGGCTGACTTTGAACTGAGATCCTCAGATTTCAGCCTCCTGTGTAGCTAGGATTATTGGCGTGTGCCATCAATGCCCGGCTCCCAAGCTTCTTTTGCTTAATGCTAGGGCTCTATCACTGGAGCCACAGCACTTCTGGCTTGTTCTGTGTATGTGTACTGAGGAATCGAACGCAGGGCTTCATGCATGCTAGGCAAACACTTTACCACTAAGCCACAGTCCCAGTCCTCTACTTCTCTAAAACAGAAAAAAAAAAAAAGCAAGAAAGGATAAACTCTATATAGGTGGCTTTTCTACAAAGATCCAGGAGTTAAACCGAAATATATAATTTTGTTAGAAAGTGCACACTTAACCATTCTTTTTCTGGTGATACTTAGGGATTTAAACTCTTGGCCTCATGTTTGGCAAATGCTTTACCACTTGAGCCATGCTTCTGGCCCAACATCCAAAATTTTGATAATGGCAAAAATATACATAGCATTTCCATTCTTCATCTCTGTGCCAACCACTTTGATGTTTGGGGTCATTTGAAGTTTTTACAATCTGATAAGGTAATTAAACTGTTCTTCCCATTTTGTACACGAGGCACAGGGAGGAGGCTAAAATACACCTAGAATATACATTTGGTAAGAGGTGAAGTTTGATGATTCCAGGAAGTCTAGATCCAATGTCCAGGTTTTTTGTTTGGGGTGTGTGTGTGTGTGTGTGTGTGTGTGTGTGTGTGTGTGTGTGTGTGTGTGTGTGTGTGTGTGTGTGTGTGTGTGTGTGTGTGTGTGTGTGTGTGTGTGTGTGTGTGTGTGTGTGTGTGTGTGTGTGTGTGTGTGTGTGTGTGCGCACCAGTACTTGAACTTGGGGAATGAGCACTGTCCATTGGCTTTTTCTCTCAAGGATAGCATTCTACCACTTGAGCCACTGTTTCATGTCCAACTTTTTTTTTTGGGGGGGGGGAGGATGTATTTTATTTTTTTTTGAATTGTTTTTTTAGAGGTGATCTACAGGGGGGTTACATTTACATGCCAGGTAGTAAGTCCATTTCCTTTTGAACAGTGTCATCTGTTCCCTCATTCTCTTCCATTTCCTTCTTCCCATCTCTACCCACAAGTTGCATAGTTCACTTTCATCAATGTCCACTGAGCTCCACTGCTGCACTTTTTCAACCTTTTTTCTCAGATTCTGTGCCCTCCACACCCTTCCACAGATGTGCTCACATCCTGTCCAACTTTTTGCTGTTTAATTGGAAATAAGAGTCTCACACTTTCCTGCTGGGTTTGGCTTCAAACTTAGATCCTCTTGAGTAGCTGGGATTTCGCCACCAGCACCTGGCTTCCAGTTCCAAGCCTTAACTTCTGAGCAGCAACTTTATGAGCCTTATTCACGAGTTCTACTTATACCTAGGGCAGCACAAGTTCCCATACTACAGAAAACATCAGAAACGTCTGAGACACTTGAAGAAAGTACAGATCGTGGGGCTTGAACTCGGCCTGAGCACTGTTCCTCAGCTCTTCAGTTCAAGGCTAGCCCTCTACTAATTGAGCCACAGTGCCACTTCTGGTTTTCTGAGTGGTTTATTGGAGATAAGAGTCTCATGGCCTTTCCTGCCCAGGTGGGCTTTGAACAATGATCCTTAGATCTCAGCCTCCTGAGTAGCTAGGATTACAGGCATGAGCCATCACACCTGGCTTTTTAAAATGTTTATTTATTTTTTGCTAATTCTGGGGCTTGAACTCAGGCCATGGGAACTGTCCTTGAACCTATTTTTGCTCAAGGCTAGTGCTTTACCACTTGAGCCACAGCTCTACTTCCAACATTTTCTGAATAGTTTTATTTATTTATTTATTTATTTATTTATTTATTTATTTATTTATTTATTTTGGTCCAGTCATGGGGCCTGAACTCTGGACCTGGGGGCTGTCCCTCAGCTCTTCAGCTCAAGGCTAGCGCTCTACCACTTGAGTCACAGCGCCACTTCTGGCTTTTTTCTTTTTGCTTATGTGGTGCTGAGGAATCGAACCCAGGGCCTGAGGCATGCAAGGCAAGCGCTGTACCACTGAGCCACCTTCCCAGCCCCATGAATAGTTTTATTGGAGATAACAGTCTCATAGACTTTCTTGCCTTGGCTGACTTCAAACCGCAATCCTCATATCTCAGCCTCCTGAGTAGCTAGGATTACAGGCATGAGCCATGGATGCTTGGCTAAAATTTTATTTATTTATTTATTTTTTTATTTTTTTTTTTTTTTTTTTTTTGTCGGTCGTGGGGCTTGAACTCTGGGCCTGGGCGTTGTCCCTTAGCTCTTCAGCTCAAGGCGAGCGCTCTACCACTTGAGCTACAGCGCCACTTCTAAAATTTTTTTTAATTGTTATTATTAAAGTTATGGACAGAGGAGTTACAGTTACATTAGTCAGGTAAAGAGAACATTTCTTGCCTGGCGCTGTGGCTCATGCCTATAGTCCTAGCTACTCAGGAGGCTGAGATCTGAGGATCACTATTCAAAGCCAGCTCTGCCAGAAAACTCTATGAGACTCTTATCTCCAATAAACCACCAGAAAACCAGAAGTGGTGCTGTGGCTCAAGTGGTAGAGTACTAACCTTGAGCTGAAGAGCTGAAGGACAGAGCCCAGGCCCAGAGTTCAAGCCACATGAGTGACCAAAAAAAAAAAAAGGAAAAAAAGTACATTTCTTTTTAAACAATGTCACCCCTTCCCTCACTCTTTCCTAGTTTTCCCCTGGAATCTTCACCCACAAGTTGGATAGTTCATTTTTTTTTTAATTGTAAAGATACTATACAGAGGGTTACAGTTACATGAGTACGGTAATGAGTACACTTCCTATTGAACATTATTACCCCCTCCATTGTTTTCCCCCTACCATCCCTTCCCTCCATACCTTCCCCGAGGTTCTTTTTTTTTTTTTAATTGTGATTAAGTGATTACATAATTTCCCAAATTTCACAGTATTGTGGAATAATGATGCTCATTTAAAGTCACAAGTTCATTCTAACTTTCCTGGAGCAAATTGTCTATCACAGTCTATAACATATAACGGTGTTCACATGTTATATACCATATATGTGATCAGCAGCATGGGGATATTTAGTAGTGGTTTGACCAGATGAGTGGGAGTTCTTTGTTTCTTAAGTCCTGTTAGTTTTGTCGTATCACCTAACATTTTGGATTTAGCATCCACTTATCAGGGAGACCATGTACCATTTATCTCTTTGCTCTTGGCTTACCTCGCTCAACATGATTCCTTCTAGCTCCATCCATTTCCCTGCAAATGCCATTATTTTGTCATTTCTAATGGCTGCATAGTATTCCATTGTGTATAGATACCACAATTTTTGGATCCATTCATCTGTGGTGGGGCATCTAGGTTGTTACCATAGCCTAGCTATTGTGAACAGTGCTGCAATAAACATGGAGGTGCATGTGTCCTTGTATATTGGTTCCTATTGTTCAGGGTAGATGCCTAGAAGTGGTATGACTGGGTCGTAAGGGAGGTCAATCTTTAGCTTTCTAAGGACCCTCCAGACTGCTTTCCAAAGTGGTTGTATAAGTGTACATTCCCACCAGCAGTGTAATAGGGTTCCTCTTTCTCCACATCCCCTCCAGCATTTGTCGTTGGCTGATTTGTGGATGTGGGCCATTCTGACTGGGGTAAGGTAGTATCTCAGGGTTGTCTTTATTTGCATTTCCTTCACCACCAGGGATGATGAACATTTCCTCATGTGTTTCTTTGCCATTTTTATTTCTTCATCTGAGAAGTCCCTCTTTAGTTCCTGTTGGGTCTTCGTCATCCCACGAAAGATGGACAAGGGTCCGAGGAAAGCTAAGTGCGGTGCTCACCCATTCCCCAGCCTCCCTCAGCCCGGGAGACAATCAGACACAGCGGGGAGCCAAATCCAGCAGGTAGAAAAACTCGTTTATTAACAGAGAGCAGCCCTTTTTAAAGTCAAAAAGGGCGGGTGGCATGGCAAGGGAGGAAGAGGAACCAATCACTGTCAAGGTCACACCCTATCATGTACCTAAGCCTTCACGGGCTGATTAGGCACTGATCAGAAGGTCAATTGGGCTCTGCCCACTCAACCCCCTCTCAGCGCCATCTTAGCAATTTTTTTTTTTGGTCGGTCATGGGGCTTGAACTCTGGGCTTGGGCGCTGTCCCTCAGCTCTTCAGCTCAAGGTGGGTGCTCTACCACTTGAGCCATAGCACCACTTCTCAGCGCCATCTTTGCTGCCCATGTGCTCTACAAGTTCCCTTGCCCATTTAGTAATTGGTTTGTTAGGTTTGGGAGGGATTAGTTTCTTGAGTTCCCTGTATATACAGGATGTTAACCCCTTGTCTGATATATTGCTGGTAAATATTTTTTCCCAATTAGTTGGTTGTCTTTCTAGCTTGGTTGCGATGGATAGTTCATTTTTAACATAGTATCTAGTGAGTACCGCTGCTGCATTTGTTCACCCTTTGTCCCTCCATTTCTGTGCCCACCCCTTTATAGAAACTATACTTTTATGATTTTTTTTATGGTGTTGAGAATCAAATCCAGGATCTACACATACTGAGGGACCTACAAACATTACCACTGAGTGACAGTCTGTTTCTTTTTGTTGTTGTTGTTTGTTGGTCATGGGACTTGAACTTTGGGCCTGGGCGCTGTCCCTGAGCAATTCAGCTCAAGGCTAGCAGTCTACCACTTGAGCCACAGCATTGCTTCCGGTTTTCTGGTGGTTTATTGGAGATGAGAGTCTCACGGACTTTCCTGCCCAGACTGGCTTTGAACCTCAATCCTCAGATCTCAGCCTCCTAAGTAGCTGGAAGATAGGTGTGAGCCACTGATGCTTGGCTTTTTTTTTTTTTTCCCTGCTGTACCTGGACTTGAACCGATAACCTCACACAGCTTTGCTTGTTTGTCTGGTGCTCTCTCGCTTTGGTCACACCCCCAACTTTGCTTATTGCTGATTATTTTGTTTTGTTTTGTTTTTTTTGGGATCGGTCATGGGGCCTGAACTCTGGGCCTGGGCGCTGTCCCTCAGCTCTTCAGCTCAAGGCTAGCACTCTACCACTTGAGCCACAGCGCCACTTCCGGCTTTTTTCTTTTTGCTTATGTGGTGCTGAGGAATCAAACCCAGGGCCTCATGCATGCAAGGCAAGCACTCTACCACTGAGCCACCTTCCCAGCCCTGCTGATTATTTTGGAGAGAAATTGTAGCAGATTTTTCTGCCTGGGATGATCTTGAACTATGACCCCCAGTATCTCAGCCTCCTGAGTAACTAGGATTTCAAACTTGAGGCACCCGCGCCTGGCTGGGATCTGTGTTTTTATCTCGTGGGGGGGGGACGGGAGAATAGAGAGAGACAGAGAGACAGACAGACAGACAGACAGACAGACAGACAGACACAGAAAGAGACACAGAGAGAGAATGTGTGTGCTGGGGCTTGAACTAAGGACCTAGGCACTGTCCTCAAGCTTTTTTACTAAAGGCTGGTGCTTCACCACTTGAGTCACATCACCACTTCTGAATTTTTGGTAATTAATTGGAAATAAGAGTTTCACAGACTTTTTAACAAGCATCTCAGTTGCTTTTCTTTGACAGATAGTCTAATACTATGTGGAGATATACTGACTTAAGGAAAAAAGGTTCTTCCTTTTAAGGGAAAGACAGTTTTTCTTTGCAATTTACTGACCAACTTAAGAAGCATTTATTAAGTACTCACTGTAAAGGCATAATTGTGTTACTTCTGTGTAGGTAGATTAAAAAGAATTTGAAGCTTAAAGTGAAAGAGCATGTGTTTAGATTAATAAGGCACTGAATTCAGCCCTCAGCATCAAAAGAGTAAAAATATTCAAACATTTCATCTCTGTGCCAAAGGAATTTCTATGCTAAGTGCAGACAGAAGCTAAGCATAATACACATAAATTCCTTAATACTTCAATGACATTTACTATCATGTAGTTAACTTCTACAGAGCCGAAAAAGGCAAACAGTGAATGGGTAAATGCCACCATAGGAGGAAGGAGAGCATAGTACAGGAGAGGGTACTCAACTAAAGCCACTGCAGTATAAACCCCAAAGCTTTTTGGACTCAGAATGACTCTTAAACTCTAATTAAGCACTTCTCTCAAGAATTCTGAGCTAAACCAGTTTCATATCATGTAATGAGCACATCCATCCATTCATGAATTCAATAACTTTCATAAACATATGGCACTATACAGATAAGTAAAAAAAAATTCACTTAAGACACTTAAAAACAAGCCAAGAATAAACGTATATACATGAACTAACAAATACAAAGCAGAATGGAAAGTAGGATTGCAAGCCTGGGCTCAGGGCATGAATGTTAGATTAGAGGCGTCTCGCCAGGACACGTTGCTTGGGGTAAGAGAAGTAATGGGTGAAGAGAAAAGGTCAGCCTGGGAAGTAAATGACAGTGGCAAAAATTAAATTAGGCAGAATGTAGAGTTTCAAGAGATCTACTGGGTTGGAACAAAAGGGTTCATTGGTGGGTGAAAAGGAAGGGTGTGAGTTGGGTAAGATATAGAAGGTTCTGATACAAGGCAAACTATCATAAGAAATGAAAATATTTGTAGCCGGGCGCCGGTGGCTCACGCTTGTAATCCTAGCTACTCAGGAGGCTGAGATCTGAGGATTGAGGTTCAAAGCCAGCCCCGGCAGGAAAGACTGTGAGACTCCTATCTACAACAAACCACTAGAAAATCGGAAGTGGCGCTGTAGCTCAAGTGGTAGAGAGCTCGCCTTGAGCTGAAGAGCTCAGGGACAGTGCCCAGGCCCAGACTTCAAGCCCTACAACCGACAAAAACAAACAAACAAACAAACAAAAAAAGAAATGAAAATATTTGTATCATACTAGAACAGAAATGTTTAGTTTATTTAAGTTTTTTCCCCTTCGTGCTAGGGATGGAACACAGGGCCTTGTTGTATGACATGCATTTACTCCTGAGCTACCTGAGTCTTGCAGTTTTGTTCTTAAAACTTTTATTTCCTTTCTTGAAATATATTGACAGTAAACCATTAATTCTACAAGCAACTTAAGTATATTGTACTTTATTCATTTATTTGCTTATTTTTTATTTGTTTTTGTTCAAGGGCTTGAGCTTGCCCTTGCACTTGAATTGGCCTTGCATTTTGGCTTGTCATTTTCTGCTCAAACCTGGTACTCTATCACTTAAGCCACATTGTCAGTTTTAGCTTTTTTGGTGTTAATTGGAATTAAGAGTCTCTCAGACTTTTCTACTTGGGCTGGGTTGAAACCATGATCCTCAATCTCAGCCTCATGAGTGGCTAGGACTACAGGCATGAGCTAACCAGCATCAAGTATACTTAAAAAATAGACTAACGGTTACACCATCAAGATGATACAATAAGCTTGGTGTGGTAGTATTTGTAATCCTGGCATGTAGGAGGCTGAGGCAGAAGGAGGAAGGCCAGGGCTGGGAAGGTAGCTCAATGGTAGAGTGCTTGCCTTGCAAGCATGAGAACCTGGGTTCAATTCCTCAGCACCACATTAACAGAAAAAGCCGGAAGTGGCACTGTGGCTCCAGTGGTAGAGTGCTAGCCTTGAACTGAATTGCTGAGGGATAGTGCCCAGACCCAGAGTTCAGGCCCCATGACCGGCAAAAAAAAAAAAAAAAAAAAGAAGGAGGAAGGCCAACCTGCCTCAAAAATAAAGATGTTGGGCTGGGAAGGTGGCTCAGTGGTAGAACGCTTGCCTTGCATGCTCAAGGCCCTGGGTTCGATTCCTCAGGAACACATAAGCAAAAAGAAAAAAGTCAGAAGTGGCGTGTGGCCCACGACCAGACCCCCAAAAAATAAATAAATAAAAATAAATATGTTAAAAAATAAGTTAATTAATTACAGTAAAATGATATTGACAATGTCAAAAATGGAGAAGAATGTAGCAATTGACCGGACAGCAAGCAAGGCACCCAGCAGAATTTCTTTCTTAAAATATTTTTAAAAATTGTAATTATAAAGGTGATGTGCAGAGGGGTTACAGTTATATAAGTCAGGCAAAGAACTTGAACTCTGGACCTGGGCTCTAGAGCATCCTTGAGCTCTTCAGCTCAAGACTAGTGCTCTACCACTTGAGCCACAACACCATTTCTGGTTTTCTGGTGGCTTATTGGAGATAAAGAGTCCCTCGGCTTTTCCTGCCAGGATTCGCTTTGAACTCGATCCTCAGATCTCAGCCTCCTGAGTAGCTAGGATTACAGGTGTGAGCCACCGGAGCCCAGCTAAGAATACATTTCTTTTGGGCTGGGAAGGTGGCTCAGTGATAGAGCACTCGTCTTGCATGCTCAAGGCCCTGGGTTCAATTCCTCAGCACCACATAAGCAAAAAGAAAAAAGCCGGAAGTGGCGCTGTGGCTCAAGTGGGACAGCGCCCAGGCCCAGAGTTCAGGCCCCATGACCAAAAAAAAAAAAAAAAAAGAATACATTTCTTTTTGGACAATGTCACCTCTTCTTTTTTTTCTTTAAAATTATTTCTTATTGTTATTATAAAGATGATGTACAGAGAGGTTACAGTTACATAAGTCAGGTAAAGAGAACATATTTTTTGGACAATGTCACTTCTTTCTTTCTTAATTTAGACTTCTATTATGGAAAAAAAGAACAGATTAAACTATTTTTAATTCTTTTGTCTCCTCCTAGTGGCAGACTTTTTAATATGGAGACTAAAACCCACTTAATATTTCTCAGCAATTATATACAATTAGAACTAATTACCACCCGTACCACAACCAGGGTTTTCCTCCCCACTAGCTATTAGATCAGAGGGCTTCACTCTGAAGGCAGAGAGTGAGAATTGACCAATATTTAGCTTCCAGAGAGAAGAGGAAGACACTATCAGCATGTTGTCTCCAGTGTGGCTTGGTCTGGGTTATAAGCACTGAATACATAGAAGGAATGCAATGTTGATATATTATTTTGTAGTTTTAGTTTAGCTAACTAGGACACTGCTGGAGTAGTCAGGCTTGTGTGTGTGTGTGTGTGTGTGTGTGTGTGTGTGTGTGTGTGTCCTCTAAGTCTCTCTTGTTGTATTTTATGCCTTATTATTATTATTATTATTATTACTACTACTACTACTACTACTACTACTTTTTGCTAGTTCTGGAGCTTGAACTCAGGGCCTGGGCACTGTCCCTGAGCTTCTTTTGCTGAAGGCTACCACTTGAGCCTCAGCACCACTTCCGACTTTTTCTGTTTATATGGTACTGAGGAATGGAACCCAGGGCATTACGCATGCTAGGCAAGCACTCAACCTCTAAGCCAAATTCTCAGCTCTGGCTGTTTATTATTTATTTATTTTAGTCAATCAAGGGGTTGAACCTGGGCCAGGGCACTGTACTCTTCTGTCCCTGCACTCTTCAGCTCAAGGCAAGTGCTCTACCACTTGAGCCACAGTACTACTTCCAGTTTTCTGGTAGTTAATTGGAGATAAGAGTCTCACGTGGAAGTGACGCTGTAGCTCAAGTGGTAGAGCGCTAGCCTTGAGCTGAAAAGCTGAGGGACAGCGCACAGGCCCAGAGTTCAAGCCCCAGGACCAAAAAAAAAAGAGTCTCATGGACTTTCCTGCCCCAGACTGGCTTTGAACTGAGATCCTCAGATCTCAGCATCCTGAGTAGGTAGAGATTATAGGTGTGAGCCACCAGTCCCTGGCTGTTTATTTTTAAAAGGAAAAGGTAGATTGAGATGGTTCCTTTTTGTTTCCTATTATTGTAAATTAGCATCTAAATGTAGTTTCTGAGAGGCAGTTTTGGTTTTTCAGTTTTTACTTCCTAGTTTTGTTGTTGTTGTTTTTTTTTTTGGGGGGGGGGGTCCGGTCGTGGGGCCTGAACTCTGGGCCTGGGCGCTGACCCTCAGCTCTTCAGCTCAAGGCTAGCACTCTACCACTTGAGCCACAGCGCCACTTCCGGCTTTTTTCTTTTTGCTTATGTGGTGCTGAGCAATCGAACCCAGGGCCTCAGGCATGCAAGGCAAGCGCTGTACCACTGAGCCACCTTCCCAGCCCAAAAATGTGTTTTTTTTTTTTTGGGGGGGGGTCCGGTCGTGGGACCTGAACTCTGGGCCTGGGCGCTGTCCCTCAGCTCTTCAGCTCAAGGCTAGCATTCTACCACTTGAGCCACAGCACCACTTCCGGCTTTTTTCTTTTTGCTTATGTGGTGCTGAGGAATCGAACCCAGGGCCTCAAGCATGCAAGGCGAGCGCTTTACCGCTGAGCCACTTTCCCAGCCCTTCCTAGTTTTAATGTCTGAATCTGACCTATTTATTTTATTATTATTATAATATATATTTTTTTTTGCCAGTGCTGGGGCTTGAACTCAGTGCCTGGGCACTGTCTCTGAGCTTCCTCTTTTTTCTTTCTCAGTTCTTCAGCTCAAGGCTAGCGCTCTACCACTTGAACCATAGCTCCATTTCTGGCGTTTTTCTGCATATGTGGTGCTGAGGAATCCGACCCAGTGCCTCAAGCATGCAAGGCAAGCACTCTACCACTCAGCCAACTTCCCAGCTCCTCTGAGCTTCTTTTTTGTTCAAGGCTAGCACTCTATCACTTGAGCCGCAACACCAGTTTCAGCTTTTTTTGTTTATGTAGAACTGAGGAATCAAACCCAGGACTTTATGCATGCTAGGCAAGCACTCAACCACTGACCTTTTTCAAAAAATCACTTTATTGTTATTATAAAAGTGATATACAGCTGGGCACTGGTGGCTTACACCTGTAATCTTAGCTACTCAGGAAGCAAAGATCTGAGGATCATCGTTTGAAGCCAGCCCAGGCAGGAAAGTCTGTGAGACTCTTATCTCCAATTAAATCACAGAAAAATTCAGAAGTGGTGCCGTGGCTCAAGGTAGAGGGTTAGCCCTGAACAAAAGGAGCTTATGGACAGTACCCAGGTCCACAGTTCAAGCCTCAGGACCTGCAAAATAAAACAAAACAGTAGTGTACGTTTTTGTTGGACAGAGTCACTCCTTCCCTAACTTTCTCCCAGTTTGAATCTGACCTTTTTCATATTTGTTAATTTTTATTTCCTCATCTATCTTATCTGAGGTTGGATAAAAATTTTTAAAATTTAAAAAATTTTGTTATTATAAAGGTGATATACAGAGAGTTACTGTTTCATAATAAGCACATTTCTTTTTTTTCTTTTTCTTTTTCTTTTTTTTGGTCGTGGGGCTTGAACTCTGGGCCTGGGTGCTATCCCTCAGCTCTTCAGCTCAAGGCGAGCACTCTACCACTTGAGCCAAAGCGCCACTTCTGGCTTTTTTCTTTATGTGGTGCTGAGGAATCGAACCCAGGGCCTCAGGCATGCAAGGCAAGTTCTCTACCACTGAGCCACCTTCCCAGCCCCAGTCCGTTAATTTCTTTTTTTTTTTTTTTTTTGGTCCGGTAGTGGGGCCTGAACTCTGGGCCTGGGCGCTGTCCCTCAGCTCTTCAGCGCAAGGCCAGCACTCTACCACTTGAGCCACAGCGCCGCTTCCGGTTTTTTTCTTTATGTGGTGCTGAGGAATCGAACCCAGGGCCTCATGCATGCAAGGCAAGCGCTCTACCACTGAGCCACCTTCCCACCTCCAGCCCGTTAATTTCTTATGTCCTGGTATATTTCAGGTCTAGCTTCCTGATAAGAGAGGGTACATGTGTCGTTAGTCTCTTTGAATTTGACTTATCTCACTTAACATAATTTGTTGTAAGTCCATCTATTTCCTTGCAAATAACACAATATTCTTCTTCCTAATGGCTGTGTAAAATTCCATTGTGTATAGGTTCCACATTTTCTTTTTATCCATTCAACTATTGTAGGGCATCTGGACTGTTTCCATAACTTGGCTATTGTTGAATAGTGCAACAATGAACATGAATGTCTTTATGGTATCCTAGCTTGTGATTTTTTTTTTTAGTTGGTCGTGGGACTTGAACTCTGGGCTTGGGTGCTGTCCTTGAGCTCTTCAGCTCAAGATGAGTGTCTACCTCTTGAGCCACAGTATCACTTCCAGTTTTCTAGTGGTTTATTAGAGATAAGAGAATCACCGAGTTTTCTGCCTGGGTTGGCTTTGAACCGTGATCCTCAGATCTCAGCCTCCTCAGTAGCTAGGATTACAGGCATGAGCCACCAGCGCCTAGCTTAGCTTGTGATTTTCTGGGTAGAAGTCCAAGAGTAGTATGGCTGGGTTGTAGGGAAGATCTATGTTTAGTTTCTTGAAGAACCTCCAGATATCTGTGATTGTACTATTTTACATTCCCACCAATAGTGCAATAGGATTCCTTTTTCTCCACATCCCACCAACATTTGTTTTTGTTTTTGTTTTGTTGGTTGTGGGGCTTGAACTCTGTGCTTGGGCGCTGTCCCTGTGCTCTTCAGCTCAAGGCGAGTGCTCTACCACTTGAGCCACAGCACCACTTCTGGTTTTCTAGTGGTTTATTGGAGATAGGCGTCTCACGGTCTTTCCTGCCCAGGCTGGCTTTGAACCTCAATCCTCAGATCTCAGTCTCCTGAGTAGCTAAGATTACAGGCATGAGCCACCAGTCCCCCCACCCCCCAGCAACATTTGTTGTTCAAATTCATAATGTTGGCTAATCTAACTGGGGTGAGATAAATCTCAGAATTGTTTTGATTTGCATTCCTTTATGACCAGGGATGATGAGTCTTTCCTCATGTTTTTTGCCTTTTTTTTGCCATTCTTACCTCGTCTGAGTTTTAAAAAAAAAAATTTATTTTTCAGCTGCCAGGTGCTGATGGCTCACATCTACAATCCTAGCTATTCAGCAGGCAAAGCCTGCCAGGGTAGACAAAGAGAGACGCTTCTCTCCAATTAACCACCAACATGCTAACGGTGTGCTCAGGTAGTTAACAGAAAAGCTAAGCAAGCCAGGCACCTGAGACTCATTCCTGTAATCCTAGTTATTCAGGAGGCTGAGGTCTGAGGATCATGGTTCAAAGCCAGCCCAGGCAGGAAAGTCTGTGAGACCACCAGAAAACCAGAATTGGCACTGTGCTCAAAGTGGTTGCGTACTAGCCTTGAATGAAAGAGCTCAGGGACAGCACTCAGGCCACAAGTTCAAGCCCCAGAACCAAAAGAAAAAAAAGCTAAGCAAGAGCCCAAGGCCTGAAGTTCAAGTCCAAATACAAAAATAAACAAAAAATTACTAATACTCAAATATCAGTGATAGGTTAAAGGTACATGGGATGTTTATTATGTGCTAAATATTGAGCTAATTTTATTTTACATGTAGTATCTCATTTGACCCTTAAAATAGCCACGTTGGGCTGGGAATGTGACAGTGAGTGCTTGCCTAGCATGCATTAAGCCCTGGGTTTGATTCCTGAGTACCACTTAAGCAGAAAAGGCTGGAAGTGGTGCTGTGGCTCAAGTGGTAGAGCGTTAGCCTTGAGCACAAAGAGGCTCAGGGACAGTGCCAGGCTGAGTTCAAGTCCCAGGACTGGCAAAAAAAAAAAAAAAAAAAGCCACTTTGCCTAAGACCCTTATGTTAAAAAATTCAGCAGGATGGGCTGGGAAGTTGGCTCAGTGGTAGAGTGCTTGCCTTGCATGCATGAAGCCCTGGGTTCGATTCCTCAGCACCACATAAGCAGAAAAAAAGCCAGAAGTGGTGCTGTGGCTCAAGTGGTAGAGCGCCCAGGCCCAGATGGTTCAGCTCCCATGACTGACCAAAAAAAAAAAAAAAAAATCAGCAGGACATGACAGGTATCAGACTTCAAAAGTCATCTTAAACACTAGATTATCCTGTCTCAAGTATAAATGTTACCAGAAATTTAGAGCAACTAAGTTGATCTAGGTCCTTGTGTCTAGCAAGGGAAGAAGTCAGTCAAGACTTGAACATAGGGCTGGGAATGTGGCTTAGTGGTAGAATGCTTGCCTAGCATGTATGAAGCACTGGGTTTGATTTCTCAGAACCACATACACAGATAAAGCCAGAAGTGTTGCTATGGCTCAAGTGGTAGAGTGCTAGCCTTGAGTACAAGAAGCTCAAGGACAGTGCCCAAGTCCTGAGTTTAAGCTCTAGGACTGGCAAAAAAAAAAAAAAGACCTGAATATAGTAGACATACTAGGAAAGCTTATGAGAAAGTATGGCAATGAAAATAGTAATGTGTCAGTGGGGCTCTGGTGGCTCATGCTTGTAATCCTAGCTATTCAGGAGACTGAGATCTGAGGATCGTGATTCAAAGCCAATGCAGGCAGGAAAGTCCATGAGACTCTTTGTTAGGTTTTGTTTGGGTTGTCGAGAAGAGAACACCACAGAGTAGTTAGGCAGCAGAGAGAACTTTATTCCCAACTGCTGCTGTTCATGCACGATGGAGACCCCCTTGGCAGAAGGGCTGGGGCAACAGTCAGGCTAGGGCTTATCTAGGGAAGGGTCAGAGAGAAGGTGTGGCCAGGTGGGGGAAGGAAGGTGTGGCCACACTGGAAGTGGATGTGACCTCAGAGCCTGGCACCCTCCCACAGTCCTGTGTGAGGCCTGATGGGAGTCCAGGATGTAACCTCAGAGAAGAGGGAGGTGACTGCCAGTTACTTAGGTAACATAGGTACTGGGTAGAGACTTATGCAAGAGCAGGCAAGTGTTCAAGCCCCAGGATTGGCAAAAAAATAAAAATAAAAATAAAAATAAATTATGTGGCGTAGACAAGCCTTTGGAAGATAGCACTTCAGACTATCTCGGCCCTCTTGTATTGTCTTCCTTATTACAGAATTTGGCCTTAAGTTAAAATGGGGAGGATTGAAGTCTTTGAAGATGGCTTTCTAGATGGAGGCTCTTTCTGTTTCTTTCTCTCTCTTTTTTTTTTTTTTTTTTTTTGTCCTGGGTTGGTATTCTTTTTTGTATTTTTTTTTAAACTGTAAAAATACTGTACAAAGGGGTTACAGTTACATACATGAACAAGGTAATGAGTACATTTCCTATGGAGCATTGTTGCCTCCTCTTTTGTTTTACCCCATCCCTTCCCTCCCACCTCAACAATTACCTCCCCTCCCAACCAAAGTTATAAAGTTTGTTTTCAACATAGTGTCTTGAACATCTCATTGTTACAATGGGTCAACCTGTATCCCTACTTAAACATTTTGTTTTTTCCTTCTCCACACTGAATTAGAGAAGTTTATATACAAGATGCAGGGCATGGGAATCAAATACAGTGAAAACAGGGGTTATACTGTGGGAGAGGAACATAAAAAGAAACAAAAAAAAATCACATGGTACATTATAAATACTTTTTTTTTTTTGGGTCCGGTCATGGGGCCTGAACTCTGGGCCTGGGCGCTGTCCCTCAGCTCTTCAGCTCAAGGCTAGCACTCTACAACTTGAGCCACAGCGCCACTTCTGGCTTTTTTTTTCTGCTTATGTGGTGCTGAGGAATCGAACCCAAGGCCTCTGGCATGCAAGGCAAGCGCTCTACCACTGAGCCACCTTCCCAGCCCCTATAAATACATTAGAAACAACAGCAAGAAAAAATATTTGTGTCCCTATCTTGGGGTTCATTTCACTTAACATCATCTTATATGGTGACATGTACATAGCTTTTGACCTTTTCTACTTGTCCGACACATGTACTAGTTATTGCAAATAAGGGAAACCATGGGACCTATGATTCTTTGGGCCTGGCTTACTTCACTTAATATAATTTTTTCCAAGTTTTTCCAATTCCTAACAAATGGGGCAATGTCATTCTTTCTGATGGAGGCATAGAATTCCATTGTATATATATGCCACATTTTCTTGATCCATTCATCTGCTGAGGGGCATCTGGGTTGTTCCATATCTTAGCTATAGTAAATAATGCTGCGATAAATATTGTTGTGCTGGTAGCCTTAGTATGGCCTTGTTTGTGTTCGTTTGGGTAAATGCCCAAAAGTGGGATTTCTGGGTCATAGGAGAGCTCTATGTGGAGTCTTTTGAGGAACCTCCAGACTGCTTTCCAAAGTGGTTGAACAAGTTTACACTCCCACCAACCATGCAGTAGGGTTCTCTTCTGGCCACATCCCCTCCAGCATGTGTTGTTATTAGAGTTCTTGATTATAGCCATTCTAACTGGGGTGAGGTGGATTCTGTTTCTTATAAGGTACAATGAGTCCAAGTCAGAAAAAGACATACTTAATCTCTTAAGTTCCATGCTAACACACAACATAATTTGCCAGAAAGTTTAGGGTAACTAAATAAACTTGGTCTCTGTTTCTGGTAAGAGAAGAATTCAGGCAAAACAAACACAGTAAAGGTGATAGGGAATTTTATTAGAAAAGAAAATGTGGCAGAGAAAGATCATGTGGCATAGATATTGAAAGATTAAAAATTGACCATTACCATTACTAACTTGCTAACTGCTGATTCTGCTTCTGTAAACTTGCTTACGCTGGCACTGACCCTTCCTTCCCAAAAATGAGTTAAGAAGTTTCAGGGACCAGATGCCGGCCCCAGGACAAGGTCAAGGTCAGTGGTCGTAGATAAAGAACAGACAGTACGTGTTCCTCAGTTCCCATTTAGAAATTCCCCAGACAGGACCTTGAGATAACGACCACCTGGCAAGACGACAAGCTGAGCCAAGTGTCAACCAATCATGGGCCTGTAACCATGTAAACCCCCCCTTAAACCAACCATGGGCCAGTCATTTTACAAAGAGTGTTACAAAATTTCCCGCGTGGCAAAGTGATTGTTGGCGTATATGATGACCTTTAAATGGACCAATCATGGGATGCTTTGTGTTATGCATGAATCTTGTGGTTTTTGCCTTTAAAAAGGGCTTGTAACCGCTGCTTGGGGCTCCCTGTCTGCTCGGGACAGAGAGTCCGTTTGCGCAAACGTCAAATAAACTCCTCTTGCTTATTGCATCTCTCGGCCTGGAGTCTGAGTTTTCTGGGGTGCCCTCCCGTTGACGAAAGTATCCTAGGGGGCTAGGGTCTTTCAGATATACCACAGGGAAAATGGTACTTTAGTGAATGTCTGCACTCTTGTGACATCTTCTTTGTTGCAGAGCTTGGCCTTTCTGCTCCTGTAAGCTTGTGATGCCAAAGATTTACTCTCTCACCCTTAAGACCTTGTTTTTTTTGGTCCTTTTTACTTTCTCATTCTTTTCTAAGGCCCTGCTCACGTTTTGTTATCAGGCAGTTTATTCTGTCTTCTGCAGGTTGTATAGACCAAAATTCTCCGACTGCCTGCTTTTTTTTTCTAATCCATTATCATGAAGATCATTTATTGTATGTCAGAAAAATCTGTGAAGTTCTTCAAGAAAATCTCTTGCTTGGTTCTCTTTATATTTCCACAACAATTTGTTTTACAGAACTTGATGCATTTATTCTGTTTAAGCCCACTATTTACCATTATTTATGTGACTTTAGTTATTGTTTTGTTTTGTTTTTGTCCAAGGCTGCCACTTGAGCTGCAGCTTCACTTCTGGATTTTTGCTGATTAGGTGGAGATAAGAATCTCAAAGACTTTCTTGCCAGAGGTGGCTTTGCACTGCAACCTTCAGTCTCAACCTCAGGGATTATAGGTGTGAGCCACCAGCGTCAGATCCACTTTTTATATTTTTAAAGCTCCTAGAGTGGTACATTTTATGCAGTAGTCCATTTTAACTTGGCTCCAGGGGATTGAGGATTAACCCCCACACCTCATTAAGACTTTCTTTCCAAGAATTGTATACAGGGGATTAGCTCAAGCTCTGGCTTTCCAGTTCCTGGCATGCATTATGGTTTCTTGCTCTCTTCCCTCTGCCTCTCTAGTCCTCTCCTCCCAGCTAGGATGGGCGCCCCGCGGTCCCGAGGTTTCAGGGTCCCCTGCTCCTGTTTTCATAAACAGCTCTTCAAGGGACAAGTAGACATGTCCAGGTGCGCGGGGATGCTCTGGGCCTCAGCGTGCTGTACCCGCAGGAGGTCGCCATCTTGAATTCTGGCACGGGCGCCGCTGCCCTTACTCCGGATGGCGTCTCCTTATGGGCGTGGCCAGTGGCGGCGGCTCGGAGGACGCGCGGAGCCATGGCGGCGGCGGCGGCGGCGGACGAGGATCTGTGCTGGGAGATCGGAGAAGAGGAGGCGGAGGAGGAGGACGAAGAGGAGGAGGAGGAAGAGGACGACGACGACGACGTAGAGGAGGAGGTAGCATCGCGTGGAGCCCGCGCAGGGGTCGCGGCGGGGTGGTGCGGTGCGGGGGGCGGAGGGAGTGGAGGATGGGCCTGCACGGCTGCGGCCCGCGCGCGGGGCCGTGCGCGCTCAGTCTCCGGGGCCCGCCGCGGTGAGGATGGAGGTGTCGGGGGAGGAGGCGTGGGTCGCACCGCTGGCTTCCTGCGGCTGAAGCTGGACGCGGTTTCCCCGAGTGGGGCTGGGGCTGGGCGGGTAACGCAGCGGGTCTTCGGTGCTGGCAGCACAGAGGGAAGGTTAATCCTCCTTTCTTCCACCAGGAGCAGTACGTGTTGGTGGAATTAACAGGAATTATTGATTCAGACTTTCTCTCAAAATGCGAAAAGAAATGCAAGATTTTGGTGAGTCTTCTAGAACTGGGGAGTTGGCGGGGATTTTTTTTTTAGGTTAGAACATGAGTGGTGACATGCTTGTCTGCGAGCACATCCACTTTACAAAGCAGTGAACGTATTATTAGCATACTTTAGTCCTGAGGGTTCCACACATGGATTCAGGGTATCAACCACTTTGCCTCTATAGCTCTACCCTGTTCCACGCCCCCTTCATTTTTCCATTCCTTTCATTGTGTATGAATTGCACCACCATGGGTACACTCTAGCTCTTGCTGAGAACAGTTTTCTCTACTGAAAAGCAGTGACTTCTTTAAGGTTCGCCGAAGCACGGGGTGGGGAAGGAGAGGGGGAGACTAATGAAGTAGAGAAATGTCTTCTACTGGGTATGTGTGTCTAGAGAGAAAGTTGAAGGCAATGGAGGTAATATTTTGGTATAAAGCTATCAGACAAGTTTTAGGGGGGAAAAAAACAGGCTGGGCTGGAAGGTGGCTCAGTGGTAGAGAGCTTGCCTTGCATGCATGAGGCCCTGGGTTCGATTCCTCAGCACCACATAAGCAAAAAGAAAAAAGCCGGAAGTGGCGCTGTGGCTCAAGTGGTAGAGCACTAGCCTTGAGCTGAAGAGCTGAAGGACAGCGCCCAGGCCGAGTTCAGGCCCCACGACCGGACCCCCCCCCCCAAAAAAAAAAAAAAAACCAGGCCCCAGGAGTCCCAACAGAAGAAGGCTACCTTTCCCCTAAATGCAAGCAATTGATTAGTGGCTCAGGACAGAGAAAGAGTTAATTTCAGAACTTCTTGGGAAGAGCAGATAAAGGGGTTCAGAGAGACTCCAACGTCCATTTTCAAGGGTCTAACAAGCACTTTGAGGTTTTATAGAAAAGGTTTTATAGAAAATGTGGAGGGGAAGGGAAAAAACAAATGGTTTAAATAGGTTACAGGTTGACCCATTGCAACAATGAGATGTACAAGTCGTTATGTCGGAAAAAAGGAACTTTACAACGTTGGTGGGGGGGCCGAGGGGGAGGATGGGAAGGGATGGGAAGGGGAAACAAAGGAGGAAGCTACAATGCTTGATAAGAAATGTACTCATTATCTGGCTCATGTAATTGTAACCACTTTGTACAGTATTTTCACAATAAAAAAAATAAAAAAGAGGGGCTGGGAAGTAGCTCAGTGGTAGAGTGCTTGCCTTGCATGCATGAGGCCCTGGGTTTGATTCCTCAGCATCACCTACGCACAAAAAGCGGGAAGTGGCTCAAATGGTAGAGTGCTAGCCTGGAGCTG